>NW_026991725.1:14089679-15303680 GCF_029215605.1 Mirounga angustirostris
TTTGCACAGTGAAAGAAACCATCAACAAAGTGAAAAGGCAACCTACTGAACAGGAGAAGACATATGCAAATGATACATCTGATAAGGGGTAGATATCCAAAACACATAAAGAACTAAAACTCAACACCAAAAACCACCACTCAAAAATAACAAAACCCAAAAAATCTAATTAAAAATTGTTCAGATGTCCTGAGAAGGATTTGAATATTAACTCAGTCCCCACCCCCAAAAAGAAATCTTGCCATTCGTGATAACATGGAGGGACCTAGAAGTTATAATGCTAAGTGAAATAAGTCAAAGGAAGACTAATACTGGGGTGCTTGGGTGGTGCAGTCAGTTGAGCATCCAACTCTTGGGTTTCAGCCCAGGTCAAGATCTCAGAGTGATTAGATCAAGCCCAGTGTCAGGCTCCATGCTCAGTGTGGAGTCCGCTTGGGATTCTTTCTCTCTCCTTCTGCCCCTCCCACTCATGCTCTTTCTTTCTCTCTCAAATAAATAAATAAAATCGTAAAAGAAAAAAGACTAATACCATATTTTACTTACATGTGGAATCTAAAAAACAACACACACACAAAAACAGAAACAGACTAAAAAATACAGAGAACAAATTGGTAGTTGCCAGAGAGGAGGGGAGTGGGGGATACAAAATAGGTGAGGGGATTAAGAGCTATAAACTTCCAGTTACAAAATACATAAATCAAGGGGATTAGAAATACACATGGGTGGGCGCCTGGGTGGCTCAGTTGGTTAAGTGACTGCCTTCGGCTCAGGTCATGATCCTGGAGTCCCGGGATCGAGTCCCGCATCGGGCTCCCTGCTCGGCAGGGAGCCTGCTTCTCCCTCTGACCCTCCCCCCTCTCATGTGCTCTCTGTCTCTCTCATTCTCTCTGTCTCAAATAAATAAATAAAATCTTAAAAAAAAAAAAAAAGAAATACACATGGGGAATATAGTCAATAATATTATAGATAATGTTTATCTCTATCTGCTTACATGTACATATGAGGAAACACTGGAAGGATACAAAGGAACAGGAATGGGGGGTAGAAGGAAAATGAGAGCAAGACTAGTCCATGTATGCCTTTAAAAATTAATTATAAAACTATATAATTAAAACTATTTCTTTAGGGGCGGAGGAAGATGGCGGAGGAGTAGGAGACCTGGATTTCGTCTCCTCTCAGGAATTCAGCTGGACAGGGATCAAACCATTCTGAACACCTACAAACTCAACAGGAGATCGAAGAAAAGAAGAGCAACAACTCTCTCATCAGAAAAGCGACCACTTTCTGGAAGGTAGGACATGCAGAGAAGTGAATCCGTGGCGATATTTGGGAGGATAGACGGTGGGGGAGGGGGCCTCCGTCGGCCGCTTCTGGCAAGTGATAGAGCCGCGGAGCAGAAAATCGGAACTTTTAAAAGTCTGCTCCGCCAAGGGACGTCACTCTGGTGGCTAAGCGGGGGGTGGAACCCTCCGGGACAGTGTGGTCTCAGGACCCTCGGGGTCACAGAAAGACCGGGGGTGCCTGAGTGCAGCTGAGCTCCCAGGTATCGGAGCAGGGAAGCCGGCTGCAGAGGCGGAGCCCAGGCGCGGGCTCTCAGCTCCGGGTCGCCATAAACCGTGATCCGCGGCACAGTCGGGCCACTGCTCCTCCAGCAGGGACCCAACAAGCGGCAGATCCGGGGAGACTCACCTTCCTCCCCCGGGAGGAGCCACGTGGGAGTGCACCGCAGGGATCTGCTGGGTTTGGAGACTCCGCCCGGGGTCGGGTGCCAGAGATAGAGGCGCGCGGTCGCAGGCCGGGTGAGCACAGAGTGTGGCCGGAGAGCGGGGAGACGGGAGTGACTGACGGCTTTTCTCTGGGGGCTCACTGAGGAGCGGGGCCCAAGTTCTCGGCTCCTCCGGGGCAGAGATTGGGAGGCCGCCATTTTCACTCTCCGCCTCCAAAGCTGTACGGAAAGCTCGCAGGGAACAAAAGCCCCGGAGAGCAAACCCGAGCAGATTACTTAGCCGGGAGGGGGCAAGGGCGGGGCAATTCCGCCTCCAGCAGAGACATTTGGGAACCACGGCAACAGGCCCCTCCCCAGAAGATCAGCGAGAACAGCCAGCCAAGACCAAGTTTACCGATCAATGAGAACGGCAGAACTCCAGCGCTAGGGGACTACTGCACATAGAATTCACGGCTTTTTTACCATGATTCTTTAGTCTTTCAAAGTTAATTTTTTTAACTGTTTTTTTTGTCTTTTTATTTCTTTTTGAATTTTTCTTTTTCCCTTTTTCAACCAACATCTTATCAATCCCTTTTTTTAAAAAAAAAACATTTTTATTTTTCATTTTTAGAGTCATATTCTATCCCTTCATAGTAGTTACCCACATTTTTGGCTTATATATATAAGTTGTTCTCTCTTTAAAAATTTTGAGATAGTTTCTTCTAACAGATTAAAATATACCCTAAATCTCTAGTATATGGTGTTTTCTATTCCTCTGCCTGATCACATCCTCTCCCTTCTTTTCTTTTTTTTTTCTTTTTTTAAATCCTCCTCTTTCTTTTTTCAAACAACTTCTTATCAATTCCTTTTATAAAATGTTTTATAATTTCCATTTTTACAGTCATATTCCATCCCTTCATCATATCAACCCTTATTTTTGTACATATGTAAGTTTTTCTTTCTTTAAAATTTTGGGAGGCACTTTCTTCTAAAAGACCAAAATACACCCCAAATCTAGTGTGTGGCACTGATCTATATACCATATAGATCATATTTGATCACATTCTGGTTTTTCTTTTGTTGTTGTTTTGTTTGTTTTTGTTTTTATCTTTATCTTTTTCTTTTTCTTTTTTTTCTTTTTCTTTTTTCTCTCTTTCCCTTTCTTATCCCACTGCTTCAGGTCTTTTCTGATTTGTTTCAAGTATATTTTCTGGGGACGTGGTTACTCTGCTAGCATTTTGTTCTCTCATTAATCTATTCTCCTCTGCACAAAATGACGAGACGGAAAAAATCACCTCAACAAAAAGAACAAGAGGTAGTACCGACTGCCAGGGACCTACTCAATACGGACATTAGTACGATGTCAGATCTAGAGTTCAGAATCATCACTTTAAAGATACTAGCTGGGCTTGAAAAAAAATATGGAAGTTATTAGAGAAACCCTTTCTGGAGAAGTAAAAGAGCTAAAATCCAACCAAGTCGAAATCAAAAAGGCTATTAATGAGGTACAATAAAAAATGGGGGTGCTAAGTGCTAGAATAAATGAGGCAGAAGAGAGAATCAGTAATATAGAAGATGAAATGATGGAAAATAAAGAAGCTGAGAAAAAGAGAGATAAACAACTACTGGATCACGAGGGCAGAATTCGAGAGATAAGCGATACCATAAGATGAAACAACATTAGAATAATTGGGATCCCAGAAGAAGAAGAAAGAGAGAGAGGGCCAGAAGGTATAATGGAGCAAATTATAGCAGAGAACTTCCCTAATTTGGGGAAAGAAACAGGCATGAAAATCCAGGAAGCACAGAGAACCCCTCTCAAAATCAATAAAAATAGGTCAACTCCCCGACATCTAATAGTAAAACTTACAAGTCTCATAGACAAAGAGAAAATCCTGAAAGCAGCTCGGGAGAAGAGATATGTAACCTACAAGGGTAGAAACATTAGATTGGCAACAGACCTATTCACAGAGACCTGGCAGGCCAGAAAGGACTGGCAGGATATATTCAGAGCACTAAATGAGAAAAATATGCAGCCAAGAATACTCTATCCAGCTAGGCTGTCATTGAAAATTGAAGGAGAGATAAAAAGCTTCCAGGACAAACAAAAATTAAAGGAATTTGCAAACACAAAACCAGCCCTACAGGAAATCTTGAAAGGGGTCCTCTAAGCAAAGAGAGAGCCTAAAAGCAACATAGACCAGAAAGGAACACAGACAATATACGGTAACAGTCACCTTACAGGCAATACAATGGCACTAAATTCCTATCTTTCAATAGTTACCCTGAATGTAAATGGGCTAAATGCCCCAATCAAAAGACACAGGCTAACAGACTGGATTAAAAAACAAGACCCATCGATATGCTGTCTGCAAGAGACTCATTTTAGAACCAAAGACACCCCCAGATTGAAAGTGAGGGGGTGGAAAACCATTTACCATGCTAATGGACACCAAAAGAAAGCTGGGGTGGCAATCCTTCTATCAGACAAATTAGATTTTAAACCAAAGACTGTAATAAGAGATGAGGAAGGACACTATATCCTACTTAAAGGGTCTATCCAACAAGAAGATCTAACAATTGTAAATATCTATGCCCTTTAACATGGGCGCAGCCAATTATATAAGGCAATTAATAACAAAAGCAAAGAAACACATCGACAACAATACAATAATAGTGGGGGACTTTAACACCCCCCTCACTGAAATGGACAGATCGTCTAAGCAAAAGATCAACAAGGAAATAAAGACTTTAAATGACACACTGGAACAAATGGACTTCACAGACATATTCAGAACATTCCATCCCAAAGCAATAGAATACACATTCTTCTCTAGTGCCCATGGAACATTCTCCAGAATAGCTCACATCCTAGGTCATAAATCAGGTCGCAACCGGTACCAAAAGATTGGGATCATTCCCTGCCTATTTTCAGACCACAATGCTTTGAAACTAGAACTCAATCACAAGAGGAAAGTCGGAAAGAACTCAAATACATGGAGGCTAAAGAGCATCCTACTGAAGAATGAATGGGTCAACCAGGAAATTAAAGAAGAATTTAAAAAATTCATGGAAACCAATGAAAATGAAAACACAACTATTCAAAATCTTTGGGATGCAGCAAAGGCAGTCCTAAGAGGAAATTATATAGCAATACAAGCCTTTCTCAAGAAACAAGAAAGGTCTCAAGTACACAACCTAACCCTACACCTAAAGGAGCTGGAGAAAGAACAGCAAATAAAGCCTAAACCAAGCAGGAGAAGAGAAATAATAAAGATCAGAGCAGAAATCAATGAAATAGAAACTAAAAGAACAGTAGAACAGATCAACAAAACTAGGAGCTGGTTCTTTGAAAGAATTAACAAGATTGATAAACCCCTGGCCAGACTTATCAAAAAGAAAAGAGAAATGACCCAAATCAACAAAATCATGAATGAAAGAGGAGAGATCACAACCAACACCAAGGAAATACAATTATCAGAACATATTATGAGCAACTCTATGCCAGCAAATTAGATAACCTGGAAGAAATGGAGGCATTCCTAGAGATGTATCAACTACCAAAACTGAACCAGGAAGAAATAGAAAACCTGAACAGACCTATAAGCACTAAGGAAATTGAAGCAGTCATCAAAAATCTCCCAACAAACAAAAGCCCAGGGCCAGATGGCTTCCCAGGGGAATTCTACCAAACATTTCAAGAAGAATTAATACCTATTCTTCTGAAACTATTCCAAAAAATAGAAATGGAAGGAAAACTTCCAAGCTCATTTTATGAGGCCAGCATTACCTTGATCCCAAAACCAGACAAAGACCCCATCAAAAAGGAGAATTACAGACCAATATCCCTGATGAACATGGATGCAAAAATTCTCACCAAAATACTAGCCAATAGGATCCAACAGTACATTAAAAGGATTATTCACCATGACCAAGTGGGATTTATCCCTGGGCTGCAAGGTTGGTTCAACATCCGCAAATCAATCAACGTGATACAATACATTAACAAAAGAAAGAACAAGAATCATATGATCCTCTCAATAGATGCAGAAAAAGCTTTTGACAAAGTACAGCATCCTTTCTTGATCAAAACTCTTCAGAGTATAGGGATCGAGGGTACATATCTCAATATCATAAAAGCCATCTATGAAAAACCTACAGCGAATATCATTCTCAATGGGGAAAAACTGAGAGCTTTCCCCCTAAGGTCAGGAATGCGGCAGGGATGTCCACTATCACCACTGCTATTCAACATAGTATTGGAAGTCCTAGCCACAGCAATCAGACAACAAAAAGAAATCAAAGGCATCCAAATCGGCAAAGAAGAAGTCAAACTCTCACTCTTTGCAGATGATATGATACTTTATGTGGAAAACCCAAAAGACTCCACCCCAAAACTGCTAGAACTCATACAGGAATTCAGTAAAGTGGCAGGATATAAAATCAATGCACAGAAGTCAGTGGCATTCCTATATACCAACAACAAGACAGAAGAAAGAGAAATTAAGGAGTCAATCCCATTTACAATTGCACCCAAAACCATAAGATACCTAGGAATAAATCTAACCAAAGAGACAAAGGATCTGTACTCAGAAAATTATAAAATACTCATGAAAGAAATTGAGGAAGACACAAAGAAATGGAAAAACGTTCCATGCTCATGGATTGGAAGAACAAATACTGTGAAGATGTCAATGCTACCCAGAGCAATCTACACATTTAATGCAATCCCCATCAAAATACCATCCACTTTTTTCAAAGAAATGGAACAAATAATCCTAAAATTTGTATGGAACAAGAAAAGACCCCACATAGCCAGAGGAATATTGAAAAAGAAAAGCAAAGCCGGCGGCATCACAATTCCGGACTTCAAGCTCTATTACAAAGCTGTCATCATCAAGACAGCATGGTACTGGCACAAAAACAGACACATAGATCAATGGAACAGAATAGAGAGCCCAGAAATGGACCCTCAACTCTATGGTCAACTAATCTTCGACAAAGCAGGAAAGAATGTCCAATGGAACAAAGACAGTCTCTTCAAAAAATGGTGTTGGGAAAATTGGACAGCCACATGCAGAAGAATGAAACTGGACAATTTCCTTACACCACACACAAAAATAGACTCCAAATGGTTGAAAGACCTCAATGTGAGACAGGAGTCCATCAAAATCCTAAAGGAGAACACAGGCAGCAACCTCTTTGACCTCAGCCACAGCAACTTCTTCCTAGAAACAGCGCCAAAGGCAAGGGAAGCAAGGGCAAAAATGAACTATTGGGACTTCATCAAGATAAAAAGCTTTTGCAAAGCAAAGGAAACAGTCAACAAAACCAAAAGACAACCGACAGAATGGGAGAAGATATTTGCAAATGACATATCAGATAAAGGGCTAGTATCCAAAATCTATAAAGAACTTCTTAAACTCAACACCCAAAGAACAAAGAATCCAATCAAGAAATGGGCAGAAGACATGAACAGACATTTTCCCAAAGAAGACATCCAAATGGCCAACAGACACATGAAAAAGTGCTCAATATCGCTCAGCATCAGGGAAATCCAAATCAAAACCTCAATGAGATACCACCTCACACCATTCAGAATGGCTAAAATTAACAAGTCAGGAAACGACAGATGTTGGCGGGGATGTGGAGAAAGGGGAACCCTCCTACACTGTTGGTGGGAATGCAAGCTGGTGCAGCCACTCTGGAAAACTGTATGGAGGTTCCTTAAAAAGTTGAAAATAGAGCTACCATATGATCCAGCAATTGCACTACTGGGTATTTACCCCAAAGATACAAAAGAAGGGATCCGAAGGGCTACGTGCACCCCGACGTTTATAGCAGCAATGTCCACAATAGCCAAACTGTGGAAAGAGCCAAGATGTCCATCGACAGATGAATGGATAAAGAAGATGTGGTATATATATACAATGGAATATTATGCAGCCATCAAAAGGAATGAGATCTTGCCATTTGCAACGACGTGGATGGAACTGGAGGGTATCATGTTGAGTGAAATAAGTCAAACAGAGAAAGACATGTATCATATGATCTCACTGATATGAGGAATTCTTAATCGCAGGAAACAAACTGAGTGTTGTTGGAGTGGGGGGTGGGGTGGGAGGGATGGGGTGACTGGGTGATGGACACTGGGGAGGGTGTGTGCTCTGGTAAGCGCTGTGAATTGTGCAAGACTGTTGAATCTCAGATCTGTACCTCTGAAACAAATAATGCAATATATGTGAAGAAAAAAAAAAAGAAGAAGAAGAAGGTAGCGGGAGGGGAAGAATGAAGCGGGGAAAATCGGAGGGGTAGACGAACCATGAGAGACGATAGACTCTGAAAAACAAACTGAGGGTTCTAGAGGGGAGGGGGGTGGGAGGATGGGTTAGCCTGGTGGTGGGTATTGAGGAGGGCACATTCTGCATGGAGCACTGGGTGTTGTGCACAAACAATGAATCATGGAACACTTCATCTAAAACTAATGATATAATGTATGGGGATTAACATAAGAAAAAAAAAAAAAACTATTTCTTTCCATTGAAAAAATATAATAATTGTGTATGGTGACAGAGGGTAATTGTACCTATCGTGGTGAGCATTTTATTATGTATATAATTATCAAATCACTATGTTGTACACCTGAAACTAATAAAGTATGTCAACTATAATAGTAAAAATTTTTTTAAATAGTATAGTATTGGCATAAAAACAGACACACAGATCATTGGAACTTAACAGAGAACCCAGAAATAAACCCGTGTATATATGGTCAATCAATTTAGGACAAAGGAAGCAAGAATAATCTCTTCAATAAATGGTGTTGGGAAAACTGGACAACTACATGCAAAAGAATGAAACTAACAGGGCGCCTGGCTGGCTCATATGGTAGAGCATGTGACTCTTGATCTCAGGGTTATGAGTTCAAGCCCCATGTTGGGCATAGAGTTTACTTACAAAAAAAGAGAATGAAACTAAAGCCCTATCTTACACCATCCACAAAAACTAACTCAAAATGGATTATAGACTTGAATGGAAGACCTGAAACCATAAAACTCCTAGAAGAAAACATAAGCAGTAAGCTCCTTGACATTTGTCTTGCAATGAATTTTTGGATCTGACTCCAAAAGCAAAAGCAAAAATAAACAAGTGGACTAGGGGCACCTGGCTGGCTCAGTCGATTAAACATCCAACTCTTGGTTTCAACTCAGGTCATGATCTCAGGGTCGCAAGATGGAACCTGCAATGGACTCCGTGCTAAGTGGGGAGTCTCTTTGAGATTCTCTCCCTCTCCTTTCCCCTCTGCCCCTCCCCTCACTTGCACATGCACTCTCTCACTCTCTCTCAAATGAATAAATAAGGGCGCCCGGGGGGCTCAGTCGTTAAGCATCTGCCTTCAGCTCAGGTCATGATTCCAGGGTCCTGGGATCGAGCCCCACATTGGGCTCCCTGCTCGGCGGGAATCCTGCTTCTCCCTCTCCCACTCCCCCTGCTTGTGTTCCCTCTCTCACTGTCTCTGTCAAATAAATAAATAAAATCTTAAAAAATAAATAAATAATAAATAAATAAATGAATGAATGAATAAATAACAAGTGGGACTATATGGAACTAAAAAGCTTCTGCATGGCAAAGATAAACCACCAACAAAATGAAAAGACAACTTAATAATGGGAGACAATATTTGCAAATCATATACCTGATAAGGGCTTAATATCCAAAAATATATAAAGAACTCATACAACTCAATAGCAAAAAACCAAACAGTGAAATTAAAAAATGGGCAGAGGATCTAAATAGACATTTTTCCGAAGAAGACATATAGATGGTCAACAGGCACATGAAAAGATGCTCAGCATCACTAATCATCAGGGAAATGCAAATCAAAACTACAATGAGATTATCGCCTCACCCCAATCAGAATGGCTAGTATCAAAAAGACAAGAAATAACAAGTCCTGGCAAGGATGTGGAGAAAAGCAGACCCTCATGCACTGTTGGTGGGGCTGTAAATTGGTACAGCTGCTATGGAACACAATATGGAGGTTCCTCAAAATATTAAAAATAGAACTACCATATTATCCACCAATTCCACTTCTGGGTATTTACTGGAAGAAAATGAAAAGATATATGCACTCTTATGTTCATCAAAGCATTATTTACAATACCCAAGACAAGAAAACAACATAAGTGTCCATCAATGGATGAATAAAAATGCGGTGCGCATGTGCATGGCTACTCAGCCATAAAAAAGAATAAAATCTTGCCATTTGTAACAACATGGATAGATCTTGAGGGAATTATGCTAAGCAAAAAGTCATTCAGAGAAAGATAAATACTCTGATTTCACTCATATGTGGAATCTAAAAAAACAAAACTAATGAACAAAACAAACAAAAATCATAGTAACAGAGAACAGAATGGTGATTGCCAGGGCAAAGTGGGCAAAACAGGGGAAGGAGGTCAAGGGGTACAAATTTCCAGCTATAAAATAAATGAGTCACAGACATGTAAAGTACAGCATGACTATAGCCAATACTATTGTAAAGCATACTTGAAAGTTGCCAAAAAAGTAAATCCTAAAAGTTAACTTTGTATAATGACAAATAATAACCAGAATTATTGTGGTCTTCATTTCACAATGTATACGAATATTGAATCATTATACTGTATACCTAAAACCAACACAACTGTATATGGCAATTATACCTCAATTTAAACTTTTTTTTTTTTAATTTAAAATAGAACTACCAGGGGCACCTGGGTGGCTCAATTAGTTAAGTGTCTGACTCTTGATTTTGACTCAGGTCATGATCCCAGGGTTGTGAGATCAAGCCCCACATCAGGCTCTGCACTGGGCATGTAGCCTGCTTAAGATTCTCTCTCTCTCCTTCTCCCTCTGCCCCTTCCCCCAAAGACCCCCCCTCCAAAAAAAGAACTACCATATGATCCAGCAATCCCACGTCTGGGTATACATCCAAAGGAAATAAAATCTCTATCCTGAACAGTTATCTGCACTCCCATGTTCACTGCAGCATTATTCATAGCAGCAAAAATATTCAAACAACCTAAGCATCCATGGATAGATGGATAAAGAAAATGTACACACACACACAACACACACATACACACATATGGAATATTATTCTGCTTCTTAAAAAAGAAGGAATTCCTGCCATTTGTAACAATATAGATGAATTTGGAGGACATTATGTTAAGTGAAATATGAAAAAAAAGAAAAGTTGATGTCAGAGTAACAGTAGAAAGGTGGTTACCAGAGGCTGGGGGTAGGAGAAAGGGGAAGATACTGATTAAAGGGTCCAAGCTTTCAGTCATAAAAAGAATAAATTCTGGAGACCTACTGTACAGCATGTTGACTATTTTTTTTATTATGTTATATTAATCACCATACATTACATCATTAGTTTTTGATGTAGTGTTCCATGATTCATTGTTTGCATATAACACCCAGTGCTCCATGCAGTACGTGCCCTCTTTAATACCCATTACCAGGCTAACCCATCCCCCACCCCCCTCCCCTCTAGAACCCTCAGTTTGTTTCTCAGAGTCCATAGTCTCTCATGGTTCATCTCCCCCTCCGATTCCCCCCCTTCATTTTTCCCTTCCTACTATCTTCTTTTTTTTTTTTTTTTTAACATATAATGTATTATTTGTTTCAGAGGTACAGGTCTGTGATTCAACAGTCTTACACAATTCACAGCGCTCACCATAGCACATACCCTCCCTAATGTCTATCACCCAGCCACCCCATCCCTTCCACTCCCCACCACTCCAGCAATCCTCAGTTTGTTTACTGAGATTAAGAATTCCTCATATCAGTGAGGTCATATGATACATGTAAAGACATGATTGACTTATTTCGCTCAGCATAATACCCTCCAGTTCCATCCACTTTATTGCAAATGGCAAGATTTCATTCCTTTTGATGGCTGCATAATATTCCATTATACACACACACACACACACACACACACCCCACATCTTCTTTATCCATTCATCTGTTGATGGACATCTTGGCTCTTTCCATAGTTTGGCTATTGTGGACGCTGCTGCTATAAACATCAGGGTGCACATACACCTTCGGATCCCTACATTTGTATCTTTGGGGTAAATACCCAGTAGTGCAATTGCTGGGTTGTATGGTAGCTCTATTTTCAACTTTTTGAGGAACCTCCATACTGTTTTCCAGAGTGGCTGCACCAGCTTGCATTCCCACCAACACCGTAGGAGGGTTCCCCTTTCTCCGCATCCCTGCCAACATCTGTCGTTTCCTGACTTGTTAATTTTAGCCATTCTGACAGGTGTGAGGTGGTATCTCATTGAGGTTTTGATTTGGATTTCCCTGATGCCAAGCGATGTTGAGCACTTTTTCATGTGTCTGTTGGCCATTTGGATGTCTTCTTTGGAAAAATGTCTGTTCATGTCTTCTGCCCATTTCTTGATTGGATCATTTGTTCTTTGGGTGTTGAGTTTAAGAAGTTCTTTATAGATTTTGGATAGTAGCCCTTTATCTGATGTCATTTGCAAATCTCTTCTCCCATTCTGTTGGTTGTCTTTTGGTTTTGTTGACTGTTTTTTTGCTTTGCAAAAGCTTTTTATCTTGATGAAGTCCCAATAGTTCATTTTTGCCCTTGCTTCCCTTGCCTTTGGCGCTGTTTCTAGGAAGAAGTTGCTGTGGCTGAGGTCGAAGAGATTGCTGCCTGTGTTCTCCTCTAGCATTCTGATGGACCCCTGTCTCAGATTTAGGTCTTTCAACCATTTGGAGTCTATTTTTGTGTGTGGTGTAAGGAAATGGTCCAGTTTCATTCTTCTGCATGTGGCTGTCCAATTTTCCCAACACCATTTGTTGAAGAGACTGTCTTTGTTCCATTGGACATTCTTTCCTGCTTTGTCAAAGATTGGTTGACCATAGAGTTGAGGGTCCATTTCTGGGCTCTCTACTCTGTTCCACTGATCTATGTGTTAGTTTTTGTGCCAGTACCATACTGTCTTGATGATTATAGCTTTGTAATAGAGTTTGAAGTCCAGAATTGTGATGCCACCGGCTTTGCTTTTCTTTTTCAACATTCCTCTGGCTATGCGGGGTCTTTTCTGGTTCCATACAAATTTTAGGATTATTTGTTCCATTTCTTTGAAAAAAGTGGATGGTATTTTGATAGGAATTGCATTAAATGTGTACATTGCTCTAGGTAGCATTGACATCGTCATGATATTTGTTCTTCCAATCCATGAGCATGGAACGTTTTTCCATTTCTTTGTGTCTTCCTCAGTTTCTTTCATGAGTATTTTACAGTTTTCAGAGTACAGATTCTTTGCCTCTTTGGTTAGGTTTATTCCTAGGTATCTTATGGTTTTGGGTGCAATTGTAAATGGGATCGACTCCTTAATTTCTCTTTCTTCTGTCTTGTTGTTGGTGTATAGGAATGCCACTGATTTCTGTGCATTGATTTTATATCCTGCCACTTTACTGAATTCCTGTATGAGTTCTAGCAGTTTTGGGGTGAAGTCTTTGGGGTTTTCCACATAAAGTGTCATATCATCAGCAAAGAGTGAGAGTTTGACTTCTTCTTTGCCGATTTGGATGCCTTTGATTTCTTTTTGTTGTCTGATTGCTGTGGCTAGGACTTCCAATACTATGTTGAATAGCAGTGGTGATAGTGGACATCCCTGCTGCGTTCCTGACCTGAGGGGGAAAGCTCTCAGTTTTTCCCCATTGAAAATGATATTCGCTGTGGGTTTTTCATAGATGGCTTTTATGATATTGAGATATGTACCCTCTATCCCTATACTCTGAAGAGTTTTGATCAAGAAAGGATGCTGTATTGTCAGATGCTTTTTCTGCATCTATTGAGAGGATCATATGGTTCTTGTTCTTTCTTTTATTAATGTATTGTATCACACTGATTGATTTGCAGATGTTGAACCAACCTTGCAGTATGTTGACTACTGTTAATGATAATGTATTGTATACTTGAAATTTGATGACAGTAAATCTCCAGTGTTCTTACCACACACAAAAGTAGTAACTATGGGAGGTGACGGATATGTTAATTAGCTTGATTGTAGTAATTATTTTACAATGTATACATATATCAAAACATGATGTATAACAAATATATACAATTTTTATTTGTCAAAAATAGATATTTTAAATAGTCACTAATGTGTATTCAGTCTCTATTTTATTCATTATAACTTATTCAGATATCTTGTCAGTTTTTTGGGGTTTTTTTTAGTAGCAGTGTATTAGGATAACTTCACTAGCTTCTGTAACAAACAACTCCCAAGATAGTAGTAGCCTAATGCTGTAGTTTCACCCATGTCATGGTCCAATCAGGTGTCCGGCCTTCAATGTAATAGTTTAGGGATGCCAGTTCTTTTCATCTTGTTGTGCTTCCAATTTCTAGAATTTCCTGAGTCCCCCAGAGGATCCTTTGCATTCACCTTCATCCAGTGTGATAGGGAACTCCATGGATTCACCTTCTCTGCCCACAGTGCTTCTGCCAACACCACCACCTTCTCTCCCGCTATCACCCTCAGGTGAACGGTGGTGCTCTGGGTCTGGAACCCGGTCCCACAGCCCTGACGCAGCTCTCACTCCTGGTGTTGGCCACCTGTCTATTTTTTATTTTTTATTTTTTAAAGATTTTATTTATTCATTTGAGAGAGAGAGAAAGCACAAGCAGGGGGAGCAGCAGAGGGAGAGGGAGAAGCAGGCTCCCCGTTGCGCAGGGAGCCTGATGTGGGACTTGATTCCAGCACCCTGGGATCATGACCTGAGCCAAAGGCAGACACTTAACCAACTGAGCCACCCAGGCACCCCATTTTGTCAGTATTTTAAAGTCATGTATATACATATTACCTATTGTAGCCTAATAGGTACATTCCTTTAGGACACTGATCATGTCTTCTACACTGAATCCCAAGTAATATAACTCAGAAAAAGAACATCTAGCCCATATTAAAACTGTGTTTAGTTTAGCACATCACATGTCCTATCTTCTTTAATCCTCCCAGCAATCCTGTGAGTTAGGCACTATTATCTAACCCCATTTTCCTGATGAGAAACTTGAGGTTTGAAAGGTTAAGGACTTTGCTCAAGGTCACATAATTAGTAAGTGGAGCCAGAATTAATTCCAAGTCTGACAACAAAATCCATGTCCTTTATCACTGTGTTATATTGTTTCTCACATATTTAAGAAAAAAACTTGTAGTTAGAAGAATGGCTATGGAAAATCAGGGGGCACAGATTAGCAACCATAACAATTGTTACAGTATAAGATTCCGTCACCTTATTTGATAAGGATTTATAAACAAAACAGATTTTTACATATTTATTCACCAAAGATTTAATGAACACTTACATACCAGGCAATGCTCAAATATTCCTGTCCTTATAGTGCTTATATAAGAGGTCTTTCTAGGAAGAAAGAAAGTTTAAAGGAAGTAGGAGAAAGCCACTACAAAATGACAAAATACAAAACGGAGATGGTAACCATCAGTATAAATTTTAACCAGGATCTAGGTGGCCTAATTATCTTTGGTTCATATGTGGATTGCCAGTGCATAGAATACCAAGAAAATAGTGAACTTGGGGATTATATTAAAAGCTTACACCAATTAAAGGCTGTATATGGAAACTTCTGTAATTAAAATCCAATTATCTTTTTCCCCCTGCATCCCTACAATGCTAAGTGGTTTGGGTTCATCTTTTTTAATAAACTCCTTAAGACAGAAATGAAGATGTATTTATTATCTTTATCAGTGCCAACAAGTAATCATTAAAATATGCTTTTGGGTAAAGATGTTCTGAATTAAGTATGAATATACTACTTGTTACCTGTGACTTTAGGCAACTTATTTAACCTGTGTGCAAGTTTCTCATCTGAAAAATAAAAATAATAAGAGTTCCTACACCCTATATAGGTTGTTGTGAGGGTTAGAGAATGTGTTCAAAGTACTTAGCACAGGGTCTGAATAAAACTCAACTGTTACTAAGTTCTGCCTTTTTTCCTGTTTAATATTATTTACTTTTTTAGTAAGGTACTGAAAATAGACTAGATCCAGTACAGATTTAACTTTAGAAAAAAGTTAGAGTATATTCTTCTTAGGAAACTCAAGTATTTTCTAGGAGATCAGCAAAATAGAGTGTTTCATTATCATACAAGTTTTAGAATGTTTGGGAATCCTTAGTGTTAACCAGTTTGAGATGTGGCATGATTTATTTATAGTATGTTTTGCTTGCTTGAATGTAAGAATTTTTCTGGCTTCTCAGTGAATGTAGGACAGAGAAATCAGTATTTAATACCTCAAATTTAGAAATATGAAAAAGAGAAAAATACTAAAAAGGCAAAGTCTAAAAATGTAATTGCCCCCAAATGATAACACATTTGTAAAACTCCAAGGAACTTTCATATGTTAAAATGAAAATAGCAAGCATTTTCAAAATAAAGTAATAAAAAGCCTTCCAAAACTATCTGTTAAAGCATAATACATGGTACAATCATTGTGATAGAGTCTGGTGGTTCCTCAAAAAGTTAAACACAGAATTACCATATGACCCAGCAATTTCACTCCTAGATATATACGCAAAAGACTTGTAAACAGATATGCAAATACATGTACACATATGTTCACAGCAGCACTATTCACAATAGCCAAAAGGTGGAAACAATGCCAAGTGTCCATTAACAGATGAATGGATAAACAAAATGTGACATATACATACAATGGAATATCATTCAGCCATTAAAAAATGAGAGTCTAATACCTGGCAGAACATGGATAACCTTCAAAACATTACATTAAGTGAAATAAAACAGACACAAAAAACATATATTGCATGATTCCACTCATATGAATGAAGTACCCAGAATAGGCAAATTCATAAAGATGGAAAGCAGAATAGAGGTTACTGGGGCAGGGTGAAAGAGGGAAATGGAGAGTTATTGTTCAATGGGTAAAGCAGTTTCTGTTTGGGATGGTGAAAAAGTTCTGGAGATAGATAGTGGTGATGGTTAAACAACATTATAAATGTATTTAATGCCACTGAATTATACACTTAAAAATAATTAAAATGGTAAATTTTATGTTATATATATTTTACCCAAAAAAAGTGTTAAAAAATAACACAGGTAGAATGTATATAATATTGTTACAAACAGTAAAGAGAAGGAAATATTTTCAAATGTAAATTGGAAATCCTTTATCCCATAGTTAAAACGGTAACTACAAAAAGTATCTTTTAACACAGAGTGGGAGAACAAAATTATGTATGGCAATTCAACATCATTATCTTCTCACAACAATGATTAACATATAATATACTATAAAGAGCAATTAACTTATTATCCCTAAACTGAGACCCAAAAGCAATGTCAAAATCAGCCCTAGTAGATAATCAACATTTGATTTACATATCTGATACAAAAACTCTTCAAAGCACTGAGAGAAAAAAACAACTCAAAAATATTCTTTGAAAAGAATACTATTAACAAAGCAACAATTATGTAAAAGCAAGAGAAAACCCATACTTTCCCTGCTCCTGGATATCTCTAGAAGACTATATGGCTTTTCTCAATTATTAACTTTACTTCAGGAATGATACACTGGCAGGAGTGCTTGGGTGGCTCAGTCAGTTAAACATCTGACTTTGGCTCGGGTCATGATCTCAGGGTCCTGGAATCCAGCCCCACATCAGGCTCCCTGCTCAACTGGGAGTCTGCTTGTCCCTCTGCCCCACCCCTGGCTCATGTTCTCTCTCTTTCTCTCAAATAAAATCCTAAAAATAAAAAAGGACGATACACTGGCAGTCTGAGAAAAACTATGTGATAGGGATCAAAATCAGGAGAGTACTATTACCATATGCCAAAGCAGTATATATATTCTCCAGGTGAAAAAACTCTAGTTTACACAAAAGAACACAAATCACATGAGATCCTGAATCAGGACCATCAAATTAGGCTTCAAGCTCCCTATCTTGTTTTTTTCCAAGTTCTTATTTAAATTCTAGTCAGTTGATATATAGTGTAATACTGGTTTCTAGAATTATTGATTCATCACTTACATATAACACCTAGTGCTCATCACAGCAAGTGCCCTCCTTAATATCCATCACCCATTTAGCCCATTCCCATCCACCTCCCCTCCCATCAACCCTCAGTTTGTTCTCTATTGTTAAATCTCTTATGGTTTGCCTCCCTCTCTTTTTTCCCCCTTCCCCTATGTTCATCTGTTTTCTTTCTTAAACTCTACATACGAGAGACATCATACAGTATTTGTCCTTCTCTGACTTGTTTCTCTTAGCGTAATACACTCTAGCTCCATCCATGTCATTGCAAATGTCAAGATTTCATTCTTGATAGCTGAGTAATATTCCAGTGTATATATCCCACATCTTCTTTCTCCATTCATTGGTCAATGGACATTGGGCTCTTTCCATAATTTGGCTATTGCTGATAATGCTGCTATAAACATCGGGTGCATGTGTCTCTTCAAATCAATATTTTTATATTCTTTGGGTAAATACCTAGTAGTGCAATTGCTGGGTCATAGGGTGATTCTATCTTTAACATTTTGAGGGAATTCCATACTGTTTCCCAGAGTCAAGCTCCCTATCACATTGTGTTTAAGACTCCTGAATACAGTGGTACTCAGTTACAACAATGTCTCAGCTATAATTTCCAGTTAACACTGGATTTTAAGGAATTCAAAACAATATTTATATATTTTCACTCTAACTCACAGACCTAATTATACTTAATTGGGTAGAAGGGAAGTTTTTATTTTCCTACTGAAAGTTCTAAAGTTGAGGGCAAAGGTTTAAGTGGTTTATCCAATAAATCAGTGGCAAGAACTTTAACAGGGGAGAGAGGAGGGTGGCTGGCTCAGTTGGTAGAACACGTGACTCTTGATCTTGGAGTTGTGAGTTCAAGCCCCACGCTGGGTGTAGAGATCTTTAAATAAATAAATAAACAGACAGACAGGAAGAGAGGAAAGGGGATGGACTTTTATCATTTAGCATCCACATGAACTAAGCTAAAAATATTTCTGCACCTATAAATATTTCTTATACCTCATGTAATTTATTCCTTAAAACACCTGTGCCACATAATTATACAATTCAAGGGTGTACCATTCACATCCGGTCTATGTCGGGGTGAGCAGACTTTGGGCTGTGGAGTCAAGTCTGGCCCAACGCTTGTTTTATAAGTGAAATTTTATTAGAATACAGTCACACCCATTTGTTTACACATTGTCTATGGCTGTCTGTGTATTATAACAGCAGGGTTGAGAGGTTATGACAGATACCTTATGGCCTGCAAAGCCTAAAATTTTACTATCTGGCCCTTCACAGAAAAATATCGCTACAGGCTCCTGGGTGGCTCAGTTGGTTGAATGTCTGACTCTTGATTTCAGCTCAAGTCATGATCTTAGGGCTGGGAGAACAAGCCCTGCGTCAGGCTCCGTGCTCAGCACCAAATCAGCTTGTCTCTCTCCCTCCGCCCACTTGCTCTTATGCTCGCTCACTCTCAGATAAATAAAATCTTAAAACGTATATATACGTATATATATATATCTCGCCAATCCTTGGCCTGTATGAATGCCACCCTTGGAATAATGTAGTGCACAGCCTATGCAACAGCCCTGAAACAAGTTACTGAAGAAGGTATTGATAGATGAGAAAACTAATACTCAGTGATATCAAGTAATGTGTCTGAGGTCATGTAGGTTTTAAGTGACAAAGTCAACTTTCAGATCCAGTTCTACTAAATCACACAAGACCATGTATACCTGGGGATAATAGTAATACCTCCCATAGCTATTATTGTAAGTCTCAGATAAGTGCATAAAAATATTAGAGAAATGTTAGTTGTTATTAATATTATTACAGAATCAAAATTAAACACTCATACAGTTTGGCCTTATGTTCTCTTTTAACCTTCCACAAAATTGGGGCTTTAGCCATGCATGCCTCCATATTTACCAATCCCTTAAAATGTGATCCTCACACTCCTATTCCCAATATATTCCATCTGTCCAGATACTACTCTTTTTCTAGAATCAACTTAAATGTCACATTCTTAGTGACACTTTCTCTGAGTCTCTAATCAATCTTCATTGTTCTTTCCTTCATTATCCTATCACATGTTAACTGCAAACACTGTTTAACATTTGTTTCATTTTATTTTCTATTACTGACTGATCTATTTCTCCTTTTAGATTTTACATCATTTAAGAAATGATTTTGGGGCACCTGGATGGCACAGTCAGTTAAGCATCTGACCCTTGGTTTTGGCTCAGGTCATGATCTCAAGGTCATGAGATCGGGCTCTGTGTCAGGCTTGGTGCCCAGCACAGAGTCTGCTTAAGACTCTCTTTCCCGGGCGCCTGGGTGGCTCAGTTGGTTAAGCGACTGCCTTCGGCTCAGGTCATGATCCTGGAGTCCCTGGATCAAGTCCTGCATCGGGCTCCCTGCTCAGCAGGGAGTCTGCTTCTCCCTCTGACCCTCCCCCCTCTCATGTGCTCTCTCTCTCTCTCTCTCTCAAATAAATAAAATCTTTAAAAAAAAAAAAAAAGATTCTCTTTCCCTCGCCCTCTGCTCCTCCCTGCTGCTCTCTTTTAAAAAAAAAAGAAAAAGAAATGATTTCTTACTCATTCTTATATCCACCTCAACCTTCCTTCCTACCTAGAGGGTCCATCAAAGTTCTTTGTACATAGTGAATATACACTGGACTCCATGACATTGTTCACCTAGTTCTGCTCTGTGTTCCAATCTGTTGCTTATCACACCAAACTAGGTTGCCTCCAGTACATCTGTCCACTGCTCAAAAAAAGCAAGAGGAAAGCTGGAAAACTCTTGTAAATGAAATACAGAATTTTCAATTTCTACAATGTTTAGTATGATATTCAATACTTTAAATGTGAATTCCTCCCTATAATTTATCAAGATTAATGATTTCATCAGGTTTATCAACAGAATCATTCCCTCATTTAATCTTTAGACCAAATTGTTCATACTCAAATCCTCTCACAAATAAACACAATGTTCCAACTCAGCTGTTGGCAGCAGAATGTGTTCACAATGAACAGCCCCTACTATCCTGGCAAGAATGATAGGATTAGCTAATTAGAATATAGTCTTCTATATCTGTTTTCATTGGGATAAGGAACGATCTGGGTTTATCAAACAGCCCAGAAAGACATCTTAGAGTTTTTCCACAAATACAAAGGTTTCATTAAGTCAGTTTAAATTGGGCTTTTCTCTACCATGTACGCAATTTTTCTATGATAAAGAGAAATGCCAAGGTATGAAGTTTTCATGAGAAGTGGGCTAAAACAATCCCATTGTACAAGTATTTCGAATAAGCTGGAGTTTTATACAGACTTGAAGTTTGACAAAAAGAGGATAGATAGATATATAAACAAAATAGAAGACAGTCTCTGCTATAAAAGAGCTTGGGTTTCCTTTGGGGGAGGAAAAAATAAACATAGGAAATAACTTGAGAATAATAATGAACATTATAGCTTACAGGCAGTGATTCAAAATATTTCTCATGTCACTGCTACATCACAAATTATTGTAACTACTACCCTAAAAAAAAGGCAACATTATTTGGTCCTTAAGATTGAGCCACAGAAATAGAAGGGAATAAAGAGGAGATTATTTTTCATTTTTGGTGAATTGTATTCCACTCGCTTTGGAAAGACTTAAGGAAACTTTCAGAGTAAAACAATATGTGCTATTTATCCCCCAAACATGTAGGAAAGTAAATAAATCACCTGAGGTGAGCATATTACATGTGGATAAAAACAATGAAACTTCAGTCTTCTACCATTTTCTTACAACAAAATGTAAAACTAATATGAAATGTATCTTTTGCTAAGAATTCAGCATCATAAATATGCTGAACAGACAATATCAGAAATCCTCGTTCTGCATGGAGCACTGGGTGTTATGCACAAACAATGAATCATGGAACACTACATCAAAAACTAATGATGTAATGTATCGTGATTAATATAACAATAAAAAATTTTTTTTAAATCCTCATTCTTAGGGAATTTAGAGAATAAAAAAATAAAATGGATTTATGTAACATCTGTCCTGCCTTTATCTTTAGTTCCTCATCTTTTAATCACAAAGGATGATAATGTTAGTTAATAAGACCTTATTTTTCTTCTTCTCCAGCTAATGATATGAACTGCAAAAACAAAATTGTACCATGATAGGAACAACATAAATCCATTCACCATATACTGGCTAATCAATAAATAGTAATATCTTACAGAGACACTTCACTTAAAGGACATTTCACAGATGCCCACAGTTCAAAAGGTCTCCATTTTTTCCTATTAATTTTACTCTGATTGCACAATGTATAAAAAGCAATAACAGATTTTGAAGATGTAAAGCTATTTGATTGCCAAGAAGATTAACTTTTTTTTTTTTAAAGATTTTATTTATTTGACAGAGAGAGACACAGTGAGAGAGGGAACACAAGCAGGGGGAATGGGAGAGGGAGAAGCAGGCTTCCCGCCAAGCAGGGAGCCTGATGCAGGGCTCGATCCCAGGACCCTGGGATCATGACCTGAGTCGAAGGCAGACGCTTAACGGCTGAGCCACCCAGGCACCCCAAGAAGATTCACTTTTGACAAGAGAGTGCAAAGAATAAATTCTAAAATTTCTATTTCGGGGTGCACGTCCTGCATCAGGCTCCCTGTTCAGCGGGGAGCCTGCTTTTCCCTCTGCCTCTCTCTCTCTGTCTCTTATGAATAAATAAAATTTAAAAAAAAAATAAAATTTCTATTTCAAAAGGCAAAGTCCCATTTTATGTTTGTATACATAATTTTTCTTTTTCTTTTTTCCAATTGATTAACTTAAGTATTTCCAACCTTTCATTTCAGGCAAATAGAACACCACCGTGAAAAAAGCCCTCTCAACATGTCACCTAAAAATGCTGGCTAAACTATGAAAATCATCTTGAGATAAATGAACATAAGTTCACAATGAAAATCACAAAATATATGAAGCAAGCCACTGTGATTAAGGGTCAGCATAAACAATAAATTTGAGAGTCTGACCCACAAAGACAGTGGAATTACTGGCTACAGAATAACATTTTTTTTTAAAGATTTTATTTATTTATTTGACAGAGAGAGAGACAGCGAGAGAGGGAACACAAGCAGGGGGAGTGGGAGAGGGAGAAGCAGGCTTCCCGTGGAGCAGGGAGCCCAATGCAGGGCTCAATCCCAGGACCCCAGGACCATGACCTGAGCCGAAGGCAGACGCTTAACCAACTGAGCCACCCAGGCGCCCCTACAGGATAACATTTAATGTAAACAAGAAAGGATATAAAAATATGACTAAGGAACAAGACCCTATTAAATGAGAAGGCAGACTTGAAAAGAAACCAAATAGAATTTCTAGAAATTGGACATATCATGATTACAATTAGAAACCTGGTAGACAGGTTAAACAGCAGGATAGGTGAACCTGAAATGAGAATTCGCAGTTTGAAATGGAAGAGAGATCTGAAGAATTTAATCAAATACAAAATGGAGACATAAAAGAATAAAGTTAAGACACAAGGAAGTAATAATGCTTAATACATCTACTCAGAGTTCCAGAAGATTAAAACAGAATAATCAAGAGGCAATATCTGAAGAAATAATGACTAAAAATTTTTCAAGCTTGATAAAAACCATCGTTTCTCAGATTCAGGGAGCCTAACAAATCAGAAGCATGACAAATAAAAAGAAGACCACCCTATATAGATTGCAGTGAAACTAGAAAACCCCAAAGACACAGAAAATATTTTAGAGGCCACAAGAGAGAAAAGACAGATAAGGTAGCTGATAAATAGACTGACAACTGATTTCTCAATAGCAACAATAAAACTCAAAGGCCAGAAGAATAGTTTTTAAAAAGCTAAAAATAATCAACCCAGAGTTGCAATACACAGAAAAATTATCTTAAAAGTGTAAGGGCAAATAATGACATGTTCAAACAAACAAAAACTGGTAACATTAATTACTAAGAAAACTTCTTTAAATATACTTCTGGGGCACCTGGCTGGCTCAGTTGGTTGAGTGCACAACTTGATCACAGAGTTGCGAGTTTGAGCCACATGCTGGGTGTAGAGATTCCTTAAAAATAAAATCTTTAAAAAATATAAAAAATAAATATACTTCTAAAGTGTGTACTTCAGGGCGCTTGGGTGGCTCAGTTGTTAAGTGTCTGCCTTCGGCTCAGGTCATGATCCCAGGGTCCTGGAATCGAGTCCCACGTTGGGCTCCTTCCTCAGGGGGAAGCCTGCTTCTCCCTCTCCCTGCTGCTCCCCGTGCTTGTGTTCCTGTTCTCGCTATCTCTGTCTCTGTCAAATAAATAAATAAAATCTTAAAAAAAAAATAAAGTGTGTACTTCAGGAAGAAGGAAACTTAGAAGATCTATCTTGAGATTATGGAATCCTAGTTTTAAAAAGATAAACACGAATAAATCTAAACAAACATTAATTGTAAAAAATGGTAACAATGATGTCTAATTTGTAGAACTAAATTAAAAATAGAAGTAAAACATCAGACAACAAACACCCATCCTTAAGGAAATCATCAGAGTTTAAACATTTAGAAGTTCTTCTCAGGAGCACATGGCTGGTTCAGTCAGAAGAGCATGCAACTTTTGATCTGGGGGTCATGAGTTCGAGCCCTACGTTGGGTGTAGCAATTACTAAAAATAAATATATAAACTTAAAAAAAGAAAGAAAGAAATTGTTCTCATATAAGGAAGTTGGGTAAATATTATTAATTAACTTCGGATTTTAGGTTAAATACACATATACATGTTAACATTTTTAGAATAATCAGTAATACAGTGTGTAACTTCTTTTTTTTTTTTGAAGGTCAACTGCTTTTATTTCTTTAAAGTGTTGATGCACATTTTTTTTTAATTTTTTTATTGTACAGTGTGTAACTTCTAAAGAAGGACAAGAAAAAGAAAATGAAGGAGGAGGGAGGAAAGAGGTGGAGCAGGAAAAGAACCACAGAAAGGACAAGAATAACAAGAAGAAGCAGAAAAAAGTATGACAATAAAAAACAAAAGATGACAGAAATAAACCTGCTATATCAGTAGTAAAGTAAAATATCTACAACTAAAAAGTTTATCAGTCCAGATATTTTAAAATTAAAATCCAACTGTATGTATTCCCAAAAGACATATCTAAATTATGAAAAAAAGATTGAGAATAAAAGGATGAGTAAAAAAAAAAGGATGGGGCACCTGGGTGGCTCAGTTGGTTAAGCGACTGCCTTCGGCTCAGGTCATGATCCTGGAGTCCCTGGATCGAGTCCCGCATCAGGCTCCCTGCTCAGCAGGGAGCCTGCTTCTGCCTCTGACCCTCCCCCCTCTCATGTGCTCTCTCTCTCTCATTCTCTCTGTCTCAAATAAATAAATAAAATCTTTTAAAAAAGGATGAGTAAAGCTGTACCAGCTAACACAATCGGTGGAGCATGTGACTCTTAATCTCAGGATCATGAGTTTGAGCCCCATGTTGGGTGTAGAGATTACTTAAAAATAAAATCTCAAAAAAAAAAAAAGTTGTACCAGACAAAACTAACTGAAAGAACTGGTTAGAAATATTATTACTAAGTAAGATAAACTTTCATGTAAAAAGTATTAGTAAAGTAAAGAGAGTCATTACATAATGATGAAAGGTTCAGTTCACCCGGAAGACATAAAAATTTTGAACTTGTATGTACCTAATAGCAGAACTCCAGAATAAAGCAAATGTCAACAGAATTAAGTGAATAAATCAATATATCCACTATAATAATAGAAGAAATTAACCCATCTCTTTCAGTAACTGATAGACAAATCAGTAATGATATTAAAAACCTGAATGATATAATTAACAGTTTTATTTTATGATTATATTTAGAGCATGCACCCAACAATTGGAGCATATACACTCTGTTCAAGCACATGTGAAATATTTTTGAAAAATGACCATACAGGGGCACCTCGGTGGCTCAGTCGGTTAAGCGTCTGCCTTCGGCTCAGGTCATGATCCCAGGGTCCTGGGATGGAGCCCGGAGTTGGGAGCCTGCTTTCCCTCTCCCTCTGTTCCTCCCCCAGCTCGTGCTCTCTCTCTCACTCACTCTCTCTCTCAAATAAATAAATAAGATAGGACTATAGAAAATTAAAACACAAAACCTGTGTCATATACACATGAACAGGCATTTCTCCAAAGACAACATACACATGGCCAAAAGACATATGAAAAAAACGTTCAACATCACTAATCATCGGGGAAATGTAAATCAAAACTACAATGAGATATCACCTCATACCTGTCAGAATGGCTAAGATCAAAATAACAAGTGTTTTACCAGATAATACCAAAATATTTTCCACTTAACATTCTCACCAATTGTGTATAAGGGTTCTTGTTCTGCTACATCTTTGCCAATACTTGGGATGAGCCAACTCTTTAATTTCTGCAAATCTAGTAAGTATAAAAACTTTGTTTCATTGAATTTATAATTTGCATTTCTTTGGTCTCTAATGAGGTTGAGCATCTTTTTAAGTACTTTTTGGCTATTCTTGTTTCCTCTTCATGAAATGCCTATTCCTGTTACTTGTCTATTTTCCTATTGATTTGTCTTTTCCTTATTGGTTTCTGGGAGTTCTTTATCAGTTTTATGTGTTACAACTATCTTCTCCCAATTTATGGCTTCTCTTTGCATTTTTCTTACATTTTTTTAAATGAATTTTTTAAATATTTCTTTCTTTATTTGAAAGAGAGTGAGAGGGAGGGAGAGGGAGAAAGAATCTGAAGCAGGCTCCCCACTGAGTGCAGAGCCCCACACAGGGCTCAGTCCCACGAGCTCAAGATCATGACCTGAGCTGAAACCAAGAGTCCAACGCTTAACCAACTGAGCCACCCAGGGGCCTCCTTAATTTTTTTTTTTTTAAGTAGGGCTTGAACTAATGAGATCAAGACCTGAGCTCATATTAAGGGTCAGATGCTCATGCGCCTGCGTGGCTCAGTCATTAAGCATCTGCCTTCGGCTCAGGTCATGATCCCAGGGTCCTGGGATCAAGCCCCGCATCAGGCTACAAGGGTAGAAACATTAGATTGGCAGCAGACCTAACCGTGGAGAGCTGGCAGGCCAGAAAGGACTGGCATAATATATTCAGGGTACTAAATGAGAAAAATATGCAGCCAAGAATATTTTATCCAGCTAGGATGTCATTCAAAATAGGAGTGATAAAAAGCTTCCAGGACAAACAGAAACTAAAAGAATTTGTGATTACCAAACCAGCCCTACAAGAAATATTGAAAGGGGTCCTCTAAGCAAAGAGGCAATACAATGGCACTAAATTCATATCTTTCAATAGTTACCCTGAATGTAAATGGGCTAAATGTCCCAATCAAAAGACACAGGCTATCAGATTGGATAAAAAAGTAAGACCCATTAATATGCTGCCTGCAAGAGACTCATTTTAGACCCAAAGACTCATCCAGATTGAAAGTGAGGGGGTGGAGAACAATTTATCATGCTAATGGACATCAAAAGAAAGCTGGGGTGGCAATCCTTTTATCAGACAAATTAGATTTTAAACCAAAGACTGTAATAAGAGATGAGGAAGGACACTATTCATAATTAAAGGGTCTATCCAACAAGAAGATCTAACAATTGTAAATATTTATGCCCCTACCATGGGAGCAGCCAATTATATAAGCCAATTAATAACAAAATCAAAGAAATGCACAACAATAATAAAATAATAGCAGGGGACTTTAACACCCCACTCACAGCAACAGATCATCTAAGCAGAAGATCAACAAGGAAATAAGGGATTTGAATGACACACTGGACCAGATGGACTTCACAGATATATTCAGAATATTCCACCCCAAAGCAACAGAATACATATTCTTCTTGAGTGCACATGGAACATTCTCCAGAATAGATCACATCCTGGGTCACAAATCAGGTCTCAACCAGTACCAAAAGACTGGGATCATTCTCTGCATATGTTTGGACCACAGTGCTTTGAAACTGGAACTCAATCACAAGAGGAAAGTTGGAAAGAACTCAAATACATGTAGGCTAAAAAGCATCCTACTAAAGAATGAATGGGTCAACCAAGAAATTAAAGAAGAAATTAAAAAATACATGAGAACAAATGAAAATGAAAACATTACTGTTCAAAATCTTTGGGATGCAGTAAAGGTGGTCCTAAGAGGGAAGTATATATCACTACAAGCCTTTCTCAAGAAACAAGAAAGTTCTCAAATACACAACCTAACCCTACATCTAAAGGAACTGGAGAAAGAACAGCAAATAAAGCCTAAGCCCAGCAGGAGAAGAGAAATAATAAAGATTAGAGCAGAAATCAGTGAAATAGAAACCAAAAGGACAGTAGAACAGATCAACGAAACTAAGAGCTTGTTCTTTGAAAGAATTAACAAGATTGATAAACCTCTGGCCAGATATATCAAAAAAAAAAAAAGAAAGGACCCAAATAAATAAAATCATAAATGAAAGAGGAGAGATCACAACCAACACTGGAGAGATACAAATAATTTTAAGAACATATTATGAGCAATTATAAGCCAACAAATGAGACAATCTGGAAGAAATGGATGCATTCCTAGATATGTATAAACTACCAAAACTGAACCAAGAGGAAATAGAAAACCTGAACAGACCCATAGCCAGCAAGGAAACTGAAGTAGTAATCAAAAATCTCCCAACAAACAAGAGCCCAGGGCCAGATGGCCCAGGGGAATTCTACCAAACATTTAAAGAGGAATTAATGTCTATTCTTCTGAAGTTGTTTCAAAACATTGACACGGAAGGAAAACTTCCAAACTCTTTTTATGAGGCCAGCATTACCTTGATCCCAAAACCAGACAAAGGCCCCATCAAAAAGGAGAATTATAGACCAATATCCCTGATGGAACATGGATGCAAAAATTCTCATCCAAAATACTAGCCAATAGGATCCAACAGTACAATATAAGGATTATTCACCATGACCAAGTGGGATTCCTGGGCTGCAAGTTGGTTCAACATCCACAAATCAATCAATGTGATACAGTACATAAATAAAAGAAAGGACAAGAACAACATGATCCTCTCAATAGATGCAGAAAAAGCATTTGACAAAGTACAGTATCCTTTCTTGATTAAAACTCTTCACAGTGGGGGCGCCTGAGTGGCTCAGTCAGTTAAGCAGCTGCCTTCGGCTCAGGTCATGATCCCAGGGTCCTGGGATCGAGCCCCATGTTGGGCTCCTTGCTCAGCAGGGAGCCTGCTTCTCCCTCTCCTCGATTGTGCTCTCTCTCTCACTCTCTCTCTCTGTGTGTCAAATAATAAATAAAATCTTAAAAAAACACACACACACAAAACAAAAACTCTTCACAGTGTGGGGATAGAAGGAACATACCTCAATATCATCAAAGCCATCTATAAAAAACCCACAACGAATATCATTCTCAATGGGGAACAACTGAGAGCTTTTCCCTTAAGGTCAGGAACACAGCAGGGATGTCCACTATCACCACTGCTGTTCAACACAGTACTAGAAGTCCTAGACTCAGCAGTCAGACAACAAAAAGGAATAAAAGACATCTGAATCAGCAAAGAAGAAATCAAACTTTCACTCTTTGCAGATGACATGACACTTTATGTGGAAAATCCAAAAGATTTCACCCCAAAATTGCTAGAACTCATACAGGAATTCAGTAAAGTGGCAGGATATAAAATCAGTGCACAGAAATCAGTTGCATTTCTATACACCAACAATGAGACAGAAGAAAGAAAAATTAAGGAGTCGATGCCATTTACAAATGCACCCAAAACCATAAGATACCTAGTAATAAATCTAACCAAAGAGGCAAAGATCTGTACTTAGAAAATTATAGAATACTCATGAAAGAAATTGAGGAAGACACAAAGAAATGAAAAAACGTTCCATGCTCATGGACTGGAAGAACAAATATTGTTAAAGTGTCTATGCTACCTAGAGAAAACTACACATTCAATGCAATCCCTACCAAAATACCATCAACTTTTTTCACAGAACTGGAACAAATAATCCTAAAATTTGTGTGGAACCAGAAAAGACCCTGAAAAGCCAAAGGAATGTTGAAAAAGAAAAGCAAAGCTGGCAGCATCACAATTCTGGACTTCCAGCTCTTTTACAAAGTTGTCATTATCAAGACAGTATGCTACTAGCACAAAAACAGACACATAGATCAATGGAACAGAATAGAGAGCCCAGAAATGGACCCTCAACTCTATGGTCAACTAATCTTCAACAAAGCAGGAAAGAATGTCCAATGGAAAAAAGTCTCTTCAACAAATGGTGTTGGGAAAATTGGACAGCCACATGCAGAAGAATGAAACTGCACCATTTCCTCACACCATACACAAAAATAGACTCAAAATGGATGAAAGACCTAAACGTGAGACAGGAGTCCATCAAAATCCTAAAGGAGAACACAGGCAGCAACCTCTTCGACCTCAGCCACAGCAACTTCTTGCTAGACACGTCTCCAAAGGCAAGGGAAACAAAGGCAAAAATGAACTATTGGGACTTCAAGATATAAAGCTTTTGCACAGCAAAAAAAAACAGTCAGCAAAACCAAAAGACAACCAACAGAATGGGAGAAGATATTTGCAAATGACATATCAGATAAAGGGCTAGTATCCAAAATCTATAGAAAATTTATCAAACTTAACACCCAAGGAACAAATAATCCAATCAAGAAATGGGCAGAAGACATGAACAGACATTTCTGCAAAGAGGATAACCAAATGGCCAACAAACACATGAAAAAGTGCTCCACATCACTCGGCATCAGGGAAATACAAATCAAAACCTCAATGAGATACCACCTCACACCAGTCAGAATGGTTAAAATTAACAAGTCAGGAAACGACAGATGTTGGCGGGGATGCAGAGAAAGGGGAACCCTCCTACACTGTTGGTGGGAATGCAAGCTGGTGCATCCACTCTGGAAAACAGTATGGAAGAGTTCCTCAAAAAGTTGAAAATAGAGCTACCATACGACCCAGCAATTGCACTACTGGGTATTTACCCCAAAGATACAAATGTAGCGATCCCAAGGGGCACTTGCACCCCAATGCTTACAGCAGCCATGTCCACAATAGCCAAACTATGGAAAGAGCCCAGATGTCCATTGACAGGTGAATGGATAAAGAAGATGTGGTATATATATACAATGGAATAGTACTCAACCATCAAAAAAATGAAATCTTGCCATTTGCAACGACGTGGATGGAACTAGACGGTATTATGTTAAACGAAATAAGTCAATCAGAGAAAGACAATTATCATATGATCTCACTGATATGTGGAATTTAAGAAACAAGGCCGAGGATCATAGGGGAAGGGAGGGAAAAATGAAACAAGAAGAAACTAGAGAGGGAGACAAACCATAAGAGACTCTTAATCTTAGGAAATAAACTAAGGGTTGCTGGAGGGGAGGGGGGGTGGGGGGATGGAGTGGCTGGGTGATGGACATTGGGGAGGGTATGTGTTGTGGTGAGTGCTGGGTGTTGTGTAAGACTGATGAATCACAGATCTGTACCCCTGAAACAAATAATACATTATATGTTAATTTTTAAAAATCTTTTAAAAAAAGAATATTTTTAAACATAAAAATGTATCTGTGAATAGAAACTGTATTATAAAATGGAAATGGACATAGTTTTACTTCTGAATGTTGGTGAACAGTTCTAGTCATCAGTGAAAATAAGTATGATGCTTAATGTTTCATGAGATAGGTTAATGGACAAAGACATAAGAATAAAGCATAATGAGAAATTAAAAAAAACAAACAAACATAGATTTTGGAGTCAATTGGTATAAATCCCAAATCTGCTGCTATAAGCTGTGTGACTTTAGCAAGTTACATTAATTCCTAATACTTGTTTTCTTATCTGCAAAACTGAGATACTTCCTACTTTCAGAAGGCTGTTAAATGAGTTTAATGAGAGGGGTGCCTTGGTGACTCAGATGGTTAAGCGTCTGCCTTCGGCTCAGGTCATGATCCCAGGGTCCTGGGATCGAGCCCCGCATCAGGTTCCCTGCTCGGCGGGAAGCCTGCTTCTCCCTCTCCCACTCTCCCTGCTTGTGTTCCCTCTCTTGCTGTGTCTCTCTCTGTCAAATAAATAAAATCTTTAAAAAAACAAACAAACAAAATGAGTTTAATGAGATAAAGTATATACAATTCTTGATACATAATTGTTACATACATACTTGACATACATACATACTTGATACATAGTTGACATATCCTATTGATTCTCTTTTCCTGTCATGTCCTGTCAGGTGGCATTTACCTTGACCAATTTATATAAAAGTTCTTCCTTCTTAGTATGAACAATTCATCTTGCTTCAACCATACATACATATATAAATGACAAAAGCATCATCTTTGCATCATTATAGTATTACCTTTACATTTTCTATGCTTTATTAACATATAACCCATAAAAAATGCAACTGAAATCACTGAGCTAATTTTAAAAATTAACATAGCAACTTTATTTTTAGTTTACTAATAAAGCATGATATATTTTAAATCTTTAATGATAATAAGCACTTGCTATATGCCAGACACTGCGCTAAGTATGCTCTGCATATAATTTGACACTCGATGCTCAAAATAACCCTATCGTTATTTCACAGATGAAGCCACTGAGGTTTAAAGAAGTTAGCTAACTGGTCCAACATTATCTTGGGCCAGGTCCAATACTACCTTGATAGAGGTGATATGTCTATCTCATCTTGCTCATGATTTTTCCATTATAATGACTCTTATCACCAATATTTCCTTTTGGAGATTATGGAAACACAAAGGAAATTCTGAACAATCTAAAAGTTCTAAAACTAGACATATACAACAATTTCTTTAAAAAAAAAAAAACCTTAAAAAAATAAAAGACAAAAGCATAGGTGGTTTTTCTTAAAAACAGAAAAGTGACAGGGCACCTGGGTGGCTCAGTCGTTAAGCATCTGCCTTCGGCTCGGGTTATGACCCCAGAGTCCTGGGATCAAGCCCCGCATTGGGCTCCCTGCTCCACGGGAAGCCTGCTTCTCCCTCTCCCACTCCCCTGCTTGTGTTCCCTCTCTCACTCTGTCTCTCTCTGTCAAATAAATAAAATCTTAAAAAAAAAAGAAAAGTGCCTACAAAAACCACTCTGATTTTTTCTTGTTAAAAACAAGGACAAAAAAATTAAGATAAAACCATATGGGGTGCCTGTGTGGTTCAGTCAGTTAAGCATCTGCCTTCGGCTCAGGTCATAAATTCAGGGTCCTGGGATCGAGCCCCACATCAGGATACCTGCTCAGCAGCGACTCTGCTTCTCCCCCTCCCTCTGTGAACTTTCTTTCAGTCTCTCAAATAAACAAATAAAATCTTAAAAAAAAAGATAAAACCATCTGATCATGCCAATAAATGCAGAAAAAAAAAATTCAACAAAGTACAACATGCTTTCATGATAAAAACTCACAATAGAGCAGATTTAGAAAAAACATTCCTCAACATAATAAAGGTCATATATGAAAAACCCATAGCTAACATCATACTCAATGATGAAAAACTGAGAGCTTTCACTCTAAGATCAGAAGACAAAGATGTCACTCTCACCACTTTTATTCAACACTATTAGTACTGAAAGTCCTAGCCACAGCAATCAGACAAGAAAAAAAAGTAAAAGACATCCAAATTGGTAAAGGGGAAGTAAAACTTTCACTATATGCAGATGACATCATACTATATATAGAAATCCCTAAAGACTCAAAGACTCAAAAAATTAAACTGATACATGAATTCAGTAAAGTCACAGGATACAAAATTAATATATAGAAATCTGTTGCATTTCTATACACTAATAATGAAGTTGCAGAAAGAGAAATTAAGAAAACAATTCCATTTACAATTATATCAAAAATAGTAAAATACCTAGAAATAAATTTAACCAAGGAGGTGAAAGACCTGTACTCTGAAAACTATAAAACAATGATGAAAGAAATTCAAGATAACACAAATGGAAAACTATTCCATGCTCATGGACTAGAAGAACCAATACTATTAAAATACCTATACTAGGGGCCCCTGGGTGGCTCAGTCGTTAAGCGTCTGCCTTTGGCTCAGGTCATGATCCCAGGGTCCTGGGATCGAGCCCCGCATTGGGCTCCCTGCTCCACGGGAAGCCTGCTTCTCCTTCTCCCACTCCCCCTGCTTGTGTTCCCTCTCTTGTTGTGTCTCTCTCTGTCAAATAAATAAATAAGATCTTTAAAAAATAAAATAAAATATCCATACTACCCAAAGCAATCTACAGATTTAATGCAATCCCTATAAAATATCAAAAACAGAGGCGCCTGTTAGGCATCCAACTCTTGATTTGGCTCAGGTCATAATCTCAAGGTTGTGAGATCGAGCCCCATGTCAGGCTCTGCACTGGGCTTGGAGCCTGCTTAAGAGTCTCTCTCTCTCTCCCTCCCTCTGCCCCTCCTCCCCCCCCAAAAAATGTTTTTTCACAGAACACATAACTAATAAAATTTGTATGAAACCACAAAAGACCCTAAATAACCAATGCAATTTTGAGAAAGAACAACAAAGCTGGAGGTTATCATAATCCCAGATGTCAAGATATACTACAAAGCTATAGTAATCAAAACAGTATGATACTAGCACAAAAACAGATACATAAATCAATGAAACAGAACAGGAAGTCCACAACCCATGCATATATGGTCAATAAATCTATGAAAAAAGAGACAAGATCATACAATGGAAAAAAGTCTCTCCAACAAATGGTGTTTGAAAATTGGATAGCTACATGCAAAAGAATGAAACTGGAAACTCTGAACAAACAAAAGTTTCTTACATCATACACAAAAATATACTCAAAATGAGCTAAAGACCTAAATGTGAGACCTGAAATCACAGAACTCTTAGAAGAAAATATAAACAGGGGCACCTGGGTGGCTCAGTAGTTTAAGCATCTGCCTTCAGCTCAGGTCATGATCCCAGGGTCCTGAGATCAAGTCCTGCATCAGGCCCCTTGCTCAGCAGGGAGCCTGCTTCTCCCTCTGCCTGCCACTCTCTTGCTTTCTCTCTCTCTCTCTCCCTGACAAATGACTAAATAAAATCTTAAAAAAAATAAAAAACAAAAAGAAAACAAAAACCTACCCCAAAAGAAAACTCCACACCAAGATGGTTTTACTGGTGAATTCTATCAAAAACAAAGAACATCAATCTTAATATAAACTCCTTCAGAAAATGTAACAGAACACTTTTCAACATTTCATGGGATCAATATAGCCCACTAATAAAACCAAAGATGCTACCAAAAAAAGAAGACACAGGGGAGGGAGGCATGCATGGGGGGAGGGGTGAGAGAGAGAGAGAGAAAAAAGAGAGAATTATAGGCTGATTATTCTTCACGAACAAAGATGAAAATATCTAAAATAAACTGGGGTGTGTGGGTGGCTCAGTTGGTTAAGCATCCGATTCATGATTTTGGCTCATGTCATGATCTCAGCGTCATGAGATCGAGCCCCACACAGGGCTCCATGTTGGGCATGGAGCCTGCTTAAGATTCTCTCTCTCCCTCTCCCTCTGCCCTCCAAAAGAATGTAGTTCACTATATTAGAATAAAAGGCAAAAAAAAAAAAAATTTTTTTAAATAGATAAAGTAAAAGCATTTGACAACATTCAGTATCTATCCATGATAAAAACTCAGAAAATTAAAGAGAATGGAATTTCCTCAATCTGACAAAGGACATGTAAAAAAAAAAATCTACAGCTAGCATCATACCTAATGAAGACATATTGACACTCTCCCCCTAAAGTCAAGGACAAAGCAAGCACATTCATTCTTACACTTCTTTGCAATATGGTACAGGTAGTTATAGACAATACAACAAGGCAAAGGGGAGTGGGGGTAAACCGTAAAGATTAGAAAGGAAGAAGTAAAACTGTGCCTCCTCACATGACATAATTTGTTTACACAAAAAGTCCTAAAGAACACACAAAACAATTACTAAAACTAATAGTTTTATGTTGCAGGTTACAAAGTCAACATACAAAAATCAACTGCATTTTTAGATATTAGTAGTAAACAATTAAGAAAAATAGAATGTTTTAAAGTTGTATTTACAATAGCTTCAAAAACCATAAATTTTTTAGGAATGGGGTGCCTGGCTGGCTCAGTTGGTACAGCATGCAACTCTTGATCTTGGGGTCATGAATTCAAGCCCCACATTGGGCATAGAGCTTACATTAAAATAATTTTTTTATGAATAAACTCAATAATAATCATGCAAGACCTTTATACTGAAAACTAAATATATAGAGATGTATATAATGTTCATGGATTGGAAGACTCAATAAGATATTTATTCTTCCTAAGTTAATCTATATATATTCAATGCAATCCCACCCCACCAGAAATACTGCAGAAAAAGACAATTTGATCTAAAATTTGTAAGGAAATGCAAAAGACCTAGAAAACCAAAGCAATCCTGAAAAAGAAAAACAAAGTTGGAGAACTTTCATTACCTGAGTTCAAGATTTAGTATAAAATTACAGTAATCAAGACAGCATGATTTTGGCATACAAATTGACAAATCACAAAACAAAACAGAGAATACTGGAAAAAACATATTTGTACAATCAACTGATTTTCAATAAAGATACTAAAGCAATCCAATAGGAAATGGAAAATCTTTTCAACAAATGGTGCCAGAACAACAGGATATCCATGTTAAAAAAAAAAAGTGAACCTCAATCTTTACCTTACACTGTACACAGCAATTTCTAATGGATCAAAGACCTAAACATAAAGCTAAAAACTATAAAGTTTCTATAAGAAAACACAGGAGAATATCTTTGCAATGTGGGGATAGGCAAAGGTTTCTTACAGCAGGAAAGCAGTAATAATAAAAGAAAAAAACTGACATCAAATTTTTAAAATTCTGCTCACTCAGAATGCCATTAAAAAAATAGATAATTCAAACAATACAAGAAAATGTTTGCAAAACACATATCCAACAAACACTGGTCCATAATATATAAAGAATTCCTACAACTCAATAAGAAAAAACACAGACAATACAATTTAAAAATGAGCTAACTAGTTGAATGAGTACTGCACAAAAGAAGTTATATAAATGACTAATAAGCACATGAAAAGATCCTCAATATCATAAGTCATCAAGAAAATGCAATTAAAACCAGAAGATATTATTATACACCCATAAAATAGCCAAAATTAAAAAGACTGACAACACCAAATGTTAGTGAAGAGATGGAGCAACTGGAACTCTCATATATTTTTGGTGGCCACATGAAATGGTATGACAACTTGGGAAAACTCTCAGGCAGTTTCTTAAAAACTAAATGCATACCTACCCTAATGACTCAGCATTTCTATTCCTGAGGATTTACCTAAGAGAAATAAATGCTTTTTGTACAATGTATCTATAAAAAGTCTCCCACAAGAATGTGCATAGTAGCTTTATTCATAATAGCAAAAACTGGAAATAGCTCAGATGTCCATTAACAAGAGAATAAATGAAAAATGTGATACATTCGTAGAATGGAATACAACTCAGTAATAAAGAGAAATAAACTACTTTTACACAACAAAATGGATCTCAATAACATGCTGACTGAAAGAAGCATTACACAAAAGCGTATGTATGTTTTTTTAAGTAATCTCTATACTCAACGTGGGACTCAAACTCACAACACCAAGATCAAGAGTTGCATGCTCCACCAACTGAGCCAGCCAGATGCCCCCAAAGCATGTGTATTGTATAATTCCTTTACATGAGATTTTAGAACAAGCAAAATCAAATCCATGGAGGAAAAAATAGTAATTCCTCTAGGAGATGTGGGTGGGGACTGACTGAGAAAGGACATGAGGAAACCTTCCAGAATCAGTAATGTTCTAATCCTGAGAGGGGTTTTGAGTTACCAAACGCATTTGTCAAAATTCACCAAATGGTACAATTAAAATTTATGCATTACATTGTAAATTTTACTTTATAAAACAAATAAACAAATACTGAATTGTAGGAAATTATTTGCTTATTTAGATATTTAGGGGCAAGATCTGTAACTTAATGTTAAAATGCAATCAAGGGGCGCCTGGGTGGCTCAGTCAGTTAAGCATCTGACTTCAGCTCAGATTATGATCTCAGGTCCTGGGATTGAGCCCCACTCAGCAGGGAGTCTGCTTGTCCCTCTCTCTCTTCCCTTCCCTGCTCATGCTCACTCTCTCTAATAAAAATCTTTTTAAAAAATTAAAATAAATAAAATGCAATCAAAACACGATGGATAGAAGGATCATAAATGGATAAAACATGTGAAAAAGCAAATATAGTAAAACAATTGTAGAATCCATTGTGGGCGTTCACTGTTCAATTCCTTCCACTTCTTTATGTTTGGAAAATTGTATATATGTTGCAGGAAAAAAGTAAACAATATTGAATCAAAAAATAAAGTCAATGTCAAGTTAAAATACACAGTCAAAATGCAAGTTACTGAAAAATATTCAATCATTTAATATTTTAAACATTCCAAACTTTATATACAGCTGAATGACATATCTGCCCAATTTAAAATTGATCTAGACTTGGTCTTAGATAACATTTGTAAAAAGTATTTATAGCATAAATATAAAATACCAAACTCAAGAATAACCATGTTGAAAAATAACATTTTGGGGGTGTCTGGGTGGCTCAGTGGTTAAGCATCCAACTCTTGATTTCAGCTCAGGTCATGATCTGAGATCAAGCCCTGCATCAGGCCTGCTCTAGATTCTCTCTCACTCTCCCTCTGCCCCTCCCCTACTAGTGTGTGCTCTTTCTCTCTCTCTAAAAAAAAGAAAAAAAAAGATATTTTGTTATCAATCCAAGTGATAATAGCTCATATTTCAACTGTGATAATTCAAGGTATTATAACAAGACAGAAAACCTTAGATATATTAAAAATGTAGTATATAGTTTATGTGGACAAAACAGATACTGAGACCCTGTAATTGTAGAACTGTACATATATTATTATTATATTATTTCTCACTAGGAGAAAAACATTCCACCTTATATAGGAATGTTTCATTCTGTTTAAGCACAAAATTCCAGGTTTTCTGGATTGATGTAATATGCACACTTTAAAATGTGAGATGTTAAAAAAGTAAAATGTGAGATGTTAGTGTATTATATGCAATGGTGTATACATATGTACACTATTATATTTCTATCTCTATCTACCTATAAAGAGAAATTGATCATAGGAATCAGCAAAGAGGGAGAGAACAGTAAGGATAGGGAGTTAAACAGGAAAGTTCAGGGCGCCTGCGTGGCTCAGTTGGTTGAGCAACTGCCTTCAGCTCAGGTCATAATCCTGGAGTCCTGGGATCGAGTCCCACATCGGGCTCCCTGCTCGGCAGGGAGTCTGCTTCTCCCTCTGACCCTCTTCCCTCTCATGCTCTCTCTCTCATTCTCTCTCTCAAATAAATCTTTAAAAAATAAAAATAAACAGGAAAGTTCAAGCAGAAGAAATATGAGAACCAAGTTCAAATGGAGTAAAAAAAGAAGAATGAAGAGTATATGCCAACCCAACATAATTATTAAACAGCCACTAAAAAGGTAGTAAAATTCATATACAGCAAAATGATCATTGCTCAAGGTATTTATAAGTCTAACACATAGGGAAGACTTGAAAACTTGTAAACAATCAATTGTGGTATAAAGTAGGATACAGTGTCATGTCCTCGAAAGAAAAAAAGCAAAATAAAAGCTCAAGGAGAGAGATATACTTAAATTGGAATCTTCTATGAACATTTCAGAGAGGAAGTGGACTTAAAATGGCTCCCCCAAAATAAACACAGGTAGAAAGGAGAGGGAAGGCTAATGTGGGGAAAAGGAAAGGTACATGCAAAGAAAAACGCAAAGGTAGAAATAAAAATGGTGTGGGGAAGAAGCAGGAAAAAAGACAACTGTTAGGTATGACCAGAGTAGAGAATTACTTCCTGGACCACATTAAAATGAAATTAGGCAGAAAATTCATGTGGGGAGTAATGGAAAATAAAATGGGTAAGGATGACAAAGGATATTGACAGAATAACAGATTTCATCTGAGCCTTAGCTTTCTTTCAGGAGGTAGACCCACCTCTGTGTTCCTTGGCATCAGTCCCTCTCATCACCTGCCTAACCTCTGTGTATGTGATGTGGTCTATTATGATTAAGTTCCCAAAGCCCAAAGGCTCAGTGCTTACCTGTGACCTCTGGAATGAAAATAATGCCCCATTCACATAGGTCCTGAGTGTGCATATTACATCAATCCAGAAAACCTGGAATTTTGTGCTTCAACAGAATGAAACATTCCTATATAAGGTGGAATGTTTTTCTCCTAGTGAAGTAATGGAGTTATAGACTTCTTTGAAGAATCTAATAAAAGTTCTTCATCCTTACTGCAGCAGATACAAAGCACATATGCCATGTACTGGGAATAGAGCTAAGAACAGGACAGATACAGTTCTCTGCTTTCATGAAATGTATAGTTGAGCAGGAAAGACAAAACATTATTAAACAATTATAGGCTGCCTTCTCTGATCATCTAAATTAGGTTTTCCCTTCATTCCTGTTTTTATCATAATCTGATAATCTGTGATACTTTCTATTTCCATTCTATTATCTACTACTGAGTTAACAAGCTACTCCTAAATGTAGCAATGTATTAGCTTAAAACAGTTCATATACTCTCTCTCTCTCTCTCAGGTTGGCAATGCCCAGCTGTGTAGTTCCCACTTTATCTTCTAACATGTGCTTGCAGTCAGATGGCACTGGAGGATGAAGTCATCTATAGGCTCAGCTAGCAGGGAAGCCTGGGTGGCTCAGTGGGTTAAGCCTGTCTTTAGCTCAGGTCATGATCCCAGGGTCCTGGGATTAAGCCCCAAGTTGGGCTCCCTCTTCGACGGGAAGTGTGCTTCTCTCTCTGCCCCTCCCCCTCCCCATGCTGTCTCTCTCTCTCTCTCAAAATAATAAAATAAAATAAAATAAAATAAAATAAAATAAAATAAAATAAAATAAAATAAAATAAAATAAAATAAAGGCTCAACTGGTCTGGATGTTCAACATGGCTCACGCATATGCCCAGTTGATGCTACCAAAACTCAGCTGGGGCTGTGCCGTACCTACACAAGATCTCTCCACGTGGCTTGAGTTTCTCATAATATAGTGGTTGGGTTTTGAGAAGGATCATCCAAAGAGAAAATATTCTAAAAGACCCAGATAGAATCTGCAGAGCTCCTTAAGATTTGTTTCAAAAGTTCCAAAACATCACTTCTGCCACATTCTTTTGGTCAAGGTATTAAGGACAACCCAGATTCAAAAAGAGAATTAGACTCTACTTCTTGACATGAAAAATAGCATGCATGTATACAAAGGGAAGGAATTGATCATGTCCACCACAGACCACCATGATTGAACATTTGTTTGGTATCTGCCCTTCCTACCTCTTTTATTATTATTATATTTTTAGATTTTATTTGACAGCGAGAGAGGGAATACAAGCAGGGGGAGTGGGAGAGGGAGAAGCAGGTTTCCCGCCGAGCACGGAGCCCAATGCGGGTCCCGATCCCAGATCATGACCCGAGCCCAAGGCAGACGTTCAATGACTGAGCCACCCAGGCGCCCCTTTCCTACCTCTTTTAAAGCAGGAAGCATATCTGCCTTTTTCAATGCTATGTACACCACAGTGTCTGGCACATAATAAGCTCTCAATTAAGTGTTTGCTGAATATTTCATTTCTTCAATAAAAATTTCCCAAGTACCCAAGAACCACCACACATTATGCTAGAATGAAAATTCTATAGTGCCCACCTTTAAGAAATTTACTTTCTGGTAGCAAAAACAAAACAAACACGCAAAACTCTGAAACTGGACCACTATCTTACACCACAAACAAAAGTTAACTTAAAACGGTTAGACTTGAATGAAAGACCTGAAACCACAAAACTCCTGGAAGAAAACCCAGGTGGTTAGCTCCTTGACAAAGGTCTTGAAGATAATTTTTTGGATTTGACACCAAAAGCAAAAACAACAGAAGCAAAAATAAACCAATGGGGCTACATCAAACTAAAAAGCTTCTGCATTGCAAAGAAAACCATCAACAGGGGCGCCTGGGTGGCTCAGTTGGTTAAGCGACTGCCTTCGGCTTGGGTCATGATCCTGGAGTCCCGGAATCGAGTCCCACATCGGGTTCCCTGCTCGGCGGGGGGTCTGCTTCTCCCTCTGACCCTCCTCCCTCTCATGCTCTCTGTCTCTCATTCTCTCTCTCTCAAATAAATAAATAAAATCTTTAAAAAAAAAAAAGAAAGAAAAAAAGAAAACCATCAACAAAAAGGCAACCTACAGAATAAAAGAAAGTATTTGCAAATCATATATCTAATAAGGAGTTAATATCCAAAGTATATAAAGAACTCTTACAACTCAACAGCAAAAAAACAATCCAATTTAAAAATGGGCGGAGAGGGATGCCTAGGTGGTTCCGTTGGTTAAGCATCCGAGTCCTGATCTCAGCTCAGGTCTTGGTCTCAGGGTTGTGAGTTCAAGCCCTGTGATGGGCTCCATGCTGGTCATGGAGCCTACTTAAGGGGAAAAAAAAAAAAGACTCTCTTTTGGGACGCCTGGAGGCTCAGTTGGTTAAGCATCCAACTCTTGATCTTAGTGTCGTGAGTTCAAGCAACACACTGGGCTCCATACCCAGTGTGGGGGGTGGGGGGGAAGAAAGGTAGGGGCACCTGGGCGGCTCAGTCAGTTAAGCATCTGCCTTTCGCAGGTCATGATCCCAGGCCCTGCATCAGGCTCCCTGATCAGCAGGGAGTCTGCTTCTCCCTCTCGCTCTGCCCCTCCCCGCTTGTGCTCTTTCACTCAGAAATAAAATATTTTTAAAAAAAGGTAAAAATGGGCAGAAGATCTGAACACACAATGTTCCAAAGAAGACACAGATGGCCATCAAAACCATGAGATACCACCTCACATTTTCTAGAAAGGCTATTATCAAAAAGACAAATAACAAGTGTTAGTCAGGATGTGGAGAAAAGGTAACTCTTGTACACTTCACATTCTCAGTGAGAATGTAAATTGGTGCACCACTACGGAAAACAGGTTGGAGGTTGCTCAAAATATTAAAAGTAGAACTACCATATGATCCAGCAATTGCACTTCTGAGTATTTATCCTAAGGGGAAAAAAACACTAACTTAAAAGGTATATGCACCCCCATGTTCATTACAGCATGATTTATAGGTTTATGATAGCCAAGACATTGTAGCAATCTCAGTATCCACTGATGGATGAATGGATAAATAAAATGTGGTACACACACACACACACACACACACCAGAATATTATTCAGCCATAAAAAAAGAAATCTTGCCATTTACAATAATATGGATGGATCTTGAGGGCACTGTGTTAAGTAAAATAAGTCGGATAAAGACAAATACTGTGTGATCTCACTTATATATGGAATCAAAAACAAAAACCAAAAAAAAAAAAAAATACTTATACAGAGAACAGATTGGTGGTTGCCAGAGGCAGAGTTGGGGGGCGCACTATAGGATCATAGCTGATTCTTTTTTGATACATCGTACAGTGAAACAGAGGTTAGCTAGTGAATTTTGCAGAGTTCCTGGGATTACCTCAGAGAGAGACACGGTGAAAGCAGTGTAAATTTGAACTACGATCTGTTGTTATGAAAATTCTGAATTTTGAGGATACAAAGGCAACATCACCGAAGCATCTGCCACCTCATTAATTTAGGATTAATTCCAATGATCTGGCTGGTTGGGTGAGCTCTGGGTCATCAGCCATGAGTAAATTTACCAAAAATCATTTTATCTAAAGGCCGATTGGCTGAATTCACTTTAACTCTTCAGTTGATAGGATTTGCCTTCATATAGCATATAGAGGAATGTTCAATTTGCTTGCCCTAACTCCCTGCTACTGCCACCAGAGACTGAGAAGCAGAGAAAGGAAGAACGAGGCTTAAAGTTTCAAAGTCTCACTGATAATGCATTTATTGCAATTATATTCTTAAATACAAAAACTTCTCAACACCAGCAAGGAACTAGAGCAAAAACAAATTGAACATTCTTTTAAATGTTACTAAGAACATGAAAACTGATCAACTAACTCTAGTTAAAAGGAAGCAATTCAGGGAATTGGCATTTTGGTGAAACGGACTGCTTCTGCTAAGTAAATGTACCATTATTCCTTCACAATTACGTACAAATCCCTCTTGAAGCTACACCTTGATGAGTACTATTCTACCGGATTGAAGAGACTCATTCTTCTGTCTAGGGCATACAAATAACTCCAGTCGCCTTGTTCATCTTGAGGAAATAGTCTCTTTGGATGAAAATCAAGGAAAGAAAGACTTTAAGCAGTGATGTGCTGAAAGACTGCAAAAATAGAAACCGGGAATGAGTTTGTATAAAGAACTGGCATTTTCATGTTTTAAAGAAAACAGCTATCTCTGAATGTGACAGAAACCATTTTTTTCAGACTAGTAGCATTTCAAAATTACTGTTTCTTTTTAAGCATCATTTTATTCTTTTTTTATTTTTTTAAAGATTTTATTTATTTATTTGACAGAGAGATAGAGCCAGAGAGCACAAGTGGAGGGAACTTAACCATCTGAGCCACCTGAGTGCGCCAGCATCATTTTATTCTTATAATTGTGATTTTCCTCTTCATATTTCAGGCTATAGCAGTAATTATGAGTTGTAGATAATTATTTCAAATACTAAATACATTTAATAATTCTACAATTGAAATAGCTATAATAGCTGAACACTATTAAATATACATTATATAGGACTTTGATGTCTTGATCAGAAATGCTATTGTGCATATTCTCCCCAAAACACTAAAATTTATCTTTACAATATCAAGAAGTTTTGATTTACATTTAAATATTAAAGATTTCTAATTCATTTTCCATTTCCTTTCTTATTAAAACATTTGTTCATTGAGCATTTGTTCAACAATTTTTTCAAAGATTTATTTATTTTGAGAGAGAGAGCACACGAATGGGAGTAGGGGCAGAGGGAGACGGGTTGAGAGAAGTAGACTCCCCGCTGAGCAAGGAGCCAGATGCCAGGCTCAATCCACAACCCCAAGATCTTGATCTGAGCCAAAATCAAGAGTTGGGTGGTTAGTTGTTAAGTGTCTGCCTTCGGCTCAGGTCATGATCCCCAGGGTCCTGGGATCGAGCCCTGTATCAGGCTCCCTGCTCCGCGGGAAGCCTGCTTCTCCCTCTCCCACTCCCCCTGCTTGTGTTCCCTCTCTCACTGTGTCTCTCTCTATCAAATTAATAAATAAAATCTTTTTAAAAAAAAAGAGTCAGATGCTTAACCAACTGAGCCACCCAGATGCCTAAGTGAAACAAATTCTGTATTGGTTATGTATGCTCTCTGGACCCTTAGAAATAGCAATGTTACACAAAATAATATGATTAGTTCAAGTGTTCCAAGAATAATAAATTATTAAATCTATAGGGAAAATCTCAGTCTTTAGATTCCTATTTAAAAAAAAACATATTTTGGGCCAATAATGCATTGATACTTAACAACTCATGTCTATTCAGAGAACTTCTGCACAAAACACCCAACCTAATACAGTTTACTACTGAAGGAATCTTGCCATTATAATTGCTTATGCTCAATCTAAGAGCCAGTTGAATTTGGAGTCACACAGTCTTGTATGACCTCTTTGCCATTTATTAGTTAAACCACTTTGGGCAAGTTACCAAACTTTTCTGAGCCTTGAATCCCTTATGTAATAGATTTTGTAGGAGAATTAAATACAACTATGCACACGAACTATTTGGCACATTTCCTGACCCACAGTCAGAGGTATCATTGTTATATTCAATGAGCCAACAGCAACACACACACACACACACACACACACACACAGAATTCCCCAAATCAAAATTATATAACTAGTCTCTAGTTGATTTTCAGTATACATTTGGAAGAAATCTTTCCAGAAATTTATCTAAGGAGATTATCCAACAGAAGGCTAATAGTTTATGCACAAAGATTATAAATGCAATGTTACTTAAATAATAGAATAAACTAAAATATTCTAAATAAGACACTAATTAAATACAGCCTGCAGATGGAACATTAGGAAACATCAAAAGAATAATGTGGAAGGGGCACCTGAGTGGTGTAGTTGGTTGAGTGTCCAACTCTTGGTTTTGGCTCAGGTCGTGATCTCAGGGTCATGAGACACAGCCCTACGTAAGGCTCTGCGCTGGGCACAGAGTCTGCTTGAGATTCTCTCTCTCCCACCTGTGCTCTCTCGTGCACTCTCTCAAATAAATAAATCTTAAAAAAAAAATTGGGGGGTGGTGGGTGGCTCAGTCGGTTAAGCATCTGACTCTCAATTTTGGCTCAGGTCATGATCTCAGGCTCTTGGGATCGAGTCCGTGTCAGGCTCTGCACTCAGCAAGGAGTCTGCTTGTCCCTCTCCCGCTGTTCCTCCCCAGCCCCCCCTAAAATAAATAAAATCTTTAAAAAAAATAAAAATAATCTGGAAATCTATAATCTATATAGCAATATGGAAAGTATCATATGTTCATATATTAAGTGAAAAAGACAAAATAAATAATATACTATGATTGCAATTCTACAAAATTTGTATTTTATGAAAGGGGGACTAAAAGGGAATACACAAATTAGTGAAGTTGTATTAAGAATGGAAGAATTATGCGTTACTTTCTCCATCTTCCACAGATTTTATATTTTTACTAAAAATATACATTATAGGGCCGCCTGGGTGGCTCAGTCGTTAAGCGTCTGCCTTCGGTTCAGGTCATGATCCCAGGGTCCTGGGATCAAGCCCCGCATTGGGCTCCCTGCTCAGCAGGAAGCCTGCTTCTCCCTCTCCCCCACTTGTGTTCCCTCTCTCGCTGTCTCTCTAATAAATAAAATCTTTAAAATATATATATGTACATTATACTATTTCTTTAAAAATCTGAGTGCTAACACAACTCAATGGGGAAAGGAAGACTTTTTCAATAAATGGTGCCAGGACAACTGGATATCCACATGTGAAAGAATTAAGTTGGACCCCTATCCCTACCATACATGAAAATTAACTCAAGAGGCACCTGGGAGGCTCAGTCAGTTAAGCGTCTGCCTTCATGTCAGGTCATGATCCCAGGATCCTGGAATCGAGCACCGCATCAGGCTCCCTGCTTAGCGGGGAGTCTGCTTCTCCCTCTCCCTCTGCCTCCTCCCCCTGCTCATGCTCTGTCTCTATCTCTCTCTCAAATAAATAAAATCTTAAAAAAAAAAAAAAAGAAAATTAACTCAAAATGGATTGTAGAACTAAATACAAGAGCTAAAACTATAAAACACTTAGGAGAAAACATAGGAGTAAATCTTCATGACCCTGAGTTAGACAACACCAAAACCGCAAGTGATAAAAGAAAAAATATATAAATTGGACTATATAAAAATTTAAAACTTATGTGCAAATGATACCATCAATAAAGTGAAAACAACCCACAGAAAAGAAAATATTTTCAGATCATATATCTGATAAGAAACTTGTATCCAGGGGCACTCAGTCAGAAAAGCATGAGCCTTCATTTCTGGATCATGAGTTTGAGTCCCATGTTGGGTATAGAGATTACTAAAAATAAAAACTTAAAAGAAATCTGTGTCCAAAATATATAAAGATCTCTTACAACTCAATAATAAAAGACAAGTAACCCAAGTAAAACACGGTAAAGGATTTGAATAGCTATTCCTCCAAGGAAGATATATAAATGGCCAAAAGTGTATGAAAAGATGCAAAACCAATACATTCAAAACTCATTTGAACTAAAAACCCTCTATAGCGGGGCAGTTGGGTGGCTCAGTCAGTTAAGTGTCCAACTCTTGATTTTGGCTCAGGTCATGACCTCAGGGTCATGAGATTGAGCCCCACATCAGGCTCTGTGCTCAGTGCCAAGTCTCTTTGAGACTCTCTCTTCCTCTCCCTCTGCCCCTCCCCCTGCTTGTGTGCTCAAATAAATAAAATCTTAAAAAAAACACCTCCCTATAGCAACCTTACTATAGGTAGTAAAGGTAGTAAATTAACCTTTCTCAAATACTACACATACATACTACTGCCTCTCAGAGCTACTTTATGGCTCAGATTAAGTCTAATCCTTTTATTACATGACAAAAAACTGACACTACTGTCATTTGGACATATGCCAATTTCCCCAATGGGCTACCTAAATCTGAATACATGCCAGGTGTGGCCTAACCAACCTTTGTTGTTTAGAAAACTGTAATTAATCAAATTTTGCCAGGGAAATCATGCTTCTGATTCATATTAAGTTTACCAACAGTAACATTCCCTTTGTCATAAATGTTCCCATTAGATTGTTTCATCAGTTCTTTCAACTGATTTTTTAACCCAAATCAGCATTATATATTTAGTTATACTAAATTTCTTATCTAAACCAATCTATTAAGTCCTTGTTTTTTAAGATTTATTTATTTGACAGAGAGAGAGAGAGAATGCACAAGCAGGGGCGGCGGGAGAAGGAGAAGCAGGCTTCCCGCGGGGCAGGGAGCTGGATGTGGGGCTCCATCCCAGGACCCTGGGATCATGACCTGAGCTGAAGGCAGATGCTTAACTGACTGAGCCACCCAGGCGCCCTAAGTTGTTGCTACAGACTTCCTAATTATAGTCCTTGCCTGCATAAAAATCTATCAAGCTTTGTGTCATTTCTGAATTTGATTAATATGCTGTCAATGTCCTTACTTGTTGCTCACTTCCATTCTTCCTAATCTCAATAATTCCTCAAAGTTTAGCTTTCTCACCTACAAATTCTCACAGCATGCTCAGATTTAATTAATTCAGGTTAAGAAACAAAGTCATATCGAACAATTAGATGCTTTCTTAATTTCATCTATATTGGACTTGAGTTCTCCTTCACTAAGCTATTTTTTTTATTACAGCATAAAGAATGTTCTCCTTGACAGAAAATATGTAAACAAAGTAGGAGCTATTAATATTAAGTAGGCATTTATCTTCTTTATTCTTGTTTCTGAATAGAATTGTAAAATCTTAAAATTGTCTTAGCATATTCCCCATATCTGTAAATTCTGGATTTTAGCTGTTCTGACATTTAAATGTTTATGTCACTTTTCTATATTCATCTTCTATAAATATCCTTTTAAAACCTGAACTAAGATTGCACCAAGTGGAGTTAAAATAGTTTTAGTTGCTTTTGCCTTTTTAAAAAACTCATTACTGGGCGCCTGGGTGGCTCAGTTGGTTAAGCGACTGCCTTCGGCTCAGGTCATGATCCCAGGGTCCTGGGATCGAGTCCTGCATCAGGCTCCCGGCTCGGCGGGGAGCCTGCTTCTCCCTCTGACCCTATCCCCTCTCATGCTGTTTCTCTCTCTCTCTCTCTCAAATAAATAAATAAATAATTTTTAAAAATAAAATAAAATAAAAAACTCATTACTAAAATCTATAATTGTATAATTTCACAATTATTTTTGAGTGTTCCTCAACTTCCTAGTCTTAGGTTATAAGGTCATGACTGTATTTTTTGTTCACTTTTTTAAAGTTTTCTTCCTACAATGTAGATTACGTAAGTATGTGACTACTTCTGGAATTCTCATTCTTAGCTATAACAAACTCCATAATGATAGAGTCACTCTGTCTCCAAAGGTTTCTTTCATTCCTACCCACTAAGCAATTCTTCCTCATTGGCTATAAATAGATTCAGAGCAGCAGTATCCTTCATTGTACACTTAACCTCCCCCTAAGTTATTTTTACTAAACAAATAACATTTTCTGATAAAAAAAATTAAAACACTGTAAATAGAAAAAGTTTTAAAATATATCTGAAATCTCAACATCCAAAGAAAAGCATTGCTAATAATTTGGTGTATATTCTTCAAGACTTTTTCTTAAACACATACATATTTCCCCCTTACATTCTGAAACAGAAAACTTCAACAAGGCAAGAATTTGTCAAAAACCCACTACTATGTTTCAGACAAACTGGGTTGGCCATGAAGTCTGCTGAGATATCTTCACTTTTGTTAAATGTTTTCCTACCCAACATCTACCTTTACTCCAACTTAAAATCTTATGGTCATGCTCTAGCCATCTACATTTACCATCAATGCAAACATTTTAACAAAATTAGAACTCCTGTCAGAAACTCACTAATCTTGCTAATTATGAGTTGCTTAGTTATCATAAGTATAATTAGATATACCAATTTTAAGTAGCTAAATGGAATAGTAGTATCAATACAAAAATTAATTCTCAAAGAATAAACATAAAAAGCTATAAACATTCTGAGGAAAACATAAGAAAATAGGTGGGAAGGTTAGTTATACCCTTTAGATAGAACATGACTCAAATTCCAGAAGCCATAAAGAAAAAAAAAAAGGTGATTTGATCAAGTACAAAAACAAACTTCTATACAGAAAAAGATTCCATAAAAGTTTCAAAAGATGGGTCATCTGGGTGACACAGCCGGTTAAGTGTCCAACTCTCGATTTTGGCTCAGGTCATGATCTTAGGGTCATGAGATCAAGCCCCAGGCTCTGTGCTCAGTGCAGAGACCCTCTCCCTCTTCCTCTGCCCCAGCATGTGCACTCTCAAATAAATAAATAAATCTTTAAAAAAAATAAAGTTTCAAAAGATAATTTATAGACTGGGAGAAGCCATTTGCAACATGTAACATTCAAGAGACTAATATCCATTACACATAAAGATTTCCTACAAATCAGTAACAAAGATAAATACAAATATACAAAAGGATATAAATAAGCATTCACAGGAGAAATACAAATCACCAATAAACAAATTAAAAGATGCTAAACCCATACATTCAAATTGAACAGATATGTTTTGCTCATCAGATTGGCAAAAACTGAGGTTGAAAATATCCGTATTACCAACAACCAAAATGAAAAGGCAACCTAGTAAATGGGAGAAGATATTTGTTATATATGATATGTCAGTAAGGGGTTAATATCCAGAATATATAAAGAGCACATACAACTTAACACTAAAAAAAGACACAAGCCAATTTAAAAATGGGCAGAGGAACGGAATAGACATTTTTCCAAAACAGACATAAATATGGCTGACAGACACATGAAAAGATGCTTAACATCACTAATCACCACGGAAATACAAATCAAAAACATTATGAGATATCACCTCATATCTGTCAGAATGGCTAAAAAGAAAAAAAAAATCACAACAAGTGTTGACAAGGATATTGGAGAAAAAGGAATCCTCATACACTGTTAGTGGGAATGTAAACTGGTGCAGCAACTATAGAAAAAAATAAAGTTCCTCAAAAAAGTAAAAATAGAACTATCAAAAGATCCAGCAATTCCACTTCTGGGTATTTACCCCCCAAAAATAAAAACACTAATTTGAAAAGACATATGCATCCCTATGTTCACTGCAGAATTATTTACAATAGCCAAAAAATGGAAGCAATCTAAGTATCAATAGATAAATGGATAAAGAAATGCATGTGTTGTGTATACACACAATGGAATATTATTCAATCATAAAGAATTATGAAATCTTGCCATTTGCAACATGGATGGACCTAGAGGATACTATGCTAAGTGAAATAAGTCAGAGAAAGAAAATATCAGATGATTTCACTTACATGTGAAACAAACAAACAGAAAAGGATCTCCTAAATACAGAGAACTGGAGGTTGCTAGAGGGAGGGGGTGAGACAATGGGTGAAATAGGTGAAGGAGATTAAGAGGCACAAACTTCCAGTTATAAAATAAATAAATCCTAGGGATATAAAGCATAGCATAAGCAATGTAGTCAATGAGATTATAATAACTATGTATGTGACAAATGGTAACTAGACTTAATGTAGTAATCATTTTGTAATGTATATAAATGGAAAATCACTACATTATACACCTGAAACTAATATAATATTGTATGTCAACTATACTACTTAAAAAAAAGAAAAAAGAAAATATCCAGTGTTAATAGGATGGGGAAATCTTTTCCCTCATATACTATTACACGTACAAACTGATATAAACTTTCTGAACAGTAATTTGAAGAATTAAATGACATTTTTTAATGTGCATACCCTATATTCCAACAGTCTTAATTCCAGCAATTTATTCTACAATATATTCAAATGTGCACAAAGATATATGTATAAGAATGGCCACTGCATGGATATGTAATGTACAGCATGGGGAATATAGTCAATAATATTGTGTTGACTTTGTGTGGTGGCAGAGGGTAAGCAGACTTACTATGGTGATCATGAATGAATGCATAGAAAAATCTTAAAGTCATTTTGAAATATATAAACATACCAAATCAACATGTTGTACACCCTAAGCTTATACAATATTGTATCAATTATATCTCAATAAAGCTGGTGGGAAAATTAACCAAAACACGAAATGTCCAGGACCAATGTAAGGAAAGTTATTAAACTCTACTGGGGGCCATAAAAATAACTTTAATAATTTAAGAATGCATCTCATCTTTGCATGGAGAAAAAGAAAACGTGAAAGGACATGTATCAAACTGATAAAGAACTTTTACATCGTATCAGTTTAGCAACAATTTATTACAACCAGTATGAATTACTTGGTAAATACGCTCTCATGTACTTTTAAATACTTATACCCACTGAGCAAAAATTGGAAAAAAACAAATTTGTCAAAATAAAAGGGGTATTACCAAATTACAGAATACTGATACAAGAGAATAGTACTTTTCCAACTTCAGGATGCAACTCATTACTGAAATGCAGAATCAGTTTGGAGGGAAGGATGTGACAAACCTATTTAAAAAAAAAAAAATGCATCAAAGAAAAAAGTCACAAGAGGAAAAAAAAAACAAGCCTATTTCAAAAAAATAAAAAAAAATCAGAACGCATAGCATTAGTAACTATTGCTTTACAATTTTTTAATACAACTAAATATTTATGTGTAGTCTTGATCACAAAGTAAAATGTATTTACTGTGGATTTTGAGCAAAACAACACTTAGACCCTTAGCAATCTTTTAACATTCTGTTTTCAAGTAACACTTAATGAAAACGCTCACTTGAAAGTGTTAAATGAAAAAAGCAGGGCACAAAACTATATGTATCATATATGTAAGTATGATCTCAAGTTAGTTATAAATATATTTACATAAAAAAGGACTAGAGAAAAATATTCCTAATGAATGGCTATTTTAAGTGGCAAAATACAAGTAATTTTTCTGTTTTTTCATAGTGTCAAACATTCCTACATGAGCATGTGTCTTTTATCTAATCAGAAATAAAAATGGTATTCAAAACATGCTGTTATATACGTTTTAACGCAATTTTTAAAACGTGTAAGCATATATTCATTTATTCAGCAAGTACTTATTGAAAACCTACTATGTACTAAGCATTCAGTATTCTAGGTGTTAAGGATAGGATATTGAGCAAAACAGTCTTTGCCTTCATGGAGCTTAGATACTAGTAGGAAACTCCTATATAGAATAAGTACGTATAGACTAACGTCCTTGTAAATTAATATTCTATTTGAGAAATAGGACATTATCATTCTTTCAATAGTTACTAAATCTCTTATGTACTCTTCTAAAGGTAATTAGGCACTCCTCTTAACTATGCTTGACTCCTCCTAGCCATCAGGTAAAATGGTACTCTACTTTAGTAGCACAATCAAATCTCTGGTTTACATTTTTTAAAAACTTAAATATTGGGGTGCCTGGGTGGCTCAGTTGGTTAAGCGTCTGTCTTTGGCTCTGGTCATGATCCCAGGACCCTGGGATCTAGCTCTCCCCACCCCCAGTCAGGTTCCCTGCTCAGCAGGGAGCCTGCTTATCCCTCTCTCTCTGCCCCCCTACCCCGCTTGTGCTCGCACTCTCTAATAAATAAAATCTTTATTTAAAACAACTTAAATATTTAGAATAAGTTTCATACTTGTGTTAAATTTAGAGAAAAAAAACATCTTGTTCAGGGCGCCTGGGTGGCTCAGTTGTTAAGCATCTGCCTTCAGCTCAGATCATGATCCCAGGGTCCTGGGATAGAGCCCCACATCAGGCTCCCTGCTCCATGGGAAGCCTACTTCTCCCTCTCCCACTCTCCCTGCTTGTGTTCCCTCTCTTGCTGTGTCTCTCTGTCAAATAAATAAATAAAATCTTTAAAAAAAAAATCTTGTGGGGCGCCTGGGTGGCTCAGTTGGTTAAGCGACTGCCTTCAGCTCAGGTCATGATCCCAGGGTCCTGGGATCGAGTCCCGCATCGGGCTCCCTGCTCTGCGGGGAGCCTGCTTCTCCCTCTCCCACTCCCCCTGCTTGTGTTCCCTCTCTCGCTGTGTCTCTCTCTGTCAAATAAATAAATAAAATCTTAAAAAAAAAATAAATAAATAAAAATAAAAATAAAAAAAAAAATCTTGTTCATAAAAAAAGTTCATTCTTTTTCCACTATTAACAAAATATAGATCAAAAAATGAAATATCTTTTACCATGTAAAATTAGTAACCCTTCCTTAAGAGTTCCACAGATAATTCAATCTTCATATTGCTTTTCAATTTACTAGATTATAAATTTACTCTGAAAAAATAAAAATACCTTAATTATGCTATTAAGAGCCATGAAGGGGGGCGCCTGGGTGGCTCAGATGGTTAAGCGTCTGCCTTCGGCTCAGGTCATGATCCCGGGGTCCTGGGATCGAGCCCCACATCGGGCTCCCTGCTCCTTGGGAGCCTGTTTCTCTCTCTCTCTCTCTCTATCTGTCTCTCATGAATAAATAAATAAAATCTTTAAAAAAAAAAAAAAAAAGAGCCATGAAGGAGCACCTGGGTGGCTCTAGTTAGTTAAGCGTCTGCCTTCGGCTCAGGTCATAATCTCAAAGGTCTTGGGATCGAGCCCCACATTGAGCTCCCCGCTGAGTCGGGAGTCTGCTTCTCCCTCTCTCCCCAGCTCCTGTTCTCTCTCTCTCTCTCTCTCAAATAAATTAATAAATCTTTAAAAAAAAAAAAAAGCCACATAATCAAGCATACCCATGATCTTTTTTTTTTTTTTAAGATTTTTTTATTTATTCATTTGAGACAGATACAGAGAGAGAGCATGAGCAGCGGGGAGAGGGAGAGGGAGAGGGAGAAGCAGACTCCCCGCTGAGCCGGGAGCCCAACGTGGGACTTGATCCCAGGACCTAGAGATCATGACCTAAGCCTAAGGCAGACGCCCAACCATCTGAACCACCCAGGCGCCCCACCCATGATCTTCTTATTCAAGATTCCTATATCCCACCTCCTCTTTTTGGAAGCCTTTATTCTGAGGGTAAAAAAACTCTCTTCTTTATTTTCCATTCTGGGTTTCACTCTAATTTAGGTCTCCTCTTCTTTTGAGCTGTCCCAATTATAACAGAGGCTGGTGGTATTCAATTAAACCTTTTAAACAAAGTTAGTGTTTTTTAAACACAAATTAACATGTTAAAACACAGCCTAATATACAGCATTCATAAGTTAGATATTTCTACAAGTTGTTTAAATCACCTCAGCATTTTTGAAACAAAGCAATTAATGACATCTAAAATGACTAATTTATATAATTAAAAATAAGGAAATCACACAGATCAAGAACAAATATTTTATTCACATGTACCACAGAAACATCAATAAAAATGCACTTTTTGTAGAGAAAAACTTTATAGTAACCTTTATCAGAAAGAATATATATTAAACATCTTTTATATATAAATTTTAAATCATAACTATGCAAATTTATCTAGCTTTATTTCATAAAAATCCGTTAAATGTTCCAATAGCTTCCAAAAATTAAAATTACTGGACTTCCATTTGGGCCAATCAGTGCTGAAAGTAAGCATTCCCACACATTTTTTTTTTTTTAACTACAAATGACCATCTAATGTAATCACAAACACCAAAATGATATGCTAAAAGAATCTTTTGACACCCAACTAATTTTAAGTAAAGAAACTTCAATATTACTACATATAGCCAGTAAAAGCAAAAACAGCATTAAGATGATTTTTAAAAGATAATGTTTAGATGTAGGCTGAATTTGTTTAAAATTTTTACTTGGAAACATTTATCTTATTTCTGTAAAATGCTCTTGATAATGACTAAGACAAATTCAAATTAACTGCTAGCTTAGAAAATAATATTACTGTAAAAGTGTTTGAGTGTTGACTATGAAGCTACACCATATGGATTCATATCTTAGCCACTTACCAGCTGAATGAACTTGGAAAAGTTTCTTACTCAGTTTCCTTACCTGTAATGAATGTGTGGTTGATAACAGTGCCTACTTCATTTGGTTGTTGTGAGAATTAAGTGAACTAATATATGCAAAATACCTGGACCAGTGCTCTACAAGCATTACTTGAGTATTTTTTGTCTGTATTACCACTATAAAAACAGCTTAAGTTTATAAAACTATTATATATCACATTAGAAATAAAAGAACGACCTGGATGAAAATCTATAGTGAACTTGCTTCTTACAACTTATCCTAGCCTTTATCAACTTCAACAATGCCAAGATAACCAGCATTTTAGCAACAACTGCATAGTTAAAAAAATCACAGATAAAACCATTCACTGACAAGTAAATCTAAAACACAATGTGTTCTTAAAGAAAGGAAAAATATATATCATTAAATGCTATCTAAACCACACTATTTCAGGGCAGCTGGGTGACTCAGTCAGTTAAGCGTCTGCCTTCGGCTTGGGTCATGATCCCAGGGTCCTGGGATCAAGCCCCACATCAGGCTCCCTGCACCGCGGGAAGCCTGCTTCTCCCTCTCCCACTGCCCCTGCTTGTGTTCCCTCTCTCACTGTGTCTCTGTCAAATAAATAAAAATCTTTTAAAAATAAAATAAAAGGGGCGCCTGGGTGGCTCAGTCGTTAAGCGTCTGCCTTCGGCTTAGGTCATGATCCCAGGGTCCTGGGATCGAGCCCCACATTGAGCCCCGCATCGGGCTCCCTGCTCGGTGGGAGGCCTGCCTCTCCCTCTCTTGCTCCCCCTGCTTGTGTTCCCTCTCTCGCTGTGTCTCGCTCTGTCAAATAAATAAAAATAAAATCTTTAAAAAAAATAAAAATAAAATTAAAATTAAAAAATTAAAAAACCACACTATTTCTTACAATAAAACTCTTAGTCCCAAACTATATTATATGAAGTCATGCCCTAAAAACTTCTATGCATATAGAAACACAAGAATGTGCAGATTAGAACATTCAATATGTCTTTTCTTAGTCTTTAGTTATAAAACCATGGTGCTTTACTTCAAATGTATTCGTAAAACATGGTTATTTTCAAAATTATTTACATCTAAATACGCTTTTTAAAACTGAAAGTTCCAAAACACAGAACATTGATCTTCACTGACATAGAAAAACTTCACTGAAAATATCTTCCTGTTCATTTTTTTCTTCTTATAGTTTATTCCCTGCTTTGTATGAAATGTTTATTTTTAACATTACGCACATTTGCACTTTCATGTAACCTCAATTTTATTTTTTTAATTTATTTTTATTTATTTTTTAAGTAGGCTCCACACCCAACGTGGGGCTTGAACTAATGATCCCGAGATCAAGAGTCACATGCTCTACCGAATGAGCCAGCCAGGCGCCCCTCATGTAACCTCAATTTTCATATGGATTCTTACATTCTCCCTAATGCAGTGGGTTCTCAAACTTTGATGCACATCATAATTACCTAGGGTTTTTATTCAAAACAGAATTCCTGGAACCCGAAGAAATTTTCATTCTGTAAGTGTGGGCAGGAGCACAAGAACCTGCATTTTTAACAAAACATTCCAGATGATTCTTAAGTAGGTAATTCATGTCCAACACTGTAAGAAACACTGCTCTAATGGTTTCATTTATGATATGGATGCTGTGCTTTAATTCACTAAATATTAGTTCAGTGCCTTATATGTACAAAGCTTAGTGCTGTGATCAAACATGAATTTTGCTTTAAGGAAGGTACATACAGTTTAACAGAGGAGATAAAACATGAATATAAATGACATATAAAAAGGAAGGAATTATAATGTCTTCTAAAAAGATTCAGATAAAATACTGGGGAGTTCAGGGAAGGGAATTATTACTCCCAGCTGACCTCTGGGAAATTCTAGTTGTAGATAACATTGAATTTGAAATGAGTGTTGAAGGTTATGTCTTTAGATCGTAATGACAGAAATTAATAATTCTCTCACTGAATTATAAATGTGTCTAATAATAAACATCACTCCTTCTGGCTCAGAAAAACCATTCCCTCCTTCCTGAATTTTATATTTCTAATCTGGGTTACGGTCTTGTGTTGGCCTGTATATCCGTCCAGCAGCTGGATGAGCTTCTCTCTCTCCAAACATGTCTCTGAAAGGATCTGTTTTAGTACTTTTAGTATTTATCCTCTGAAAGATAAGTTCACAAGTAGATACTGATACAGAGAAATATACTTATCCTTTCATAAATCTTTAGGAAGAAAATAGGATTTAAGCATAGTTGAAATGAGAACACTTTAGGCAGTCTTCAGTTCTAAAATCTCCATACAGGTTGGCATCAGGTAGCATGATGAGAGGAAATGATCAGGAAAAAAAAAGAGAGAGATTTCACAATTGAGAAGCCATTGTTCTAAAAGCCAAATAAAGCAAATCACAGGGCAAAAGAAAGAGCATAAGGCTCTTCTGTTTCCTGATTATGGGGCATTTTGTTTAATATTCATGGCATTTCTGTGACTTGTAGTTTTAAAATTCCAGTGTCTTCCCAGAGATTCAGTGAATACAGAATCTACAACGCCCAATATTGACTGAATAAATGAATGAGTGGATGACTTTCAGGTTATTTCTCTGGTCTTTCTTGAGGTGTACCCTTCTCTATTCAGAGAAATAAGAGTCAGCCAGACGAGTCCCAAATGGGCTATGCTTTCTCATCTCTTATGCCTTTGGAATGCTTTTCAGTTCCCTCCTCCTCTTGGCTAATTCCTATTTAGTCTTCTAATCTCTAAAAATGTAAACATCCCCCTTCCACAGTCTAATGTCCTACATTGCCACATCTGCCTCAGTGTCCCCATAAAATGTCCCCTCTGCATCACTGTGTCGTAACTCTTACCAGTATACAGAGGCAGCGAGAGAACAAGCGTTGGAGTCAAACACACTTGAGTTCAAATTCTGATTCCACCACTTACTATGCGACCTTGGAGGAGTTACCTAAACATTAATTTCCTGATTTAAAAATAGAAAATAACAGCATATAATGTGCTTAGTATATCAGCTCATACGTAACAGAATTAACAATTTTTATGGTACTCACATTGTACTGTACTTGCTGGTTAACCTGTCTGACTTTTCCTCTAAACCACATACTTCTTGAGGAAAGGAACATATATTTTATTTCTGTATAAGCAGCATTTAGCACATTGCTTGGCATATAGTAGGTACTTAATGTTTTCTTGATGATTAAATAAATATTACTCCCATTATAGTAAAATTAATTTGCCACCTGAAATCCTTTCTGTAATGAGGTGGAAAACGAATAAGAAAATAAACTCCATTAATATCAGTTTCAAAAAAGGATACTGTCTTTAACTCTAATCATACTATTTTTAGGATTTACTGTTACTTATACATATTACAAAATACTAAATGATTCAATATCTTGTCTGAATATTGGGGGTCATATACGCCTCGGGAACTGAATACCCATAATTTTTTGGTATATATTAACCATAAAATTACCAAGCCACACGTAAGACTATCTTTATTTAGATAACAACTTAAGTTATAATAAATCACTTAAAACCAAGGAAATTCTTAACATAGCAAAGCTTAATTAAAATCTCCCTTTAGGGCACCTGCGTGGCTCAGTCGTTAAGCGTCTGCCTTCGGCTCAGGTCACAATCCCAGGGTCCTGGGATCAAGCCCCGCATTGGGCTCCCTGCTCCACGGGAAGCCTGCTTCTCCCTCTCCCCCTCCCCCTGCTTGTGTTCCCCCCCTCTTGCTGTGTCTCTGTCTGTCAAATAAATAAATAAAATCTTTAAAATAAAATAAAATCTCCCTTTATAGTCCTTAGGGAAATGAGAAGAAACTCAGTTTCATGGTTTGGTTTTAACCTATGTAAGAATATAAAGATATACTAATTAGTTAATGTAGTATTTAATGGACTTTTCCATTTAATGTTTAATTAGTTGGTGAATAAGAGTATTTGTAAGGCCTCCTGCTGAGAAAATGCTTTCATATTTCATCTCCAAAATATTTTAACTTCAATACATTTTTACAGAACTAAACTAGAAGCTGATATCACTTGTCCTATTTCTCCTTCCTTTCCCTGATAGTCAAAAACAGTTTTACTTTTTAGTATTATATGTTGAATATAAACTGATATTTTAATATATAACATGGTGTTCTGATTCTGAAGGACAAGCTTTACTTTGAGCCATTTTTTAATGCATTATGCAAAAGAATAATGATTTTACAATGATAATGATTCCAAAACTATGTTACAGCATATGGGCGCCTGGGTGGCTCAGTTGGTTAGGCGACTGCCTTCGGCTCAGGTCATGATCCTGGAGTCCCTGGATCAAGTCCCGCATCGGGCTCCCTGCTCGGCGGGGAGTCTGCTTCTCCCTCTGACCCTCCCCACTACTCTCATGTGCTCTCTCTCATTCTCTCTCTCTCAAATAAATAAATAAAATCTTTAAAAAAAAAAAAAACTATGTTACAGCATATGGACCCACGGAATTGTAATCCATGACACTTCTAGAATACAAGTGATCACTGCTTTCTGTTAATTTATAATCCACTGCTTATTAATGACTAGTTTGTACTTCACTGGCTTCTAGAAGATCATGTACTGAATATATGACCTGAATACAGACTGCAAACTGAGCAAAAGTATTTCTTTTTAATTAAAAAAAAAAAATTTTAGGGGCGCCTGGGTGGCTTAGTCGTTAAGCCTCTGCCTTCAGCTCAGGTCATGATCCCAGGGTCCTGGGATCGAGCCTCGCATCGGGCTCCCTGCTCAGCAGGAAGCCTGATTCTCCCTCTCCCACTCCCTCTCCCCCTGCTTGTGTTCCTTCTCTCGATATCTCTCTGTCAAATAAATAAATAAAATCTTAAAAAAAATTTTTTTAGCGGCGCCTGGGTGGCTCAGTCATTAAGCAGCTGCCTTCCGCTCCAGTCATGATCCCAGGGTCCTGGGACTGAGCCCCACCGTCGGGCTCCCTGCTCTGCTGGAAGCCTGCTTCTCCCTCTCCCACTCCCCCTGCTTGTGTTCCCTCTCTCGCTGTCTCTCTCTTCAAATAAATAAATAAAATCTTTTAAAAAATAATTTAAAAAAAATTTTTAAAGATTTCTTTCCAAAAGAAATACTATATTGAGTGGATGACTACAACATTAGGCATTAAAACTATTTTTATTTATATAAAACTATATAAATAGGTACCCTTTGCTACTTCAATAATTAATATTGAAATTAAAAGATCTAAAAAGACTGCAGGATTAGTCAAGTACAAAATGGGAAAAAATATCTCCAGGCACCTTAGTGAGTGAATAGTGATACGTCTGTTTGCCATGAACTAGAAACTATACACTAAGTTATATTTTTAATAAACAGCACTAATTTTTAGTCTTTTCTTCCATTAGAAGCAAGAGTTCAGGAAAATATTAAATGCATAAAATTTTTTTAAAGATTTTATTTTATTTGACAGAGAGCACTCAAAGAGGGAGTGGCAGACAGAGGGAGAAGCAGGCTTCCCGCTGAGCAGGGAGCCCAAGACAGGACTCGATCCCAGGACCCTGGGATCATGACCTGAGCCAAAAGCAGACACTTAACCAACTGAGCCACACAGGTGCCCTAAATGCAAAAATTTAGACTGCCCTTTATTTATAGGTAAAACCTTAGCAAGATGGACATTTTAGGTAGAAGATGAAATAAAAGTCCAACTACCCTCTCTCCCTCAAAAGGGAGGTTATAGTTAGCCAGGAAAGTAGATGTCCTATGAAGAAGAAATAGCACCTACAAAGGCAGACAGGCAAGAAATAACATGATATCTTTAGAGAAATGCAGTGAATTCAATTGTGCTAGAAAATCCAATGAAGCTAGAGAGACTAATGCTTGGGAGGCTACTAAAGTAATCAAGGCAAGAAGTGATAAGAACCTGAACTAAGGGGCATCTGGGTGGCTCAGTCGGTTAAGCGTCGGACTCTTGATTTCAGCTTAGGTCATGATCTCGGGATCGTGAGATCGAGCCCATTTTGTGCATGAAGCCTGCTTAAGATTCTCCCTCTCCCTCTGCCCCTCCCCAGGCTCTTTCTCTCTCTCTCTCTCTCTCTCTCAAAAAAAAAAAAAAATAGAGCCTGAACCAAGCAACAGCTGCTGTCAAAATTCAAGAAACTGAATTGTTATCTTCACTGAGATTCTTCCCTATAGAAATATGTTTGTAACATAGCATGAAAATCACAAAATGAACTTCAAAGCTTTAACCTCTCAAGTCAGTCTGCCTGATTCATGTCCTAGTGACAACCCTAATGGTAGAAAATTGAGAAAGTTCTTTAAACTTTCTGTACCCTGGCTTTCACATTTGCAAAATGGGTTAATAATAGAACCTAATAGCAAATAAAACAGTGCTTGGACAAGCTCTCAATAAATGTAGAAACAACAACAGAAACAGGAGCGGCTTATAACTACTGCTAGTTCCACAATTATTTCAGGTGCAGACAATGCTGATTCTCTGCAGGTTTACATTGTTAACTAAGTCTTACAGAAAGATATTTAGATTTACCAATCCAAATTAGAGAATATCCTGGCAAAGAGCATTTATTAATTTTTTTTAAGATTTTTATTTATTTATTTGACAGAGACAGAGATAGCAAGAGCAGGAACACAAGCAGCGGGAGAGGGAAAGGGAGAAGCAGGCTTCCCGCCGAGCCAGGAGCCTGATGTGGGACTCGATCCCAGAACCCTGGGATCATGACCTGAGCCGAAGGCAAATGCTTAACGACTGAGCCGCTCAGGCGCCCCCGACAAAGAGCATTTAAATGAAAGTTCATATTAATCTGTTTTTTTTTTTAGATTTTATTTATTTATTTGAGAGAGAGAGAGAGAGTGAGAGAGAGAGCACAAGAGAGGGTAGGGTTAGAGGGAGAAGCAGACTCCCCGCCAAGCAGGGAGCCCGATGTGGGACTTGATCCCGGGACTCCGGGATCATGACCCGAGCCGAAGGCAGTCGCTTAACCAACTGAGCCACCCAGGCATCCTAATCTGTTTTAAAAGACTGAAAATTGTTTCTAAATGCACAGTTAACTTTCCATGACCTTGAAAAGTTGAAGATATTTTTATTCTTCTAACGGTATATACGAAGATTATGAATATGACAAAGCCAAGTAATAGGTGAGACTGTATTTATAAGCTGCCTTAAACCAAAGCTCTTTGAACTGATATTCACAATTGCCAGAAATCAAATCTCAAAACTTCAGAGGTCATTACTATTGCAAAATCAGTGATAGCTTAATTTAATGACTATCACTTCTCATATTTATGTAATAATTTGCTAGGTTCAATAAGAACATGTTCACAACATGATTCTTGCCCTCTAGAGTTTGGTCTAAGAAATAATTTTATGTATCACATACCTCAAACACAATTTTATAAATATATATTATATTATATATACATATCACCTTAAAAGCGTTACATTTTATTTTTTGGTTTTTTTAATGCAAAGGTGAATATTAGCCATACCACAATCTACTTCTCAAAAAACAGGCTTATTGGGGTGCCTGGGTGGCTCAGTTGTTAGATGTCTACTTTCGGGTCAGGTCATGATCCCAGGGTCCTGGGATCGAGCCCCGCGTAGGGCTCCCTGCTCAGTGGGAAGTCTGCTTCTCCCTCTCCCACTCCCCCTGCTTGTGTTCCCTCTCTCGCTATGTCTCTCTCTGTCAAATAAATGAATAGAATCTTTAAAAAAAAAAGTCTTATTAAAAAGCAATATTTTGTTTTAGTTTTTTAGATTCATAACGTAGAAAACTGTGAATAAGAAAGTATATATAAGGATCAAAGATCAAATGTTGTGTCTTGTAAGTAGGTCAAATACTTCAAATCCATACAAGAACTATAATGTTTTTGTGGGAATTTTATACATCATTATGGAATCAAGCCACCAGGAAAAAAATTATGTTTGATATTTCTAACCGGCAGACTGGTCTTTGATTCTTTTTCTTTGATGGCTTAAACTAAGATAAGAAGTAATGGCCTGGTCTTCCTCAGACCTATATACCAGAAGGTAAAGTCTTAAGTGAAAATACACACAAGGAATTAAGAATACTCTCAATCTTTTAACTAGTTCATTACTCTCTATACAGTATTATTCTTCAAACTTGTCATGTGAACAATATTCTCAAAGAATTTACATGAAAACTCTTTTAAGTACCTGAAAATATTCATTTACAAAGTTGTGGAGTGTTAATAATGAGAACTGTAAACATATTTCTGCAGCTAGATGAAAATGTTAACAAACATACCAAAAATAACATAAAATATGAAGCCAAGCTCCTCTGCCATTCAGAGGAGAGAAAAAGAAAATAATAACAAAGAGAAAGAAGGGAATGAGAATAGGCCTATAAAAATCTGGAAAGGAAACAATCTGGTAGATTGAGCAGAGAAAAAGTTGACGATTCGTTCATTTATTCAACAAATAACTGCCTACTATGGGCCAGGGCTGAATACACAAAGAGCAACAAAATGCCCTCAGTCTGAAGAAGACACATTAAACAACTAATATATGCGCGCGCACGTGCGTACGTGTGTGTGTATGATTAAATTGTGGTAAATGGGTATAAAGAAAAAGTAAAGGATGCTATGAAAACCAAAAGTAAGATTTAATTTAGACCACAGGTAAGTAAACAGCTCTATGAAGAAGAGATACTTTAAATCTAATGGTTGAGTTGGGTAGCTGGGAGTGAAGGGGAAAAGTTGTTTGGACAAAAAACCGCAGAAGTACAGAGGCCCTTAGGACAGAGGATGGCTGATTCTGGGAAGTAAATGAAGACCACTGTGATCGAAACATAGTAACTGAGCACAAGCAGAGGTGGGTCAAGATGAAGCCAGACAATTGCTGTATGGAAAACTGATCGAAGGGAGGGACATACGGAAGGAGAAATAGCAGTTTAGAGTAATGTTACTGCCAGCTAAGTAAGAGCTGATGAAATCTTGGACCAGGCCTGTGGAAATGGAGACAAAAAGAAACGGGTATTTTGCTTTCATTTAGAAGTGGAATTAAAAGACCTTTAAACAAAATAATTAAAATGTCCTGCCATCTTCCTTCTCTACTGTGGTATGAAGAATTACTAAAATGGTCCCCCAAAGATTCCCCACTCTAACCACTCTAAAATCTGTGGATACTAATGAAATATCACTCCTGTGATTGTGTTATATTAACCACATGAGTCCTTAAAAGCAGAGAGCATTCTCTGGCTGGCAGCAAGAGAAGCCAGAGAAATTTGAAGCATGAGAAGGACTTGATGTGCCATTAATGGTTTGAAGATGAAGCGGGGGGACGCCTGGGTGGCTCAGTTGGATGGGCATCTGCCTTCAGCTAAAGTCATGATCCCAGGGTCCTGGGATCAGTCCCACATTGGGCTCCTTGCTCAGCGGGGAGTCTGCTTCTCCCTCTGCCTTCCACTCTCCCTGCTTGTGTTCGTGCTCTCTCTGACAAATAAATAAATAAAATCTAAATAATAAACCAAAAAAAAAAAAAAAAAGATGAAGATGGCCATGTGAGAAGGAATATGGACGGCTTCTAGGAATAATAATCAGCCCCCAACCTGACAGCTAGCAAGGAAATAAGGACCTCAGATCTTTTAAAAGAATCTAGATTCTGTTAACAACCTGTATAGGCTTGGGAAGTGGAGTCTTCCCCTGAGCCTCCAGATAAGTCCAGTCTGGCCAACACTCTGGTCTTAACTTGAGACCTTAAGCAGAGAACCCAGCTGAACATTCCTGGACTTCTGACCTGCGGAACTGTAAGATAATAATGGGTGTTGTTTTGAGCCACTAAATTCTGGTAACACACTACACAACAACAGAAAACTAATAGAAAACTATCACCCTGTATACTCTGTGAGGAGAAGTTAACAATTTGATCATTGAAATCTGAATCAGATTATTCTCTTGTCATGAAAGAAATATAGGAAAAGTAAGTTCAGCTTGCTATTCCTCCAAAGACTAAATAAAGATGTATTTGGTGATTGGAGAGCCCATTTAAATATGACTTTGAAATTAAATGTCAGATATGTGTTAAAGAATTAAAGTTTTTGTTATTAAGTCTAAACCTGTGCCATTTGATATAGCAGCCACTAGCCTCATGTGGCTACTAAATATTTGAAGTGTTATATTCCAAAGTGAGATGTACTATAAGTGTAAAAAAAGATACACAGGATTTTGAAAACTTGGTATAAAAATTTTAAATAACTTAATAATATTTTAATATTAATTACATGTTTAAATGATAATATATTTCCATATATAATATTTAGATATATTGGGTTAAATTATTAAAACTAAATTCACCTCTTTTCAATTTAAAATGTGGTTAACAGAAAATTTTCAATTATATATGTGGTTCAGTTATACTCCTCCTATTGGAAAGCATTGACCTAGACTTTTAGGCAAGTGTCCTCTTCAAATAGCGAGAACATAGACAAACCAACCTCTCATACAATGAGGCTGGACAAAGTAATTTGGCAATATCTAACAAAGTAAAAGCATACATAACTTCAATCTGACAATTCAACTTTTAGGTATATACCCAAGAAAATCTATGAATATGCACAAGGAGACATATCCAAACTGTACAATTATTTGTAGAGCAGAAAATGCCAGCTTCTCCACCAATGTTTTATGTTCTTTTTTCCATAATGTACAGTTGTTCTCAGTCCTGTTTGCTGTGAAATATGGACCACAGGTGGTGCCAACATGACGTGCATTCTAGTCAATGAAAAGTGAAAAGAATATTTGCCCCTTCTAAAGACTGGCTGCTAAAAACCTCCAAACCATTCTCCCTTCTTATGTTTGATGGATGGATGTTGATCCCTAAAGCAACCTTGGAAACCCCCTGTTGAAAGTCACATACCCTCTATTAGCCTAGATCCCTAAAGCACTCTATAGAACACAGCCCTTTCTTCACTGAAAGTTACTCTGTGAGCAAGAAATGAACACTATGTCAAGCTTTTGAGATTTCAGGATTTACCCATTAGAGCAGCTAGTATTAACTAATATAGTGTATAGTATACAAAAATTAGAAACAACTAGGGGCACCTGGGTGGCTCAGTTGGTTAAGCCACTGCCTTCGGCTCAGGTCATGATCCTGGAGTCCCGGGATCGAGTCCCGCATCGGGCTCCCTGCTCAGCAGGGAGTCTGCTTCTCCCTCTGACCCTCCCCCCTCTCATGTGCTTTCTCTCTCTCAAATAAATAAATAAAATCTTTAAAAAAAAAAAAAAGAAACAACCCAAATGTCTGTCAATAGATTGGATAAATAAGTCACAGTACAATAGGACAATGGAATGCTATATAGTACTTAAATAGGAAAAAAAACCAAACCCTAGATCTCTATATATCAACATGAAATTTTTTCAAGATAGCTAGTTACAAAACCAAAAACAAATTAAAAAGCCCACCATATATTGAGACCATACAAATGCACATGTAGTAAAAATATAAAAATATATAGAATGGGAGGATACATTCCAAGAATTCCCAGATTACCTCTGGAAAAAAGGGAATGAATGGGTTCAGAGAAGAGAGTGAAAACAGAGTCTCCAATTCCATATGAAATGTTTTATTTCCTTAAAATAATCCTAATTATGATTATTTATTGAAACTGGATGATGCATATATGGATATTTTCCTTTATTATTCTATTTTGTAAATGTTTAAATTATTTCATAATACCAAAAATCTTTTCCTTATACATACCTGCTTAGACTGTAAACTAGTAAAACCTTGTTAGAGGACATTTTAAAACTATGTATCAAGAGCCTTAAATATGTAAATATCTTTTTTCTTTTAAGAGTTATTTATTTATCTGACAGAGAGAGACACAGCGAAGAGAGGGAACACAAGCAGGGGGAGTGAGAGAGAGAGAGAAACAGGCTTCCTTCTGAGTAGGGAGCCCAATGTGGGGCTCCATCCCAGGACCCTGAGATCATGACCTGAGCCGAAGGCAGACGCTTATCGACTGAGCCATCCAGGTGCCCCAAATATGTAAATATCTTTTAACATAGTCCCAACACTAGAAATATTCTCTAAGGAAATTAAAGTTTGTTCAAATTATGAACATCCACTATTCTCAGAGTAACCAAAAATTGGTAACACTTAAAATGTCCAACAGAATTGTGATTAAATTACTGAGCATTCACTTTAAAATTACATAGGATATAATGGGAGATGGAATGAGATGTCTGGAGGTAAGGATGAAAAAGATTGGCTATTGATCATTGCTAAGACTGGGAGATAAATGCACTATTTTATTTTTTATATACTTTAAATTTTCTATCATAAAAAGTTTCAACATATCAAAATTTACTAAATTTTTTAAATTTTTGTATTAAGTTTTTTTAAAAGCAGTTTAAAATATTAAGAACTAGGAGTGCCTGGGTGGCTCAGGTCATGATCCCAGGCTCCTGGAATAGAGCCCCACATCAGGCTCTTTGCTCAGCAGAAGCCTGCTTCTCCCTCTCCGTCTCTGCCGCTCCCCCTGCTTGTACTCGCTCGCTCTCTCTCTGTCAAATAAATAAATAAAATCTTAAAAAATAATAATAAAATAGTAAGAACTATATGTATTAATTTTGGAACTATATTTTTTTAAAATCTCAACTCATTCATTAGATCAGCAAATATTTTTTGTGTGTCCTTTATGTACCTCTCATTATTAACTTAGGAACATGATGGCAAATGTGTAGCTAATACTCTAATGCAATAGCCTCCAAACAACTGCTCAGGCACCCTACCAAAATATTTGGAGAACCATGCATACATACACACACACAAACACACACACGTATGTATGTATATGTATGCAGGTATTTGTAAATTACATACATACACACTCATGCATACACACCTGCACATTTGTACATACACAACTCTTACCAGTAATATTTCCTTTTTTTTTTTTTAAAGTCAGCTCCAAGTCCAACATGGGGCTTGAACTCATGACCCTGAGATTAAGTCACATGCTCTACTGAATAAGCCAGCCAGGCACCCCTCATCAGTAGTATTTCAGTATTTCTTTGAGTAACCTGTATTTCATTATTTCACATAATCTACTTAATCCATTTTTGTTGAATTCTAACCAGATAGGATTGTATTATCTTTTTTAAAAAATCTAATGTAGGAGTGGGGAAAAATAATTTAAAAATAAAAAAATAATAAATCTAATGTAACTAAGTATGGGGGAAGCATAGGCTCTCAAGTTTTGTTGTTTCTTATGCTTATAAATGTTATATTCAACCCATGATTTCTTTACAGGAATTTTTAAAGCCAAATATCCATTTTGTGAGGATTAATTTTGTTAAGACCAGGAAATAAAATCAATAAATCCATTAGTGCAGGTAAACTGCAATACTTCATAATGTTCTGAAAATTGGAAGGAGGGTACCACTGTTGACTCTTCTAACCTGTGAAACTTGCATTTCATCAGTACACCTCATTTACCACACTTGACATGAAATCAGTTGTCATACAGAACTGCCAATCTCAATCAATACATCAAATATTAATAGCACCTAATTTCATATTCTGTATACAATTTCATATTTTGTATATTTTGTATGCAAATAGATTTTAATATTTTCTTCTTTCGCCCAATGGATTATTTTGGGGATACCTCTGAAGACTACTACTCTAGTAAAAGATATATATTTGTTGACAAAAAAAATAATGAATCAAAACAAGTGCTACAAGAGGAATGAATAATATCACTGGGTTTCTAGAGGGGCACATGGAAGAGACACTTAACTCATGACTGTGGGTATGGCGAACAAAGTGTTAAATGGAGACCTCACCAGTGGGTAAGAGATTGGACTGGGCAGACTGGGGGGGGGGGTGAGGAAGCATGGTATTCCAAGCAGAAGGAATAGTGTGTTATATGCAAAGGTACAGAGGTAAGAGCAAACACAGCACATTCAAACTAGTATATTAGTAGTCTCAAGTAGCTAAAGTGTAGTTTCTAGAGCTGTAGAGGTAGGATGGAATAGGTGTTCAGTGATTCAGAGATGAGGCTGAAGGGGTAAGATTATAAAGCCTTCTTTGGATTTTATTTGAAGGACAATGGAGAGATAAGTGATGAAGGTATATAGTAAAGAATTTGGCCTTGCCCAAAGAGAGGTCTAGCCTTTGTCCCTGGCTCCTGGGAGGTAACCTCTAAACCCTGGAATTTCTGGAGTAATAGGAGTGTTAAATATAGTGAGACCCTTGGACCACGTGCTATCAGCCTGACCGCCAGTTCAACCAATCAATCAATAAGTCTCAATAAAAACTCTGGACACTGAAGCTCAGGTGAGCTTCTTGGGCTGGAATACTGTGTGTATTACCACACAACAATTCTGGGGAGGGGAGCATTGTCTTCAATGCTAAAGACAATGAAAGTTTCACATCTGAAACTCTCCTAGATTGTGCCCATGCATGTCTTCCTTTGGCTGGCTCAAATTTGTATCTTTTCCCTAAAATGAACAATATCCATTAGTATAATAGCCTTCAGGGAATTCCGTGAGTCTTTCTAGTAAATTATCAAATCTGGGGGTGGTTTTGAGAAACCCCTAAACTTACAGTTGATGTCAGAAGCGCGGGTGGTTTTGTGTGGACTCTTCCCTCTTTGTAGTTGGACCCTAACTCCTTGTACCTGGGGCCAGAAGTCTTGGACAGACTTGGTGGTCTGGAGGATTGTGCCTTTAACCTCGCAGTTTGGCTAACTCTGGGAAAAGAGTAAAAACGTTTAAGCAGTAGGTGACAATTAGACAATCTACATAATCTAGATTCTAGAGAAATCACTTTGGCTATACTGGGGAGACTGTATTAGAGAAGAGTAAGACTGGCAAAAGAGGACAATGACAGTGGGAATGGAGACGGACAGAGATATTTACAAGGCAAAATTGGATTGAATTAGAGGGGTCAGAGAAAGAGAAATCAGGAATGGACCCACCAGAAAGAGAATCAGGTTTTAGTTTTGCTTATTTTGGAGGAGACAGAGGGAATTGGAAGACTGATTTAGGTGCTGAACAGTTTGAGAAGCCTTTTAGATATTTAGGTAAAGCTGTTCCATTAGCAGTTAAAGCAGAGACGGAGCTAGAGTTGGGAACCATTAGCATAATAACAAATAACCAAAGTCATGGGAGAAATTGATATTGACTACAAACAAACAAGTCACCAGAGTTGAAAAGGCTAGGCTAAGGATGAAACATCAATATTAAAGGGACAGTTAGAGTACTAAAAATTCACAGAAAAGCAGCAGCCTAAGAGGCAGGAATAAAACCTGAAAACTATGGTTAACAATGAATGCTTGAATTTTTTCTTCTTTATGCTAATGAAAATTTTCTCCACTTTTTATAGCAAACATTTATTATTTCTTAATAAGAAAAAAGGGTGTAGTTTTAAATGCATAATATTTTTTTTAAAGATTTTATTTATTTATTTGAGAGAAGAGAATGAGAGACAGAGAGTACAAGAGGGAAGAGGGCAGAGGGAGAAGCAGACCCCCTGCCGAGCAGGGAGCCCGATGCGGGACTCGATCCCGGGACTCCAGGATCATGACCTGAGCCGAAGGCAGTCGCTTAACCAACTGAGCCACCCAGGCGCCCCTTAAATGCATAATATTTTAAAACTTGCATCCATCTATTTTTCTATTTATATATGTAAAAGTGAGACAAAGTTTAATCATTCTCTGACCTATCTCAAACTTATTAATGATTCACATAATTCAATATAACTGAATTATTAGTGTCTAAAACCAAAGATTTTCTTTTCCAAGCAATTTTAAAAGTGCCTCCCTCCCCTCATTACTATCTGGAACTACTTAACTTCACCAGGCTGCTGGAATATTTGTCTTCCCCTCAAGAAGACCAACCAAGACTAAATGAATAACTGAGGAAACAATTGCTCTAAAAATGTAATGACATAGAGCTCTAGTAAAGACTTCAGAGTATGTGTTTCTTCTGGATTAAAACAAATAGATTTATCCCCAGTACAGTGTAGACAAATAAAATACACAGTATTAACCCATGTAACCTATGCATGTAGCCTCATATTCACATTCTGCTCTAAGATCAGTTATAAACTTTTATTTGCAAATTATTTCAAAGCTATAAAATATCTCATTTCCACCTTTTCAAAGAGATTCTCTCATTAACCTCAGAAATCCTAATACTGTGTTACTAGAAAATATTTATATAATCTCTTGGGGGACATTTAAGCTTAAAGTAAAACAGATCCTTTATACTAGCAGCTGAAGGTTCTAAATCATTGGAATTTTTTATTGACAATAGATCAATTCAGTAAAACAGTTCTAAAATATTGCATGCATTTATTATTGATTCTTAATGTTTAATAAACTGAAAAAAAAAAGTTTAAATGGTCCTTAATTGGGGCACCTAGGAGGCTCAGTTGGTTAAGTGACTACCTTCGGCTCGGGTCATGATTCCAGGGTCTTGGGATTGAGCCCCGGTGTCGGGGTCCCTGATCAGCGGGAAGTCTGCTTCTCCCTCTCCCTCTGCCGTCCCTACCCCACCCTCAATGTGCTCTCTGGCTCTATCTCTGTCAAATAAATAAAGTATTTTAAAAACAATAATAATAAATAAATAAATGGTCCTTAAGAAGGTATTTATAGGGGGCGCCTGGGTGGCTCAGTTGGTTGGGCGACTGCCTTCGGCTCAGGTCATGATCCTGGAGTCCCTGGATCCAGTCCCGCATCGGGCTCCCTGCTCGGCAGGGAGTCTGCTTCTCCCTCTGACCCTCCCCCCTCTCATGTGCTCTCTCTCTCAAATAAATAAATAAAATCTTTAAAAAAAAAAAAAAAAAAGAAGGTATTTATAGTCCACAACAGAGGTCTTTCTCATCCAAGGAGATTTTTTCTGTTTTCAAATTGTTGTTCTCATTCTTTCAAAATGTTATGTGTTGTTTTTATCTAATAGAGAAATATCTAAGTACATATTTTCCATTTTGAATGCAAAATCTTCATCCCAAATACTACTCTGAAAAATTTTTAAGTTGCTAATTATAACTATATTTTGTCTATTTAAACCTTGATCCTTTACTTATCTAAGTAATTGCTTATCTCAAGTTAGTCCTGAGTTTACCAAAACAAAGAATGTTAAATATACCTGCTGTTCCTATTATAAAATTCTTGAGAAGCAAAATATTGAGAAAAACATTCACTATGTTTTAATTTTCAACCAGTGTATACATAAAACAGTAATCAGAAGATAAGCACCTTTATTTCTTTTCTTCAGAGAATGTTTGTTTAGCAGCTACATACTGTATATTTCTAAAATCCTGACAGAAAACACAGTACAGACTTATAAAACTGGTATTAAATGCAGTGTTATTTTCTTCTTACACTAGTCCCAATTATCAAATTGGTGAATATATAGTTCAGGTAGCCCTATTTAAGAATTTCAGCACCATTTGATAAGCATGACAGAGTTTTTAAAGTATATTACAAATTCCCAAAATAAAGACTGAGTGGTTATTTGAGAAAATATTTTTGGGGAAAAAAAATCACCTTCCCCAAATAAGCAATTTCAAGATATTTCTAATCAGAATTATTTCAAAGTATTTCCTAGGAAATTTGAGGACCCATCATTTCAAATATGTAAAGGAGAATTTTGCAGTTCTGAGATTATTTTGAGAAATGTCAGAATTACTTGTAATTTTTCATTTCTGAATTTAGATCCACTTTCTCATCTGTAAAATAAAGTGCTTAGACAGAAAACTAATCTACCTCTACAGTGTCTTCCAGTATTGACTCTGGTGACTAACTGATAAGATTTTTTTATAAATAAAAAATAAGGGGCGCCTGGGTGGCTTAGTCGTTAAGCCTCTGCCTTTGGCTCAGGTCATGATCCCAGGGTCCTGGGATGGAGCCCCGCATCGGGCTCCCTGCTCCACGGGAAGCCTGCTTCTCCCTCTCCCTCTCCCCCTGCTTGTATTCCCTCTCTTGCTCTCTCTCTGTCAAATAAATAAATAAAATCTTTAAAAATAATAATAATAATAATTAAAAGTGTTAATTTAAAAGTATATTTTTTTACACAATGAAGGTTTTCTTTGATTTTTTTTAATCTGTTAAGGATCTTAAAGATACTTTACATAAACAAGCCAGCCATTTTATATCTGAATAAAAATAGGTTAATAGTTTTGCACAAAACACAGTAAAAAAGATGAAATCTCTGATTTAAGGTGAAATAATATTTTCTAACTTCGCTAGTTTTACTTCAAATCTAAACTTCTGTTCTCAAATGGCCATTTTATCATTTGAATTTTTTTTCTAGTTTTATGCATATTGAAATTAATCTTGCTTCCTTTCCATATGGAAAAACACATCTACTTACCATCTTATCATCTTTCTATAGATTCCATTTTTTAAAAAACCTTCTTGAATGGCAAATGTTCATGGTTGTTCTAATGACTCTCTTTTTAATGAACCTTCTCTAATGTTTAAATGTGTTTCTTTGTCATTGCATTTGTAAAGGTAAGAACTGTCAAAATAGAATTAGTTTGATGCTGACATAAATTCCTTTACTTTGGTAAACATTTCTATTTTATTTTAAACAGGAAGTTTTAAGTGTCTTTATTTAGTGTTTAAAAATGACATTTCATAAGCCCTTTTCTCTGTGAGTTTACAAACACTAGGAAGAAATACACTAAAATGTTAATATTGTTTATCCCTGGTGGTGGTCTAACAAGCCATTTTATTTTTTATATTTCCCAGAAAGCATTATTACTTTGGTAATCGGATAGTATTTCAAAATTAAATCTTAAATAGCTTATAAAGTGTAGGACATCAACAGAGTCCACTTCTCCAGGAGATAGGTTAAATGCTTTTCCCCTATGGATAAGCTTCTGCTTTAACAGGAAGAATGATTTGATCAGGTGTCTGTCAGGTTGGATGAAGACCTGACATTTACTTTCCAGGTCCTTCTTTTAAGTTAGGCTTTGAATTTAACTGCAGTGAATCTTGCAGCAGTAAACTTTTTGGGGGGCCAGCGTAACACCTTTCAATACAACTATCAGCAGAATGCCAAGAGACTCTCAGGTTTACCAATGTTTTCAGAGACTTGTCAGTATTCTCCTCTGTCATTTCAGAACAATTCCATTTAGAAAGAAACGCAATTGTAAACCGTTTCTATTTCAAGCCCATAAAAACCAGAACTGGGATGAAAGGCAAAGCCTTGACCTTTCTATTTTAGACTTTCATCTGTGTGGCTAAGCCATCTGCTTTCTCTCCCCTACCCCATCTACTTAATGGATTGAAAATACTGCCCCTAATTGCAATTTTATCAAACCAGCCCGACTTTTCCACTTTAACGAATTACGACTCTGTGTCTTTCACCCGAAGACTTGCTCGTAAAAATGTGCTTACCTCCCCTCTCAATTCCTTCCCATCTCCCTCAATTACGAGTTATCAAATATCTTTAAACTAAGATACGCGGCTTCGGTGGATTAAGCCATCTAAAGACCTCTTCACTTTCAACACTGAGCGCCTGAAGGAAAATCTACTCCAGTCTCTCCCCCTGTGGCTGTAAGGCCGGTATTATTATCATTGCTGTTGCGGTTTTACACAGGAGGCACCTCGCAGCTCTGCCTAGAAAGGAGTCGCGTCTCTCTGCCGCCAAACAACAGGGGACTCAGACTGGGAAAAGACAGACCCGGGTGGGAGGAAACCTCCAAGAGGAAGAAGGGAGCTGGTAAGAAGAGGGAGCTCGTAAGACTCGAAGAAAGGACCTTCCGAAGCACGAAGGGAACAGGGTGTTTGTGAAGTGGAACAAGAAGTGGGCGGCCGAGGTGCAACGAACGCGAAGAAGGGGCCGGGGCCGGCGGGAGGGCGCCGGGGGCGGCTCCCGGGTCAGGCAGGAGGCGCCGGGGCCGAGGCGGGCGTGGGCAGCTCGCAGCGACCGCCCGAGTCGAGCAGCCAGGGCGCTTCCAACGGCGCGTAGGCGCGGGTGAGGGGGTAAAGAGAGCAGTTGAGGGGCCCGGAGAGCCGCGTCGAGGCCGGCGCGGCGGGGACAGCGGGCCCACCCCCAGCCAAGCCCCGCTACTTAACTATTTGTAGAGCTGCTGCAGGCACAGGTCCAGGCTCTCGCCCTCCACCTCCTCACGGGTGATGCGCTCCGACAGCGGCCGCGGGAGCGGGGGCAGAGGCGGCAGCTGGGGCTGCGGCGGCGGCGGCTGCACCGCCGACTGCCCCCGGGCTGCCGCCGCCTCCTCCTCCTCGACCTCCGCCGCCGCCACCGCCTCTTCCTCCACCGCCTCCTCTTCGGGCTCGGGGTCTTGCTCCTGCTCTTGCTCCCCCTCCTCCGTCGCGGCTACAGTGGCCACCTCCTCGCCGGGGTCCTCGACCGAAGCCTCGGCCTCCTCAGCCGCTACCAGTTCGGGCTCGGGCTCCGGCTCCGACTCGGGTTCGGGTTCCGGCTCAGGCTCGCCGCCGCCGCACGGTCCGCGAAACTCGCCCAGGAAGAGCTCCAGGAAGCGCCGGTAAGTTTTCTCCTCAGGGCTACAGCCGGCCATCGTTGCTCATGCCCCGGGGCCGACCGGGAAGTGGGGGGGGGGAGTCCAGGAAGGGGAGGGGGCTGCTCTCGAGCCTCGGGCTCCCGCAAAGGCTGTTAACGGCCGCACCGGCGAGAGCGATCAGCACTAGGTTGCCTGGAGAGGGCTCCCGCAGGCGTGCGCGCCGCCGAGCGCGGACGTGCGCGGCCCGGGGGCGGGGGCGGGGCGCGCTTCCCCCTCTCGGGTCTGGAGGGAAAGTTGGTGGCGGGCGCGCGCGCAGGGTCCAGCGGCGGCCCACCCTCCAGCCCTCCGGAGAGCTCAGCCCACGCTGCCTAGAGACTGTCGCCATGGCAACCGGCTCTAATTAAGAATTTCAGGGTCCCTCCCGTCGAGCCCGCGCAGTCGAAAGGACACTCGACTCGCCCGCTCTCCAACTCTGCATATCTTTATCGTAAGGACACCCTAACCTCAAGTGGTTAAGAGTGAACTAAGACATCTCCAAGTCTAGCTGTTGGTTCCCACTTGGATTGGATTTACCTCAGTTTTCCTTATCTGTCCCTGCGTTGCCTTAGCGTAGGTATCTGTTGAAAGGGACCACAGTGTCAACATCCTTTGTTGTTGAGGACACTAATTTAATAAGTAGTTTGGGGGAAAGGGGTATCAAACACCTTTCAAGTGGTAGGTTCCTTTGCATATATTCTCTCATTTGATTCAGTGAAGAAAGTGGTGTTATCCTCATTTCTCAAAGACAGGAAACAAGATTAATATATATCTGCTTCAAGGTTTCAAATCTACTAGCCATGGCACTGTAATTAGAACCCAGGTTGTCAGCCTCCAAAGCCTTCTGGAACCTTTTTCCTTTACCCTTCTTTGCTTCTGCAATAGGTCTATAAAGCCTTATTTTTATAGGGCTTTATAGTTCACAAGTTGTTTTCATACCTTTAGGGCTTACAATAACGTCTCAAGGTAGAAGACATCATTCTCATTATGATTCCATTTTATAGATGAGAAAACTGAGCCATGAAGATATGGTGACTTTGCTCAAGGTCACACACAAGTGATACAACAAGGACTAAAATCCAGGTCTTTTCACCACAAAGCCATTAGTTTTCCAGCATTCCAGGACACCCCTCTGTAGTCTTTGCATAATACATATTATACTCTATTACACAATATGTACATTTTGTACATTTTCTTTGCTCTTCTTCCCCATCCCTCGAGCCTCTCTTCTTTCTTTCTTAGATTGAAACTGAAACTACTTTAAATGATCCTAATTTTCTTACCAAACTACACACAAACCTATTATTTTCAAGCCTTACGGAGGGGGGTGGGAGAAGGAGAAGCTGTGGTTGTTATACAGCTGTACAGATGATAGCACCATTACTGCATACTGCCATGTCCATGGCAACATATAATTCAGCAAAAACATAGTGATTCTTTTCTACTTTGAAAAACATCTTCACAAATTATCCACCCCATCCTCTCCATTTATTGTTTCTGGCTTTTAGTTAGATTTAGGGTCTGAAATACCATTTCTAGTTGGCTATTAATGGAAGAAGAAGGAGTCTCCCTGCCTATTGTTTTCATATAATACTGTATTCTAAATCCCTGACCTGATACTGTTATTTTAAGATTTTAAGATTTTAAGATTAAGTGGGTTGAGCTCACTAATGTACATTATGGCATCATGTAAAATAGACATCCATTCTTTCTCCTAGTTCAAGATTAAATAATACATGATGGAAAGCATATAGTGAGTAATGCACATACGTCTTCTATAACTATTTATTTTTGTCTCAGAGGTAAATGGAAAGACCCAATAAATAAGTCTGTTTCCAGACAAGCTAAATGTATTTATACGTGTTTTGTTTAAAATATCACCACTGTAGAACAACTTTTCTATGAGATGCCAGGAAAGCCTTTAAACTCCTCATTTGTCTTTGTTTTCAATCCACCTGTTCATTTCCATTTCAGAATGTCTAGAAAAGATTGACAAAACTTTTAAGGCTGCAAACCCAAATGTCCACAACTTTACATTCCAACAACTGTTTAAAATCTGAGAATTTAACATAATGTCATTTAGTTCAAGAGTACATAGCTGTCAACTATAACAATTCATATCAAGCTACACCTTCCTACTTTGTAATGTAGTTGCCTCCCTCATCTAGATGACATCTGTGACATTAATTTATGACTCAACTCACATATCAAAGGGAAGTGTTATGTGTTGGAGAAACATTACTACTAAGAGTAAAAGAAAAAGCCCACACCTCTATATTACTATAAATGAGAGGTGTGTTTGCTTATATTAATAAAGATATTCCTTCACAAATATGGATCCTATTGCATTTATTTGACAGAGTAGCTTTGCCGGAAGGTTGCTGACAGCAGTGCTGGGATCTCAGAGCAGCTGTGTAGGATGATTTTGCCTTTGTCAAGAAGTCTTTTTAGTCCTTATTTTGCATTGCTTTACTTTCCTTTTCAGTTCGTTTTCTCCTACACGTTCCTAATCCCCTTTCTTACTATCTATTAAAAAAAATAGTGAGCTATGAAAGTGCATGTACCAAGGGTACTTAAATTTTTTGAGTTTTTTTTTTTTTCTTTGTAAGAATTGCTCTCCTTCTAACCCTTAGCTCTTTGGAGGAAATACACAATGTCCTTTCATGGACATTCACAGTAATGATGATATCTATAAAATTAAAAAGAATTTTTTTTAAAGATTTTATTTATTTATTTGACAGAGAGAGAGATAGCGAGAGCAGGAACAGAAGCAGGGGGAGTGGGAGAGGGAGAAGCAGGCTTCCCGTGGAGCAGGGAGCCCGATGTGGGACTCGATCCCAGGACCCTGGGACCATGACCCGAGCCAAAGGCAGACGCTTAACGACTGAGCCACCCAGGTGCCCAAATTAAAAAGAATTTTTGAGGGGCGCCTGGGTGGCTCAGTTGGTTAAGCGTCTGCCTTCGGCTCAGGTCATGATCCCAGGGTCCTGGGATGGAGCACTATGACGGGCTACCTGCTCAGCTGGGAGACTGCTTCTCTCTCTGCCCCTCCCCCTTGCTCATGCTCGTGCTCTCTCTCTCTCTCTCTGTCTGAAATAAATAAATAAAATCTTAAAAAAAAAAAAAAAAAGAATTGTTGAGTTTGGCAGTTTCTTATCATATGACCCAGGAATTCCTCTGACAGATATTTACCCACAAGAAATGAAAACATGCCCACCAAATACACATACCACAAAAACCTTGTACATAAATGTTCACAATAGTTTTAATTATAATAGGTCAAACTTGGAAATAACCCAGATATCCATTAATAGGTGAATGAATAAACAAATTGTGGTGTATTCATACAATAGACTACTGCTCAGTAGTAAAAAGAAATTACTGATAAACACAATGTAGATGAATCTCAAAAACATGCTGAGTGAAAGCAAAATCCAGAGGTGCCTGGGTGGCTCAGTCGTTAAGTGTCTGCCTTTGGCTCAGGTCATGGTCCCAGGGTCCTGGGATCAAGCCCCGCATTGGGCTCCCTGCTCTGCAGGAAGCCTGCTTCTCCCTCTCCTACTCCCCCTGCTTGTGTTCCTTCTCTCGCTGTGTCTCTCTCTGTCAAATAAATAAAATCTTAAAAAAAAAAAAAATCCAGACACAAAAGAGTACATACTATATGATTCCTTTTACATGAAATTCTAGAACAGACAAAAGTAATCTATGGTGGTTGCTTGCAACTGAGGTGGGGTGGGAGATTCATGGCAAAGGAGTAAAAAGGAACTTGGAGGGGGTGGGGGATTAAAATGCTCTATATTGGGGTGCCTGGGTGGCTCAGTTCTTAAGTGTCTGCCTTCAGCTCAGGTCATGATCCCAGGGTCCTGGGATCAAGCCCCGCATTGGGCTCCCTGCTCAGCAGGAAGCCTTCTTCTCCCTCTCCCACCCTCCCCCTGCTTGTGTTCCTCCCTTGCTGTGTCTCTTTCTGTCAAATAAATAAATAAAATATTTTTTAAAAATAAATAAAAATTTTAAAAATGTTCTATATCTTGACTGGGTGGCCACATATATATATTCATGTGTCAAAAATTATTAAAGCAGGGCACCTGGGTGGCTCAGTTTGTTAAGTGTCTGTTTATTTATTTGAGAGAGTGCAGGGGTGGGGAACAGGGAAGCAGACTCTCCACTGAGCATGGAGCCCAATACAGGGCTCAATCCCAGGACCCTGAGATCATGACCTGAGCTGGAATCAAGAGTCCGACACTTAACCAACTGAGCCACCCAGGCACCCCAAGTGTCTGACTCTTGATCTCAGCTCAGGTCTTGATCTGAAGGTCTTGAGTTCAAGCCTCATGTTGGGCTCCATGCCTAATAAAAAAAAAATTATTAAAATGTACATTTAATGTAACAGTATTATAAGTAAATTATACCTCAATAAAGTTGATTTTAAAAGTTAAACAGAATAGGGGCACCTGGGTGGCTCCGTTGGTTAAGCATCTGCCTTCAGCTCAGGTCATTACCCTGGAGTCCAGGGATGGAGCCCCTGTATCAGGCTCCCTGCTCGGCGGGAAGTTGGCTTCTCCCTCTCCTTCTGCTCCTCCCCCACTCGTGCTCCCTCCCTCTCTCTCAAATAAATAAATAAAATCTTTAAAAAAAAAAAAAGTTAAACAGAATTGATTAATGTGTTAGTCCCTGTCCTTTTTGTTCTTGTATCACTCCCTCTACCCCCTTCTCTCTGTATTGTAGGGAGGCTAAACCTTTCAGGTTATAATCACCAGGTTCCCTGACAGTTGACTTCCAGCTGAAATTGCTCAGGGGGAGGCATTGGCAGGAAATTGAAAGATGGGAGGAGAGGTGAAAACCAGGATGTTTATTCCCTGTCCCTTATCTCAGTTCTAATGTCTGCTGTATCTCCTTGGTAACTTTGCTCCCCCAGAACATGTCTGTTGAAATTCCAACTTTTACCTATGACACCAGTCTCTGCACTCCAGAAACATCATCTTCCATTTGTCTATCAGCCTAGAGATGGTAGTGGCTTCTAGCTTCCTAATCTTGCCTGCTATGGACTCAGTATTTGTGTTCTCCCAAAATTCATATGTTGAAATCCTAACACCCAAGATGACAGTATTAGTAGGTGGGGCCTTTGGAAGGTGATTAGGTCATGAGGGCTTGGTCATAAGATTAGTATTCTTAAAAAAGGGGCTCAAAAAAAAGGGGGGCTCAAGAGAGACCCTTCTCCCTTTCTACCACGTGAGGACAGAGTAAAAAGATGGCTTTCTGTAACCGGACACTGAATCTGCCAGAACCCTGATCTTAGAACGTCCAGCCTCCAGAACTGTGAGAAATATGTGTTTGTTGATTATAAGCCACCCAGTTTATGATATTTTGTTATAGCAGCCCAAAGAAGACTGTTTTAACTTCGCTTTTGACTTTTCAGCCCTTCTATCACTTGTATAACCAATTCCCTGTATTCTATTCCCTCTGATTTCTTAACTGGATCTCAAGAATAACAATACAACTTTAAAGAACTATAAAATGGATTATATATATATATGTATGTATAATATAAGTACAAAAGGATTAAGCGGACATTAAAACAAGTATAGATCTTCAAAGTTGCTTCTGGGAACATTGAGCTTACTTGAAGTTAGCAGTAAATGATTTCCTAGAATTAAAAGTTATGATAGGTTGCCAGGGGTTCAAGGGAAGTGAGAAAGGATGAATAGATAGAACACAGGATTTTGAGAACAGCAAAAACTATTCTGTATGATACTATAATGGTGGATATATAACATTAGCCATTTGTGAAAGCCCGCAGGATGTACAACACAGTGAACCCTAATGTGAACTATGTATTTTAGTTAATAATGAATTGACTCAATTATTGGCTCAATTATTATAAATGTACGTAATATAAAATGTTAAATAATTGGGGAAACTGGGAGGGGGGAGAGGGCATATATGGGAACTCTCCATCCTTTCCACTCCTTTTTTGGGTAAATCTAAAACTGCTCCAAAAAACAAAGTCTATTAATTTTTAAAAAGTTAATAAAATATTTGACATGTGGCAAATAACTGGTACTTGTAACTAAGAAAAATCTATTAATTTCTCAACTTCAGTTAATATTTTCTTGGTTATGCAAATGTGTACTATTCTGTCTATTCTAAAGTATGCCTGTTTTATCTCTTTATAGGCAAGAAATAGAAATACTATCTCCAGAAAAGCCTCAATTTTATTATTGCTAATTATAAAGAGCTATCAATTTGAAATTGGTGCCATATCTCAAATGATAAAACAAATGTTTTTATATTTTTGAGAAAGTGTAGTAACAATAAAATATATAAATATAATCTCAGATCTAGTACCTAGGAAAATGTTTAAGGCCAGGCCTTAAATGTTAAAATGGAAATATAAGGATGTGTAATTTTTCATTCATATTTTAAAAAATGGAAGATGGCTAATGTGTAAGTACTTGTTAAGATATTAATTTAGTTGTGTTGTCAGACTGACCAGTAGGGAGCAATAGAATACCTGACAACTGAAAAAACTGAACATATAGAAGTGTTTTCAAATAAGAATTTCTTCCTTCTTTCTCCTCAATATACCCTAGCTACATCTTTTCCATTCTAAATCAGTAACTTTAAAATAATCTCCATTTGCTGCCAAAAATATGACTGCTATATTAATTTTTATTCCTTTTCTATTGCTAGCTAATTGGTCATATTGCAGCAACAGTCCAAAGCTGTCAAAATTAAAATTTGCATCAGGTAATAACAGGCCTACATGCACTATTTAATTGGTTTTAACAAGCAAAGAAGTCCCCCAAACAGCCTCTTTTTTTCTTAATGTTTTAACCACTACTGATAATAATCTTTGTTTTTATCTAGCATAGTTCTTTGAGGAACCAAAATTATTTGTGAACTTATTATGACATGCTTATGAATGAGGAAACAGGCAGGGGTTCGTGGTAATTTCTGATGAAGGAACTATAAATGGCTAGCATGTGGTATATTCCTTCTGTAATTAATGGTTCTTCTAAAATGAATTGACTCTATTAAAAAAATCCACTTCGATATTTTGCTACTAGTTTTTACTTTACAGAAACTAAAAAGTACTTTATGGTGGTAAAAATCTATCTTTATTATTATCTAATCTTTAACTCCCTTTATATATTTACTTAAAGAAAAATACAAGCAAGAATTGAGAGCGATATTGATCATATTCTCTTTTAGTCAGCAGATGCCCATTACCCACTCTGGAGCATTCCTCAAAAAATCCAACTGCTTTTTAAAATAAACATGAAGCAGGCAACTAAATATGAAAACTTCACAAAGGTGTCTTCTATGCCCAGGGAGTTCGGAACACTTTTTTCTTTGTTGAGTGTGGGCTCTAATGGAATTGAGCCACAACGACATTTGTGACTAGGAGGGAAGATAGACATGATTCCATTAACCTAGAGGGCTGTAACATATGGTAATCATAGGTGGTAGAATAGCTGTGTTGGACAAGGGCAGAAGCAAGCCATGTGGCACAGACATTACCAATTACCACACAGGGTAACCATGCTGACACAATGTATCCTCTCCAGAAAGGAAATGATTTGGGCATATGAAGCCGTTTGTTGCCTTATGAAAGAGTGATCTATGAATGACGTAGCCGGCACCAATAAGCACATGTGGTTTCTAGTAATCCTGCAAGTTGAGGACTATTAAGATTTGATGAACCTCCATATACCTAAATAACAGTACAACAGTTATTTGAATAAAGACAGCAAATCAAAATAGTTATGCAAAATAAACTTGGGTCCTTCGTGTATAAAATTATTTTTCAAATATATTTTTAAATTATCATATAAAGACTTTGGAATTTTGTATTGCTGGAAATATATGTCAATAATTTCATGAGTCTTTAAGGTATAAAGACTATGGGCATAAGAAAAGGTCAAGATTAAATCTAAGCGTCCTGGGAGATGGAATTACAATAATTTGTTCCCAGTTTTGACAAAAATATTGAATTTGAAAGAAACATGTTAAAAACTGTGTTCTAAGAAAATTTGATACATAAACATTCTTTCAGATGAGTACAAGGTAGATTGAAGAGAAGAAATTGAAGGCTGAAAGATCAGTTGGGCAATGGGAGAGCATGAGAACACAGAAGGGAATGATGTCAGTGGGAATGAAAATGAACAGAAGTTAAAAGACACTGTACAGGAAAATCTGAAATTCTAAGGCAGCACCTGAAGATAAAAGTTGGAAAGAGCAGGCAACCTACCCAGGGAGGCTCTCAAGAGGCTGTTCTGGATATCCATTGCTCCATAACAAATTACCTCAAAACTAACGGCTAAAACAGAAACCATTTCATATTATTTCACAGCTGTTAGTTGACTGGTGGTTCTCATTTGTAGGTCTCATGAGGTTTCAGTCAGTTAGCAGCTGGTTGGGTATAAAGTCATCTGAAGGTTCAAGTGGACTAGATGTCCAAGAGGACTCACTTGGATTATACTTTTTTCATCTCTCTTGAAAAAATTGAGTGAAAAATTACTAACATGTACATTGTTTTCAAGATACTAATTTGACTGTGTTGCCAAACTGAGAGTTGAAGCTGGCTGTTAACTGGGTGTTCAGCTGGGCCTATCAGTTTTAATGCCTACACATAACATCTCCAACATGATGGCCTTAGAGTAGTCAGACTTCTTACATGGTGGCTCAGGGTTCCAAGAGTGAGTGTTCCAGTAAATATAACAAAAGGTATATAGCCTTTCATAAATGGTGCCATAAGTCAATAACATCACTTCTGTGGTACACTATTGGTCAAAGCAGTAATAGGTCTATTCAGATTCAAGAGAAGGGGACAAAATACATCCCACCTCCTGATGAGAAGAGTATCAAAGAATATTCTAAGACTACCATAGTGACAATCACCTGCATGAATTTATGACAAAGTATAGCAACTTGAACTTGGAGGTTCAGAAGTGTGCATGTTCCAACCTTAATTACACAGATGGATGTTAACTAAAAAATCTCAAAAGAAACTGATGTATAAAAATCACAATAACATACAAATTTACAATGAGAACTATTAACTTCCATCAAGACCAGACATTTACATTGATCTGGCTGAAGCTAAAGTAACTAGGATCCAATTTATCAACAGGTTGATAATTGATGTGCATGGAATCAGATAAGAGTTCACTATGATTCAGATATTTAATAGCATCAAACTGAGATAGCCTGATGCAATCATTTCTTTTTTCTTTTTTTTTTTTTTAAATATTTTATGTATTTATTTGAGAGAGAGAGAATGAGAGAGAGAACACATGAGAGGGGATAGGGTCAGAGGACGAAGCAGACTCCCTGCCGAGCAGGGAGCCCGATGCGGGACTCGATCCAGGGACTCCAGGATCATGACCTGAGCCGAAGGCAGTCGCTTAACCAACTGAGCCACCCAGGCACCCGATGCAATCATTTCTAAAGTAAGGATCAGGTATCAAGACCAATCTAAGAAGGACCCTCAATCTTTTGAACAGGGCTTGAGTAGGTACATAGAAGCTTGCTCCATTTTGACCCTCTCCTTTCTACCATACTGTATTGTTTACCAAGCCTTCTTCTGATTGACACATCTAGGAATATGGCCCCATGCCATTATTTTCTCAGGTTAGAGTTTACAACCTTAACATTATTGATGTTTTGGGCCAAATAATTCTTTGTTGGAGGGCTGTAATGCATATTTTAGGATGTTTAGCAGCATACCTTGACCTTTACCCACCAAATGCCAATGGCTCCTATCCCTATAGTTGTGATGACCAGAGTATCTCCACACTGCCAAATGTCCCCTGCGAGATAAGATCATCCCAAGTCAATCCCAAGTCTTAATATAATTAAGAGCATGGACTCTGGAGTTAGACTTCTTTTAATTTCTGATAGGCTGTTTCCTAATGGTGTGACCTTGAGCAAGTTGTAATTTACAATGTACATTCCTTGTTTTTGGTTACCCAGCAGCTATACCACTTTCCTAGCAGCATCTCAATCTCTTTGAGGGAGTTACCTCTCCTCCATTTTAGGTAGTTTGGATAGGATTCCTGGCCTCCTCTTATACAAGTCAAAGATAATTCTAGTGATTTCTCCCAGATTCTATCACATTCTGGTCAGACACTGATCTAAGTGAGGTCAACAGAATACTCTCTACCCAGACTTTGAATGTTGATCAAGAAATAAGGATAGAGGGGCCCCTGGGTGGCTCAGTCATTAAGTGTCTGCCTTCGGCTCAGGTCATGATCCCAGGGTCCTGGGATTGAGCCCCACATCGGGCTCCCTGCTCGGCGGGAAGCCCGCTTCTCCCTCTCCCACTCCCCCTGCTTGTGTTTCCTCTCTCGCTGTGTCTCTCTCTGTCAAATAAATAAATAAAATCTTAAAAAAAAAAAAAAAAAGAAAGAAGGATAGAAGAAGGGTGATAGTTCATTCATCTCAATGGGCTCCTACCATGAGACCATTCTCATGGTCCTTGCTGTCTGATGCTCTGGAATTAACTAGATCATGAATTTCCAAGCTGGTTTCTTCTGCCTTCCTATCATTTATGTAAGGGTTTTTTTTTTATGTTTTTCCAATAAGTTCTTTTGGGTTTAAATTGCCAGTAAGTTTCCATTATTTACAACTGAAGAATCCTAATAGATGAAACTTATCTGAGGATAAAAATACCTACCCCTAACAAAGTTATTGAATGGGCTATTTTAAAATAATACATGTAAAGGACTTAGCATTGTCCCTGGCATGTAGCAATCATACAATAAATGTTAGCTACTATTAGTAAGGGTCTTGAAGATTTCATAGTTTAATTCTGAGAGCAAACTTATTTCTCTAAATTCCAAATTCTTAGAGTACAACTTGCTGACACTCGAGTATATCACTTATAGAATTAATAATTTGGCAACTGATTAGACATGTAGTCATTATGAGAGTAGGTCTTTGAGAAAGATTCTAAAAAATTTTTTTAAAGATTTTATTTATTTGACAGAGAGAGAGACAGTGAGAGAGGGAACACAAGCAGGGGGAGCTGGAGAGGGAGAAGCAGGCTTCCCGCTGAGCAGGGAGCCTGATGCGGGGCTCGATCCCAGGACCCTGGGATCATGACCTGAGCCGAAGGCAGAAGCTTAACGACTGAGCCACCCAGGCGCCCCGAAAGATTCTAAAATTAAGAGAAGTGAAGTAGGAGAAGCTATCTGCAAGCCAATGAGAGAGGTTCAGAAGAAACCAATCCTGCCAATACCTTGGTCTCAGACTTCTAGCCTCCAGAATTATGAGAAGATAATTTCCTTAACCTAGTTCCAAAACCGGAGGCCACAACAGGCAGCTGGGAGGCCAAGGGAACCATGACTGCTTGCTGTAAGCCCAGGTACAGGGAAAGGAGACTTGAGTTTCAGGTTTTGCCGCTGTGATGGGAGGAAGAGCAGGCTTCACGGAGCCGCATCATCATCAGCGAGAGTGCTCCCAGAGAGCAGGAGCGAGAAGACCCCTAGAGCAGGAGACTACATTCTCCTACGGAGGCTACCCTGGACTCCCGCACATGAGAGTGGCAGCAACAGTAGGAGAGAAGGAGTCCCAGAGCACATTGGCCAAAGCAGATCTCCCGATCTAGCCTGAATTCCACCCAAGGGGACCACTTGAGGGCCTGGATTTCGGGAAGCAGGATCCATCAGGGGTCACCGGTGTAACAATCCATCACAAGAACCTACAAACTTAGAGGAGGGGACTCCCAGCCACATGCTACCTCAGGATCTTGGAGGAGGGGTCTCGTGGAGCTGGGCCCAGATCTGTGAAGTGCAGGCCTCCCCCTCCCTCCCCCAACCCCGTGCTGCCCCCCTCATGCCCCCTGGCTGTGCCAGGAATGCAGAAAGAAGTTGGAAACTGGAACCATCTGCTGCTCCAGGGGACTCAGCAAATAGATTTAGGAAGGAACAAGTCTCTCTTCCTTCACCTTCCAAACTCCTTCGGACAAAGGAGAAATGTAGCTTGCAGACTCCCAGCCTGGCATCCCAGACCGCAGGGTAGGACGGTGGGAGCTGAAACTCAGATGGGACATTTCACTGTCTTGCAGGCTTGTTGAAGACTGGTTGTGTGTGCACAGTGCTCAGCCCAGGTGAAATGTTCAATAAAGGATAACTATTTGTAAAAAAAAAAAAAAGAGAGAGAGAGAGAGAAGTGAAGTAGAGAACAAACTGGTGGTTACCAGAGGGGAGGCGGCTGATGGATGGCTGAACTAGGTAATTCTTCCAAGGTTGGAGAGAAAAGTGGACATTTTAAGGTATTCTTTCATTATAAATAGAAGCCAATTTGGGCTGATTTAAACAAAGAAACAATTTATGGGATAGCTAATAAAATAGGAGAAATAGGGCCACTTCAATTATATTATCCAGTCATTGCTGCTAAAATAAATGCATTTCAATCACTTTTTCCCAGTCCTGGGTCTTCCACTCAAGTTTCAAGGTGTAGGGGCAGGAGCATGATTGACTTGGCCTACCCTTCACTAATGAGGGGGCAAGACACCAGAATTTACAGTCCCACTAAGGCTGCATAAATTGAAGAATGGGAAACACAACTGTACAAAAGGAAAATGGGGAGCTATTAAGAAGGAGACATGTGCTCGCTTCAGCAGCACATATATTAAGAAGGGGACATGTATGTTGATTATCAAAAAACACCCTATGGGGACACCTGGGTGGCTCAGTCGGTTAAGCGTCTGCCTTCGGCTCAGGTCATGATCCCAGGATCCTGGGATCGAGTCCTGCATCGGGTTCCCTGCTCCACGGGGAGCCTGCTTCTCCCTCTGCCTCTGCATCTCTCTCTCTGTCTCTCATGAATGGATAAATAAAATCTTAAAAAACAAAACAAAACAAAAAAACACCCTATGAGTGTACATTAAAGGGATCTCCAATTCAGGCAGAGGATGAGATGCCAAGGGAAAAGAGTTTCAAAGTGCTAAATGTTGCTTAAAGGATGAGGATTGTAAGGGGAAAAGGCCTGCAACTCCAACAATTTTATTGAACTTTGGAGAATACAACTTTGGTACAAAAGTGAACAAGTGAATATAAAAGCCAGGTTAGAAAAGGAAAGGAATGATGAGAGGTCCAGTTTTCAGTAAATTCATAAAGTCCTTCTTCCTCCATAGTAACAGTGTACTTTATCTAAATTAAGCAACTCTAGGCAGCCCTGAAAGCATAGCCAAGTCTATAAATGCTGCACTTCCATTTTCATTAAATATTCGAAAGTCTGTTGTGTGCCAGGGATACTGTTCTAGTGAATAAGATCCCTGCTTTCATGAGGCTTATAGTCTAGTGGGAGAGTTAGGTATAGGTTAATAAATAATGCCTTCAGATAGTGGTAAATGCAATGAATAAAATGAGATAATTATGACAGTAGCAAAAGAAGAGAGGTCAACATTGTGTAGGATGGTCAGGGAAGGCCTCTCCAGGGAGGTAAAATCTGAACTAAATGTGAAAGACAGGGAGTGAACCACATGAAAACCCAGAAAAGCTGGTATAAAGGTCCTAAATCAAGAATGAACTTGTGTAGGGCGTCTGGGTGGCTCAGTTGGTTAAGCAACTGCCTTCAGCTCAGGTCGTGATCCTGGAGTCCCAGGATCGAGTCCCACATCGGGCTCCCCGCTCCGTGGGGAGTCTGCTTCTCCCTCTGACCTTCCTCCCTCTCATGCTCTCTCTCACTCTCTCTCTCAAATAAATAAATAAAAAATCTTAAAAAAAAAAAAAGAATGAACTTGTGTATACTTGAAGAACAAAGTTCCATGTAACTGAAAACATAGGAAGCAAAGGAATGGATGGTATCATATGAGCATGGAAAGGAAAGCAAAAGTCAGATCATTTAGAGCCTCAGTAAAGAGTTTGGCTTTTATTCCAAGTGCAACAGGAAGCTACTGGAGAGTTGTAAGTAGGAAAGTAACATGAACTGGCATACATATCTTTCTAAAAGATCCCTTTGGCTGCTACTATAGAAATAGATTATAGGTGAAATGAGTGAAAGTAGGGAGACTAATTGGGAGGTTATTGCTGTTATCCATGTGAGGAAAGACTTTAGCTTACAGTATGGTGGGAGAAAATGACAATGGAAAGACTATATTTAAGACATATTTTGTGTATAAGTGATAGGACTTACTGATACGGGATGTGGGATTGAAGATATAAAAGAAATCAAGTATCTTCAATTTTTGGTTTGAATGAAATGGATGAATGGTGGTACATACTGAAATAATAGGGAGGGTGTTTCAGGGGTTAAGTTTGAAATATTTATTACACATGTAAGTGAAGATGTCAGGTTGATGGTTCATTATACCACTCTGGAGCTGAGAAGAAAAAACCGGATTGAATTACTTACATATCAGTATCCTCCTTTTCATCAATTTGAAATAATTCCTTATCTACAATTTTCTAATCTAACCAACATCCTACCTATGAAAAAAATATTTGTTAAAAATAAATGAATCAGGGACACCTGGGTGGCTCAGTTGGTTGAGCATCTGCCTTCAGCTCAGGTCATGATCCCAGGGTCCTGGGATCGAGTCCCACATCGGACTCCCAGCTCGGTGGGAGCCTGCTTCTCTCTCTCCTCCCTGCTCATGCTCTCTTCTCACTATCTCTGTCTGTCTCTCTCTCAAATAAATAAATAAAATCTTTAAAAAATAAATAAATAAATAAAATAAATGAATCAGGGGTGCCTGGGTGGCTCAGCCATTAAGCGTCTGCCTTCGGCTCAGGTCATGGTCCCAGAGTCCTGGGATCAAGCCTCGCATCGGGCTCCCTGCTCCACGGGAAGCCTGCTTCTCCCTCTCCCACTCCCCCTGCTTGTCTTCCCTCTCTCGCTGTGTCTCTCTTTGTCAAATAAATAAAATCTTTAAAAAATAAATAAATAAAATAAATGAATCAGGGGTGTCTGGGTAGCTCAGATGGTTAAGTACCTGACTTTTGATTTGGGCTCAGGTCATGATCTCAGTGTTGTGAGATCAAGCCCCGCATCAGACTCTGCTCAACAAGGAGTCTGCTTCTCTCTTTCTCTCTCCCTCCCCCTCTGCTCTCTCTCTCAAATAAAAAAATATTTTAATAAATGAACAAACAAACGAATGAATGAATGAATCAAGGGGTGCCTGGCTGGCTCTGTTGGTAGTTCATGTAACTCTCAATTTCAGAGTTGTGAGTTGGAGCTTCACATTGGGTGTAGACTGTATATATATATATATATATATATATATATATATATATATATATATATATATATAAATGAATAAATATAAATAAATCAAGAAACCCCAAAATTCACAAAGAAAAATGCTTTAGCCAAACTATTATTATATTCTACTAATTGTCCTCCATAGAATTTGCCTTTAGAGTTTGGCTGACATTAGATGGAATAAACTGGTATTTTTCATAAAACTGCCTTCTAAGATATCACTGAATTCCCTTTAATCACAGACCCTCTGTCAAATTCAATACCCAAGGCCACAGCTAACATACACATAAATTCCAAATGGAAAGATTTAAACATAAAATAACACTTTTTGAAAGTTCTAGAAGTAAAAATGGGAGCATTTAATAATCATGGAGTAGGAAGTTCTAAGTAGAACACAACACTCAGAAACAAAATAATGGTGAAAAACTGGCTATATAAAAATCACACTTCTGTAAGGCAAAAAGTAAGACAAACTGGGAAAAATATAGGGCATACAGGCCTAATGCCTTCCTTAAGATGTTAAGAACTCTTACAGATTAATAAGACCAAGCACCCAATTGAAAAATGGACAAAAAATATGAATAGGCACTTCATAGAAAAAGAAATAGGGTAAATGGGTCACCTGGCTGGCTCGGATGGTAGAGCATGGGACTTTTGATCTCAGGATCTTGAATTCAAACCCCATGTTGGGCATACAGCTTACTTTAAAAAAAAAAAAAAGAAGAGTAACTTGAAAGTAAATGAAAAGATGCCCAACCTCACTTACAAACAAAACAAAACAAAACAAAACAAAACAAACAAGAAAATATAGTATCACACTACGAGCTGTCATTTTTATAAATCTATCAAATTGACAAAAAAAGATATTGTGTTGTCAGGGTGTGGAGAAGCAGTTACTCTCAAACAGCATGGTGGGAGTATAAATTAATAGTCTCTTTGGAGGATAATCTGGGCAACATCTGTCAAAATTTTAAATGCATATACACTGACCAATTCTTTATGTCTTCATAAAAAATTTGATCAACCTAAATATCCATCAATAAAAGAATGATTAAATAATAGCATAGGGGCACCTGGGTGGCTCAGTCGTTAAGCGTCTGCCTTCCGCTCAGGTCATGATCCCTGCGTCCTGGGATCGAGTCCCACATCGGGCTCCCTGCTCTACGGGGAGCCTGCTTCTCCCTCTCCCACTCCCCCTCCCCCTGCTTGTGTTCCTGCCCTTGCTATCTCTCTCTCTGTGTCAAATAAATAAATAAAATCTTTGGGGCGCCTGGGTGGCTCAGTCGTTGAGCGTCTGCCTTCAGCTCAGGTCATGATCCCTGCGTCCTGGGATCGAGCCCCGCATCGGGCTCCCTGCTCCGCGGGAAGCCTGCTTCCCTCTCCCACTCCCCCTGCTTGTGTTCCTTCTCTTGCTGTCTCTCTGTCAGATAAATAAATAAAATCTTTAAAATAAATAAATAAAATAAAATAAAATAAAATCTTCAAAAAAAAGTATATTTGCACAATGGAATATCACACATAAATTTTTTCATTGAGAAAATTCTATATGTACTGATAAATACAAGGTACAAATTTGGGTGATAAAGAAAAAAATATATTTTAGATACATGGAATAGCTGTGGAAGGTCACACAAAAAACTAGTAATCATGTTTGCCTCCTAAAAATGAACTGAGTGACTAAGGGACAGGGGAGGAAAGAAGAATTACTTTTCATTGAATTTAAAATCTTGTGCAAATATTACTTTTAAAACATTAATTGAGGGCGCCTGGGTGGCTCAGTTGGTTGGGCGACTGCCTTCGGCTCAGGTCATCATCCTGGAGTCCCGGGATCGAGTCCCGCATCGGGCTCCCTGCTCGGCGGGGAGTCTGCTTCTCCCTCTGACCTTCCCCTCTCTCATGCTCTCTCTCTATCTCATTGTCTCTCAAATGAATAAATAAAATCTTAAAAAAAAAAAAAAAGAAAACATTAATTGAAAAACAAATAAAAAAGAAAGACCAGAAAAACATTTTTTCTCTCGAAGAACTGGTATACTTCTTATCATTAGACCAAGTTATATACCAATTATGCCTTTCTCTTTGCCTTGGTTTATATGACTTCTTAATACAAATTCTCTTTGCTGCTTTGCTTATGTCTTTTATCTGTATTAATTTTTAAATTTTGATATAGGTAGGACATATTTCCATGAGTTCTCAAGCCCTTCTGAGAGCCCAACTTTTATATTCTCATAAAACAGGCTACACATAAAATCATTATCAGAGTAATGGTGTGTTTAAGAACTCACATCTTACTACACATAAGGAGAGCCAAATGGATAGTTGGCCAAATGGATAGTAGAAAGGCCAATGTCAATGATGAACTGAATCTGAAAACAGACAAAGGATTATACTGTGGTTGAAATACACGAAATTTTGTCAACATGTTTTATGCCAAAATCAGTTCTGAGGGAGCAAAATGTTCTGTAAATTTTTAACAGTAACAGTAATTTTAGGCACTGACGTTAACTAAAAATACATATTATGAACAGCCAGCCTCTCTTCTGCAACTCAATGTTTTTTTTTAAAGCAATAGAACATTTCAACATTATGTCTCAAAACAGAAATGTAATAACGTATTGGAATAAAATCCCTAGTATTACTGATTTTGAAAATAAGAAATGTGTAAATGTCACTCTTTTCCTTATTTTTTAGTATTGCTCATTTAAACTGAATATTTAATAATGTCTTTACAGGGATGCCTGGGTGGCTCAGTCAGTTAAGCATCTACCTTCGACTCAGGTCATGATCCCAGGGTCCTGGGCTCGAGTCCAGCATCGGGCTCCTTGCTCGGCGGAGAGCCTGCTTCTCCCTCTGCCTGCCGCTCCCCCTGCTTGTGCTCTGTCTCTCTCTCTGACAAATAAAATCTTAAAAAAAAAATGCCTGTACAAAAGTAGCAGCCACAAAATTTCGAACAATGAATTTAGCAATCATTTATATTGTTTTATAAGTAAGAGAAAGGCATGAGAAAATAAAGGTGCCAAAATTGACATGGCTTATTAATGTCTCAGCTGAAATTAGAATGCAGGTCTTCTGACTCTAGTCCTCTGTTTTTTCCACCACATTATAATCTGATAACTAGATGTAAACATTTTAGTAGAAACAGTATTAACAAAAAATACAATAATTAGAAAATAAAAATAGCTGATCTAAGAAACGAAAGTAAATTTATTAGGGTTAAAATTTAAGCTACTAGTAGGAACAGTTTGAAAATATTCCAAAGACAAATCAACTGTCCCAAACTTCATGAGCAATAAAAGTCAATAAAAGATTCAGGAAACAAAAAGCGTTACTCGCATAAATTAATAAGCCAAACACTATTAGAAACAACCCAAGTGAGGGGCACTTGGATGGCTCGGTCAAGCATCCAACTCTTGGTTTTGGCTCAGGTCACAGTCTCGGGGGCGTGGGATCAAACCCTGTGTGGGGCTCCAAGCTCAGTGGAGTCGGCTTCTCTCCCTCTCCCTCTGCCCCTCCCCTCATGTACTCTCTCTCTCAAATAAATAAATCTTAACAAACAACAAACAAATGTTCATCAAGAGAGGAATGACTAAATAAAATGTGGTGTATACTTGTAATGGAATATTGTTCAGCCATAAAAATGAAGTTCTTATACATGCTACACCATGGATGAACCTTGAAAACATTATGCTAAGAGAAATAAACCAGACACAAAAGGAAAAATGTTGCATGATTCCACTTACATAAAATACATACAATAGGTGCATTCATAGAAACAGTAGATTAGAGATTACCAGGAGTTTTGGGGGGGGGGGTTGGAGGCAGTGCTCAGAATAGAAAATTATTGCTTCAAGGGTACAGAGTTTCTGTTTGTGTGATGAAAAGTTTTAGAAATAGTGGTGATAGGGGCGCCTGGGTGGCTCAGTCGGTTAAGCATCTGCCTTCAGCTCAGGTCATGGTCCCAGGGTCCTGGGATCGAGCCCCATGTTGGGCTCCCTACTCAGCGGGGAGTCTGCTTTTCCCTCTCCCTCCGCCTGCTTGTGCTCCCTCTCTGTCAAGTAAATAAATAAAATCTTAAAAAAAAAAAAAGTGGGGGCGCCTGGGTGGCTCAGATGGTTAAGCGTCTGCCTTCAGCTCAGGTCATGATCCCAGGGTCCTGGGATCGAGTCCCGTATCAGGCTCCCTGCTCCTTGGGAGCCTGTTTCTCCCTCTACTTCTCTCTCTCTCTCTCTCTCTCTGTTTCTCATGAATAAATAAATAAAATCTTTAAAAAAAAAAGAAGTGGTGATAACTATACAACACTGTGCATGTAGTTAATGCCACTGAATTATACACTTAAAAATGGTTAAAATAGCCAATTTTATATCTATTTTATCACAATCTTAAAAAGTAAAAAATACTTTGGGGCACCTGGCTGCCTCAGTCAGTAGAGCACATGACTCAGTCTCAGGGTCATGAGTTCAAGCCTCACATTGGGCAGAGCTTACTTAAAAAAATAATAGTAATAAAAAGTCAAAATTTTCAACACCACTATTAAATTATACATATTTTACAGTAATAAAAAATGCTCAGAAACATCAACTTATGCATGACCAGTGGTATTCTTACCTGACCATTGGAAAAACAGAATTTGTTCTAAATCTTACTTGAAATACTTATTCATTCAACAAGTAGTTGTTAAGTGTGTATATGTTAGGCTTTAGATGGATGGATAGAAGGAATGAAAACAGACATGCCAGCCTATCCCATCTACCTTACAGAGTTGCTACAAGAATCAAATTAAATAATGTAAAAGTGTTTGAAAATCATAAGGTACTATATGAATGCTTTAAGTTACATATTCTCCCAAATTCAAACTAAGAGTTATAATACTCTGGGGAAAAAAAATTCTTCAAAAAAGGATAAATTGTGGGGCGCCTGGGTGGCTCAGCCGGTTAAGCGGTTTAAGTGTCTGCCTGCTCAGTGGGGAGCCTGCTTCTCCCTCTCCCTCTCCCACTCACGCTGCTTGTGCTCTCTCTCTCTCTCACATAAATAAATAAAATCTCTCTAAAAAAAAAGGATAAATTATTTGTAAAACCAGGAAAGAATTAGTGTTAAAAAACTACCCACGTTTGAAAAATTATAGATTTATGCATTAAAGATATGGTGGGATTATCTCTAAGGTTTCCTCTAGCAATCATTGCATTGAAATGTTAAGCTTCTAACCTGAAAACAAAACAAAAATCCTGAGTTAGATTGTCTGAGCTTTCAATTCTATACTTTATTATATTTTATACCTCTAATAACTTTTTTGAAATCAAACTTATTTTCCAAGTGCATTAACATAGAAAAGGCTTCTCAGAGCAGAGCAATTCTGAATTGCAAGTATTTGTTTACTCTTCCCAGAATGAGTAATTTTTAAAGTAGACTATTAATGGCCTGTGTTGTACTAACTGTGGCCAGGACATTGCAAAACATGGAATTGACATAACAAATATTGTGGAAATAAATGTTTTTTTGGTGTGCAAATATATCTATGCGTATAAATGAATTACCAGAAAGGGTGATCAGAGCAGTGGCATGAGAAGGAGTAAAAGCCAATATACATCTTTTGGATTTACCGTACTGCCTAACCACAAAATGAAAGATGGATGCAATCATTGGTTAGCCAGGAGATAAGACTTTAGCTGATTTACTGGTAGCGGTAGATGACAAATGTATAAATTGTGGAATGACAGATATTCCATCACATCATGAGTTAAAACAGAAGAGACTGGGGAAAAATTTATACTTATACATATTTTATAATTAAGAAAGAATAAGAGTCCTTGAAAAATAAAACTTTCAAAAAGCTAAGGATATATCATTTCTTTTCGTATTCTTTTTTCCCCTTTCATGTTCATAAATGGGAATGACCATCTATGAATAGTTAAAAATGTCAACAAGTCTGTCCCAGTGCTTTCCAAACTTTAATGTGTATATTTGTCACCAAAGGATCATATCTTGAATTATGTTACCACATGAATTGAGGGGCTGAAATAATGGCTCACCCAAAACACTTACAATCTAATCCGGGAATTTGTGAATGCTAATTTACATGCCAAAAGTACTCTGCAGATGTGATTAAGGGCCTTGAGATAGGGATATTATCCTGGATTATCTGACTGAGCCCTAAATGTAATCACAAGTGTCCTTATAAAAGGAAGGCAGGAGAGAGATTTGGAAAAAGGCAACTGAAACAGACTGGAAACGGAGAGATTGGAAGATGCTACACTGTGTCTTTGAAGATGGGCTATGAGCCAAAGAATGCAGGCAGCCTCCAGAAGCTAGAAAAGGCAAGAAAATGGATTTTCCCTACACCCTACAGAAGGAATGCAGGCTTGCTGACACCTTGATTTTAGCCCTGCGAAACTGATTTCAGACTCCAGAACCGTAAGATAATAAATTTGTGTTCTTTTAAGCCACTAAATCTGTGGTAATTTTTTACAGCGGCAATGGAAAATTAATACAAATCATTTCTTTAAAAAAGGAACTTCTATGCTTATCAGAAGCATTGTTTATAACACTAAAAAAATATAGTAATAACTAAAACTCCAAAAAGTTTAAAATTATGCACAACCATTAAAAACTATCATAGAAAAATTATGTGGTGCACAACAGGATATATTAGGCTCTTTAAAAAGCAGGTAACAATATAATTTTTTAAAAACTTCATGTGTGCAAAAAAATGTATGTGTGTAGACTTTAAATTTCCTGTATTTTTTTTTTTTTAAGATTTTATTTATTTGACAGAGAGAGTGAGCACAAGTTGGGGAAGCAGCAGGTAGAGTGTGAGGAAGAAGCAGGCTCCCCGCTGAGCAGGGAGTCTGATGGGGGGGCTCGATGCGGGGCTCTATCCCAGGACCCTGGGATCATGACCCCAGCTGAAGGCAGATGCCTAATGACTGAGCCACCCAGGAGCCCCAAAATTTCCTCTATCTCTACAAACTGAATTCTGTTCCCAAAATTCATGTTGAAGCTCTAACCCTCAGGGTGACTGTATTTGGAGATAGGGCTTTTAGAAGGTAATTAATGTTAAATGAGGTCATAAAGGTGAAGTCTAATCTGATAGGACTGGTGGCTTTTTAAGAAGAAAGATCTCTCTCCATGCACATTCACCAAGGAAAGGCCTTGTGAGTACTCAGTAAGTAGGCGGCTGTCTACAAGATTCACTGGAACCACACAATGCTGGCACACCGATCTTGGACTTCTAGCCTCTAATACTGTGAGAAAAATTTGTTGCTTAAATTTATGGTACTTTGTTACTGCAGCCCAAGCGGACCAAGATTTAAGTGTATAACTAGGAAAATAATTATCTTTTTAGCAATAACAACAACTTTGAAAGGTTATTTTAAAGATTTTATTTATTTGAGAGAAGGTGGGGGGGACAGGCAGAAGGAGAGGGAGAGGTAGACTCCCAGCTGAGCGGGGAACTGGAGACGGGACTCAATCGATCCTGGGACCCTGGGATCATGACCTGAGCCCAAGGCAGACGCTTAACAGACTAAGCCACCAGGTGCCCTGAAAGGCTATTTTACATAAAGTTTACCTAAGAAGAGTTGCAAACAAAAAGCAAAAACACTTGGCTTTGTCTATATTCCAGGTCCTACAGTTCTTTAAAGTACAATGTTATGACGCTTTATGAGATTCCTACAGTTCTGATGCCTAGTAACACTGATATTTTTTTTTAACTTTTTTTTTTAAAGATTTTATTTATTTATTTGAGAGAGAGAGAATGAGAGAGAGCAAGCACATGAGAGGGGGGGAGGGTCAGAGGGAGAAGCAGACTCCCCGTCGAGCAGGGAGCCGGACGCGGGACTCGATCCAGGGACTCCAGGATCATGACCTGAGCCGAAGGCAGTCGCCTAACCAACTGAGCCACCCAGGCGCCTTAGTAACACTGATATTTATCACTTATAACCCCCTCACTCTCTTGATTTTATGATCTGAGCAGAGAATATAAAATGGGTAATTTTTTAATAATGACTGAATTGATAATAAAAATATATGCCTCATAATTACAATCAGTCATCCTACACTAGTCATTTGAAGTTAGTCTTATATGATTGGATGACCATATGCCTGATTTGCCTGGGATGGTCCTGATTTATGTCCACTGTCCTGGTGTAATTGTTAGCAGTGTCTACTTTCATTCTCAAAAAAGTCCTGGCAAACTATGGTTATTCTATATATAATCAATTATGGAATAATTGTATTTTTAAAACTTTATAAATTTAATGGTCAGTCTGGGATAGGAAATACCAATTGTCACTAAAATCTGGAAAACATGGTTGTCACAGTATGTAATACTGAATTATTTAAATAATTTTCTTCCATTGGGAACCAGAGTAAATTTTGTGAATGAATTGAGAAGTACGAAGAAGAATCAGGTGCCAAAACATTTTTAGATGATTTTAAAACCACTCAAGAATCCAAATTTTTAATTTATTCAAACAGTGTTAAGATTATTCAAAGGAAAATGTCAATACATCTAGAATTCTAGAATGGATCACACCAGGTTTCAAAAATGTAGAAATAAATAATTGTGAGTTTATCAACTTGACTCTTCTGGAAGATGAACGTTCTAGACATTTTCTAGATAGGGTAACAGCTCCAAAGTCCTTCCCTTAACATAAAATAACATAAAAAAAAAAAAAAGGCTTAGATTTTAGGATTGGGGTCACTAAAATCTGATTGGTCATCTAAAATTTGTATCCTACCATTAAAACTGAATATAATAATATGCTGACTCATGGTGCTGGCTTTTCTTTATAATAGTAAAAACAAGCCTTTTTCTTTTTTTGTAGTTTTATGGTTTTATTAACACAAATACGACATGCACATAAGCGGTCTATTCATTTTCTTGGCTGCGCAGAGTAGCATTGGCACTGGTAACTCAGATGGCCAGCTGGGTTAGTCTTTCCAGTGGCTTTGTGGTTCCTGGAGGAGACATTGTGAGCAATCTCTGCGCAGTAAGATTTGTTGCACATCAGGAGCACCTCAAGCTCCTGGACATTGTGGACTAGGAACTTCAGAAGCCACAGGGCAGCATGTGCTTTGTTTTCTTGTTGCTCCTGTAAATAGTTTTGGGCATCAAGATCTAGCCCTTGAATCTTCTGTGCACCCTATTGTCCATGACTCTGGGTTTCTGCCAGTTGTGCTTAATTTTGACATATGGGTCTGACAGGTGCTGGATGAACTTCTTGATTCTCTTTTTAATGGTATTGGGCTTCAATAGAGGTCTGAGGGCAGCCATGATGCCAAGTAAGAGATGGCTCAAAAACAAGTCATTCTTAAGAATTATCAAAACTACATTTAAAGAGGAGAACCCAATAGGAATGTGAAAAAAAACCAAACTCTTCTTCCTAGGATTTTCTAGGCAATTAACAAAGAAAAGAGGAAAAAACAGCCTGAATGGTAAATTCAGATTGGTCACACGAGATCAGCTTTCCACATTTGCAAAAATACAATACCTGTATCATCTCTGCTGACTGTTACTAAAAATGAAAACAGGGCAAAATATAATTGTAGAGCTGCTTTAGAAAAATTCAGAGAATCATACTCATTCCGTGTTTTTCACTTCACTTCATACGCTCTTGATTCATATGTGCCATAGTGTGTGTTTATATTTTAAAGTAAAGAGTCTACTGCTTGTATGTATCACATCTCACAGCATCAACATATATGTATACTTTAAGACTAGTCTTTGGACTCCTGTTCTTCCTCTGATTCTCGTGACCGTTTCCGGGAATTCAACGAACCTTCTGTTTGCAAAGAAGATGCAGTAGCAACAACAGCATCTCTAAATCCCTGAGGCTGGAAGATGAAAAAATATACAAGTATGGTTTAAGAACAACTAAAATAACGATTAGTTTTCCAAATATTTTTAAGTAATTGATAAAAGAGCTACTTTATTCTTGAGACAGAAGTTATTAACCACTGCGAATGAGGAGGTTAAACCTCCTGAAAAGGTGTCCAAGCCAAAGCTGTACTAGCGTATTTCATATCTAGAGTATTTTATATCTGTATTCATTTATTTACATATTGTTTATATATACACAACAGAAATACCAGTGCATTATAAAAATGCACTCTAAAAATCTTAACAAACTTTACGGTGACTCTATTGAAGAGTAAAAGGAAGTAACATGTACTAATTACTTAGATGCTTTACAAATTTATTTTCACAATACTCTAAATTTAGTTTTCCAATTAGGATACTTTAAATGCACCTAAGCAGTACAAAGACCAAGTCGATAATTCAGTTTCAGAATCTCTATTTCTGTTTTTGTCCTTAAAAAATGAAATGCCAAGAATATATTTGGCTCAACACTACTGATAAATATGCATATTTCAGCCAAAAAAGTGTTCTATGATTTTAAATTATAGGAAAATTAACATTTTAAAGCAGGATATATTTGGTGGCTATGATAGATCTATAATATCTACAGACTAAAATGAGTAATGTTAGTATTTTTTCTTGGAAAATCTTGAACAACTTTCACTTTAAAAAATTTTAATATCCTGACATTACATATGGCATGGAACACATTAGCCTACAAATAAAGTATTTCCTCTGTTCTTAAGAATAAATTTCAGTCCAATTGTCACCAGAATATTCTGTATATATACTACTATTTTGGGGATAATGTTCTAAGCATCAAAAGCTGTCCTCAAATATGCTTGCTGCCTACAGAAGTTAACAGAAGCAATTTGTAAATGCTCTCTTCAGATAATTACTGCCCACCAACACCAAAACCCCACTCTAATCAAATAATACTGACTGTGATTTGAAACAGTACTGTAGATTCCTTCTGGCTTGGTGATTTGTACAATGTTGCCAACCTGCTTAGAGAAAAATAAATATATACAAACACATGATCTTCATTAGTTCAGATGACTGACTTAATAATTTAAATTTATAGTTTTTCACTACAATTCTATTGTTTTGTTCCCTAAGGACACAGAAAGCAAAGAAATATCAAAAAGACTCCTTTAATCAATAGCTATTTGTATGTATAATAATTATTACATATAATGAGTTGTTTATATAAGTGGAATTTTATTTATTTTTAAAGATTTTATTTATTTGACAGAGAGAGACACAGCGAAGAGAGGGAACACAAGCAGGGGGAGTGGGAGAGGGAGAAGCAGGCTTCCTGCTGAGCAGGGAGCCCGATGCGGGGCTCGATCCCAGGACCCTGGGGTCAGGACCTGAGCCGAAGGCAGATGCTTAACGACTGAGCCACCCAGGCGCCCCTATATAAGTGGAATTTTAAAGCAACCTAAACATCCAATGAGTAATTCAAATAAATTTCTACATGACAAAATACTACTGATGCTTAAGAAGATAATGTGGAAAAAATATTTAATGAGATAAAATATTTAAGTAAAAGTTATGCTCTATGAATCACATTTATGAGTATGTAAATGCACATATATAGAAAAAACTAGAAGACTACAATCAAAAAGTTGTTATTACAAGATAAAGATTGGTTTTTTTATGTTTTTCCAACTTTCTGCAGTAATTGTGTACTTTTTGTGTGGTATGATAGAAGTATTAAGACAATTTCTTGGGGGACGCCTGGGTGGCTCAGTCGGTTGAGCGGTTGCCTTCGGCCCAGGTCATGATCCCAGGGTCCTGGGATCGAGTCCCATATCGGGCTCCTTGCTCAGTAGGGAACCTGCTTCTCCCTCTCTCTCCCTCTGCTTGTGCTCTGTCAAATAAATAAAATCTTTAAAAAAAAAAAAAAAAAAAAGACAATTTCTTGGGATATAAATGAGCAATACTCTTATCACACTAATACAAATAAGCAAGGAAGACACATTCTTTCAAAATGATTATATCCGGAAGAATCACTGTCATGACAGAACAAGATCTGTTTCGGTAGAATCTTATTATGTTCTCCACAAGGTAACGTAAAATTGAAAGCTGAAAAGTAGTTAGATATAAAATTCTAAGCTCTTACTAACTTTGCTCAAATACTGTAATAGCAAATATAAGCAAAAACTTTTATTAACTTATTTTAAAAACTTTTTTTAATTAAGTAATCTCTATGTCCAACATGGGGCTCGAACTCATGACCCCAAGATCAAGAGGCTTATGCTCTACAGACTGAGCCAGCCAGGTGGCCTACGCAAAAACTTTTTTTTTTTTAAGATTTTATTTATCTTATTTGAGAGAGAGAGGAAGAGAGAGCAAGGGGAGGAGCAGAGGGAGAGGATCTCAAGCAACCTCCGCACTGAGCATGGAGCCAGACTTGGGGCACAATCCCACAACCCTGAGATCATGACCTGAGCTGAAACCAAGAGTTGGATGCTTAACTGACTGAGCCACCCAGGTGCCTCCTAAGCAAAAACTTTTATTTTTTTATTTAAAAAATATTTTTTTAAAAAGATTTTATTTATTTATTTGACAGAGAGAGAGATAGCGAGAGCAGGAACACAAGGAGGGGGAGTGGGACAGGGAGAAGCAGGCTTCCCGCCAAGCAGGGAGCCTGATGTGGGACTCGATCCCAGGATCCTGGGATCATGACCTGAGCCAAAGGCAGACGCTTAACGACTGAGCCACCCAGGCACCCTAAGAAAAACTTCTAAAGTGCTTTCAAAATTACTTTAAAACTGATATAACTTATTCACAATAGTCAAGACAGAAGCAACCCAAGTGTCTGACAGATGGATAAACAAAATGTAATGGTTTTGGTTTTTGTTTTTTAAAGATTTTTGATTTTTGATTTGACAGAGAGTACAAGCAGGGGGAGCTGCAGTCAGAGGGAGAGGGAGAAGTAGGCTCCCCGCTCAGCAGGGAGCCCGATGCGGGGCTTGATCCCAGGACCCCGGGATCATGACCTGAGCTGAAGGCAGACGCTTAACTATCTGAGCCACCCAGGCACCCCAACAAAATGTAGTTTATACATATAACGGAATATTATTTAGTCTTAAAAAGGGAAGTTCTTGGGGCGCCTGGGTGGCTCAGTTGGTTAGGCATCTGCCTTCGGTTCAGGTCATGGTCCCGGGGTCCTGGGATCGAGCCCGCATCCAGCTCTCTGCTCAATGGGGAGCCTGCTTCTCCCTCTCCTGCCTGCTGCTCTGCCTACTTGTACTTGCACTCACTCTCTCTCTGCCAAATAAATAAATAAATAAAATCTTTAAAAAAAAAAAAAAGGGAAGTTCTTGTCACATCTAACAGTGAACACTGAAAACTATGCTAAGTGAAAAAAGGCCAGGCACAACAGGACAAATATTGTATCGTTCCACTTATATGAGGTGCCTAGAGTAGTCAAAGTCAGAGACAGAAGGTAGAATGGTGGTTGCCATAGGCTGGGGGGAGGGAAGAATAGGAGTTAGTGTTTAATGGGAACAGTTTCAGTTGGGGAAGATGCAAAAGTTCTGGAGATGGATGGTGGCGATGACTGCACAATAATGTGAATGTACTTCATGTCATCAAACTACGCTTAAACGATTAAAGTGATACACTTTAGGATATGTACAATTTACCAAAATTTAATTTAAAAAAATTTTTAAGTAGGCTCTATACCCAACGTGGGGCTTGAACTCAGAACCCCAAGATCAAAAGTTGCATGATCTACTGACTGAGCCAGCCAGGCACCCCACAATTTGCCACTTTTAAAAAATTGATATATGTGATGAGCACTGGGTGTTATATGCAACTGATGGACTGTTGAACACTACACCTGAAACTAATGATGTACTTTATGATGGCTAATTGAATTTAAATTTTAAAAAATACCGTATCCCTCTCCCCCAAAAAAAGATTTGACATAACTGCACAAAATGCAGATTCTTTTTTTTTTTTTTAAAGATTTTATTTATTTATTTGACAGAGAGAGACACAGCGAGAGAGGGAACACAAGCAGGGGGAGTGGGAGAGGGAGAAGCAGGCTCCCCGCAGAGCAGGGAGCCCGATGCGGGACTCGATCCCAGGACCCTGGGATCATGACCTGAGCTGAAGGCAGTCGCTTAACCAACTGAGCCACCCAGGCGCCCCCAAAATGCAGATTCTAACTTAGAGAAAAATCATAAACTCTCAGAGTTAACAGGATCACTTATTTACATACAATGTAATGTTCATTTCTTTCTTTTTTACTGGCTGCTTGGAGTTTTATTTTCTTTTTTTAAAAAAGATTTTATTTATTTATATGAGAGAGACAGAGAGAGTGCGCACAAGCAGGGGGAAGGCAGAGGGAGAGGGAGAGGGAGAAGCAGGCTCCCCGCGGAGCAGGGAGCCCAATGCAGGGCTCAATCCCAGGACCCCGGGCCCATGACCTGAGCCGAAGGCAGACGCTTAACGACTGAGCCACCCAGGCGCCTCTGGAGTTTATCTTCTACTTGGTTCAAGGCACATGGTTACAGGATGTCAGGAAGGCTTGAGTGTGGCTTGGAGAGTAAACAGTGGGGTTCTCTCAGCTTCCCTTTTGGTGTTTTGCTGTTTTGATATAGAAGAACCCAACTGCTTCTGCTTGCTGCAGCCTGTCTAGTCTACCAGGAGGGGAGGAGAAGAGCTCTGATGAGCCCACCACCTCCTGAATGAGCCTGGTGGCTGGTGGTGGCCACTCAGGATTGGGGCCCAGTGTTGACTTTGCCAGGCTGGCCACCTGGTTGCTTCCTCATGGCTTCCAGAGCCAAGTCACAGGTGATCATGCTGTTGGGGGCCTGAGGAGATTCTGAGCATTCTGGGGACTCCAACACTGTAGCCATGAATGGGAGAGCGGACCTCCTGAGAAAGAACCTTGCCCACCAGTGACCCGAGTCAGCCTTGGGGAGACCAGGGTGGTGAGGTATGGCTGCACTTGCACAGGAGCTGTTACCCAAAGTGGAACCCAGGACACACTGGAAATAGACAGAGGTAGCCACGAGCAAGCTGCTGGAGGAGATGGCTGCCATGCTGTCACTTATGGGCTGGTGGAAACCTTGGCAGTAACCCCTCGTGGGCCTCGGCAGGTGATCATGGGGGACCAGGATGCCAGGCCAAGGAGCCCATTTGCAGAGGAGGCCCCAGAAGGCTGCTCCACGACAGAGGCGGGAGTAGTGTCTGATTCGTTTTCAAAGACAATTCAAAAAGGACATCTTGGTTTATGATCTGTTACTCTTCAAAGTTTGAAATTGCCCCTCCATTCAGAAACAATTCAAAAGAGAAGCAATCAGGGGTGCCTGGGTGGTGCAGTTGGTTAAGCATCTGACTGCTGATTTCGGCTCAGGTCATGTTCTCATGGTCCTGGGATCAAGCCTCACTGAGCGCTGAGCCTGCTTGAGACTCTCTCCCTTTCCTTCTCCCTCTGCCCTTTCCTCCTGGCGCATGCACACTCTCTCTCTCAAATGAATAAATCAATCTTCAAAAGACAAAAGAGAAGCAATCAGAGATCACAGTCCATTAGCTTACTGGTTTAGGTTTGTACTTTTAGGACAAAAACAGCAGAATCCAAAATGTCATATATTCTGTAATTGCAATTGTAGGCAAAAATTTAATATGTAATATAAGAATAGTTGTGTTAGGGACAGAGATTATAAATTTTTATAATGCCTTAGGGTTGATAATTCTATCTTTAATACAAAATATAACAAATATTGGGGCACTTGGCTGGCTCAGTTGGTAGAAGATGGGACTCTTGATCTCCAGGTTGTAAGCTGGAGTCCCACTTTGGGCCCAGAGATTAAAAAAAAATTTTTTTTAATAAATAAAAGTTAAAGAAATATACATATATATATATAAATAACAGAAAAATAGAGGCATGGTGTATTTTAACCTGCCTTATTAAAAAAAAAACTCTTTTTGATTCAATAAAACAAATATTAGCTAACCTTCTGAAAAATTAGTATCTAAATTACCTCATATCACCATATGTCCAAAAAGATACCCAATACATCTGAATTTTCTGAGAAAATTATTAAAAAGTAAATAAGCTTTTGGGGCACCCAAGTGCCTCAGTCGTTTGGCATCTGCCTTCGGCTTGGGTCATGATCCCAGGGTCCTGAGATCAAGCCCCGCATCGGGCTCCCTGCTTCTCCCTCTCCCTCCGCCTGCTGCTCCCCCTGCTTGTGCTCTCTGTCAAATAAATAAATAAAATCTAAAAAAAAAAAAGTAAGCTTTTAGAAGCTTTTACATGTTTATTAAAAATCCTTGGGGCGCCTGGGTGGCTCAGTCATTAAGCGTCTGCCTTCGGCTTGGGTCATCATCCCAGGGTCCTGGGATCGAGCCCCACGTCGGGCTCCCTGCTCCACGGGGAGCCTGCTTCTCCCTCTCCCACTCCCCCTGCTTGTGTTCCCTCTCTCGCTGTGTCTCTCTCTGTCAAATAAATAAATAAAATCTTTAAAAATAATAATAATAAAAAAAATAAAAATCCTAAAGTCAAGTGGGCATTAAATATTCAGAATGAAAATTTTCCTCAAATTCCTAAGTAAAAATAAAAGAATTTTATATCTCATATCTGCATCTCAAGAGATCTTTTTAAATAACAAACTAAACCAAAGAATCACTTGGCTCATGTCCCCAGCCGAGATGAAGCTTAACATATGGCTGAACTACACAGTTTGGGTCAGGAAGAAATAAGACAGAAGCACAATTTGTGCTCTAAAGCTGAGCACACATATGAAACACTGTGTGGGGGTGTTGATATATTACTCCATTCTACCACCAGATCTTCTTGGCAAAGAGTGATATAATTCTGAACAATCTCAGCCTCATATTATCATGAATATGCAAACTAGAGGAAAACCCGCACAATATACAGGACAGAGACAAAAGTACTTATTTGAATTACTGTTGGAATGTCATTTCATTATTAGTCAAAGGGTAAAGTCAGGCGTTTCTGGTGAAAGATGGGGACTAGAGTATAAGATGGGACACTTAGGTTCAATTCTCAATATAGATTTGGCTAGTCAAGGTTTTTAGTTTTCTGCTCAAACTGGAAGTGTTCATTTTTATAATTATTTTTCCCCACTGTGAATTTGTTTTTGTCCTTTCAAGATAAACTAAATTTTAAAACACAAGATTTCATGGAACTTTAATGACTTAAAAGATAACTGGTTTCTTTTCTTTTTTTAAGATAACTGGTTTCAGGGGCGCCTGGTGGCTCAGTCGTTAAGCGTCTGCCTTCGGCTCAGGTCATAATCCCAGGGTGCTGGGATCGAGCCCCACATCGGGCTCCCTGCTCCATGGGAAGCCTGCTTCTCCCTCTCCCACTCCCCTTGCTTGTGTTCCCTCTCTTGCTGTCTCTCTCTGTCAAATTAATAAATAAAATCTTTAAAAAAAAAAAGATAACTGGTTTCAAACAATAAAGAACTATTTTAATTCTCTTAAATGAAGTCAATTTATTTTGATATAATAAAGTATGCATATTACTTATCATATATCCCCAGCCTGGGGGAAAAAAAAAGTCTGGAAAAAAAGGATTTTATCTAAAAAGGAGGATAAGAGCTATACTTTCAGATCTGCTGGCAATCAACACAATACTATAATTACATTGTAGAAACAGCAATTATAGGAAAAGAAACAGACTCTATTATAGAGTCAGCTATAAAATTTGGATACCACTATTTATTTCATAGAGTTATTTAGAAAATAAAATGAAATACTAATACACACACACACACACACAATGCTTAGCACAATAAAGGACAGTTAATAAAAATTCAATAAATGGTAGCTATGAATTACTCTTAATCTTTCTGGGCAGCCTTGGACTTCTCACTTCTATGTAGGTGTAGATCCTTCAAAGAGTTATTAAAGGGAATATATGAAATATTGTATATAAACTGCCCAGTTAAATACCTATCAAAAGCAAGCAGTCCTAAAAATGATAGTATGGGATATAAAAAAACTTATGGTACAGAGTTCCCCTAAATCTATCTAATTCAGGGCACCCAGGTGGCTCAGTTGGTTAAGTGTCTGCCTTTAGACCCTGATCCCAGGGTCCTGGGATGGAGCCCTGAATTGGGCTCCCCATTTGCAGGAAGCCTGCCTCTCCCTCTCCTCCCCATTCGTGCTCTCTCTTGCTCTCTCTCAAGAAAAAAATAAATAAAATCTTTTTTTTTAAGTCATTCTTTTTTTTTTTTTAAGATTTTATTTATTTATTTGACAGAGAGAGAAACAGCGAGAGAGGGAACACAAGCAGGGGGAGTGGGAGAAGCAGGCTTCCCACTGAGCAGGGAGCCCAATGTGTGGCTCGATCCCAGGACCCCGAGATCATGACCTGAGCCGAAGGCAGACGCTTAACAACTGAGCCACCCAGGCGCCCCTAAATAAATAAAATCTTAAAAAAAAATCTATCTACTGCAATGTCAGTGTTCAACACCATTCTCCAATTTCTTGGAAAGGATGAATAAGAAGCTGAAAGTCATAAAATGATTAACTCTAAAAAATAAGCATTATTTTCTGATCTCACGGGTACCTAACCAATGCTAACTTCTAGAATTTGACAAAGAAGGCAAACATCTTTTTTTTTTTTTTTTTAAGATTTTATTTATTTATTTGACAGAGAAAGAGAGAGCACAAGTAGGCAGAGTGGCAGGCAGAGGGAGAGGGAGAAGCGGGATCTCTGCTGAGCAGGGAGCTGGACGTGGGGCTCGATCCCAGGACCCCAGGATCATGACCTGAGCCGAAGGCAGCCGCTTAACCAACTGAGCCACCCAGGGGCCCCGCAAACATCTCCTTCTGATGAATGCATTAAAAGATGAAATATCTTGGGGTGCCTGAGTGGCTCAGTTGTTAAGCGTCTGCCTTTGGCTCAGGTCATGGTCCCAGGGTCCTGGGATCGAGCCCCGCATCAGGCTCCCTGATCAGCAGGAAGCCTTCTTCTCCCTCTCCCACTCCCCATGCTTGTGTTCCCTCTCTTGCTGTGTCTCTCTCTGCCAAATAAATAAAATCTTAAAAAAAAAAAAAGATGAAATATCTTGCTTTGTTCATATTATTTTTCTTATTTTTTTAGATGTATTCTATTAGTGAATATTTAATAGTAGAATAAGAGTGGACGACTACTACTATATACTAGTTCAAGGAGAATCCCTAAAAGCATTTGAACACTTTACAGAAAACCTAAATCCGGGAAAGTATGAGCAATATGTTCAAAAGATTCTCATATGGATAACTGTTGTCAAATCTTTACAATGGGGTGTATTGCTGAGGAAAGAATTCCTTTTGTGATCCAGAATACAATGACTTATTTAGAGAACTGGGGGATGGAAGTCAATCGTAAAGTACTATGTGTTATGAAAGGAAAAAGTTACCTGAGCTCTTTGGAAATGCTATTTTTTTTTAAAGATTTATTTATTTGAGAGAGAGAGAGAGTGCATGCATAAGCAGGCAGAGTGGTAGACAGAGGGAGAGGGAGAAGCAGGCTCCCTGCCAAGCAAAGAGCCCGATGCAGGGCTCAATCCCAGGACCCCAGGACCATGACCCTAGCTGAAGGCAGACACTCAACTGACTGAGACACCCAGGCGTCCCAAGGAAATGCTATTTTTAAAAGAGATACAAACAACATGAATTAGTTTAAAAAGATGTATGTAAGTGTAATAAATTCTGCTATGAGCTCAGAATAAGTAAAACCCAATTTGGTCAGGCATGATTTTTTTCAGTTTGGAGAAGAACAAATAAAATGTAGGTAAAGAACTAAGATAATATCACTGACCAGACCTGATATATATTTAAGCAACGCTTTATTCCATCTTTGCCCACACACTTTCTCAATTTCCCCCTTTCATTAAAGCATTTCCAAACCAAGTTCTTTCAGTTATACAAATTAATCTCAAAGCAGAGGGGCTGGCATAAATCTGACATTTCTAGAAGTGTAGAATAAAAGAGTCCACAGCTTTCATTTACCTATTTTAAAAAGAATGAAAGCTGGTTTGTTCACTTGCTCAGCAGCTTTAAAAACAAATACAAAGGTTTCATGCTGTCTTAGTTTTATTTTAAAGAACAATACTTGTGAAAGGCAGGTAACTGGATAACAAAAGGAGGATAGCAAAATGCAAAAGAAAACAAAAATAGACATAATTTCATACAAGAAATATATTAAGCAACTAAGAAAAGCCATCCTATTTTCCACATAAATTAGTCCTGAAGCTAACCTCAAGAAGTTTTCCTTTTGTCCTGATTTCATTCTTTTTTCAATCCCTTCTAGGAACACAGAGTACCCACCTCCTTCTTCAAGGCTAATGAATGGTACTTGATTTCAAAGAGCTTTAGAAGGTAGCATTCCTTGGCCCCCTACTCATTTCAGGTGCACCCCATCGTTTAAATATTCCAAAGAACTTCCTATGTTAGCTAAATGTGCAGTTTAACAACATGTTTCTATGTTTTCTCTTGGTGATGGAGGACAAGGCAACAAAAGCTTTCATTCATGAGGCACTGTAGATTTCATCCACTGGAGTAGATCTAAGAAAATATAACTGTTCAGTGTAATTTACCCAATATGCAGAATTATTAACTTGTTTCTATACTGACCTTTGCTTTTGGTCCCAATGAAAGATTAGCCGTATTGTAGCAGCATGTCCCCAACTCTCCCCTGGTGGGAACAAGAACAGAACAACTGTATACTGCCTTACTGACAAGGCTTTAAGTCTCTCAGAATGCCTCTGACCAAAACAGTTTTACTTTACCTAATACGAGAATATCCTTATACTTTTTTTTTTCCCCCACGTTCTCTGTGTAGTTTTATATATTCCAGTGTAAGAAAAATACCTGGCATGTTACTTGGACCAACTAAGAGGTCCATACCTGATGTCTATACGTAGGAGCCCAACCAAGAGATGCTGGAGCAGGAGTGGGATTGGTATTTACAGGGTGACTGTATATTGGGGAAAATGCAGGATGTAGGAAAGGCCACCTGGATTTGATCACCATACATTACATCATTAGTTTTTGATGTAGTGTTCCATGACTCATTGTTTGCGTATAACACCCAGTGCTCCATGCAGTACGTGCCCTCTTTAATACCCATCACCAGGCTAACCCATCCTCCCACTCCCCTCCCCTCTAGAACTCTCAGTTTGTTTCTCAGAGTCCATAGTCTCTCATGGTTCGTCTCCCCCTCTGATTTCGCCCCTTCATTTTTCCCTTCCTGCTATCTTCTTCTTTTTCTTTTTTAACATATAATGTATTATTTGTTTCAGAGGTACGGGTCTGTGATTCATCAGTCTTACACAATTCATAGTGCTCACCATAGCACATAACCTCCCAGAATATACTTATACTTTCAAAACCCCTTGTACATATGGGTAACATCCTGAGATTGTTAACAGATTTTTACCTATCTGTGGAAATATTGAGGATCATTATCCTTGATTTGCTTTCAGAAAACTTTATAGTTTGAGCCAACATTTTATCAATCTTCCATATCGTCAGACCTACTAACATATTTCTGGCTACCAGAAGAAAAGCAAAAACTCTGACAGAATATTCTTAAAGAATTTAGTAAAAGAAAAATCTCAAAGCATTGTGTCCTAACAAAACCATGACTGAGGTTAGAAAGAGTTATAAGTCTATTCATTGTAGTGTGATCTGTATTTAAACAGATTCACCCTTCCTCCTGCCTAAGACTTTCTGAGGGCAAGAGTCATCTTAATATTTATATGCTTGGTGCCTGAGACAATAGTTGCCACATAGTAGATGCTCAATAAATGGTTGTCAAATAACTGAAAGGATGAGTGGGTATCTAAAGGCACTGTGCTCCATACTAAGACTTATCAGTGAATAATCACATACAATCTCTGCTTTCATGGTGCTCACAGTACTCAACAAGCATCACATGAAAGAGGTAGAAAAAATGTGTTAAGTTAAAAATACTTATCTGGGGGCGCCTGTCTGGCTTGGTCAGAAGAGCATGTAATTCTTAATCTTGGGGTCGTGAATTCAAGCCCCATGTTGGTTGTTAAGATTACTTAAATAAATAAATAAACTTAAAAAAAAAAAAAACTTATCTAATTAACTACCCACCCAACGCAGGAACCAGCAAGGCCCGATTTCTATCAATCTTCGTTGTCATCTGATTAGTTAAAAGTACCTAAAAAAAAAAAAAAAAAAAGTGAGAAAATTAGGTGAATCTCTCCCCAAAATTATCAAGGAAACAATTCTGTGATTTTAGTGTTCTGAATACAATTTAAAGAAAAATTTATTTAGGTAATGAAAACTTTTCTGATAAACTTAATTTGCCCATAAGTTATCTGAAAACATGATTCTATTGAACATAAACATTTTTTTCTATTTTTTTTTTTTTAAGATTTTATTTATTTATTTGAGAGAGAGAATGAGAGAGAGAGAGCAGGAGAGGGGGGAGGGTCAGAGGGAGAAGCAGACTCCCCGCCGAGCAGGGAGCCCGATACGGGACTCGATCCTGGGACTCCAGGATCATGACCTGAGCTGAAGGCAGTCGCTTAACCAACTGAGCCACCCAGACGCCCGAACATAAACATTTTTAACAGACAAGAAAAATTGTGAAAATGAAAGAATAAAAATGTAACAGATAATAAATACATAAAGGTGTAAAGAGACCATGTATAAAAACTTCATAACTGGGAGCACTGGAAAAACCTCACTTTTATAATTTAAATTTTGGATAAGCCAACAGAAACCACCAGACCAGAGGCACCTTGGTGGCTCAGTCGGTTAAGCGTCTGCCTTCGGCTCAGGTCATGATCCCAGGGTCTTGGGATCAAGCCCTGTGCTGGGCTCCCTGCTCAGCCAGGAGTCTGCTTCTCCCTTTTTCTCTGCCTGCGTTCTGTCAAATAAATAAATAAAATCTTAAAAAAAAAAAAAAAAAAAAAAGAAACCACCAGACCAACAGCAGGAATATCAATAGTGGTGATAAATATTTATTGAGTACTTAATACATGCCAGAAACTATGCTAAGTGTTTTATGTGCATTATCTTATCTAGCCTTCACAATAACTCCATGAATGAGGTATTATTATTAATATTTTTTGATATTATTATTCCAGTTTAACACATGAGAAATCAGAAGCTTAGAAAGATTGAGTCTGGTGTTTTTGTTTTTGCTACCACTGTTGCCTCTCTAGAATATATTTAATCAAAAGAGTGTGGGGGCGCCTGGGTGGCTCAGTTGGTTAAGCGACTGCCTTCAGCTCAGGTCATGACCCTGGAGTCCCGGGATTGAGTCCCGCATCGGGCTCCCTGCTCAGCAGGGAGTCTGCTTCTCCTTCTGATCCTCCCCCTCAAAATGAAGGACAGTAATTTTAAAGTAGAGAAAAAGAGTGTTTAAGGCTGACTGAATACCGGGTGCCTGGGTGGCTCAGTCAGTTAAGCGACTGCCTTCGGCTCAGGTCATGATCCCAGGGTCCTGGGATCGAGTCCCACATCAGGCTCCCTGCTCTGTGGGAAGCCTGCTTCTCCCTCTCCCTGCCACTCCCCCTGCTTGTGCTCTCTATCTCTCTGACAAATAAATAAATAAAATCTTAAAAAAAAAAAAAAAAAGGCTGACTGAATACAGTAAAAGATTATTTGACACCTCCCAGCCCCAAATTCTCCAGAAAGAGTTATTTTAAATATTCTTCCAATACAGATCTTCCCTCCAGAAATATGACAGATACTACTGCAAGCTAACAGTGATAAAGAACTTCTATGAAAAGCAGTGAGAAAAGGTACCTACTCTGAAAAAGGCATCAGTTCCATAGGGAAACTGAGAAAGAAAAGGCTGTTTGGCTATTCCCACTGCACTGATAACATCCTAAAATTTTTGTTTTTGTCTACAAAGGAGAAATCTGTGCTCCATCTGGATTTCAATTAGGCACAAACTGGATGACATGACTTTCTTCTAGTTTCTCTTCCCTTAAGTGCCACAGTGTTTTCCCCATGTATTACCTCACATCAGGCATCTTAGAAAAAGCTAAGCAGGAATTTAAATTGGTAATTAACTGAAATATATGACTAACTGGCATCCCCAACACGCAGAATAATACCCTTTGCAGACTACCAAATGTTTAAGCTCTAGCAACTGGGATATTTATACCAACACTTTTTGGTTAGAGGCACACCATCCAATTCTAAACCATTAGGCACACACACAGCTTTTTAAAATTAAATGTAGACATTCAGTTCCTCAATAGCACTAACCATTTTTCAAGTGCTCAATAGCCATGCAATTGCTGTTATTAGACTGAGCATTTTCATCTTCCCAGAAAGTCCTATCAGACAGCACTGGTTTGGAGCATAGGTATCCCCTGCTTTTGAAAAGTTCCTGTTATGCCACTTCACTTGTATGAAAGACCTATGTTAGTACCTGTTTTTGCTAACCATAAGAAACCCAAAGAGGATTTTCACTTTTACGGGGGGGAAAAAAAAGTGAAAAGCAAATACAGTTTTCAGCATTTGTTTTGCAGAGAACCGCCATAGAGGCAGAGTGCACCCAGGCAGGGAGAGCAGCATCACCAAGCTCCTTCCCCTGGGAATGATACTCAGCATCTTAGCATCAAGCTGCCATAGCTTTGAACTGTGTCTGTGGGCATCTGTGCTCTATCTTGATTTGCTTTGTGCATTCATTAGCAACATCTGTCCTAAGATATCAGAAAAGATATATAAATGTAAATAGATGTACTGGCTTACTAACTGTTAAACATCCTAAAATCAGAATTTGCACTTTTAGCAATTACTTATAAAAGAATTACATGCCCTCTGCAAAAACATTGGGTTTACCATATGAAAGAATGAATCTTTAAAATAGTGAAGTAAATAATTGCAGGAAACAAACTGAGGGTTGCTGGAGTGGGGGGTGGGGTGGGAGGGATGGGGTGACTGGGTGATAGACACTGGGGAGGGTATGTGCTCTGGTAAGCGCTGTGAATTGTGCAAGACTGTTGAATCTTAGATCTGTACCTCTGAAACAAATAATGCAATATATGTTAAGGAAAAAAAAAAGAAGAAGGTAGCGGGAGGGGAAGAATGAAGCGGGGGAAATCGGAGGGGTAGACGAACCATGAGAGACGATGGACTCTGAAAAACAAACTGAGGGTTCAAGAGGGGAGGTGGGTGGGAGGATGGATTAGCCTGTTGGTGGGTATTGAGGAGGGCACATTCTGCATGGAGCACTGGGTGTTATGCACAAACAATGAATAATGGAACACTTCATCTAAAACTAATGATGTAATGTATGGGGATTAATATAAGAATAAAAAAAAATCACTTCTAAATTATGAACTTCATTGCTTTAAAAATACTTCCGTTACCCAAATGTCCTTCAATTGATGAATAAACAAAATGTGATATATTGAGAAAATGCAAAGTTAATCAGTCATAAAAAGGATACCGATATATGCTACAACATGGATGAATCTTGAAAACATTATGCTAAGTGAAAGAAGCCAGACATAAAAGACCATATATTGAATGATTCTATTTATATAAACCATCCAGAAAAGATGAACCTATACAGACAGAAAGCAGACTAATGGTTCTTAGGGGCTGATGAGAGGGTGCAATGGAGAGTGATGGCTAATGGGCACGGGATTTCATTTTGGGGTGATGGGAATGTTCTAATATTAGATAGTGATTGTTTCACAACTCTGCAAATATACTACAAACCACTGAACTGTACACATTAAAAGGGTGAATTTTATGATCTGTTAATTAAATCTCAATAAAGCTGTTAAAAAACAGTTCTGCTAATAATCAAATTAATGAATCTCTAAAAGGATTCTATCATAGTTTGGCAAAGATTTAAGACTCAAAGTTGGTAAAGATGTGGAAAAACAAGAATTCCCATTCATTTCTATAGAGAACATACTTTGGAACATGGTTTCTGAGAGTGATTTGATAATATATAACATAATATTTAAAAACAGAGATATCCGCCCCCAAAAAATAAGTAAATAAAAAAAGAGATATCCCTTTGACTTAATACTTTCAGAAATAACTGGATAAATGGACAAAAAGGCATATATAAAGTTGCTGACTGCAGTTTTTTATTTTTATTTTTATATATTTATTTATTTTAAAGATTTTACTTCTTCGTCAGGAGGGCGGGGGAGAGAGAGAACACAAGCAGGGGAAGGGGCAGGCTGAGGGAGAAGCAGGCTCCCCGCTGAGCAAGGAGCCCAATGCAGGACTCGATCCTACAACCCTGAGGTCATGACCCACGCCGAAGGCAGACGCTTAACCAACTGAACCACCCAGGCGTCCCGACTGCAGTTTTTTAAATGGTGAAAAACTGAAGCCAACTTTAAAGACAATAGGGGGGTGATTAAAAAACTATGCCATGAGGGGCGCCTGGGTGGCTCAGTTGGTTAAGCGACTGCCTTCAGCTCAGGTCATGATCCTGGAGTCCCAGGATCAAGTCCCGCGTTGGGCTCCCTGCTCGATGGGGAGTCTGCTTCTCCCTCTGACCCTCTCCCCTCTCATGCTCTATCTCATTCTCTCTTTCAAATAAATAAATAAAATCTTTAAAAAATAAAAAAATAAGAAACTATGCTATGAAAAAGTGCTCAACATCACTTGGCATCAGGGAAATACAAATCAAAACCACAATGAGATACCACATCACACCAGTCAGAATGGCTAAAATTAACAAGTCAGGAAACGACAGATGTTGGCAAGGATGCGGAGAAAGGGGAACCCTCCTACACTGTGGGTGGGAATGCAAGCTGGTGCAGCCACTCTGGAAAACAATATGGAGGTTCCTCAAAAATTGAAAATAGGGCTACCATATAACCCAGCAATTGCACTACTGGGTATTTACCCCAAAGATAAAAATGTAGTGATCCAAAGGGGCACATGCACCCCAATGTTTATAGCAGCAATGTCCACAACAGCCAAACTATGGAAAGAGCCCAGATGTCCATCAACAGATGAATGGATAAAGATGATGTGGTATATATATGCAATGGAGTATTATGCAGCCATCAAAAAATGAAATCTGCCATTTGCAATGATGTGGATGGAGCTAGAAGGTATTATGCTAAGCGAAATAAGTCAATCAGAGAAAGACAATTATATGATCTCAATGATGTAACTTGAGAAACAAGGCAGAGGATCATAGGGGAAGAGAGGAAAAAATGAAACAAGACAAAACCAGAGAGGGAGACAAACTGTAAGAGACTCTTAATCTCAGGAAACAAACTGAGGGTTGCTGGAGTGGAGGGGCGGTGGGAGGGATGGGGTGGCTGGGTGATGGACACTGGGGAGGGTATATGCTATGGTGAGCACTATGAATTGTGTAAGACTGATGAATCACAGACCTGTACCCCTGAAACAAATAATACTTTATATGTTAATAAAAGTAAATAAATTAAAAAAAACAACAACAAACCTATGCTATATTGGGACACCTGGGTGGCTCAGTCAGTTAGGCGTCTGCCTTCGGCTCAGGGCATGATCCCAGGGTCGTGGGATCGAGTCCCGCAACAGGCTCCCTGCTCAGCGGGAAGTCTGTTTCTCCTGTTCCTCTTCCTCCCCTCCTGCTCATGCTCTCTCTCTCGCTCTCTCTCTCTGACAATAAAATCTTTAAAAAACAAACAAAACAAAACTATGCTATAATCATACAATGGAACACTATATAAGCTGTATGGAAAAATGCTCACAATATATTAGTGAAAAACAACTGTTTTGTATAATAGCATGAATATGATCTTTAATTTTTTTTAATTTTACTTATTTATTTTTAAAAATTTTATTTATTTATTTGACAGAGAGAGACACAGCAAGAGAGGGAACACAAGCAGGGGGAGTGGGAGAAGGAGAAGCAGGTTTCCAGCAGAGCAGGGAGCCCGATGCGGGGCTCAATCCCAGGACCCTGGGATCATGACCCAAGCCGAAGGCAGACGCTTAACGACTGAGCCACCCAGGAGCCCTATTTTTTTTTTTAATATTTTATTTTTATTTATTTGACAGAGAGAGACAGCTAGAGAGGGAACACAAGCAGGGGGAGTGGGAGAGGGAAGCAGGCTCCCCTGCTGAGCAGAGAGCCCGATGCAGAGCTCGATCCCAGGACCCTGGGATCATGACCTGAGCCAAAGGCAGACACTTAATGACTGAGCCACCCAGGCGCCCCTGAGTATGATCTTTAAAAAAATATGGGGCGCCTGGGTGGCTCAGGCTCAGTCGGTTAAGCGTCTGCCTTTGGTTCAAGTCATGATCTCAGGGTCCTGGGATCGAGCCCCGCATTGGGCTCCCTCCTCAGCAGGAAGCCTGCTTCTCCCTTTCCCATTCCCCCCGCTTGTGTTCCCTCTCTCGCTGTCTTTCTGTCAAATAAGTAGATAAAATCTTAAAAAAAAAAAAAAAAAAAAAAAAAAAGAGGGGCACCTGGGTGGCTCAGTCAGTTAAGAGTCTGCCTTCGGCTCAGGTCATGATCCCAGGGTCCTGGGATCGAGCCCCGCATTGGGCTCCCTGCTCGGCAGGAAGCCTGCTTCTCTCTCTCCCACTCCCCCTGCTTGTGTTCCCTCTCCCGCTGTGTCTCTCTCTGTCAAATAAATAAAATCTTTAAAAAAAAAAAAGAAAAAAATCTTAAAAAAAAAATATGTGTATATAGGGGTGCCTGGCTGACTCGGTAGAGCATGCAACTCTTGATCTCAGGGTTGTTGAGTTCAAGCCCCATGTTGGGTGTACAGATTACTTTAAAATAAAAATAAAAACTTAAAAAACTTAGTAAGTTTGGAAAAATAGGTACACCAAACTCAAGAATAATTATCTCTGGGTAACAGATACTTCACTTTCTACACTTTTGATTGTTTAGAACTTCTTTTACAGAAAGTATATATAAAATTGTGAAATGTATTTATTATCAAAAGTCCTAAATGCTTCTATACATGGTAACTGGGAAATTTAAAAAATCAAGCAAAGAAGAATTTATAAAGAGGGAAAAGTATGCCCTCAACCCCACAAAATCCTATTTCTATAAGTAGTCATTATGAACATTTTGATCCTTTCAGATCTTTTTGTTGATATATAAAAGTATAAATGCACATATATAATTTTTATTTTTCTCAGAAATGGGATCACATAAAATATATTATTATGTGACTTGAATCTTTTCACTTAATCATATATCTGGACATATCTTGTTCTGTGTTAGTACATGTATATTTACGTTACTCTTCTTAAACACTGCATAGTATTCCATGTTACTGTTTAGATTACTTTTTTAATCAGAAAAGATAAAGCTATTTCTATTCAACAAACAAAACGAAACTTAAAAACAATGCAACCCATTAGTCTTGAGTGCCCCCTACTGGGGGCTCCTCATAGATATTAACAGATGCTAAATTACAAATTAATACAAGAAATAATTCAAACATAGGACACTATGCTTTTCAATATATGGCAAAAAAAAAAATCTAAAAACTCAAAAGAAAAGATATTTTGAAATGATTTTATTGAGGAGTTCTTTATCTACTTATGCTATATTACAGATATGTACAAAGGACTCTCTAATCAGGGTAAATACAAGAAAATCAAGTTAAGTGGCTTGATCTTTTCCCATCTCCCTCCTGGACAAGTGTGTGTATTGGTGTGATAAGTGGCACGGGGTTGTACAGTGGAAAGTGACGACAAATATGCAGTTAAAAAAAAGTCATTACCTCACTCCTTTCTGTCTCGTCACTTCCGAACTTATCTTTATATCTGACCTCACATTTCAAATCTAGAAGAGTCAGCTCTACCTCCAAACATCTACGTTGTTCACACTATGTAATTTTTCTATCTGAGTCTGTGATTATACAACATGTAATAATAAAAGACCCAGAGTAAAAGAAAAATGGGGATGTTAGAAGAGCTTACCCGAAAAACATCAAATATTACATTAAAAAAAACCCAACATTGCAATTACCAAAGGTGGCATTTCTTTATCAAACAAGTCCATTTTCAAATATGGCATCCTGATTATGCTTGTTATTTTCTAGGAAAACTAATATACAACACTTATGACTGGAATTTTTTTTTTTTTTTAAAGGTTTTATTTATTTCACAGAGACACAGCGAGAGAGGGAACACAGCAAGGGGAGTGGGAGAGGGAGAAGCAGGCCTCCCACTCAGCAGGGAGCCCAATGCGGGGCTTGATCCCAGGACCCTGGGATCATGACCTGAGCCGAAGGCAGACGCTTAACGACAGCCACCCAGGCGCCCCTGGAATTAATTTTTTAAAAATATCAAACAAAGACCATTCAAAACTGTCTGTATTATGTGCTTTTAGTCAAATTCTATTCAGCTATTTCTAAACATTAATATTTTATACAAGTTTGACTTTATTATAAAATTCTCTTGGCTAATAATACTTACAGCTAATCTGTGGCTATTTGCAAGGCTGATCATTTGCTGGGCTAGGCCATTTAGTAATCGAGTACGAAGGGACAGGTCATCTAGGTCATGACGAAAAGGAAAAGCAATACCATCCACTATCACTAATCGAACCTAAATACAGAAGAGATAATGATATTAGGTTTGGTATTAAAAATAAAATTAAAAAAATGACATCCCAAAAGCATGTTCATTCCAGGAAAAAAAAATCCTTAAAATCCAGAGTTATATTTCTAACTCTCCAAAATAAATCTATTCACCCAAAGCTTTCTGCATTAATCACCAAAAGTTAAAATGTACTCGTTTGATAATTTATCAACTTTAAACAGTAATTCAACATAAAGAAGCAATTAGAATTTTCTTATAATTTACCACTATACACAATCTTTACAGAGGCATTTTACACTGATAAAAAGCACTTCTGAAGTCTTAGTAAAACAAATTCTTCAATATTTCAATTTTACCTTCAAGATTTTTATGTTTTTTTTATTTAAAGATTTTATTTATTTATTTGAGAGAGAGAGAGATAATGAGAGCAGGAACACAAGCAGGGGGAGTGGGAGAGGGAGAAGCAGGCTTCCTGCCGAGCAGGGAGCCTGATGTGGTACTCGATCCCAGGACCCTGGGATCATGACCTGAGCCAAAGGCAGATGCTTAACGACTGAGCCACCCAGGCGCCCCTAAGATTTTTATGTTTTAAAAAACTCTTCAAATATTAAATTATTATATCTTCTTCAAAAACTTCAAAATCTTGGTATACTTTTCTTCCTTAATTTTAAATATACTATAAGGCAACTGATCATTACAGAATCTGTTATAATATAGAATTCAGCAACTGATTGAATTCCAATCAAGAAGGTTCACTTACAGATGATAAACATTTTCATGACAGTTCCATTTCTTTTTTTTTAAAGATTTTATTTATTTATTTGACAGAGAGAGATATAGGGAGAGCAGGAACACAAGCAGGCGGAGTGGGAGAGGGAGAAGCAGGCTTCCTGCCGAGCAGGGAGCCTGATGTGGTACTCGATCCCAGGACCCTGGGATCATGACCTGAGCCAAAGGCAGATGCTTAACGACTGAGCCACCCAGGCGCCCATGAGAGTTGCATTTCTAATATAATCCAAATAATGGCTCCTACAATGACGTCAGAGTAATATATAAACCTCACATCCAAGAACAAACAGAATTTGGATATAAACCAGAAAAACCCTGTAAGATTATTTTTCTACCTAATAGGAATTAGGCTAAAGAAGAGAATTTGATGACACCATGTCTAAGTAACCCATTTTTGCATCTTTTATTATTCATTCCTTCATTCAGCATTATTGATACCTACTATATGTTAGTCACTGTTGCAGGCAGTAGGGAACAAGAGAAAAGGTCCCTGCTTTCTTGGAGTTTATGTTCTAGTGGCGTAAAGGACAATTAACATGCAAACAAATACGAGTAATTTCTGATAATGATAGGAGTTATGAAGAAGTGAAACTGTGTGAAATGATGATGAATATGTAGGTGATAAAGTAGAGGAAGGCTAACTTAGACTAGATGTAAGGGAAGGCATCAATGAAACGGGAGGCAACAGAAGAACCGAGTCCTGGATAAGGACCTCTAGAAGGGAAAGAAAGACCACATACAAGGAAATATGTTTGTGTATGGTGACACACGGTAACTAGACATATTGTACGGATTCTTTTATAATGTGTAAAAATATCAAGTCACTATGATGTACAACTGAAACAGGATATTGTACATCAATTATACTTCAATTAAAAAAAATGCACCTTTGGGTGCGTGGGTGGCTCAGTTGGTTAAGCGACTGCCTTCAGCTCAGGTCATGATCCTGGAGTCCCGGGATCGAGTCCCACATCAGGCTCCCTGTTCAGCAGGGAGTCTGCTTCTCCCTCTGACCCTCCTCCCTCTCATGCTCTCTGTCTCTCATTCTCTCTCTCGCAAATAAAATCTTAAAAAAAAAAAAAAAAATTAAAAAAACAAAACAAAACAAAACAAACGCATCTTTGTTGTTTCACTTTCATCACACTTGTTAACATAAACAAAAATATCAACCAGCCTTCATGTTAAAACAGTACTTGATCATCACGAGAGGAGCAACTTCTTTTGAACTGGACAGCAATCCAGTGCTCACTGGTAGCATGATTTTGCCATAGGTCAGATATGGATACATAAGTTTAGCAAAATTAAAATCAAGGTAAACCTCATATGCTGGTGGTAAGAATGTAAAACTCTTCAGCAACTATGAAAAAACAGTTCAGTGGTTCCTCAAAAAATTAAACAGTATTACCACATGACCCAGCAATTTCACTTCTAGGTCATGCACCAAAGAACTAAAAAATGGTACTAAAACAAATGTATGTACATACATGTTCATAGCAGCCACAATTCACAATAATCAAAAGGTAGAAACAGCCCAAATCAACAGATGAAAGGATTAAACAGACTGACGTATACATACAACAGAGTATTATCCTACCATAAAAAGGAATGAAGTACAGATACAAGCTACAAAGCAGATGAATTTTGAACATATTATGCTAAGTGAAAGAGCCAGACCAAAAAGATCACATATATGATTCCATTTATATGCAATATCCAAAATAAGTAAATCCATAGAGACAGAATACAGATTGGTGGTTGCCAGGGTCTTTGCAGGGAGGGAGAAAAGGGAGCAACTCCTTAAAGGGTATGAATTTCCTTTTAGGGTGATAAAAGCATTTTGGAACTAGAGGTAGTGATTATCAACATTGTAAATGTACTAATTGTACTGAATTGTTTAAGTTTTTTTTTTTTAAAGATTTTATTTATTTATTTGACAGAGAGAGCACAGCAGGGGGAGGAGAGGGAGAAGCAGACTCCCCACCAAGCAGGGAGCCCGATGCAGGACTTGATCTCAGGACTCTGGGATCATGACGCGAGCTGAAGGCAGATGCTTAACCACACTGAGCCACCCAGGCACCCCTGAATTGTTCGCTTTTAAATGGTAAATCTTGGAGGCGCCTGGGTGGCTCACTCGGTTAAGAGTCTGCCTTTGGCTCAGGTCGTAATCTCGGGGTCCTGGGATTGAGCCAAGCCACCATTCAGTCCGGTTCCCTGCTCAGCAGGAAGTCTGCTTCTCCCTCTCCCTTCCCCTCCCACTTGTGTGCATGTGCATGTGCTCTCTCTCTCTCAAATAAATGGAATCTTTTTTTTTTTAAGATTTTATTTATTTGACAGACAGAGACACAGCGAGAGAGGGAACACAAGCAGGGGGAGTGGGAGAGGGAGAAGCAGGCTCCCCGCGGAGCAGGGAGCCTGATGTGGGACTCGATCCCTGGACCCTGCGATCATGACCTGAGCCAAAGGCAGACGCTTAACAACTGAGCCACCCAGGCACCCTCAAATAAACGGAATCTTAAATCTCAAATAAACGGTGAATTATCTTATGTGAAATTAACCTCAACAAAAAAACCAAATCAATGAAAGCTTTCTATAAGACCCAGTTGGCTACACAAATTTACAATAAAAAGTATCACATGTTTTATTATTATTTGTAAATGGTGTGCTATACATCTTTTATATCAGCAACTTTATAATAAACTTATGTACGTATATATGTGCATACACTTTTTTTCCTGGAAAGCCAGTCACTAAACATTTACCAGCATACCAATTAAGAGGTAAGAAGAATCAGATCATGTGTGTGTGTATGTGTGTATTTATTCATTTACACATTCATTCAGTGGTTCCCAAAGGCCAGAAAGTGATAGGATGATACATACAAATTGTTGACAGAGAAAATACTGTCACAACCAAAAATTGTGTATCTGGCAAAAGCATTCTTCGAAAATAAAGCAGAAATTAAGACATTTCCAGGTGTCTGAGTGGCTCAGTTGGCTGAGCGCCCGACTACTGGTCTCAGCTCAGGTCTTGATCTCCGGGTCATGAGTTGAAGCCCCATGCTGGGCTCCAATTAAAAAAAAATTAAGGGCGCCATCTAACACAAAGCCTATTTTATAATAAAGCACCAAATCTCTCATATAATTTACTGAATACTGTACTAAAAGTGAAAAATAGAATGGTTATATAGGTACAGAATGGCTGTAAGCGTATTGCTTGTTTACCCTCATGATTGCATGGCTGATTGAAAGCTGTGGCTCACTGCAAGAGTACTACACTGAATATCACTAGCCTAGGAAAAGATCAAAATTCAATGTACAGTTTTTACTGAATACGTATCACTTTTGCACCATTGTAAAATAAAAAAACTTGGGGCACCTGTGTGGCTCAGTGGGTTAAGCATCTGCCTTCGACTCAGGTCATGATCCCAGGGTCCTGGGATCGAGCCCCGCGTTGGGCTCCCTGCTCAGTGGGGAACCTGCTTCTCCCTCTCCCTCTGCCACTCCCCCTGCTTGTGCGTGCACTCGCGCGCTCTTTCTCTCTCTGTCAAATAAATAAATAAAATCTTTAAAAATAATAAATAAAATAAAATAAAATAAAAATAAAATAAATAAAATAAAAAACTTTTAAGTCGAATCATCCTAAGTCACAGACTTAGGCAGAGATTGGCAGAATGGATTTTTTTTTTATATATTTTTTTATTCTTATGTTAATCCCCATACATTACATCATTAGTTTTAGATGAAGTGTTCCATGATTCATTGTTTGTGCACAACACCCAGTGCTCCATGCAGAATGTGCCCTCCTCAATACCCACCACCAGGCTAACCCATGGCAGAATGGATTTTAAAAAATGATCTAACTATAGGCTTTCTGCAAGAGACTCATTTTATTTATTTTTTTCTTTAAAGATTTATTTATTTATTTATTTGAGAGAGAGAATGAGAGATAGCACGAGAGGGAAGATGGTCAGAGGGAGAAGCAGACCCCCTGCCAAGCAGGGAGCCCGATGCGGGACTCGATCCCGGGACTCCAGGATCATGACCTGAGCCGAAGGCAGTCGCCCAAGCAACTGAGCTACCCAGGCGCCCCGCAAGAGACTCATTTTAGATCCAAAGAAACAAATAAGTGGGGCACCTGGCTGGCTCATTTGGAGGAGCATGCGACAACTGATCTCGGGGTCATGAGTTTGAGCCCCACATTGTGTGTAAATATTACTTACATAAAACTTAAAAACAAAACAAAGATACAAATAAGAATGAAAGGATGGAAAAAGATATTCCCTGCAAACAGTAACCAGAATAGAGCTGTAGTGGCTATACTAGTATCAGATAAAAGACACTTCAAAAGGGGCGCCTGGGTGGCTCAGTCGTTAAGTGTCTGCCTTCGGCTCAGGTCATGATCCCAGGGTCCTGGGATCGAGTCCCGCATCGGGCTCCCTGCTCTGCGGGGAGCCTGCTTCTCCCTCTCCCACTCCCCCTGCTTGTGTTCCCTCTCTCGCTGTGTCTCTCTCTGTCAAATAAATAAAATCTTTAAAATAAAAAGTTTTATTAAAAAAAAAAAGACTTCAAGAGAAAACTTGTTACAAGAGACAAAGAAGGGTAAAAATAAATAATAATTTATATAATATAAAAATTGTATAATAATAAAAGGTTCAGTTCAGCAAGAAGATATAGCAATTATATGCTGTGATGGCAACTGCAGAACCTCCTCCCCAGCTGCTCCCCAGCATCCTGACTCACCCACCACCTGCCTGCTCACCAATAAAGGTTGACCCATAAAAAGAAAAAAAGAAAGAAAAGAAACAGATATATAAATATATATAAAACACTCCACTCAATAGCAGATTACACATTCTTCTCAAATGCACATGGAACATTTTCCTGGATAGACCTAGATGTTAGGTAACAAAATAAGTCTCAATAAATGTATAAACATGGAATCTTATATAAAGTATCTTCTCTGACCAGAATATAATGGAATTAGAAACAAACATCAGAAGGAAATTTGGAAAATTCACAAATATATAGAAATTAAACAAGACACACTTTTTTTTTTTTTAAGTGATTTCTACACCCAACATGGGGCTCACACACCACCCCAAGAGCACTTGGCTGGCTCAGTTGGAAGAGCATGGGACTCTTGATCTTGGGGTCATGAGTTCAAGTCTCACATTGGGTATAGCGATTACTTAAATAAACTTAAAAAAAAAAAAAAAAACCACCAAAATAACAACAAAAAACTCACAACCCTGAGATCAAGAGTCACATGCTCTATCAACTGAGCCAGCCAGGTAACCCTAAACAACACATTCTTAAATAATGAATGAGTCAAAGAAGACATTACAAGGGAAATTAGAAAACACTTAAAGATGAATGAATATAAAAACACAATAATACCAAGTTATAAAATACAGTGTAAGAAGTGCTCCATAGGAAATGTAGAGCTCTAAACAACTATATTTTAAAAGACAGAAAGAAAGGAAGAAAGATCTCAGACCAATATCCAAAACTTGGACCTTAAGGAACTAGAAAAAAGAAGAGCAAACTAAACTCAAAGAAGGCAAAACAAAAGAAGTAATAAAAATTAGGTGGAGGGGCACCTGGGTGGCTCAGTCGTTAAGTGTCTGCCTTCAGCTCAGGTCATGATCCCAGAGTCCTGGGATCGAGTCCCACATCGGGCTCCCTGCTTCTCCCTCTCCCACTCCCCCTGGCTTGTGTTCCCTCTCTCGCTATGTCTCTTTCTGTCAAAAAAATAAAATCTTAAAAAAAAAAGAAAACTACAGACCAATTACAGATACAAAAATCCTCAACAAAATACTACCAAATGGAATCCTGCAGCATATTAAAAGAACTTATACAATAGTGTCTGGCCAAAGTAGACTCAATAAATATTTGGTGAATAAATAAATGTGCAAGCCACAAAAAAAAAAAAAAAAAAAAAAGCAGATCTATATTCTCATTTTCTTTTGGTGACTAAAGAAATGCTGGACAATTATTTCAAAATTTATAACCCAATAATTCACCTAGTGGAAAATATATGAAATATAGTCGTATATTAATTAAATTTAATTGAATTATGTGGCACCCGGTTGGCTCAGTCAGTGCAGCATCTGACTCTTAATCTCAGGGTTGAGTTTGAACCCTATGCTGGGTGTAGAGATTACTTAAAAATAAAACTTTTTTTTTTAAAGGATTTATACCATGATTAAATCTACAGATTCAATATAATCTCTATCAAAATTCCAACTGCATTTCTGCAGAAATAAGTAAGACTCCATTCATATGGATCAAATTCAGATGGAATTGCAAGGGGCCCTGAATAGCCAAAACAATCTTGAAAATAACTCATATGGTCAAAAAAAAAAAAAAGAAAAGAAAAGAAAATAACTCATATGTCCCAATTTCAGAACATACTATGAAGCTACTAATCAAAACTGTGTGATACTGGCATAGAACAGACATGTACATTAATAGAGTCCAGAAATTAACCCACACATCTATGGTCAACGGATTTGCAACAAGGATGCCAAGCCCATTCAATGGGGAAAGAGTAGTCTTTTCAACAAATGGTGCTGGAACAACTGGATGTCTGCATACAAAATGAAGTTGGACACTTACTTCAGACTGTGTATAAAAAATTAACCCAAGTATTAAAGTTCCAAATAAAAAAGTTAAGCTATTAAACTGATTGGAGTTCAGGACATGCTACCCCAAAATTTGGCCCCTTGGCATACTGAGTATCTTTTTAGCTATTTATTTGAGAGAGACAGTGAGCATGCACATGCATGGGGGAGGGGCAGAGAGAGAGAGAAGCAGATGCCCTACTAAGCGCGAAGGCCGACAAGGGACTTGACACAGGGCTCCATCTTACAACCCTGAGACCGGACACTGAGCCACCCAGGTGCCCCGGCATACTGAATACCTTAAGTAGAAGTTTGAGAAAACAACAGAAGCAGGAAGATCAATTTGACCTCCTAGTCTCTCTCTTCTTCCCAGAAAGCAGGAGATAAATCTCCTGTGTGAAAGGTACCCTCCCTCTATCAGGAAAAAAGGAGACGCCCTATCACGAGAGACAGGGAATTTAGGGTTGAGAAGGTATATAAACAAACCTTGTTAATTATCTTACAAATTACTACATAATTTACCACCTCTAGCCCAAACCCCTTTGTCTTATCAATTCTTCACAAATTTACTGTTTTTGCCTAAAAGATATAAAAGCTTCCTGTTCTAGTCACTTCTTTGGGTTTTTATTGTCTTGTAGAAGGCTCCCATGTATATATAAAAGTTCAGTAAAATGTGTGTGATTTTCTCCTGTTATGCTCCCTGTCAGTTTAATTTTCAGACCCAGCCAGAGACCGTAAGAGGGTTGAGGAAAACTTTTTCCTCCCCTATAAAATCTTAGAAGTAAATTTTCATGATATTGGATTTAGCAAAGAAAAAGAGTGAATGAGTGAGAGAGAGAGAGAGGCGTGCTTGGGTGGCTCAGTAGGTTAAGCATCTGCCTTCAGCTCAGCTCATGATTCCAGGGTCCTGGGATTGAGTCCCGTATCGGGCTCCCTGCTCAGTGGAGAACCTGCTTCTCCCTCTGCCTGCCACTCCCTCTGCTTGTGCCCTCTCAAATAAATCTTTAAAAAAAAAATAAAAAGGAGCACGCATGAGCAGGGGAGGGGCAGAGGGAGAGAGAAAATCTTTTTAATTAAAAATTTTCTTTTAGATTTTATTTATTTGAGAGAGAGAGACAGATAGTGAGAGAGAGTACAAGTGGGGAGGAGAGGGAGAAGCAGGTTCCCTGCAAAGCAAGGAGCCCGATGCGGGACTCGATCCCAGGACCCTGGGACCATGACCTGAGCCAAAGGCAGATGCCCAACCAACTGAGCCACCCAGGTGCCCTGGAGAGAGAAAATCTTAAGCAGGCTCCATGCCCAGCGAAGAGCCTGACGTGGGGCTCAATCTCACAACTCTGAGATCATGACCTGAGTCAAAATCAAGAGTCAGATACTTAACCAACTGAGCCACCCAGGCGCCCCTTGGCAATGACTTCTCATACATAACACCAAAAACATAAGCAACAACAACCAAAGGATAATTGGACTTCACCAAAATTTAACATTTTCGTGTATCAAAGGGCACTGTCAAGAAAATGAAAGGAGGGGCGCCTGGGTGGCTCAGTTGTTAAGCATCTGCCTTCGGCTCAGGTCATGATCCCAGGGTCCTGGGATCGAGCCCCACATCGGGCTCCCTGCTCCATGGGGAGCCTGCTTCTCCCTCTCCCACTCCCCCTGCTTGTGTTCCCTCTCTCGCTGTGTCTCTGTCAAATAAATAAATAAAATCTTTAAAAAAAAAAAAAAAAGAAAATGAAAGGAAAATTCACGGAACAGAGAAAGGGTATTCACAGGAAAACAAATAACCTTTGGAAAGATAAATGGGCCCTTTGGAGAACAGGTGGGAGATTTGATAGTTTTGTGAAAATGTCTATTTTGAAAGTTCCACATGAACTGAGAACATATATTCTGTTGTTGGACGAAGTAGTCTATAGATATCCATTATATCCAATTGTTTGGTAGTGTTGAGTTCATCTACATTCTTACTGGTTTTGTCTGCTAGATCTGTCCATTTCTATTAGCTGCTAAAGACTCCAAATATAGCAAAATCATCTACTTCTCCTTGCAGTTCTCAGTTTTTGCTTCATTAAGTTTGATGCTCTGTTGTCATGCACATACATGTTAGGAATTGTTACATCTTTTTGCGGAACTGACCTTTTTATCATTATGTAATGTCCCTCTTTATCCCTGATAACTTTCCTTGGTCTGATACCTGCTCTCTAAAATAAATATAGCTACTCTTGCTTTCTTTTGATTAGTGTTTTTGGGTTTTTTTTTAAGATTTTATTTATTCATTTGACAGTAAGAGAGACAGCGAGAGCAAGAACACAAGCAGAGGGAGTGGGAGAGGGAGAAGCAGGCTTCCCGCCGAGCAGGGAGCCCAATGTGGGGCTCGATCCCAGACCTGAGCCGAAGGCAGACGCTCAACGACTGAGCCACCCAGGCACCCTCTTTTGATTAGTGTTAACATGGTAGATCTTTCTCTGATCATTTACTTTTAATCTACAGGTATCTTTATATCTAAAGTGGGTTTTTAAGATTTTTTTTTTTTAAGTAATCTCTACCCTTAACATGGGGCTTGAACACACAACCCTGACATCAAGAGTTGCACATTTGAGGGGTGCCTGGGTGGCTCAGTCGTTAAGGGTCTGCCTTCGGCTCAGGTCATGATTCCAGGATCCTGGGATCGAGCCCCGCATCGGGCTCCCCGCTCAGCGGGAAGCCTGCTTCTCCCTCTCCCACTGCCCCCTGCTTGTGTTCCCTCTCTCGCTGTCTCTCTCTCTCTCTCTCTGTCAAATAAATAAATAAATAAAATCTTTAAAAAAAAAAAGAGTTGCACACTTGGGCACCTGAGTGGCTCAGTTGGTTAAGCATCTGACTCTTGATTCTGGTTCAGGTCATGATCTCAGGGTTGTGAGATCGAGCCCCACATTGGGCCCTGGGCATGGAGTCTGCTTAAGATATTCTTTCTCCCTCTGCTCCTTCACACTTGCACTCTCTCTCTCTCTAAAAAAGAAGAATCGCACGCTCCACTGACTGAGCCAGCCAGGCACCCTTGAAGTGGGTTTCTTGTAGTCAACATATAGTTCAGTCTTGTTTTTTGATCCACTGGTACAACCTTTTTGAAGGGCAATCTGTGTTAAAAAAAAAATTATTGACACCTGTTAAAATAGTAAGGAAGACTTTATACAAGAAGATAGCAATATCCTTTTTGATGGGTTTTGTAATAGGGAAGAGATATTGGGCTTAACCCCAAATACAACAAGGACAAGTGGGGATTTATAGCCAAGGAGCAGAGTGAGTGTCAGTGAATAGAAAATTATTAGGAGGAGACATCAATGGTAGGATTCTTGGTAACGTGACCTAACAGAATTCTTGCTATATAGGCAGGTCAAAGACATAACATTGAAAGTGGGGAATGAGGAACTTGAAATATCAAGGGTGATCAGAAATTAAAGGTGGGAGATTCTCTCTAAACTAATTTACAGGATTCTTTACTACTGTACCCCTATGTTCACAGCAGCACTATTCACAGTAATGAACTGGATTGGTCAGGCCAAAGACAGGATGTGGGTGAAAGTCGAGGCATATTCAAAAAGGCTCAGAGGAGGCTGACTAAAGTTTGGTCAGAGAGTCTTTGTCATGTGTAATATTTATCAAAATTAAATATGCACATACTCTTTAATATAATTCTAATACTTAGAATTTATCCCATAAACAGGGGCACCTGGGTGGCTCAGTTGGTTAAGCATCTGACTTCAGCTCAGATCATGATCTCAGGTCCTTGGTTTCAGCTCAGGACCTGAGCTCAGGGTCATGAAATTGAGCCCCCCAGGTCGGGCTCTGCCCTCAGCACAAAGTCTGCTTTCTCTACCTCGGGATGCCTGGGTGGCTCAGTCAGTTAAGCGTGTGCCCTCAGCTCAGATCATGATCTCAGGTCCTGGGATGGAGCCGCAATCCATGCTCAGCAGGGAGTCCACTTCTCCTCTCCCTCTGCTCCTCCCCCAGCTCATGCTCGTTTTCTCTTTCTCTCTCAAATAAATAAAATCTTAAAAAAAAAAAATTTATCCCATAAACACACTTAAAAATGTACCCCAAGATGATATGTGTAAGGATTATCTCCAAACCACTGTTAATAATAGCATCTAAAAGACCACCAATAAGAGGATTAGTTAAATAAATTAAGGTACTTAGTCGTTTCCCAATTTTTTTTATGTAGAATACACAGAACATTCATCTTGTATAGCTGAAATTCTATTCCCATTAAACAATAACTGCCCATTTTCCCCTTCCCCCCTCAGGCCCTTGTAACCACCATTCTATTTTATGTCTGAGTCTGACTACTCTTCACACCTCATGTAAGTAGAATCATACAGTATGTCTTTTTTTGACTGGCTTATTTCACTTAACATAATGTCCTCAAGATTCATCCAAGTTGTAGCATATGTTAGAAATTCTTTCCTTTTTAAGGATGAATAATATTACATTGTATGTGTATACCACATTTTGTTCATCTATTCATTCATCAGTGGACACTTGGGTTGCTTCCACATTTTAGGTAATATGAATAATGCTGCTATGAACACAGGTTTACAAATATCTCTTCAAGACCCTGCTTTCGGCGGAGCAAGATGGCGGAGGAGTAGGAGACCTGGATTTCGTCTCCTCTCAGGAATTCAGCTGGACAGGGATCAAACCATTCTGAACACCTACAAACTCAACAGGAGATCGAAGAAAAGAATAGCAACAACTCTCTCATCAGAAAAGCGACCACTTTCTGGAAGGTAGGACGCGCGGAGAAGTGAATCTGAGGCGATATTCGGGAGGATAGATGGCAGGGGAGGGGCCTCTGTTGGCCGCTTCTGGCAAGTGATAGAACCACGGAGCACAAAATTGGAACTTTTAAAAGTCTGCTCTGCTGAGGGACGTCACTCCGGTGGCTAAGCAGGGGGTGGAACCCTTGAGGGACAGTGTGGTCTCAGGACCCTCGGGGTCACAGAAAGACCGGGGGTGCCTGAGTGCAGAAGAGCTCCCAGGTATCGGAGCAGAGAAGCCAGCTGCAGAGACGGAGCCCAGGCGCAGGCTCTCAGCTCGGGGTTGCCATAAACCGTGATCCGCGGCACAGTCGGGCCACTGCTCCTCCAGCAGGGACCCAACAAGCAGCAGGTCTGGGGAGACTCACCTTCCTCCCCCGGGAGGAGCGGCGCAGGAGCGAACCACAGAGATCTGCTGGGTTTGGAGACTCCACACGGGGTCGAGCGCCAGAGATAGAAACGCGCAGTCACAGGCCGGGTGAGCACAGAGTGCGGCCGGAGACCAGGGAGACAGGAGTGACTGACTGCTTTGCTCTAGGGGCTCACTGAGGAGCAGGGCCCCAAGTTCTCGGCTCCTCCGGGACGGAGATTGGGAGGCCACCATTTTCATTCTCTGCCTCCAAAGCTGTAAGGAAAGCTCACAGGGAACAAAGGCTCTGGAGACCAAACCCGAGCAGATTACTTAGCCCAGACCGGGCAAGGGCAGGGCAAGTCCGTCTCCAGCAAAGACATTTGGAAACCACGGCAACAGGCCCCTCCCCAGAAGATCAGCGAGAAAAGCCAGCCAAGACCAAGTTTATCGATCAATGAGAATGGCAGAACTCCAGCACTAGGGGAATACTACACACAGAATTCATGGCTTTTTTACCATGATTCTTTAGTCTTTCAAAGTTAATTTTTTTTAACTGTTTTTTTTTTTTTTAATTTTTCTTTTTCCCTTTTTCAACCAACATCTTATCAATCCCTTTTTTAAAAAACATTTTTATTTTTCATTTTTAGAGTCATATTCTATCCCTTCATAGTAGTTACCCGTATTTTTGGCATATATATATAAGTTGTTCTCTCTTTAAAAATTTAAGATAGTTTTTTTTTTTAAGATTTTATTTATTTATTTGACAGAGAGAGACACAGCGAGAGAGGGAACACAAACAGGGGGAGTAGGAGAGGGAGAAGCAGGCTTCCCGCGGAGCAGGGAGCCCGATGTGGGGCTCGACCCAGGACCCTGGGATCACGACCTGAGCCGAAGGCTTAACGATTGAGCCACCCAGGCGCCCCTGAGATAGTTTCTTCTAACAGATCAAAATATACCCTAAATCTCTAGTATATGGTTTTTTTTTCTACTCCCCTGCCTGATCACATTCTCTCCCGTTCTTTTTTCTTTTTTTTAAATCCTCTTCTTTCTTTTTTCAAACAACTTCTTATCAATTCCTTTTATAAAATTTTTTATAATTTCCATCTTTACAGTCATATTCCATCCCTTCATCATATCAACCCTTATTTTTGTATATATATGTTTTTCTTTCTTTAAAATTTTGGGAGGCACTTTCTTCTAACAGACCAAAATACACCCAAAATCTAGTGTGTGGCACTGATCTATATACCAGCCTGATCATATTTGATCACATTCTGGGTTTTTTTGTTGTTGTTGTTTTGTTTTGTTCTGTTTTTGTTTGTTTTTATCTTTATCTTTTTCTTTTTTCTTTTTCTCTTTTCTCTCTTTCCCTTTCTTTTCCCACTGCTTCAGGTCTTTTCTGATTTGTTTAGAGTATATTTTCTGGGGACGTTGTTACTCTGCTAGCATTTTGTTCTCTCATTAATCTATTCTCCTCTGCACAAAATGACAAGACGGAAAAAATCACCTCAACAAAAAGAACAAGAGGTAGTACCAACTGCCAGGGATCTACTCAATACGGACATTAGTATGATGTCAGATCTAGAGCTCAGAATCATCACTTTAAAGATACTAGCTGGGCTTGAGAAAAGCATGGAAATTATTAGAGAAACCCTTTCTGGAGAAGTAAAAGAACTAAAATCTAACCAAGTCGAAATCAAAAAGGCTATTAATGAGGTGCAATCAAATAGGAGGGCACTAACTGCTAGGATAAATGAGGCAGAAGACAGAATCAGTGATATAGAAGACCAAATGATGGAAAATAAAGAAGCTGAGAAAAAGAGAGATAAACAACTACTGGATCATGAGGGCAGAATTCGAGAGATAAGCGATACCATAAGACGAAACAACATTAGAATAATTGGGATCCCAGAAGAAGAAGAAAGAGAGAGAGGGGCAATTTATAGCAGAGAACTTCCCTAATTTGGGGAAGGAAACAGGCATCAAAATCCAGGAGGCACAGAGAATCCCCCTCAAAATCAATAAAAATAGGTCAACACCCCGACATCTAATAGTAAAACTTACGAGTCTCAGAGACAAAGAGAAAATCCTGAAAGCAGCTCGGGAGAAGAGATATGTAACCTACAATGGCAGAAACATTAGATTGGCAACAGACCTATCCACAGAGACCTGGCAGGCCAGAAAGGACTGGCAGGATATATTCAGAGCACTAAATGAGAAAAATATGCAGCCAAGAATACTATATCCAGCTAGGCTGTCATTGAAAATTGAAGGAGAGATAAAAAGCTTCCAGGACAAACAAAAACTAAAGGAATTTGCAAACACAAAACCAGCCCTACAAGAAATCTTGAAAGGGGTCCTCTAAGCAAAGAGAGACCCTAAAAGCAACACAGACCAGAAAGGAACACAGACAATATACAGTAACAGTCACCTTACAGGCAATACAATGGCACTAAATTCCTATCTTTCAATAGTTACCCTGAATGTAAATGGGCTAAATGCCCCAATCAAAAGACATAGCCTATCAGATTGGATTAAAAAACAAGACCCATCGATATGCTGTCTGCAAGAGACTCATTTTTAGACCCAAAGACACCCCCAGATTGAAAGTAAGGGGTGGAAAACCATTTACCATGCTAATGGACACCAAAAGAAAGCTGGGGTGGCAATCCTTATATCAGACAAATTAGATTTTAAACCAAAGACTGTAATAAGAGATGAGGAAGGACACTATATCCTACTTAAAGGGTCTATCCAACAAGAAGATCTAACAATTGTAAATATCTATGCCCTTTAACATGGGCGCAGCCAATTATATAAGGCAATTAATAACAAAAGCAAAGAAACACATCGACAACAATACAGTAATAGTGGGGGACTTTAACACCCCCCTCACTGAAATGGACAGATCGTCTAAGCAAAAGATCAACAAGGAAATAAAGACTTTAAATGACACACTGGACCAAATGGACTTCACAGACATATTCAGAACATTGCATCCCAAAGCAACGGAATACACATTCTTCTCTAGTGCCCATGGAACATTCTCCAGAATCGATCATATCCTAGGTCATAAATCAGGTCTCAACCGGTATCAAAAGACTGGGATCATTCCCTGCCTATTTTCAGACCACAATGCTTTGAAACTAGAACTCAATCACAAGAGGAAAGTCGGAAGGAACTCAAATACATGGAGGCTAAAGAGCATCCTATTGAAGAATGAATGGGTCAACCAGGAAAGTAAAGAATTAAAAAAATTCATGGAACCAATGAAAATGAAAACACAACTATTCAAAATCTTTGGGATGCAGCAAAGGCAGTCCTAAGAGGAAAGTATATAGCAATACAAGCCTTTCTCAGGAAACAAGAAAGGTCTCAAGTACACAACCTAACCCTACACCTAAAGGAGCTGGAGAAAGAACAGCAAATAAAACCTAAACCCAGCAGGAGAAGAGAAATAATAAAGATCAGAGCAGAAATCAATGAAATAGAAACTAAAAGAACAGTAGAACAGATCAACGAAACTAGGAGCTGATTCTTTGAAAGAATTAACAAGATTGATAAACCCCTGGCCAGACTTATCAAAAAGAAAAATGACCCAAATCAACAAAATCATGAATGAAAGAGGAGAGATCACAACCAACACCAAAGAAATACAAACAAATATAAGAACATATTATGAGCAACTCTATGCCAGCAAATTAGATCACCTGGAAGAAATGGATGCATTTCTAGAGATGTATCAACTACCAAAACTGAACCAGGAAGAAATAGAAAACCTGAACAGACCTATAACCACTAAGGAAATTGAAGCAGTCATCAAAAATCTCCCAACAAACAAAAGCCCAGGGCCAGATGGCTTCCCAGGGGAATTCTACCAAACATTTAAAGAAGAATAAATACCTATTCTTCTGAAACTGTTCCAAAAAAGAGAAATGGAAGGAAAACTTCCAAACTCATTTTATGAGGCCAGCATTATCTTGATCCCAAAACCAGACAAAGACCCCATCAAAAAGGAGAATTACAGACCAATATCCCTGATGAACATGGATGCAAAAATTCTCACCAAAATACTAGCCAATAGGATCCAACAGTACATTAAAAGGATTATTCACCACAACCAAGTGGGATTTATCCCTGGGCTGCAAGGTTGGTTCAACATCCGCAAATCAATCAATGTGATACAATACATTAACAAAAGAAAGAACAAGAACCATATGATCCTCTCAATAGATGCAGAAAAAGCATTTGACAAAGTACAGCATCCTTTCTTGATCAAAACTCTTCAGAGTATAGGCATAGAGGGCACATATCTCAATATCATAAAAGCCATCTATGAAAAACCTACAGCGAATATCATTCTCAATGGGGAAAAACTGAGAGCTTTCCCCCTAAGGTCAGGAACGCGGCAGGGATGTCCACTATCACCATTGCTATTCAACATAGTATTGGAAGTCCTAGCCACAGCAATCAGACAACAAAAAGAAATCAAAGGCATCCAAATTGGCAAAGAAGAAGTCAAACTCTCACTGTTTGCAGATGAAATGATACTTTATGTGGAAAACCCCAAAGACTCCACCCCAAAACTGCTAGAACTCATACAGGAATTCAGTAAAGTGGCAGGATATAAAATCAATGCACAGAAGTCAGTGGCATTCCTATACACTAACAACAAGACAGAAGAAAGAGAAATTAAGCAGTCGATCCCATTTACAATTGCACCCAAAACCATAAGATACCTAGGAATAAATCTAACCAAAGAGGCAAAGGATCTGTACTCAGAAAACTATAAAATACTCATGAAAGAAACTGAGGAAGACACAAAGAAATGGAAAAAGTTCCATGCTCATGGATTGGAAGAACAAATATTGTGAAGATGTCAATGCTACCTAGAGCAATCTACACATTCAATGCAACCTCCATCAAAATAGCATCCACTTTTTACAAAGAAATGGAACAAATAATCCTAAAATTTGTATGGAACCAGAAAAGACCCCACATAGCCAGAGGAATGTTGAAAAAGAAAAGCAAAGCTGGCGGCATCACAATTCCAGACTTCAAGCTCTATTACAAAGCTGTCATCATCAAGACAGTATGGTACTGGCACAAAAACAGGCACATAGATCAATGGAACAGAACAGAGAGCCCAGAAATGGACCCTCAACTCTATGGTCAACTAATCTTCGACAAAGCAGGAAAGAATGTCCAATGGAAAAAAGACAGTCTCTTCGACAAATGGTGTTGGGTAAATTGGATAGCCACATGCAGAAGAATGAAACTGGACCATTTCCTTACACCACACACAAAAATAGACTCCAAATGGTTGAAAGACCTCAATGTGAGACAGGAGTCCATCAAAATCCTAAAGGAGAACACAGGCAGCAACCTCTTCGAACTCAGCCGCAGCAAGTTCTTCCTAGAAACAGCGCCAAAGGCAAGGGAAGCAAGGGCAAAAATGAACTCTTGGGACTTCATCAAGATAAAAAGCTTTTGCAAAGCAAAGGAAACAGTCAACAAAACCAAAAGACAACTGACACAATGGGAGAAGATATTTGCAAATGACATATCAGATAAAGGACTGGTATCCAAAATCTATAAAGAACTCATCAAACTTAACACCCAAAGAACAAAGAGTCCAATCAAGAAATGGGCAGAAGACATGAAGAGACATTTTCCCAAAGAAGACATCCAAATGGCCAACAGACACATGAAAAAGTGCTCAATATCGCTCAGCATCAGGGAAATCCAAATCAAAACCTCAATGAGATACCACCTCACACCAGTCAGAATGGCTAAAATTAACAAGTCAGGAAACGACAGATGTTGGCGGGATGCGGAGAAAGGGGAACCCTCCTACACTGTTGGTGGGAATGCAAGCTGGTGCAGCCACTCTGGAAAACAGTATGGAGGTTCCTCAAAAAGTTGAAAATAGAGCTACTATATGATCCAGGAATTGCACTACTGGGTATTTACCCCAAAGATACAAAAGTAGGGATCCGAAAGGGTACATGCACCCCGATGTTTATAGCAGCAATGTCCACAATAGCCAAACTGTGGAAAGAGCCAAGATGTCCATCGACAGATGAATGGATAAAGAAGATGTGGTATATATATACAATGGAATATTATGCAGCCATCAAAAGGAATGAGATCTTGCCATTTGCAACGACGTGGGTGGAACTGGAGGGTATTATGTTGAGCGAAATAAGTCAAACAGAGAAAGACATGTATCATATGACCTCACTGATATGAGGAATTCTTAATCGCAGGAAACAAACTGAGTGTTGCTGGAGTGGGGGGTGGGGTGGGAGGGATGGGGTGACTGGGAGATGGACACTGGGGAGGGTATGTGCTCTGGTAAGAGCTGTGAATTGTGCAAGACTGTTGAATCTCAGATCTGTACCTCTGAAACAAATAATGCAATATATGTTAAGAAAAAAGAAGAAGAAGAAGAAGAAGAAGGTAGCGGGAGGGGAAGAATGAAGGGGGGGAAATCGGAGGGGGAGACGAACCATGAGAGACGATGGACTCTGAAAAACAAACTGAGGGTTCTAGAGGGGAGGGGGATGGGAGGATGGGTTAGCCTGGTGATGGGTATTGAGGAGGGCACATTCTGCATGCAGCACTGGGTGTTATGCACAAACAATGAATCATGGAACACTACATCTAAAACTAATGATGCAGGGGGCGCCTGGGTGGCTCAGTTGGTTAAGCGGCTGCCTTCGGCTCAGGTCGTGATCCCAGGGTCCTGGGATCGAGCCCCGCATCGGGCTCCCTGCTGGGCAGGGAGCCTGCTTCTCCCTCTCCCTCTGCCTGCCTCTCTGCCTACTTGTTCTCTCTGTCTATCTCTCTGTCAAATAAATAAATAAAATCTTTAAAAAATAAACAAATAAAATAAAACTAATGATGCAATGTATGGGGATAATATAAGAATAAAAAAAAAATTAAAAAAAAAAAAAAAGACCCTGCTTTCAATTCTTTTGCTGATAAACACAGAAGTGGAATTGGTGGGTCATAGGGTAATTCTATTTTCAATTTTTTGAGGAACCACCATATGGTTTTTTGAGGCAACTGTACCATTTTACATTCCCACCAACAGCAAAAGCACCCTCTTAAACAGTATGTAGCTGAAAAAAAAGAATGAGGTTTATCCACATGTGGTGATGGAGATATGCAAAACACTAAGCAAAAATGGAAGGTGCAACACCATTATTACAGTATTACCCCACTAGCAAATATTAAAAATGGGTAGATAGATATTGCAACATGTATAAAAAAATTTTTGAGAAGACACACAAGAAACAATAGTGGTCAACTTTAGGGAGAAGTACTAGGAAGCAGTAGAAGGGAAGTTGTATTTTTCATTTTATACCTTTCTAAAGAGTTTGTTAGAAGCTATTCTACCATTACTTGAGGCAGAACCTCCTTCTATATCATTTCAATTTCTTACTTTGGGCATAAATTACATATGTATATATGCTAAATATGTGTAAATATAAGTAAATTGTAGGACAAGGAAAAAAGAAATTTTTGAACAGGCTTATGATACTATACTATTTACTTATTTTTCATGCTAATCAAACACCGCCAAAGACATTCCAAAGGTTAGCTGTATTTCAGTAGTTTGAGGCATACCTTTGAGTGTTCTGAAAGGAAGTCTGGAAGGAGATAAACTTGTGCCAACAGCTCTGTGTAGTCACGACAACGAAAATAGTAAATATGGGAAAGAATATTTTCAAGAGTGAAATCCTCCAAAGCTTTTGGGTGCTCTAGAATAAAACAAAACCATCTTAAAATAAAATAATTAGTGTTATTTGTTTTGATATATTGGCGACTGTAGGAAAACAATACCTTTGAATAACAAAATTCTTCGCTTTAATTGAAAGATAACAAAATTGTAACAAAATTACTATAAACTATCATTGCATAATTCCTGACGTCTTATTTTCACCTTTTGCACTATTTGCTTACATGCTAGGCTATCTAGAAATTGTTTATACATATACACAACTAGAGTTTTAATGCCCGCCTTTTCATATTTCTAGTTACTGGCTTCCATTGAATAGAAGTCACATAATGGAATTTCTCTTGTTTTTCTCTTTTATAGGACTGCAAATTAAGAGTTAAAAGGAAAAATGTTCAAAAGAAGCATCTTTTTCCCTTATGGTAACTTTTTTCCTTTATTATTGTAGCATAATTTGATATTTAAGTAGAAACAATGTAAGATCCTCCTTAGATTATATATTTTTTTAAAAACCACTTTTGGGGAGGGGTGCCTGGGTGGCTCAGTTGGTTAAGCGTCTGCCTTCCGCCCGGGTCATGGCCCCAGGATCTTGGCATAGAGTCCTGCATCGGGCTCCCTGCTCAGCGGGTAGTCTTTTTCTCCCTCTCCCTCCACCCCTCCCCACCACTGGTGCTCTCTCTCTCAAAAAAAAAAAAAAAAAAAAATCTTAAAAAAAAAAATTAAAAGAACCACTAGTACTCATATGAAAATTAAAATATCCAGCTATTACACTCATTTAAAGGGAATACAAGCATCTTATGAAAAGTATTTTTTTTTCAATTATTAAAGAATAAGGGGGGCGCCTGGGTGGCTCAGTCGTTAAGCGTCTGCCTTCGGCTCAGGTCATGATCCCAGGATCCTGGGATCAAGCCCTGCACTGGGCTCCTTGATCTGCGGGAAGCCTGCTTCTCCCTCTCCCACTCCTCCTGCTTGTGTTCCCTCTCTCGCTGTATCTATCTCTGTCAAATGAATAAACAAAATCTTTAAAAAAATAAAAATAAAAAAAATAAAGAATAAGGGTGGCTCAGTCGTTAAGCGTCTGCCTTCGGCTCAGGTCATGATCCCAGGGTCCTGGGATCGAGCCCCTAACCCTGCTCAGCGGGAAGCCTGCTTCTCCCTCTCCCACTCCCCCTGCTTGTGTTCCCTCTCTCGCTATGTATCTGTCAAATAAATAAATAAAATCTTAAAAAAAAAAAATGAGGACTGCACATCCAAAAAATAAACTAGAACAGTCAAACCAGAAACCATTTGATTTAAAAGTAATTAAAAGGGCAAGAACTTGAATACCTTTAAGTATTTAAATTGAAATTACCTCTATATGTTTTCTTAAAAAATCAAACAATATTTCTACTTGACAAAAATAAAACTTAACACAGTCATGAACTCAATTACATTCTACTCAGAGCCCCCTAAAGTCAATCGGCTTAATGTTCTAAATATTTCCAACATGGTTTTTCAAAGCTACCTTCCTTTGGTGGAGCGCCTAGGTGACTCAGTCAGCAGGGCGTCTGCGTTCAGCTCAGGTCAAGACGCCAGGGTCTGGGGATCCAGGCCCCACCTCTGGCTCCCTGCTCAGCTGGGAGTCTTCTCCCTCTCCTTCTGCCCCTCCCCCCACTCATGCTTGTTCTCGCTCGCTCTCTCTCAAATAGATAAAATCTTAAAAAAGAAGTGAGGGCCGGGACGCCTGGGTGGCTCAGTCGGTTAAGCGTCTGCCTTCGGCTCAGGTCATGATCCCAGGGTCCTGGGATCGAGTCCCGCATCAGGCTCCCTGCTCCATGGGGAGCCTGCTTCTCCCTCTGCCTCTGTCTCTCTCTCTCTGTCTGTCTCTCATGAATAAATAAATAAAATCTTAAAAAAAAAAAAAAGAAAGAAAGAAAGAAGTGAGGGCCATAAAAGGAGAAGAAAAGGCCAGTCTAGGTTGTGGCATTTCTAAGTCTAAAAGAAAGATCTGAGAGTTTAATACTAGGATGCTGTCAAGTCATTAAGCTTCATGTTCCAAATGGCTTCTTGCTGAGGCTTGAGAGGTACAAATGCTAATTACTTTTATTATAGAGAAAAAGAGGATTACTTGCTAACTTACCCTCTCCCATATGTGTTCCTGCTATAAGGCGAAGGTGCTGAATGCACGCAGTAGCAAGGTCTACTACTCTATCAACCATAAAACTTCCTTCAGTATCAATAAAAACTGCTTCACCTTCCACTCCTCCAAAACATTCTGGTATCTGCACATCTACTGCCAACTGCATACTGTCAAGAGAAAGCTGAATGACCAAATCATCATAATCATCTAAGGCAGTGTTTTTCAAACTCCACATTACCACCCATTAGGTACCACCATTAGGCAACAGAGATGGCTAACTTTCTGCTCCAAATATATATGAATCAACTGATATTTGGATTAGGGGGAGGGCATACCCATAAAACCATGACTAAGGACTTTTTAGTGGTTTTTAGGCCTCTGGGAATGAAACCCTTTCTTATACTAAACCTACCTTCAAATATATTCCCAGGAATTAATTCTATAATAAAACAGAAGAGGGCGCCTGGGTGGCTCAGTCGTTAAGCGTCTGCCCTCGGCTCAGGTCATGATCCCAGCATCCTGGGATCAAGTCCCGTGTCAGGCTCCCCTCCCTCTGCCTCTGCCTGCCTCTCTGCCTACTTGTGCTCTCTCTATCTCTCTGTAAATAAATAAAATCTTTAAAAAATGAAATAAAATAAAACAGAATATTACATGTTTACCCTAATGATCACATTACAATGTTGCAAAAGAAACGTTTTTGGATACCAAAATAATTATATCAATTTAAAGATGGGGTACTGAAGTAACACAAATAGTAAACTGATTTTTGTTTGATGTGCATGCATACACACACAAAAAATTAAGAGCACATACATCCTCTTTTGGTCTCCTGAATGTAGACCCACAGCACCATATTCTATTACTTACATAAAATGTCATTAAGCCTACACTTAAGAAGGGAACATTTTACTTTACCATAATTGTGTTTTTCCAATACCCGGTACACCACAAATTTCTGTTGTTTTAGTTAAGGGTATTCCACCCCCAAGAATATTATCTAGTGCTGAACAGAAGGTAATTATGAAGCTCTGGGTATGCTCCTGCTCAAGAAGTTCCAGTGCTGTACACTTCTTGCCTGACTCAGCTATAGCAGCATATCTTGATTTACTTGTGAGACATTCTCTTCTTATAATTTGCAGAGTTTCCAAGGCTTCCTCTTTAGATATCCCAACTTCTGAAAGTAAAAAAAGAAAAAGGAAAAAACAACAAAACCCAAACCTTGATTTTAGAAATTTAAAAGTCTTAACATGCTATTGGGTTGTCTTCATTAATTTTAATTTTTAGATAGTAAGAGTGATGCCAAGAGTAAAGAAACACAAAAATAGGGACGCCTGGGTGGCTCAGTCGGTTGAGTGTCTGCCTTCGGCTCAGATCATGATCCCAGGGTCCTGGGATCGAGCCCCTCATCAGGCTCCCTGCTCCGCGGGAAGCCTGCTTCTCCCTCTGTCTCTGCTTTCCTTCTCAAATAAATAAATAAAATCTTAAAAAAAAAAACAAACAGAAACATAAAAATAAAATATAACATTCCATTAACTACTGAATTTTTCAAGTTAAAAAAGGCATTCATCTTTGTTTTCTTAGTCTTTATATACTTAAAAGATTTATTACCTCAAAAGCAGAATCCAGAAACCTAAACCTCTAAAGCATTTGAGTACCTACAAGAGTATCTCAGGAGGTAGAAATTAAAATGTATAGGCAGTCAGTCCTTTTACTATCCCTTTTGGTTTTATGAAATCATAGTTATCTTGATCTAATAAGGCATCTAAATTATTTTTTGGGGGCGCCTGGGTGGTTCAGTTGTTATGCGTCTACCTTCAGCTCAGGTCATGATCCCAGAGTCCTGGGATCGAGTCCCGCATCAGGCTCCCTGCTCCACTGGAGGCCGGCTTCTCCCTCTCCCACTCCCCCTGCTTGTGTTCCTGCTCTCACTCTCTCTCTCTCTGTCAAATAAATAAATAAAATCTTAAAAAAAAAATGATTTCTCAGAAGAGAATGAAAATGACCTCTAACCGCCTAAAACAAGATTTAACTTTAAGAAGTTTGTGCATGTATTATTCATAATAAAAACTTCTCATAGAAACACTACCATGAAAAATTCACGTATCACTCCAAAATTTTTAATGAGAACAATTATTTGATGCACAAATACTTTAAACAATACACTTATGCTTCCTCAACTATATAATTTCATTTTTATCAGACAATATGGCTTGAGAAGAGAAAATGGCAATTACAAAACAAGCTGCTAATGAAAGGAATAATGAAAGGTGAGGGTGACATCACTTATGAGTCTGATAGGTCAGTGCCTGATTTGCTTAGGATATGAATACAAATTTGGCACTAATAAAAGACAATAGGGTGATAAAGAAATGAAAATCCTATTTAAAAAGCCTAAATTCTGGAGTCAGATTTCTTGGGTTTGTAAACCCTGACTGAACCACTTATTATGAAGTTACTTAGTATGGGCGAGTTACTTTTTTTTTTTTGTCTCAGATCTTTTTTTCTGTAAAACGGGAAGAGACATATTGAACAGCTGGGTAGGATACCGAGGCCATCCAAAACGCTCAGTAATTGTTAGCTACCATTATCAGGCAGATTCTCTCATTTCTTTTCTGCAAAACCAACTTGTTGAAAGAAAAAAAAAAACCATCAAACTTTGGGAGACAGGGTTGCCTTCTGCTCAGGTCGTGATCCCAGAGTCCTGGGATCAAGCCCCATATCTGACTCCCTGCTTCTCCCTCTGCCTCTGCAGTTCCTCCTGCTTGTCCTCTCTCAAACAAATAAATAAAATCCTTAAACCAACAAACAAAAACGTTGGGAAACCGAACGCAGTGTAAGATTTAGAACAGTTAACATTGGGTCTACAACATTTATTCTTGAGGGGTGAGTTGAAACCTCATTACTTTCCATTTGTTAAGGGCAAGGACTTAAAATTTTGTTCTATCTTACGAGCAGTTCTGAGCATACCCTCGTGTAACATGCACAGTGAGACCGCAGACAGCTTCATTTTTGTTTCTTGTTTTTTTTTTTTTTTAAAGATTTTATTTATTTGACAGAGAGAGAGAGCACAAGCGGGGGAGCAGTAGAGGGAGAGGGAGAAGCAGGCTCCCCGCCGAGCAGGGAGCCCGATGCGGGACTCGATCCTGGGACTCCAGGATCATGACCTGAGCCGAAGGCAGCTGCTTAACCAGCTGGGCCACCCAGGCGCCCGACAGCTTCATTTTTGTATACCGCATGATGATACAGTGGTTCCCACCAATGTTTAATCTACAGTGTTCTGGAATGAGAGGTTTGGGGTTTCTTGTTTTGTTTTTCCAGCGAATTACAGAAGAGAAGCAGTATCTTCTTCCTGTTGCTTTCTCCACGTGCTGGAGATTCTGCTCCCTTTCTCACCTAGTGTCTCTAGTCCTATCACGAATCCTCCATTTCTCAAATATAATCCCTTGCCCCTTGGATTTTGGAACAGCTAAAACTAGACCAGCTGTCTGGGTACCAATCCTGGCTCCGCAATTTCCTAACCCAGTCATCATGAAAAGTTACTTAACCTCCCCAAGCATCTGTTCCTTCATCATATTGGACATAATAATCCACGTTAACAGGGTTCTTTTGAGTAATAGATAATCCTCAAGAGGATTCAGCAGGCACGGGTAGAGAAAGCAATTAGTAAACGTTTTCAGGACCACAGCTCTAACCATTCACGCCCTGTTTAACTGGAGTCAAGGAGCGGTTTCACGTTGCAAATGCAGGCTTGGGCGGAGGAAACTGGCGGAGACAGGGTGGAAACCTGAAGGCGGAAGAATCGAGATGGAGGCGGCACCGACGGCGGTCCGTGTGCCTCAACTTGCCGCCAGGAGTCGTTACCTTTGCTGAGCTCGCACGGTTTCATCTCTAGGAGTTCCTCAGCTGTCTGGAAACCTGCAGACACCAGCTTCACCCGCACCGCTGGCGACAGCGGGAAACTCACTAAGTCCCGCTGCATTTCAAAGCCAAACACCTACGCAGAGTAGCTACACCCCAGTCTCAACTCCGCACGCCCGCGCGCGCGCCGTGTGACGTCAGACGTAAGGCGGAAGGGGCGGAGTCTCTGGCCTGCCTGCACGCGGCCTCGGGCTTGGCCCTTCTGAGGAGGATTGTTGTATTTTCTCCGTAACTGCACGATTTCTGTTGCGATTCTTACAAATCCCTTTTAGGGTTTCCCCATCAAACATACATCCTGGCAGTAAAAAGATGGGTGGAGACCGCAAGATGGAGAGCCAGGCCTTACACACCACATCTCCACACCTCAGCCCTGGACTGTTGGGTGGAACCTCAAGGTTATTAATAGGAATGATCTACCCCCAAGTGGGGGTAACGCACACACTAGCCGCTTACCGGCTTGGGGTATGAGACAGTCATGTAAGGATTAATCGGTGTCTCCATTATAGGGTTCCAGTCTTCTACCCCTTCTCGTCGGGTATCCCCCTTGCCTTCCCCCTTTGCCTTTCCCGCCCTCACCCTCGGCCTCGCCCGCGCGAGGAATTGTGGGCCAGCCCCCCACCGCCACCGGGAGCGCTGGGCGCCCAATCCTCGCCTCCACCCACGCCTTCCCCGCGAGTCCAGTCTGAAGCATGGTGGTTTCTGAGACCGTTGGTTCACGGCCTGCCTAACTTAAGAAGTAGCTGGAAAAGTAAGCAAGTGATGTCCCCGTCGTGGGCTGGGCGTGGGCTCCCGTCCTGAGAGGGAGTAATTGGGCTACGCAAGAGCTCCTGCTCTGGTACAGAGTTGAGAAGGGACCCCTTCTAAAATGGAGAACTTTGAGGGAATTGAGGCGGTTTGGAAGGTGGGTTACGAAGTCTTTCTTTGCCTAAGTGAGTGTGATTTTTTTTAGGGCAGTAACTTGTTCACTACATTTGTTAAGATTCTTAGCCTTGAATTTTTCCCCCTAGCTTAAAGGAACTCCCTAAATATTGCAAATCAGAGCCCTTTAAGTACGTAAGATCTAAGGAAGGAAACATATGTTGAGCACTTTAGCAAATCCCACACATTTCAAATGCTCACAACCGTACCAGGAGGAAAACGAGGACACAGAAGCTTAGAGCATAGTTTTCTTCAAAACAGAACTAAAACCTAGTACCCTTTCTTCTACCCCGAGCTACCTCCAAATTGAGAGCCCCTTTTGGATGGGGTTTCGGGGGTAGAATTCGAGAAATGTCCCCCATTTTGTACGACAGGGAAAGTCTGGTAGGACTGGTCAAAATGTGGATTGTTTGCCACTCAATACCTTGTTTAACTACTGGTATGAGTCACATCTGGGCACACAGTGGGTATTACATAAATGTCCGCGGGGAGAATTCATGCTTACAAAACAACCAGGGTCTTGGGTGAAGAAGAGATGGTGTTAACATATTCAACGACAGAGCTTTACTTGGTTTGCTCAAACTCGATGGAATCAGTCGTGTTTAGAACTTTGTTTCATTGGCTGTGGAGACTTAGGAAAGTAGTTGACTCTATCTGTAGTCATACAATTGTGTGTTATTAACATCTTATTCTGAGCCTTGAGTTGTCTGTAATTATTGTTTTCACATCATTCTTCAGATTTCTTTAATATGGTTTGCTCCATAGTCAGGCTTTCAAACTAGGATCCAGGTTTATGAGGCCAGGCACCAAGAACTGAACAAAACTGTGGGATTTTTATGGACGATACACCTTCCTATGGTGTCAGATTCGCTCAGTTTTTTGTTTTTTTTTTTTTTAAGAGGGAAGAATTGAATGATTTAACTGGTAAGCTATTTAAAATATTTTATGTTAAGTAAACATTAACATACTGTAAAGTAAAAAGCAAACATAAAAATAAATTTTCGAATAAACAAGAATTTGAAGAAAGATCCAGTTTAAACTGGATACTTCAATAGTCTCCCAAAGCCTCCTAGGAATTTTTTTTTTTTTTCCGTTGCAATTTGGCGTTACTTGATGAAAAAGTTTGAGAGTCACTGCTATGGACAAATGAGCATGAGCCTTGAAGTCATACAAATTTGGGTTTGTATCACATCTCTGGAAATTACCAACTGTAAGCCTTGCAGCAAGTTACTCAGTTTCCTCACCTGCAAGTAAAAGATAATAATTCATGGGATTATTGGAAAGATCAAATTAACAAATATAAAGGTTTTAGTACAGAGAGGGTACATAATTTTAGTTTATCCATTTAAAAATACTCTAGATGTGTCTTCAGTTGAATAAAGCTTTATTAAACACCTAGCTCAGTAGAGTGCTAATGCTGAGATGTTTTTTAAGTGCCTACAATTGTAAAGTGCCAAAGGAAAGTGCTTTTACATATTTCATTTAACTTGATGCTTGCAATAATATGTGAATAGTTTACTTGGGTTCCCGTTTAAAATTATTAAGATTAGATCATTTAAGCAAGATTAAATATTTATTAAGTGCCAGTTATGTGCATGGTTACAGGGCAAATGACAGAATTTCTGCCGTTGTGGAGCCTATCATTCAGGATCATTATTGAGCATTTCTGGCTTTCATTGCTATCTAGATATGATACTAAGGGTAGGAATGAGCTATTTCTGCCAATATCTATAGTTAATCTAAGTATTCAAGTAAACTGGTCTATTTTCTAGAGATATGGGAGAGGAGTAATCTGAATATTTCTGTTATAGCTGAGGAGAAATTCATTTTCTTTTTTTTTTTTTAAAGATTTTATTAATTTATTCATAAGAGACAGAGAGACAGAGAGACAGAGAGAGAGAGAGAGAGGCAGGCTCCCCGCCGAGCAGGGAGCCCGATGCGGGACTCGATCCCCGGACTCCGGGATCATGACCTGAGCCGAAGGCAGACGCTCAACCATCTGAGCCACCCAGGCACCCGAAATTCATTTTCTTTTAACCTAAAAATATAGAACTTCTAAAAATGGTGAGCTTGAATGTTCAAGTGGATTTGGGAATGGAGAGAGAAATGAGTGCTGTTTCGACTAAGAAAAAACTTTGAATCAAGGCTTAGCTTTAAAGGTGGTTATGATAAAACTTAAAGCCTCAAACACAAATATTTGGAGTATCAATATCAGTTGTACAAAGCCTTATACATAGTAGGAGCTCAGTATTTATTTGTTGTCCACAAACTCTTGAAATCTCATTTCTGTGATGCCACCACACTCCTGATTTCCTTCATATCCATCTGGCTTTTCTGTCTCCCTAGGAAGCTCATCTTCCAGAACCTGGCCCTGAAATGTTACAGTTCTTTTAAGACCCCATAGCTGACCTTTTGCTGACTATTCTGTTCTCTCTTCTCTTGTTCTCTCATTCTCTCTCTCTCTCTGCTATCTCATTCACAGTTCAGTGACTATATGCCAGTGATTCTTTTTTTCTTAATTTTTAAGAAAGATTTTTTTTTTTTTAAGAAAGATTTTATTTAAGAGAGAGAGAAAGCACGAGCAGGGAGAGGGGCAGAAGGAGAGGGAGAGGGACAAGCAGACTCCCCATTAAAAGCAGAGCCCAACGAAGGGCGTGATCCCAGGACCCTGAGATCATGAGAGATTACGACCTCCGCGGAAGTCAGACATTTAACAGACTGAGCCACCCAGGCACCCCGATTCTTAAATTTATATTTCTAGTCCTGCCCTGTTCTCTCACCTCCAGATGCAAGTATCTGATTGCGTACTGGACAGTGCAAAGGTCTCCAACTCAGCCTATCTTTTTTTTTTTTAAGATTTTATTTATTTATTTGAGAGAGAGCACATGAGTGTGGGGGAGGGGCAGAGGGAGAAGGAGAAACAGATTCCCAGATGAGCAGGGAGGTGGGGCTTGATTCCAGGACCCTGGGATCATGACCTGAGCTGAAAGCAAATGTTTAACCAACTGAGCCACTCAGATGCCCCTCCAACTCAGCCTGTTTCAAACCTAACTTAAGGTCACCTGGGTGGCTCAGTCAGTTAAGCATGTGCCTTCAGCCCAGGTCATGATCCCAAGATCCTGGGATCGAGCCCGCATCAGTCTCCCTGCTCAGTGGGAAGTCTGCTTCTCCCTCTGCACCCCCCTCAAATAAATAAATAAAATATTTAAAAAATATATTTTAAACCGAACTCATTATTTTCTTCAGCCCACTCCCAAAACCTTGTCTTCTTCCTGTATTCCCTGCCTCCATGAATTGAATATCCATCCTTCCATGTGCACAGACTAGAAACCTAGGAATCATTCTCCACACCTTCCCCTTTCACTCCCCATGTTCAATGCATACACAAATCCTATCAATTTTCTCTTTAATATATCTTGATTCTGTTCATGCCTCCTCCTCTAGGCCAAGCTCCTACCATTTTGCTTGTAGGTACTCTATCCTTTTAGCTGGTCTCTCTGTATCTTGTCTTCTCCCCTCTAGTCTGTTCTCCCATGCTACAGCCAGAATGTTCTTTCTACAGTACAGTTTTATATTTCAGCTCATGTCTCTTCCTATTTTGCTCTTTACAGACCAAATTTCTTAGTAAGACTCAAGTCTCCCTTTTAAGGCTCTCACAGCACCAAATGCCTCTGTGTGATCATTTACGTAACATATGTCTCCCTGACTAGATGGAAAACTTCAGTATCGCAGGACCATGTGGATTTTACTCCCTGTTGTTTTTTTAGAGCCCCTAGCCCAGTGTATGGGTTTAGTAGGTGCTCAGTAAATATTTGTTAAAAGAATAGATGATTGACCTGCACCTCTCTCCCTATATTTTTCTATTTTGTACTTTAAAATATGGTGAAAAATATAAACTTGTAGGAAGTATATAGTTGTAGAAAACAAAATATAGAAAATATAAAGAAGGAAATAAAACTGGTTCATAAATTTTCTATTTAATTCACAGATAATAATGTTAACATTTTGGTTTATTTTAATCTTTCTATAAGTTCATATAATATATTTATCTTACCTGTTGTGGTCAAATTGTGAAGAAATTTGTATATCTTTTGTTTTTCACTTAATATTTTGTCAGAAGTTTTCTTCCATGTAATTACAAATTATTTGAAAATTAAACTTAGTGGTTGCATACGTTCTGTCCTGAAGCCCATCTTTCTAATCTGGCTTATAACTGTATAGTTGAATTATTTCCACTTTTTTTTTTTGCTCTGATGAAATAGCATTTTCTCTCTCTCTCAATACATTTCTGGAAGTAGAATTCCTGGGTCAGAGAGTATACACATTTTCATTTTGAATCATACTGCCAAATGTTTGTACCACTTATACTCCTACTAACAGCATGTGAGGGCTGGTTTTCCCACCTCCACTCCAACACTGGCCTTCGGAGTCTTTAAATGTTTTTTTTCCCCCTTTGTTATTGAGGTATAATTGATTTTAACTGGTTATTATCTTTTATTACTAGAGAGGTTAAAATTTTTTTCATATAGTTTCATTGGGCAAATGTACCTTATTGTAACTATCTCATATCCTTTGCTCACTTTTAATTTGTAAAAATGGTAAAATACACAAAACATGAAATTTTTTTAAGTATACAGTTCAGTAGTGTTAATTATCTTCACAATGTGGTGCAACTGATCTCCAGAACTCTTTTATCTTGCAAACCTGAAACTGTACCCATTAAACAGCAACTCCTGATTTCCCCTTCCCTCAGCCACTGGCAACCACTTTTCTCCTTCCTGTTTTTCTGTTTGACTACTCTTGATACCTTACAGAAGTGGAATCATGTAGTATTTGTCTTTTTGTGACTGGTTTATTTCACTTAACATAATGTCCTGAAGGTTTATCCATGTTGTGGCATGTGTCAGTTTCCTCCCTTTTTCAGTCTGAATAATAATCAATTGTATGTATGTACCACATTTTGTTTATCCATTCATCTGTGGATAGACACTTGGGTTGCTTCCACCTCTTGGCTATTGTGAATAATGGTGCTATGAACATCTGTACATTCTTTCCCACTTTATAACTGAGGTACTTTAGGGGCACCTGGGTGGCTCAGTTGGTTAAGCATCTGCCTTTGGCTGAGGTCATGATCCCAGAGTCCTGGGATCGAGTCCCATGTCAGGCTCCCTGCTCTGCAGAAAGCCTGATTCTCCGTCTCCCTCTGCTGCTCCCTCTGCTTGTGTTCTCTCTCTGTCAAATACGTGAAATCTTGAAAAAATAAAATATGTATTTGTAACAGGTCTGTGTTTTTTTAATTATCAGAAACAACAACTAATATTTAGTTGTGCTTAGTATAGGCCAAGTATTCTGCTCAGCTTTGACATCAAAACCCATACTTTTATTCCATATGCTGCCTATCCTCTCTGATATGCATATTGTATTATACAGGCTATCTGCCTAATCTGTATATTGCAAATGTCTTCCCACTCTGTCATTTGTATTTAAACTTTGAGGTTTTCTACTTTGCTGATGTTTGTTGTATGCAAATGTAGTCAAAGTTTATATTTAGTTCTGACTTTGGTAACATGCTTAGAAAGTCTTTTCTTTGGAGTGCCTGGCTGGCTCAGTTGGAAGAACATGTAACTCTCAATCCCAAGGTCATGAATTTGAGCCCCATATTGGGTGTAGAGATTACTTACATAAATAAATAAGAAAAAAAGAAAAGACTTTTTGTCAAAATTATAAACATAATTACCTGGGTTTTTTTCTACATATGGTATATGATTTAATTTGGATATTTTAACCTGTTTTTTTTTAAGGTAAAGTAGGAGGAAGTAATATTTTCCTTCTTTCAGTGGTGAGCCAATTTTCTATGCACTCTTTATGAGTTAATCAGTCTTTGTCCCCACCTATATGATATGCTACTTCTATCATATACTTTTATGTACTTAGGTACATAAAACCTATTTAGTTATTGTGTATGTTATTTTAATATCCTACTAGATCCAGTTCATAAAGATGTTATAATTTGCATTTTTGTTCATGGGATTAATCTGTGAGGTTACGTTGTCTGGTTTTGGCAATAGTAAGATGTACTAAAAAGCTTCTTCACTTTTTCTGTGTTAACTTATGTTATTATTTAACAAACACATGTATTTCCTTATATTTTTCCAATCAGAAATGTGGCTCTCCTCAGAGGATACTACGGGTTTGCAGGGCTCCTGTGAGGATTATAGCACTAATGCCTTTCTTAACCTTCTCGGGCTACAAGAAAGTGAGGGAAAGTCACCTTTTTGCCTTAAGGCAGACTGTCTCAGATGGATGTTTTGATAAGTAGACCAATAACAATGAAGTTCTTGTGAAATATTGGAACTAGCTTTGCGAAGAGTATGGGTGGTTTAAGAGCTATGTGTTTCTGGCCTAAGAAAGCACTGCTAGGGGCACCCGGGTGGCTCAACTGGTTAAGCGTCTGCGTTCGGCTCAGGTCATGATCCTAGGGTCCTGGAATCGAGTCCCACATCACATCCGGCCCCTTGCTCACTGGGGAGCCTGCTTCTCCCTCTACCCCTCCCCGCTGCTTGTGATCTCTCTCATGCTCTTTCTCTAATAAATAAATTTAAAAAGAAAGAAAGAAAGCACTACTAGTCACAAATCTGAGAATGGCAGTTTGAATTTTAGAGTTGTTTGGTGGTGGGGCGCCTGGGTGGCTCAGTTGTTAAGCATCTGCCTTCAGCTCAGGTCATGATCCCAGGGTCCTGGGATGGAGCCCCGCATCGGGCTCTCTGCTCTGCGGGAAGCCTGCTTCTCCCTCTCCCACTCCCCCTGCTTGTGTTCCCTCACTCGCTGTGTCTTTCTCTGTCAAATAAAGAAATACAAATAAATAAATATTTAAAAAAAAAAAAAGGACACCTAGGGGTGCCTTGGTGGCTCAGTTGGTTAAGCGTCTGCCTTCCGCTTGGGTCATGATCCCAGGATCTTGGGATAGAGTCCTGCATAGGGCTCCCTGCTCAGCGGGGAGTCTGCTTCTCCCTCTCCCTCCACCCCTCCCCACCACTTGTGCTCTCTCTCTCAAAAAAAAAAATAAAAATCTTTAAAAAAATAAAAACCACTAGTACTCATGTGAAAATTAAAATATTCAGCTATTACCCTCATTGAAAGGGAATACAAGCACCTTATGAAAAGTTTTTTTTTTTTTTAATTATTAAAGAATGAGGGGGCACCTGGGTGGCTCAGTCTTTAAGCATCTGCCTTTGGCTCAGGTCATGATCCCAAGGTCCTGGAATTGAGCCCCGCATTGGGCTCCCATGCTCAGCGGGAAGCCTTCTTCCTCTCCCACTCCCCCTGCTTGTGTTCCCTCTCTTGTTGCTCTGTCAAATAAAGAAATCTTAAAACAAAACAAAACAAAACTGGGGCGCCTACGTGGCTCAGTTGTTAAGCTTCTGCCTTCAGGTCATGATCCCAGCGTCCTGGGATCAAGCCCCACATCGGGCTCTCTGCTCCGGGGGGAAGCCTGCTTCTCCTTCTCCTACTCTCCCTGCTTGTGTTCCCTCTCTCACTGTCTCTCTCTCTGTCAAATAAATAAATAAAAATCTTAAAAAAAAAAAGTTCCTGGGCGCCTGGGTGGCTCAGTTGGTTAAGCGACTGCCTTCAGCTCAGGTCATGATCCTGGAGTCCCTGGATCGAGTCCAGCATCGGGCTCCCTGCTCGGCAGGGAGCCTGCTTCTGCCTCTGACCCTCCCCCCTCTCATGTGCTCTCTCTCTCTCATTCTCTCTGTCTCAAATAAATAAATAAAATCTTTGAAAAAAATAAAAAAAGTTCCGTATTTAAAAAAAAAAGAGTTGTTTGATGGTAACAGTAGTCTAGTTGATAGACAGCACCTTTTCCCCTTATATGAGTGGTTCCTGCCAGATTTCAAGGTATCTTAACTTTAATTTCACAAATAAAATAGATATTTTGTGTATAGATTAGACCATATATACATATATATGTTTATGTGTGTGTATGGATATATATACATATATATTATATAGTAGTTCTTTGGGGAGAAAAATCTATAAAAATCAAACTGGTTGCTGTCAAAAGGTCAGATTTGAGGAGTAGTTGCAGCTCACATCACAATAATCTCCACTCCATTCTGCCCCAGTATTTTTTCTCTCCATCTCTCTTCCTCTGTTCTTTAATAAGATTTTTAAAAACAGCATTATTTTAAAGATATAAAACTCCGGAAAAAAAGATATGAACCTCTGGCTAATTGTTTTGGCAGAGAATGCCAGAGGAGTCCTGTAAAATAAAAAGATCTGAGAAATAAGGTGATTCGGGTGTGATCTTGGAGACACAACTGAAGAACAGTTGGAACTTGGAAACTCCAACTTTAATTTACAGTGAAGAAAGGATAGGGTTAAGACTAGTAATAATTATATGTGGGTATGGAATATTGGAATTAATAACCATTGCCTGATACTGGATTTGCTCTTTCTGAAGAGTCTAATATGAGTCAAGGAGGGCTGGGCAGTTTCTTGTAGGATGGAGTCTCCAGTAGTCTTGTTCTGGATTTCAGAGACACCCATGAAAAAGAAATGGATGACGGCTTGTAGTACAGAACACAGGGGAGTTGGCGCGGGGGGAGGGGCGGGGTTCAGGATACTTAGAAACACAATTTATTGATGCCTGGGAAGGGAGACATTCTGGTCAGCGTGGCAGTTTCCAGTTGCCATTCCAGCTCTGCAAACCCCTGGGACTTCCCCAAACGTCTGTGTAGGAAGGGGGCGCTGCGTGAGCTTTTCCCTAGGTAGGTTGCCTCCGAATTAGAACTAGTGTTTATACAACAGCTTTTTCAAGTAAGGGTGATGATTTGCTGTATATATATATATATTTTAAAGATTTTATTTATTTATTTGACACAGAGAGAGACACAGCGAGAGAGGGAACATAAGCAGGGGGAGCAGGAGAGGGAGAAACAGGCTTCCCGCTGAGCAGGGAGCCCGATGCGGGGCTCGATCCCAGGACCCTGGGATCATGACCTGAGCTGAAGGCAGACACACTTAACCGACTGAGCCACCCAGGTGCTCCGACTTGCTGTATATTTGAAAGAGAGCATATTTTGAACTTGTGCTTGAAGCCTTGAACAACCTATTTTTAGCAAAACACGGACTGGATTTTCCTATGTAGTTTTGCCATTTGTAGACTTGATCTTTCAATTACCTGGCTTCCTGACCTGCGCCAGACATCAGTGACATCATTAGCTCCCACACCTTGAAAGAAGGAATTAATTAATGTCGTTTATCTTTAAATCTGTAGAGTGTCTTTCCCTTTAAATTTCATTCGAACAGCACGAGTAGCTAGGGAATGGGATGCGCAAAAGGGGTGTGGAATATGTAGATAAGCGCAGTGACTGCTGGTCGTGCTTACACTGGGCATATATTTCCTAGATTTTGTTTAATATCCAGATATACAAAATATTGCTGCATAGTAACTATAACTTGGAGACTCTCTATTTCAGAAGAAACGGGGTTGATAGAATGCATGAGAAAAGTGATCCTATCTTTAGAATGACTTGAATCTGAGGGTGAGGTGCCAGACAATTCTTTTGGCTCATACTTACCTGGCAGGGGAGATACCATGATCACGAAGGTGGTTTTCCCAGGGCGAGGCTTATCCATTGCACTCCGGATGTGCTGACCCCTGCGATTTCCCCAAATGTGGGAAACTCGACTGCATAATTTGTGGTAGTGGGGGACTGCGTTCGCGCTTTCCCCTGATTTGTGTTTGAAAGAGAAGATAATTTTTTTCTAGTTTTTTAAAATTATTGGTTGGTTTTTCTTTGTAGCGGTTTTGGGATTGTGTGTCACTGGACGCACTACTACTTAAAACAGTAGCTGTGGAGGAGTATTGGTAAGGGGTGGTTAGGTGTATAAATGAGTTTGTTGGTTTATTTACATTATGTACTGAACTGTGGGTGTGCTGCTGATCTTAGTTCAAATTCGGAAAACTGGACTGTGATTTTTTGGTAGAGGAGCACTTTCCACTGGTAACTTGCATTTTGAGAAGATAGTGGTTCTCTTATTACTGCCTGGGTTTTAATTTATCAGTATGGCTTTGTGTAATCATTCTGTTATCTACGATAGTATAACGATGTGTGCAGCCATTATTGCTTGCGTGGCTGTTCGCTTGGTACCAGTTATTTAGCCCAGTGGAGTGTACTCTTCTGCCGACCACTAGAGCGCTCACTTCGCTCCACCTTAGGCTATCTGCATCCGTTTATTATTTACCACTTATATTTAAATGAGTAGTTAAAATTTCAGAGGGGTTTCTTTTCAGGTATGTTTCATGAGCTGTATCGTTAGATTTTCCCGAAAATGAGGAACCGGACTACAGTACAATCTCTCCTAGTGAGAGTATTTTATGTTTTCTCCTAGACCTTGATTTTTTTACCCCCAAATAATTTTATTAAAGTAACATCCACTCTTTCTCACCCTGCCCCATTCCTTTCCCCAGAGCACTACTTTTTTTTTTTCTTTCTTTTTTTAAAGTAAACTCTAGGCCTAACATGGGGCTTGAACTCAACAACCCCAGATCAAGACTGGCATGCTCTACCTACTGAGCCAGCAAGGCGACCCCCAGAGTACTACGTGTAAAGCTTGTTTAGCTGTTTCATAATAGTTGCCTCAATAAATAATGTTTGTGCTGGTGTTTATACTGAGCGTTTGGCTGATATTCCCTACCCCAGTACCTTCCTTCCTCTATCCTTTTATTTTTTTAAAGATTTTATTTATTTGAGAGATCGAGAATGAGAGAGAGCACATGAGAGGGGGGAGGGTCAGAGGGAGAAGGAGACTCCCCGCTGAGCAGGGAGCCGGATATGGGACTCCGTTCCGCAACTCCAGGATCATGACCTGAGCCAAAGGCAGTCGCCTAACCGAGCCCCCCAGGCGCCCTCTGTCCTTTATTTATGGAACAATTTTCTGTTCTTCAGTCGGTTCCCTTGGTTATTTTATTTTATTTTATTTATTTTTTATTTATTTGACAGAGCGAGAGCAGGAACACAAGCAGGGGGAGTGGGAGAGGGAGAAGCAGGCTTCCCGCCGAGCAGGGAACCCGATGTGGGGCTCGATTCCAGGACTCTGGGATCATGACCTGAGCCGAAGGCAGACGCTTAACGACTGAGCCACCCAGGTGCCCCGGTTATTTTATTTTATTTAAAGATTTATTTATTTGAGAGAAAGCGCGAGCGCGTGCATATGCGCACCAGTGGGGGGAGGGGCAGGGGGAGCAAAACTCAGGCGACTCCCGGCTGAGCGCAGGGTTCCATCCCATGACCCTAAACCAAGGTTATGACCTGAGCCAAAACCAAGAGTCAGAGGCTTAACCGACTGAGCCACCCAGGCGCCCCACCTTGATGATTTTAAATCACATCTCTTTATTACTTGTTAGCTCCTCACTTGGAAGGATAAGGATATTAGCAAGGCTTTGGGGTTTTAAAAGAAACTGTTAGGATTTTGCCCCTTCCAGTCATAAAAAGAAATAATTTGTTAATAATATTGTAGACCATGGGGCGCCTGGGTGGCTCAGTCGGTTAAACATCTGCCTTTGGCTCAGGTCATCATCTCAGGGTGCTGGGATCGAGCCCCATGTCGGGCTCCCTGCTCGGCGGGGAGCCTGTTTCTCCCTCTCGCCTTCTTCCTCCCTGCTGCTCATGCTCGCTCTCTCTGTCAAATAAATAAATAAAATATTTGAAAAAAATCTATATTGTAGACTAGAGTGATAGAAGAAAATACAGGAAGAAATTTGAGTGGTAGGAAAATGTGAAGTATTTGCCACTTGTAAATAGTATTTTGAAATTTCATTTTCTTTTACTTATTCAAGTATAATTGACATAAAATATTTAGATTAGTTTCAGGTGTACAACATAGTGATTGGACATTTGTATACATTTACCATCTATCACCTTACAAAATTAATAGATTATTGACCAAATTCCCCATACTGTATGTTACATCCCCATGACTTATTTATTTTATAGCTGGAAGTTTGTACTTCTTAATCCCCTTCTTCCATTACACCCCTTGCCCCCCTCCCCTCTGACAACCAACCATCAATTTGTTCTCTATATTGGTGAATCTAAATTTTGTTTTGTCATAGATTCTACATATAAGTGAAATCATGTGGGATTTGTCTTTCTTTGACTTAAAATTTTCATTTTCTAAGTGTTTTGTTGCTGGTACACAGAAATACAGTTGATTTTTGGGGTGCCTGGGTGGCCCAGTCAGTTAAGCGTCTGCCTTCGGCCGGGGTCATGATTCCAGGGTCCTGGGATCAAGCCCTGTATTGGACTTCTTGCTCGGCAGGGAGCCTGCTTCTCCCTCTCCCCCACTTGTGCTCTCTGTCTCAAATAAATAAATAAAATCTTTAATAAAAAAGAAATACAGGGCGCCTGGGTGGCTCAGTTGGTTAAGCGACTGCCTTCAGCTCAGGTCATGATCCTGGAGTCCCAGGATCGAGTCCCGCATCGGGCTCCCTGCTCAGCAGGGAGTCTGCTTCTCCCTCTGCCCCTCCCCCCTCTCATGTGCTCTCATTCTCTCTCTCTGAAATAAATAAATAAAATCTTAAAAAAAAAAAAGAAGAAATACAATTGATTTTTTAAAATATAAACTATATTGTTAAGTTTACTTATTTATTTATTTTTAAGATTTTATTTATTTGACACAGAGAGACACAGTGAGAGAGGGAACACAAGCAGGGGGAGTGGGAGAGGGAGAAGCTGGCTTCCCGCGGAGCAGGGAGCCCGATGTAGGGCTCGATCCCAGGACCCTGGGATCATGACCTGAGCCAAAGGCAGACGCTTAACAACTGAACCACCCAGGCGCCCCGAAATACAATTGATTTTTATGTATTAATCTTGTATCCTGTGACTTTGCTAAATTCCATTATGAGTTTTAGTATTGGGGGGTTAAATGCTTTAGGATTTTCTACATAAACTGCTGTCATATGTGAATAAAAACATTTTTCCTTCTTTCTTTCCAAACCAAGAGTTTTTGTTTTCCTTGCCGTAAGCTCTAGCTAAGAACCTCCAGTATAGTGTTGAATAAAAGTGGCTAAAGTAGTCATTCTTGTTTTGTTCTTTATCTGGAAGAAAGATACTTTTACCATGAAGTATATTAGCTGTAGATTTTCATAGATACCGTTTATCAAACTGATACCTTGATACGTTTTTTAAAAATCATAAATGGGTGCTGAATTTTGTTAACTTTTTCTGCAACTACTTCTTAATCTGTGGATGTGATGAATTATATGGCTTGATTTTCTAATGTTAAACCAACTTTGTATTCCCGAGATAAGTCCCACATGATATTTTACCCTTTTCCTTTATTGCTGGATTTGGTTTGCAATTTTAGAGGAACTAAAGTAATTTTGTATCTATGTCCATGATGGATAATAGTCTGTACTTTTCTTACATGGTCTTCATCCTGTTTAGGTATCAGAGTAATGCTGGTTCATAAAATAAGTTGGCTCTTTCCCTTGGGTGCACCACTGAAGATCCTTGGTGTCAGTTGGGACGTGGAAAATGTTTCCTTCTCTTCTGTTTTCTCAGAGTTATGTTAAATTAGTTTTTTGAGCAGAAGAGTGACATGATTGGATTTAGGCTTTAGCAGGATACTTGGCTACTGTGTTAATAGACTGGAAGAAGGGAGATCACTTAGGTTACTGCACTCTTCTAGGCATAAGATGAGAATGGCTTGTACCAAAGTGGTAGCACTGGAGATGGTGAGAAGTGGTCAGATTCTTATTATTTTTTAAGAAAAACGATAAAGACTGTGGATTGAATGTGTGATATGAGAAGAAAGGAGAAAAATAGGACCCCTAAATCTGATCTGTACCTTCAGTTCTTTTTTCACCTATTAAATATAGAATCCAGGACGCTGTACCTCCTGTTCCTCCTCTCCATCCATTCTTATTCACAGATGGGGAGGCCAGGGTATCAACATCTCAGGTACTCAAAATCATGAGGGAAGGGATGGTCTCCTTTATATTATGAAAAACTTGTTTTTTTATTATGAAAAACTTCTAATGTAAACTAAAATAGATTAATATAGTATTCTCCCATTTAGCCACACCAAGCTTCAGCAGTGATCAACTCAAGACCAATCTTGTTTCATCTATACCTCCACATCCTAAACCCCCAAACCTGTTTGTTTTTTTTTTTTAAGATTTTATTTATTTGACAGAGCACAAGCAGAGGGAGAGAGAGGGAGAAGCAGGCTCCCTGCTGAGCAAGGAGTCCGATGTAGGACTCGATCCCAGGACCCTGGGATCATGACCCCGGCCGAAGGCAGCCGCTTAACCAACTGAGCCACCCAGGCGTCCCCCCAAACCTGTTTTGAAGTAAATCCCATATATAGTATTTCAGCCATGATGATTTCAGTATGTATCTCTAAAGATAACAGCTCTTTTTCTTGACATTTTTAACCGCTTTATTGAAGTATAATATACACATAACATTCAGTCATTATTTGGCTTAATGATTAATATTTTATACAATTGTCCAACCATTACCACAGTCCAGTTTTAGCACATTTTTATGACCCCCCCCCAAATTCTCCTGTGCCCAGTTGCCATGCCCCAGCCCTAGCCATAGGCAACAATGGATCTTTCTCTTATTGATTTGCCTTGTCTAGAAATTTCATATAAAATGGAACCGTAGGATGCCTGGGTGGCTTAGTTGGTTAAGCAACTGCCTTCGGCTCAGGTCATGATTCTGGAGTTCCAGGATCGAGTCCTGCATGGGGCTTCCTGCTCAGTGGGGAGTTTGCTTCTCCCTCTGACCCTATCCCCTCTCATGCTCTCTCTCTCTCTCATTCTCTCTCTCAAATAAATAAAATCTTTAAAAATAAATAAATAAAATGGAACCATAAAGAGTGTTGTGTCTGACTTCTTTCATGTCATGTTTTTGAGTTTCATTCATACTGATACATTTATTATTTTGTTCCTTTTTATTACTAAATAATATACTGTTATTCTGCATTTTTTCTGTTATTCTGTATTTTTGTCAAGCAAGTAAACCTGTACCACCTAATTGGTGGCATCGGAATGCTAACTTTATTGTTTCTCCCGATTTTATCTTTTTTTTTTTTTTTAAGATTTTATTTATTTATTTGACAGAGAGACACAGCGAGAGAGGGAACACAAGCAGGGGAAGTGGGAGAGGGAGAAGCAGGCTTCCCGCAGAGCAGGGAGCCCGATGTGGGGCTCGATGTGGGGCTCGATCCCAGGACGCTGGGTTCATGACCCGAGCCGAAGGCAAACGCTTAACGGCTGAGCCACCCAGGCACCCCCCGATTTTATCTCTTGTGAGAAAAGAGGATTAAGGTTTATTTCTGACTGGTTTGTTCTTCTCTAGGTCAGTTTGAATTCTGGACTCTTGAGGCTGTTAAAATAACCAGGATATATTACTCTCTTAAATAGCTATTTTTTTAAACATTTTATTTATTTATTTTGATGGAGAGAGAGAGCGAGAGAGCGAACACAAGCAGGGGGAGTGGGAGAGGGAGAAGCAGGCCTCCCACTGAGCAGGGAGCTCCATCCCAGGACCCTGGGATCATGACCTGATCCTAAGGCAGCTGCCTAACGACTGAGCCACCCAGGCGCCCCTTAAATAGCTATTTTCATCTGCCAGGCAGCCATTTGGGACTTTTGAGCCCTGTTTAGGAGACCACCCTCTTCTGTTAATCCTTTCTACCTGAGACAGTTAACAGTTAAGTAGAATAATTTCAGCTGTCTTTTATTATAGGACACAACACCTGGATTGGATCTGGGTATTTTTTTAAGATTTTAGTTATTTATCTGACAGAGAGCACAAGCAGGGGGCGTGTCAGGGAGAGGGAGAAGCAGACTCCCCGCTGAGCAGAAAGCCGGATGCCCCTGGGTTTTTGGGGGGTTTTTTTAAAGATTTTATTTTTTTTACGTAATCTTTACACCCAGCATGGGGCTCAACCTCACAACCCCAAGATCAAGTGTCACATGCTCCACCAACTGAGCCAGTCAGCCACCCCAGATCTGGGTATTTTTTTTTTTTTTTAAGATTTTATTTATTTATTTATTAGAGCGTGGGCGAGAGAGAGTGAGCGAGAGTACAAGCAGGGGGAGCTGCAGGCAGAGGGAGAAGCAGCAGGCTCCCTGCTGAGCAAGGAGCCCGATGCGGGACTCGATCCCAGGATCCTGGGATCGTGACCTGAGCCAAAGGCAGCTGCTTAACCGACTGAGCCACCCAGGCGACCCAGATCTGGGTATTTTTAAAAGCCTCTTAGTTATATCTTTGTGAAGGTATTGCTGGCAACTGGATGTGTCTGCAGACAACTGTTAACCTTTTTATTCTGCTGATTGTGTTTCAGTTTCAGGGTATGGTATGTTCTGGTTCTTCCTAGTTCCCAGATCTAACTTGACCTCCAAGCTCATGTTCACCTGTCTTATAGATGCAGTTTTCACTGCTTCTTCCTAGAACAAATCCTTGTGCACCTATATTTCCAGTCCTTCCTGACCCTCACAGTCTGACCAGGTTAAAGTATCTCCAGGGGCCTGGTATATAAAAATACGATCTCTCAGTAGGCTTCTAAGTGTAAATAATTAAATGTAGTCACGTGAGTACTATTTTTGGCACTTTATTTAAAACTAAATGATGAGAGACCCAAAGTACAGATATTTCACAACACACTTTTAAATTTTCTTTCAAAGTAACACAACTACTTGATTTAAAAACTCAAATAGTGGGGTGCCTGAGTGGCTCAGTCAGTAGAGCATGCGATTCTTGATTGCAGGGTCATGAGTTCAAGCCCCCCATTGGGCGGAGAGCTTACTTTAAAAAAAAGTAAAGGAGGATTTAGCTCTCTTGCACCACCATCTCTTTTCTATTTTTCCTAATATAGTTTAAAACCAGTTGATTAGGGACACCTGGGTGGCTCAGTCGTTAAACGTCTGCCTTCGGCTCGGGTCATGATCCCAGGGTCCTGGGATCAAGTCCCTCATTGGGCTCCCTGCTCAGCGGGAAGCCTGCTTCTCCCTCTGCCTGCCACTTCCCCTGCTTGTGCTCTGTCTCTCTGACAAATAAATAAATAAATAAAACCAGTTGATTAAATCACTTGGTTAAATCAATATTCAGTATTTATATTTCTCTTATGCAAACATGCACAGCAGAGCGTGGTCATTGAAAGTCACCAAGTTTCCTTTAATTTTGTTTTTTCTCTTTTTAGTTTTTTTTTTTCTGTTTAATTTTACCTTTTTTCACTTGGTTTCTTTCCCCTCAATTAGGAATGGCCTAATTCTTCCCATACCTTCCAATAGCCTATTGTTCTCTACAGAGGAAGTCACGCCAGATATTCTTTCTGGAGATCTATCTACTTCTATTTTTCTCCTATGTAAACCCATCACTTTTTTTTAAAGTTTAATTTAAGTAATCTTTACACCCAAAGTGAAGCTTGAACTCATGAGCCTGAGATCAAGAGTCGTATGCTGTACTGATTGAGCCAGCCAGGCGCCCCTAAACCCATCACTCTTTCAGCCTACTACATGGGTAGGCTGCATAGGTAATAGTTTAAATGGGAATCAAATTCTGTATTGGAGTTAAATTTTCCTTCATCATGACAAAGACATCACTTTATTGATTTCTACCCTCCAAAAGTTATTGAGAAGGCTTTCTGATTCCTGATCTTTTTAATGTGACATATGTGACTAACCTTTCATTCTCTCTTGGAAAAGCTGCAGAATCATCTCTTTGTTTCTATTATTCTGTAATTTCCTAATGTGTCATAGTGTGTCTTAAAGTCATTCATTTTATGGGGTGCCTGAACAAGGGCCATTTCAACCAGGAAACTTTTCATGTTGGGAAATTCTCTTGTATTATTTCATTGGTGATTTCCCCTCCTTGGTTTTTATTTTTTTATTTTTTTAAAGATTTTATTTGACAGAGAGAGCACTAGCAGAGGGAGAGAGAGGGAGAAGCAGGTTCCCTGCTGAGCAAGGAGCCCGATGTGAGACTCGATCCCAGGACTCTGGGATCATGACCTGGGCCGAAGGCAGCCACTTAACCGATTGAGCCACCCAGGCGTCCCTCCCCTCCTTGGTTTTTAATTTAGAACCCCTACAGTGGTCTTCTAATTAAAAAAAAATTTTGTTTTCTATCCATATTTTTCACTCAATGCATATATTCAGTTTTTTACTTCTACAGTCATATATTTAAGACCTCTTTTAAAATTTTCTATTTGTATAGCTTCTTACACTTATTTTTCAGATGCAAGGTCTTTTAGCTCTCTGAGGATTTTATTTGTTTTGTTTTAAAGATTTTATTTATTTTTTGACAGAGATACAGTGAGAGAGGGAACACAAGCATGGGGAGTGGGAGAGGGAGAAGCAGGCTTCCCACTGACCAGGGAGCCCGATGCGGGGCTCGATCCTAGGACCCTGGGACCATGACCTGAGCCGAAGGCAGATGCCTAACCATCTGAGCCACCCAGGCGCCCCTATCTGAGTATTTTAATGATAGTTTTTATTTTTGTTTTTAGTTTTCTTCCCTTTGCATAACCTGTTTCCTCCAAATTGTCTTTTGGTTGGTTTAGCTACTAGCTTTCATGTTGGAGGCGTTTGTCAACGTCTGGTCATCCTTGGTGGTTCAGTGTTCCTTGATTATTTATAGATGTTCAGTATACCATCTCTGCCCATCACCCAGAATTTAGTGTAGTGAAAAACTGAAGCAACCTAAGTGTCCAGCAACAGGGGAACAATTTTATAAATAATGAGCCATTCATAAGATGGACGGTCATGCAGAAATTTAAAATTATATTAACAAGTTGATTGGAAGCTCTGAGGGCCAAGGTGAGGTGTTTGGCACCCTGCAGAATAATCTGCATAGTAGTCTTTCTGAAAGCCCATGGCTGACATTTTTGGGACTTTGTTTTATGGTGATCACATTCTTCAGAGGAAACTTCCAGTATCCTGGAAGGTAAAGGCTTGGTTGCTAGGGTCCTGGAAACCAAATGGAATATGAGAGGGAGGTCTCAGCATTCAGCCTTTGGAATGTATATGTACATTCTCTTTTCAGTAAATGTTTTAAGTTTTCATCTGAGCTTTTCCAGAGAGCTCCAGAGATGCAGAAATTTAAAATCCTGCTTCCTACATATTTTTAATGAGAGAATAAAATTAGTTGGTAAAATAATATATGTAATAATTATACGTTGTGTTGTCTTGACTATTTTAAAAGAAACAAACAAGAAAAACCCTGCTCTAGAGGCCCACAGTCTAATGGATGAGGTAACTGAATTCCAGGCAGAGAGAAAGTAAGGCAGCAATATAGGCACAGGCTAGATTGCTCTCAAGAAAAGCAGTCCATCCTTAGGGGCTAGGTGTTATTAACAGACCATGGACAGGGAGGGGTAGGAGACAAAGCCTGGGGCCTGAGCTGGGTGGAGGTCTGACTGCATAGTTCTTCCCCATTCTGCACAAACTGAGGAAGAGATTCAGAGGCTAGAAGCTTATCTAGAGTCGTGGGCAGTGTGTACACTGAATTGCAGTCAAGATCTTGGATTCCAAAACCCTTACTCTGCAATACACCCTGCTAACACGTAGCCAGCCAGGAGTTTCTCCTGGACACCCTTGTTTCTCCAGTTCCTGGAATAGGAGGAAATGGTGCCGGACTGGTGTGATGCATTAGTATCCCCGGAAAGCCTGAAGCCAAGCTGGCTTGCGGTTAAAAGCTCGTGTTTGTTTGCTGAAGAGTACTTTACATAGGGAGATCTGAAGACCTTCAGCTATGCCAAAAGTTGGGAGAGGGATGGATTTCTGTCAGGAAACAGGTTGGGGCAAATGGGAGGAGGAACAGGTCTGCGAAGCCAGCCTCAAGGGGGCGCAGCTGCGGGCTCTGCCGGGCCGAGCGCGTGTGACGTTATGCCGGGAGTTGGGGTATGTAGATTTAAGACTCAGGGCCTTTGGAACCGTGTTTCCCTGGAAGGATGTGTATGATTATCTGCTGTTCCCAATACTAAGATACATAGTACGAAAATCTGGTGTTGAGTGTCGCTATTTGTAGATAAAGGCCATTTAGAGTTATTTCAGGAGTGACCCCAACCTTAGAATGGTGTGCACGGCCGCGGGCATTGCTGTGTTCACTTTTAACTCATACTTACCTGGCAGGGGGAGATACCATGATCATGAAGGTGGTTTCCCCAGGGCGAGGCTTATCTATTGCACTCCGGATGTGCTGACCCCTGCGATTTCCCCAAATGTGGGAAACTCGACTGCATAATTTGTGGTAGTGGGGGACTGCGTTCGCGCTTTCCCTTGTACAAATGTGTTTCAAAGAACAGGCAGGTTGATTTTGTGTTGGTTAAGAATATTTTGGTTGTGTGGGATTAAGAATTTTGTTACTTAAACTGTTTTCTGTTCTTAAGCGTTGTTATTATTAGAGTGTAAGTATACTCGTTTTATGTTTTAGTGGTTGGTGTTTCTCCCTTATTTTGAAGTTCTAGGAAGGCTTTGCTCCATCTTTGGGATGACTGGTTTTTCTTCACTATGTCGAAGAGTGCATTACTTCAACATTCAACTTTCTCTTGTAAAGCTATCTGGTGTCCACGCAAACCACCATTGAATTCAGGATTGATTTAAACATTTAGGTACTGTAGGCAGGGCGCTTAAAGCACTTTTAAAATCAAAGAAAAAATTTTTCGGTGGAAGAAAATGTCATAGGGGTGCCTGGGTGGGTGGCTCAGTCGGTTAAGGGTCTGCCTTTGGCTCAGGTCATGATCTCAGGGTCCTGGGATCAAGCCAGGAGTCCAGGGAGTCTGCTGCTTCCTCTCCCTGCTCGTGCTCTCTCTCTCAAATAAATAAAATCTTTAAAAAAGAAAAGAAAAAAGAGAATGTCATATAGGGGGTGCTTGGCTGGCTCAGCAGCAGAGTATGCAACTCTTGATCTTGGATTCATGAGTTCAGAGCCCCACGTTGGGAGTAGAGTTTACTTAAAAAAAAAAAAAAAGGAAATGTCATATATAATAATATATTTATGTTATCAGTGCAGTCACGTAATTTTATTTATTATTATTTTTTATTTTTATTTTTTTAATGGAGGAAGGGGCCCATGAAGGAAAAAGTGTGTAGGCCCTTCAAAATCATTAGGTGGTCCTGACTGAACCTGACTTTTTTATTAGTTCTCACCACTTTTTGTATAGTTCTGGCAGGCAGGTCTGTTTTCCCCACAGGTTGTGATCTTTTTTTTTCTTTATTTTTAATTTTTATTTTTTTAATTCTTTTTTTTTATGATCACCATACATTACATCATTAGTTTTTGATGTAGTGTTCCATGATTCATTATTTGCGTATAACATCCAGTGCTCCGTGCAGAACGTGCCCTCTTTAATACCCATCACCAGGCTAACCCATCCTCCTACCCCATCCCCTCTAGAACCCTGTTTGTTTTTCAGAGTCCACTGTCTCTCATGGTTCGTCTCCCCCTCCGATTTCCCCCCCTTCATTCTTCCCCTCCTGCTATCTTCTTCTTCTTCTTCTTCTTCTTCTTCTTCTTCTTCTTCTTTTTTAACATATAATGTATTATTATTGTAGGCAGAATCTATCTCTACATTATTTCTCTTAGTGCTTAAGCTAGTGGCTGCCATCTTAGAAGTTTAGGTGGCTGTGAGAAGTGTGCACTACATACATATAAGTAATGACTTGAGAATAAGTTGGTTTTTTTAATCATTAGCAGCACTCAAAGAAATTAAAAAATACTTGGTGAATGCCGAAGAGACTAGAGTAGACAATATGGCCCTCAGAATAGCAAAAAGTCTGAGTACCTGTGAAATCAAATCTGTGGGGGACACAAATAGTTCTAGAGGTCTCAGGGCTGTGGCCAGCCTGGCATTCATGGATACCATGAAAACAGCCAAAATTTTACCTTCCTTCTGTGAAGTCAAAACTCCTGGAATGAAATTAGGAAGGTAGTTCAATAATGAAATGATATTATATGACTGAAGTGGGCTGGGACACACTGTGTGGATGAGGTTATCTAGCAAATGTCTAAATAGCGTGACTGTGGTTTATACTGCAGAGACAGGGCCAATGTGTGTCAGGAGTGAATGGGTTCAGCTACCTGCAACCCAGGGTGCTTGTAGAGTGGTTGTAGAGAGTTACTCATGCTTTCCTGGTAGTGGATTAGATTCAGTTTTTTGGCACTATGGACAACTTCTTGTCAGTCACATCTGCCTTATGAACTTAAAAACTCAGCTTTTTAAAAATTGAATATACAAATAAATAAAAATTGAATATACATGCCGCCCTCATTATATTTCTACATATCAGTCCTTCCGTAATCTCCATGGGCTAAGAAATGGGTGGAAAATTCAGAGATGGGGGTGAGACTCACTGAGGGGCATGTCTGTTGGAACAGAACATCTGAGCTGGTGGGGCAGCCATGATCTGAGAGAGACTGGTAGGTATGCCAGTAATGCCCTTCCCCAGGTATTTGGGAACTCTCCCGATATTCACTGTGCTGAGGGAGAGGTTGTGTTTCTCCATCTTGGCTTATTTGAGGCTTTTGATTTAGTTGGTTGTTATAATTGGTTGTTTTATTCTCTATGTATATATGAATTAACACTGATAATTATCATTCCTAGACAGTATATTAAAGCACTAATAGCTAAAATATGGTGAAATTACAATTTGAACCTAAAACTATTCAATGCTAAACCCAGTGTTCAAAACTTTAAATACTATGCAAAATACCCCATGATGGTTCAACCAGGATTTGGTCTCCTTATTATGAAGAAAAAACAGTCTAACAATACTATTAAAATTCTGTAACCTGTATCTCACAACCAGTAAAATTTAGGTCCTCTAAGTGCATTTCCTTCCAGTAATTTTCTTTAAGATACAAAATTTTACAAAATTGTAGTCATGGTATACATACCATTTCATATCCTCTTTTTCTCTGAACCTTATATATAAATTTTTTCCATGTTATTATTCTTGTTATATATTATATATATTCTTATTATTTACTATTATGTTTGCTTAATACTTCATTTCCCTATTGTTTTGATAGCTAAGGTTTTTGGGTGATTTTGGTTTTTGCAATTGTAAGTAAATCTATGATGAACACCTTTGTACATAGGACATTGTCATTCTCTAGAATTACTTCCTTTAGGTAAATTAAAAGAAATTTCTAGGTCAAAAGCATGAACGTTTTTTGGTACTAGATGTATATAATTAGGGTTAACTTTTTTTTTTAATACAAGTAATATTGTAGTTGTGTTACATAATATTTAGAGGAAAAAACATTAGTTCAGAGTTCTTTGTTGACACTGACATAATTATGTTAGTTTGTATTTTGGTGTATTTCCCTTAAGTCCCTTAAATACTGTTTAGAAATAGTTTTAATTATAGTATATATTCAATTTTGTATGCTGCTTTTATGGCATGCTACATTATACAATTTAAACTTTCCTCTTATTCTTAACAAACTTGAAGTTATTTTTATAATTAACTATGAGCCCTAAAATTAGAGATCTAGACTTTGAAAGATAAAAGAAATCAGGGAAAAGTTTTTAAAGAACTTAAAAATATGTATCATATGTCACCTCTACCCTCCCCTCCCACAATAACTTAAGGCACTTCTTAAGATGACTGTAAAATAACAGGGGAAAACTACTAAAAATTACCCCAAGAGGGATGCCTGGCAGGCTCAGTTGGTAGGGCATGCGACTCTTGATCTCGGGGTTGTGAGTTTGAGCTCCACGTTGGTGTACAGTTTACTTAAAAACATTTTTTTAGGGCTCCTGGGTGGCTCAGTCGTTGGGCATCTGCCTTCAGCTCAGGTCATGATCCCAGGATCCTGGGATCGAGCCCCGCGTCGGGCTCCCTGCTCGGCCGGAAGCCTGCTTCTCCCTCTCCCACTCCCCCTGCTTGTGTTCCCTCTCTCGCTGTGTCTCTCTCTGTCAAATAAATAAATAAAAATCTTAAAAAACAAAAACATTTTTTTAATTAAATAAGTAAATAAATAAAAACAACCCCAAGAAATCATCACTTACAAAGATATATCGACAAGGCTGTTCATGTATATGAACAGTGGCAGTAAACTAGAAGCAATAGAATATTGATTATACAGTTATCTGTGACCCAATGTATATAGCAAAAGGAGTGGAAAACATAAAGCAGCATGTGAAGTATAATCCTATTAAAATATATATTCATATTGAAATTACCATGCTTAATATCAGAGTGTTAACAGTCGTAATTGTATAGCAGGATGTGGTTTAATGTTTTAAAAATACTTTTCTGCCTTTTCCAAATTATCTGTAAGGGACATAAATGCCCTCAAAAATGTAAATAAAGCAAAGCTTTTTTTTTTAAAAAAAGATTGTATTTATTTATTTGAGAGAGAAGCGAGAGAGAGAACAAGCAGGGCAGAGGGGAAAAGGGAGAGGGAGAAGCAGATTCCCCGCTGAGCAGGGAGCCAGACACGGGACTCAATCCCAGGACCCTGGGATCACAACCAGAGCCCAGGGCAGACACTTACCGACTGAGCCACCAGGCACCCTAAAGCAAAGCTTTTTAAAAAATCACATGTTCTGGGGTGCCTGGCTGGCTCAGTTGGTAGAGCATGAGACTGTGATTTGGGGGTTGTGAGTTCAAGCCGCACGTTGTGCTCAGAGATGACTTAAAAAATCATACGTTCTAAGAGGGAAATACCATTGAAGGGTAGCAGAATATGCCACCCCCAAATATGCCACTTTGGCACAAGGATTCCTTTGAGCTAAAAGCACTTGAAAAACAGCAGATATAAGGGTAGGTCTGATCTACCCTTTTCTTCCTGAAATCAGGAGATAAAACTGCCATGTAAAAAATGTTCTCCCTGGGCGCCTGGGTGGCTCAGTTGGTTAAGCAGCTGCCTTCGGCTCAGGTCATGATCCTGGAGTCCCTGGATCGAGTCCCGCATCGGGCTCCCTGCTTGGCGAGGAGCCTGCTTCTCTCTCTAACCCTCCCCCCTCTCATGTACTCTCTCTCTCATTCTCGCTCTCTCAAATAAATAATCTTTATAAAAAAAAAAAAAAAAAAAATGTTCTCCCTATACCAGGGGAAAAGAAATGTTCCCAGAGAAAGGGAGTCAAAACTGAGAGAATTTTGTACACACCTTGTTTTTTTTTTTTTATAAAGATTTTTATTTATTTATTTAACAGAGATAGAGAGAGAACACAAGTAGGCAGAGCGGCAGACAGAGGGAGAGGGAGAAGCAGGCTCTCCGCCGAGCAGGACGGATCCCAGGATCCCAGGACCCTGGGATCATGACCTGAGCTGAAGGCAGCCGCTTAACCAACTGAGCCACTCAGGCGCCCCTGTACACACCTTGTTAAAAAGAATTCATGTCTATGTAAAGTCCCCATATATGTTACTTTTCCACAACTGCCTCAAAATAAAAAAAAAAAACAAAAAAACAAAAACAATTGTCTCTCTTTGTTCAACCTAATATGAAAGCATTTAGTTTTGCCATTTCTTTGAGTCTTCATTTCCTTTTTTTTTTTTTTCAATATTTTATTTATTTATTTGACAGAGAGAGACACAGCGAGAGAGGGAACACAAGCAGGGGGAGTGGGAGAGGGAGAAGCAGGCTTCCCGCGGAGCAGGGAGCCCGATGCGATTCCAGGACCCTGGGATCATGACCTGAGCCGAAGGCAGACGCTTAACGACTGAGCCACCCAGGCGCCCCTCTTCATTTCCTTTTAAGAGCTTCTGTGTTAGGTAAATTTATGTTAAATTTTTTATGCTTTTATCCTGTTAAACTGTGGACGCCAATTTTTTTTTTTTTTTTCAAAGATTTTATTTATTTGGGAGAGAGACAATGAGAGACAGAGAGCATGAGAGGGAGGAGGGTCAGAGGGAGAAGCAGACTCCCCGCCGAGCAGGGAGCCCGATGCGGGACTCGATCCCGGGACTCCAGGATCATGACCTGAGCCGAAGGCAGTCGCTTAACCAACTGAGCCACCCAGGTGCCCTGTGGACGCCAATTTAATTCTCATGCCCAGCCAGAGATGCTATCAGGGCAGAGGTAAAATTTTGCCTCTACACGATCAGAGCCTTTGATACACAGTTCCTGCAAACATCATTGTTTTGCCTAGAGCACCTAGCCAGCAAGGGCAGAAAGGGGGGGGGGGGGGAACAAACAAAAACAGACAAACAAAACAACCCTAAAGTGTTCTCTGTTTTTGTCTGAAAAGAAGGGAGGGGCACTCGGTTTGTTACCAAATCCAGGCCGGATGCCCCTTCCCTTTGTGCCAAAAACTGCAGACTCGAATCTCGGTCAAGCCAGCTTTGATTTCCCAATTACACAAGGCGCCTGTCCTGGAGCGTGGCTGGGTGGGGGTGGAGGGGCTCGAGGCTGCATTTCACCTGCAGCCTTATTCCGTCCTCACAGAAACCTTGTGAGGTAGGCAGGCAGTACTTTTTCTTTACAATTTAGGGAAATGGAGGCTGAGAGAGACTGAGGGTATGCCTAGTCCCAGAGAGGAACAGTGATTCAGACCAGCGTAACGGACTGTGCTGTCACACTGGCCTCCGCCAGCTGCAGGCCACTGCCTTCCAAATTGCCCTGTCCTGCAGCGCAGAATTCAGACTCGTAACAAATGCACGCCGGAACTTTTGCGTACCACCGGAGAAGGCAAAGAATTTTAAACCTCCCTGCTCCCAGCTACACCTGTCGTGACTGTCTTTTAAATCGTTGCGAAGCATAGCTAGAACGAATTTATCCGTTTCTCCAACAAGCAAAGTGACGTCAAGAGTGACGACAAGTGACAAGAGGCGGGCATATGGAGATGAAGGGCGCGGTGACTCCGTGTTCGAGTTCATTCTTCACGAGGCAGAGTTTCCACTACATATCCACTGGTGCGCTTCGGTCAGTGTCATGTGAATAACCTTGCAGTTTGGAACCGAAGGCTTAAAGAACTCGGAATGTAATTGACCATGACTGTATAGTGTGTTGAGGACGAGGGTAGAGTGCCAGACAGGACTAGCAACTCATACTTACCTGGCAGGGGAGATACCATGATCACGAAGGTGGTTTTCCCAGGGCGAGGCTCATCCATTGCACTCCGGATGTGCTGACCCCTGCGATTTCCCCAAATGTGGGAAACTCGACTGCATAATTTGTGGTAGTGGGGGACTGCGTTCGCGCTTTCCCCTGACAAATGTTCTTAAAGATAGAGTTGGAGTTCTTGTTCCTATGGGTTTCATTATTGTTACCCACTTTTAATTAGAGAAGTTTTACTGTTTTAGGGGTATTGGGTTTTTTTTCTTTAAAGATTTTGGCGGAGATAGCTGCAGGGGGAGTGAGAAGGGGAAGAAGTGCCGAGCCCATTTGCCCATTGTAGCCCATTGCCCATTGTAGACGTTTAATGACTGAGCCACCTAGGTGAACCTGGGATGTTGTACTTACACGAAGGAGCAAGGGTTGAATTCCCCGGGGGAGTTGCAACAAGGTCAAGTCAGGATCGTTATAAAACTTTTACTCAAGAGCGCCTGGGTGACTTAGTAGACAGCTGCGATGATGATCTAGGGGTCCCGAGATCTAGCGTCCCACACACCCTGCCCCCCTGCTCAGTGGGGAGTGGGCTTGTCCTTCCTTTCTCTCCCCCTGCTTGTGCTCTTTCAAATAAATAAAATCTTTAAAAATACATAAAAATAAAACAAGAAACTGACCATGCTCCTCCCCTGTTGATGGTAAACTTTGGGTAACATTTTAAGGCCCACTACTCCCTAGAGACTAGTTTCTTAGAATAAGTTCTGATGGTTACTGGAAAAAAAAGGAAGTAGGACTAGAAATACTAAGGGAGTGAATGTTAGTGTGTAAATAATGAGCACATGAGTCCTCAAGGGATGTATGTATTCTGGAGCCATAGAAAAAAATAATTCTATGACACTGAAGTGGGTCTCAGGGTTTTCTGTGTTTTATTTGAACTTTTTAAAAAGATTTTATTTCTTTGAGAGAGTGCACAAGCCAGGGGGAGGGGCAAAGGGAGAGGGAGAAGCAGACTCTGCACTGAGCAGGGCTCTAACCCAGGACCCTAAGATCACGACCTGAGCCGAAGGCAGATGCTTAACCAGCTGAGCCACCCAGGCACACCATTATTTGAACTTTCCATATCAAGAATATAGTTATGGGCGCCTGGGTGGCTCAGTCGTTAAGCGTCTGCCTTCGGCTCAGGTCATGATCCCAGGGTCCTGGGATCGAGTCCCACATCAGGCTCCCTCCTCAGGGGGAAGCCTGCTTCTCCCTCTCCCACTCCCACTGCTTGTGTTCCTGCTCTCTCTATCTCTGTCTCTGTCAAATAAATAAATAAAATCTTTAAAAAAGAATATAGTTATATATTTGTGCAAATGCAATTAAATAAAAATAACTTTAAAGAGATCAGGAACCATTAAGATGGCTATTATTAAGGGAAAAAACAGGGACACCTGGGTGGTGCAGTGGGTTGAGTGTCCACTCTCGGTTTTAGCTCGGGTCATGATCTCGGGTCCTGGGATCTAGCCTTGAGATTCTCTCTCCTTCTCCCTCTGCCCCTCCTGCCGGTTCTCTCTCTCTCTCTCCCCCAAATAAATAAGTCTTAAAAAGAAAGGGGAGGGGGGACAGGAAATAACGAGTGTTGGTGAGGATCTGGAAAAACTGGAACTCTTGTGCACTTGTGGTGGGAATGTAAAATGGTGTGGCCAGTATAGAAAACAGTATGGCAGTTCCTCAAAAAATTAAACATAGAATTACCATGTGAGGGGCGCCTGGGTGGCTCAGTCAGTTAAGCATCCAAATCTTGGTTTCGGCTCAGGTCATGATCTCAAGGTTGTGAGATCAAGCCCCACGTCGGGTTCTGCACTTGGCATGAACTGTGCAAAAAGAATTACCATGTGATCCAGTAATCTTACTTCTTGGGTATATACCCAAAAGAATTGAAAACAGGGATTTGAAGAGATACTGTACACTAAAATGTCTATAGCAGTGTTATTTACAATAGCAATGGTAGAATCAACTCAAGTGTCCATTGGTGGATAAATAGATAAGCAAAATGTGATATATACATACAAAGGAATATTATTCATCCTTAAAAAGGAAAGAAATTCAGACATAAGCTTCCTAGCTGGTGAAGACCCACCAAATGTGTTAACCTTCTTGGCTTTTTCTTTCTCTTCACCTCTTTTCACACCCTCTCTCCACGTAACACTTAGTTATGCCCCTGATATGCATGTTTGTTGATTCATGTGGATGGGGCTTCCCTTTCTTCTCCCCTGTCTGTGGAGCACCAATGTAGTACCTCGTGTCTGCCTTGCTATACCAAGCACTGTGATCACAGGGATCCAATTTTAGGTGTCTTACATAGTACCTGTCATGTTTGAGGACACATGGTGGGTATACCACAAACACTTGATTGTATGTAATGGTCAGGTGTGGATGCCACATGTGGAAAGTTAAAATTTCTCTGCATGGATTTTATTGTGCATACTAACAGCTAACAACTATACAGGGCTTGGTGCCGGGCACAGTTCCAGGCACTTTACACATACTAGTTCATTTAAGCCCCTCAGCAACCCTCTGGTTATTATCTCCATTTACTGATGAAGAAATTGAGGCCTATCAAGGTTAAATAATTTCCCCAAGGTCACAGTTAAGGAGGTGACAGGGCCAGGACCAGAGTCTGAACTGTGAACCTAACCCACTACATTATACTCTCTACATCCCCACATAGTGACTGCATTTATGTACTAACCTTTCAGAGTTAATAGGCTCCTAGTTTTCTTAATGATAAAACAAACATGTATATATATATATTTTAAGATTTTATTTATTTGACAGAGACACAGTGAGAGAGGAAACACAAGCAGGGGGAGTGGGAGAGGGAGAAGCAGGCTCCCCGCTGAGCAGAGAGCCCAATGTGGTGCTCGACCCCAAGACCCTGGGACCATGACCTGAGCCGAAGGCAGACACTTAACGACTGAGCCACCCAGGCGCCCCAAACATGTATATTTCTAATTTTACTTCCCAGTAGCCATCACTTTTTAGTCCTAGGAATTAGTGCTAAATATATTCAGTTTTTCAATTTCACCAGTAATTTTTTTTTTAAAGATTTTATTTATTTGAGAGAGAGAATGAGAGAGAGAGAGAGCATGAGAGGGGAGAGGGTCAGAGGGAGAAGCAGACTCCCCGCCGAGCAGGGAGCCCGATGCGGGACTCGATCCCGGGACTCCAGGATCATGACCTGAGCCGAAGGCAGTTGCCCAACCAACTGAGCCACCCAGGCGCCCTCAATTTCACCAGTAATATTGAGAATAAACAATCTTGTAGAGTTTTGGGTGCCTGGGTGGCTCACTCGGTTAAGTATCTGCCTTTGGCTTAGGTCATGGTCTCAGGGTCCTGGGATCAAGTCCCACAGTGGGCTCCCTGCTCAGCAGGGAGTCTGCTTCTCCCTCTCCCTCTGCCTCTCCGCCCCACTCATGCTCTCTCTCTCTCTCTCAAATGAATAAATAAAATCTTTTAAAAAAAAATCTTGTAGAGTTTCAGTAATTGTTCCCCTAATCATGTTCATTATAAATGAAAGTGGACAAGAAGTAAAAGAAATGTGAAAGAATCTAGGTTATGTCAGTGCATTTCTGATTGAGTTAAAATAAGCATGTTGGTTTCTTTTGAAACAGGATGTCTCGGGCTGTTCATCTTCCAGTTCCCTGTCCCGTTCAGCTTGGTTCCTTAAGAAATGACTCCTTGGAAGCTCAGCTGCATGAGTATGTCAAACAAGGGAACTATGTGAAAGTGAAGAAGATTCTTAAGAAAGGTAAGCACTGTGTTAAAATTGCAGGTGCAGCTTGATTCATATTTCTGAATAGTGTTAGAAAGAAAATCAGGTACATCATAAAGCTATGAGTTCTTGGGGAAATTGAAAGTTAAATCTGAAATGAGATGTTCCCTACCAGTGCAGTCAAATTGCTCAATAGAGGTCTTAAATTGTTGTTTGGAGACTGTTTTGTTTTGTGCTAGGGAACCGTAAGGTTTTCCAGCTGTTAGACTCCTAAGATTTCTCTTCAGGCCTCAGCCACCCACCTTTAATTCTGCCTGATTCCCTTTTCTCCTTTAATCTACACCATCTACTGAGTCTTCCAAAGCCTGTGGTGGAGTGAAGAGACCAGCTTTCACAGCTCTCCCCTTCTTTGCTCTTCCCAGGACTTGGTGCTTTTGTTTCCAGTTGTTTTTTTTGTTTTGTTTTGTTTTTGCTGGGTGTTACAGGCAGCTCAGCCTACAAGGCAGATAGAAATAGCAAATGTAGCTCAAGCAGTCTTCAAAAGAACAAACACTAAACCATACGTGGACAAGACTTCTGCTGGTATTTGGCCCTTGATCTACAGATCTAGACCTGCCTGGTTTTTTTTTAGAGTAACCAGAAGTCCTGCTGAATTCCCCCTCTCCCTTCTTAGTATAAAGAGAGGTTTATGAAGCTTCTCTCAGCTGCTTGTGAAACAGTCAGGGTGACCTAATTTCTCTGCAGTATTTCTCCATTTACTTCAGCAGCATTCCTGAGGACTTCCAGAAGGGTAACTCCAATTTTTGCAGGATCCAACTATCCCACAAAATAATTCACTCAGAAAGTTCTCAAATGTTTCCACGTACCGCCTCTAGAGTCTATAGATGAAGTAGCTGATAGTGAGTTCAATAACTTATTTGAAAGGTCCTACTGGTTTTTTCCCCCTCAAAATTTTGCATTTTATTCCATAACACATTCATGTGTGTATTAACATGAAAATGGATGTTCAGCATAGGTATGCTATGACTTCTAGTGTCTTCTATCCACACTCTCCCAGTGTGAAAAGCAGAGTATTAGAACATTTATTGTATCTTAGACATCTGAACATTCTGCATCTTCAAATTCTTACCATTAGCAGGGGATGGGGTTGACAGGTTTAACTGGATATAAAGCAGGATTTCATCTGTGTCTGGGAATTTCATCTAAAGCCTCAGAGTGGAGAACAAGGGGTGACAAGGTGAGAAGTCCCCTGACAATCTAAAGCAGGCCTTCTTAGGAGATGGCCAAAATGGTCCTTGGACCTTTAATTCCATCATCTACATTCGGCCTATCTAGGAGAAGGCAATGGGGTAGTGGGGGGGTGTCAGTGGAAAAGATTCTCTAAAAGGCATTCTAGGAATAGAAAGCTGTGGAGTACCTGGGTGGCTCAGTCAGTTAGACGCCTGCCTTTGGCTCAGGTCATGATCCCGGAGTCCCAGGATCAAGCCCCACGTCGGGCTCCCTGCTCAGTGGGGAGTCTGCTTCTCCCTCTCCCGCTCCCCCTACTTGTGCTCTCTCTCTCTGTCAAATAAATAAATAAATCTTAAAAAAAAAAGGGGGGGGGAAGAAAAAGCTGTGGCTTTTCCCCTCCTTCCCAGCTTCAAGCCAAATAAGAGGTCGTCCTTCAGGTGAACCTCATGGAAAGAATTGTAGCTCTTGCAAGCAGGATAGTTGGGAGCCTGTGTCTCAGCCTGCTGAACAGTAGAAATGTCAGCACACTCCAGCTGCCACCAAGGTGGTATGAAGAGAACCTGGCATGTTACCTGGAATTTAGGGGTCAGGAAGACTGCCATCTACCTCCTTCCTAAAGCAGCCCTTGATGAATTAATAAACATGAGAGACCAGCTTGATAAACATGAGAGACCAGCAGTTGGATTAGCTACACATTTCTACCACTTAGTGGGATAAGTAGACTCTATAGAGGGTAGCTGAGCCATCTAAAGGACCTCATCTATGGAGGCAGGAAGAATCCCAACAGAGGCTGGAGAAACAGCAAGAAGTCAGCAGGAGAGGGCACTGGCCCGCATTAGGGTGCTGTGAGGTGGAATGGAGTTACCTGAAGGGCCACTAACCCCTCCCACAGAAGAGCAGGCATTAGGAAGAGGCCAAAAGCTACAAAGAGGATCAGCTACATTTGAAGGCCTTGCCACTTGTCATCTCGTTGGTCCTCCCCCTCCAGCTCTGGAGTTGCCAGAAACAGCCTTGAAATCAGAGGAGTGGAAGAGCAAGGAAGAGGTTTTGATTTCAACAGGACTGGACAATTACCTGAAATGAGACTGCACTTGAAGGCCTCAAAGTGACTTAAAGACTATGGAATCTGCCTGAGATGCCTCTCTGGAGAGGGAAAGGGAGAGCCAACCAAAAGAGTGTACCTGAGGGCATTGTAAAAGGGGAAGAAATGTTTCCTGATTGTATCCTACTTATTTTAGTTATATAGATTATGAGTTCTAAAACCCAAAAGATGAGTGCCTGAGTTCCAGAACCTCAACCCAGAGTTTATTCATTTTTTATCACATGTAGATTAATATTAATTAATCTAACCTTGGGGTTAGAACACCAAGGACAGGGGCGCCTGGGTGGCTCAGTAGTTAAGTGTCTGCCTTCAGCTCAGGTCATGATCTCAGGATCCTGGGATTGAGCCCTGTGTCAGGTTCCCTGCCCGGCGGGAGGCCTGCTTCTCCCTCTCTCTCTGCCTGCTGCTCCCCCTGCTTGTGCTCCCTCTCTGTCAAATAAATAAATAAAATCTTTAAAAAAAAATACCAAAGACAGATATGTGGCCTTGCATTCCAGGAGTATAATCCAGCAGAAGAAGCAGACATAAATAATTAAAGTACTAAGAAGGGCAGGAGGCAAAGAAGTACCTATTTCTCAGCCTCCTTGTCTGGGTAGTAATCAAGGGAAACCTTTTAGAGGAAGCTATATTTAGGCCAGGAAGTTAACAAAGAAAAAGAGTTGAGTTGGGGGTGCCTGGCAGGCTGTTAGTGGAGCACTTGACTCTTGATTTCAGGGTTTTGAGTTCAAGCCCCACACTGGGTGTAGAGATTACTTAAAAAAATAAAATCTTTGGGGGCGCCTGGATGGCTCAGTCGTTAAGCATCTGCCTTCGGCTCAGGTCATGATCCCAGGGTCCTGGGATCGAGCCCCACATCGGGCTCCCTGCTCTGCGGAAAGCCTGCTTATCCCTCTCCCACTCCCCCTGCTTGTGTTCCCTCTCTTGCTGTGTCTCTCTCTGTCAAATACATAAAATCTTTTAAAAAATAAATAAAATCTTTTTAAAAATTGAATGTGCTGGAGTGATAGACCCACATGCAGTTTGAGAGTCTGCTCTCAAGAGGCATGGCATGGATGTTGAGGGGTTCCTAGAAACGTTCGAGGAATAGGGAATGGAAAAGTGTTAGATATGGAAGGGACCAGACCAGAGATAGGCTCTTGGGTAAAAGTGATTGGAAGGCACTTTATAACTTCAGATATAAGAAACTGAGGATATGTCTCAGACTTCGGCAGATTGCCCAAACACTGTCCCTTTCTGGTGGAATTTAAGTACAGAGCATTTGACTGTCTGTCTCTGAGAAGAGTCAATTAGAAGTGCTTAGATGAGATGAACCTGATGTGTTTTAGTCATGTTACTACGAAGCACTGAAAAATGTGGTTGATTCAGAAAACCATGTGCATGTCCACGTGGCACTGTGCTTCCTAGCATCCTGGAAGATGTGGGGCAAAAGTATTTTTACAAGAGTTAAGTGATGAAAACAGTTACACACTTCATAAGGTGTGTTCTTTGAGGAGAAACTGGGATTAACTTTTGCCAGAGGTAAAGGGGTAGGCTGCTTCTGAGATTTACAAGCCAGGAAGGTGAAACATTAAGGACTGAACTTTAAGTGATGATGTATTGAGTGCTTTATTAGAGAAATTAATTTGATTGGAGACTAGATCTCCTGAGGACGACCACTGTGGCTTACCAGAAAGAAGTTGGACTTGATTTAGTACCAGACATATCTAGGTTTCCCCAGCTGTGTGAAGAGATGCATCTGTAAGAATGAGGAAGTAAAGACACCCTTCTTCAGTTGTTTAGAGGATGAAATGAAACAACGGATTAAAATGCCTGTCATCAAGTAGGTATTCAGTAAATCATCATGGTTATGATGATTATTATGTGGTATAAGAAGTGTACACCAGGTCTTACCTGTCTCTCTCTTTGCCTCCTCCTCCCGCCTCTCTTTCAAGGTAAGGGAAACCTAGTCTCTTCTAGTCTGCGGACTTTGGTAGCAAGCGAGAGGCAGTCCAACGCTGACCAGGGGCGTCAACAGCGTTTTCTTAGCCTATAGTGGGGTGGCGCGACCCGACCAGGACCCAGGCCATGCAGGGTGCGGTGGGTGGGGCAATACAGGTCCCTCCGGGGTGGAGTCGGGTGTACAGCGTGTGATTGGCTGCTAGGAAGCCGCATGCTAATGAGGCTTGTTACTGATTTAAGTGTTGCTGGAAGATTAACAGGCGAAAAAATAGTGTTTTGAACTTTGCCATTTGACCAAATTGTAATGAAATATAAAACAAAATGTACGTGATTAGGCAGATGAGTTGACAAAAATGTCGCCATGACTAAAAGTGTGCGGCTGCTATAGACCTAGCCGAGGTCGCAAGTTCAAGGTTAAGACTATACTTTCAGGGATCATTTCTATAGTTTTTTACTAGAGAAGTTTCTCTGAACGTGTAGAGTACCCGAAACCACGAGGAGGAGGCGGAGTATCCCTTTCTGAGCGTGAAGTGGGCTCTGGGTATTGCTTTTATAGCTGCCCTTTGTCTTTGATGATCGTTCTTCTTCTCTTTTAGAGAAGTTAGAGGGAAGGGATGCCGTCTGAGTGGTTTCTCTATAACTTCTTTATTTGGTTTAAAGTTGGGTTTGTGATTGTTAGTATTTTTGGGTGGTGTGCTAGGAGGTTTTACAATTTTTGTTTTCTGATTATGTGGTGGGAAGTTTTAGAAATGCTTGTTTTTCAGAGGTTCGTTTTTGTATTTTTTTCTTTGTTTTGTTACTTGTTTCATTTTAAGAGTGCGCGCGAGGGGCGCCTGGGTGGCTCAGGTCAGGATCCCAGGGTTCTGGGATCGAGTCCCGCATTCGGGCTCCCCTGATATTTGGGAGCCTACTTCTTTCTCTCTCTCTCTCTCTTCCCTCTCTGTCTCTCATGAATAAATAAGTAAAATCTTAAAAAAAAAAAAAGAGTGCGCGCGAAAGCCAGCGCAAGTGTAGGGGGTAGGGGTAGAGGTAAGAAGGCTCAGCCACAAGTAACAATCTTACGCTCAACTTGTTGAGCCACTTCGGTGTCTCTTGATTGTATTTTATATGTAAGTTGTTTCTCTCCATCTTTAGTGCACTCCACCTTATATACCAGAACTTTCTTTAGTCAGATATTGAACCTCCTAAATTAATGCTTGGAGTTCTCTTTTTCTAAGACTTTATTTATTTTTAAAAAGATTTTATGTTTGACAGAGACAGCGAGAGAGGGAACACAAGTAGGGGGAGGGGGGGAGAGGGAACACAAGTGGGGGGGGGAGGGGGAGAAGCAGGCTTCCCACCGAGCAGGGAGCCCGATGTGGGGCTCGATCCCAGGACCCTGGGATCATGACCTGAGCCGAAGGCAGACGCTTAACGACTGAGCCACCCAGGCGCCCCTTTCTAAGACTTTATTTTTGACAGAGCACAAGCAGGGGGAGTGGCAGGCAGAGGGAGAAGCAGGCTCCCCGCAGAGACGGGGAGTCCGATGTGGAATTCTGTCCCAGGACCCCGGGATTATGACCTAAACCGAAGGCAGTCGCTTAAACAACTGAGCCACCCCTGCGCTCGCTATTTTCGTTTAATCTCTCTACGGTTTGTATTACTTTCTGGACTTTTGACCTTTACTGCCAAGTTTTATATTAAATTTTAACTTTTGGTTGTGAATATTTTAATTTTTAAGAGTTTTTTTTAAGGGTTCGCTGCAATTGACGTAAACATTATATTAGTTTCTGTACATGATTCCATGTTTGCATGATTGCAAAATGATAACCACAATGTCTAGTTTACATCTCACCATACATAGTTAACAGAATTTTTTTCTTGTGATGAGCCCAGATCACACATTCCGCTCAGGTCCTGTCTGGGATCAAGCCCCACATCAGGCTCCCTGCTCTGTGGGGAGTGTGCTTGAAAGTAGACTCAGTGCGCCCCCTGGGGGGGGGGGGCAGGCGGAGATCTTTTTATACCCCCCTGGCGCTTCTCTTTTGTTTTGTTTTTTGTTTTGTTTTTTTTTTCCAGAGAAAACTCTAATGCTCTGCCTGGGGGAATACATGCTTAGTCATTTAAGGCCTGTTATCAGTATTTTCCAGTACTGAGATTCATAAATGATTCACTGACACACGAGGAATCTCACCCTTTAGTTCTGGGTCTGCTTGTAGTGGGTAATCTACCCACTATTTACTTCATCTGTGTTTGAACAAGATATCCCTGAAACCACAGATTTAATGTATAGTTTTAATGCGTGGTTTGTTTGTTTTTAGTGAATATTGAGTTCATAGTACACATAGTTTACATAGTTTACACTAGTCCATAGTTTTTTTCATTACTAACTAAAGTTAATAGTTTACACTAGGATTCACTCTTTGTGCTATATATTTCTATGGATTTGGACAAATGTATGTTATTTCCACCATTAAGTATCATACACAATAATTTCACTGCCCTAGAAATCCTTTATGCTCCTCCTGTTTATCTCTTTATGTGAACCCTGGCAGCCACTGATTTTTTTTTTACTGTCTCCATATTTGTCTTTTCCAGAATATCATATAGTTGAAACCAAATGATGTAGCCTTTCCAGAGTGGCTTCTCTTAGCAATATGCATTTAAAGTTCTTTTGTATCATTTGTTGGCTTCATAGCTCATTCATTTTTATTGCTGAATAATATTTATTGTCTGGATGTACCACAGTTTGTTTATCCACTCATCTATTGAAGGACATCTTGGTTGTTTCCAAGTTTTGGCAATTATGAATAAAGCTGCTGTAAATATCATGGGCAGGTTTTTGGGTTTTTTTAAGATGTTATTTATTTGTCAGAGAGAGAGAGAGCACAAGCAGGGGGAGAAGCAGGCTGCCCACTGAGCAAGGAGCCTGATGCGGGACTTGGTCCCAGGACGCTGGGATCGTGACCTTAGCCAAAGGCAGATGCTTAACTGAGTCATGCAGGCATCCCTCATATGCAGGTTTTTGTGTGACATTAGTTTTCAACTCATTTTGAGTAAATACCAAGGAGTGCAATTGCTGGATTTTATGATAAGAGTATTTTTAGTTTTGTAAGAAACTGCCAAACTGTATTCCCAAGTGGCTGTAGTATTTTGCATTCCCACCAGCAATGAATGAGACTTCTTGTTGATCCACATCTTTACCAGACTTGATGTTTTGGATTTTTGTTAGTGGGGTGTACACACACAATACACCTAAGAAGCAAACGATGAGGTTACATCTGTAGTTATTTGGAACAGCAAGTTTTCATTCCCCAACAGTAGTTTCCCCATAACATGGAAGTACGAACCTGTTAAACAGTGGTGAAGCAAAGCCCCAAAGAAAGGTTCTGATCTTAACCGGGCTGCTCTCAACAGTGATTTTCTCAAGCTACAAGCAAAGGCGCAGAATACAGTTTGCCCAGTGCTTAGTTTGGGGACAGAACCCATTTTTCTTTGACAGGGTTAAGGAATTTGCCCAAGTGAGGACTGAACTGGTTCCAAAGAACACAAACCTGACGCTAACTTCCCTGTTTCTCTGGGATCCAGAGCTCTTAAAGAGATGACACCTACTGTAGCTTCCCGGAAATCAGTCATTATTTGAAGGGGCTGGCTTGCAAAGTTTGCTGAGTTTTTGAGGAGGCCACATGAGAAACCATCTCCCCAATAAGCAAAGTGTGTGTGGGTTTCCTTCCCTCAATAGAGGCCTGATCAGGAATTATCTTTTATTTTTAAAGTGCTTTAAAAAGAATTTTTTTTTTTTAAGTTTTCTGACCTGATAGAAATGCTAAGAGCTGGTTAGTGTACTGAGGCCTTTTAGAGCCTGGCATACAATTTGGGTGTTTGGGGCTGTTCCTCTGTTCTTTTTTTTAATAGATTTTATTTATTTATTTATTTATTTATTTATTTATTTGACACAGAGAGACAGCTAGAGCAGGAACACAAGCAGGGGGAGTGGGAGAGGGAGAAGCAGGCTTCCTGTGGAGCAGGGAGCCCAATGCAGGGCTGGATCACAGGACCCTGGGATCATGACCCGAGCCGAAGGCAGACGCTTAACAACTGAGCCACCCAGGCACCCCTATTCCTCTGTTCTTTAAGAGTTTTGTTTGTTTGTTTGTTTGTTTGTTTGTTTTAAAGATTTTATTTATTTGACAGAGAGAGACACAGCGAGAGAGGGAACACAAGCAGGGGGAGTGGGAGAGGGATAAGCAGGCTTTCCGCAGAGCAGGGAGCCCGATGTGGGACTCGATCCCAGGACCCTGGGATCATGACCTGAGCCGAAGGCAGTCGCTTAACCAACTGAGCCACCCAGGCGCCCTGTTTGTTTGTTTTTTACTAGGCTCCTTGCCCAGTGTGCAGCCTAACACGGGGCTTGATCTCACGACTCTGAGATCAAGACCTGAGCTGAGATCAAGAGTCAGACACTTAACCAACTGAGCAACCCAGGTACCCCTCTTTAAAAGTATTCTAAGCTAAAGTTTCTTCTTTAATGTATTTAAAAGTGATCCACTTCTGTTCTTCTTCTGAAACACAAGTCTTTATTGTTCTTCTACTTTTAGTAGTCATTTACTTCCTTGTGACCTCATATAGGTTTGTGTTTATTTACTGAGCACATTCCTAGCCATGCACCATGCTAAAGGCTGGAGACTCAATGGTAATTAAGAGTCCCTCTTTCCTCTGTCTAGAGGTGGAACATAGGATAGCATAATCACCCAAAGAAAAATAAAATCATAACTGCTGCAAGGGTACCAGCTGTGTGGGAATCAGAAAGACTCCCCAAGATCTCTAAAGATTTAAAAATAGTGATGAAAGGGAAAACTCTTATTTTTTCACTCACAATACTTCTGACATCAAATGTGTGGGTTTTTTTCCCCACACTGAGCAATTCTCCAACACCAGGTGAGTGTTCTACAATTCGATTAAATTCTGACTGTCTACCAGGAGATGGCATCAGATCCCACAACTTAAGCACTCAAGTCTCACAAGATTGCCCCCACCCAATACCTTGGACACCAGACATAAGTAGTGGGTCTTCAGGTTACACAGAACTTTGTCTGACTTGATTACAAATCAGAGGTTTCCACAACTCACTCCTTGGGTTTAAGAATTTGCTAGAACAGTTCACAGAACTCAGGAAAACAGTTTACTTATTAGATCAGTTTATTGTAAAAGGACTCAACTCAGGAGCAGCCAGAGGAAGAGATGCATAGAGCAAGATATGGTGAAGGGGTGTGGAGCTTACATTCCCAGTCCAAGTGTGCCACCCTCCCCAGCACCTTCACGTGTTCACCAACCCAGAAGCTCTCCAAACTCATACTTCAGGAATTTTTCTGGAGGCTTCATCACATAGACACGACAGATCATTAACCCTATCTCTAGCTCCTCCCCTCTCCCCAGAGTTTCGGGGGTGGGGCTCAAATTTCCAAGCTGCTTTTTTTTTTTTTTAGAGGCAGAGGAGGGGCAGAGAAAGAGAATCTTTTTTTTTTTTAAAGAAGCTCTTTTTTGGGGCGCCTGGGTGGCTCAGTCGTTAAGCGTCTGCCTTCAGCTCAGGTCATGATCCCAGGGTCCTGGGATCGAGCCCCGCATCGGGCTCCCTGCTCCGCGGGAAGCCTGCTTCTCCCTCTCCCACTCCCCCTGCTTGTGTTTCCTCTCTCGCTGTGTCTCTCTCTGTCAAATAAATAAATAAAAAATCTTAAAAAAAAAAAAGAAGCTCTTTTTTTTTTAATTATTTATTTATTTGAGAGAGAGAGAATGAGAGAGAGCACATGAGAGGGGTTAGGGTCAGAGGGAGAAGCAGACTCCCTGCCAAGCAGGGAGCCCGATGCGGGACTCGATCCAGGGACTCCAGGATCATGACCTGAGCCGAAGGCAGTCGCTTAACGAACTGAGCCACCCAGGCGCCCGAGAGAGAATCTTAAGTAGGCTCTACACCCAGTTCAGAGCCTGGCGTGGGGCTCGAACTCAGACCCTGAGATCATGACCTGAATTGAAAGTAAGAGTTGGACACTTAACTTGACTGAGCCACCAGGTGCCCCTCAAAGTTCCAAGCCTCTAATCTTGGATTTTTCTTTTTTTTTTTTTTTTTTTAAGATTTTATTTATTTGACAGAGACACTGAGAGAGGGAACACAAGCAGGGGGAGTGGGAGAAGCAGGCTTCCCATGGAGCAGGGAGCCCGACGTGGGGCTCGATCCCAGGACCCTGGGACCATGACCTGAGCCGAAGGCAGACGCCTAACGACTGAGCCACCCAGGCGCCCCAATCTTGGCTTTTTCTTTCTGGTGACCAGTTTCAATCCTGAATCCCACCAAGACTAGTCTCATTAGAACAAAAGATGCTTCTTTTACCCAGGAAATATGTCAGGAAACAGGATCAAAGACCAAATATTAAAACAAAAATGCTTTTAGAACCATTATTGCTTAGGAAATTACAAAAGTTTTAGGAGCTCTGGTCAGGAGTCAGGATAAAGACCAAAATATGTATTTCTTATTGTATCACAGTATCACAGGTTAACCCCAGGAAAGAGGGCAAGGAAGTGCATTTCTAGCAAAGGTAACAACAGGTTGGAAGGTCTTTTTTGGTAGAAGCATAACGAATATGAGAGACTCCATGAAAGTGGGTGAGTGTGGGACAGTGAGAACTGGAGATGTGAGCTAAAGCATGAGATTGGAGAGACAAGAGGAGAGCCAAGACATGTAGGGCCTTAGAAGCTCTCATCCTGAGAGCAGTGAGATGCCAGTGAAGTATTTTCAGCAGGGTAGAGGTAAGTGTGTGAAGTAACTGTCAAGATCTGAGGTTCTACTATATTTGCAAGCTACCAAGTTAGCCTGTCACAGTTTTGTGGATGTTGGCACAGGATACTAGATTCCTGGGTCAGAGATAAAGGACAGTTTATTATTCCCAGCAATAGCAGTAGCTCAAGTATTGTAATTTTTGTACTGGAGCCCAAGTTCCCAGAAGGTGATGCAAAGAGGGCCAAGTGATGCCTGCACACAATGTAGGCTGCATGACAGAAGAGGGGTTTTGGAAACCCAAGAGCAGGGGAGCTGTGTCTTTTATAATGGGCATACACCTGCCTGACATTGTCCCCAGAGGGAGACATATTCTTTATTATATTGGATAGGAAATAAGCCTGCTCTTTGCTCTGGAGGGAGACACTGTCTGTAGCTCTCAAGTCTGTTCACGATACAAATATCCTTGAGTAGATTCTTCAGAACAAAAGCTGATGTGCAGAAATGTGAGAGACATGGAGAATTGCTTCTCAAAGGTGGCATGATTGGATTTAGAGTTTGAAAGGGAGGGTGCCTGGCTGGCTCAGTCAGAAGAGCATATGACTCTTGATCTCAGGGCCATGAGTTTGAGCCCCACATTGGGTGTGGAAATTATTTAAAAAAAGAAGTAAAGAAAAAGAAAGAACCCTTCCTGGGGCACCTGGCTGGGTCAGTTGGAGGAGCAGGCAACTCTTGATCTAAGAGTCGTGAGTTTGAGCCCCATGTGCGGTGTAGTGATTACTTAAATAAATAAAACCTAAAAAAAAAAAAAAGTTTGAAAAGGAACCTGGCCACTGTGTAGGAAATGGATTGGAGAAGGGCAATGGTGAGTGTAGGTTAAGCTCTGTCCAGCTGAAAGATGATCACTTGATCAGCCAAGGAGATAGTAGAGGTGAAGAAAGGTGGAGGAATTTGAGAGGTATGTGGGAGATAAATCATCAGCCTTATGATAGGTTGGTGTGAAGGAAGGTGTCAGAGATGACCCTTGTTTTGTGCTCCTGGATGGGTTTGTGGGCAGTGGTTTATGCTTCTGGACAGGTGGGCAGTGGTACCATCACCGAGTTAGGAAAGTGGAAGAGACCTAGTTTTAGGGAGTAGGAAAAACTAGCTTGGACATGTTGAATTCAAGGTGCTTTTGAGACATTCAATTCAGGATGTCAGTCAACTAGATGTCAGGTAGGCAGATCTGCAGCTGAGGTCTGGCATCTGTTATGTGCTGCATGCTAGTGTTAGACCTAGTCTGGCACTGTTGCTGACCAAACAGAAGTTTCTTAAGTTCTCTGTGCCTCCATTTCTTTGTAAAACAGGGGTAATAATAAAAACCTCCCTCATAAAGGTGTTAAGGATATGAAGAAGGCAATTTGAGAATATCAGAGGTAGAAGGGACTTTCAAAGCTGGTTATTTAGTCCAATTCCTTATTTCAACATTTTATATAGTTAAGGATCATGTGTTCCCCCCACCCCACCCCACCTTTTACCCCACTCTCTTTTTGGTGCTCAGAAGTAGGGTGTTTGGGGCGCCTGGGTGGCTCAGTCGTTAAGCGTCTGCCTTCGGCTCAGGTCATGATCCCAGGGTCCTGGGATCGAGTCCCACATCGGGCTCCCTCCTCGGGGCGAAGCCTGCTTCTCCCTCTCCCCCTCCCGCTGCTTGTGTTCCTGCTCTCGCTATCTCTGTCTCTGTCAAATAAATAAATAAAATCTTTAAAAAAAAAAGAAAAAGAAGTAGGGTGTTTATATGTGTGTGTATATCACATGGGTGTGAGATACGCAGGGTGAGGTCTCAGGTTCCTTTAGGGAGGCCTAGCTTGTCACTGAGTACCAGTTGATGACTTGCTTTGTTAGTAATCTTGAGGACAGGAGTTTTGGGTCTCATTTTCTTCTTGATCTGTCACAGAATTTCTGAGTGCTATTCACTGGGCAAACACATGGCTGTTGTCTATCAGGAAATGGCCAAAGGGCCTTCCAGTCAGGACACAGGGTGTATTCTTAGCCTTTTCCTCTTCATAGCACCTCTAATTGCTAAGTTGACTCCCATCAGTAAGTAGTTCATCCCCAGTCACCCTTTCTTAGGAATGGCGGCCCTATGATTTGCTTCCTTAGCATTTGTAAGAAATGCCTAAATGATGTCTCACTGCTCCTCAGATAGTGCATCCCGGATTCCCCCTTTTCTCCCTTTGTAACTTCTTTTTTTTTTTTTTAAGATTTTATTTATTTAGGGGCGCCTGGGTGGCTCAGTCGTTAAGCGTCTGCCTTCGGCTCAGGTCATGATCCCAGGGTCCTGGGATCGAGCCCCGCGTCGGGGGGCTTTAAAAAAAAAAAAAGATTTTATTTATTTATTTGACAGAGAGAGGCACAGCGAGAGAGGGAACACAGCAGGGGGAGTGGGAGAGGGAGAAGCAGGCTTCCCGCGGAGCAGGGAGCCCGACGTGGGGCTGGATCCCAGGACCCTGGGATCATGACCTGAGCCGAAGGCAGACGCTTAACGACTGAGCCACCCAGGCGCCCCTCCCTTTGTAACTTCTGCACCCCCTCTCGCCCCAGTACTTCTACTGCCTACTTCTTTCCTTATGGGTTTACTTTAGTCAGGTCAGTTTTACCTGGTTCTAGTCTTTGGCAAAACACAAAGAGCCTCTTCTTTGGGTTACATGGAAAGAGATAAGGACTTACAAGATACAGAAAGGTGGAATGTCAGTGCTCAAGGAAGCAGGAGACAGACAGCCTTGTGGCCTGGGTGAGCCACTTAATATTCTAAGTTTCCATTTCTTCAAACTCTTAGGGTTGGTTCCAAGATTAAATGGGATGATATATGCAAAGGGTTTAGTAGAAGGCCTGGAACATATTCTGTGTCTTTCCCCAATGTCAGCTTTATTCAATCATAAAGCAAAAGTTAAATCACAATTATAAAGCAGGTTCAGGATTCCAAACTCAATGACAATTCACCATGGGATTAAGCTTGGCTTCTTACACAGCACACAGAGCAGGACAGAATTAAAGCCACACAACACACAAGATAACGGAAGGGTGCAGGAAGTTAACCAACCAAACGCAAAGTCAGTCCGTGGCTGAACAGTTGAGATAAGGCTTGAGATATGTCTCGTCCGGGTCAGCTCTTGACACTTACTGCTTCTGATGTTCAGGCAGTGAAGGATCTCTGTTCTGTTCAGGGATCAGTCCGTCAGAGCCTTCAGGGGCAGTTGCCTTTTTAAAATGGTCAGACATAGAGGGATCAGGTCTGAAAAGTCTGACAGTTTCCTGCCAAAATCCTTCCCTTTTTAAAGGGATTTAATCAGTTTTGGGTCTCTGCAGACCTCCTCTGGTTCTACTCGTTATCAGTTCTGGGGTGTCAGCTGAGGTTGGTCTGGGTGGTATCTTCTAGCTGCAGTACCTTAACTGCTTGCGGTCATTGCTTGACACAGGCTCCTGCTTGACATGAGAGACTCCATTTTGCTCGCTACACCTGGATACATTGTTTTGAAAAGCAACCTAAAATCTTTTAAAAAAAGAAAAAAGAAAAAGAAAGAAACAAGGAGTGCCTGGGTGGCTCAGTTGGTTAAGTGTCTGCTTTCCGTTTAGGTGGTGGTCCTGGGGTCCTGGGATCGAGTGCGGCATCGGGCTCCCTGCTCTGCAGGAAGCCTCCTTCTCCCTCTCCCACTCCCTCTGCTTGTGTTCTCTCTCTCGCTCTCTCTCTGTGTCAAATAAATAAAATCTTGAAAAAAAAAAAAAAAGGAAAACCTACCCAGAGGTGAGTCCAATATGTGCCCCTCAAATCCACACACAAGTGAGTAACCAGCAGCCGGTCTGAAAGTAAAAATGTCAAATTAATTTACATACTAACTTTTCAAATCCAGGGTCTTAGAGGTTCCAAAAAAAAAAAAAAAATTCCCACCCGAAGACGGGGTGTGTAATTCATGAGATGCCGGTACTGATTGGCGCCCCCCAGCGCACCCTTACCTTAAACTAGTCCGGAAGTTTTAGCGTCAGAAAGACAAGAGCTTCTGATTGGCTGTCGGTCCGTGATAGGCTAATTAAGAACCAGAAGACTTAGTTTTCTTAAAGGAAAAGGACTCTTAAGAGTCTGCAGAGTGTTTTAAAAGATGGTGTATAAAACAGTACTTTGTTTATGTGATATTTCTGAAAATGAGAGAAGTGCGAAAAATGTCGTCGTCAGCGCAAAGTGTGTGGCTGCCATAGACCAAGCCGAGGCCACAAGGTCAAAGTTAAGACTATACTTTCAGGGATCATTTCTATAGTTTGCTACTAGAGAAGTTTCTCTGAACGTGTAGAGTACCCGAAACCACGGGGAGGAGGCAGAGTATCCCTTTCTGAGCGTGAAGTGGGCTCTGGGTGTTGCGTTTATAGCTGCCCTTTGTCTTTGATGATCGTTCTTCTTCTCTTTTGGAGAAGTTAGAGGGAAGGGATGCCGTCTGAGTGGTTTTGGTGGTGTTTTTCTGGTTTTTAAAAGTAGAGCTGTTGTGGGGTTGTTTTTTTTGTTTGCTTTTTATTTTTTGGTTTATGTTTTTATGAATATTTGGTAGAAAAAGATAATAAGAGCACTAGTGCAAGTAATAGGGCAAAGAGAAAAGCAGAGGAGTAGGGTTCATTCAGATTAGGAAATGCTTAGTGGTTGAGTTATCTGGGTGCAGTGTTCTATGGTTATCAAATTATTTTTTTTTTCTGTGTATAGTTTACTGGAAGGAAACATACTATTGTGTTTAGTGTTAGAGCTTTCAGAAGAAGAATGAGAGGATGGTTTAGTCATAGCACTTTGATGAAGAGTTGGAGATACAGTTTTCTCTATTATTCTAAGGGTGGTGGGCTGCTATTGAAAGGAGAATGGTTTTGATCTGCTCTGTGGATTAAAGTTACTAACGGCTGTGTGGCAGTTAGGTTGGGGTAGGGATTAAGTCAAATGAGAAGTGTGAAGCCTGGTTGGGCACCTACTACATTCATCTAGGTAGTAGGGAAGGTGGTGGTGGTGGTGGTGGTGACGGAGAAAAAGAAACTGACTAGATCTGAAATATATTTAATATTGGTAGGACTTGGGGGATTGATTCAGTATAGGTATGAGTGAGGAATAATGGTCAGGTTTTATGGCTTGAGCAAATGATTCCCTATGTTAAAATGGGGAGAAGGAGGAGTAACTGAATTAGGTAGGGCAATGGGGTGGGAAGTGATGGTAGAGCTCAGTGTAGGACACATTTAGGAGAAATTTCTGACCTTTAACAGACAGAACTCCCAAAGCTGACTGAGAAGGGGTGGCCAAACAGGTAGGATGAAAACCAGATGAATGTGCTTGATCAAAGTCAAGGAAGGAAAGTAGAACAGAAAAATGTGTAGACAACATATGAGATCAAGATACAGATAGAAAGCCATGGCATTTAGTGGTGACTTTATTGGTCTTGCGGCAGAGATAGAAGCTGGTTTGGGATGGGCTGATCAATGAAGCCTGATGAATGGGCTCCCAGAAGATCAAGCTGTGATGGAGAGTATAGAGGTAGATATGCATTGGGGGCGGGTGGGGGATGTGGGATGTAGACAGGGAGATGGGAGAATTTTTTTTTTTTTAAGATTTTATTTATTTATTTGACACAGAGAGACACAGCGAGAGAGGGAACACAAGCAGGGGAAGTGGGAGAGGGAGAAGCAGGTTTCCTGCAGAGCAGGGATCATGACCTGATCTGAAGGCAGATGCTTAACGACTGAGCCACCCAGGCACCCAGGGAGATGGGAGAATTAAAGATGGGAGAACAAGTCTGAGTGCAGATGGAAGGACTGGGTACAGCAGGAGAAACAGATTTAGGAGAGAGCAGCTCCCAGGGGCAGGCCTTTGAGTTGGCCAGAGTTGATGGGGAGTGCAGATTTAGGCAGTTCGTCCATGTAATGAGACCATAGTGAGGGTTTTTCAAATGATAGCTTCTAGTTCTGTGCCAGGTGTGAGGCAAAAACATTGCTGAGGGAGACTGGCTGGCTGAGTCAGTAGAGCATGCAACCCTTGATCTCAGGGCTGTGAGTTCGAGCCCACTTTGGGTGTAGAGATTACTTAAGAATAAAATCTAAAAGGGGCGTCTGGGTGGCTCAGTTGTTTAAGCATCTGCCTTCAGCTCAGGTCATGATCCCAGGGTCCTGGGACTGAGCCCTACATCAGGCTCGCTGCTCAGCAGGAAGCCTGCTTCTCCCTCTCCCACTCCCCCTGCTTATGTTCCCTCTCTCGCTGTGTCTCTCTCTGTAAAATAAATAAATAAAATCTTTTTTAAAAAAAAAAAAAAGAGGGAACGAAATAATCATCCCAGGGTGCAGGTGTGGAAAAGGTATCTCCTGAGGGGCGCATGGCTGGCTCAGTTGGTGTGGCATGTGACTCTTGATCTTGGTGGGGGGGCGGGGGGGGTTGTGAGTTAGAGCCCTACGTTGGGTATAGAGATTACTTAAAAATAGAATTTAAAAGGGGCGCCTGCCTGGCTCAGTAGGAAAAGCATGCAACTCTTGATCTTGGGGTTGTGAGTTTGAGCCCCACATTGGATGTAGAGATTACTTAAACCTAAAATAAATTTTATTTATTTATTTATTTATTTATTTGAGAGAGAGAGCGCGTGCATGGGTGAGTGCCCAAGTAGGGGAGAGGGGCAGAGGGAGAAGCAGACTCCCTGCTGAGCAGGGAGCTGGATGCTGGACTTGATCCTGGGACTATAGGATCCCCCTGTTGTACTCTGTCTGTCAAATAAATAAAGTCTTTTTTAAAAAAAGAGTTGTTTGCTTAATTGAGCCCCAGGCACCCCCGAGTTGTTGTTTTTTATTGTTGAATGAATGAAAGAAGAAAGGGAGGGATGAGAATTAAAGATGTACTCCTACTGACAGTATTCCCATTCCTTTTCCATCTTTCTTTTTACACTCTCCACCAGATGCCCAGATGAATCTCAGTATAATCATATACCCATATGTGATTGGTATATCACATATGAGTAACTTGGTCATTTCCAGGTAAAACCATTCACATCCAGACTCAGCGCCATTGTACTAGACTTTGTCCACAGCTCCAGGGTTCTCGTGCTGACGGAGCCTGTGGGGGAGCTGGAGGCTTTGGCACAGCACCTCCATTGTTAACAGCTGTGAAAGAAGACCCAGCAGTTCCTGCTGCCTAGAGGGATGGAAAAGGCAGCCACAGCCCTGGGAGCTCAAAGCCTCTGGCGGGTTCAAAGTCTGAAAACTCTCCTTCCAAAAAGCAGACATCTGGAGCACCAGGGTGGCTCAGTCAGTTAGGCATCTACCTTCGGCTCAGGTCATGATCCCAGGATCCTGGGATGGAGCCCTGCATAGGGCTCCCTGCTCAGCGGGAAGCCTGCTTCTCCCTCTGAATCTGCCCCTACCCCCTGCTCACGTGCTCTTGCACACGCTTGCTCTCTCTCTCAAATAAATCTTTTTAAAAAAAATTATGTCAAGGGCACCTGAGTGGCTCAGTCATTAAGCGTCTGCCTTCAGCTCAGGTCATGATCCCAGGGTCCTGGGATCGAGTCCCGCATCGGGCTCCCTGCTCTGCAGGGAGCTTGCTTCTCCCTCTGCCTCTCCCCCTGGCTCGTGCTCTCTCTCTCACACACTCTCTCTCAAATAAATAAATCCTTTAAAAAAATAAAAAGCAGACATCTAACAGGAGCTGCAAAGTTGGTAAATCTAATTTCAGACTACGTGGAGTTAAAATGGACTCCTTTTTATTGCTCAGTTCTATGTAAATCAATGAACTCTTGCCACCCATTTTAATAACTTCAGAACACTTTCAGTACATTTTTTTCCAATGTCAAATTTATAATCTCTTGGTTGAGATATTTTCTTGAAGACATTTCTCTACTCTTCTGGTCCAAGCTGGACCACCATCTCTCTAGAACAACTTGAACCCATGGTTTTCTCTCAGCCACATTTTGGGAATTCCCTTAGCCTGGGTTACAGCTCATCTTTTCTGGATTCCATTCCTCTATCTTAGTCCATTCTTACATTTTACTGAAACAAAGAAAAAGGGTGCATTGGAGGTAATTACTTTGAAATCTGAAAAAAAAAAAAAAAAAAAAAAAAAAAAACGAAAATCTGAAGTTTTTCACCCTGTCCTCATACCTGATTGATAGTTTGGAAGGAACAAAATTCTAGGTTGAAATAAATTTCCCCCAGGATTTGAAGCTATTCTTTTGTCTCTTAGCTTTCAGTCTTATTATTGAGAACCCTGATGCCATTCAGATTCCTGATTTTTTTATGTGAAGTGGTCCTTTACTTACTCTGGAGAATTTAATGTTCTCTTTATCCCTGGTCTTCTTATATGTCATGATAATGCTTCAGCATAGACCTGTGTACCTCCATTGTGATGTGTACTTAGTGGGGTCTTTGAACCTGGATACTCATGTTTTTAAGTCCTTAAAATTTCATAAAATTCTTTCTTTTTTTATTGCCAAAACTTTAGGCAGTAGATTCTACAGTTTAATCATTTTATTGCTTATTGCTTTGTGCCACTCTGTTTCATGTGAAAAAAAATTGTTTCTTGTGTTGTAAGCTTCTTCACTCTAAGCGCTGTATTAGAATATCTTTTTTAAAGTTATTATAATTCCAGTATAGTTAACATACAGTGTTATATTAGCTTCAGGTGTACAATATAGTGATTCAGCAACTCCGTACATCTCCCTGTGCTCATCACAACAGGTGCACTCCTTAATCCCCATCACCTGTTTCACCCATCCCCCCCACCTCCCCTCTGTTAACCACCAGTGTGTTCTCTATAGTTAAGAGTATGTTTTTGGGGGGCACCTGGGTGGCTCAGTCGTTAAGTGTCTCCCTTTGGCTCAGGTCATGGTCCCAGGGTCCTGGGATAGAGCCCCATATTGGGCTCCCTGCTCCGTGGGAAGCCTGCTTCCCTTCCCCCACTCCCCCTGCTTGTGTTCCCTCTCTCGCTGTGTCTCTCTCTGTCAAATAAATAAATAAAATATATATATTTTAAAGATTTTATTTATTTATTTATTTGAGACAGAGAGAATGAGAGAGAGAGAGCACATGAGAGGGGGGAGGGTCAGAGGGAGAAGCAGGCTCCCTGCCGAGCAGGGAGCCCGATGCGGGACTCGATCCCGGGACTCCAGGATCATGACCTGAGCCGAAGGCAGTCGCCTAACCAACTGAGCCACCCAGGCGCCCAATAAAATTTTTTTTTTTTAAAAAGTATTTTTTTTGTTTGTATCTCTCTCTTTTTTCCCTTTGCTTGTTTTGTTTCTTAAATTGTACATGTGAGTGAAATCATATGGTATTCGTCTTTTTCTGACTTATTTAGCTTAACATTATTCTCCCAGCACCATCTATGTTGTTGCAAATGGCAAGATTTCATTCTTTTTTATAGGTGAATAATATTCTTTTGTATATGTATACTACATATTCTTTATCCATTCATCAATCAGTGGGTACTTGGACTGCTTCCATGTCTTGGCTAATGTAGATAATGCTGCTAAAAGACATCAGGGTGCATGTATCCCTTTATTTTTTTATTTTTTTTAAAATATTTTATTTATTTATTTGAGAGAGAGAGAATGAGAGACAGAGAGCATGAGAAGGAGGAAGGTCAGAGGGAGAAGCAGACTCCCTGCTGAGCAGGGAGCCCGATGCGGGACTCGATCCCAGGACTCCAGGATCATGACCTGAGCCAAAGGCAGTCGCTTAACCAACTGAGCCACCCAGGCGCCCCGTGCATGGATCCCTTTAAATCAGTGTTTTTGTATTCTTTGGGTAGATAACCAGTAGTGTGATAGCTGGATCGTAGGGTAGTTCCATTTTTAACTTTTTGAAGAACCTCCGTATTGTTTTCCAGAGTGACTATACCAGTTTGCATTAACACCAACAGTGCAGGAGGGTTCCTTTTTCTTCACATCCTCACGAACACCTGTTGTTTCTTCTGTTGTTGATTTTGGCATTCTGACAGGTATGAGGTGATATCTCATTGTAGTTTTGATTTGCATTTCCGTGATGGTAAGTGATGATGATGAACATTTTTTTCATGTGTCTGTTGGCCATCTGGATGTCTTCTTTGGAGAAATGTCTGTTCATGTCTTCTGCCCATTTTTTAATTGGATTATTTGTTGTTTGGGTGTTGAGTTGTATACGTTCTTGATATATTTTGGATACTAACCCTTTATCAGATATGTCATTTGCAAATATCTTCTCCCCATTCTATAGGTTGCCTTTTAGTTTTGTTGATTGTGTCCTTCAATATGCAGAAGTTCTATTATTTGAATGAAATCCCAATAGTTTATTTTTGCTTTTGTTTCCCTTGCCTCAGGAGACATATCTAGAAAAAAGCTGCTACAGCTGATGTCAAAGAGCTGCCTGTGCTCTCTTCTAGGATTTTTAGGGTTTCAGGTCTCACATTTAGATCTGTAATCCATTTGAATTTTTTTTTTTAAAGATTTTATTTATTTATTTGACAGAGAAAGACACCGCGAGAGAGGGAACACAAGCAGGGGGAGTGGGAGAGGAAGAAGCAGGCTCCCTGATGCGGGACTCAATCCCAGGACCCTGGGATCATGACCTGAGCCGAAGGCAGTCGCTTAACCAACTGAGCCACCCAGGCGCCCAATTTGAATTTATTTTTGTTATGGTTTAAGAAAGTAATCCATGGGTGCCTGGGTGGCTCAGTCAGTTAAGCATCTGACTCTTGATTTTGGCTCAGGTCATGATCTCAGGGTCATGAGATCGAGCCCTGTATTGGGCTCTGTGTTGGGTATGGAGCCTACTTAAGATTCTCTCTCCCTCTTCCTCTGTCCCCCACCCCCTCACTGCTCTAGCTTGTGTACTCTCTCTCTTAAAAAAAAAAAAAAAGTGGTCCAGTTTTTTTCTTTTGCATGTTGCTATCCAGTTTCCCCAATACCATTTGTTGAAGAGATTGTCCTTTTCCCTTTGGATATCCTTTCCTGCTTTGTTAAGATTACTGTACTATATAGTTGTGGGTTTATTTCTGGGTTTTCAATTCTGTTCTATTGATCTATGTGACTCTTTTTGTGCCAGTACCATACTGTTTTGATTAGCTAGTAAACAATCAATGCGTCAACCAGGAAATAAAAGAAGAAATAAAAAAGTACATGGAAACAAATGAAAATGAAACCACAGAAGTCCAAAATCTTTAGGATGCAGAAAAAGTGGTTGTAAGAGTGAAGCTGATAGCAATACGGGCCTATCTCAAGAAGCAAGAAAAATCTCAAATAAACAACCTAACCTGACACCTAAAGGAGCTAGAAAAAGAAGAAACAAAATCTAGAACCAGCAGATGGGAGGAAATAATAAAGATTAGAGTAGAGATAAATAATATAGAAATAAAAAAAAACAGGGGTGCCTGGGTGGCTCAGTCGTTAAGTGTCTGCCTTCGGCTCAGGTCATGATCCCAGGGTCCTGGGATCGAGCCCCGCATCGGGCTCCCTGCTCTGCGGGAAGCCTGCTTCTCCCTCTCCCACTCCCACTGCTTGTGTTCCCTCTGTCGCTGTGTCTCTCTCTGTCACATAAATAAATAAAATCTTAAAAAAAAAAAAAGAAATCAAAAAAACAATAGATCAATGAAACCAGGAGCTTTTTTTGAAATAATTTCTGATTATTTTATTTTTTTTTATTTTTTATTTTTTTTAAGATTTTATTTATTTATTTGACAGAGAAAGACACAGCGAGAGAGGGAACACAAACAGGGAGTGGGAGCGGGAGAAGCAGACTCCCTGCTGAGCAGGGAGCCCGATGCGGGACTCAATCCTGGAACTCCAGGATCATGACCTGAGCCGAAGGCAGTCGCTCAACCAACTGAGCCACCCAGGCACCCTTTTTTTTTTTTTTTTGAAATAATTTCTGATTATTTATTTTAATTTAATTTTATTTTTTTAAGATTTTTTTTTTTTTTTAAGATTTTATTTATTTGTCAGAGAGAGCGAGAGAACACAAGCAGGGGAAGCAGCAGGCAGAGGAAGAAGCAGGCTCCCAGCTGAGCAGAGAGCCTGATATGGGGCTCGATCCCAGGACCCAGGGATCATGACCTGAACCGAAGGCAGATGCCCAACCGACTGAGCCACCCAGGCATCCCCAGGAGCTGTTTTTTTTTTTTTTTTAAGATTTCATTTATTTATTTGAGAGTGACACAGCGGGAGAGGGAACACAAACAGGGGGAGTGGGAGCGGGAGAAGCAGGCTTCCCGTGGAGCAGGGAGCCCGATGCGGGGCTCAATCCCAGGACCCTGGGACCATAACAACTGAGCCACCCAGGTGCCCCAGGAGCTGGTCTTTTGAGAAAAAAAGAAAAAAATCAATAAAATGGATACACCTCTTGCCAGACTTTACAAGAAAAAAGAGAAAGGACTCAAACAAATAACATCATAAATGAGAGAGAAGAAATAACACCACCACAGAAATACAATTATAAGAGAACATTATTATGAAAAACTATATGCCAACAAATTTGACAACCTCGAAGAAAGGATAAATTCCTAGAAACATATAAACTACCAAACTGAAACAGGAAGAAACAGAAAATTTGAACTGACTGATAACCAGCAAAGAAATTGAATCACTAATCCAAAAAACTCCCAACAGGGGTGGCTGGCTGGCTGGCTGAGTCAATAAAGCATGAGACTCCTGATCTCGGGGTTGTGAGTTTAAACCCCACGTTGGATGCAGAGATTACTTAAAAATAAAATCTTTATTTTTTTTTAAGTTTCTATTTATTTGTGAGAGGAGAGCGAGAGAGAGAGCATGCATGCATAAACAGGGGTAGAGGCAGGCAGAGGGAGAAGCAGGCTCCCTACTGAGCAAGGAGCCTGATGCAGGACTCGATCCCAGGACCCTGGGATCATGACCTGAGCCGAAGGCAGACGCTTAACCGACTGAGCCACCCAGGCACCCCTACATAATGGATTTTTAATATTCAAAGTGGGATTTCTGGGTCCAGCTTTTCATAGATACTGCCACATTGCTTTCCAAAAGCACTGTAACACTTCACATTCCTAACTGCACTTAGGAAGGTGTCTGTTTTCCCACCTCTTCTCCAGTTCTGAATGTTTTCTCTTTTTTTTTTTTTCAAGCTTCAAGTTTATCTTTTTTCCCCCATTATTTCAACTCAGGCACCATTTTATGTTGGTTTATTGAATATTGCAGAGTAGGGTGAAATATCCATCCTTCCGATACACATATTATTTATCCTGTCATTCCCTTTACACCCCATCATTCCACTTTCTCCCAAAGCTATCTAGGTTTCCTGCTCTCAGAAATTAATACTTTAGAATGTGAGGGCGATCTGGCTGCGACATCTGTCACCCCACTGATCGCTAGGGTTGATTTGGCTCATCTGGCTGGCTAGGCGGGTGTCGCCTTCCTCCCTCAGTGCTCCATGTGTGTCCCTCCCGAAGCTGCGTGCTCCTTCGAAGAGGACCACCTTCCCTGATGGGAGGAGGACCGTTCTTCGGTGAAGGGTATACGAGTAACTGCGCTCCCCTGCTAGAACCTCCAAACAAGCTCTCAAGGTCCATTTGTAGGAGAACATAGGGTAGTAAAGCTTCCAAGACTCCAGACACATCCAAGTGAGGCGCTGCACGTGGCAGTCTGCCTTTCTTTAGAAAAAAAAAAAATAATAAAATAAAATAAATTAGTACTTTATCTCCACTTTGTGTTTAATGCTGTGGACAGCATTGTTTAGTGACTAAAGCTTTCGGCGATTCTGAGCAGCAAGCCTGAGGAATTAGGATGAGAGGGAGACAATATGTTGTAGTGCAGGGACTTCGGAGCCAGATTGTCGTGTGATCTCTGGAAAATTACTCACCCCCTCTAAACCTCGGTTTTTCCGTCCACAAAACAGTGATATTAGTACCTTCCTCCTGTTGTACAGTACTGTTTTGAGGATTGCGTTAGAATGGTGCCTGGTACACGTCGTTATTAATATCCGGTCTTGCTTCCTAGGAGGCCCAGAGATTAGATGACTTACCCATCTGGAGGCTCCAGGCTAAAAAGGGTTGTCTTTGGGACTCCAACACTTGAACCCAGGTCTTTTGACCTTTTTACTCAATCTTTGTACCATGTCAAAGCTGCCTTTTGTCACTTCTCGGGGGACTTATTTTGGTCATCTTTTTATCAGTCACAACATGGCCACAGTGGGCTGGCCTAAAATAAATACTTGTTGAATGAGTGAATTAATGAATAAATGTTTTCTACTAGGAAATCACTAAAAGGCTGTTATGTAAATTGTGGGGACAGTGGTTTTCAAACTATTTTTCTCTGCAGCCATCTGTATCTTCTCAAGAATTGTTGGTCAGTGCCTCCCTAAGTGCTTCCTTTGGAGGCCCTGGTTGATTTAATTTTTTAGTTCATGAACTCCAGGGATTAACCAGTCTGCTACCCTAAACTGTAGTTCCTTCCTAACCAGAATTATGAATAATCTGCGATTTTATAAATTAGGCTGCATCAGGTGTATGGAAGCAGGCAGAAGACAGGAGATTCCTGGGTCACAGAATTGAGTGATAGTTTATTACTCATAGCAACAGCAGTAGTTAGACTTTTAGCTTTTTTGGTGCTGGTTCCTCAAGCCCTAATTCCCACAGAGCCATGCAAAGAGCTATATAACATTGCACATGTGGTGGGTTGCTTTACAGCAGAAGCACCCTGAGCTTATCTTCTATAATGGACAGTATAACCTTTGCTCCAGAAGAAGCTGTTATCTTTATTATACTGGACAGTGAGCATGCCTGCCCTTTGCTCTAAAGAAAGATACTTTATCTTCCAAAGTTTAGTATACACACATCTTCAAAAAGATAGTCTAGAACCCAGGGCCATTAGTGCCTTACTTTCCTGACTTGGGAGACACAGGAGCTATCCATGGAGAATTGTTTTCCCACATTGTTCTTGCTGCTCTTCTCTACGCTTAGGCTTGCTTAGGTCAAGTAAGTTTACCTGGCACTGAAGAGAGAGAAATTGGCAGTTTCTGCCCTGAAGGTTAGGGGAGATAGTCTGGTAGGGAAGAAGACATGCCACAAATACTTGTAACATAGGGAGACCTGAGCAATAAGAAATGTGAACCCCGGGTGCCTGAGTGGCTCAGTTGGTTAAGCGACTGCCTTCGGCTCAGGTCATGATCCTGGAGTCCCGGGATCGAGTCCCGCATCGGGCTCCCTGCTCAGCAGGGAGTCTGGTTCTCCCTCTGACCTTCCTTCCTCCTTCTCATGCTCTCTGTCGCTCATTCTCTCTCTCTCAAATAAATAAATAAAATCTTTGGAAAAAAAAAAAGAAATGTGAACCCCACTAGCACTGCTCTCATCAAGAACACTGATCCTTCTTACTAGATTTCTCCAGTCTGATGCTGTTGACTGATCCTCCTTCTTGAAACTCTTATCCCTTGTCACTGTGACCCATTTGTTCCAGGTTTTTCTCTTACCTCTTTTGGTTTCCTTCTCTTCCTACTTTTTGGCTTTGTCCTTTCAGCTTGCCCCTTAAAATGTTAGTGGGCCTCAGGGCTCCATCCTCAACTGTCTATTTAGGTAGAATGTTTTGTGACTCACTAACCCCCATGGCTTTAAAATGACAATGTTAAGGACTCCTATTTTACCCAGTTCTCTGCACTGGACACCTTTGCTTGGATTTATTCTTTTAGTACCAGGTGTTTGGGATATTGTGGGTATACAAGGTCATTTCATAGTCTCTGCCCTTCCCAGACAGTCTCATGCAAAGAGTGGCATTAATCAAATAATCACTCAAGAGAAGATGTTGGCTCTGGTTAAGGAGGTCAGGGAAGAGTTCCCTGAGACAATGACACTTGGACAGATGTGTCGTAATGATGAACAGCAGTTAAGTTGGGAAAGGGATTGGGAGAGAATTTCTGTCTGAGGGAACAGCTTTTGCAAAGGCTCTGTGGCAGAAGGGAATATGGTGAGCATAAGAGCTGAAGTTCAGTAGGGCTGAAGTGAGAGGGAACTTGGTGCAAAGTAAGGCTGGAGAGTTGGTGTGTGGGCCAGACCATGGACGGCCTGATAAGCTATGTTGAGTTTTGTCTTTGGCCCAAGAGCGGAGAGCTCCTGAAACTTTAAGCAGAGTTACGTATTTTGTTTTCTTTAAACACCTTTTATGTAAATAAAAATTCCTTGATTTGTTAAAAAAACACACACACAACATTGATATGGCTGGTATTTAGATCACGGGATTAAGTTTAAATAACCGGGAGTGCTTTGCAAAAACTCTTTGGCTTAGGTCATCGGTTTCATCATCCACTTCCGTTTTTCTCGAGGGGGCGGGGTGGAGAAAGGATTCCTCGCTTCTGCTGTCGGTCTAAACTGAAACACGTCCTGGAGTTCCGGCGCGCTGTGTAGTCGTCAGCGGTCTACGTAAAACTGACGAGGCGGAATTGCCGGGCAATAGGTGGGAGGGGTAAGTGGGAAAAATGCCGTGCGATTGGCTGTTTATCAGCCGTATGTTAATTAAGTGATAACTTGAACTGTCTTCTGAAACGCATTATGTTCAAAAACGCTTTGTCGAACTTTGGTAATGGAACAGTTCTTTGGGAAATGCATGCTAATATACATTTGGAAAGAATGGTGACGTTAAATAAAGTCACCATGGGTAAAATGTACGTGGGTTTCTTCCACTTCGGAAAGTTAGGAATGGTACTGTTAAGACTATACTTTCAGGGATCATTTCTATAGTTCGTTACTAGAGAAGTTTCTCTGAATGTGTAGAGTACCCGAAACCACGAGGAGGAGGTGTAGTGTTCTCTTCTGAGCGTGAAAACGGCGTTTGGCGTTGTTTACAACTGCTAATTGCCATTGATGATCGTTCTTCTCCTCTTTTTGGGGAGTTAGAGGGAGAGAATGCAGTCTGAGTGGTTTCGTTGTTTATGTCTGTACAAAACAGCATATGTGGTTTTTGAAGTATTGTGGTGGGTGCTATTAGAGGTGAATTACGTATGGTATTTTTTTGTTTTGTGTTTGGGGGGGTTGGCAGTTGGTGTTTTTTACGGCTTTGTTTTGGGTAAGAGGGGTAATGGGTTTTTTTGTGGTGTTTGTTAAGAGAATTGGGTGTTTTTTATTAGTGTACTAGTTTCTGGGAGAGTAGAAAGGCAGAAGTCGAACCAACCGGCGATCTGAGGCGGGACTGGGTTGAGAATTCTGAGTAGAAAACTGCTTTTAATTGGTTAAACTAGGTTCTATTTAGGTTTTTCTTAGAGTTTTTGTCAATAGTATTTTTGATGAGTAAATGTGGGTGTGTCTCTTTTTGGAAAGAAGTTTATATTAGAAAGTACTGTGTAAAGGAATTTTACTTTGTGTTCTAACGTGAACTTCTGTAGTTTTATTTTAGGAAGTTTCCTGATACATATATTAAGTTTTCATTTACTTTGCAGGAATTTATGTTGATGCAGTTAACTCCTTGGGCCAGACTGCACTTTTCGTTGCAGCATTATTAGGCCTTACAAAATTAGTTGATGTTCTGCTGGAATATGGATCAGATCCAAATCAGTAAGTATAATGATATGGTTAGTAGTATGCTTTTAAAATGAGTTGGGGCGTTTGGAAAACAATTTGAGAAGATAATTAAAATTACTAATTTATATCACTGAAATACAGTTGCATAGCTATGTTGAAACATAGTTTTAACTGCTAATGAAGTTTTCTGAGCAGTTTTACTAAGTCCAGTAAAATAAGGGGAACTTAATTGTTATTTATTAAATAGTATCATTTGCATTTTTCCACCCCAGGTTATTCACTTAAGCAGTTTAACATACCCACCAACCAATAATATACTTGGCATCATTTTCTCAGGATCACTTGCCTTGCTCTTGTAATTGTGGTCCAAAAGACCAAAAGTTTAATAGTTCGCCCAACTTTTAATGTGGAACAGTGTAGCACTTTTGCTCTTCCGAGGGCTTTCCCAGGCACCAGCTCACTTGATCTTCACAACCACCTCCTCGAGAGGGAGGGGACAGCAGGTACTTTTACAGTTCCTATTGGACAGAACCAGAAACAGGTTTTGAACACTTACATGATTCTAGCTGATTTCCACAGGAATTCCAGAATATAATCATAAACATCATAAAGTAACATTCCCATCTTACACGAGGAGGCCCTGTTTAATGTACTTTAAAAAGAAAAAGTATTGATATCAGAAGATTTGGGGGGGGTTGTTTTTTGTTTTTTATAGGGTTGCTTGCTTAGTGGGAGAAAACTTGCAAGCTTCCAAAGAAAAAACACCAATTGACATTAGAATTCTGTAACCCAGATATAAATTAATACAGTGGACATTTTGCTGTTTCCTTCTAGACTCACATATACTCTCCTGTCCTGTGTTAATGTTTAATTTCAAAGCTCAGAAAGAAAGGGCTGGCTCATCTGTTTGCAGGTAACAGTGTGGTAGGAGGCCACACTGGGAATCCCTGGAGTTCTTAACAAAAATGCAGCATTTTCCAGTCATCTGTAATTATGTCTGTTTTGTGGAGGCTTAGAGCTGGATTCTTTAAAGATCAAATCATTCAAACATTTAATATTCCAGGTTAGGAGAGCTAAGGCCCAGAAAATTTAAGTGACTGGCCTATAATGGTGTGTTAATGATTAGAGCTGAGACCGGGAGCCCAGGCATTAAGAACTCAGTTTGACTTTCCTTTTTTAGAAGTCCCCATAATGCCAGGGGGAGGTAGGAAAGCACATTGTCAAAGGGGGGAAGGCAAACCCCTTGGCTTTGTATTTTGTGATAGGACCATTTTCATGTGACTTAAAAAATATCTTTTGATCAAAGTGAAGGGAAATTTCTGGGGGGAGGTTGGATTACTAAGTGCTCAAAGGAAATGCTGTGATGGCACAGCCCTATTGAACTCAAAAAGTCAGATGCCTGTGGGACCAAGTGGAGTTAATGGGCACAGGCTCTCTCTAAGAAGGGTTAGGCATTTGTTGGTCCTGGGTAGGAAAGGGAGCCAGGAAAGCCAGATCTTCTAAATTCCCAAGAGGCTGAAAATCCCAATATTATTTTTTTAAAGATTTTATATATATATTTACTTTTTTTTTTTTTAAAGATTTTATTTATTTATTTGACAGAGAGAGACACAGCGAGAGAGGGAACACAAGCAGGGGGAATGGGAGAGGGAGAAGCAGGCTTCCTGCCAAGTGGGGAGCCCGATGTGGGGCTCGACCCCAGGACCCTGGGATCATGACCTAACCCGAAGGCAGATGCTTAATGACTGAGCCACCCAGGTGCCCCAAGATTTTATATGTTTATTTGAGAGAGAGAGAGGGAGCATGAGCTGGGGTGGGGGGGAGAGGGAGAAGCAGGCTGCCCATTGAGCAGGGAGCCCAATGTGGGGCTTTATCCCAGGACCCTGAGATCATGACCTGAGCCGAAGGCAGAGGCTTAACTGACTGAGCTACCCAGCTGCCCCTGAAAATCCCAATTTTTAATGTGAAATTTTCCAAATGTTAAATATTGTCCATTATTTTATTTTATTTTATTTTATTTTATTAATTAATTAAAAAATTTTAAGTAGGCGCTACACCCAGCATGGAGCCCAGCACAGGGCTTGAACTCACAACCTTGAGATCAAGAGTTGGATGCTTAACCTACTGAGCCACCCATGTATCCCTTGTCCATTATTTTAGATTCCTTTTTAAAACACTATGTCAGCCTAATAAAACATGCCTCTGAGTTGCCAAATCACTCTTGCAGGCCTCTAGTTTCAACCTCTAGGAGGATATTATGGTTCTTACAGTGCAGTGTGCAATAGGAGACTGAACTACCAGTAGGAGAGAGCTCACAATGATATCAAGTGGGTGCAGGCCAGCCTTATTGGCATCACCTGGGGAACTTGTAAAAAGTGCACATTCCTGGGCCTCATGCTTGCAGATTCTGATTTAGTCTGGTGTATACTCTGACACTCTGTATTTTTGACAAATATTCCAGTGGCTCATTAACTAAATTATGGTACATACATTAGAATACTATGCAGCTGTTAAAAACAATGGAGGTGGCTTGCATGTTGTCATATGGAAATTTCTCCAAGACACAGTTAAGTGAAAAAACTTAAATGCAGAACAGTTTACATAGCATATTCTTATTCCTCCCTGTATATGCAGAGAACATTTCTGAAAGCATACAAAAACATGTAACAGTAGTTGCCTTTGAGCAAGAGGATTAGGGGTCTGGAACTGGGAGACTTTTAAAAGAGATTTTATGGGGTGCCTGGGTGGCTCAGTTGGTTAAGCGACTGCCTTCGGCTCAGGTCATGATCCCGGAGTCCTGGGATCGAGTCCCACATCGGGCTCCCGGCTCGGCGGGGAGCCTGCTTCTCCCTCTGACCCTATCCCCTCTCGTGCTGTTTCTCTCTCTCTCTCTCTCAAATAAATAAATACATAAAATCTTTTAAAAAAAGATTTTATGTATTTATTTATTTAAAGATTTTGTTTATTTAAGATTTTATTTTTTCATTTGACAGAGAGAAACACAGCGAGAGAGGGAACACAAGTAGGGGGAGAGGGAGAGGGAGAAGCAGGCTTCCCGCAGAGCAGGGAGCCCGATGTGTGGCTCGATCCCAGGACCCTGGGATCATGACCTGAGCCAAAGGCAGACGCTTAACCGACTGAGCCACCCAGGCGCCCCAGAGTTGTGGATTCTTAATCAGATTGCTGGTGCTAGGGCTTTGCGGGCCTCCACTGTAGGACTTGGGAGATAGAGAGGGATGGTCTCTGGTTGGGCTGTGCTTCACCACCCCGACCCCAGGACACTATAGTCATGAAGAAATTGTTTCAGAGCAGCCAGTATCAAGGGGCAATGGGAAAAGGAACACCAGATTTAGAACCAGACCCAGACCTGAGTATGAATCTCAGCTTTGCCCTTTTGTTTCCTCATCTATTAACTGGAACATGATACCACTCTGAAGGGTAGAGGTAAGGATGGAAAAGGGATGTGTATAAAGCTCCTGTTGGCACAGCCTCACAAATGGTATTATAATCCTCCTCTCAAAGGTTGCCTTTGTAGAAAGGGAGCCTTGTGTCACCCATTGACTGCCCCCCACCCCACTCTGCGGAAGGCAGGAGTGTTATGGACACTGATACTAACACCTCCCCCTCCAGCCGCTGCTTCGATGGAAGCACTCCTGTTCACGCAGCAGCATTTTCAGGCAATCAGTGGATCCTCAGCAAACTGCTGGATGCAGGGGGTGATCTTCGACTCCATGACGAGAAGGGTCGAAACCCGCAGACCTGGGCCCTGACGGCAGGGAAGGAGCGCAGCACCGCGGTAAGGATGGGCCTGCTCTGTAGCCACAGCTGAGGCAGAGCACTGAGCTGGGAGTCAGGAGCCCAGGGGGCAGGGAGGGGCTGATCGTGGGGACAGCACAGGGCTGGCAGTGGCCTTGCCATTGGCACTGGATACACAGGCCTGGGCTGAAGCAAGTTAAACAGCTATAAAACCTCAGGCAAATCTAGTGAACCTTTTTGGTCATCCATTCAGTGAGGAGGGAGAATAATTGTAATTTTGACCCTTAACTAGCACTTACTACACATCAAATGTTCTGAATTAAATTAATTAAATATTAAGTCATTTAATCTTCACAACTTTGTCATGGAGATACTGTTATTGTCCCCATTTTACATATGGGGAATCTGAGGCCCATTGACATTTTGTAACTTGCTGAGGCCACACACTGGCAGGTGTGATGTGTTCTAATGAGCTCTAAATAACATAACAAATGTAAAGCATAAAGTGCAGGTACAATACTGGGCACATGGAGGGAAAAGGGAGGTGGGCAGAGTCCTCCATTCCCTCCCTCTGGTTCTCCAACTCCTTAGCTGTTGGCCTTGGACAAGTAATTTTGCTCCTTCTTCCTCAGTTTCCTCATCTGTTGAAGGAGGGAGTTGGACGAAATTTTCTTTCCTTTTTAAAATAATTTATTTAAATTCAGTTAATTAACATATAGATTATAGATTGGATTCTACAATGTGTTATTGGTTTCAGAGGTATAGTTCAGTGATTCCTCACTTACATAATACCCAGTGTCCATTACATCACGTGCTATCCTTAATGTCCCATCACCCAGTTACCCCATCCCCCCACCCCCTCCCCTTCAGCAACCCTCAGTTTGTTTCCTATGATTAAGAGTTTCTTATGGTTTATCTACCGTTCTGATTTCATCTTGTTTTATTTTTCCCTCCCCTCCGCGCTTCTGTTTTGTTTCTTAAATTCCACATGAGTGAGATATGATAATTGTCTTTCTCTGATTGACTTATTTCGCTTAGCATAATACCCTCTAGTTCCATCCATGTTGTTGCAAATGGCAAGATTTCATTTTTTTGATGGCTGAGTAGTATTCCATCATATATACATACCACATCTTTATCCATTCACATGTTTTGTTTTTAAAGATTTTATTTATTTATTTGACAGAGAGAGACACAGCGAGAGAGGGAACACAGGCAGGGGGAGTGGGAGAGGGAGAAGCAGGCTTTCCGCTGAGCAGGGAGCCCGACGTGTGGGGCTCGATTCCAGGACCCTGGGATCATGACCTGAGCCGAAGGCAGACGCTTAACGACTGAGCCAACCAGGCGCCCCTATCCATTCACATGTTGATGGACATCTGGGCTCTTTCCATAGTTTGGCTATTGTGGACATTGCTCTATAAACACTGGGGTACTTGTGCCCCTTCAGATCACTATATTTGTATCTTTGGGGTAGATCCCTAGTAGTGAAATTGCTAGGTTGTAGGGTAGCTCTATTTTCAACTTTTTGAGGAACAGGGAGTTGGAGGAAATTATTGCCAAATCACCTCCCTGGAAACATTTCCACACTTGTAAAAAATCACCTGGGCCCTATCCTTTCCACAGATTTCCCTGTCAGGGGCTCCTGGCTCCTCAGATCTTTCAGGTCAGAGTGTTCCTGGTCCACTGAAGGCCAGGGTAGCTCTTAGATCACTGCAGCATTGAATATCTCCGCGGTGTGTTGCAGATGGTGGAGTTCATGCAGCGCTGTGCCTCACACATGCAGGCCATCATACAGGGTTTCTCTTATGACCTCCTGAAGAAGATCGACTCCCCTCAGCGGCTCATCTGTGGCCCACCCCGGTTTGGCGGTCTCATACAGGGGTGAGTGCTGCCTTGAGCAGAATGGGAATTTGGCATCACCCCAGCCTTCCTTGTAGGAGCCCTGCAACGTGGGCCACCCAGGTTCCTCCATGTTGGTCCCATCTGGCATCTGGCCCACTCTAAGCGGTGAACTCTGACAGAGAAGAGGTGGCCGCTGCAGAAGTGGCCAGAGGAGCACCTTCAGCGGCCCTGCCCCCATGCAGGAATGTGGGGGGTTGGGCGGGGAAATGAGTTATGGGCTCTAGTGGGAACCACCCTGAGGTTAGTGGTTAACAAAGAACTTTTCAGGTCTGAGGAGCTCAGCAGAAAACTCCTGCTCAGTAGAGCAGCCAACTGACCTTTGTGTCATCTCCCAAAGCATGGAAAGAAGGCTCCTTTATTCCCAAGATTACAAAACACGAATGCTTAACTTACCTTCCTCAGGCTGTTTTAAGCTGGTGTGAGAGATCTGCTGCTAGCTGGGTGGGCAGCCTCCCTGCCCCCATCACTGGAGGTGGGCCTCAGGCTTCTTTCCATGCTCAACTACCTAACTCTTTTAAATTCTTAGGGCTTTATTGACTTAGGGTTTGTATGCACAGAATCCTTTCCATTTTAGTTTTCTCTGATGGCATGACTTTCTGTAATCAGGGTCTCTAGACTTGTCACACCCTCATGGTCTCCCTCTTTCTGTCCTGCCCTGAGCAAGTCCTGGTTTTCTTCCGATGAGCTGGATATCACTGGCTTCTCAGGAAAGATGAGTTAATTCCCTTGAGGACTAGTTACTCCTAACTGCTCCTCTTGCTGCCACTCTTGTGGGTCAGCATCTAGAACAACCTTTTATTTTTTTTATTTTTTAAAGATTATTTATTTATTTATTTGACAGAGAGACAGCGAGAGAGGGAACACAAACAGGGAGAGGGAGAGGGAGAAGCAGGCTTCCCGCGGAGCAAGGAGCCTGATGTGGGGCTCGATCTCAGGACCCTGGGATCATGACCTGAGCCGAAGGCAGACGCTTAATGACTGAGCCACCCAGGCACCCCTAGAACAACCTTTTAAAAATGGAAATCGAGTTGTGCCACTCTTTGCTAAAAACCCTTTAGGGCATTCTCCATAGCTATCAGGATAAACTCCCAAATCCCTTATCTGACCTGGAGGCCCTACTGGGTTCAACTCCTGCCACCTCCTTGCCTGCCCCTGCCACTCCCCCTTGTGTGGAGCTCCCTCATTCAGAGTTTGGAGAGACTTGTCCCAGTGTGTAATGATTTTATTCATATATGTTCTTGCCTGTTTCTAATAAGACTGAACACTGCCACCTGAGAAAAGGAGGTAAAACTGAACAAGAGACAAAGGCCTTTTATTTGGGGGTCTCAGAATTGCAGTCCACGGAGCACAGGTTCCAGTAGCCAGCAGAAAAGTGGGGAAATTGAGCCTTTTTTATGAGAAAGAAGGGGGGGTTATTATATAACAAATAAAGAAGAGAAGAGAAAAATAGATCTGTTAACTGGTGCTAACTGCTTGAGCTGTTTTTAACCGCTCCCTGTTTTATTGGTGCTGTCAAATGGAGCTGCTCTTGGTAGGTATTTGTTAACGATTCTGTCTTAAAGTTCGTACCAGCGGTTTTGTGGTGTGAATACCATTTGTTCTGCTGAATTTTATGGGCAACTTCTTGTAAAACCACTGCTGCTTCTGTCCCAGTTCAGGAGCTCGTTAGTCAGAAAGAGAGATGGAGCTTCCAAATTGCGTCTCTCATATTTTATAGTTAGATGGAACATTCTTCTTTTTATGGGGTTGGACCACAGAGTGCCTCATGGAAAGTAGAGTGGAAGCACACACATCTCCCTTTTTTAATGTAAAGAGACCATGTGAGTCTGTGGGATAAGAATTGGCCTCTCAGATCTGAGTGGGGCCATGTCAGATAAGATTCCTCACAGGTTCGTGTTTACATCTCAGAGCCTGGTTGGGGGAAAGACAATTGAGAAGAACGGACGGTTGTCTGGTTGTAGATAAGGGGAGTCCGTTTTCTCCCCTCCACCCAGCTGAGCTTACATAGACATGGCCTGAGGAATTTAGGGAAAAGAGCAAGAAATGTGGTTGATCTGAGTGCAGTTGTTGCCCGGGTCCCTGCTTAAACAGAGCTTCTGCCCTCCGAAGAGCCACTCACACGGCCGGGCGGCCCCAGTGTGGAGGCCTGCCCTTGCTGCCATCTCAAAATCTGTTGCCCTGCTCAGGAAACAGTTGCTGTCCCCTAGATCTTTACTTAACCTCCTAGCAGCTTAATGTGCAGAAGGGACCTCCTGGCCCGAGCTGCCAAGGAGATAAAGCCCGGAAGTACTTCCGAAAGCAGAAGTCAAAGAATTTACTTCTGTTCATGAAAAGTGGGCACATGGAGCCTCACAGAGCTCGCATGGGGTGAGGATGAGTGCACGCTGTCACCCGCAGCTCCTTTGCCATTTGCCGAGGAAGGGAACATGGCTCTGGCAGTAGCAGAATGTTTTGTTCTTCAGTCTGAGCCCAAACTACTAAATCAGAAAGCATTAACTGAGAACCTGCTGCATGCATGGCACTGTGTCAGCCTCTGAGAGCGAAAGAAATAAGCCACTCCTTTCAAGATACCTTCAGTTAATGGGGGTCCCAGTGTGCAGGTGCTGGTTTGGGTGTGGTATATGGGAAGAGCAGTGGCTGAATGAGCAGCGTCAGGGTCTGGTCTCTCCTGCTGCTCTGTGACCCCCGACTAACAGGTTCCCTCTGTCTGAGCTTCGTTTGTCCCATCTATAAAAACAAAAGTTGAATAAAGTATGTTTTGATTCTTTCCAGCTTTGACCATCTGAATTAATCCCCTCCAACCTCTCCAAACTTGGGAGTTTCAAATAGCAATAAATGTTTGTATCTCATACAATTTCTGTAGGTCAGGACTCAGGGAATGGCTTAGCTGTATGGATCTGGCTCGGGGTTTCTTACAAAGTTGTAGTCAAGATGTCAGGTGGGGCTTTATCATCTCAAGGTTTGGAATTGGAGGATCCAGTTCCAAGATGGCATACTCCCATGGCTGACAGATTGGGCCAGGGTGTTGAGCCTCTCCATAGGGCTGCTCGAGTGTCCTCACAACATGGCAGCTGGCCTCCTTCAGAGCAGGTAATCGGAGCGTCATCAGAACTGAAGCCCTGATGGATCCAGCCTTGGAATCCAACCACTCTGTCATTTCTTCAGTGTCCAGTGGGGCTAACAGGTCTGCCCTATCTGACCTGGAAGGGGTTTCACAAAGGCAGGATTACCAGGAGGTAGAAATCGCAGGGCCCTCTCATAGGCTGGCTATTATATCATCTGTAGTTCCGTGATAAAAAGTCAAGTAGTCAAGACAAAATGAACTACACATTCTCCTAGCTTGGTTCAGCATTGTTCCTCTGGATATGGGTGGCTAATTCTTAACTTTTCTTCCATTTAAAACTATTTCTAGAAACCCCAATGGCTCTCCTAATCGTCTGCTTAAAGCTGGAGTCATTTCTGCGCAAAATATCTACAGCTTTGGCTTTGGGAAGGTAAGAGGCTGCCAGGGACACCCAGCATTTGCAGGGCCAACTGGAGAGCCACCTGGCCCTGGCTCTGACCCCCTACCCCCAACTTTGTGCAGCTCTTCCTTCCTTATCCTCTCCAGAGAGGTAGTTCTCTTCTTTTACCACTTCTTCTTTTGTTTTGTTTTGTTTTTTTAAGATTTTATTTATTTGACACAGAGCGAGCACAAGCAGGTGGAGTGGCAGGCAGAGGGAGAAGCAGACTCCCTGCTGAGCAGGGAACCTGATGCGGGGCTCCATCCCAGGACCCTGGGATCATGACCTGAGCCAAAGGCAGACTTTTAACCAACTGAGCCACCCAGGCGCCCCTTCTTTTACCACTTCTGCAGAACAGAGACCCCTCAGTGCTCTGTCCTTACTGAAAAATGGAGAAAGCCCTGGAAAGTTCCCTTGAATGACCTTATGCTACATTTGGGGAGTTTAGAAAATGATCCTTTAATTAATTCCAGTGAGGGCCCCAGACTTGTCTCCTTGACGAGAAGCAGAGAGCTACACTGACCCCTTGGGTCTTATTTGTGTGTGTGTTTTAAGTTTATTTATGTATTTATTTAAGTAATCTCTGCACCCAATGTGGGGCTTGAACTCAGGAGCCGCAGATCAAGAGATCAAGAGTCCCAGAGATCAGGAGTCGCAGGCTCTTCTGACTGAGCCAGCCAGGCGCCCACCTCTCTCCCCTTGGGTCTTATTTGTGATTGACTTGCCCTCCATAAGTTTTTATTGGAATGCCTTTAAGGAATTGAGATTTTGAACTGAGAAATTTTTTTTTTTTTTTAAGATTTTATTTATTTATTTGACAGAGAGAGACACAGCGAGAGAGGGAACACAAGCAGAGGGAGTGGGAGAGGGAGAAGCAAGCCTCCTGCGGAGCAGGGAGCCCGATGCGGGGCTCGATTCCAGGACACTGGGATCATGACCTGAGCCGAAGGCAGACGCTTAATGACTGAGCCACCCAGGCGCCCCTGAACTGAGAAATGTTTTGAGGGAAAATAGTATCTTTTAGGTTCTTGGTTCTGCCCATCAGAGAGAGACCTCTGGGCATGTGGCTGGGTGTCTGGGTGCTGCTTGCCGACAGTTTAGTCTCTAGGCCTACGTCTGCTAGTTGTGCCAAGGCAGCCTTGGTGGGGAGCGGGGGAGAAGGAGCATCGGCTTTGGTCGCATGTGGGCTGGGGTTCTGTGGGGGCCGGAGCCTCAGCCTGGTACTTCGGACAGGCGTCTGGCCTCTTTTCCTGAGCCTTGGTTTCCTCAATAGTGAAAGAGAAAGAATATTACAACCTTGCAGGGTTTCTGGGCAGATTAAAGAGAACACAAATTAAAGAATAGTGTCCGGGGCATAGGGGAGTTCAGCAAGTTGGTCAGTTGCCCCTATTTTTATTTTAGCTGACTGACAAGATTCTTGGGGCGTTTTACTTTTCCTCTTTTCTCCCCTTGATTTGACACTGTGCTCTGCTTTCAGTTTTATCTCACAGGGGGAGCACAGCTGGCCTACCTAGGATCTCTCCCAGTAATTGGAGAAAAGGAAGTGATTCAAGCTGATGATGAGCCTACCTTCTCTTTCTTTAGTGGCCCCTACATGGTCATGACCAAGTAAGCAGAAGCTGGCCCGTGGGAGGTCTGACGTAGTCCCACAGGAAGGGTGGGCTTCATGTGACTTCCTTATGTGTGGAGGCTTTCTCCTCCAACACAAGGAAACATGAAGAACAGATGTCTAAATCAGGGTTTCTCAGCCTGGACACCACTGATGTTTGTGGCTGGTATTGTTTGTTGCTGGGGGCTGTCCTGTGCATGGTAGGAGGTTTAAGAGCATCTCTGGTCCTACTCACTAGATGCCAGTAGCAGCCTCTACTGACCCCCTTCCCCCACAGTTGTGACTGTGACAACCAGTGTCTACAGACCTTGCCAGATTCCACCCCCTCTTCCCCCACCCCATTGAGAACGACTCATGATGCTGTTCTAACCTCTCGGTTTTCTAGAGAGTTTGAGGAAGCCTAGTGGTGACTGTCTGGCCTCTGATTTAGGCCAGAGGGTATTGATCAAGACTTCCGTGGAAGCCGGAACAGGCATCAGCTGCAGCTCTCGGCAGCCAACTGCAGCAGGAGCGGCAATAAGGGGATTTGGCTATGACAGAAGTCCTGGGGATGTTCTCAGTCCTGCCTTGGGCAGAGTTGTGCTGCCCAAGGTCTCTTGCTCTCCTTGAACCTGGATGCTTCTTCCCTGCCTCAAAGAAGCACCCTTCCAAAAAGGCCTCTGCCAGCCTCCTGAGGCCCTCTGTCCCTTACAGATACACCCTTGTTTCCTGCCTGTGCCACAGATTTGTAGCCAGGTCCCCCCTTCTCTTTGTCCTACTGCTGTGGTCTTTGTCCAAGTCATCAGTGTCCCTCACCCAGACTGGCCTCCTAGCCAGCCCCCCATTCTCTGACACCCCTTCCTACCATTCCCCACACTGCTGGTGCTGTTGTCTTTCTAAAATGCAGACCTGATCGAGTCACTCCCTCCCTTGAATCCTTCAGTGACTTCTTGCCACCTATACTAAGTTCCCCAGGGTGCTTTAGGATAGGGGGAGGAGGGGAGGCGGAGGGGAGGACTCAAGGGTGCAGGGTTGGGGGCGCTTTATAGATTCCTTGTAATACCACTTCTCTGGTCTTCAGCTGGGAGAGCTGCTCACTCCCTGCTGCTCACATTTTTTCCTGTCCTTGTAGCCTGGTGTGGAACGGGAGCAGGGTCACAGTGAAGGAGCTGAATCTCCCCACCCACCCTCACTGCAGCAGGCTTAGGCTGGCTGACTTGTTAATTGCGGAGCAGGAGCACAGCAGGTGAGAAGGAAGTCCAGGGGCCTGGTGCATTACAGTCCAGGTCTCTTTACAGACCCAGGTTCAGGGCTATACAGTACTGTCCCTGGGGTGTAGAGACCAGCCCCCCTCAGCCTCAGTATTTCCTGACTGTTAGAATGGGTTCATTTGACTTCCAAGGGCTACCAAGAGAGAGAAGGGGGGTTAATGAATAGCCGGAGTGGTGGGGATGGCGGGGATGGCTTAATTCTCTTAGTTGATTGACTTCCCATAACCCGTGTCTCTGATGGTCCAGCCTCCCGTTCAGCAGCCCCCTGAGGCCCTTCCCCGTTACGGCCTTGTGCCCATCAGGATAGCATGCATAGTCCTGTCTTCACAGACCATGGCTGTGCATGAGATCCACGCAACTGAGGAACTGAGGCTCTGCCATTGAGGACATGCCCAAGGGTGTACCTTAGTAACCTGGGTTTCCTGTGGCTCCGGGGTCAGCCCTTCAGCTCTTGCTGAGGCAGAATCTTGATTCATGGTTTCACTCTGGGACTGCTGAGTGAGTGGACCTGGTTCCTTGAGTAGGCCACCCAACCCCTGCAAGAAGTGTGTCAGAGGCCAGCCTCTTCCTTTTGGGGAAGTCAGTGTAAAGGGACCCAAGGAAGCTGGAAGGACGCATGTACACAATGTGGACTTTGACATGAGACTGAGGGGTGTGTGACTTGGGCAAGTTACTGACATCTCCCTGACCTTGGTTTCCTTATCTCAAAAATGAGTATAAGGATATATATATTTCTTACAGGTGGTTGTTAGGATGTGGATGATGTGTGTAAAGTGCCTTGATCAGTAGCTCTTGGCGACAATGTCGTTGTTACTGGTGACTCTGAGTCCTCAGGGTTTGATCAGTGAGAGGCCATAGATTTCCCTACCCCCTTCTCCCCCCACCCATCCTGTTTTCTTAGAAAGACATAATGTACAAATGCTGTTTGTTTAGAATGTGTTCAAGGGGCCTAGAAGGAAGATAGGCACTCATTTTTTCCTCCTATCTTCTTTTCCCTCTGCCGCATCTGAAGCTGCTTTTGTTTTGTAGCAAGCTCCGGCACCCCCACCTGCTGCAGCTGATGGCTGTGTGCCTGTCCCAGGACCTAGAGAAGACCCGCCTTGTGTATGAGCGCATCACTGTCGGCACACTGTTCGGTGTCCTCCACGAACGGGTAAATGGCTGTTTCCAGGGATTTTGTCTTGCTGCCCTCCCCACTTCTCCCCACTGCCCTCTTCCCCTACCCCAGCAGTGAAATTTCCATTAATGTGTGCAGGGAAGATAAACCTCCTAATTCTTTACTTTCTAGGGCTATATATGCACCATTTAAGGCTGATAAGCACCTGGCTGGAACTAGTGTAATTTTATTGCTGTCTGTCCTGTTTTTTCATCAGAACTCTAAGAGCTCAACAGACCTAGAAAACAAACAGATGCGTTTCTAGCTAACTGTAATCAGGCAACCCTTGGCTGGCTTGCTTGTTTACTTGCTTGCTTTATTTATTTATTTGTTTGTTTATTTTTTACAGATTTTATTTATTTATTTGACAGAGAGAGAGTATGTATGCACAAGCAGGGGGAGTGGCAGGCAGAAGGAGAGGGAGAAGCAGGCTCCACCGCATTGATCTGAGCTGAAGGCAGATGCTTAACCAACTGAGCCACCCAGATGCGCCAACCCCTGGCTTTAATTCCCTGTATTTTCACTTGTGTCTTTCAGGACCTTTGCTGTAGATAGAGGTTTGTTTATATACAGACCTGTATCACTCCCTCTCACTTTTCAAATTTCCTTATGGGAACATCTTCCAGGGCCCACAGACTCCCTAAAGAAGTGTGCTTTGGGCTGAGATGTGGCTTCAGAGAGGTTCTGAAGCATTTGCTTTTCTTTCTCCATGACTTTGTTCTAAAGACCCTGGGCAAGAATGAGAAGAGACCCTCCAGGAAGGGTCCTTCCCCAAAATGGCCAGCCATTCCTCCTGCCTGAGGACTTCCTATTAGTGTTATTTCTCCTTCCCTCCCCATCCCTCCCCTTTCTTCTCTTGTCATTTGATGAAGCCATTACCTTGAAATGCCATTTCTCTGGGGCACCTGGGTGGCTCAGTCATAAAGCGTCTGCCTTCAGCTCAGGTCATGATCCCGGGGTCCTGGGGATTGAGCCCCGCATTGGGCTCCTGCTTGGCGGGAAGCCTGCTTCTCCCTCTCCACTCCCCCTGCTTGTGTTCCCTCTCTCGCTGTGTCTCTCTCTGTCAAATAAATAAATAAAATATTAAAAAAAAAAAAAAGCCATTACTCTGGGGAACAGGATAGAGAGCTCAGAAATAAAGCTACGCTTATGTGGTCCATTAATGTGCAACAAAGGAGGCAGAAACATACAATGGGGAAAAGACAGTCTTTTTATCAAATGTTGTTGGGAAAGTTGGACAGCCACATGCAGAAGAATGGAACTGGACCACTTTCTCACACCATACACAAAAATAAACTCAAAATGGATTGCAGACCTAAATGTGAGCCTTGAAACCATCAAACTCCTAAAAGAAATCACAGACCGTAATCTCTTGGATATGGGCCTTAGCAACATATTTAAGGATATGTCTCCTCAGGCAAGGGAAACAAAAGCAAAAATAAATTACTGGAAATACACCAAAATATAAAGCTTATGCACAGCAAAGGAAATCACCAACAAAACAAAAAGGCAACCGACTAAATGGAATAAGATATTTGCAAATGAAATATCTGATAAGGAGTTAATATCCAAAATACATAAAGAACTTATATAACTGACTATAAAAAATGCCAAATAATCCCATTAAAATGGACAGAGGACCTGGATAGACATTTTTCGAAAGAAGACGTAGAGATGGCAAACAGACACATGAGAAGATGTTCAGCATCACTTATCATCAGGGAAATGCAAATCAAAACTACAGTGAGATATCACCTCACACAAGTCAGAATGGCTAGAATCAGAAAGACAAGAAATAACAAGTTTAGCGAGGATGTGGAGAAAAGGGAATCCCATGTGCATTGTTGGTGGGCATGTAAATTGGTGCAACCACTGGAAGATAGTATGGAGGTTTCTCAAAAAATTAAAATAGAATTACTATATAATCTAGCAATTCCACTACTAGGTATTTATGCAAAGAAAATGAAAATACTGGGGTGCCTGGGTGGCTCAGTCGTTAAGTGTCTGCCTTTGCCTCAGGTCATGATCCCAGGGTCCTGGGATGGAGCCCCGCATCAGGCTCCCTGCTCGGTGGGAAGTCTGCTTCTCTCTCTCCCTCTGCCTGCCACTCCCCCTGCTCATTCTCTCTCTTTCTCAAATAAATAAATAAAATCTTTTTTTTTTTTTTTTTAAGATTTTATTTATTATTTATTTGACAGAGACACAGCAAGCAAGAGAGGGAACACAAGCAGGGGAAGTGGGAGAGGAAGAAGCAGGCTCCCTGCCGAGCAAGGAGCCCGATGCGGGGCTCGATCCCAGGACCCCAGGATCATGACCTGAGCTGAAGGCAGATGCTTAACGACTGAACCACCCAGGCGCCCCAATAAATAAAATCTTAAAAAAAAAAAAAGAAAATGATACCAATTCAAAAAGATATATGCAGCCCTATATTTATTGTAGCATTATTTATAATAGCCAAGATATGGAAGCAACCTGTGTCCATGAACAGGTGAAGTGGTAAAGAAGATGTGAGATATATATATGTGAGTATGTATATATGTATGTGTACAATATATGTATGTATAATATATAGGATATATGTATATACATATATATAATGTGAAATTATTATAATGTGAGATGGTATGTGTCTCCAGGGTGGGCTCACCACATATGGAATATTACTCAGCCATAAAAAAGAATGAAATCTTGCCATTTTCAGTAATGTAGATGGACCTAAAGAGAATATTATGCTAAGTGAAATAAGTCAGACAGGGGTGCCTAGGTTGTTAAGCATCTGCCTTCGGCTGAGGTCATGATTCCAGGGTCCTGGGATAGAGCCCTGCATCGGGTTCTCTGCTCAGCGGGAAGCCTGCTTTTCCCTCTCACTCTGCCTACTTGTGCTCTCCCTCTCTTTCTCTCTCTCTGTCAACTAAATAAATAAAATCTTAAAAAAAAAAAAAGTCAGAGAAAGACAAATATATCATTTCACTTGTATGTGGAAACTAAAAAAACAACCAACCAAACAAACAATAACAGACTCATAAATACAGAGACCAAACTAGTGGTTGCCAGAGGGGCAGAGGGTGGGGGATGGGCAAAATAGGTGAAGGGAATTAAGAGGTACAAGCTTAACGTTATAAAATTATAAGTCATGAAGATGAAAGTATAGCGTAGGCAATATTGTAATAGTGTATGGTGACAGATGGTGACTCTACTTACCGTGGTGAGCATTATGTAACATATAGAATTCTTGAATTACTGTGTTGTACAGCTGAAACTAATACAATATTGTATGTCAGTCATACTTCAATAATAAGTTTTGGGTTTTTTTTGTTTGTTTTTTCAAAAGAATGCCATTTCTCTGGGGGAGAGACCAGTATGACTTTAATCAGCCAGATACGTTGGTGTGAGCGAATTTCTTTCCTCTTAGGCTCAGTCATCTTTCTGGGACAGGGGCTGGACTGGTCCTTTAGGCTTCCAGGTTCTCCCGGCAGCACAGGCTTGAATGGGGGGGTGCAGGGCAGGTTCATTGGTGGTGGGATGGTGGTGGTGAGCCCACCCTGGAAACACATACCAGGCTTTGAGAATTTTCTCCTTGTTTTTTGTGGTGTAAAGTAGCTCAGTTCAGGGAAAGGAGTCCAGCTTTGGAACCGGGGGGCCCTGGGTCAGTGGGACTTTAGGCCAGTCACTTAACCTCCCTGAGCGTGAGGTTCCCCGTTTGTAAAATGGGAATTCTGGGTAGCTGTGAGGATCAACTGAAAAGACTTTGGAAATTGCAAAGCATTCTCCCGCATCCAGGGCCCAGCCCTATTGCTCCTGGCCATTTTATCCCTTGATTCCAGCGCTCCCAGTTCCCTGTGCTGCACATGGAGGTGATCGTGCACCTGCTGCTCCAGATGTCCGATGCCCTGAGATACTTGCATTCCCGGGGGTTTATCCACCGCTCCCTCAGCTCCTATGCCATTCACATCGTCTCCACAGGTGAAGCAAGGCTAACCAACCTGGAGTATATGATGGAAAGGTAGGTGCTGTAGAGAAAGAATCTGATCTGGGCGGGCCTCTTCCTCATTGGTGGGCTGAATTGTTCATCACTGGGGAAAGAGGTTTCCCAAATGCCTTGCCCTGTCTGCCAAGGTTAGGACTTTGGGGAAGTTGCTTCTGCTCAAGATATCGTCATTTTAATAAACATTTAACAAGCAAGGGCCCCTATTAGCCAGTATGTGTAAATGCTCTGTCTACTTCAAAATTTTCAGTGACTTAACACAACCAAGGTGTGTTTCTCACTCACATTGCAGTGTAGTGTGTGTGTTGGAGGGAGGCACCCACTGTGTTCCAAGTTCCTCCCATCCATAGTTCTGCTGTCTCCAAGCCTCAGTCCCCCACTGTGGTCTTTGCATTGCTGGTCAGTGAAGGGAGAGCATGGAGGGGCACGTGGTATTTAGGGGCCAGCCTGAAGTGGCTATATCATTGCTTCCCACTTTGTAGTCTCCTCCTCACTGCAGGGAGGCTGGGAAATGTGTCGTAGCTGTGTATCCTGGAAGGACAGAGAGGTGATGGGTGCTGATGAGCCTTACAGTTGGTCATGCCTTCTACTCCTGGGCCAGGTACTTGGCTGCGTGGGCACCAAGGGCATTCCCTGCCCTAGAGGGGCTCAGCGCAGTGAGGGGGCAGAGACAAAAACAACACCCTCATTCAAGGGTTGTTGGGTGGGCTTCATTTTCCATTTGGCAGGAGTCAAAGTCCTCCTGAGAGTTGGGGGTACCTGCTGTCTCCTGTCCCTGGGCTCTGGAAGGCAGAGGACCTCTCCTGTGCTTCCTTGCTGCCTTCCACAGCTCTGAGCCTTCAGCCCATTGTTGGTTCTGCTCTGCTGTGAAGCTTCAGCCACTGGGCAAACCTCTTGCTCAGCCCTGCCTACCTCAGTTTACCTTTGCCCCCACCTATGCCCCCTCCCCACCCCACCCCAATCACTGAGGCTTTGTTTCAGAGTTTCTTGCTGGTCATTGCTCCTCGCATATTCTGTAATGTATTTTTCTCACTATGTGAAAAGCTCTGTGAGGGCAGGGATTTCTGTTTTATCCACTGCTGTATCTCAAATGCCTAAAACAGGCCTTCACACAGTAAGCGCTCAGCATATGTTTTTTGAATGAATGAAACAGAAAGACTTCCCAGACTGCGCGTTCCCCTGGTCCTTCTGCCTGCAGAGCAGAGTCGGGGGCTTGGTTGTATTTGGCCCATGTGGGCCTTGGTGAAGAGTTTGAATTCTTTATCCTAAGAATACTGGGTGACACGAAGGGCTTTTTTTTTTTTTTTGAGCAGGATGGTGTCATGGATGATTGACAGGCTAAGAAGGTCCCTTTGGCTCCTGCATGTGAAGAAGGGGCTGAAAGGGGACCAGAGAGAGGCAGGGGAACAGTTGGGGTGTGACTGCAGCAGTTCTCCACGTGAGTACTGTCTCTAGTCGAGCTGCTCAGCCTCAGATCTGGTCCATTCTCAGTTCCAGTTTAAACCTTCCCGTGTCTCCACGTTGCCTACAAGATGAAGTCCAGGCACTTTGCAGGGTGGGGCTCTGCCCACAGTGCCAGCCATGTCGCTTCCCCCACCCTGCCTGGCATCTGAAGCTGCTTTTGGGCTAGGCCATTTCTGGGTGCTGCTCCCTGCATCTGGAATAGTCGGCATTCACCTGTTTATCCTCTTAAACTCACCTCAGGCACAATCTCCCACCACAACCATGAAGCCTATCCTGAAGCCCTGGTCCCCACAGCACTTTGCGTATTCCGTTCCTCCGAGGCCAGATGTGTCTGCACCACCAGAGGGTGACCTCTGGGAGGGCAGGGACTGTGCATGTTCCTTGTCAGCTCAGGGCCTGCCACATAGTAAGTGCTCATTTGAACGTCGGTTAAATGAACAGAAGAGTCTAGATGATGGGAAAACTTTAAATGGTTCAGAACGGGATTTACCACTTTGGCTATGTGTGCAGGAGCAGTAGAAGCTAAGGGATTTGGACATTTTTGCCTTCCATAACAGAAGAGGCTTTTCCGGAAGGCTGCGGCAGAGTCCAAGCTATTTGCTGGTGATGGAGCGCCATCTGTTGTTGATATGGAGGCATGACTGCTTGTTCTGCCAGAGTTCTCCAATAGAAATGTGAATCCTAGAGTGAAATACATCTTTGGAGATGGCTCAGCCCAGCCTTGTCTTTTACAGATGAGGAAACTGAGGCCCAGAGAGGGGAAGAGATGGTCTCAAGTTACCCAGCTGTGGCTAGAACGAGGTGGTAGAGGATGTTTCGTGCCTATCAGGGCAGAATGGATTGGAGGTTAAGGGTAGGAAGCCCAACTAGGAGGCCGTACTTCCGGGCCTGGTGGTGACTAAGGAATCAGAATAGAAGTGAAAAATGTGAGATGCACTGAGAAGCTGGGGTCCACAGATGGGTCAGGTAAGGGGCTTGGAGGTAACTGAGTAGGAAGGTGTGTGGTTTCTTTTGGATTTGTTGACCTCAGAATGGAACTTCAGGCAGAAACATCAGTCAGCAAGCAGTTCCAGCCACAACAGCATACCCTTCTTTGACAACTGATAACATGAGCTGAGATCCAAGAATCCAGAGTAACTTTCAATTCCACATTTATTTTTGGTTAACACTCTATTTGGGCTGGTTGGTTTGTTGAATGTCATTGTCAAGGGTAACACTCCATCTCGTGGCATAAAAATGATACAGCAGTTTATCTTATTCTTCACCTCCTTCTTAATGGAATCTTTAGAACTGGAATTGACCTTGCAAGTGGTATCACATAGCCATAGCCAAATGTAATTTTAATGATGTCAGAGATGAAGCCTAGAAAAATATCTGCCCCCGAATGACAGCCAGAAAAGAAGCTCCTCTGCCCCCCAACTAGCTTTAACTGAGAAGGAAGGCGGATTGTAAAAGAAGAAGGTGAGTGGATGTAAAAGAGAAAGAATATAAATGCTTGTTGTAAGTGACTGGTCCCTTACCAGAGCCTTAGACAAGCCTGAGAGGCCTGAGAAGGTAGATGAGTGTTTCCCTTGAAGAACCACCCCACAAGGTGAAGAGCCAAGCATGCTAGGTCCTCAGAGTATATCTCTGATAGTAAAACAGCCCATTGCTTTTTCTGTGATATTAATGTGGTATTGGCATGCCTCTAGACTGTTCATGCTATACCGGGCCATGCTTAACTATTCAGCAATACAACCAAAAAGTCAATACCAACTTTTCTAACTTCCTGAACTCACTACCATTTACCAAAGGTCTGCTGGAAGAAATACTATTTAAGGAACTTTTCTCAAAGTCTGAGACACCCATCCCATCCTCAAATCTTTTTGCCAGACCAGCAAAGAACTTCTGGTCACTTGCTTTTTTAAAAATTTAATCATTGGAGCACCAGGGTGGCTCAGTTGATTAAATGTCTGACTCTTGATTTGGGTTCAGGTCATGATCTGAGGGTCATCAGATCGAGCCCCACGTCAGGCTCCATGCTTAGCAGGAAGTCTGCTCAAGATTCTCTCTCTCTAAAATAAATAAATCTTTAAAAAAATGATCTGCTAGCGTTTACAGTCTACCATAACATTCATAATAATAACTTACTTGTATGTGCTTTATGGCTCAGAGTGTTGCCACACACAGGATCTCATTAGATGCTCATGGCAGCTGTAGACAGAAATCAGTGCTGACCTCACCCTGAGGACTCTTTTTTTTTTTTCTTAAAGATTTTATTTATTTGACAGAGAGAGAGCGAGCACATAAGCAGGGGAAGCAGCAGGCAAAGGGAGAGGGAGAAGCAGACTCCCCACTGAACAGAGAGCCCGATGTGGGACTCGATCCAAGACCCTGGGATCATGACCTGAGCCGAAGGCGGATGCTTAACCAACTGAGCCACCCAGGCACACCCCCTTGAGGACTCTTGTTGGCCCAAGAGACATTTAGGATGCTCTGACTTAGTTCTCAAGGAATCTAGTTGGGAAGTTGAGTTTTTCAAGCCAGTCAGTGTACTTTTGAGTACTGAACTGAGAAGGCTTGGTCCCAAGAGGGCAGAGTTCAGAAAAGAAGCAATCACAAGGAATTGGAGGAGTCCCACAAGACTTTGATAAAGCAGATGGGGCTTGATGGGGTCTTGAAAGAGTCTTATACTCATTTATTCAAAAGTAGGCATTGAGGCCCTCATGTAAGTTTAGATATACATGATATGAAAGAGATAAGGTGCTGCTTCTCATGGAGTTGACTCTAGCAGAGGGGAGAAGAAAATAAGCAGTAAATAAATGAACAAACCTTCAGAAAATAAGTCCTCTGAAGCCAATAAAATAGGACTATAGGTGATCAGGGAGAGCCTCTCTGAGGAGGTAATTTTTGAGCTAATACCTTTGTTACAAGAAGCAGCCAGTCACCCAGGGATCTCTGGGTAGAGCATGCCATGCAGAAGAAGCCAGTTTGCAGTGCAAAGACCTGAAGTGGTGACACGTATTGGAGAAACTCACAGCGGGCCCCCGTGACTTGAGTGAAAGCAAGAGAGAACAGTCAGATGCGGTGGAGGGTGGGCAGGGCCCACTCTGGTAGATTGGAACAGCAGGCGTTGAGGGTTAGCTCAGTGTCAAGCTGGGTTTCTAGAAGCTCAAGGAGGTTGCCAGTCTTCAGAGGCAGATGTTTCACAAATGTACTGTATGATGTTCACAATGCTCCTTTAAGACATGAACCTGACCTTGTGTTTCCTTCTGTAGCCAGGATGGACGTATACACAGGGACCTGACTCGAGTGCCCCTCCCGACCCAGCTGTACAACTGGGCTGCCCCAGAGGTGATCTTACAGAAGGCAGCAACAGTGAAGTCAGATGTTTACAGCTTTTCTATGATCATACAGGAGATTTTAACAGGTAGATCCAAGAGCACATTGACTGTGACCAGAGTCTCTACTCTTAGGTTGGATTTTTTTTTTCCCTTAAGAGTTACTTAGTGGGGAGCCTGGGTGGCTCAGCTGGTTAAGCGGCTGCCTTTGGCTCAGGTCATGATCCCAGGGTCCTGGGATGGAGCCCCGCATCAGGCTCCCTGCTTGGCAGGGAGCCTGCTTCTCCCTCTCCCTCTGCCTACTTGTTCTCTCTCTCTATCCCTCTGTCAAATAAATAAATAAAATCTAAAAAAAAAAAAGAGTTACTTAGTTTTATGAAAATGCAGACATAGAAAAATCTCTTCAAGGAAACTTCTTTGTGCTTATGGAAGATATGAGATGATCTCCCAGAAGTCTTTTTCTTTTCTTTTTTCTTTTTCTTTTCTTTTCTTTGATTTATTTATTTTTTTTAAAGATTTTATGTATTTGACAGAGAGAGACACAGCGAGAGAGGGAACACAAGCAGGGGGAGTGGGAGAGGGAGAAGCAGGCCTCCCACCGAGCAGGGAGCCTGATGCGGGGCTCCATCCCAGAACCCTGGGATCATGACCTGAGCCGAAGGTAGACACCCAACGACTGAGCCACCCAGGCGCCACCAAGTCTTTTTCTTTTAACCTGTTCTTTGAGGCTTAGCCAAGTCCACTTACCATCCTGTCAAAGGTAATGCATTTAACCCAAGCAAAGTTTTTGAACTGAATATTGCTGTCAATGCTTAGGGGTCTCTGTGAGATGCCCCTTAAGAACTTGTAAATGAGGGGTGCCTGGGTGGCTCCGTTGGTTCAGCTTAGATCATGATCAGGGGTCCTGAGATCAAGCCCTGCATTTGGCAATATCCCTGCTCAGCGGGGAGTCTGCTTCTCCCTCTGCCCCTCCCCCTGCTCGTACTGTCTCTCGCTCTCATTCTCTATCCCTCAAATAAATAAAATCTTTTTAAAAATTAAAAAAAAAAAAAAAAGAACTTGTAAATGAGGGGGAAAGACTGGCCTTGGAGAGGTAAACTATGAAATCAAACAAACCTAGGGTTTAGTGTGTATATAAGCAGTGTCACTTGAAAGATGTGGAAGCCTTTCCAAACCTGCAAGACCCTAGTGTGAAGGAAGTGATCACATATCTGAAGACACAATCTTTGAGGAGAGGGGAAACACACATACACACATATAGTAAAACCACATTCACTGAGGGGGTAAGTGAGAGTCCCTTCCCACTTAGCATAGTTTATGGTCTGAGAGGCAAAACCACACCTTCCATGAGAGGAATGCACTGGGCTACGGATCCTAAAGCCATGAAACATTCGCTGTGGTGCTCAGGTCCGCCAGCAGGGGGCCCACGTGCACATGATTCCGACACTGTCTCTGCAGCAGGGATTTCCCTCGTAAATGGGTAAAGTGGCTTCTTGTTTATATGATTGGACTTACAGGTAGTTTTTTCTATAAAGAGAAATTAATATTTAAAGGGGTTGAGTGACGGGGCGCCTGGGTGCCTCAGTTGGTTAAGCGACTGCCTTTGGCTCAGGTCATGATCCTGGAGTCCCTGGATCGAGTCCCGCATCGGGCTCCCTGCTCGGCGGGGAGCCTGCTTCTCCCTCTGACCCTTCCCCCTCTCATGTGCTCTCTGTCTTTCTCATTCTCTCTGTCTCAGATAAATTAAAAAAAAAAAAGAAAGAAAGAAAGGGGTTGAGTGGCTTGACTAAGGTTACCCAATTTTACCTGATTTCTTTTTTTTTAAACATGATTTCTTAATGCTACTCTTTCCTATGAATTTTTCCTTAACAGATAACATACCCTGGAATGGTTTAGATGGCTCAGTTATCAAAGAAGCCATAGTCTTGGGAAATTATTTAGAAGCTGATGTCAGGCTTCCAAAGCCTTACTATGATATTGTTACGTCAGGCATCCAGGTCAAGCAGAAAGACCGAACTATGAACCTTCAAGATATCCAGTACATTCTGAAGAATGACTTAAAGGTAAGCTCTGAAGCTGTTAGTTTATTTCAGCTTACTCATCACAGTGGTGTAGGGGGCTTAGAGACCAGGAAGAAGCTAGAGATCAAGTTGTAAGAAGTTTTGGAAATCCTCATTTCATCACTCTCTTTCTGGGCTCCCAAGAAAAGGAACTCTGAGCTGCTTCACTTGGTGGGAGCAGCAGGGAATTGATGAAGGAGGCTGGGGAAGGTCAGCACATAGAGGGGCATAGGCACATAATGTGATTCAGTGACTGGGAGCTATTGTTATTATTTAATTTAACTTGATTTAATTTAATTTTTAAGGATTTTATTTATTAGAGAGAGAATGAGAGAGAGAACACAAGCGGAGAGGGGCAGAGGGAGACAAGCAGATTCCCTCTGAGCAGGGGAGCCCAACATGGGGCTTGGTCCCGGGACTCCAGGATCATGACCTGAGCCGAAGGCAAATGCTTAACTGACTGAGCCATCCAGACATCCCTATTGTTATTATTTTAAAAATATTGGTAATAACAATGAATTAGCTAATTTGGGTTATAGTCAGTCTGCCCAACAGGAGGAAGAAGGATTTATTTGATACCTAGATCTGTTTCAAAAACATCAGTGACAGGGCACCTGCCTGGCTCAGTTGGAAGAGCATGAGATTCTTGATCTCAGAGTTGTGGGTTTGAGACCCACATTGGGTATAGAGATTACTTAAATAAACTTAATAAAAAAACCAGCGACATTCAAATGATTATAAATATGTCCTTAATGATATTTCCCTTGTTGAAGGATTTTCTTGGAACCCAGAGAACTCAGCCAACTGAGAGCCCCAAGGTGCAGAGATATGAACTCCATCCTGATGTCAATGTCTATCTAGGACTGACCTCAGAACATCTGAAAGAGACCCCTAACTTGGAAATAAAAGAGCTAAAGGAAATGGGTATGGCCTTAACCCACAGGTTAAGCATTATTTGACATGAATGTTTTAGGAGAGTTGCAAGCTACAACTAATCAACTCCTCCAAACTGTACACGTCACTTACACTTGGAAATGGTGGATGCCTTAGGAAAAAAATCAAGATTCTTGAAATTACTAAGTTAAATTTTTTTGGCTCCATATGCACCTTGGTTGGATCCAGAGCTAAGCAGTAACAACTAGTTTATTTCTAGCATGATTATTCTTAGGAATTGATTTAATTGCTTCCCAAATAAAAATGGTGATTTTAAAATTCAAAACTATTATCTGTTCATTATAGAAAACTTGAAATCATACAGAGAAGAAAATTACTTATCATTTTAATTCTGCCACTTAGAAATAATTTATCAATATTTTGGTGTTTTCCTCCAACCTTTTCCTATAGCCGTACAGCTTTTTAGTACATTTAGAAATCTTAGAATTCAGAGCTAAAGAGGACCTAGCAATCATCCAGCTTAATATCCTCATATTCCAGATGAGAAAACTAAGGGCTTACTTAGGACTCCAGACTTATTACAGAGCTGGAATCCAGGCCAAGTGACCATTCTCTCTGTCTCTTTGGACAGGGCTGAAAGCCTCCAGAATGGCATCTCATTACTTTGGCTCTTCCATCCTGTTCTCTGCAAACAGGGGTGATGGGTGGTCAGTTCTGGGGTTATTTTTTGAATTATGATTCTTCCCGTGATACAGTGGCTACTTTTATCTGATACTCACCTAGAGCATAACTTTAACTGACATGAGTATTCAAACTCCTTTGTATGTAAAAAGAAGCTATGAATTTAGTCCTTGAGATTTAGGGGTCTGTAATTTCCATGTCCTGAGAGTTATGTGTGTTTTGAACACACTGTAACTTAAGCTTAGAACATTTTCCCCAGGATTTGATCTCTCCTCAATTTTCTACCTCAACTCATGTCAAAATGGAAATTTTCATCTGTTAGAAATACCCTTGCACCCTCTGTGAGTGTATCTGGTAGTCTTCCACACCTGTGAAGGGCATGGGAAAATAAAAAGCTGCTTTCTCTATTCTCACACCACTTGAACAACATGGCAAGGCTGCTTAGCTGCTGCATGTGATCACTTTAATCCGTTGCATGTTGCCATTCTTCCCAACAGGGAGTCGGCTTCATTCACCCAGGGGTCCCTCTTCTCCCACCGAGAAAGCAACACCAGATCCTCAAGTCCTAGATCCAAGTATGATGGCCAAGGAGACTCAGAACCAAGACGCTGCTTCACCTGCTGGCTCTGTGGCGGAAGAGGCCAGGAGCCCCAGCCCAGGTCAAGCAAGCCTCTGTAGCTTCGAAATCAACGAAATCTACTCGGGCTGCCTGGACAGGGGAGATGACAAAGAGAAGGAGCCTCCGGGAGCTGGTTCATCTTTTGAGGGGGCTGGACCAAGCCAGGCAGATGAACTGAAGTCCATGGAAGAAGAGCTGGACAAGATGGAGAGAGAGGCGTGCTGTTTTTGTGATGAGGACGAGAGCTCTTCAGAAGCTAGCACAGAGCTCTCCTTTGAGGACTGGGATTGGCAAAATGGTTCTCTTAGTTCACCCAGCTTGCCCGAGCCAGCCAGAGAAGCCAAGGGCAATGTGAGCAATAGGTGCATGACCGAGGAGTACATCAGTAAGTGTGTGCTGAATCTAAAGATTTCACAGACATTAATGCACCAGAATGCCGATTTGCTCAGGAATATCCAACAGAAAATCGATAAGCTTGAGATGATACAGAGGGAGCAGGAGGAGTGCAGGTCTTTGTGGGCTTCTTCAAGAGAGTTCGCAAACATCTATGACTCCCCTTCAGCCCTGGGCCCCCCAGCTTCCAGCTATGCACCTCCTGTCAGGCAGCTGCCGGGCCAGCAGCTGAACACCAGTGGCAATTGCCTAACCCTGACAAGGTCTTCCATAGTGAGAGACTTCGAAGGGGGACATTTTGGCAAAAGGTCCAGGAAAAGAAGTGGCTGTGGCTGGAAACCTGTCACCCAAGTCTCTGAAGAAAGCACTGGAGATGAGTCAGAGAAGAGCCATCAGGTACAGCTAAGAAGTGGGAGGCAGGGCTGCATGAGCAGGATCTGGAACATGGTTCAGCGTTGCCCCTAACCCCTGTGCAAGGACTCACATAAATACAACCAACTCATAGTGGGGTCCTCTTGGCTTTGGGAAATAAGGCCTCTAGGATGGGATTCTAAGGTAGATACTCTTCATCTCTCATTCCAAACCCAACACACAGCCCATGTTCTTCTTTATAAATCCTGTGCATCAGGCTGGACCATATGAAATGGCTGTTTTATAGGTCAAAATGCTCAGGTATTAATTTTACATGATTCACTTTACTAAATATGGTATCTTGGGCAGGTATTAATCCCCATTTTCAATTGTTTATTCATTTACTCATTCAATAAACATTTATAGAGCCAGAGGCTATACAATTAGGCCCTGGGACATGATGATGACTGAATCACAGGCTCTAATTATGAATAGCTCCAGTGTGGGTTCTGCTTATGAATAGTTCCTTTGGGACCAAGCCTGGTCATCAAAGAAGATACCTCAAAGGAGGTGAGAAGACACCATGGGAGCTGGTCTAGGAGGTGTAGCTGCAGAGTGGCTCCTGCATGAGCTCCTTAAGGGCAGGGCCTGGGTCTTACACATTCTGTGCCCTAACAAGGGTACCTGGCACATAGAAGGTACTTGATAGATGGTCATTGAGGGAATGAATAAATGAATGAATTTGAACAAATTCACATTTAGAGAGCTGGCTGTCTCTTGAGTCAGAATTTTAGAGATGGATCAGCCCCATCATTTTACAGAGTGTGAAGCTCAAGGTCAAAGACTTAAACTTTCTAAAGTCCAGGTGTTACCGAGATGACGTTGGGATAGGAGAGGTCAGCCCCATTGGAAGAAGGATTTTATTACTGAAGTTATTTAGAATTGCTGGCCTATGGTGATAAAAAGCTGGTCAGCTTTTAGTGGGTTTTATTATAGTTTTAAAATTCTCCACCTCTAGTGCATCCCTTTATTGCCTGCACAGGGCAGACAACTCTCACCACCCGCACCCCTTACTAAGCCACACTGCCAAGGCCCACAGCTGGTTAGGGGCAGGTTTCTTCACTCCTAGTCTGCTGTTCTTTCACTGTACCCTGCTGAGTTTCAGTGAGACTGCAGTCCTCACTTGAAACGTTTGGAAAAGCGTTGGCATTTTTGTATAAAGAGAAGGCAAAATGAATTTACTTAGACTCTAATATTTCTGTTTCAGATTTGCTAGAAAACTATTAGAAATAACTTTTCTTGTATTTTATGTTTTGGCTATCTATTGCTGTGTAGTAACAACAACAACAAAACCCCAAACTTAGTGAGAACAGTGATTTATTTTTCACAATTCTGTGGGTCAGGAATATGTTAGGGCTAATCAGGATGATTCTTTCACTACATGTGGCATGGGCTAGGATCACTCCCTTGACCGTATTCAGCTGGAGGCTGAGCTGGGCAAGAAGGTCCAAGGCCTCATTTATATGCCTGGTGCCCAGGGTCATTCCTTTAATTTCTCAGTTCCTAAATTTTTAATCATGCCAAATGAAAATATTACAAACTTCCCATTATTCTAAGTACCTATTTTGAATATATTTCTCAGTATATTCTAATCTTTCTTTGGTGACCATGATATTTTTCAGAACATGTGTTATTTATGCTCCATGATAAAGTTGTTGCCTTCAGCCCCTGCTAAGGAATCTTTGCCTCCATGCAAAGGCCTCTGGAGCTCATACTTCAGGGAGCTTATGACCATTCTTATGCATCCTCTCACCTTTGGGCATCTTGCTGCCATCCCAGTGCACCACATTTGTTGCCTTAACTTGCTGCAGGTTAGGAAATATAATGAACTAAGTTTGTTAAAATTAGAATAAGCAGATCAGAATTTTCTCTTTGGAATAAAATACACAGGCTTTAATTTAATTTGCTTCTATTTCCAAAGTGTTGTAGCTTTTATTTTATTGTGTCTTATTTTCATAGCATCCCCACTGGTGGATTCAGGTAGATACTATTTTCCCTGTTTTATAGATGAGGAAGCTGAAGCAAAATACTCTCTTAGGTTATTCTGAGTAAGGATTAGACTAGAGCCCAGGGCCCAAGGTTCTTGCCACAAAGCTTGCTGCCTTAATAATAATACAGGGGAAAGTTACTGGACTTTTTTAAAAAAGATTTTATTTATTTATTTGACAGAGCACAAGCAGGGGGAGTGGGAGAGGGAGATGCAGGCTCCCCGCTGAGCAGGGAGCCTGAAACAGGGCTCTATCCTAGGACTAGAGGATCATGACCTGAGCCACAGGCAGACGCTGAACAACTGAGCTACCCAGGCACCTGAAAGTTATTGGATTTTTGAAGTCTGCTTTGTCTGCTCATTCTTCACTTGATCCCAGTCTGGACTGGGTTTCTGGGGACCAGCATTTCTGTGTAAAGACCTCCAGCCAAGAGATGAGTTACTAGATATGAAATATGCAAAAGGAAATCGTCTTAGTAGGTCTGGTTATTTCTGCACATTTAGTAAGAATGGCTTGAAAAATAGAATGTGAGAGTGAAGAGGAATTCCTTCATCAAAGCACTGAAACATGTTTACTGCTTTTTAAGCTGCCAACTTTTTGTGGACCTGGAAAACAGAGCACAAGTGACCAGTCACAGCCCATTCAAGGAGCCAAATGTAGTTTGGAAAGAAACAGGACCCCAAATACCAGTAGGTGGGTTAATATTTTGTTCTTTGTGTCACCATGCCTTTAGACTCCCACGTGACCCCAAAGCCACTTAATGATCTTCACGTGTCTTGTGACAAAGAGACTGTGAGTGATAAAGAATACTAACACAGAAACAGATCTTGGCAGGTTTTCTCCTTCAGGTGAGCAGAAAGAGCCACGTAACAGAAACCTGTAGGAGAAGACATCAAAGGTAAAGTAGCTGGCAGGTTAATCACACAGAACATATCATTTGTCAAAAGCAAAGCACCTTGCCTTTCCAAAGCTGGCCAGATTGTTTTTCTTATAAAAAGAAATGCCAGGTATTCCATTTGTCAGTGCTCCAGAAACCAAACTATTTGGAAACTAGGGTTGTTCAAAATAAGCATCCCTGACTCCAGAGCAGGGGTTGAACAGTTTAACTGTTACCATGCAGCCTATGATTTCCATCCAGATGAATGAAATGAATTGGCTTCAGCACAGATCATAGGAAGGAGAGCATATGTGTACACTGACTTTTTAAGAATTTAGGTAAAACAGATTTTATTTTGCATAGGGGCAATTATTAAAGGTGTTTCAAGATAGACTAGTCTATCAATTTCAGCTTTCCTTTTTTGTGTTTAAATGGTAGCTTTTAATCCATGGCTTTGGAGTCAGTTCTCCTGGAAAAAAGTAACTTTTTGTTTTTCTCCTAGTGGTGACTGAGACTAATGACAAGAGTTTGCTGTTCCTTTCACGTTAGTAAACGTGTTCACTAGGGAGAATCAAAGAAGATGCCCAGACATTTTAGTTCAGTGTATTTTACCTTTACAAAGGGAATTATTGGAGAACCAACTAACTGGCATCAAAGGGGTTAGAACTCACATCATTGAGAGAGGCAAATGGGGTGATAGTATGGCCATTAGATGACAAAACAAAGCCATAGTTGTGGCCTCCGCTACACCCATTCACCCTGTTCCCCCAAAAGAACAAAAGACAGACCAAAGAAAAGTTTGACATTTTGCTACCAATCCACCTAATCTTTTTGTATGCTTTTAAAAGATATAATTATATGCATATAGCTACATTTATTTATTTAGAAGTAGGCTCCACACCCATTGTGGAGCCCAACGCAGGGCTTGAGCCCACAACCCTGAAATCAAGACCTGAGCTGAGATCGAGAGTCAGACGCTTAACCAACTGAGTCACCTAGGCGCCCCCATATAGGTACTTTTATATCCTGATTATTCATTTTACATTAAAACAAGAGCATTATATCCCACATTATTAAAAAACATCCAGTGGCGCCTGACTGGCTCAGTCGGAAGAGTATGCCACTCTTGATCTCAGGGTTGTGAGTTTGAGCCCCATGTTGGGTGTAAAGATTACTTAAATAAATAAAGATTTAAAAAAAGAAAACATCCTGTAAATTTGAACTTGTTGGATGTCCCCCATTGTTGAATTTTATGTTGTTTCATGCTTTTATCCATTTTGAATAGGGCTGCAGTGACTTGGCAGTGCAGCTTTTTCTGCTCTTTGGATTATGTCCTTGATGGATTGCCGGAAGCAGAGTTAGTAGGTCAAAGGGTTTAAACATTTTAAAGATACTTGATAGCTGCTGCCAAATTGCTCTTTAAAGAAGCCAGTCAGATCTGACCTTTCCAGGTCAGCAGTCTCTCTGTGTTCTGGTCCAGTGGGGAAGTAGGGTGTTCAAGATAAGGAGGAATTCGTACATACGCCACAGGTCACATGTTTTTGAGGAGTTACTTTAATAGACGATGAGATGTATATATGATCATGGATATGTGGAGGAAGAAGGACTCCCTTGTTTTTCAGATGAGGGAACTTGGTCCAGAGAGATTGAAGTATGCCAGAGGCAGGCAGCCGGTTAGTGGGAGGTAGGGTTAGAACTTAGACTAGGCTGAAGAACTCTGAATGTTCTTTAGGCTTGCTGGTGCCTTAAGGCCATGTTTGCAAATATTAGTTATTGTGCTCTCACTGATACGCAGGTGCGCCTTTTACCGGAGAATTCTGTTCAAAGGGTAGGAACAGTTACTGAACCATCACCTGTGTTCTGTGGCATTGTTAGGGTGGGGTCTCTGCTAAGGCTCAGAAGTCTGGTGAAACTGGGTTTCAATTGTGGGTTTCTTCTTCCTGTGAAAATTTTTCAAGAGTACTTTTAGAATCATGAAATCTGAACTTGGAAACTGAAAAAAATACCTTAGAGGTCTTCTAACCCAGTCTTTTCATTTCTTAGCCAGGGAAGGCCTAAAGAGTCCAGTGCCCGAACCAAGCTGACTCAGCTTACTAGTGCACTTGTTACTGTGTCAAGCCACCCCAAGGGACCTCCTGTGTCATCTGGCCCTGGCCAGGGCTCTACTAGGTAGGCTCGAGTGGTCTGAACGTTGGGGAGTCTGGCGCCCTCTGGTGGTAAGCAGGAGTCAGTGCAGTCCCAGGAATGGCTCTGAGTAGGGGTTGGTCCTCTGGATGGGCTGGAGGGCTCTGGCTTGCGTCAGGAACTTGAGCAAACTGGTGTATTTGTGTCCACCCTGCTCCCCTTCCCCCAAACCTATACAATTTAGGATCAGTATGGAGTCCGTCTCTTCTGAAATCTGTAACGCAAAGTCAAGAAATAATGAAGATGATGGAGAGGTATACTTGAAATGGAAAAGTGAGTAAAGAGTCATAGGTTCTGTTGGGCCAGATGAAATTTAAAGTATATTTCTAACCTGGTTGTTATCTCTAAGTACACAGCCTGTATTGCACCAGACTCCCACATTCTTTTCTTCTGTTGGCTCATTCCAGTTTAAAAGCAAGACCTTTCTGATTACAAATTGCAGAAAGGAAATGCTTTTCTCTTTCTTCTTCTTCTTCTTCTTCTTCTTCTTCTTCTTTTTTTGTTTACCTCTTAGTCAGGACAGATAAGCTTTTATTAAGATGGGTCTTTTAACATTGTTTAAATGAACACGTTTTGTGTTACTAGTCCAAAGAAAAGAGACTGTCAAGCTTGCCACTGTGTATACCGTACTGTTCAGTGATTTATTTTTCTGGGAAAAACTTTATTCATTTCTAGACTTTATAAGAAATATTTCCATTATATATATATATATATATGCATATTTATAACAAGTGTAGCAAAACAATACACAGTAGAAATTTAATGTGTAACATTCATTATGAAAGTAGAGAGCATGCAGTGTCACTTTTGCATATCCTGTGGGCATTTCCTTTTGTATCAGTTTTATAAGCTTAAAAGGATACAGTGTGTTTTTTAATACTTATGTTAAATGACATTAGCAAAAGTATAGAACATTTGGAATGAAGACATGCCCATGCAGATACACATATAAAAATACGCATACACACACACACACACACACACACACCCATATGAGCTCTGCCTAGTCTAGAGAGGCTAGACAAACTCAGATAGAATCCTTTCCATTAGTCTCTACAGACTGGGGGCTGCAGATGTTATTTTCTTATAAAATCTTCACAGCAAGAAGTTTGCTGCTATAAACTACAAGTTCTCTGCTACCTTCCATTCCAAAATTCAGAAATGAACTGAAATCCTGTCCTCCCCTCTGTTATCTGTTCTCTTCTCACTTCCCCTTCAAGCCAAACAGGGCAAGCTAAGGATGACGCAGTTCTAAAAAGGCAACTATTATGACAATATGAGCTCTAAAATATTATATAGCTCTTTAAGAAGCAAAAGCTTTTGTTTCTAATGTTCAGAGTTCTGTTGTAAATGCTGCTTTCCCTTCTGTCCAGTGGAGGTGAAAGATATGGCAGAGAGAGCAGCTACTGGGCAGCTGGTGGTACCACCTTGGCATCCTCAAAGTAGTGTGACTTCAGAGGGTGAGGCGAAGAATGTGCCTGATACCCTGCTGCAGCCCCTGCTGAGGGACCCTGAGAAAGTGGGCTGGCAGTGCATTGTAGAGTATCCCAGGAAAAATGATGAGCCAGGAGGAAATGGCAAGTGTGACAAAATGGACAACAGTGACTGTGACAGTGACCAGCATGGCAGACAGCCTGGGCCTCAAAGCTGCACCAGTAAGTTCAGTTGGAGAAATTGGGATAGGTGAGCTCTATCAAGTTATTAGCTCTCAAAAATAAGTAAGCCTCCTGGCATATTTCCTTTGCTTGGTCATCTCTCCTTTCCCTTCCCTCTGGGAACCCTGAGTTGCAGGGAAAAGCAGCATACCCTTTTGATTCCACTGTCCTTCCTGAAGGTAAAGAAATCCAAAGATTCGTGAGTTTTTCTGTTACTGGAGCAGACCCATTTGCTCAAAGGAAGTAAAATAATCTCTATACAGTGACCCTGTTCCTGACTCTAACCTGGCGGGGAAATGAACCTTTCTTACCTGAGTGCAGTGGTAGATGGCCATTCCCTACTGCCCATTTCCTTGCATTGCATTTTAAGCCAGAAAAACTCCACTGGCTCCCAGAGATTCTGTGCCAGAAGAACCTGGAGACAAATGGCATTGACTGTCATCACTTTATAGATTTTTAGGTTAAAACTGAAGGCCATGTAGTTCCACTTGGTAATTTGCTTGCAAGCAGGGCATGGAATATTATTTCACAGTTGTTTACAAATCAAAGAAAGATGCATCTAAAATTATCACTTATCTTAGGTAGAAAATCTACTGGCTTGGGCTCTTTTAGTTTTTAGAAACTGTTCCTTTTCAAGCATTGATCTTGAATGGGTGGGCAAAAGGATGATGATACAGGACCGGGTGTTGGGGCCAGGCCAAACTAACAGTCTCCATTCTCTGGACTGAACCCCACTAATGGGACATGGCCACCCTCGGCAGAGTAGTCACGCATCTCTCCTCTCACTCCACTCTTCTCCCCTTCCATGCCATCTAAATACCACTGAATGACTATGGCCCTGGTTGTGTTAAAATCATTAGGTATCAGGCACCTGTCTCCCAGAAAAAATGAGCAGCCAGAACATAGTGAAGTCTTTCAAGCAAGTTCTGATGCATCTGTGGTCGTTGAGAAATCTTATAGCGTAAGTAATATGACCCTGCAGAGCCAGGTGGAACCCAAGGATCTAGTAAAGTAGAACTGAGTTGTTATGTATTATGCCAGTGAATTAATATCTGTAGTAGTTCATTTTTGTTGGAGTATGTGCTCTCAAGTCTCTGACATGAATGAAGAAGCCTTTCTTCCCTGCCTAAATACTTTTTGAGTCCGTTCAACTCAAAGCACTGTGTATCTTGGAGCTTGTGCAGAACACAGACAAGTGTCAGATTCAGGAAACCCTTAAGCTTCTTGTCTAGTTGGATAGATAAGACCAACTCTGGAAGCTCAATGTGAGGTCAGTTATCAAAGCTCGTGGCCCAGCAGCTGACTGATTAGAGTAGGAAGAGCAAGGCCAGGGTTGTGATGAGAGTGCCTTCATCTAGAATGTCCTCTAAGACCCAAATTCACCTCTCAGCAGAAGGCACGTGTTCACATCTGACAACTGCACCTCAGCAGGATCAATGCATTTAGGCTACAGCCCTGCTTCAGGGGTTTAACACATCCTTGAAGCATGCAGTTGGGCCACAGTCCAGTCAGGCTAAGGAACCAGAATTTTTTTTTTTTTAAAGATTTTATTTATTTATTTATTTATTTATTTATTTATTTATTTATTTATTAGAGAGTGAGCGAGAGAGAAACAGCATGAGAGGGGAGAGGGTCAGAGGGAGAAGCAGACTCCCCGCTGAGCTGGGAGCCCGATGTGGGACTCGATCCCAGGACCCTGGGATCATGACCTGAGCTGAAGGCAGTCACTTAACCAACTGAGCCACCCAGGCGCCCAGGAACCAGAATTTTTTATCATTATGATATGAGGACACAATCACTTAAAGAATATAAACAGGAACTGAAAATGAAATAATATAAAAATAAAATTGTGATAACATTTAAGGTCTTTCAACGAACATGCTGTTGTATTTAATCATAGCACAGAAACCACTCACAAGGACAATTTAAGACAATTTATTCTTTTTCTTACATGGGGGCTGGAAGGATAGGCCCTGTTAAGCATACTGGCTTGGCTGGAGAAGCAGGTCTGTCAGGGAAGTGGGGAGGGTATGTGAGGCCAGGCTTATCTAAGAAGTTTCAATCTGATATGAGAGGTAAAGGGGAGCAGCTGCTACGCGTGCGGGAAGAGAAGTGTGTGGCGGAAGCGGCATCCAAGGAAATAAATCACAAAACCTCTGCCAAGACATGACTGAAGGTGTGGAGAGGAGTTAGTTGCCTGCCATGTGGGGACCAGGGCCTGAACATGGAGAAATGAGCAGAAAAGGAAGGGGGGAAACAGAGATGCTAAAGAAATCACTGGTACTTTGGAATTTTCAAGTTTTATTTTTATTATTGAGATTGCATTGCTATTTTTTTCAAAAGATTTATTTATTTGAGAGAGAGCATGTGCACAAGCTGGCGTGAGCAGGGGCAGAGGGAGAGGGAGAGAATCCTCAAGCAGACTACCCCCTGAGATCGAGACCTGAGCCAAAATCTAGAGTCAGATGCTTATCTGGCTGAGTCACCAGGTGCCCCTGCATTGCCATTTTTAACGTCATGTTCCTTCACTTGCTTTTAAACTGTAGAACCCACGGGACTCCTCAGTCTGGAGGACGAAGCATCTGTGGCTGTTCAAGCTCAGTCCCAGCTTGAGTTGTCTAGGGCCTTTCTTCTTAGAATTTCAGAGCAGAAAAGTCGCCCAACTCCCTCCCCCTCCATTGTACGGATGAGGATGTGAGTCTCAGGACTGTCATTTGCCTCAGGGGGTATCACTTGCTGCAGGGGGTGCATAGCTCACTGTGGGGAAGGAGGGCAGAGGCAGGTGTGCAAGCAGGCAGGGAGGGCTGGCTCAGGGAGTGTCACCCTGACTGCTGGGTAATGTTAGATAACCCCATTATTAACACTGCATCCAAATATAAAGGGATTTGTTTATAATGAACACCAACCTAAAAATGATTTCCTACATTATTAATAGGATCAGTCTGTGCGATCAACTTGTTCACCAGAATCTTCTGAGGACATAACAGATGAATTTTTAACTCCAGACCATGAATATTTTTATTCCTCAACTGCTCAAGAAAACTTAGCTCTAGAGGTAAAAACCACTGTTTAGGGTAAAGTACTTTTCAGCTTTCTCTATTGCCTTCATTCTTTTAAATTATTTTTATTGAGAAAAAATAGCTTACATATAAAAATGTATAATGTTGACTTAGCAGTGTTTTCATGTTTTGAAAAGACTTCTGAAAAAAAGATATTTGAGAATGGAAGGTCATATGCAGTTTCTCCCAAAACTGTGATTCCTGCATTTGTACAGTACTTAGTACTTTTTTTCAAAACACTTTTCTTCATGTTACCTAATTCACATACTCTTCCTGTGGAGAAGAGAAGAAGGCCTGCTGTTTTTCCTCTGTGTGAAGAAGTGGTGATCCACACATGTAGGGAATTAGCCCTGGCCTGCCAAGCTTCAGTAGTGAGAGAGCCAGGATCAGAGGCCCGGGCTCAGCATGAATGTGATGCTGGGCAGTGCATGGGGCTTTCTCGGGAACCTGCCCGGCTTTGGCAAGCATCTATTTGTACAGAGTATTTTCATTTGTAAAATGAAGCTGTTTGGATTTTCTTATTTATTTATATAATTTCTGCCTCGTCTTCCTACTAACCTACCACCTTTTTTGGACCTTTTACCAATATGGAAGGTGGGGTGGAGGAAAAGGAGGAATTGATTGTATGTCTCAAACACGACCTTTGACTGATAAGAATTCAGTGATGCAACAAAAGCATCATTTCCACTGTTCTGCACTTCTGATAACTCAGAGCAGTTTTTCATTATTAATCCTTCACCTGTTCTTGACTTTACTGTGAGCAGACTGTGATGTTAACAAAATCTTTAATAAAAAGATACAAAATATATATATACACACGTACATATGTATACATACATACATATATGTGTGTGTGTGTGTGTGTGTATACATACATAAAGTGTAACATAGAGAAAAGTACACAGCTCTTATGTGTGCAGCTCATGGACTTGCACAAACTAAACACATTCATATAACCAGTACTCAGATCAGGAAGTAGTCCTCCAGAAGACCGCCCCCAGGCCTCCTCCCAGTCACTGCACCCTCTCAAAGGAACCAGTATTCTGGGCCATTTTTCCAACCTTCTTTGACTTTTCTTTTTTTTCTTTTTCCCTTATGTTATTTATTTATTTATTTAAAGATCTTATTCATTTGAGAGAGAGAGAGAGCGCACACACAAGTTGAGGGGAGGAGCAGAGGGAGAGGGAGAAGCAGACTCCCGGCTGAGCAGGGAGCCTGATTGCGGGGCTCGATCTCAGGACCCTGGGATCATGACCTAAGCCGAAGGCAGATACTGACTGAGCCACCCAGGCACCCCCCAACCTTCTTTGGCTTTTCTGGTGAAGGTCCTAAGAATCAAAACATCTTTGTTGGAAGGCTGGGGAGAGGAGGGGATAATAACATAAAGAAGGGAAAAGTCACACAATTCCTCCTCACAGCGGGAGGCAGGGGAGGGCTTGTTGAGGAGGGACATAAAGTACAAATGATCCTTAATGTCTTCGAAACAGGTTTGTTCTTTTTCTATTAAAGATAGAAAGATTTTCAAGGTTTAAGAACATCAAGAAATTCTCCCTCTACCTTTGGATTATATGTTGGCCTCCAGTGACCCTTCTTCCTTTGCTCTTTTATTCTTTTGTAGACCTCAAGCCCCATAGAAGAGGACTTTGAAGGAATACAAGATGCATTTGCCCAACCTCCAGGCTCTGGTAATAAGCTCTTAAGGCAGATTCCTTTTCACTTGCCTTCACTTTCTGTTGGATGACAGATCTTTAGAGCTGGAACAGTCCTTAGAGATAATCTCCTTCAGGCCTTTGATTTTGCAGATGAGGGAACCTAGGCTCAAGGATTTCCCTTCATTAGAATGAATCTCCTGCCCCTTACCAGCCTCCTGACAGCCACATATCATATTATCTGTCCTCCCCTTGCATTCTTAGAGTATATGTTTTGTGGTTGCTCTGCTGCTCCCCCTCTTCCCCCACTTTCCCCCTCCTCCTCCTCCTTCTCTCCTTTCTTCTTCTTTTTTCCCCCTCTAGTCTTTCATTAGATTTCTGACCCCTTCGTGACACATTGCTGGTTTTTGTTCATCTTGTTCATCTTCACTGAGCTGACTTGAGGGATTTGCCCAGGCCATACAACTGGTTTTTGACACAACAAAAACTAGAACTTGCTCTTCATGTCCTTCTCCACCCCAAAAGGCATTTTCCTTTGCTTGCTTAGCTTCTTGGCAAAGAGTTAATAACAGCCAATAGTACACAGTCAACATAACATTCTTGCCTTGGGAGGCCTTGGGTTCTATATAACTCAGCAACTGCTTTCCGTTAACATGGGAGGCTAACCTTGGATCAGCAGCCCAGGTGTGGCACAAGGTAAGATATAAGTGAACCACTGGTTCTGATACAGACATTGTAAAAATTGTGCACTTTTACTCTTTTAAGGTATACAACCATCTATTTTAAAGCCAGAGTTACCCACCTACTGAGCCATGTAGCTGTTTGTGGTCATGTCTCAACATTCTGAACCCAGGCATGGTGGGCTTGGGTTCTGAACTTACTCCCTTCCTCCTGCTGCACACTCTGTCTTCTGTCTCTAACCTGATTCATGCCCCTGTCACAGCCAAGAGCATTTTTTTTTTTTTTTAAGATTTTATTTATTTATTTGACAGAGAGAGACACAGCGAGAGAGGGAACACAAGCAGGGGGAGTGGGAGAGGGAGAAGCAGGCCTTCTGCGGAGCAGGGAGCCTGATGCAGGGCTCGATCCCAGGACCCTGGGATCATGACCCGAGCCGAAGGCAGACGCTTAACTGACTGAGCCACCCAGGCGCCCAGCCAAGAGCATTTTAAGAAGCAATGAGCTTTTAGATGAACATTTAAATCCTCAGGACAACATGTATTAAAAGTCCCCAGACCTGGGTCTTGGGTCATCCATTTCTTTCTGTGGAGCCTCTGCCCACGATCATGTTCTGTGTGAGCCTGGCCTGCACATAGACATTTCACTTCTGTTTCGAAGAGGATTGAGTGGGATAGAGAAATTGTGGGGCAGGTAGGTTAGAAACCCAGGGCTAGTTTGATACAAACATCTGAAGTACACGAAGAAACCTCTGATTTCCACTCATTTCCTGCTTTCGGCCTTTCTCTCCCCCCTTTTCCACTAGGGTTCTGACGTATACCCCTTCCATATCAGGTGGTATCACAGGTAACAATTGGACACATGTTGGGTTCCGAGCCCAGTTCTGCCACTGATTTTTTTTTCCCCCATGCATGACCTTGGGAAAGTCATTTCACCCCAGGCCCCACTCTCCCTTTGTATAAAATAAAGGAGAGAGACTCTAAAATCTCTTAAGTGTTCCTCCAGTTCTAATTGTACTTATTAGGAATTCCTTTATGCTTTCTAGGTGTTTATGCTTTCTAGGTATTTGAAAGAGGGTCACGGGAAGAAGAACCCCAATGCTTCTCTACTGATGGGGTTTCAGACCTCCTTGGTACCTGCTAAAGGTGACACTGCGTTGGTGGGCCTCCCCATTGCCCACTAGACCACGTGTTCCTAAGGAATGGCAAGGGTATCATGAACATTTGCCAAGAGGGCAGGCTGCTCTGTCTGTCTCCTTCTCTATAAACCAGAGCAGTATAGTGGTGGGAAGGAAAATAGATAGATAGTGGCCCTGTCTGCCCTGAGGTCTGCAAAGTATCTTATTGAGAACTTGTGGGGGAGTAACTTCAGACACTTGATGTCAGGGAGAACAGAAGATAGTTGAATTGGTTGTGAACCTCCCCACCCCCACCCCATCCCCCCGGCTTTAAATGGAGCCTGATGGCCAAGAGGCACAGTTAGCACTCTGGGAATGCCCAGCTTAATTGTCTTTTCTATTTGGAATCTTTAGTGAACAAACAGTTCTTGGTTTCAACGCCCCCTGGTGTCTGTTGACAGGAACCAGGTCAGTTTGCCTTCCTGAAAAGACAAAATAACATTTGTCTCCAGAAATAACTGAGTGGTTATAACTGAAAGGCCAGTAAATGGCTTGATTGTATTCTGAGTGTCAGAATGTAGTTACCCCCTCTGAGCAAGGAAAATAAACTTTCAGAGCAAAAACCTCTCCTACAACACTCAATCCAAACCCAATTAGGAAGCACTTTGTTTATTCAGATTATTTCTTATTCTGGACCAGACCAAGGGAAATTCTAAGGAATGAAAATAATAATCTGAATTGGCAAAAATTCAGTAAAAAATGCATTTACTTTATTCTTTCAGGTGAAGAAAAGTTCCAAATGAGAAAAAGCCTTGGAAGGAATGCTGAGATTTTGACCAGATCTCAATTCCAACCTATACGAAGGTATGTACTAGTATTTTATTCACAGTTTCAGACTCACAGAAGTAATGTTAAAAGATGATAATACCCCATATTTATGTATTGCTTGTCCTCAAATGTTTTAGCCACCATGTCATAAAAATGAGTGTTGGGCACTTAGCTTTCTTAGGACTTGTTCAGTAGGATTGTGAGGGATTGTGAAGAGGGATCATTATCACTATTCAGATCGTGACTCTGCCTTTCCATCCCTGTGACTTTGGTCAAGTTTCTCAACCCTCTCTTCTATTTCTGCATTTGTAAAGTAGGAATAAGAATCCTTACGAAGAATGTTGACATAGAGATTAAAAGTAATAATATAACTCTTGGCATTAATTACAAAGAAATGAAGACTTAATGTTCATATAAAAACATATATGTAGGGGCGCCTAGGTGGTACAGTCGGTTGAGCATCCGATTCTTGGTTTCCCCTCGGGTCTTGATCTCTCAGGGTCGTGAGCGTGGAGTCTGCTTGAGATTCTCCCTCTCCCTCTTCCTTTGCCCCTCCTGCTCGTGCTCGTGCTTTCACTCTCTCTCAAACAAATAAATAAATCTTAAAAAAAGAAATACATAGATGAATGTTTATAGCAACTTTATTTATTTATTTAGTTATTTTTGCGACTTTATTTGTAATAACCAAAAACCGGAAACCTAAATGTTGTCCAACAAGTAAATGATTTTTTAACAGACCGGTACATCCATTCTATGGAATATTCCTCAGCAATAAAAAAGAGTGAACTTTTTTTTTTTTTTTAAAGATTTTTTATTTACTTATTTGACAGAGAGAGACATAGCGAGAGAGGGAACACAAGCAGGGGGAGTGGGAGAGTGAGAAGCTGGCCTCCCGCCGAGCAGGGAGCCTGATGTGGGGCTTGATCCCAGGACCCTGGGATCATGACCTGAGCCAAAGGCAGTCGCTTAACGACTGAGCCACCCAGGCGCCCCAAATGAACTATTGATACGTGCAACAACCTGGATATATCTCCAGAGAATTGTGCTGGATGGAAAGAGCAATCCCCCAAAGTTATTTACTATATGATTCCACTTATATAACATTCTTTTTTTTTTTTAAAGATTTTATTTATTTATTTGACAGAGACAGACAGCGAGAGCAGGAACACAAGCAGGGGGAGTGGGAGAGGGAGAAGCAGGCTTCCCGCTGAGCCGGGAGCCCGATGTGGGACTCGATCCCAGGACCCTGGGATCATGACCTGAGCCGAAGGCAGTTGCTTAACCAACTGAGCCACCCAGGCGCCCCTTATATAACATTCTTGAAATTATAAAATTATTTGAGTAGTGTCCAGGGGATAAGGTAGAGGTAGGCAGTAGGAGGGAAGTAGACATGCCTATAAAAGGACAGCATGAGGGGCCCCTGGGTGGCTCAGTCAGTTAAGCTTCTGCCTTGGGCTTGGGTCATGATCCCAGGGTCCTTGGGATCAAGCCCCGCATAGGGCTCCTTGCTCAGTGGGGAGTCTGCTTCTCCCTCTGCCCCTCCCTCTGCTTATGCTTTCTCTCTCTCTCTCTCTCTCTCTAATAAATAAAATCTTTAAAAAAATAGAAGGGCAGCATGAGGGATCCCTGTGGTGGTGGAAATGTTCTGTATCTTGACTGTATCAATGTTGGTGTCTTGATTGTGATATTGTGCTATAGATTTGCAAGATGTTATCATTCAGGGAAACATGGGTAAAGTGTTTCTTTAAACTTCATGTAAATATGCAGTGACTTCAAATTAAAAAGTCCAATTAAAAAAACTAATAATAGATGTAAAGTGCCTGATACAATAACATTCAATTACTTTCCCTATCTCTAGGCCTCAACTTTTTTTTTTTTTAAGATTTTATTTATTTATTAGAGAGGCACAGCGAGAGAGGGAACACAGGCAGGGGGAGTGGGAGAGGGAGAAGCAGGCTTCCCGCCGAGCAGGGAGCCCGTTGTGGGGCTCGATCCCAGGACCCTGGGACCATGACCTGAGCCGAAGGCAGATGCTTAACGACTGAGCCACCCAGGCACCCCAAGGCCTCAACTTTTTTATCTATAATAATTATACCTAGTATTTCCTAAGCAGCTACCATATACCAGGTACTCGGTTTTCTCAAATATAATTTATGTAACAGCCTTTTGAGATATATACTGTTATCTCCATTTTGCGAATAAGGAAAGCGAAATTCATTTTTTTCAAGGCTGCAGTTAGTAAGTGGATGTATCAGTCAGCATAGGCTAGATTATGCTTATATAACAAACAACCCCCAGATTTTAGTGGCTTAAAACAGCAAAAATTTATTTTTTGCTCACTCCATGTCCGTCTTGGATTGGCTAGGAGTGTTCTGTGCTATATTACCTTCTACCCAAGAGCCAGGCTGAGGAAGACTCCATCCTTGTATTTCCTTGATTGCTGAGGCAAGAAGAAGGGAACATGAATTGTGCACTGTCCTTAATGTTTCTGCCCAAAAGTGATTCACATCACTTTCACTTATATTTCACTGGTTAAAACAATCATGTGGCCATTTACATAAATTAGGAGGGCCAAGAAGTGCTGTCCTACTGTATGCTTGGAAGTGAAACAAATACTCTAGTGAACAGAATTAATAAAGTCACAACTCAGTCCAAAATCCGTGCTTTTTCCTTTGTACCATTGATTTCATAGGATTGTTGCAAAGATTAAAAATATGAAAACAGGGGTGCCTGGGTGGCTCAGTCGTTGAGTGCCTTCAGCTCGGGTTGTGGTCCCAGGGTCCTGGGATCGAGCCCCACATCGGGCTCCCTGCTCCGTGGGAGGCCTTCTTCTCCCTCTCTCACTCCCCCTGCTTGTGTTCCCTCTCTTGCTATGTCTATCTCTGTCAAGTAAGTAAATAAAATCTTTAAAAAAATATATGAAAACATATGGAAGAATTTAGTTTGGGATCTGGCTTGTAGTTTGTATTCAACAGATATTGAAATGGAATTCTAGATAGTGGTTAACATAGAAACAGGTCAAGTTTGTGTTCATATTCTTTTCTGGTCATTTTTTGGCATAAGTCTCTCTTGGCCTCACCTGATGACCCGTGCAGGAAGCTGTCTCACAGTTGGTAATGTTGGTAATGTCCCACGGCTGTGCCCTTTGCCCCAGCCTCCATTCCCAGCAGATTTCCTGTGCTCTCTTGATTTCCTGAGGAACTTGCTCACTGTCATATAGCATCATTGGCTGATTTCAGATGGGCTGATGCCTAGAGGGTATTTATTCAATCTCTGGAGAGGAAACAGAGGCCCAGAGAAAGGCCCAGACGTGCCTGAGAACATATAGCTAGTCAGTAGCAGACCCAGGACCAGAACCCACTTTCCATTTCTGAGCTTAGTGCCCTTCCTACTGCTTTTCACAGGGCTGATAAACTGGTCCCTTGTACCAGGTTAGTGCACTGTGCTGACAGGGGATTCATATACTTTTCTCACTTTCTCTCTTACAGTACTGAAGGTGAACAAGAGGAGACATTAAAGGAATCACCAGAGGAGCTGAAGGAGAAAGACATGTAGGGCCACCAAAGGGTTGCCTAAGGATGCTGTGTAAAGTCTTGGTTTTAGGGGAATAGTATTTCCTTATTTGTAAGAGAATACTTTCTTCCCAGTTTTATGTATACGTTTAATGTGAGCGTGTTTCTTTTTTCACCAAAAACCTGTTATGATGATGTGATCTAAATTAATAGCATCTTATAATCAAGGAAATACAGTGATGATGATGATGATATTAATAAATTTACATTTGAGGTAGATGAAATCTGTTTTCCATATAAATATACTTTTGTCTGTGGAAATAGTTTATTTTTAGCTGCTGAGATATGTTTAAAGTTAGTATCTCTTTTTAGGATATTCTCTAATATTCTCTTTCAGATACATATGATAGTCTAAGATAGTCTAATTCTGGTCTACTGCCAAATAAAGATTGTTGTCAAGAGCATCCTTAAAAAGTACCCCTTGGGAATATATTGTTTGATTTTTCTAAACATCTCCTAATTACTTTGTGCTTTTAATTTCTTAGATCACTGACAGACATTCAAGACCTTTCTAGTATCTCCTACGAACAAGATGGTTCTTTTAAAGAAGTCTCATGCAAAACCCCCAAAATAAACCACGCACCTACAAGTGTCAGCACTCCGCTCAGCCCAGGTAATCACTGCAGGGAGAAGTGTTTGAGGAGAACAGTTGCTGCCCCACTGGCTTTGGGAAGCCAGCCATGAGAACAGACCGGCAGGTGTTTCCTCATAGTGCAGAGGTGTCTGTCTAGCGCCAGAGCTGATGGGGATAACCCCATGAGGGGCCAGGTAGGGGTTGTTGGTGGTGGTTATTAAGCAGCTATAGGGAGTTTTTTGACTTTGGTGGTAGAGACACGTAAATGCAAACTGTACTTTTTACTCTAACACTACTGAATTTAGTGCAAATACATTGGCTTCTCTGGAGTTTGTAACTCAAAACCTATTGCTTAAACATACATAATTTTGAGTCCTCCAACCTCAACAGCCAGCATCAAATAGCCTCCCTCTGGTGTCCTTAGTTCCATTATATTTGTGGTTCCAATAATCTCCGTTATTTTGATGGCCAAGTTTAGAGACTGTCTTTTTTTTTTTTTTTTAATACTTTGAGGAGCTATGTGTCATAATCAGTGATTATTTTAGTTATTAACAATTTGGAGAATCCCTGGTATAGATAGAGAGTTCTGTGTTTTTGTTTTTAAATAATGTAAAGGATTTGGACACTAATTGCCCTCTTTTCTACAACAGGGTCGAGTTCTTCAGCTGCCAGTCGGTATAAAGACTGCCTTGAAAGTATCACATTTCAGATTAAAACAGGGTCTACCTCATACTGGAACAGTCAGGAATCTATTCAAACTTCATCTGATAGATTTTCAACCGTTCGAGAGAAAGCAAAGAGCCTAGATTCCTTTCTTACTTCCCCTGAAACTGTTCCTTCAAGATTGACTGATCTTGTAAGTATACCGACTCTGCTTTCCATACTCATGGAATCAGCCCAAAGGCCTTAGGGATCCAAAGTACTAAGATTTCTCCAAATCCATTTTACAAAGAAAGCAAGAAATAAGCTGGATCTTCTCTAGGCCTTCTTGGGGTGTCTCTCTGAGTCTGTATTATAGGATAGATCTTGGGTTTTTGTGCCTCCCCCCACCAGAGATAATGTCTAGCAATTTCTTTAAAGAGCCAAACTGCAACAGCTTATAATGCTACTACCTTCACCTGCAGTGTACTTTCTGTCTACACATATCCTGCTCACTTGAGGAGGCTTGAGTTCTCCTTCCTCTTTGTTGCCTCCTCTGCTTGGTTTCCCGAGAGTTTTGATTGATCCCCACCTTCTCTGAACTCCTGAACTAATAGTCTGTAATAAAACACATATTTGTGTACTACCTTCTCCACTCCTCCTTCTTCTGCCCCTGCTGTCCTTTTTTTTCTCTTCTCTCTCCCTCATATTTCATATGTATAGTATCTTCAAGAAAACTACAAATTCCTTACTTGGCACTGCTCATTAAAAATCTGTTGACCATCCTATAGGCAGATTGATAACTTGCTTTGGCCTTCAATTAAAAATCAGCTGCCATTTTCTTTGGGCATTTGACTCACAAAAGGTCCACTCTGAAGTAGGGAGATAAAGAACTTTATGCTTCATTCAACCGTCTGTTAATTGGGTGTGTTCTAAGTGCCAGGTAGCCTGCCAGGCCCTCTTCTAGGCATCCAAATATAAATAAGATAGACCTAGTCCCTGCCCCGGAGGAGTTCCCCATCTAGTGAGAAAGGCTGGTGGGATCCAACACAGAGGTAGGTACTGGGCACTGCGGAGGCAAAGAGGAGTGAGAAGGGTTTGCAGAGGAGGAATGAGTTTGACTCAATCAACAAAACAAGTGGCTTCTTCCATCAGTGAAACACAGGCTTACTCTTGGAAATGGTTGAACTGCATTAGGGGTCTTTTGAGCTCAATCAGTTACCATGTTTATGTCTTACTTATAGAAAAGATTGTCTGCATTTACTGGGGTCGGTTCCTCCAGCATTGCTAAGTCACCTGACACATCATCGTCCCATGCCACCCAGAGAAGGAGCCTGCCAAAAGGTATCCTGTGTTTTTAATATCAAAATAGAACCAAAATACAAAACAATAGTAAGCCAGTTTAAGGGAGCCTTCTTCTCATCTTTGATGCTACATTAGATTCCAACAGAAATGCTATTTTCGGGCACCTGGGTGGCTCAGTCGTTAAGCGTCTGCCTTCAGCTCAGGTCATGATCCCAGGGTCCTGGGATCAAGCCCCGCATCGGGCTCCCTGCTCTGCGGGAAGCCTGCTTCTCCCTCTCCCACTCCCCCTGCTTGTGTTCCCTCTCTTGCTGTGTCTCTCTCTGTCAAATAAATAAATAAAATCTTAAAAAAAAACCAAAAGAAATGCTATTTTCCCTCTGATTATAAAAGTAAAGTATACTTATTAAACTTAGAGAATTAAAAAGAGCTTTTAAAAAACACTACCACTTAATTCTACCACCATTTTTTAACTTCTTGTACTATTTTGGCATGTATCTTTTTTTTTTTTTTTTAAGTAAACTCTCTGCCCAACGTGGGGCTCAAACTCATGTCCCTGAGATGAAGGGTTGCATGCTGTACTGACTGAGCCAGCCAGGCACCCTTCTCTTTCATATTTCAATATGCAAAAATGTATATATTTTTAGCATAGTTGAGATCATAATTGTGTGTCAGCTCTGGCCTTTTTTTTCTCTGATGCTGTATTTTGAGGATTTCCCCTTAGTCAGTGGAAGTTATTTGTAAATATATGTAATGGCTTCATAATAGTCCATTCTACATATGTTGCTTAATCATGCCCTAATGTTGAAGATTTATATTGTTTTCTAATTTTTGCTCTTTGTACAAAAATCTTTGTCTGTACCTCTGATCCCTTTCTTAGGATAGATTCTTAGGAGATGGTTTTCAAATAAAAAGGTATGAGAATGTTAAAAGCTCTTGAGGTGTATTGCCTTTGGTATATTAATTTCAATGTCTTATGTTTTGGTACAGTTCTTGGATTTTGTGAATTATGCTGAGGGGTTTGGGTTAGTGTTATAACTGAGCAGTTAAGGAAAGGCCCAAAGAGTGGTTGCTTCTGCATCCCCTGGCCTGATAATCTATAGAGAAAGACCTCCCACTTTATATGTTTTGTTCATTTTGAGTGGTCCAGAGCCTCTGTATCCCTCCAGGAGCCTGCAGCCGCTTAGTAAGAATTTGTACCTCACCTACCCTTAATATCCTTGGGGAGGAAAGGACACAGATCAATCAGTACTGGGTAAGGGGCAAAGTAGGAAAGGGTTTGTAATAAAAGGGGGAGTAAACCCATTCACATGTTAGGAGGTCTCAGCTAGGACTGCTGATGTGAAATGCTGTCTCCCTGCCTTAGTTTGTTTTACTGTTGAGAAGTCCTAGGTCAAGTCCACGTGGAAGCTGTGAAAATCCAGTTCAGGGCCAGGAGGGTGTTAAGTCATTTCCCCCTTTATCTTTTTTAAGCACTAGTAGAAGCCATTTCACAGCATCACATTGATGAGCTACCACCACCATCTCAGGAGCTGCTTGACGAAATTGGTAAGGGATGTTTAATACCGAATGTGCTCCGTGACCACAGTGTGGTTCTTTGTCTCAAGTGTAAGCACTAGTACAAAAGACCCTCAGAAGGTCCGATCGAATGTACACAATTCAGGAAGGAGCAGTTTTCCAATAAAATGGGCCTCACACTACTATTGAAACCTGGCCAGGATAATTAGCCTGTGTCTTTTGTCGCTTTGTTACTTAAAGGGCCTATGGTCATGATTCTAAGAGAAATAACATTTGAGTGGTTTATTAAGATGAAATTCTTTTACTAAAGGGATTTTTTTACTTCCTTTTTGAACGAAACCAGCCATAACTTGGGGGCCTGATGTCTGGCTACTGAGGCCAAGACATCCTGTACTTTCAGTTTTGCCATTAGCAGGAGGTATTAAAGGTATTGGCAGCATGGATGAATCACTTTCCCAGGGGCAGAGATGTCAGTGGCATAAGACCTAATGAAACCAGAATTTTCCATTTCAGGCAGAGACCCAGTTATACCAGCTCAATTTAATTGTAGTTGGATCGGCTGGCCCTGCCCAGCTGAGCCGATGCTGAATAAATGGAAACATTGGGACAGGTGGTTTCCTTACCCAGGAAAGACCCGACTGTTCTCTTCTTGACAGCCTGGCTGACCAGCCCCTTACCCTGAGAGGACACATCTTGTCAGACCTCTGATGGCCCAGTTCTTGGTATGGGGCCTGTAGAGAATTTCCTGAGATGCACCAGCTGGTTTTCAGGGTCTCTGAGGTTTTGTGTTTCATCAGAAAGAGGGAGGTAAAAGAGGACCTATGTGGTCTGACTCAATGACAGCTATCGCAACCCCAAGCCCCTGACTGTGGGTCTGAAGAACTAGGGTGGAACCAGTCAGAGCTGCCAGAACCTTCCTTAGTTTCTTTTTCCGTACTCACAGGCCCTTCTTACCTCATCACACCTCTCCCGCATTGCCACAGGGTCATAGGGATGTTAGGTTAAGCTCTTAGGGCTCCCATCCCCACACTGGCTCTCCTTCTCTAGAAATCCCCAGGGAGTCTTTGCAAATCCTCCTCTCTAGTTGCTCTTCATAGTATAGCAATAGAACTGCTGCTTATAAGAGTAAAGGTCACCTACACATGTCCAGCTCAGGTAAATTCTCAGTGTCATTTGTTCCTTGGTCATGACTTAAGGTAGTATTTGTAGGTTCCTTTGTAGTTTGACCTTAGCAATACTTTCCCTCTGGATCCTGCTGTCTTCTCTTTCAGTCACCATATGGACTCCCCCATTTCAGCAACTGTTAGCAGGCTTCCTCCTGGGCTTCAGCCTCGTGGCACAGCTGTACCCCAGTACACTCATTTTACTTATGGGAATTATCTGGACCAGGTTTCTAGGTGATGTCTGTACTTTGACATGGGTCAGTAATTTCCCAGAAAGACAAAGCGAGAGGGCACTTGGGTAGTTTCTCCTAATAATGGGCACTCCCACGCAATTATTGTATATTATCATTCTCTTGTTCCACCTCAGGAGAGCTTTGGGGAGTGACCTGGTGTTGACATCTGTTCTTTTGGAGGACCCACATCCAAAGCTCTAGGCTTCTGACAAAGGCCTAAAGGGGAGGATCCTCTAGAACCCTAGGATATAGATGATCCTTTAAGATCAACAAGGGACTACTTTTAACAAGGATAAAAATGGATTTTTTATTTCAAATTATTTGAACTGATCAAATGGGGCCTGATGCCCAGGAGCTGCCAGGAAGCTTCCTGACCTGCAGGAAGAGAGAGCCCTGTGCCTGCACACAACAGGGCTGCATCAGGGAACCCATGGTCCCTCTGTGTTCTGCCTCCCAGCTACCTCCCTGCTCTGCGGGGAGCACTTGAAGCATACTGTGCAGCTAACAAAGGCAAAGCCGGATGCGGGGTTTAGCCGATGCTTGTCTTGGTCTTGTGGTCAATTCTTCAGGAACTGGAAATTATAGATATTCTTTGCCTTCTGTCTTTTCATAAACTAGGTAAAAAATATGAAACATAGGCCACAGGGATGAGGAAAACTGGAGGTTGCTTTGATGTTGTTCCACACTTTTTGAGAGAGGATAAAATAGAGGTGAAGAGCGTAGATCTTAGAGCTGGACCATCTAGGTTCAAATCCCAGCTCTGCATCTTACTCTGTGTGATTCCAGGCAAGGTCCTCAACCTTTCTTTACCTTCATTTCCTCATCTGCTAAACAGGAATGGAAATCACATGATCAGTCTTGTAGGATTGTTGTGAAGACTGCAAACATTAATCTTGAATGAATGTGTGTAAGTTAAAAACAGTACCTGCCACATAGAGCTCTGCAAATGTGACCTATCATCGTTACCATTTTTGTTTTTATTTTTAGTGTTGGAGGGGATTGAATGCCCTAGACCAGTGGTTCTCAGACTTTATCAGCTGTCAGAGTCACCTGGAGGGCTTGTAAAATATGATTGCTTGGCCCCACCCCCAGAGTTTCTGACTCAGTAGGTCTGAGATGAGGCCTGAGAATTTGCATATCTAAGTCGGAGTATAGGGCAACCCTTTGAGAACCACTGCCCTAGAGAATGGTGTGACGTGTAAAGGAAGAAATAACTTGCCTTCTGCTTCTATATGATTGTGACAGAGCACTTGAAGCAGGAGCAGGCCTCATCCACAGTGTTGGGGGAGAACACAGCAAGTCATCTGGGCATCACTGCAAATGGTAAGCCAACTACCCAAATTTTTTTCATCAGGTCCTTGCTGTAACACTGTCCTTGGCAGCACATTGGTACATTTGGGGGACTGTGGACCTTTAAGTCAGGCACAATTCCACCTCAGTTGCCACTTTTGAACTGCAAACTCTTTAATGTCTCTGAGCCTCAGTCATCCTCATCTGTAAAATGGGGATGATAATTCCTACCTCCTGATGTATGCAATAGCTCTAAGCACAGTGCCTGCTACATTGTAAGATACTGAACAAACCTTCCCTTCATAGGACTGCTGGCAGGATGAAATGAGATAGCATTACAAAATGCCTGGCATACATTAAAGGGTACTACCCTTCCCCACCCAAATTCCTTCCTTGAGGCTTCAACCTAGAAACATCTAACAAGTGAGAACAGGGTAGTCCCCCAAAGTAAATCTGGGCAATTTGTTTCCAGGGTCTCCTGCCTCCTCTTTTATGTGTCCTTTCTTTCCTCTGTTTCCTCTGTCTCTCTTGAGTCTTGGCACAGGTAAGGTTTCTTGTCGCTTCACCTGGCACCAGAGAGCTCCCAAGACCCCAGAAGCAGCTGCTGTGGATGCAGGCACCCTGCAGACTGCCACCTGGTCCCTGGCTCTCCTGGGAAGAAGTCGTGCAGTGCATGCTTCAGGGACCACTGATTAACCTTAATTTTTTGCACTCCATTTTAAGGCAGCCTTTCTCAATTGTTTTTTGATGTTCTAATAAAGTTAAGTCTTTCAACTGTTTTTAGATCAAAGGCATTTAGAAGAACAAGCAACTAACTGTGAAAAAGAACATAGCAGTATGCTTTGGACCAAAGAAACTCAGGATCTAGAAGAGGACACAGAGAGGTAACAGAAAAAGCTGGACATCTGAAAGGATTTAATATATGGTATTAGTTTGTATTAGTTTTTCTTCTGATATTTGACAAATAAGATGGGAAGAAAAGGTCTTTCTTCATACTATCCTAAATAGCCCCTATTCCTAAAAGTTTTTTGTTTTTTATTGTAATTGTGATAAGATAAACAACATAAAATTTTCGAGGGTACAGTTCAGTAGTGTTAAGTATATTCACATTGTTGTGCAGCCAGTCTCTTAAACTTACTCATCTTACAAAACTGAAACTCTTTTATGTTATGTTACTCACCATACATTACATCATTAGTTTTTGATGTAGTGTTCCATGATTCATTGTTTGCGTATAACACCCAGTGCTCCATGCAGAACGTGCCCTCTTTAATACCCACCACCAGGCTAACCCATCCTCCCACCCCCCCCGCCCCTCTAGAACCCTCAGTTTGTTTTTCAGAGTCCATAGTGTCTCATGGTTCGTCTCCCCCTCCGATTCCCCCCCTTCATTCTTCCCCTCCTGCTATCTTCTTCTTTCAAAACTGAAACTCTTTTTTTTTTTTTTTTTTTTTTTTTTTTTTAAAGATTTTTATTTATTTATTTAAGACAGAGAGAATGAGAGACAGAGAGCATGAGAGGGAGGAGGGTCAGAGGGAGAAGCAGACTCCCCGCCGAGCAGGGAGCCCGATGCGGGACTCGATCCCGGGACTCCAGGATCATGACCTGAGCCGAAGGCAGTCGCTTAACCAACTGAGCCACCCAGGCACCCCAAAACTGAAACTCTTATACTCAAAAACCAACTGCCCATTCGCCCTTTCTCAGTTCCTAGCAACTGCCATTCTACTTTCTGTTTCTGTGAATTTGACTCCTCTTGATATCTCATATAAGTAAAGTCATACAGTATTTGTCATTTTGTAACTGGTTTATTTCACTTAGCATAATATCCTCAAGGTTCATCCATGCAGCATAGTCAGAATTTCCTTTTTTTTTTTTTAAAAGATTTTATTTATTTGAGAGAGAGAGAGCACGAGCAGTGGGAGCGGCAGAGGCAGAGGGAGAACAGGCTCTCCGCTGAGCAGAGGGCTTGATCCTGTGAGTCAGGATCATAACCTGAGCTAAAGGCAGACGCTTAACCAACTGAGCCACCCAGGCGCCCCAGAATTTCCTTCTTTTTTATGGCTGAATTCCTGTGTTTGTGTGTGTGTTTGTGTGTCTATGTGTTACATTTTGTTTATCCATTCATGTACTGGTAGACACTGGGTGACTTCCATCTTTTGCCTACTGTGAATAATGCTGCTATGAACACGGTGTACAAATATCTCTTCTAAACATCCTGCTTTCAATTATTTTGGATATGTACCCTGAAGTGGTATTGCTGGATCACATGGTAAATCTATTTTTAATTTTTTGAGGAAATACCATACTGTTTTCCACAGCAGCTGCACCATTTTACATTCCTACCAACAGTGCACAAGGGCTCCAATTTCTTCACATCCTTGCCAATACTTGTTATTTTCTGGATTTTTTGATAGTAGCCACTCTAATGGAATGAGTATGAGGTGATACCTCATTGTGGTTTTGATTTGCATTTCCCCAGTGATGAGTGATGTTGAATACCTTTTCATATGGTCCATGGCCATTTGTATATTTTCTCTGGAGAAATAAATATTCAAGTTCTTTGCCCATTTTTTAATAGGATTTTTTTCTTGTCAGGTTGTTTTTTTGTTTTTGTTTTTACTTCATTTTGTGAGGCAAACATAGGTTTCAGCTTTTAAAAAAAAAAATGTTTCAATTAAAGGCCTTAGAAGAGAATTTTTAGGTATTTGTAGCCAAATAAGAGAAAATGGGGACAATCATCTAGACCGTTGAGTCTAAAAACACAAGGTTGTGGGGCACCTGGGTGGCTCAGTCGTTAAGCGTCTGCCTTCGGCTCAGGTCATGATCCCGGGGTCCTGGGATCGAGCCCCACATTGGGCTCCCTGCTCAACGGGAAGCCTGCTTCTCCCTCTCCCACTCCCCCTGCTTGTGTTCCTGCTCTCGCTATCTCTCTCTCTGTCAAATAAATAAATAAAAGATTTTTAAAAAAATAAATAAAAAATAAAGACACAAGTTTGCCTCAAGAAACCCCATTCCATTCCTGATTCAGAGCTCTCCTTTGACCCGTGCTGTAAGGTAAACCACTTCAGCTCACCTCTTGTGCCTTCTGACTTGTTTTGCCTTGTCCTAACTGTCATTTGGGGCCAGGACTGGCATGAGGTGAGTGAGACACACTCCTTAGGCACAAAATTGAAGGAGACACCAAAAAACGCAGGAGTCAAGATAAATTATTTTAATGCGGCATTTTTAAAAATGAAAATTGATGCCAAAAAATCCACGATGAGCAAAGTGTCTAAATTTTGAAGAAAAAGAGGATCTGAATCTATCCTTGTACCATTCGTGTTATTTTTTTTTATTTTTTATTTTTTTTTAAGATTTTATTTATTTATTCATGAGAGACAGAGAGAGAGAGAGAGAGAGAGGCAGAGGGAGAAGCAGGCTCCCAAGGAGCAGAGAGCCCGATGTGGGACCCGATCCCAGGACCCCGGGATCATGACCTGAGCCGAAGGCAGACACTTAACCATCTGAGCCACCCAGGCGCCCCATTCGTGTTATTTTAATCCTGGTCCTGTGGATCCTTAGGGTAGCCTGCACAATTCTTTCAACTGCAAATGATAGAGAACACCACCATTGTGCTTAGATGAGTTTGTCTCACACAAGAGGCAGTCCCACTGGCTGGCAGGGCAGGCCTGGTGTAGCAGCTTGGTGATGTGGTCAGGGACTTAGGCTCTTTGGATATTCCTGCTTTGCCACCTTAGCATGTTGACCTTTATTTTCAGACTTGTCACCTCCTGGTTGCAAGATGGCTGCTGTCCACACACCAGGCAGAGATAAAAGGGTGGGGCAAAGGAATATTCTGACTCTGCCCCTTTTTATCTGGAAAGCACTTTCCCAGAAGCCCTCCCCAGCAGGAGATATAAGGCCCTACTTATATCTCACTGGCCAAATGTGATGCATGACCACCCTCAGTTGCAAGGGAGACTATAAATTGAGTTTTTAGTTTTTTAGCTGCTATAGAAGAAGAAGGCAAGGGAGAAGAGTGCTATGAATAACTTTTAGGTAGTGAATCCAGTTTCTGTCACACTCTTCAAGGGCTAAATTATTCTGTATGAGGAAGGAGAAGAAAGACCTGGAAGGGAAGGTCTGGGAAGTGGAGGAGGAGACTGGAGCCCTGGGACCAGCAAGGAAGGTCCTGGGGAGACAGAAAAGACAAAGAGGCAAAGGGGGAAGAAGATAAATACTTTTTAAAAGTTTTAGACATCTTTTTTTTCTAGGGATGCCTGGGTGGCTCAGACAATTAAACATCTGCCTTCGGCTCAGGTCATGATCCCAGGGTCCTGGGATTGAATCCCACGGAGCTCCTTACTGAGCGGGGAGCCTGCTTCTTCTGTCTGCTGCTCCCCCTGCTTGTGTGCACTCACTCCCTCTTTCTCTGACAAATAAATAAAATCTTTAAAAAATAGTAAATAATTAAAGAAATCTTTTTTCTGTAATGTATAAATCCAGCCCTTCCAACTCCCCAAAACACCTTCAGTAAAAATGTACATCATTATTCAAGCAAAAGAAGATTAGCTCAAAAAGCCAAGTTAAATTTGGTTGTATAAAGTGCTTTGTTCGTGATCAGAAGTTGTCTACTATAACTGTTTTCCAGAAGGGCTGGCTGTGCTGGACACAGATAGGTGCCCACGGTGGGACTTCTCAGGCCTTCCAGAAACACTCTCTGCATCCGTTAGCCTCAGAGGCAGTTCTTCATCCAAAAAAAGTAGTAATGAGTGTACAGTTCTAGCCTCAGGTAGAAATTGACTTAATGACGTAGAATTGAGACTGAGTCTAACATTGGACTTTGGGAGGTAACTATGGGTGCTGAGGCTTTTGGTCAAGAGGCTAAAGAAGGGTTTTGGTCTGCATTTAAATCGGATCTCAGTGACCTCTGCTGCTGTAGGTAGTCTCACCGAGCTCTCATTTTCTCATGTGTACAGTGAAAGCATGGGTTTGAAGGGCCTTCCCCACCCTAAAACACTGTGCCTCCTTGTCATGGGACAAGAATTGTCTCAATTCTCTTCACTTACCCTTGGACAGAGCTCACTCTACTCTCGATGAGGACCTAGAAAGATGGCTACAGCCCCCTGAGGACAGCATGGAGCTACAAGATCTCCCTGAAGTTTCTACAAGGTTATTGTTCTCCCATCAGGGGATCATTTTCTTCTTTTTCAGGAAGGAGGTCTAGATTTTAGGTGTTTTTTTTTTTTTTTTTTTAATACCTTGACTCCTTGAAGAATGAGTGTCTGGTGATGTCATTACATTGCTCTTGTTAAGCCAGCCTTGACTCCTGTCTGCCCCTCTTCCTCCAACCACCCACAGCGCTCAAGATACTGATCACCAGATTGATATCAGTATACAGAGAGGCCTCTAAGATTGCTGTACCTTGGCCCTGTCACCTTCAACATCTTCATCAGCCATTTGAATTAAATCAGAAAAGGCATGCTTATCAAATTTTTAGATAACACAAATATAAGAATGAATGCTAATGTGATAGGTGATAGACTGTGGATTCAAAATAGTCTTGACAGGTGGAAATCTTAGATTCCTCTAAAAGATGAAAGTGAGCATTGAGATGTACAGAATGTGAGGTATCTGACCTAGTGGAGAATTTTTGACTGGAAGCTCCTCCTCACTGCAGTTTCACTGAAGGGAGGAAGTGTGTCTTATTTTTATATGCTCAGCATTTAGCATGCATTTTGAGACATGGTAAGAATTCAAGAAATTTTTCTTTTTTTTTTTTTTTTTTTAAAGATTTTATTTATTTGCGAGAGAGAGAATGAGAGAGAGAGCAGGAGAAGGGGGAGGGTCAGAGGGAGAAGCAGACTCCCTGCCAAGCAGGGAGCCCGATGCGGGACTCGATCCCGGGACTCCAGGATCATGACCTGAGCCGAAGGCAGTCGCTTAACCAACTGAGCCACCCAGGCGCCCCAAGAAATTTTTCTTGAAGAGGGCATAAGTAGTGACTCCATGAGATCTCCGTTTGATGCAGTTGCTAAAAAGGTCAATGCAGCATTAATGCTGAACAGACAGAGATGTACTGTCCAGGGCAAGGCAGTGTCTCACGCTAGAGAGGGGACTCCTGGGACACAGTGTGGAGCGTCTTCCTGGGTGCCATAGTTTAAAAGCGATGTTGACAAACAGAAGAGGGTGGCCCTAGAACAGTCAGACGTCTGGAAACCATGTGCTGTGAGAACAGCTGAAGGATCTGGGGAGGCTCAGCCTGAGAAGCACGGATGGGGTTGGGGATTTGCTAGCTGCCCTCAAATCGCTGAGATACTGTGAAGTGAAGAGAGTCTGCTTATTCTCTTCTCCCCCAAAGGACAGAACTAGTGGCTAGAAACTGCAGAGTTAGGTATTTTTATGCAGCAAAGCCCACTCTTTCTAAGAGCCATAGCCGTCTGATAGAGAGAACAGCTGCCTTTACACTCCCTTGACCACCAGCTCCTCCCACTCAAGCACAGGCTAGACAACGCTGGGCCCGGTCATCTGGATGGAGGTGGGAGAGACCCTCAAGGCTTCCTCCCATTCTAGAGCCTATGATTCTATCAGTGATGAGAGGTTAGGAGGGAAAAAATCCTTTTTGCTCTAGCTGGCTTTATTTTCTCTCTCATTTTACATATTTTGTTTTGAATATTTAGCAAATGAAAACAGAAGAAAATCCCTAAACAGTGTCAGATTGGTTGAACCAGCATCTGTTGAGCACTGACAGTGAGCCAAGCGCTGTGCTGGAGAAGCAGAGGGATAGGATGTCTCTGCCCTTCAGGAGCTTACCGTTGAGTGGGGGAGATGCTTTCTGCTTACTAGTTTGGCAAACGTGGCCTTAAATCATTAGATACTTCAATCAGAGATACTTCAGAGAGAGTTTCAGGAAATGAAGTAAGGTAATAAAATAAATGGTAGTTATAAAAAGGACACCAATTAGAACATAAGTGAAATGCTTTGTGGGGTTTGGGTAGAGGTGGATAATATAGCCTCGAGGTTGAGAGCAGAGTCTGAGACAGACTGCTTAGGTCAGATCTCAGTTCCAGGGCTTACAAGGCCTGTAACTAAACTTCTCTGTGCTTCATGGTAGTGGTGACTACCTCATAGAGTTGTAATAAGAATTAAGTGAGTTAATATACATTATAGCGCACAAGCTAATGCCTGGCCACTAGGGCCACCTATTATGAATCCTTCGGAGCAGTCCTGTTCTCCTGGCCATTGTGCTTATGGTTTGATGCTCAAAATCATTGTCATTGAAGGGAGGCAAATATCAAGGACCAAGAAGCTGGTGAAAAGAAGACAAAAGAGGAAGAAAGGATCAAATCAGAGAGAAGGAAATCAGACAGTTTTTTAGGAACTTCTGAAGAAGGTATGAATGAATGATTATTTATGATGTAGCCTGGAGTCCTTGGGCTGTGATAAGCATCCGAGTTATTTAGAAATACTTCCCAAATGCTATACATAATCCTTCTATGCTTTCCTCCTCTAGTTCAGCCCATGTTTTCTCTTAATTGCCAGTTGTATCTTCATCACAAAACAGTAACAACATCCAGTTCTATTTCTAAAGCAAGCCTTTGGCCAGTTTCATCATCTTATCTTACACACTGTGTGGGAAGATGTTTTGCTTCTAATTATCTAGTGTCTTCAAAAGAGTTCTAAATTTAGCTCACACAGAGGCTGCAGAATCTGATAAGAAGTCATAAACTGGAATTTAAGTGGAGTCTACAAGTAATGTGAAAGGATAAATTAATCTTATTTCAAAACTATTTCAACAGAGCTTTAGGCGTCATTCAGAAATGACACCCCTCTATATTTAAAGTTCCTTCTACTTAGGAAGTTAGAAATGTTAACTCTTTCAGAATATCTGGTATCCCTTGTATCCCTTCCCTGGTTCATTCTCATTCTCCTCCTTTCTCTGCCCTGTTTTGTGCTTTGTGGACTGTATCTCCTGGGCTTCCTGGCCAGCAGGCTTCCCGTTGGTCAGTGGGAAGAGGGTAGAAGGGTAGGTGGGGTATTACTTCCCCTGCCTGCCGACTTCAACACCTAGTCTCTGCGTAGAAGTGCCGTCCCTCCAGAAGCACAGCTTCTGTGAGGCAGCCTGTCCTTCTTAGTTCCAGCTATTACTGGCTCCCAGTAACTGTTCTGCCCCACCTCCACCCCAATCCCTCTAGACTTAGCAGTGATAATGGCTTCCCGCTGCTGCTCACTGGACGCCTTGCCAGCCCTTGTTTGCTCCCTTAACTCTGACTATCCCTGTGTGAGTGGTCACTTCGTGAAAGGGCTTGGGCATGCATTTGAATCCCTCTGGGACTCTGACTGGCACAGGGTCCAGAGTGTGTGAGCATTTAGCTAGTGTTGAGTTCACTGAGAACATAATGCAGGGACTTTGTGAATTAGCATCATTAGTGTCCATTGCTGTGACAGAGAGCTGCAGAATGTTAGGAGGGGAAGCCCATTAACCGTGTTTTTAGAAAGATTCTCTCTGTAGAAGAAAACAACCATTTGTTGGTAAGACAGTTCACCCTAAACTAGAGAAAGAACACTAATGTGACTTCTGAATACTGGCACCCTTTGACCCAGACAGTAATCGGGTTGTGTTTTCTTCTTTCTATATTTCATCAAGAGGAACTAAAACCCTGTTTTTGGAAGCGACTGGGTTGGTCTGAACCATCCAGGTAATGAGTTGGCGTATGCTTATAGGTCAAAGTTTACTGTCTCTAGACAACAGGAACAGGCTTTAAACATTCGCCAGCATCTAAATAAACATGAATTATAAAGTTACTAATAAATTTCTTTAAATGATAATGAATTCAGAGTTGCTCAATTTTTTATCTGTTAATGTTTATAGTTAATTAAAATATAAGGTGAAATTCATGCCAACTTTGGTGAAGTAGTCAGTAGATTCAGCACAAGAGCAGTTTTAGACAGATGGAGGACAGAATGCTGCTTTCAGTTGCTTTGCAGTCATTGTGCATTCCCATGATATACTAGTTGATGATCTCCTTTGAATATAAAGATCAAAATCCCTTTCCCTTGAATTCAGTTGAATAGAAAGAAACTGCTGTTTGTGTCTTTCAAAAATATGTACACCAACTCAAAACTCCTTGTTGTTGTTGTTGTTCTTTAAAAAATACACACACAGGATAATCGTGCTGGATCAGAGTGACTTGTCTGACTGACGGGAATTGGATCATAGGTGGACTCCTGGCCTGAGTTGGAGCATCCTGCTCAAGAGCCCCCGCCTCTCCTCACCTGCTTCAGTCACCATCAGGGCAGTGATTCCGTAGCTCACACTCTGTTCAGTTGCCACAATAGACAGAACACTGGCCCTATCTGTTTGCAGCACATGTAACAATTTGTTTCTGGTTCACATGTCTGATAAGTGAAAGCTTTTATTGTAAAATTTTCTCATTGTTTCCAGAATGGCTTTTGGTTTTGTTGTTTAAGATTTTTGAACACTTTAACTCCTGTTATATAATAAAATATTTACTTTTAATACCAATTTAGGTTGTAGCCGTGTAAGAGCTATTTCTTTGTTTTACTTACTGGGAGAGGAACTGCCACCCAAAGAGGCTTCAATTTCTGTTATAAAGTTTGACGTTTAATAAGCAGCTACTGCTACCACCTCTCACATAAACCGGCACCAGTCATCCATATTTTAGAATAGAAATACTGCCCTCCTCTTGGCTAGGATTGCCATAGTCCATTCCAGCTAGAATTGATTTACATGATGAAAGTACAGTTAGGAATAAAAGCCCAAGACCAAGATATTTTGAGCTCTTTAAAGTGAACAAACATCATTTCTGTATATTTCAGATTTTATACCTCGCATCACTAGTGCCTTAGGGGAATATGAACTTGTGGTAATTTAGCCTCTAATGACTACTGGCCAGATGCATACACGTGTCTAGCCTGGTTCTTATTTTATTTTATTTAATTAATTAATTTTTTTTTAAGATTTTATTTATTTGACAGAGACACAGCGAGAGAGGGAACACAAGCAGGGGGAGTGGGAGAGGGAGAAGCAGGCTTCCCGCTGAGCAGGGAGCCCGATGCGGGGCTCGATCCCAGGACCCCGGGATCATGACCTGAGCCGAAGGCAGACGCTTAACGACTGAGCCACCCAGGCGCCCCTAGCCTGGTTTTTAGAGGATCAATATACCTTCATCTACCTCAAGTTTGGAGCCTTCACATACAAATAAAAGCCTTTTCTTAGAAGGTGTGTGCTGTCATGCAGTACTAGCCAGCTAACATTTTATTCTTAGCAAATAAATAGTAGATCTTTTATTTGTGAAAACTGAATATTTCCTGTTAAGGATGGTTGTATTCATACAGTTCTTACTAGCACCACAGAATTTTACCCTGCACAAATAAAATAGGAAGGTACAAATCTATTTGAACATTTTGAAGCAAGAGACAGTTGCTTGTCACTGTAACCAGAAGAAAATCAAAGCAGATTACTTTACAAATATATGTATAAGAAACTTGGCAGATACAGAGACTTGTAATATATAGTCCTTCCTCTCGTAAACCTTTAATTGGTGAAACAAAACTAATATACCTAAAAAATATAAGGACTGATAGTCTTTATATTGTTAACATGTCAATACTACCTAAAGCAATCTATAGATCCAATGTAATCTCTTATCAGAACCCCAATGACTTGGACGCCTAGGTGGCTCAGTTGGTTAAGCGTCTGCCTTCGGCTCAGGTCATGATCCCAGGGTCCTGGAATTGAGTCCCACATTGGGCTCCCTCCTCCTTGGGAGCCTGCTTCTCCCTCTGCCTCTCTCTCTCTCTCATGAATAAATAAATAAAATCTTTAAAAAAGAAAACACCGGGGCGCCTGGGTGGCTCAGTTGGTTAAGCGACTGCCTTCGGCTCAGGTCATGATCCTGGAGTCCCGGGATCGAGTCCCGCATCGGGCTCCCTGCTCGGCAGGGAGTCTGCTTCTCCCTCTGACCCTCCCCCCTCTCATGCTCTCTCTGTCTATCTCCTTCTCTCTCTCAAATAATAAAAATCTTTAAAAAAAAAAACAAAACACCAATGACTTTTTTTTTTTTTAATAAAGATTTTATTTGTCAGAGTGAGAGAGCCCAAGCAGGGGGAGCAGCAGGCAGAGGGAGAAGCAGGGTCCCAGCTGAGCGAGGAGCCCAAGGCAGGACTTGATTCCAGGACCCTGGGATTCTTGTAAGATTTTTTCCTGTCGGTACCTGCGGTTCTTGGTCACGCTGCTTTGAAGAATGAAGAGGTAGACCAGACAGAGTGGTGGGCAGCAAAGCAAGGTTTATTGAGCATTAGCAAAGTGATAGTACAAAGCTCCCGAGGAGGGAGGGGACCCGGAGGGTTGCCCCCCAATGACTTTTTTTGCATAAATAGGAAAACCCTTCCTAAAATTCATATGAAATCTCAATGGACCCCAAATAGCCAAAGCAATCTTGCAAAAGAACCAAAATTGGAGGACTCACCCTTCCTGATTTCCAAACTTGCAAATCTAGCTACAGTAAGCAAAACAATATGGTACTAGTGTAAAGACAGACATACAGATCAATGGAATAGAAGAGAGAGCTGTGATAAAACTTCACACATACACTAGAACTCATACAGGAATTTAGTAAAGTGGCAGGATATAAAATCAATGCACAGAAATCAGTTGCATTTCTATACACCACCAACAAGACAGAAGAAAGAGAAATTAAGAAGTCGATCTCATTTACAATTGCACCCAAAACCATAAGATATCTAGGAATAAATCTAACCAAAGAGGCAAAGGATCTGTACTCAGAAAACTATAAAATACTCATGAAAGAAATTGAGGAAGACACAAAGAAATGGAAAAACGTTCCATGCTCATGGATTGGAAGAACAAATATTGTTAAAGTGTCTATGCTACTTAGAGCAATCTACACATTTAATACAATCCTTACCAAAATAGCATCCACTTTTTTCAAAGAAATGGAACAAATAATCCTAAAATTTGTATGGAACCAGAAAAGACCCCGAATAGCCAGAGGAATGTTAAAAAAGAAAACCAAAGCTGGCGGCATCACAATTCTGGACTTCCAGCTCTATTACAAAGCTGTAATCATCAAGACAGTATGGTACTGGCACAAAAACAGACACATAGATCAATGGAACAGAATAGAGAGCCCAGAAATGGACCCTCAACTCTATGGTCAACTAATCTTAGACAAAGCAGGAAAGAATGTCCAGTGGAAAAAGGACAGTCTCTTCAACAAATGATGTTGGGAAAATTGGATAGCCACATGCAGAAGAATGCAACTGGACCATTTCCTTACACCACACACAAAAATAGACTCAAATGGATGAAAGACCTGAATGTGAGACAGGAATCCCATCAAAATCCTTGAGAACACAAGCAGCAACCTCTTCCTAGACACTTTACCAAAGGCAAGGGAAGCAAGGGCAAAAATGAACTATTGGTACTTCATCAAGATAAGAAGCTTTTGCACAGCAAAGGAAACAGTCAACAAAACCAAAAGACAACTGACAGGATGAGAGACGATATTTGCAAATGACACATCAGATAAAGGGCTAGTATCCAAAATCCATAAAGAACTTATCAAACTCAACACCCAAAAAACAAATAATCCAATCAAGAAATGGGCAGAAGTCATGAACAGACATTTCTGCAAAGAAGACATCCAAATGGCCAACAGACACATGAAAAAGTGTCCAACATCTCTCGGCATTAGGGAAATACAAATCAAAACCTCAATGAGATACCACCTCACACCAGTCAGAATGGCTAAAATTAACAAGTCAGGAAACGATGGATGTTGGCGAGGATGCAGAGAAAGGGGAACCCTCCTATACTGTTGGTGGGAATGCAAGCTGGTGCAGCCACTCTGGAAAACAGTATGGAGGTTCCTCAAAAAGTTTAAAATAGAGCTACCCTACGACCCAGCAATTGCACTACTGGGTATTTACCTCAAAGATACAAATGTAGGGATCCGAAGGGGCACATGTATCCCAATGTTTATAGCAGCAATGTCCACAATAGCCAAACTATGGAAAGAGCCTAGATGTCCATCAACAGATGAATGGATAAAGAAAATGTGGTATATATATACAATGGGATATTACACAGCCATAAAAAAATGAAATCTTGCCATTTGCAATGTGAATGGAACTAGAGGGTATTATGCTAAGTGAAATAAGTCAATCAGAGAAAGATAAGTAGCGTATGATCTCACTGATAGGAGGATTTTGAGAAGACAGAGGATCATAGGGGAAGGGAGGGAAAAATGAAACAAGATGAAACCAGAGAGGGAGACAAACCGTAAGAGACTCTTAATCTCAGGAAACAAACTGAGGGTTTCTGGAGGGGAGGGGGGTGGGAGGGATGGGATGGCTGGGTGATAGACATTGTGGAGGGTATGTACTATGGTGAGCGCTGTGAATTGTGTAAGACTGATGAATCACAGACCTGTACCTCTGAAACAAATAATACATTATATGTTAATAAAAAAATTAAGAAAAAAACTTTGCACTTAGAGTCAAATGATTTTTGACAAGGATGCCAAGACCATGGGGAAAGGACAGTCTCTTCAACAAATGATGCTGCGAAAACTGGATCTCCACATGCAAAAGAATGAGATTCTTATCTAATATTTATCTAACACCATATACAAAAATTAACTCAAAATGGATTACCTAAATCTAAGGCTGAAAACAATAAAACTCTTAGAAGAAAACGTAGGACAAAATTTTGCAGTATCGGATTTGGCAATGATTTCTTGGATACGACATCAAAGGTACAGCCAACAAAATAAAAAATAGACATGTTGGACTTAATGAAAATTTAAAATTTACTATCCACAGAGTGAAAAGGCAACCCCTAGAATGAGAAATAATTTGCAAATCATGTAACTGATAAGGATCTATATCCAGAATATATAGAGAACTCCTAAAATTCAACAACAACAAAAAAATCCAATTCAAAATTGGGCAAGGACTTGAATACACATTTCTCCAAAGAAGATACATCAATAGTCAATCATGAAAAGATGCTCAACATCACTATTAGGAAATGCAAATCAAAACTACAATGAGTTACCACCTCACATTCTTTAAGGTGGCTACTATGGAAGAAACAGAAAACAAGTGTTGGCAAAAATGTTTCAAATTAGAACCGCTGTGCACTATTGGTGGGAATGTAAGATGGTATAGTCACTTTGGAAAGCAGTATGGTTGTTCCTCAAAAAATTAAAAATAGAATTACCATATGACTAGGGGCGCCTGGGTGGCTCAAGCGGCTGCCTTCGGCTCAGGTCATGATCCTGGGGTCTTGGGATCGAGCCCCACATCTGGCTCCCTGCTCAGCGGAGAGCCTGCTTCTCCCTCTCCATCTGCCTGACACTCTGCCTACTTGTGCTCTCTCTCTCTCTCTCAAATAAAATCTTTAAAAACAAGATTGCCATATGACCCAACAATATATCCCACTTCTGAATATGTACCCAAAAGAATTGAAAGCAGTGTCTCCCAAGAGATATTTCTATACCAATGTTCATGGTAGCATTATAGCTAACATGTGCAACCAACAGTGTCCATAAATGGATGAAGGGACAAGCAAAATGTGGTAAATACAATGGAATATTATTCAGCTTTAAAAAGGAAAGAAATTCTGCAGTAAGCTACAATGTAGGTGAACCTTGAGGACATTATGCTAAGTGAAATAACACAATCAGAAAGAAAACACCATATGATTCCTTTTTTTTTTTTTTTTTTTTTTTTGAGTTACTTACAGTAGTCCAAATGCTAAAGACAGAAAGTATAATGCTGGTTGTCAGGGCTGGGGTAGGGGGAGAATAGGGAGTTACTGTTTAATAGGTATAGAGTGTTTGGGATGATGAAAAAGTTCTAGAAATGGGTAGTGAGTGGTGATGGTCGCACAACATTGTTATTGTACTTCATGACAATGCATTGTACACTTAAAAATGGCTAAAATGGTAAATTTACAAGATGAAAAGAGGGGGATGGACGGTGATGATGTTTGCATAACAGTGTGAATGTATTTAATACCACTAAACTATACACGTCAGAATAGTTAAGATGGTAAACGTTGTGTGTGTTTTACCCCAATAAATTTTTTTAAATTATGGAACAACCGTAAGTGGGCTAATGAGAAATTGTGTCATATAGATTTATTGACACAGAAAGGTGTCCATGGCATATTATTGACTAATGCTAGTAATAGGATGCTGGTAGGTACATTATGACCCCATGAAAATGTATGAATAAATGTCTACATGTGACAAATGCATAGATGTCTAGAAAGATGCTTATTAAAGTAGTAAAATGGTCTTTTCAGGTGATTTCAATTTGTTATAATTCTTTTTAAGCTATTTTCCGTTTGGAGAATAAAAGGGGTTTAGGAATACTTAAATCAGTTGGAGGTAGGACTATAATGTCATTATAATTAAGTGACCATAAATGTAGTCAATTTTATTAGGATTCACTTGAAGAAAAACTGCTTAACAGAAAGGAATGATTAGTGTAAAGCATAGAGAAATGAAATTTTAGGAGCCAGACACTGGGGATGGATGCTCAGTTAAAGCATTGTGGGTGGGTGTATGAGGGGTGCACTATGTATGTCTAGGGCTCTGTGACAGGCGTTGCCCTCTTGAGGATCATCATACTAACTTCTTGATCCAATTCCATGTTCACCAAGCAACTTTTCTTCCTCTTGAAGTTGGTGTGTCTATAAGAAGAGAATGACCTGGCTTTCCAATCCGCTCAACAGTTGTGTGTCTCAAAGTATATTAATAAGTTGCTATTCTGGTTTATATATTGGGCTCTGTGCTTGGTTAATAAAGTCAACACTAGAGAAATTGATTCTACATAATTATTGCTACATAAGAAGTCACCTCCAAAACTTAGTGACTTAAAATAGCAATAACCGGGGCGCCTGGGTGGCTCAGTTGGTTAAGCGACTGCCTTCGGCTCAGGTCATGGTCCTGGAGTCCCGGGATCGAGTCCCGCATCGGGCTCCCTGCTCGGCAGGGAGTCTGCTTCTCCCTCTGACCCTCCTCCCTCTCGTGCTCTCTCTCTCTCATTCTCTGTCTCTCAAATAAATAAATAAAATCTTTAAAAAAAAATAGCAATAACCATTTTATTTTATTTATTTATTTGAGAGGGTGGGGAAGGGCCCAAGCATGAGCAGGGGGAGGGGGAGAGGGGGAAGCAGACTCCCGCTGAGCAGGGAGCCTGACTCGGGGCTTGATTCCAGGACCCCTGGATCATAGCCTGAGCTGAAGGCAGACGCTTAACTGACTGAGCCACCCAGGTGCCCCAGAAATAACCATTTATTGTCTCTAATAGTTTTTATATGTCAGGAATTCGGAAGTGGCTCAGCTAGGCAGTTGTGGCTCAGGATCTCTCCTGAGGTTATAGTTTGATGCATTTCCAATTTGGCTTACTCACATGACAAGCAAATTGGTCTGGACTGTTGACTAGCGACCTCAGTTCCTTTCTACCTGGGTCTCCCATTGAGTGTCCTCACCATATGGCAGCTGGTTTTCCCCAGAGTGAGCAATCCAAGAGACCAAAACAAAAGGTGCAATGCCATTATGATCCAGCTTCAGAAGTCACATACCATTGGAGCACCTGGGTGGCGCTGTTGGTTAAGTGTCTGACTCTTGGTTTAGGCTCAGGTTGTGATCTTGGGGTCTTGAGATCGAGCCCTGTGTTGGGCTCTGTACTCAGTGCAGAGTCTGCTTGGGATTCTCTCTCCCTCTCCCACTGCCCCTCCTCCTTGTGCTCTCTCTCTCTCAAATAAAATTTATTTATTAGAGAGAAAGAGAAGAGTGTGAGCCAGCGGGGCAGGGTGGAGAGGGGAGAGGGAGAGAGAGAATCCTCAAGCAGACTCCCTGCTGAATGCGGAGCCTTATTGTGGGGCTCCATCCCAGGACCTTGAGATCATGACCGGAGCCGAAACCAAGAGTGGGTCACTCAACTGATCGAGCCACTCAGGCACCCCTAAATAAATAAATCTTAAAAAAAAAAAGTCACATACCATCATTTCTGCTAAATTCTATTGGTCACAAAGGGCAAGCCCTGATTCAGAATGAGAGGGGACTACATAAAGGCACGATTACTAGAAGGTGAGAATCATTGGGGGCCATCTGGAGACAGGCTAGTACCAGAGAGCCCATCAACCAAGTGGCCATCCCTGGCAATCCTGTCCCTTGCTGTATGGCTTCCATTAAAAATAAAACAGTTTAATATTGCTTTTACACCAGGGCGCCTGGGTGGCTCAGTTGGTTAAGCAACTGCCTTCGGCTCAGGTCATGATCCTGGAGTCCCGGAATCGAGTCCCACATCAGGCTCCCTGCTGAGTAGGGAGTCTGCTTCTCCCTCTGACCCTCTTTCCTCTCGTGCTCTCTCTCTCATTCTCTCTCTTTCAAATAAATAAATAAAATCTAAAAAAAAAAAATACTGCTTTTACACCTGTCATCACATTTTATCTTCATCATACCCCTGCCAGTAGGAAAAGCAAGAGAAGCAAGGGAGCATAACCTTCAAAGAACCCACCTGTGACTCAGGCACAGATTGATTAAAGTTAGACTATTTATGAGGAGGAAAATATCAAGATTCTGTGTGTGTTTTGCAACATTTCTGTAAAATTCAACCTTTTGTGTTTACTTATCCTGAAATTGAACACTGAAAGGAAAAATGTATATTTTCCCCAATATTAAGAGAATGTAACAACTGAGCTGATTTTAATAAGATCACAAAAGTGATAGCAGACTTAATGTTACATGTCGATAGGGAAATTCAAATTCACTCTCAATAAATTTATAAAGAGAAATATAATCTTCCCAGACAAACAAATAAGCATTATAGACTCATGGTTAAAGGTTATATATCAATAAGTCATTGTATTGAAAGTAGAATCTCAGGGGTGCCTGGGTGACTCAGTGGGTTAAGCATTTTGACTCTTGATTTTGGATCACGTCAGGATCTCAGGGTTGTGAAACTGAGCCCCCTCATCGGCCACACTGTGAGTGGAGCCTGCTTAAAATTCTCTCTCCCTCTGCCCCTCCCTGCCCCTCCCTCTCCAAAAAAAAAAAAAGAAGAAGAAGAAGAAAGTAGAATCTCATAGGAAAGTTTTGTTCAAGTCAGCCAGTCTCAATTTTTTTTTTAAGATTTTATTTATTTATTTGAGAGAGAGAGACAGAGAGAGAGAGCACATGAGAGGGGGGAGGGTTGGAAGGGTCAGAGGGAGAAGCAGACTCCCTGCCGAGCAGGGAGCCCGATGCAGGACTCGATCCAGGGACTCCAGGATCATGACCTGAGCCGAAGGCAGTCGCTTAACCAACTGAGCCACCCAGGCGCCCCAGCCAGTCTCAATTTTATAACAATAAGATATCAAATAAATATAAATAGGAACCATCTTCACTTCAACTTGGCTTACCCTTAGTATTTTCAAGATATCTGGCTTGTAAATATTCTACTTTTATCCTTTTCTGTAAAACAAGGTATAATGGTTAGCCAAGTGTTTTATAAAGCCTTGTCAGTAGCTCAAGGTTTCTCAGTCTATTGAGATTCCTGTTACCTAAAAACATGTTGGTTTTGGTTTTAATTTTGTCTTCAATAAAGGTGAATTTAAAGATCCAGAAACAATGAATCTGACCATCATATAACCACAATAATCCTTCAGAGTCAGTAGTGGGATGTGGATATGGTAGAGAGGAGCCTATGAAAGGGAAAGAAAGATGATCGTGTCTCTCATCCAAAATGGTCATCCAAGATGCAAAGGCACTCTTCAAATCAAGAAAGATCCAGCGTCCGTCTAATTAGGATAGCTGAGGGGAGAGGATTGTGAGAAAGGACACTAACATTTGTTATACAACACCTACCAGACATTGGTTTCCAGATGAAGAAATCAAAGCTCAGGAAAGTCATGTAACTTGTCTAAGGTGCACAACTAGTCATTTATGATTGAAACCAATGACTAACTCCGAATCCTTCCTACAATCCTATGCTCACTCCTGGGCCGAGAATGTGAGAATTTATGATTTGAGCAATCTGGATTTTTACCCCTGGGTCAACCAAACTACCTCTGAAACCTAGAAAAGCCTGGAGCTCTATTTTTTTTTTACTTCCGTACAGTGCAGTTCCGAACTAAATTGGGACAACTTTGTACTTGGCATCTTACTAAAACCGGGACTAACACAGAGTGATTGAGTTGAGTAGGCTTGCCTTAGTAGGATAATCAGGCTGATTCCTTCTCTGGATGAGTCTGGGAATTCCTAGAATCTGGGGAGAGTAAGGGAGAGTCTGGAGACTTCTATGTGTACTAGGAAAATCTGGGTTTGCTAAGAACTTGGCCAAAGACTTGGTGGTGTCAACTCCAAAGACAAATCCTCAGTTTCCTTGCAGTTACTGCTTGAGATTCTCTGAAGGATTGTTGCTGAAGGGACATCTGGTTGGCTCAGTCAGTAGACCACACGACTCTTGATCTCAAGGTCATGACTTCTAACCCCACATCGGGCATGGAGTCTACTTAAAAACAAATTGTGGCTGTATGCCAGGATGTTTAGTAGGAAGCTCCTTCCTTTATGACATCACCAGGCAGGTAGCTAAGGGGACTATTTGAGACACTCTTAGAATAACAGCCACTTTGGTGGGAGTGCAAGAACAGCAGTGTTTAAAACTGAGGGTAAATTTCCAGACTTCATTAAGACCCTCGATACAAGCCAGCCAGTAAAATATGGGATCCACCCAGAGGAGCTCAGTGTATCGGATGGTCAAGACTAATAAAACTGGGTCCAAGGTAGCAGTTTCAGCACCAAAAGGGTCTGAGGATACTAACACAATTCCTCAGCGGGGACCAGGGTACATTCTTGCCTCGAGCTCACGAAGTGCTGCAGCCCCCATAAGCCCTTTGCCACATCGAAGATCAGAAGCTGGGCATCTCACCACTCTCTATTCAACATCAGACTATGCTCGATCTAGCTCCCCCCAGTCAGGGCCTGGCCTTGCTGGAACACCCGTCCCTCCAGGAAATGATACTCGATCAAAATCAGAAACATACCGCCATCACTCTCTTCATCGAAAGAGCCAGCAGAGTCAGACAGCTTCCCAGGCTGTCCAGATGCAGCGGAACGTTAGTCCATCCAGAGAGGAATCAACACGAAGAGGTGGTGAGAGCAAGCCAGGGCGTGACATGAGTAATCGCTACTCCCTAATCCCAGATGCCAAATCCTCTCGCCGGTTGAGTTTTGTAGACCAGAAGGATAACGTACAGATCTTACAAGAAGAAGACCCACCCTCCAAGGTCCAGTATCCACAAGGGGTCAGAGTTCCCCGTAGGACTTTAGTTTGCCCAAAGGATGAAGCAGTCCAAACTGAGCCCATCCGAAAGGGTTTGACTGCTACTGATATCAGATCTTCAAGGAGACCCTCTAGCCCAGAACACAGCAGTGGCCGTGTCAATGCAGACTCTCGGACAGCCCAGAGAAGGATCCCCGGCCAAGAGTTTGAAATGAATCGTCTCAGCTCAATCTTTACAGAACCCAAGGCTTTGCATAGGAATATGAACATGGAGTCATCCCTCAGACTCTCTGTCCTTAAGGATTTGGATGGTGGACACCAAGTTCCTATACGTCCAGATCCTGAGTCTATCCGCAAGCATTCTGTCTACGCTGACATCAAGCCCTCCCCAAAGGTCTTAATATCATCAGAAGTGGAGTCCAACCTGAGGTCCTCAACCAGAGGAAACAGCGAGGTTGGCCGCAGGGTCACCATCTCCCCAGAGGGACAGTTACTACATTCAGCATCCCGGGTGACATCTCGAGTAGTGTCTGAGAGCCCCCCAAAACCAGTGTTTGTCACTCCAGAGCACAGCTATAAGCAGCACACCCAAAGGCCTTCAGAAAGCCTCTGCATGTCCCCAGGACCCTCCCGAAAGCACTCTGTCCACGCAGAACTGGAACTGACCCCTCGGCCTTTACCCCCTCGGTCCTTACCTAGGTATGGGCCTGATTCCTCATGGTGGACCTTACTCAATCCTGAAGTTGAAACACCCCAAAGCCGGCCGACAACACCTGATTCTGTGTCTAAGTCCCCTCCTCCCCCAGATCCTTCATTGTCCTTTTTTGAAATGGACTCAAGTCCTTCCTGTGAGGAAATGATGTTCCAGAGAGAGAAGGCAAGTCCATCACCACCACCACCACCACCACCAGCATTACCAAAGAAGTCTCCAAACCAGGCATCATTGAGCGAAGTGCCACAGGCCCTCAAGTGCTCCTCCAAACAACCCATTCAAAGGTTTAATGCTTTCTTCTTGGGTATGTGAAGAAGCAGACTGCCCAGGTGCCGTCCCAATTTAGTGAGGTGGGACATTGGGGTGGGCAGGAAAGGCCCCCCTTCTTCAATCTGGGCCTCAGAGCTGCCCTCCTGCCAGTGCTAAAGTTAGTCCCATCCTTGAACCCATTGCTCCATTCCTTCCCTGCCAGCTTCTCTGAGCTCCAAGCTAATGACTTTGGTGACAGTGCTTGGGCCAGCGTCAGGCATTGACTCCTCCAGGCAACCCTGCTTAACCTTTCAATGGAGGGTAGTAGAGAGTGGTTTGCAGGGTGGAAAGTGCTTCCCAAGAATGGAGATGAAGAACTGAGCTGGGTGAGGGCTGGTAAGGACTAGTAAAGAAAATAAGGTTCTCAGGCAAATATTCTGACAACAAAGTGGTGAAGGTGGGGCATAGATATGCTAGGACCCAGACTTCAAAGAAGGGAAAGGCATTAATAGTGGCACAAAGAGGGTGGAGAAAAGGGAGGGGGGAGTTTAGTCCTAGTCTGCAGGGGCTTCTTGGAAAGAATCAAGGGCTGAGGGCACCTTTGGGGGGAGAAATATGGAGCTAGAAAGGGAGATGTTAAGTAGTGGGGGGAGGGACGTACATCCCACAGAGTAAAAAAAACAACAATCTCTGTTACTTTCAGATGTCTCTGAGGAAATGTACAATCGTGTCATCTGGTGGCTAAAAGGTCTGTGCTTTTCCCTCCTATGGATCCATTGTAGGGGTCTGGGAGGCAGGAGGACAGGTGGGAGGGTGACCTCTATGTATCTATAGAGCTAGGTCTATCAGGACCGTACGTACTGGGGGTTTGACTCAAAGGAGAAGGGGAACTTCTTATCTTGTCTATAATTCCACCGTTAAGAGTCATTCCTTTGGGAATTGGAACCTTTTTCACTTTCAAGAGCCTCCTTTCAATGGGAAGTAGTCACTTCTGGAATGGAAAACAATTTAAGCCCATGCCTTTCAGTTTAGCTGGACTTACCTTTCATGTGATTTTTTAAAAAACCAAAAAACAAGTCACTAAGACAAACTACCTGTTTCACAGTCTTCCTCAGGGCTAACCCCACACTAATTCAGGTTGATGAGTCTCCTCTTGTGTCTCTCTGGTTCTTCAGAACTCTCCTCAAGTCCCCGTAGCTAGACCTGGGAGGCATTGGCTGCTACCCAGCAGGATCTCCAGGGATGTCAGGCCTCTACCTTGTGGCCATCAGTGGGTCCTATAGCCAACTCTAGAATCCTTTTTAATTTTTTTTTAAGATTTTATTTTTAAGTAATCTCTACACCCAACATGGAGCTCAAACTCACAACCCTGAGACCAAGAGTCACATGCTCTACCAACTTAACCAGCCAGTTCTAGAATCCTTAAGAGAAGTGTCCTCAGATACCCCCTCCCACTTTGTTCCCTTGACCTCTCTGGTGGGAGGGAAGGTGGGGACCAACCCTCATTTAGTGAATCTTAGTAGCAAGGAGTTCCTGCTTTGAATGTTGTAGCCCAAAATATGCTTTAGTCTGTGAGCATGAGGGAGGCCAGGGCTCTGGATGAGGAAGTTCCTGGGGAGGAGAGAGCCCTGGGAACGCAATCCAGTCCCACCCAGCATAAGCCCTCCGAGTGATGGGCAGCAAAGAGCAGAGAAGGGCATCCCTGCCCCTCAGAGGGAGCAAAGCTCTATAAAGTTGAGGTTTAGTAGAGCATGGACTCTGGAGTTATAGTATTGGGTTTGAGCCCTGTCTATTTTCTCACGGTGACCTTGGATAAGTTATTTTATCTTTCCAATCATTAGTTTCCCTATTAATGAGAACAATGGCAACCTCTTAGGGTCCTTATAAGGACTGACCAAGCTACTACATGTACAGCACTTAGCATGGGGCCTGGCAACAGTGAGCCCTCAGTAAATGCTAGCTGTTGCTATTTGGGCCACTTGCACTAGGAAGGATGCTGGGCCAGGTTATGCCCAAGTCCACTGGACATCTTTAGTAAAATTCTCTTTTTCCCCTCCTGTTGGTACTCTTTGAATTCCATTTGCTGCCCCCCTGGGAATGCCTGACTTCTACTTCTCCATTATGACAGATGAGGAGGTAAGAATACCCCTGGGAAGTTACTTCCAGTCTTCCTGTGCTCCCCCTTATCCAAGTCTCTCTCTTAACCTCTCATGGAAATAGGAATGGAGGGAGACAGACAGAACTGCTCCCTATGGTTGGGCAAGTTGTTCACTGCACAAGGGCACCTAACAGGGCAAGTGGGGGCTGAAATCTAGCCTGCGTTCCACTTGCCACGCTGTGCACCTGTGGGGCTGTGTCTCCCCAGAGGGAGATTTGCACAAAGGCCCTATATGAGCTGGTTGCAGCCCTGGAGAGATGAGAAATCCTGCCAAGTGCTCTGTGGGAAGGCTGTCTGGGAAGCCATACATTGGATCAGTCTCCACTTGGCTCTCCTCTCTCCAGCCTAGGGCACTCCAGAAAGGGAACACTTTTCTGGGTTACACACTATTTGAGTCCTCAACTTGGAAAGGCACAAGGTAAGCTCTGCTCTCAGCAGCCCTGTGTCCTGAATTTGGCAAAGAGTGTCCTGATTTCATAGTGCATTGTTCCTCTAAGTACTTTAGTTCTTCTTGGCCCATGTTTGATAAGATAGTCTGAGCTTTTCCTGCCTCCATTCTTTCTCTCGCCCTATCTCTTCCTTACCCAAAGCCTAGCATGGCTTCTAATGGGCCCCATCCATGGGCTAGCCCAGGATGGACAGTTAATTACAGATGGAAAACAAACAAGGAAGGTGGGGAAGGACAGCCTGAGCTCAGATAAGGAAACTGCTGAAGGCGGGGGGCAGGGGGTGCCAAAAATGTGGCTGCCACCCTCTCTGCCGTGGCTTCCTATTCAGCCCCAAGCTCTGAGCTCCACTGCGGGTGGGAACAGCCACTTCTAGAGATTACCTCTAAGCAAGACTCTTAAATCCTTTTCTCCCTCTTCCCCTCTTCTCTTCCTTCCTTCCTCCCTCTATCCTTTCCTTCCACAAACAACTTTATTCAGATGCCTAGCACTCTGCTAGGCACTACTTGGCGGGGGAAGCATTGAAACCTCAGAGCACACACATTCTTTGGCCATGAGAAACTTACCATCTGGTTGGGGAGATAAGACATGGGCAGGAAACATTTAAACAACAATATGAAATAGTTTGCGCTCAAATGTCCAAATAAACACAGCAGACTGAATATGTGCTCTTGCAGGATCTTAGGGGAAGGGGAGTCATCAGGGGATATGTGTGTGGTGGGGGGGGGGGTCAAGTTACACCCTCCTATCTTAATAGCTAGCCTCTCACTCACTCCTTAGATGCACTTACATACTTTTGGGAAGGGGTTAGTGTTTTCCCTCAGTCAGGATATGATAGTTTTGACTGATCAAGTTCCTCCCTGTTCTCCCCCACCTTCACCCCCTTTCTTGGTGCATCTTGTTTTAGTTTAGGGAGTCAAAAGCCTTGGCAGCAGGACGGCTCTTTCCCAAAATAGCTCTTATGCTGTCTCGATAATTGCAGCTCTCCAGCCCTGTTCAATAGCAGGGCTGCTCCCCAGAAGCTGGGAAGAGAAGCTGGGGAGAGACTAGCTGGGCCTGCTGGTCTTCTCTGGCTCTTTGGAAGTGGGGTGGCATGGAGGAGGGCTGGGGACTCCTCACAAACGTGAGAGTGCTAGGCCTTCCCAGCCTGTCTTCCAGGCTGCATGGCCCACAGGCTATCCCACAATAGAGAATCTGTGGTGCCTGTGTCCAAGGCCTCTGGTTCTTCTGATCTGGGAATGGTTGACTGTAGAGTCTGTTCCAGATTCCTTTCCTCGCAGGAATTCTCTGGTGGCCAGCCACAGCTCCTGGCTTGAGGACGGCAGCATGTTTGTTGTTGAGCTTCACAAGCCCTTCTGGGTCCACAGCTGGGGACAGAGCCTGATTCTACCATTTCTCTCTTAAGTGTGTCTCCTCCCAAGTGGCTCCTCAAGGCCCTTTTGTCTAAGGAGCAGGGCTTACAGATGCTTCTCCTCCTTGGATTGGTACATTAGGGGCTGGAATCTCCCCAGAGAAGGTTATGCTGGACTGAGGGAAGCATTCCTAATGGTTTTGTTTTTGGTATCAGAACTAGCAGAAGCTCAACAGGAAGGTCCCCTATGGGGTCAGCTGGGGCTGTCTTCTCACACAGCCCCGGGGAATTCCTTGGAATAAAGCAGCTCTTGATGGGAAGGGCTGCAACGCCCCTGATGGATGGGGCTGCCTTGGCCCCAAGATCCTTGTCCTCAAGGCACCTAACCTAATTGCCCTTGAAAATGACTTCTCAGGCTGTCAGCAGACAAGGTGGTTTACTCCCTTCTATCTCTATCAATTATGCAAGAAACCAACTCTGGAAAGCAGGCCAGGAACCAGAGGAGGCCATCTCAGTGATACCTAAAGCAGACTGGTGTCTTTAAAGTGACATGTCATTTGGCCCCTGGGGATGGTATGGCCAGCCTCCTGTTGGCACTTGAGGCTTGGGGAAGTTTTGCTCAGGTAGACTCCTCGACAGAAAAATCCAGAGTCCTGGAGGAATGCAGGGATGCTCTGTGTTCATGGGGATGTTAACAGAATCCCAGGAGGTGGGCTGTCTGAAAGGAACCCTTGAACCATCTTTCCCACTGCTCTCATTTTCCCTTGCTTTGTACAGAGGCTTGTAGCTGAGAAGAGAGGGAATTGAAAGAATGGAGCAGAGCTGCTGAAAATGGGGCAGGGCACCTCGGGGGGCTTTTCATAGCATCCTGACCCCTGCCACCCAGCTGCTTTTCCTGTCAGATGGTGCCTTGTTCATTTCCAGCTACCATGGGCAGTGGAGTCCAGAGCTGGATGGGAGGCTGGTAACCTCTGACCCACACTTGCTATTTTGGGGGACAACCTAGGTTGACCAACTCATCAGGGTTTGCCTGGGATGTTCCTGGTTTAGCATCCTGTGTTCTGGGACCCCTTCCAGTCCTGGGCAAACTAGGACAAATGGTGACCCTAGGACAGGCCAAGGTGCAGTGTATGTCAGCAGGAGCCCCCGGAAACACAGGGCAGGGGGATGACATCCTGCCTGCACTGTGAGACCTGAGCAGGTTGTCCCTCTGCCTATGAAATGGGGGCAGGAAAATCCTATGCCTCTCCCTTGGGCTTGATGGTGGAACTGAGACGGGACTCCCTTGGTTTTTTGTTCTTCTCAGAATGATCCCACATGGGGAAGAATCTGCCACATGTTATTTTGGACTTTCTCGTGTATTTCCTGAAGCCCCTTGGTCCCCTCTTGGAACCCATCTCTGACATTGTATCTTGCTGTCAGAGTAGCTTGGTGGTGTTTGAGATGGTGGGTTTTTCAAGTAAGACGAGCAATAGCAGGCCTGGGTAGATGACGGAGCTTGGCTTCAGCAGGCAGGGAGCATCCTTGGGTGAGGAAGAAAATCTTACCACAGAAGCCACCCTGACAGCTGCTCAGCCACAGGAAGGTTATCCTGAGTGACAGAGATGGCCATGTCCCTCTCCCCTCCTCTGCTCAGCTGCCATGAGGGCAGAGGCGAGTGACAGCTGCACTGTGGGGGCTGAAGGATCGCCTGGAGGAGGGGCACAGAATGTGAGGCAGTTCCTGAGAGAAGCTCAGGCTCTGGCCCTGAAGGTGGGAGGGCAGCACTGGCCAGAGTCACTTCCTCGGCACGCCCACCGCAAGCAAAGTCATTTCGCTCCGGGAGTCTCCACGATGGCTGCGCTTGGGAATTCGGCTCAGTAAGTCTGAAACCAAGACCTGCTTTCTAGAGACTGGAGCGCTGTTTAGCTGGATGGGCTGACTCTACAGTTGGTGGCAGTGTGGGCACTCCGATGTCATTTTAGTCTCAGGCTCTTCTCTCGTCCCTCGACACCCATTACACATGCACATTCCTCATTTTTTGGAGAGAAAGCATTTGACATTATGACAGCTGACAGTTGCTGATTTGGTGTTGATAATTTTCTTGTTAGCTGAGATAATAACCACCACTCATTTTAGTGGCTACACCATTCTAAGCGTGTCACCTTAGGGAAGCTTTATAGCAACCTCATGAGGTGGACTTTTTCTCCCGATTTCATGGATGGAGAAACTGAGGCTCAGAGCTGGCTCCTCAAAACCAAGAGCACTTTAGGGAGCATCCTGCCCTAGGGATTCACACACGGTGTAGAAACCCTTCTTCCATAGCCACATCTTCCTGGAAAGTAACCTCTCAATATTTCAGCAGTACCTTCAGATGTCACAGATTATGAAGGGAAAGGCTTTAGGGAGGGTAACATTTGTGTCTTTGCATGTGAACCATGAGGCTGGGAGGTGAGCATGAGCTGGTAAGCGGCCAGAATGAAGGGCAAATTCTGGGCCAGTGAAGCCCAGAGCCTCAAGGCTTGTCCGTGCTCCAAAAATCAGAGTGGAAAACTGATCAGTGAATCCTTTCAGTCAATTCATATTGATCAGACACCTCCTGGGGGTAGAGGCCCGGTCATCCAGGAAGACATTACATCACATGTTCACTGAACTGAAATGAGGAGAGGTTAAAATAGAAGACATATTCCCTGTCCTTGAGGGGCTGTGGTTAGTTTGGGAGAGATAAGCATACAGATGTGTCACTTGAAAGGGTGTGGACATTGAAGAACAAAACAAAGTCCAGTGAAATGAGTTAGCAAAGCTTCTAGCGTAGAGGCACTTGGAGGGTGAAGTCCAGGTAGACACAAATTTTGACTCCATATGATGAAGACCTTTGGTAAATTACTGCCCAAAGATTGAAGGGTGGTAGAGTCAGTGAGTTTTTAGCCATGGAAGATATTCAAGAAGAAGCTGGGAGGTGAGGTGGGGGCCCTTGAAGGGGGTCACATTCCTGTGCAGATGTAAGTCCCTTCCATCTCTCAGCTCCTGTCCCTGCCCTACTGCAGAGAAGGTGCTGGAAAGCCCCTCTGGCTGGCCTCTAGCCCTCTGCTGGCCCCAGAACTGCCCCTCACCATAGCCATAGAGCAGGTGCCAGGAAATGCAGTGTTCCCTGGCCTTGCCACTCACATTTCTGGCCTGCCCCAGGATCCTGGGACACTGGGGAACAGCAGGAGCAGGGGAGGGGCTTGGGGTTTTGATTTCTCACCACAGACCTTTCTGGACAGACTGGCTAAGGTTTCCTTGAAAGACACAACCCAGTGCTAGCTCTTTGGCCCCACTAGGGCCCTCTGTCTATGTCATCAGTGACTCATCACCTCTGGGGGAAGGGAGGTACAATTAGTTCTTGTACCACTTAAGAGAAACTCTGCTACCCAGAGGCAAGAGTGGCCTCTGCTAGTCATACAGATCTGAAATCCTGTGGTAATCACTATTTATTCTTGGCTTTTGAACCTGGGCCTTTAGCTTGGCCCACGTGCAGCATCCTTGTTTAATTTGGTGCCCCACAACCTTCACCCGTGGGTAGGCAGGAAAGATCCAATGGAGGGGGCCAGGAGTTTTTTTACACAGACCCCATTGGCCTGACCTAAGCAGAGGGAGCCCTGGCTAGCAGGCTGAAGGTGTGCGCTGATCTGAGTTTCTCAGGAGAGTCAGGCTTTGTGCCAAACAAAGTGTCCACTCCCCAGAGCCTTGGCCTGAATACCCCCACTCCAGCAGTGCCTGGGAAATTCTACTCTCATCAAGGATATCAATTCCTGGTGGGATACTGAATTTTAAGGAAGAGTCAGCGCTCCAGGAGCCGAGGGGCACTGAGGCAAGGCTGGCCAGGCCGCGTGCTAACTGGAGGTGGGCAGGAGCACTCAGTGGTCAGTGACTCCTACCTGGGCTGCCATATCTCGGCCCTGCTTCTGCCCAGGTGTGAGGCTCCACCTGCCCCGACCCAGAGCACAAGCGCTGGAGTTGTGGGGAGTCCAGTCCTATCTTTCAATGGAGAAACAGAGGCCTAGGGAGGGGAAGAGACATTGAGGCAGTGAGATGGTCACCAAAGCTGGCATGGGGTCCTAAGCCTAGGCCAAGTTCTCTCAGAAACCCAGAGTGCGGCAGGGTCAGCACTCGAGGTTTTCGTGGGTGGAATGGCTCAAAGTCTGCCTTTAGCTTTTATTTCGCCCAGCGTGCTTCCTGTTGGGCATCTGACAGAGTGATTACAAAGGCACTGTGAGCATCAAGACCTTAGGAGTCTTGGCTTAGAGATGAGTTCCACAGTCCCAGGCCTCTTCTAGGGGCTCACTTCCCTCAAACAAGCTGGCACCAATGTGCCTCAGGACACACAGGGCAGCAGGTGCCAGAGCAGAGCTGGGATTCCAGCCGCAGCTGAGGATGAGCTAGCCGAGCTGCTTTCTGAGATGTGTCTGTGTCCACACCTGGACTACAGCCAGGCCTGGCGGGGGGGTGGGGGGTGGCAGGGGGGGTGGCGGGGAGGAGGGAACTTAAAATTGTGGAAAACAAGGCTTTGTGATGGGCCTGTCTTCCTTGACATAGGCTTTCTCCCCTTGGCCCAGCACCCCCAGCCCAGGCCGTGCAGAATGCCAGTGGAAGCACCCAAGAGGTAGTCTTATGAGTGCAAACATGAGTGCTCGTGGCCTACAGCTAGTTCCCGACAGTGGGGCTTTGTGTAGCTGGAGTCTGATGTTCGGGTCTGACGGCAGCAGCTGCTTATACTTCTGCAGCCTTCCAGTAGCCATTGGTTTTTCTCTAAAGAAACTCTTTCATGTCTTTGTTTTGCTGAGTACAGCTTCAGATCTCTTGATCTAGCCCAGGCCTTTTCCAGGAACCTTTCTATACCTTCAGAGGTTCCCTCTTATCCGAGCCAAGCTGCTGGTCCCTATCCTAATTTAATCCCTTCATTTTCTGGTGTGGGAAATGAGGTCCAGAGAGGTAAAGTGAGTTGCCCAAGGTCACCCAGCTAGGAAGTTTTCTCCTCAACTCACTAGCTTATGAATGCCCCTGATTTCTTTAAGCAATGGCACCCCCCCTTCCATCCTTCAGTCCACCAGTGCCAAATATCCAATAACATCTCCAGTAGCCACGCCATGTTTTCTGAGCTGGTTCTCATCTGCATTCCTAGGCCCTTCTGCTAAGTTCTAAATTGATCCGAACCATGACCACTGGTCACAGATCAGACTGAAATAGGGTAGGCAGGCTCGGGCCCTTCTACCAAGAGAGGGAGCCATGTTGTGCAGGGGCCTCAGTTTTGTCTAAATTATATTCAGGCCAGTCAGCCTGCCCTGGGAGAAGGCTCTTGGGAGTCAGGGAGAGGCATGCTTCTGGAAACTTCCACAGAAGCCTGACCAGCTCAGACCTGTATTAGCTCAGGAAATCCCTATCAACTCCCCACCTTCTAAGCATCTACTTCTCCTTTGCTGCTCTGACTCTTCTGAGCCTCTAATGCCTCTAAAGCTGCTGGGGCATCTGTCCCCACAGCATTGCACCTGCTTGCCCAGCAGAGAACTGGCTCAGGCCTGGGCTGGGCCTCTCCCCAGGCCCTCCCACTTTCCTCAGCCCCAGACAAGGCTTTAACTGCCCCATAAAGGCCACCAGGCCTCTTCCCTTCCACCTTTCCAGCAGATGATCCCTGGATAATTTATGCAGCAAATCCTCTTTAATCTTTAATCTAGGGTCCTGCAGGAAGGGAACCTCTTGTCTCCTCTTCATAGCTTGGGTAAAGGTAGAGAACGTCCGACATTCTACCTTAGGAGGTGTGGACTGGGTAGAGACAATCTGTTACCTTGGACATAAGCCGGGTTCATTTCCTGCAAACCTTTGGTAACTAATGGTTTCTCTTCCAGCTCGTGGGCCCAACCCCCTCTCCTTCCAAAAACATCTCCTGGGGATGCCAGGTGGACCCTTCCTTTTTCTCTGGAGATTTGCTCAAGCCCCCACCGTCATGTGCTGCCTGAACAGGCCACTCTTAGGAGCTGAGTAAGGAAGAGCCAGGTGACCAGTGCAGCGCTGTCCTGAGCGCCTCTGGCACCCTGCGCTTCCCGGGGTCTCGGTCTGCAAGGCCCACCCACCACTCACCACCCACCGCGGGCCGCCCTCACCCCTGCAGGAGCCCGCGATCTCGGAGGGCAGGCCCCGCCTCAGGGCCGGCTCGCCCCGCCCCCGCCGCTAGGCCCCGCCCCCGGCCGGTCCGCACTCAGGGCGGCGGGCGGGGGCCGGCTGTCCGGCGAGGTCGGCTCGCAGCTCCGGCCGCGGGTCGCTCGGGCGCTGTCCAGGCGGAGCTGGCCCGGCCCGGGCTGCAGCCATGGTAAGGCGCGCGGGCGCGGGGCAGGGCCGGGGCGCGCAGGGCCCGCTGCTCCCGGCGGCTCCGCGGGGACCCGCGGCGCAGCAGCCCCGGCTGTGCGGGGCGGGAGGCGCTGTCTCCGGCTGCGGGCACAGGCGGGCACTGCTGGTGGACGTCTCTGTGTCGCCGCTTCCAAGTTTCTCCCTCTGATCCGAGCAGCGACGGAGCGGGCCGCGAGCCCCGGGATGCTGCCGGTGTTTTTGGACCGAGGGGTGGGTCGGTGCTGAGCGGAGCGGGGGGAGGGCGCCAGCAGAGACGCGCATGTTGGGCTGGGGAGGGCGCGTCAGCGACAGGCGGAGGTGAGGGTCCCCCGCCCTTGCCTGGGTCAGCTGTTACCCGGCTGACCCCTCCTCACCCACCTACCCTGGGTTCAGGGGCCAGTACCAACTTCCTTTGGAAAACACACAGAGGAGGCCTACAAACACCGTCTGCCTCCCCAGGAGGGCTGGTGAGACGCTTGGGCCCTCCTTCCTGCCGCCTGGCACAGAGCAGCTCCCAGGCTCTTCCCACTGCGCGCTCTGCCCAGGGACCCCTGAGAGAGGGAAGCCCAGCCCACCATCCTACCCGTGGGATCAGCTCTGTCCCTCTGCCTCTGAGACAGGAACCATGGGGAAGCTTCCTCCTGCTGCATCCTACACTCCCCCACTCCCAAACCAGGTCCCTCTGCAGCAGTGGGGGGTGGGGGAGCTCATTCCTGCCACCTGTCTGGAGGAGAAATAGTCACCCCCGCCAGCCTCCTGGGGCCCCCAGGTGGGAAGTTTTGATGTCTGACTGTTAGGGTGCCAGCTCCCCTGCCATCCCTGCCAGAGCCTGCAACAGACACAGTATGCGGGGGGTCAGGGCCTCCAGGCCCCATGCGAGCCTCTCCTCCCAGTTTGGAAGCCCCCCAGCCTTTGCCCTCGGCACTGGGAGGTGCAGGCCGTTACAGAAGGAGGAGATCTGTGACCAGCCCGTGGGGCAGGATGCTGGCTGTGGACAGCCACCAGAAGGGAACTTCCTGGGCCCACTGGAATCAGAAGCTTCCAAGTCTGGAAAGGCCAACATTTTGGGCTTTTGTCTTTCAAGCTGTGTCCAGGCTGAGGCCCAAGCCTTGGCTAGGAAGTCTCGGTGACCTTGTGACCTTCCCCAGAGGGGGGTTCCTGGGAGAGGCCAAGTGGTGCTTGTCTTTATCCCTGCCCTGCTTCTCCCCACATGGGTAGGGACACAGTGATTGTTCCAGTGATGGAAGCCTGGGGGAGCACTGACTGTCCCCAGTGCCAAGCCCAGCAGGGACCAAGAGGGGTTTTTTCTGCCACACACTAAGTCCAGTTCAGCTGAGGTCTCCGTGCTTTCAGCTTGGCTGAAGCCACCCTGTTCCTCTCTAATTAAAGACACCCCACCACCACCAGAGTCCTCAGCTGTAGGCCCTCGAGGACCAGTTCTTCGGCTGACTGGTTCATGTCAAGCCAGACTCCTCTGGAAGGGGTCTCTCTCTGAAAGGAGATCAGTGTCCCAGCTACTTCGGAGGTCAGTGGATACAGTGGGGAGAGCTCCCCAGCCTAGGAGACCAAAGGGGTTTTAGTTTTCGAGGGAAAAGAAGGACCGGCCAACATTACTAATAATCCTGTGATTTGAAATGTACCTTTTCTCCTCAGGTTCAAAACAACTTGAGGTATCTCTCCCCAGCCTTCCTGGGAGGCAAGACAGGGCCATTCACAATTGGACATTAAGGCCCCGAAATTAAGATAATATTCAAAATCACAGAGGGTGTTTTTGGCCAACCCAGAAACACTGGTCTTCTGACGCCACGTGCACACTCCCAGCCAGGCCCCTCAGTCTGTCTCCCACCTAATTCACCGAACTCCTGGCTCTGAAGCCTCTGGGATACCAGCCTCCCTTTGGCCCAGACTCATGCCCCTCAGAGACCCAGTGCTAGCAGCATCCCCACTGACTCTCTTGAAGCAGTGGGGTGATGGAAGTGATATAGGTCCCCACGAGTCACAGGTCAGGTAGCCTAGGGTGTGGCTGGGACTCTGCAAGGAAATCCAGGGGCAGATTTCTGAAGACAGTGGGGTTCCCTGCTGGGAAAACAAAAAGGGACACTCGGGAAGAAAAGCAGGGCTCTTCCCGTAAGAACATATTTCCAAGGGATTCTAAGACCTCCCACCCTACTTTAGCATTGCTTAGAGTTAAGGTGAAAGAGATTGGAGTCCTTTGGGAGTGGAGTCTCCTGGGTGGCTGTCCCCATGTACTGATGGGCCAGGTCACCTTGGGGACAGCTCACGACCCTCTGGCAGGCCTCGGGGTCCTTGGGGGTTAATAGGAGAGGCCAGGTTGATCAAGAGCCTGTGCTGCAGACAGACTTGGGAGGCTGGTGCTGTGCCCACCGGGGTAGGCAGCGGGCAGGCGTCATGGGACAGCCAATCAGAGGAGGAGGGGACTGCAGAGAAACAGAGTGATCCTGCTGCAGCTGAGCTGTCCTTGGAGGGTGGGAGCCAAGGGAAAGGGAGGAGGAGGGGGTGGGGAATGACATTCCACAGGCTTTTTTGGCCCCTGACAAAGACAGGGGGGGTCAAAGAGAAAGGGAAAGGAGCAAGCCAGGAAGCTGGATTACAAGAGCATCGAGACCAGGCTGTTTCAGTGTGCGAGGAACTTTGCCTGGGAGATAAAATTAGACCTAGAGCTTGCCGACAGGGTGTCCGAAGCGTGGGACATGGACCGTTCACTGGGATGGCAAGGCAGTTCTGTCCCTGAGGACAGGACTGAAGCTGGGGTAAGGTGCTATTCTGGGAGATGGGGGGGACCTGACCTGTCTCCCCCGCTGCCTTGACGGGGATTGGGGCTCAAAGTCAAAAAATGATTTGGTCACTGTGAGTGCTGGGGGTGGGGGAGGAGAGATAGGAGGTGAAGACCCTAGTGTCCTGACTCCTTGTCTAGAGCCCCTGTAGGCCCCTCCCTGATGAGCAGCCAAGACTGGCAGGGAACCCAGGAATGCTGGGTTCCTGGTGACTATTGGAAGACTGGGGATGGTAGGGGTCCCATCAGTGTCTTCCTTTCTCCCTTAACTGCTACCCCTCTGCTCAGTGCCCTTGGGGAAACCAAGTGGAGCACAGTTTTCTCTCTTTCACCGGGACCAAGGGCTGGGTCACTGTGGGGTTATGCAGAGAGGCAGGATTTCCTGGAATTCCCCAGCCTCTAGCTGCCAGAAAACAAGACCTGCTACACCCCTCCTCCCACCCCCAGCCCCATCCCTTCTCTGTTGCCATATAATGAATTCTCCAAGCCGGGACACTTTGAGAGTGAAAAGGGGCACACTTAATCACTATGCTAGGACAACAAACAAGGATGGACAGTTACTCCACTGGAACCCCACAAATACTATCAGTGAGAAAAGCCTGTTAGGCTTGCTTCAGGACAGCCTCTTTTGGTCACTAAGCCCCTACATGCTGGTTCCAGTTCCAGGCTAAAGGGCCTCTCTCCTTCCCTCTGTCCAGGTGGGCCCTGGAGACTGTGGCTACAAGCAGGTGTGGGGACGTGAGAGGAGACAGCCTAGGGGTAGTTCTTAGGGGACTTTTCCCTGCAGCCTTCTGCTGTCTCAGTCCCTACCCTCTGGCATAAACCTGGCAATGTGCCTGTCTGCCTCCCTCAGTTCTTCCCTCTGTTAACTGGGGACCTGCAGAAGACTGTGGCCATCTTGTCTCCCCTCACCCGGGCCGGGACTCCACAGTGGTCTGGGATAGCCCCCACTGGCTTGGCCCATCCCCAGGGAGTGAGTCAGCCGCTGAAGCCAGCCGTTGTCCATTGTCTGGAGGTGGCATGTGGGTATTGTGAGGCAGAGCTGAGCCCAGCACTGCCAGGCACCCCACAAAGGGGGCTGGCTCCCAAAGGAGAGAGGAAGTTTTTGGGTCTAGAGTGGATGTGCACACTCCCAGCCAGACTCCACTCCCAAAGGACTCCAATCTCTTTCACCTTAACTCTAAGTTAAGTGTGCAGGAGTGGGGGGGAGCGGCCTCTCTTCCAAGTTGGAGATGGGGGGGAACAGGTCTCTACAGAGGAGCTGGCCATTCTTTGCCTACCACCCCTGTGGTTCAGGGCTCAGGCCAGATCCCCTCCTGCACTGCTGGCGGAAGCTTACCCCAGGCAGAGGGGGTGAGACAACCGATGGGCGCTTCCTCCCATTTGTCCCTCCCAGTTAGGGGCTGTCAGCAGCCTAGAGTCCTCCCATCTTCCCTCACTGGGTCCCTCCCGGCTCCCTTCCACCCCGCGCTCAGCATCCACTGGCAGGTTTAATCCTCTGTCCGGGGCCTCGACACAGGTTCCGGTGTGGCACGGTGTCTGGGTAAGGGGGGGTCACATCAGCTGTGCTGAGCTCTTTGCAGTGAGCACCTCCAGCAGAGTCTGCCCCTCCGTCCTAGAGCTCACTGACCTGCAATGACGGCAGGCACAGAGCCCCCTGCTGGCCCCTGATTTACCTGGGCCGGCAGCTCCCTGCACCGTGTCCTACTTCCCTCCTGCCCTGCCCCATTCTGACTGCCCACACTCTCCTGGAATCCGGAACCACGTCCTCCTCTCAGCTCTCACGCCTCTATTGCTCCCCCTTATTCAGTCTGGCTTGCTGGCCGTTAGGGCAGTCCCTGGCCCCTGGCTTGGCCGGACCCCCAGCAAGGGCAGGGCGGTGAGCACCCCGTTGAGAGGGAGCATCAGGACTGGAGCTCCTCAGATCCCAACAGCAGTTGTGAGGACTTCGGGGGCTGCCTGGGGCTGCTCCAGGATCTTGGGGTCCCTCCTGGAGTCTCAGCTGGGGGGGGCACAGGAGCAGATGAGGGAGGGGGCTTCCTCTGCTTGGCTGCTAATGCAGTTTCTTTCCCTTCTAACCACAAGCACTTTCCTCTCTCCCCCTCTCACCTTCTCTGGTCTTCCTCTTTCATTCTCCCCTTCGTGCCACCTACCTGCCCACCCCACCCCACCTCCAACCCCCAGATCAAGCGCTTCCTGGAGGACACGGATGATGCAGAACTGAACAAGTTCATGAAGGATTTCCCAGGAAGCGAGAACTGCCACCAACCAGAGGCCAAGACCTGGGGGTCCGGGCCCCAAGTCCTGGAGCCAAGGCCCCAGGCACCGGACCTCTACCAGGATGACCTGGAGTTCAGACCCCCCTCCCGGCCGCAGGCCTCTGACAGTCAGCAGTACTGCTCCTCAGCCCCTCTCAGCCCCTCAGCCCGGCCCCGCAGCCCCTGGGGCAAGCTTGACCCCTATGACTCCTCTGAGGTAGAGCCTCCAGCCCTGCCTTGGTTTTTCAGAGGGCTGGTGCAGGAAGACCCAGGGAGGGAGCAGAGAGGTCCCAAGTGTATGTGCGTGTATGTGCGCGTGTGTGTGCATAGGTGTGCACACACGCATGCGTGCATGATGAGCTGGGGCCTCTCTGTCCTGTGTCAGCCCCGGCTCCGTGGCGTTGACGCTCATGTGCATTGGAAACTGACTATTAGCAGGCCAGGAGCCTAGCTGGTGGCCCCAGAGGGGGCCTCGAAGGAGTCTGACAATGCTCCTCTAGGGCTGGGGCAGAGACCTAGGAGGGAGGGAGAAGGCTGGTGTTGGGTCCTGGGGCCCCTCCTGCCTCCCGCTCTGATGCACTCTGCCTTCCTGTCCATTAGGACGACAAGGAGTATGTGGGCTTTGCAACCCTCCCCAATCAAGTTCACCGGAAGTCCGTGAAGAAGGGCTTTGACTTTACCCTCATGGTGGCAGGTAGAGCAGGGGAAGGGCTGGGCTGGGTAGGGGTGTTGCAGAAAGGGATGGTATATATGTGGGGAGGGGGTGTGGGTAAGGAAGGAAAAAGCAGCCAGTGGCTGTGCCTTTTGGCAAAATAACCAGGAGCTGTGGGTGGCCAAAAGTGTGTATGTGGGGGGCGAGGGGGTGTTGAAGTGGTACAAAGAACACTTGATCAACAGTTTTCTAATATTTGCCTTTTTCTGTGTGACCTTGGGCAACCTCTTACCCTTGCTGGGCCTCATTCAAATAAGAAGGCTGGACAAGCTGTTCTCGCTGATTCCTTCAAGCTCTAATGTGCTATGACCTTCTCAATGTCCCTTCCCAATATGTCTCTTCCCAATTAGATAAGAAAGCAGCTCCCTCTACACCTTGTTCTAGTGGGGTTGCCTCTTGGCCATAGCTCTTCTACATATCTTCTGATCATATCTTCTGTCCTCTCTCCCCATCAGGAGAGTCTGGCTTGGGGAAATCCACTCTTGTCAATAGCCTCTTCCTCACTGATCTGTACCGGGACCGGAAACTCCTCAGTGCTGAAGGTAAGGAAAGGAGAGGGGTGTGAAGACAGGCATGCAGACTTGACTTGGGAAATCAAACCCATGCCTGAGCCTGGGGCCTGGGGCCTTCCCCAGCAGGCAGGAAACCATGGCTTCCTAGAGGGATTGACAGCATCTCTCCATAGGCCTATCTAGCCTGGCAGTCCACCAGCCAGCTCCCTAAAGATTTGGGTGCCGAAGCAGGGCAGGGACCAGAATCCTGCTCTCTGAGTGAGTCTCTGACCCCCAAAGGATTCCAGGAATCCAAGAAAAGAGCCGAGAGCAGAGAAGAGGCTGGGGCCAGAGCCAACAGCCACCGGCATTTCCTGTGTTGGGAAATGTGCTCCTTGCTGGTTCCCAGAGAACAGGCCCCCAGGCAGCTTGGGGTGGGAAGGGGGGCAGTGTGGATGAGGCAGTCTGGGCAGCAGAGCTGGTTGGGGTGGGCGGTTTGTCCTGACTGGGCAGGTCCTTGCCCTTGCCCTGGCCTCAGTTTCCCCCTTCTCCAGAGCGGATCATGCAAACGGTGGAGATCACTAAACACGCAGTGGACATAGAAGAGAAGGGTGTGAGGCTGCGGCTCACCATTGTGGACACACCGGGTTTTGGGGATGCAGTCAACAACACAGAGTGGTATGTCTGACCAAGCACAGCCCCAGCTGCCCGCTTCCCATTACACACACACACGCACACGCACACGCACACACACACACACGGGCGCACCCACAGGCACAGACATAACCAAAATCCTCGGGAGGAAAGTTTGTGGCCTCGAGCACACCACCGCCCCTTACTGGGCAGCTGTCTCTTCCTGTGAAATGAGAGGGAGAGGGTTGGAATAGATGCTCTTTAACGTCTTTTCTGACTCCGACCTATACTTCTATAATGGGGGCGAAGACGCAAGATAAGAAAGTATCAGAAAAGCAAACCCATGTGAAAACATGTAGCACAGGGCCTGACATCTAGTAGTTGCTCAATAAACATCCCCCTCCCTCCTTCCTTTTCTTTCACCAGCCACATTTTAGGGGCCACAAACCACTTTTATTAAAGGGATGAGAGTTCCTTGAGGAAGGGGTGAGGAGGAGAAAGAAGAGGCAAAGGGCAGACAAATGGGTTGAACTTTGTTTAAACTCCACGCACCCTCTAGGCTAGAAGAAAAGGTGGCTTTGCCACACACGCCATCATCCTTGGCTTTCTTCTTTCAGGAACTGGAAGGGATGCTTAGATAATGGCCAGACCCAAGTGAGTAGATGAGAAGCAGAATGAATGATGAAGACAGGAGAGGAGGTGGTGCCCTTGATGAAATCAGGCAAGGGGTGCTAAGACCACTAGACTGAGTTCAGACCTTGATTCAGCATTTAGTAACTGTGTGGGCTTGAGCAAATGACTGCATTCCCGTTTCTTTAGCTGAAACATACCTGCCCTTACCATCTTGCCCAGTTGATCTGAAAATCACCCTGAATGATGCATGTGAATGTGCATTAAAAACTAAAGAGCTGTTTACTAATTACACTCATGGATTTTAAGATCATAATTGCAGCACCAGTGCTAAACAGAAGTGCGGGGCCCCTTGTTGAAAATGATGATGAATTTCAAGATGGCCACAGCAGAGAAGCAAACCAAGGGTGGGCCCTTCTGAGATTAGGGCCCTGTGTCGACTGCACAGGTGGCCCTTCCAGAAAGCTGACCCTGGGTAATTGCCCCACAGACTCATCAGACCCTTACAGACCTTTCTGTGCTCTGGGTCCCCATGACATGCTTTATCATTACTGTATGTGATGTTTTGGCTTAGCACACAGATTCATCTTCAACTACAGAGTCTTAGCCTTGAGGGGAGGGCCATTTCTTCTTATAGTCTTGCCCTGGCACTGTGCTGGCACATGGTACGTCGTCTCCTGATGGAAATATTCCTGATGGATCGAGGTGGCCTCCGTGTCATCACCGCTAGGTATATGTCTCAGCACCTGGGGCTTGTCATGAAACTCTACCCCAACCAGCACCTTGTTCCTACTGTAGCAAGTATCATCCCCTCCTTCAATCAGTCTACGTGCCTCCTCTTCCCTTCCCTAATAATAATAATTTCATTTGCTTGGCCTTTCACAGGCCATGCACCTGCACATACGCTTATTTAGTCAACCAGCAGGAATTTATTGAGCATATACTAGGTGTCCAGCCAGTGCTGGGCATTTTAAGGGATACAGAACACGTGTGAATCGTCCTGGTCACTGAGAGGCTTGTGGTCCTAGTGGGGGTGGGGGTGGGTGGGGGGTAGGGGACAGCAGTTCGCTCACATGTGTGTCAATCAACTCAAGTTAGTAAATAGGTCAAGCAGTGTAGCAGCAAGCACGCTGAGGAGTCAGAAGGTCAAGGGCTTGTGTGGGTAGAGAATTTGCTAGCCAAAATGATCTGGATTGTCTCTTAGCTGCTGCAGATTTAGTTCCTTCCTGTATGAAATGAAAGTGATGGTGCTTATATGTCCACCTATCAGGGCACCTGTCAGTGAGGATGAAGCTAAATAACAGAAGAGCAAAAGACTTGAAAATTGGAGTTCTTGAATGTGTGTGTGTGTATATATATATATATATATAAAGGATTTCACTGTGTGGTGGAGAGAAGGGGAGAGCATTGTGTACACTGGAAGGAGTCTTCACGGAAGAGAGAGTTCTTAGCTATGGCCTTGAAGTATGGGGTGGGTTTAGAGAGGTGGAGGCGAGGGTAGAAGCACATGAACAAAGGTTTGGAGGCTGGACTATGAACCTGACTGTGAACGTGACCGAGGGCTTCCAGGTGGCGTTAACCTGCAGGCATCTTATTCTTACTGGTTTGTTTGGTCACCTTGGTCTTTTCCTCTCCTCAAACTAGTATTTATTGAACTTCGCCTGTGTGCTTCGTCCGGTTTTCTAGTGGGACAGGCGAGATACACCCCTGTTGCCCCCAGGTACCTCCCTGAAGATGTGGGCAGGCAGCCAGGGAATAACAGAGCCTTGAGGACACTGCCCAGGGCGTGGGCTATTCTGTGGTCCCAAGCTCCCGAGGCAGCCCCCACCCCCACAGTTTCTCTGCTTGTCTGTCCCCTGCCCCAGCTGGAAGCCTGTGGCAGAATACATCGACCAGCAGTTTGAGCAGTATTTCCGAGACGAGAGTGGCCTGAACCGCAAGAACATCCAAGACAACAGGGTGCACTGCTGCCTGTACTTCATCTCACCCTTCGGCCACGGGTACGGTCCGAGCCTGAGGCTCCTGAGCCCGCCAGGTGCTGCTAAGGGAGCCGGCCGAGAGCGCCAGGGGCAGGGCTGCTGCTAGCCCGGGGTCACACATTCCTGTTCCCCAGGCTCCGGCCACTGGATGTTGAATTCATGAAGGCCCTGCATCAGCGGGTCAACATCGTGCCTATCTTGGCCAAGGCGGACACGCTGACACCTCCTGAAGTGGAGCGCAAGAAACGCAAAGTGAGGGAAGCTGGTGGGGGGAGGGGAGCAGGTGGGCTTCTGGAAAGGATGGGGTCGCCAGAACCGTGGGCCCCTCATGTGTTTGCCAGATCCGAGAGGAGATTGAGCGCTTTGGAATCAAGGTCTATCAGTTCCCAGACTGCGACTCTGATGAGGATGAGGACTTCAAATTACAGGACCAAGCCCTAAAGGTGGGGCCACTCCAGGGCATCCCTTTTCCATCTTGTTTCTTCGGGGCAGAAGAGGGAAGTAGAATTCTTTTTAAGGGGTGGGAAAGGACCCTGTTTTCCTAGAGTGAAGCAGAGAAAATAAAGATATAGGTGGAAAAGAACAGGTGAGAATGGGGGGTATTGACAGGCCCCCCCCCCAACTTCTTCCAGGAAAGCATCCCATTTGCTGTAATTGGCAGCAACACTGTGGTAGAGGCCAGAGGGCGGCGAGTTCGGGGCCGGCTCTACCCCTGGGGCATCGTGGAAGGTAAAGCACTGAGCTTGTGACCAGGGCATCTCCTTGCCCTCAGCGGCTCTCCCCATGCTCCTGGCTGACCCCTAGCCTTGCTATGCAGTGGAAAACCCAGGACACTGCGACTTTGTGAAGCTGAGGACAATGCTGGTGCGTACTCACATGCAGGACCTGAAGGATGTGACGCGGGAGACACATTATGAGAACTACCGGGCACAGTGCATCCAGAGCATGACCCGCCTGGTGGTGAAAGAAAGGAATCGCAAGTATGGCCACAAGCCAGGACAGAGCTGGCAGCGGGGGGGATCCCAAGCGCAGCCTTGGGTGAGAGCAAGCCCTTCCTTTGTTCTTCTACAGGCCCTGGGCTCAGTCCAAGCAGGTGCTGGGGTCCCCCTAGCCTTACCAAGCCCCTTTTCCCCTTCCCCTCAGCAAACTGACTCGAGAGAGTGGTACCGACTTCCCCATCCCTGCTGTCCCACCAGGGACAGATCCAGAAACAGAGAGGCTGATCCGAGAGAAAGATGAGGAGGTGAGAGCAGTATGGGGTGGTAGGGATTGACAGCATGGAGGGTCCCTGCTTAATTATAAACCTCAGTATTTCTTGGTTTGGGAGTAGGAAGATCCCTGGCCCCGGTACCTATCTGGGTCCTGGACTGGTGGATTGATTGTTCTACCGAGGGTCTCCATCACACCTCTGGGCTACCATGGCCCTGGCTAAGGGATCAGAGCTTGGGGGCACTTCCTTAGCACTGTAGGACTCTAAAAGGCCCCATTTTGCTGTGTGTGCCTGTTCCAGCTGCGGCGGATGCAGGAGATGTTGCACAAAATCCAAAGACAGATGAAGGAGACGCATTAGCTGCCTTTCAATCCTGGATATTTAAATCTCCTCTTCGTCCTGCCCATGCCGGCCCCTCCCAGCACCAGCTCTGCTCAGGCCCCTGCAGCTACTGCCACTTCGCCTTACATCCCTGCTGCCTCCCCAGAGACTCAGAGGAAATAAAGTTTAACCAATCTATAGCTGCCTTCTGGTGTCGCTGTCTGTATCTTTACCACCTCCTGGAGACCAAGAAGATCCTAGGACCCACTTTTGAAAGGGTGCTGAAGGAGGGTGCTGGTTTCTGGCTTTTAGTAGGAAAGAGGGAGTAGGGGAAACTTTCCTCTCCTATGACAGTGTTCGGTCTCTGCCTAGAATCCAACCTGGCCTCTCCTTCGTACTGACCACATCTATCCTGCCTCTATTATCTGGGGCCTGTTGTACTGACCACATCTATCCTGCCTCTCTGATCTGGGGCCTGATCCTCTCCATCTTTTCCACATACAGTATTTTCAGTTCTATGGAAGCTTTGGATCTGGTATCTGCTCTTGGGAAAACATGGTATTACCTGCATGCAGCCTCCTGACTTCCTATTTCCCCTGATTTGGGGAAAGGGATATATACAGAATTAAGCTCTGCCCTCTAGGAAGCCTGTAACAGAGCACTGAACAAATACTGAAACACTTGTGATCATCAAACAGTATAGTAAGTGCTGGGAATGAGTAAAGTACAATCGTCCTGGAAGAGTTCAATATTCATGTAACAAATATTAAGCATCTGCTAAGTTGCAGACACTGTTCTAGACCCTGGAGTTAAAGCAGTGAACACGGGCAAGGTTCCTGTTTTGCCGGAATTTACCAGCTGTAGTAAAAGTTCCAAAGTTCTGTAAACAGAGACACGTGAAGACAATTTGGCGCCGGGGCCTGGTATGTAAAGCCGTCAGGCCAGCCCCCCACAGTGAAGCTGTCGGTTGAGAGTCTGAATCAACGGTTCTCCCGTTCCGCCGGGTTGGTGGTATCGCTGGGCCATGGCGACCTCCAGCGGCCACCCTCCGCCATGCTGCCTACTCTGGCTTCCCAGAGGGGAGAGAGGAAGGGAGGAGCAAAGAGCTGGGTGAGCCCTGTTCCCACTCTCTTTACAGACCAGGAGGTCGCCGCTAGCTAGTGGCAATCTGAGATCCAGATTTCATATCTCTCAAGTGAGAGATCTTTACTCGGGACTGACGGCACCATGCAGGTCCTGAAGGACGGCACGGTCGGTTCGCTGATGCAAAGTAAGGGTCGGAGGAACCCGTCACGACGCAGAAGAGAGGATACTCCCGCCTCCAGTCGGAGAAGACGGAAGACAGAACGTCGCGCCCAGGCCTCCCTCCTCTCTTAGCCTGCGGGGTCTTTTCTCCCTTTCCGGGTTTGGGACGAGATAACCGCAGCGAAACCAAAAACTGGAAATGGACAAACTAAGGTGCCACCGGGGATCTATTTGAGAACTACACCCAAGGCGTGGTCGTCGCCGGAAGTGGCTGTAAGGCCTGTGCCCCTACAAGGCTCCGCCTCCAATTGCGCTACCAGTAGGCGACAGCCACCCCCACTTCCGGCCCCTGGAGCCTCATCCAGCAGCCCCCCTTTTATTGCTCTCTCATTGGCTGCCGCAGGGACGCGCTGTGATTTCCCATTGGCCGAGCCTCCTCTTCGGGGCCGTGCCTCCTCCCTCCAGGTACTGTCTTGTCTTTCGGCACCCGATAGGCTGAAGGCTGGGAGGGCGTCTGCCCCACTTGACCAATGAGCGGAGTGAAGAGTGAGGGCGGCGGCTGCGTGGTGGGGGCAGGGCGGGACTTGGTGTGGCTATTGGCCAGGGCGGGCACAGACCGGAGATACGATTGGCTGGGGAAAGAGGCACCGTGGTGGGGTCGAAGCTGCGCGGCCTCGGCAGCTGGGGGAGACGGAAGTGGTGAGAGCGCGGCCTCGGAGGGTCGGGCGGACGCCGCCTGGGTGAGTCACCGTGCCCCGTGCACTGCTAGTCTGGGAACCGCAACGACCACGTCTTGCCCCGCCCCGCCCCAGCCCCTCCGGCTTTCATGGGCCCCGCCCTCTGTCATTCTGGGCCCCGCCTCCGAATCTTTAGGCTCCGCCTCTAGAACCTGGACACCTGGGCTCTCCTGCCAGACTGGCCCGCCTCCCCCCCCCCCCTCCCCGGCCCGGGGCCAGATCCCCTTGGTCCGGGAGCCCTGGGCATCCCAGCCCTGGTCCTTGTTCCTCCTTCCCTCCCTCCATTTCCCTGAGGCTGCGTGCCAGTGGGCGGTGAGGCAGCACCTCTGGCTTGCCTCTTGCTGGCTCCCCCGTGAGGACGGGTGGGCTGTGATCAGGGAGGCTGGCAGGACCACAGATGGAGGCTTTTATCCCCGCGGCCTTCCGCAGGGCACTGCTGGACTGCTCCTGAGCTCGGATAGCAGGCATGAAAGAAAGTGTCAGTAAAACCTGGGCCTGGCTCCCGAAGTGGGCCAAGGAGGCCCATCCTGAATTTCTGTTGCTTGGGCCCATTTGACAGGTACTGACTCTGAGGCCTGGGGTGGCCTAATTGTCCCTGTTCTGTGGCCTCCTCCCACAAACCTGCATCCCACTTGGTGCCAAATACTTTCAGCAGATCTATTCAGTCCTGCTGCCAGAAGGCATTCTGCTCACAGGTTGTGGTCCCCTCCCTCTTGTCCTCTGCTCTGGACTCTGCCCCCAGTAAACAGGTCAGGTGGGTGCTACTCCCAGACTTAGAGGCTGGCAGAGCGTTCCTGTGGATTCATGTCCCTCCAGGGCCAGAAGTTAAGTCCTGGTTGGGCAGCCTCTCTTTTCAGAGTTGGCAGTTCTTTTGCTTTCCCAAAAAGAACAGTGTTTGGAGTGTTCTTCTCTTTCTGGTCTGGGAATCGGGACCCTTGAGTTCTGCTGAATAATCTTGGATGACACTCATTCCTGCTCCAGAACTTTGTGGCCAACTCCATGCCCTGCAGAATCACTTGTTGCTTTCTCCCCACGTAGCTCACATTGCCTCTGTCTAGCACGGGGACTTGTGGAGAGGCCGGATTCTCTGTGAAATTCGCTGTAGAGGTTAGGAGCAGATGTGTGGCATTTGCTGATTCTAAGGTAATGTTAATGGTGCTCTTTAATCTTGTTTCTGTCTTTTTACAGTAAGAAGCAGACAGCCAGGACCCTCACCACAGTAGAATGGTGAGTATTCTCTCTTTCCTCAGACCATTGTGTTTTCTATAATCCTTCTGTCTTTCTCTGTGAAGCTGCCCTACCTCTCCTGGACCTTGAGCTCCATGCTACTCTGTTCAGCCTCTAAACAGGTTCATCTCTCCTGGAAATAAATTAGGGTTTCTTTAGATTGCAAAACATCAGCCAATATACAGGAAGCCTCTAGAAGTCTTTTCCTGCACATGCTATGTATGCCATGCCTTCCCTATACTACCACTGGCTCTCTTAGCCTTTCATAATGGCCCTTCTCTTGCTTTTCTTGGGTCCCTGGTGGAAGCTCTCTGTTCTGGTCTGAAAAACCAGGCCTCCTTTATCTCAAGATCCTTGCATTTCCTAGTGGGCCCCTCGAATATTGTGGGTGCTGTATCAGGAGTGACTCCACCGAAATGGTGGGGCTTCTCCAGCTCTAAGATGCTGCTGTCTTTTAAGCTCCTGCACTCATAGCTGACTGGATATATAGCAGGAGAGCAGCCTCAAGGGGTCCCGAATATCACTGGGTTGCGCAGGGAATGGGGGTGGGGGTGATAATGATCCTGTATACCTTCCATTAACTGGAAATGCCCTTCTCTCATCTCACGTTCAGGGAACCCCTTACCTAACCCCGGAGAACTCGGAGGAGGAGGCAGTGAGATGAAAAGAGAGCGGAGAGTTGCAGGCCCTTGCTCTGGCTGTATCTTTTCAGTTTCTTCAAGTGTCCCCTGTGCAGGTTAAGGAATTCAGTTGGTGAGAGGACCTCTCCTTCCCTCCGCAGGCATGTGGGTATGTGGTTCTGGTCTCTTCCTAGAAAGCCTGCTGGTCTTGGTCCCCACCCACTAATAGCCCCCTTCCTTTTTTCTTCTGTGACTTTCCGAAAGGACCATGGGCTTCAGAGTTAGCCGAGTCTATTTTTGAATCCTAGCACCACCATTTAAATAGCTTAGGTAACTCGCATATTTTCTTTCTAAGCCTGACCTCTCACCAGCAAAACAGGTTAATTCTTGGAGAGTTGAAAGGTTTTAGTGAGGGGCGCCTGGGTGGCTCAGTCGTTAGGCGTCTGCTTTGGCTCAGGTCATGATCCCGGGGTCCTGGGATCGAGCCCCGCATCAGGCTCCCTGCTCTGCAGGAAGCCTGCTTCTCCCTCTCCCACTCCCCCTGCTTGTGTTCCCTCTCTCTCTCTGTCAAATAAATAAATAAAATCTTAAAAAAAAAAAAAAGAAAGGTTTTAGTGAGATAATGTTTGAAACCTGTCTGGCTCATAGTAGATGCTTAATACAATGTCAGGTTTTCTCCTATTTCCCCCCCCCACCCCCAAAGCAAAACCAAAGCCCTGGTTTCTGCAAGTTACCAGGCACAGGAAGTGTGGGGTTCTGACCAGCAACTTCTGTGATTCTTGATGACACGTTGAGCCTCACTGTTCCTTATTCCTTGGCCCTCTACCCAACTCCCTCCATACCCTACTCTTTGTTTTTGCATAGCTTTTGTGGTCTGTAGTTCCAGTCTTCTCTTTCCCAGCCTAAAAAATTCTTCTCCAAGAAGGACTTTCTTATCCAGACTTCAGAGGATGTGAAACAAAGGGAGATGGAGCTGAAGGAGTAGGGTTGGGCAGGGGCCATGGAATAAAAACACTTAGAGAACTTCCCTTTCAGGAGTGTGGTGTGACCAACCTGGCATAGACCAGTGTCTGTTCTAAGGGGCAAAAAAAGGGAGTGCGATTTAGTGACGTCAGGGATTGGAGGACACTGGTGGACAGGGGTTTGGCGGGTGGTGGTTTTAGGGAAAAGAGGAAGCCTTGAAACCGTAGGTGGGCTTTATCTTGGGAATTCAGGACAGGCACTGGGGGAACTCAGTGGGGAGAGCATGGGGACAGAGGGTGAAAAGAGGGGTGTGGGCCGGCTCACCTGAGAATATGGGAAATGAAAAGATGTAGGAGGGCTTGCCTCACCCTCTCACGCGGTCTGGGGGCAGTCCCGCAGCCCAGACTGCGAAAGCCCCCACACGTCCCCTGAGGACGCCCTCGCACGCCGCCGAGGGGCCGCGAGGAGGGAGGAGCCTGGAGCCGTGGGCGGGGCCGAGAGGATCCGCCCCCCACGCCCCTCCTCGCGCGGCCCCGGGCGCTCCCCTCGTCCGGCTCCCCTCCCTTCCGCGCTCGTGCCGGAGGGCGGAGCCGGGCTCGCTCCATTGTGGACAGGAGGGAAGAGGCGCGCGGGAGCCGAGCCGAGGCCCCGCCGCCAGCGCGCTCGCCTCCTGGTCGCCGCGGCTGCACCTGGCGGGCCCCGCAGCCGGGATGCGGCGGGCGCCCGGCTCTGGCGGGCAGCGCAGCGGCTCCGGGGACATGTGCGCTGGCCCAGACCGCCCGCGACCATGAGCCTGACCGCCCGCGTCTCCTGCTCCATGCTCAGCTGCTTCGTAAGTGTTAGCCTGGCCTGCGGGGGCCCGGGGGTCCCAGTGCTTGCTGCACCCGCAGCCCCGCCCAGGGCCAGCCCTTGGCGATTCCGAATTTTAGCCCATCCCCCTTCTCGTGGCCCCTGGCAGGGGAAGGGGGGGTCCCTTTTCCTTCGTGGACTTGCTTTCATCTTCGGGGGCCGGGGATTATGGAAAGCGGGGGCTGGAAATTCTGTGACCCATCTTGGCCCCGCAGCCACTGCCCTTGACTGCAGATCTCCAGGCCCCGCCCTGCAGGGGTACATCCTTTTACCTCCGCCTCTCCATCTTGGTCCCACCCGCAGCATCCTTGCTTGGGGATGTGGGATGTGGCTGGTCTGGGATGTTACGGGGCCAGTCGGGGAGCACAGGATGTCTGAGCTGTTTCCCTGGCTCCACTCCCCTCCCCCTTCCACCACTCCATACCTCACCTGACACGCCAGTCTTTTCTCCTTGACTGTCCCCCAGACAGCCTCTCTTCTCCATCTTCCCTGCCTCTGCAGGGCTCCGTACCTCTGCATCATTCCCAGTCCTCCCCTCCTTCCCTCCTCCCCCCCTCTGGCTTAATGCTCCTTCCCAGCTTCCCCCATCTGTCCTCTCAGATGTTCCCACCCCTCCCCTCCTTACCCCCACCCCCACCCCCCGTGGGTGGCTGCCAGGCCTCCTCTCTCTCTCTCCCCTGGCCTTCCTTGAGTCTCCTGGTTTCTCCCAGACCCGTGGATCCCCTCTTCACCCCTCCCTGGTAGTTGGGAGAGGAGTTACTTCTCCTTAGGAATTCCCCTCTTATCAGCAGGCAGGGCAGGTTGCTTGGTAGGTGGAGGGGGGCGGGGGGAGGCTCTTGAGCAGTGTGGGCCTAACTGGAAGATAAGCTCAGCTCCAAAACACATCCTCCTTTTGAAAGCATCCCTGAAGGCCCTCTAGAGGCATGGGACTGAATCCCCCAAACCACTTCTCTTTGTCTCCTTCACCTACCAGACTGAAGTGTCTGTGGCTTTAGGGGCCCGCTTTCCCTCCTGTCCCCATATCCAGCTGCCACACCTGGTTCCTCTTTCTCAGGGCAGCACCTCCCGTTCCCACTTCTGTCTTACCCTCACATTGTTTTCTCTCTTTTTCTTAGTTTTCTCTCTTCCTCCATTTGGGAAATATTGGTTCTATTTGGTTCTGCTGCTCTTCGAGGAGTGCAGACTCCCAGTTCCTCTTCGGACCTTACTCTTCCCTTAGGCTGACTAGGCTTGAGCACCCCCTCCACTTCTCCCCTCCCACCAAGTCAGGCCCCTTTTCCTTCCTCTGGTGACCAAACCTTTATAAGTGTGTAGGGGGTCTGTGCAGGTTTATTGAGGGAGGGGAGCAGAATGAGGTCTGCTGGGCCAAGCGGAGCCTGGTGACTTAGGGCTGAGGCTTTCCCCACAGGGTGAGGAGGGGCCCCCCAGCCTGGAGTACATCCAAGCCAAGGATCTGTTCCCCCCCAAGGAACTAGTGAAAGAGGAGGAGAACCTGCAGGTAAGGAGGAGTTGGGGGCCCAGGGTGGGGGAGCTCTCTGCCCAGTTAAAAAGACCTTTCCTTCCCTCCCCTACAAACAGCATCTCCAAGGGGATCTAGTCCTGGGGCTTTGGCTTCCTGTTTCCGGGTCTCCAGAGGGAGGGGAATCTGTGTGTGCGCGCGCTACGGAGCCTTTGGCCCCAGGGAAGGAAGGGCAGCTTTCCTGTGTGGCCGTTGCCTGGTGCTGCTACCGTGGAGAAGACTCTGCTGTTTCGCCTTGGCCCAGCTTTTCCCGAGGGAATCCCACAGGTCGGGGTTGGGGAGGGCAATGGAGGGATGACTCACTTCTGGACTGAGGGTTCCTCTGTCCCTCGACAGGTGCCCTTTACAGTGCTGCAGGGTGAGGGAGTGGAGTTCTTGGGCCGGGCAGCCGATGCCCTCATTGCCATCTCCAACTACCGGCTGCATATCAAGTTCAAAGATTCTGTCATCAACGTGAGTTCGTGTCTTGTTCTCCCGCACCCAAGGCAGAATCCCTGCCTGGTTCGAGGTGGGATTGCTCCAGCGCTGGACTTGATCATGTCTCCAAAGAGTTGGGGTTCCTTTCTTTTTCTCGCTAACTTTTTGTTTTCCTGCCTCCTTCTCCTGGCTGTGGGTCTGTCCTCCTGCCTCTCTCTTATTCTTCCTTCCCTTACTCTGTTGCTGACCCTTCTAAGGGGCACAGTGGCATTGTTGGGAAGAGTGCCGCTTACCAACTGTGTGGCCTTGGTTAAGCCACCCAACTGAGGCTCAGTTTCCTTCGGAATAATTTGGTGTGAAAATATCTGCTTTGCAGGGTTCTTGTGATTATTCTTTAAGGTCACATAGGTAGAGGACCCCGCACAGTTACCAGGCACATAACTGGCCCTCAGTGAATATCGGCTTCCTTCCTTGTATTGGATACATCCCCATCTAGGCTGGGGTGGGGATCTGAGCTTTAGTTTGCCCTTCCTTTAAAGGTCCCCCTCCGGATGATTGACAGTGTGGAGAGCCGTGATATGTTCCAGTTGCACATTGCCTGCAAGGACTCCAAGGTGGTGAGGTGAGAACAGTGGGGCTACACTCAGGTCCTCTGGCCCTAGTCTTGCCCAGACGTCTCTGATGCAGGGTTTCTCTGGAGCAAGAAGGAAAAATATTGTCTCACTTTCCCCATGAGGAAGAAAAGGTAGAAACCCTCTGTCGGTTGGGAGGTCAGTTTCCTGACCCACAGTATCTTGACCTGAAAAAATGGGATAATGCATAGCTCATGGAATTGTCATAGGGATTAAATAGGGTAGTGAAGGCACCTAGGATTGGCATGTAGAGCTCACATGATGGTGGGTTCATTTATTAGCTCACTTAACATATATTTATTGAGCACTCCACTCTATGGCAGACTGTTATAAGCACAGGGGATACAGCAGGGAACTAGTAGAAAGAATTCCCTGCCCTCATGGAGCTTATATTCCAATGGGTAGTTACCAGCAGTAAATAATGAGTAAAATGTGTTAAATGATAGTAAATGTAAAGGTGAAAAAGCAGGGAAAGGGGATATGGAGTGCTATGGGGGTGAAGGTTGTAGCTCTAAACAATAGGGTCAGAGAAGGTTGCATTGAAAAGGTGACATTTGAGTCAAGACCTGAAGAAAGTGACCATGTGGATATTTGAGTGAAGAGGGTGCCAGACAGAGAGAACAGTGAGTGCAAAGGCCCTGAGGTGGGTATTGTACCTGGCATATTGGAAGAATAGCCAAGAGGCCAGTGTAGCTGGAGTGGAGTGCACATGGGTGAGGGTAGTGGGATATAAGAGCTGAGAGGTAAGGGGGGTGTCAGAGTGTCATAATGATTGGCTTTTACTTTGAGGGAAATGAGAAACCACTGCAGGGTTTTGAGCAAAGGAGAGATATGATCTAATGTTTTATAGAATCGCTCTGGCTGCTCTATTGAGAATAGATGGGAGGGGGTCAGGCGAAAAGGCAAGGGCAGAAGCGGAGGGATTGGTTAAGAAGCTCTTGTAGTGAGCCAAGTGAGAGAGCATGGTGGCCTGGCTGGGGTGGCAGTGGCCAAAATGGCGGGAAACGTTCAGATTTTTGAAGGGAGAGATGACAGGATTTGCTGACAGATTGGATATGAGCGAAAGAGGAATCTGGAATGACTCCAAGGATCATTAAAAGAGTGTTCAGTTTAGAATCTGTCATGTGCTCAGGTCTGTAGGGATTCAGAAGGAGAATCCACACTGGCCTTCCCTTCAAGGAGGTTGAGGTCTAGTTGCTGAAGGAAGACTTAACAGTGGCAATATGCTGTGGGAAAACTGTTTAATACTCTAAGCATATTAAGACTGAGAGAGGAAGGGGTCTGTAAAATTGGGTGGGCTGGGAAGGCTTCAAAGAAGATGGGGGACCAGAACTGTTTTCCAAGTGTCAGTAGGATGTGGCTTGGCCGAGAGGAGGCGTTATCAAGAGGAAGTGAAGAAACAAAGACACAGGAATGGTGTGAACAGGACTCCTGCCTTCAGCAGGAGTCGTGAGAGAACATGGAGTACCAGGACATTCAGGGACATGTGGTAGAGTTTAGATTTGATGTAAGAAGTGGTAGGTCTCCATTCGAAGGGATAAGTATGTCCCAAGGACTAGAGTTCTTGGGAAGACAATTGTCACAAAGATAAGTTCTCTTGGCCAGTGTCCCTGGTCCTCCCCAGGGTCCCCATGCTTTCCCTCCTGCTTTAAAGCCTCTCCTCCCCACATCCTTCCTGTGGCCTTGTTTTTGACCCTTATGGCCACAAGGCACACCTGTCTCTTGTCTCAGTCTGTGGCTTCTCGCCTGGCAGGTGCCACTTCTCCACTTTCAAGCAGTGCCAAGAGTGGCTGTCACGGCTAAGCCGGGCCACCGCGAGACCTGCCAAGCCTGAAGACCTCTTTGCCTTCGCCTACCATGCCTGGTGCCTGGGGCTGACAGAGGAGGACCAGCATACCCACCTGTGTCAGCCAGGTAAGGCCAGGCTGTTTTATTTGGGAGACTTCCTATCTCTTGGTTCTTAGCCCTCCTCCGCCCACGGACATGGCGCCCTTGGAGGCTGACGGGCAGGCACGGGGGCTGTGTTGCAGGAGAGCACATACGATGTCGGCAGGAGGCTGAGCTCACGAGGATGGGCTTTGATCTGCAGAATGTCTGGAGAGTCTCCCACATCAACAGCAACTACAAGTGAGAGGGCAGGGGGTGGAGAACCCAAATACCAATCCAGACTCCGACCTCGCTGGGCCGAGCCCCTGGTTCTGTGACAGAGGAGGCCTCCTGGTCTCTCTTCCCACAAAGCCACCCCTGGGGATCTTGTTGTCACAGGCCTTAGATCACTCTTGGTGACCCCATCTGGTCTCTTCACAGATTGTGCCCCAGTTACCCCCAGAAGCTGCTGGTTCCTGTGTGGATCACAGACAAAGAGCTGGAGAATGTGGCTTCCTTCCGCTCCTGGAAGCGGATCCCCGTGGTTGTGTATAGGTGAGCAGTAGGGGACAGGAAGCAGGGAGGACACTTGTTTTGCAAGAAGGACGGAGTCAAAAGTGGAGATTGTGCCTGGTTGGCTGGGAATTGACACCTGCAGGAAATGAAATAATTTCCAATCAAAAACTGCCTTAGCTCTTTTCTTCTAAAGATGAGGCTTTTGGAGAATACATTCACTTTACTTTTTCGGAGGATGTGTGTGTGTGTGTGCATGTGTGCGTGCGTGTGTGTAAAATGTTGCATCAATGTGTGTACAATGTTGTGTGTGTAAATTGTTGCATTAGAACAGGGATGGCAAACTATGGCCCGGTGAACCAAATCCAGCCTGCAGCCTGTTTTATGTACAGCCCAGCGCTATGAATGATTTTTACATTCTTAAACGGTTGCTTTTTTTTTTTTTTTAAACCCAAAAAGAAAGAAGAATGTGTGACAGAGACAGGCTGTGACATGTAAAGCTGAACATGTATTGTTTGTTTCTTTACTGAAAAAGCCTGCCGATCCCCTGCACTAGAACATTGTAGCTAAAATAGAGTGAGATAGCAGCTATGAGGTTAGGAGTTGTTCTGCTATGGGCTTAGGCTTGTTCTCTTGCTGGGATCTGTACTTGGAGCAGGTGCTGTGCAGATTCAAGAAGCCAAGGTCACCTTGGGAACACAGAGACCGTTTGAGAAATGTGTGTGACAGCGCTTTGTAAACTGTAGAGCCCTCTAGATATGTCAAGGGCTTTTAGTTGCTAGTATCACAGCCTGGGTGAATGGGTAGCCCCGGTCGGCTCTGGTGGTAGGCCTGGGGGGCCGCTGGGGGCTGCAGACGGCAAGGGCATGATGGTTACTTCCGTCTCGTCAGACACCTGCGCAACGGGGCTGCAATCGCCCGCTGCAGCCAGCCGGAGATCAGCTGGTGGGGCTGGCGCAATGCCGATGATGAGTACCTGGTCACGTCCATCGCCAAAGCCTGTGCCCTGGACCCGGGGACAAGGGCCACTGGGGGCTCCCTCAGCACTGGGAATAGTGATGCCAGCGAGGGATGTGACACTGACTTCGGTAAGGTGTTGCGGGTGGTGCTGACCCCCTGGAGAGTCCCCACCTTGGCCTCCTTGGCTTTCAGGGAGCATGCCCCCCCCCCCATGAGAGGACAGGAAGAAGACAACACACAGGGTGCCGGGGTCCCTGCCCTTTGGGAGGCTGTGGGCGGGCAGGAATCTCCAGTTGTATGTTCTTCTCTGCTGAAAGAGAGTGTCCCAGGGTAGGCTGACGCTGGGCTGGCTGACCCAGGGTCTTCTCCCTGCTGTGTTTAGATTCCTCCTTGACTGCATGCTCTGGAGTGGAGAGCACAGCGGCCCCCCAGAAGCTGCTGATCCTGGACGCTCGATCCTACACGGCGGCAGTGGCCAACCGGGCCAAGGGTGGAGGCTGTGAGTGCGAAGGTATGACTGTTACCCGCCCCCCACCCCGTAGCTGCTCTGTGCTCTGGGTGGCTTCGGTGGGGAGGGGCCTGGGGGCAGCTTGTGTAGTGGAAAGAGCCAAACAAACTTGGCTTGGAATTAGGACTCTTCCACTTAGCTAGCGATGGCTCATTTGCTGCATCTGTCCAAATTTTATTGTCTTATCTGTAAAATGGGGATGATAACAAAAATTATTGACCTAGAGCAGCCACTGTATATTGAGAGTTTACTATATGTTGTCATTACTAGTAGTACTATGACAATCACTTGTCATTCATATCCTCGTTACTACTGTTAACATATGGCCCCCAAGCATCCAGAGCGGAGTGGTCCGCCCAGCCTGGGAAACCTGGTCCACAGGGACCACTCTTGTCCTGGATGCCTGTTTCTAGGACACGCTCTTAGGCTCCACCCTCATCTTTATGTCTACAGAATACTACCCCAACTGTGAGGTTGTGTTCATGGGAATGGCCAACATCCATGCCATCCGGAACAGCTTCCAGTACCTCCGGGCTGTGTGTAGCCAGATGCCGGATCCCAGCAAGTAGGTGGTCCCTGCCTGCCCCCATTCCGTCCTCCCTCGTCTTGTCCTTCACCCCGTTCTTCTAGTTCTTAGAAGATGAGCTGGGGAGATGGGAAGTGTGGAGGTATGGGAGACCCGAGGGCCTGGTGCAGCGGGCCAGTTCCAAGAGCACATCTTCTGCTCCTCAGCCAGCACTTTGGAACGGCCACAGTACACCGGGTTCCTTTGGTTTGGATCCGATGTCCTATGTAAAGAACACAGAGAACTGGGGGAAGGATGGCTAAACGTGCACGCGATGCTTCCTGTTCCTCCCTTGGTCCTGAGTCTCTTGTGTGCCTCGGGTCTTGTCTTCTTTACCTTCCTGCCAGATAGCTCCTGGCAGAAAGGCCACAGCCTGGACCCCTTGGCTTCAGCCCTCACTGGGGACTTCATTCGGTGTGGCTGGCCGTGGGTGGCGGAGAGACCGGTGGAGCCTCAGCGCCCTTGGTGATGGACTTGATTTCTGCTCTCGTGTAGCTGGTTGTCGGCCCTGGAGAGCACCAAATGGCTGCAGCACTTGTCGGTGATGCTCAAGGCAGCCGTGCTCGTGGCTAATACCGTGGACCGGGAAGGCCGGCCCGTGTTGGTGCACTGCTCGGATGGCTGGGACCGGACGCCACAGATCGTAGCCCTGGCCAAGATACTACTGGACCCATATTACAGGACGCTGGAGGTACTGAGTGGGGTTGGGTGGGAAAGACCAGAGAGAAAGGGGGGTGGGGAAGGTATTGCGCCCTCTGGATCTGTCTTGGGGATCTTTGAGTAGAGGACATTGGTGGCTTTGAGTCCCCTTCTAGGGTCAGTTCTGCTCTTCTCTGAAGTTGCCAGCTCCGTGCTTCGGGCATCCCCTGGGGAGTAGTAGCACACTAGCCTTTCCAGAAAGGCCCTATGCTTGGACTCTCTTTTCTGTAGGGCTTCCAAGTTTTAGTAGAGTCTGACTGGCTAGATTTTGGGCACAAGTTTGGAGATCGCTGCGGCCACCAGGAGAATGCAGAGGACCAAAATGAGCAATGCCCGGTGTTCCTCCAGTGGCTTGATTCTGTTCATCAGCTGCTCAAGCAGTTTCCCTGCCTGTTTGAGTTTAATGAAGCATTCCTGGTAAGTCCTAAAGCCTGTGACCAGGGGCGGGGGGGCAGGTGGCCGAGGCTCCCAGGTGCCAACTGTCTCGGCCCTCCAGGTCAAGCTGGTGCAGCACACGTACTCCTGCCTCTATGGCACGTTCCTGGCCAACAACCCCTGTGAGCGAGAGAAGCGCAACATCTACAAGCGGACCTGCTCTGTGTGGGCTCTCCTGCGAGCTGGCAATAAGAACTTCCATAACTTCCTCTACACACCTGGCTCCGACATGGTAAGTCCCCACCCTTGTCCTGTATGTGCTACTTGGAGACCTACAGGGAGAATGGGCTGAGTAGTGGGGGGAACGTTGGGCTGAGAGAAGGAAGAGGGACCTGGAACAGCTCACAAAACCCTGGTATGGGGCCGCTTCCCTAGGTCCTGCATCCTGTGTGTCACGTCCGGGCCCTGCACCTCTGGACAGCTGTTTATTTGCCAGCATCATCTCCATGTCCGCTCGGGGAGGAGACCATGGACCTTTACCTTTCCCCGGTGGCTCAGAGCCAGGAGTTTTCGGGCCGCTCTCTGGACAGGTACGAAGAGTCCTCCTTGCTCTCTCCTCTCTGCCGGGAAGGCAGCGATTGCCTTGTGCCTCGCCTCATGTTCTCCAGCTTTCATAAGATATTTAAAAGCAACTTCTTGACTCAGTTGAAGGAGAAACTTGGCTCACGACTTGTAGCTAACCTGGAGTGCACTCTGTGTGTTTTCAAGGTCCTCTCTTAAGATAAGATGGGTTACCTTCTTTCCTGGAGCTGCTGTCACCCCATGTGACATAGTCAAGCAGGGGAGAGGGGAAAAGAACAGAAAGGACTAGTTCAGGAAGGTTTGTGGGAATGGTCTTGATGTATGTTCACTGATAGAAGACCTTGGGGCACTTGCTATCTTAGTAGTGACCTTTGCTATATGCAGCAATAGCTTCTGGAAGCATCTGATTCTCAGGGAAGTGGGTTCCCAGAAGATGGATGGCCTTCCCATTCTCCCTCAGAAAAAGGCCAGCATTTAAAGGCAGACATAGGGCGCCTGGGTGGCTCAGTTGGTTAGGCGACTGCCTTCGGCTCAGGTCATGATCCTGGAGTCCCGGGATCGAGTCCCGCATCGGGCTCCCTGCTCAGCGGGGGTCTGCTTCTCCCTCTGACCCTCCCCCCTCTCATGTGCTCGCTCTCTCTCTCTCATTCTCTCTGTCTCAAATAAATAAATAAAATCTTTAAAAAAAAAAAAAAAAAATAAAGGCAGACATAAAAGTTAAAGTTATCTTCTGGCTAAGTACTTGGGGGAAGTAGAATGGATGTTAGTTACATTATAAGAGTATTGCATGTTCCTAGTTAAAAAAAAGTCAAACAGTGTAAAAGTAGAAAATGAAAGTCCTACCTCTCAGACCCTTGTCTCCCACAGGTGTCCACTGCTAACACTCTGGTGCCTGTCCTTCCAGATGTTTATTTCTATATAGATATAGCCACACGTCACAATCTCATATAGAAACATTTTTGGGGCGCCTGGGTGGCTCAGTCGGTTAAGCTTCCGACTCTTGATTTCTTAAAAAAACATTTTTTAAGATGCAAAAACAGAATATTTTGCATACTCTTTTGCAAGTTGTTTTTCCCATGTTGTATTAGGCTGTCACCCCTCTAAGGCACATATAAAGCTGTTTTATTTATTTTTTAAAAGATTTTATTTATTTACCTGACAGAGAGAGACATAGCGAGAGAGGGAACACAAGCAGGGGGAGTGGGAGAGGGAGAAGCAGGCCTCCCGCCGAGCAGGGAGCCCGATGCGGGGTTCGATCCCAGGACCCTGGGACCGTGACCTGAGCCAAAGGCAGACTCCCAACGACTGAGCCACCCAGGCGCCCCTAAAGCTGTTTTATTGATTAGTGACACATATAAGAGTCCAAAATTAGAGTGTATCATAACTTATATAACCAGTTTCCTATTGGTCATTTAGGTGATTTTTTTTTTTTTTTAATTGTTATTGGGAGTGCTTTAATTAACATTCTTAACTATGTATATGTTTTTTAAAACAATTGTGGGTAAAATACACACATTTACCATCTGTACACCATTTAAGTGTACCATTCAGTAGTATTACCTTATATGTGTTATCTTTGCATTTGTGCTAATATTTTTGCCAGATTATTTCCTAGAAATGAAAATGTTGGGTTCAAAGGATATGTACATTTCAAAATTTTGATCTTTGTTTATTGGTGGAGGATTCTTAAAGTTAAAATATAACTTAAATTATTAGTTGAATATTATAAAGGAAAAAAAAAAATCCTACCACCCTAAATTATCGGTTTTAGGGTCTTGAGTCCATGGTCAGGGGCCCATGGATAGGTTTCAGGAATTCTGTGATTTTCTTCCTTCCCCATACTATTCAGAATTTGGGTATAGGTTCATAAGTTTACTTCTCCAGGGAGAGGGCCCAGAACTTATCAAATTCTCAGTTAAGTTCTATCACCCATTTAATAATCACTGCCTTAAATATCTAATCTTTCTTTTCTTTTCTTTCAAGATTTTATTTATTGGGGTGCTTGGGTGGCTCAGTTGGTTAAACTTCTCTGCCTTGGGCTCAGGTCACGATCCCCGGGTCCTGGGATCAAGCCCCGTGTTGGACTCCCTGCTCAGCAGGGAGCCTGCTTCTCCCTTTCCCTCTACCTCTCCCCCTGCTTGTGCTCTCTCTCTGTCAAATAAATAAATAAAATCTTTTAAAAAAATTAAAAAAGGTTTTATTTATTTGAGAGGGAGAGCAAGCATGAGTGAAGGGAAGGGCAGAAGGAGAGGGAGAAGCAGACTCCCCACTGAGCAGGGAGTCTGATGCAGGGCTTAATCCCAGGACCCCAAGATCAAGACCCGAGCTGAAGTCGGATGCTTAACTGACTGAGCCACCCAAGTGCCCCTAATATCTGATTTTTCAATTCAGTTAATGTTTCTTTAATACCTACTAGCTGCCTAGTACTGTACAGGTTTGTGGGCTATACCAAAGAGAAGATATTGATCCCATTTAAGATACTTTTTAAAAGCTATAATAAGACAGACATGGACAGCTAGAGATCAGTTCTAAGTTAGCATCTAAGCAAATAAGAATGTGTGTAGTTCAAAGCTATTGGGAGAAATGAGAAGTTAAAAAGGGATCATTTGGTGACTGTTTACTTAGAGAAGTTTTCATGAAAGACCAGGCAGGAGCCTTGGCTTTTTTGTGTCTCTAGCATCTGGCTCGGCCTGGCACATAATATGTGCTTTAGTAAATGCTTAAATGAACAAACAAGAGGCTCCCCCTCTGCCCTTCTCCCCCACTTGTGCTCTCTCTCTCTCAAAAATAAATACAATCTTTAAAAAAACAAAACAAAACAAAAAAACCCTACATATTAAAAAATATAAAATAAACATTATCCTGAGTTTATTTAGATTCAGTTGTCAATAGTAAGTCATTGTAGGAAGTCATTGTGACCTGGTGACAACAGGATTTTTGGAGAATGAGTCAGTGAGGTGGGTAGTTGGAAGCACAGAGATCAGTCAACACTATTGTAATTCAGATATGAAGAGGGGAGTTTGGAAAAGAGAAAGGATTAAAATCAGAAACTTTGTAGAGAAGTCATTAGCAGACTATGGAGTGACTGTGGGAAGGTAGAAGTGAAGAGTAGAGAGGACCTGTCAAAGACAGGTCCCAAGTCTTTGAGCTTAAAAACTAGGTGGATATTGGTACCAACCCAAAGACATTGGGAAGTTGAGAAGAATCAGTCTGGGCCGGAGGAGGAGATACAGGCAGGTTGGGATTGAAATATTAGCAAAGAGAAGGTATACTATAGGCAATTCAAGATGGAGAGTTGGATTTGGAGGACCAAGTAGTATGCAAATAAAAATGCTTTTTTAAATACCTGACCTGACTTACCTTTGGTTCTACCTTTCCCTAGATCAAAAATGCCCTGAGCTCTTTTCTCTTTTTCCATTGAATTCAACACATTCTGCTACACCCAGCTCAAATCCTACCCTTTCTGTGTAGTCTTCCCTGACCACCCTAGCAGGATGAATTGTCTTTGTTCTAGACTCCTCAGTCATTATTGTCTCTACCAGCATTATTATTACTATTATAAAAGATTTTACTTATTTATTTGAAAGAGAGAGAGAGGGCGCCTGGGTGGCTCAGTCATTAAGCGGCTGCCTTCGGCTCAGGTCATGATCCCAGAGTCCTGGGATCGAGTCCCACATCGGGCTCCCTGCTCAGCGGGAAGCCTGCTTCTCCCTCTCCCACTCCCCCTGCTTGTGTTCCTGCTCTCGCTGTCTCTGTCAAATAAATAAATAAAATCTTATAAAAAAAAAAAAGAGAGAGAGAGAGAGCGCACAGGTGAGCAGGGGGAGGGGCAGAGGGAGAGGGAGAGAATCTCAAGCTGACTCCTCGCTGAGGGCAGAGCCCAACCCAGGGCTTGATCCCAGGACGCTGACATGACCTGAGCTGAAACCAAGAGTCGGAAGCTTAACTGAGTCACCCAGGTGCCCCTTAACCAGCATTATTGATTAAATCTTTTGTGCAGGTAGGAATCAGCTGTGGAAGATAGGAGACTGTTGATACTGTTGAATTTGGGTCAAGAGTACATGGGAGATCTTCATACTCGTCCACTTTTGTATTTGAAAGTTTCCGTAATAAAAAAGTAAAACAAAAAAAGGAAAAAAAAGACAAAAGTTAGCTGTGGTACTTTTTAAAAATATAGGTGCCTGGTTCTCACTCTTGGCCATTCTCATTCATAGGTCTTAGATGGGCCTGGTTGTCTGTATATCTAGAAGATCTGTAGGAACTCCTAATGTACACCAAATATTGAACCCCACTGGTCTGTTGCATTCAGTTGGTACCTAGCAGTGGACACTTGATCTTAGATTTTAAGCTCATTTATTTATTTCTCAAATTGTTTGATTGGCTGGTGCTGGGGATTCAAATAAGACACAGTGCTGCCCTCAGAGCACTTTCAAAGCAGGAGATAAATAAGTAAACAGTAAGTGCAACAATATGGGAAGTACTGAGCAACGTGCTTTGAAATGGATTTTGTTTAATCTTCATGACGGCTTTAAGAGGTACTATTACATTTCTCTGATAGATGAGGGAACTGAGGCTTAGAGAAGTTAAGTCGCATAGTTAAAAAATCACCAAGCTGGGATTCGAGCCCAGGCTATGGGACCCTAGAGACTGTGATCACAACCACTGTTATTGCCTTCCTGGAATTTTATACCACAAAACAGAACAAAATAAAAATCAAAATTGATCACAAAAGTAAAATCACACATAAAAATCTTTAAAAAACACAGTACATTTCAAAAACCAAACACTTAAAAAAAAATCAGCCGTATTTTAATTCAACCTTTGAGGAATTTTTCTGCATGAGCTGGACTGACTGAGGCATCTGAAAATAGGAGTCTGGTGAAGTCTCCACTGTTTCCTGGCAAGTTTCCCTGAAGTTTTCATTGCTCTAAGGACTTTTGAAATGTGTTAAAAATCAGACATTCTTGAAAATGTCTGTTACCCATTTGGTGTGCACGAATGCCTCTAGAACTCCTGAGTGCTTTATACTTGGGGAAGTTTCCATGGTGACTTAGGACTCCAAGGCACGCGCTGCTGCTATGTGGTTGTAAAAGACTGAGTTGGTTTCTACTGTGATGAAGGGATCATTTATAATAAGGAAAGTAGTAAAAATGACAAGTTGTGAGTGTAGTCTTAGTAAGTTTCTTGTTGTCTGGGGCGCCTGGGTGGCTCAGTTGTTAAGCATCTGCCTTTGGCTCAGGTCATGACCCCAGGGTCGTGGCATCGAGCCCCACATCGGGCTCCCTGTTCTGTGGGAAGCCTACTTCTCCCTCTCCTACTCCCCCTGCTTGTGTTCCCTCTCTCGCTGTGTCTCTCTCTGTCAAATAAATAAATAAATCTTTAAAAAAGAAAAAAAGTTTGTTGTCTGCCTATAGTTTGAATCCTCATAGCATCTCTATAAGGTATAATTTACGATGATCATTTTATAGAGGAAGAAAGCACATGTCTGAAAGGCTAAATAACTTACTTGTAGTCATATGGCTAATCAGTATCAGAACCAATATCATCTAGCTCCAAAATTGTTTTCCTTCTGTTTTACCGTGTATGATAGAAGCAGTTGGACATTAGGTTTGAGACTCAGGTATAGTCCTGGCTGGCTGGCTGGCATAGTAGGTTTAGAAGGCATCAGCATAGAAGGCATTGAAATCATGGGAGTGGCTGAGATTGCCCAGGGAGACTGTAGGGTGAGGACCGATAAAAGCTGGGGACAGATCCTGGATTCTGGAGGACAGAGTTCATGTCCTTCACTTTTTGCACACTAGACTTGTTGTAGTGAACATCGGTTATTTGTAATCTTAAATGTTATTTCTTATGAACTCTGGCTTTGATGGTCTGATTCTATATATTGGAGGTGGCTCCCATTTACTGACCAGGAGGTGTTGTGTTTGTCATTCCAGATTACCTAAAACCAGATCTATGGATGATCTGCTTTCTGCCTGCGATACAAGCAGCCCCCTGACTCGCACATCCAGTGACCCGAACCTCAATAACCACTGTCAGGAGGCCAGAGTAGGCCTGGAGCCCTGGCATAGCAATCCTGAGGAATCCGAGACCTTCGTGGAATCTGGGGCAGGAGGTCCTCAGCAGACTGCAGGAGAAATGGGTCTTCCTTCCCCTCTGCCCAGCAGCCAGAAAGACTACTTGAGCAATAAACCCTTCAAGAGTCACAGAAGCTGTTCTCCAAGTTACAAACTGCTTAGTACTGCAGTGCCTCAGGAGATGAAGAGCAACATCTCTGATCCTGAGATCAAAGTCCTGGAAGAGACTAAGGCACCAGCTCCAGACCCTCCTGCCCACAGTGAGCTGAGCAGGACTTTAGATGGCACGGAGCAGCCACCTGAACCTTGTCCTGAAAAAGCAGCTGTCCATGCACTCTCTGAAGTTGGTTCCAACAAGTGTCATGGAGTTTGTGATTTTCCTGAGTCTTCCCAGGACTCCTTGACAGGTGCCCCCCAACGGGCCCTGCTGGATTCCATGCTAGGTGTGCCCTCCAGATGTGCTCCAGATCACAGTCTGGGCACCCTTTGCAACCCACCGAGTGCTACCTGCCAGACTCCTCCAGAGCCAAGCACTGACTTCCTCAGCCAAGATCCCCCGGGGTCTGTGGCAAGCATCTCCCACCAGGAACAGCCCAGTTCTGTGCCAGATCTGATTCATAAGGAGGAATACGCTGGCAAAAGAGGGAATAATAGGAATGGGCCGTTACTGGAAAATCCTCGCTTTGGGAAAGTGCCACTGGAATTGGCCCGAAAGCCAATTTCTCAGAGCCAGATCAGTGAATTCTCTTTTTTAGGATCCAACTGGGACAGCTTCCAAGGAATGGTGACTTCATTCCCAAGTGGGGAGACCACCCCTCGGCGGCTGCTTTCCTATGGCTGTTGTAGCAAGAGGTCAAGCAACAAGCAGGTGCGGGCAACAGGGCCCTGCTTTGGGGGCCAGTGGGCTCAGAGAGAAGGGGTGAAGTCACCAGTCTGTTCTAGTCATTCCAATGGACACTGTACTGGTCCAGGAGGAAAAAATAACCGGATGTGGTTGTCCGGTCATCCAAAGCAGGTCTCCAGCACAAAGCCTGTTCCACTGAGCTGCCCTTCTCCAGTGCCTCCGCTCTACCTGGATGATGATGGACTCCCCTTTCCCACGGATGTGATCCAACATAGATTACGGCAAATTGAAGCAGGGTACAAGCAAGAGGTGGAGCAGCTACGTCGACAAGTGCGTGAGCTTCAGATGAGGCTGGACATCCGTCACTGCTGTGCCCCTCCAGCAGAGCCCCCCATGGACTATGAGGATGATTTTGTAAGTATTCACCGCTGCTATCCATCCAGTCGTTTATTCTATCCATCCAGCCTTCTATCCGGTCAACATTTATTCATTGGGTACTTGCTGTGTGCCACCGTGTTAGGTGGTTGGGCTGTAGGATGAAGGACATAGTCTCCACTCTCCAAGGGGCTCACGGTGTATTGGGAGAGATAAGCAGACAACCAGAATGATGGTCTTAAGTGTTACCGTGGAAGGAAGCATCAGGTGTTGGGGTCCGGGGTGGAGTGAAGGCTTTCCTGAGAAGATAATGTTTGAGCTGAGTGCTGAAGAATTTGTCATATTCTAGGTAGACAGTGAAAAGGAAATACCATTCTCAAAAGCATGAAGGCAATAAGTACTCCAATGGGATGGCTTGAACAAAGGGGTAGGGTGTGTGTTTGTGTGTGTCCACGTGCATGTACAGGTGTGCTGGGGCCATGCGGGAGGGAGTTGGGTAGTGACGTGGGAGCTAATATTAGAGAAGTAGACAGGGTTTGGAAAGGTCAGCTGGAGATCCCTTCTTGCTTGGATTCTACCCTCAAGGCAGCACCATTTTTGGCCACTATCATAATCAGATTTGTATTTTAAGAATATTATTCTAGCAGTAGTGTGTCAAGTGGACGAGGCAGTTGAAACCCACGTTGGGAGGCTGGTTAATATGTTTTGGAATAGCCCAAGTGAGAGATGGTGAGGACTGTCTAGGCTTCGCTGTGTTGGGAGTCCTCCAGTTTGGGGACACAGTTCTTGGGGAGCTTCTAGGAGTCAGCTTCTTGGCCACAGTATCCTGTCATGAACACAGGCACTTCCCTTCCTCCTGTTAAGACATCCCCACTTGCCTGTTGTCTGCTTGCTGGGATGGGATGGTCAGCTGTTACAATACAAAAACAGCCATAGACAATACATAAATAAATGAGTGTGGCTGTCTTCCAATAAAACTTGATTTACAAAAACAGGCAGTGGGCTAGATTTGGCCTCTGGGCCATAGTTTGTGAGTCCCTGGTTTAGAATATAATGAGAAATATTTCCACGCTGTGATAAAGCATATTGGTTAAGAGCATGGGTCTGAAGCCAAAGTATAGGTGACCCTTGAACAATGCAGGGTGAAGGGTGCCGGCCCCTCGTGCAGTCAAAAATCCACTTACAACTTTTGAGCCCTCAAAACTTAACTACTAATAGCTACTGTTGACCAGAAGCATTACTGATAATATAAACAGTCAACTAACATACATTTTGTATGTTAGATGTACTGTATGCTGTGTTCTTACAGTAAGTAAGCTGGAGAAAAGAAAATGTTACTAAGGAGATCGTAAGAAAGAAAAAATACATAGTCCTATACTGTATTTCTTGAAAAATACCTGCATACAAGTGGACCCATGCAATTCAAACCTGCGTGGTTCAAGGGTCAACTGTAGTAGGTTTAAATTCCAGGCTTACTACTTACTATCTCTTGACTTTCTCAATGCTTAGTTTCCTTATTTGTAAAATAGGGATGATAATAATAATAGTATACATCATAAGCTTCTTGGGAGGAATTAAAGAAGTACATGCATGTAATGTAATTAGAATAGTACCTGATGCATAGTAAACAATAAAGGTTAGTGATGGTGAAGATGGTGTTGATATCTTTGCCTTTTCTTCAGACATGTTTGAAGGAGTCAGATGGCAGTGATACAGAAGATTTTGGCTCTGATCACAGTGAGGACTGCCTTTCAGAAGCAAGCTGGGAACCTGTTGATAAGAAAGAGACTGAGGTATGTGCAGGCAAATGCATACTTACGTGAGGCACTGAGTTCTCATATTTCTCAGAGATGAGTGACATGCTATACACGGAGCTCTCTCCTAGATGACTGTCTTCTTAGGCAAGTAGTGGCCAACTATAAAGACAGACCTTGTTGTTTTCTCCTGAGATGCTTTCCTTGTTGCAGTGTTGCTCTTCCACTTGGTTGACAAGGACCTGGAATTTTTCTTTGTGCCTTCTGTTAGGTGACTCGCTGGGTTCCAGACCATATGGCATCACATTGCTATAACTGTGACTGTGAATTCTGGTTGGCCAAACGAAGACACCATTGCAGGTAAGATATTCTGTAGGATTCTTTATGGCTCATAACACAGCGACGTACATGTATATGAGCTAAGTTGAGTTAATCTGAAAATGGAGATGTCTTTATAGGGACGATTTTTTGTTTTCGCCCAACTTTTCTCTTTATTTACTCACGTAAGGCCTTTTCGAGTATTATTCGTTCTCAGTATATGGGCATTTCTGATGAACTCTTCCCTCTTTGTGCTTTGGCAGAAATTGTGGGAATGTGTTTTGTGCTGGCTGCTGCCACCTGAAGTTGCCCATTCCTGATCAACAACTCTATGACCCAGTTCTCGTCTGTAACTCATGTTACGAACACATCCAAGTATCTCGTGCCAGGGAACTCATGAGCCAACATCTGAAGAAACCCATTGCTACAGCTTCCAGCTGAATGCCAGAGGAGATGACCTGTCCAATTTTAGCAGGTTTGAAGGGAGGATCTGCTTCAGGTGTAGCTTTGAAGGTTCCTTGGTGTGGGTCATGAAATCACAGAGCTCAAAGATACCATCTTGAGAAATCCTCCTTGGTACCATGAGACTGGAGCAGAGGAATTCCAATTTGGCAGGAGGTCTTCTACTGGTGAGACCCTCACCTTGGGGTAATGGTCCTGGATCCAGACCCAGAGTCTGGAAGCTTAATGTTGAGTTGGTGACTCCCGCTTTTCTCCTGGGGGTCACAAGATGATGATTTCATAGATACTGCCTGATGATGTGCCCCAAACAGCAATAGAGAGACATATGTATAACCAAACTCCAAGTGATAAACAGATCCATCTCTCCTCCACCTGGAAAAAAGCAGATTCTAGTATATAAGATAGGAATTCTATCCTATTTGAAATGAACTATAACCTGTTCCTCTGTGCTCTGTGTCTGTGCATGAAGGCTCAGTTTTAGAGGCACTCCCTCTAGTTGCAGTAGTTCTGTCTTTCTGTGGAGTTTGGTTTAAAGACTGGTTCAGCAAGTGGAGGTTTTGCTGTATTTTTTCACTTGGCTCATCAGCCAGCATCAGTGAATACTCAGTTTAGAGGGACAGTTCTAAGGAGTGAGACATTTTTGGGAGCAGAGGAAAACTCTGCTGATGTTCGGTTCTGGCAAAAGTCAGTTATTTTGAGCTGTGAAGGCAGTAGTCTCTGTTACTCAGTGGCAGCTCTTAAGGTATGCACTGTGAAGAATGAGAAGGGAAAAGCAGAAATGATCCTTGTCAAATATTTGCTGATTGTGCCCGCCCTTTGCGCCTGACTTTTCCTAGTTGTCCTGGTGCTAACACAGGAGTTACACCTTGATCCTCTCCTGGCATGAAAATAAAACAATGGTTTTCTTTTTGTTGTTGTTCCATTGCCCACTTCCCTCATGTTGTCTTTCCCTTGGCTGCTGCCTCCTCTGGGTCACACTGCTTCTTATCCTGAACACTTGACACCTTGAGGGTAGAATTTAGCATTTGGTTTTTACCTCCTAGAATATGCTGTTTGGTATGTGAGGGTTTCAGTACAAATGCTGCTGTCTATTTCTGTGCACTTAACAATGGAACCCAAACAGAAGAGAATAAAGCCTTGATACCAAAATTGGGAGAGAAAATGTGTCCATTTGGACCAAACATTGGTTTTTTTCGTTGTTGTTTTGTTTTGTTTCATCTTAATATGTACCAGTGGCACTTAACCAAAAGATACAGTGACATAGCCATGTACTTTGGTTGGGACAGATATAGTCTCCTTGACCTGTAATGAAACCACTAGTATTTCCTTTATACATTTTCCTTAATCCATTGGTGTATAAAAGGTAAATTACACTTAGGCTTACTTACCCTGTTTTAAAACTATGGTAGCTGTCTGTCTAACTGCTACTTTCATGTTGCTTCCTAGAAAAAAAAAAAATTCATTTGAAAATAACTAGGATCTGCATTTAGAACAAGAATTGTTACTTGTCCTGACCTTTTCTTCAGTCCTACAGAGAAGCATCTGTGCTTTTATACTTGTCATGGATGTAACCTAAAAAGTTTTGGCGTATTTAGGTCAGCCTAGCAGAACTTTTTTTTTTGTTTAAATGGAGTTGAATAATGGAGATTTGTGTCTGGGAAATTCCTGAGATCACTGAAAAAGTAACAAACTATTCCTTGTCTCTGATATGTAAAATTCTCCTAAGCATTTTCTCAATCATTAAAATTTACTGCCAGTTGCGAGTGGCTTTTTAATTAAATTGACTTTCATTGCACTTCACTCTGCCCATTTTCAGGGGGAGTAAGACTGGTAACATTTGAGGAGACTCTATCTGTCTACTTTTGTGTGGCTGTTTTGAGGGACTGTCCCATCAGTGAACATACTGCATGGCCTTGGAGAGAGACTCTGGGCTCTCAGCTCAGATGTATTCATCAAATACTCCTTTCAGAGCTCTTGTGGGTGTAAGTGACATGATGTGGCCAAAAATCCAAACTGTGCAGTTGCGTTGTGACAAACATGCAATGTGCTGTAAAAACTCAATACAATTTAAATAAAATCTCTATATTAGTGCTGCTTTGTTGGGCCTTTTTATTCATTTTAATTTCTAAGAAGCTTGATAGTCATTTTTTCTTTGACCACAAGAAAGGACTGAAACATACTCCTTCCTCCCAACCATTTCCATTTCTAAATGGACCTTTCTTTTTATCAGCACAGCACCTGCTATATTCTTATTTATGGATCGGATAGGGATTTATCCTTATGGATACTGTGGCATTCTCTCCTATCTCATGTGAGCTTTATTTCTGTGTAATGTCTAAAATTGCACCGGCTGGTTGACCAGGCACACAGGACTGTATTTATATTCTTCCGATTCCCTCCTCATAGGCACCTCAGTTCTCAGTAAACCTGTCCTGAGCAAAATATTGCCGTAAAAAGGTCTATTAAAAAAACATATAAAATGGTACTATGTAAAAGGTGAATCGTTTACTCAGGATACCATACCCCCCATCGCCATTTTTATTTTGGAGAGACAAGCAGTTAAACTGTTAGTTCATATTTACGGTAAAATCTACAGATTATAGAGTTTATACTACAGTGTAATCTACAGATTGTAGAGTTAGGCCCTCTGTTCTCCAGAATGGCCGACTTTGAGTTGCCAAGTGTACACTCTTAAGAATTCGAAATCCCTACACGCCGGTTGTGGTGATAAACACGAATCTCCGTATTCGACACCGGATAATCGGGCTTATTTCTTTGCAGATTTACCCTTACCTGGTGGGCAGCAACTCCGCCGCAGTCCGGCGGTTCGCGTACGCCGCCGAGAGAACGCGACTCCCCGCGGCTGCGGCCGCGCCCCACGCTGTTGCACGCGGCCGGGCTCCACGCGGCGTCGTCGGGCGGACCCGGCGGCGCGGCGTCCAGGGGGCGGGTCGGCTCACGCCGCGTTCGGCGGCGCAGCGGGAACTCGAGGCCCCATTGGCCGCGCTGGAAGGCGCGGCGGGGGCTCGTGCGCCAACGGTCCCAGGGTCCGCGGCGGCCGGGCGCAGGCAGCAGGGGGGGCAGGGCGCAGCGAAGGCCGGGCGAGGGTGGGGGGGATCGAGAACGGGGTGGGAGAGCCAGGCTCGGCGGGGCGAGTCCCAGTGCCCGGGCGGGGGCGATGGAGGAGGCGCTGCTCTCCACGCCCATCAACCCCAACAACTTCCCCGCCAAGCTGTGGCGGTTGGTGAACAGTCCCCGGTACCGCTCGATCCGCTGGGACGGCCGTGGCGAGGGGCTGCTCATCGACCAGCCGCTCTTCGAGGCCGAGCTGCTCAGCCCGCCCGGGCCAGGGGCCGGGGGCGGCGGCGGCGGGGGCGGCGTGGGGGGCGCCGGGGCCGAGCCCGAACTCTTCAAAACCACCAACTTCACCAGCTTCATCCGCCAGCTCAACCTCTACGGCTTCCGCAAGGTGGTGCTGGGCGGGCCGGGCGCAGCGGGGCCCGGGCCGGGGCCAGGGGGCGGCGGGCCGGCGGGCGACGGGCCGCTCCACCACTTCCACAGCCCGCACTTCCGCCGCGACCAGCCGCAGCTGCTCGTGCACCTCAAGAGGCTCACCAGCGCCAACAAGGCCAAGCTGGCGGCCGGCCTGGAGGTGCCCTGCCGGCCGCCCAACCGCTTCCAGAGGCTCCTCATCACGTCGGCCTCGGCCTCGGCCTCGGCCTCGGCCTCCCCCTCCCCGCTGCAGCACCAGGAGCCGCCGCCGCCCGCGGGGCCCCGGCCCGAGCCGCACGGTGAGTCCTCGCCCGCGGCAGGGCACATGGGGCACCGGGGAGCAACCGCCACTGACGAGGGCATTTCGCACATCCTCCCCCGTGAGGTGATCCGCTTGCTGCTGTGCTTCCCGAGAAATAAGCCACGTCGCCTCCACCGTTTCCAGCACCCCTTTCCGCCAATACCTCCCCTGGAAAGAGGCCATGAGCGCGAGTCCCTTCTGGTTAGTTGTCCACTGGCGGCCAAAGGGAGCTCTGCCGTAGGCTCTCGCTCTTGCCGGCCCCTCTTGAAACCCAAACCTCCATGGCCATTTACCTTCTTCTTGAGACCCTTACCTTTCCTTGAACGTCTAGAATAAGTAGCACTAGGTCGGGAAGAAACACCAAAGGGTCTCTGCTCTAATGCGAAGCAAAACAGAGTTACTGTAGAGGGTGCGAATATGATGGGCAAGGTAGGAAGGAACAGAGTCACGGCCACGAAAACAGAACGTTTATACCGACCGGGGGAAAGTGAACAAGGTACCTTGAGTGGAAGTGTGTCCTTGAAGGGACAGGCCGTCTTCCACCCCTCAGACACATCTGAGAAATCTTAGAAGAGGTGTCCTGACAGTAATCACATTGTAGGTTTAAGGAATGTATAGAAAGGTCGACATTGTTTATGTATCTTAAGAGCAAAAACATAGGAATATATTTAATTGTTTATAAGATACTGTTCCTGCGTCCAATGAATTGGCTAAACATTTCTTTCATTGTAACTAATTAGAGCTGATGTTTACTTAAGGTATTATGGTTAGGCAAACATAAGGCAGAAATGGTGTCCTTACTGTCAGGTTGTAGTTTAAAAGAATTTTAGAAAGTTCACATTTACAGTCTTTGAATCTTTCACTCTACACCTTTCAGTATTGAAAGAACTTTCTATAACTATGTATTTACTAAAAGCTCAAAAATTCTCTGTGGTAGAAAATTATTTTATCAACTTGATTTCTGGTGCTCTTCCCCCTCCTCTGGGAAGGTGAGGGTGGCAATAATCCTTCTCTCTGTGTACAGAGTCCATGATATGAGGCAGTATTCCAAGACAGCAACTGGATATAATAATGAGAATTTATTCTTTGCCTTCAGTAGAAACATTTTCACATGTTAATTTGGATTTAACATAATGTGTAAGGATTATTTTTCAGGTATGGGAAACTTTAAAAATATACAAACAAAAGTAGCACTTTGTTCAGGTTAACCTCAGCCCAGGGTTATGAATGAGACAGCATTTTGTTCATTTGGAATTTAGAAGATAAGGGATTATAAGCTTGTGTGTCTGTGGAGTTTAGAAGATAAGGGATTAGGTTAGAGTTCTAGTAACAAGATGGAAAAATAGCAGTGGCCTAGGAATGTTCTAAAGGAATTCTAAAGGAATATTAAGCTGCTTCCATGTGATGGCCATTGATTTTGGTGGGGTATTGAATGGGGAAAGGCAATGGAGATAATGCCATGGCATACATTTGGCAGAATCTCTGACATGGATGTTTGTTTTTCAGGCTGTGTATCTGGTGGGCATAAGGAGAAAAGACTGGGAAGTGTGTTCTTGGGAGATATAAGCACTTCAAACAGAGAAACCTATACGTGCATACATAAAAAGAAGATCTTGCTCACTCTTTTCACTTCTCTTTCTTTTTCCCTCGCCTATGTTAAACCCAGTTGTATTCTAAGGATAGAGTCCCATTTTATTTTCTTTGATTTTTATTTATTTATTTTAAAATATTTTTATTTATATGAGAGTGAGCACAAGTGGGGGGAGGGGCATGAGAGAGCACAAGGTGGAGGAAGGGCAAAGGAAGAGGGAGAGGCAGACTCCCTACTGAGCAGTGAGCCCAGCACCAGGCTCTCCATCCCAGGACCGCATGATCATGACCTGAGCTGAAGGCAGACACATAACCAACTGAGCCACCCAGGCACCCCGGGTAGAGTCCATTTTTTTTTTTTTTTTTAAGATTTTATTTATTTATTTGACAGAGAGAGTGAGAGAGCACAAGCAGTGGGAGCAGCAGAAGGAGAGGGAGAAGCGGGCTTCCCACGGAGCAGGGAGCCCGATGCAGAGCTCGATCCCGGGACCCTGGGATCATGACCTGAGCCGAAGGCAGATGCCTAACGACTGAGCCACCCAGGCGCCCCAATAGAGTCCATTTTAATTAAAGAAATACAGGGGCTGCCTGTGGTCTGATGTGTCTTCACTTATAGTTCAGTTGGGCGGCATTTTAAAGATTATTTATTGAATAACAAATTTAATTCATACTTTTGCTTTATCAATAATACATCAATCCACGTATAACTAGATCATTGCAGTTTTCATGCATTTACTATTTTTTACTGTCCTGCCTGTTGGTATGTGCAGAAGGTATGTCATTTGTGGATTGTCTATACCATAGGCTTGGTTCACTAAGGAATTGTGTTACTGGTGTGGGTGGGATGTAATTCTAAGTTCAAGAATACTGGGCCAGCTTTGTTTGCTTTAATTCTGTGTTCTAAGCCCTTGGCTACTCTTTTTTTTTTTTTACATAATTTTTATTCATCTTGAATCTTTCATTAGTTTATGCCTGACTATACTGTTGCTTCTTAGTTTCCACTTTGTTTACTGTGTTCTACTTCAGCTTATGGTTTGAATACTTCTTTTTTTTTTTTTTTTTTTGCAATAGAGTCCTTTAAGTACCTATTTCTCTTATCAAGATCCATTAAACTAACTGTCTTGTTCACCTTTCAGGAATGTACTTGATAAGAAATGTGAAGATCACATGTTTTTCCTTTTTTTTTTTTTTTTTGGTCCACTTTTGTTATTTTGCACTTAAGTGGCAATTTATTTTACAATATTTGTTAGCAGTATTTGTTAAAACTTTCTAAACTAAGTAACAAATGTGAGCAATAGTAGATAATCCGTTTTGGCCTGGGGATACCAAGCTCACAGGAGGCAAGTTTTTCCTGGGAATTGATTAACTCAGATTCATTTATATAGAAGGAATAGGATCTTTAAGAACAGAAATCCATCCTGCCTTGCATTTCCAGAGTTCTGGATTTAAACTTTGCCAAATATATCTTGAAGATGTTCTGAAAACCTATAGATGATAATCTGTGAAGTTGGTCAGAATAGAACCCTATGAGATAACCCTAAACAGTAAATAAGAGCTGAACATGTTTTAGTTCTTTATTTTAAAAAACAAATGAAAAGGAATGCCCTTCTAATCCTATCAGCGTTCTTATGTTAGCAGCATCTAAAAATCTATAAGTATTTGGCTATCACTCAGAGTTTATCGCGATAGATAAACTAGAGAATAAAGCTAATTCTTTAATTAGCTGCTTAAGCTATTGACAACCTGCAAATTCATTAATAGCTTAACTCTAAAGAAGGTAGAAGAAAGGTTAGCTATTGCACACTGTAGCAATATGTAGTTTTAGCATGTGAAGCATCCAAGGAAGAATCAAGTGGTGGGTAGTTTTAGACCTCAGAAACAGCTGTTGTAAAGAGCAAAAAATGTTTCTTTAGGTCTTAAAGGATTGCACTCGTAGTTCAAAGTGTGTATACATATGGAATTGTTAGTCAGATACCATTAAAACTATTTTTTGTACTTTAGAGGAAAAGAGGAAAAGCAGTTTTTAAGAGGTGATATCATTTAAATACATTCAATCTTTTGAACTAAGATTTTTTTCTCTGTTAGATTTAGACCTCTTGATTTCCAGGGCTCTAGAATTTGTGTGTATATATGTATGTATATGTTTGTTTTTGGCATTAATGCTTTATTCCTTTTAAAATTTTTATCATTTTTTAAGAGTTTAAGAAAATTGATTTCAATCAGTCAGTGCCAAACCGGAAGTGGTTAGGAGTACTCTTAATGCTTTAATTTAATTTAATTTTTAAAAAGATTTTATTCATTTATTTGACAGAGAAAGTGCAGGAGAGCACTAACAGTAGGAGTGGCAGAGGGAGAGGGAGAAGCAGGCCAAGCCCCAATGGGCGGCGGGGTGGGGGCGGGGGGGGGGTCCAACCCCAGGACTCTGGGATCATGACCTGAGCTGAAGGCAGTTGCTTAGCGAACTGAGCCACGCAGGGGCCCCTATTTTATTTTTGAGAGCGAGAGACAGTGAGTGGAGTGGAGATGCAGAGGGAGAGAAAGAATTTTTTTTTTTAAGATTTTTAAAATTTATTCATTTGAGACTGAGAGCACACGCACACAGCATGAGCAGGGGAGAGAGGCAGAGGGAGAGGGAGAAGCAGACTTCTCGCTGAGCCTGGAGCCCGACCGGGGGCTCAGTCCCAGGACCTGGAGATCATGACCTGAGCCAAAGGCAGACGCTTAACCATCTGAGCCACCCAGGTGCCCCGAGAGAGAGAATCCTAAGCAGGCTCCACACCGGCACAGAGCCCCACGTGGGGCTCCATCTCAGGACATCATGACCTGAGCCAAAATCAAGAGTCGATGCTTAACCAACTGAGCCACCCAGGTGCCCCCTAATGTTTTATTCTTTAGAGGAAATAAAACATCAAAGAAATAGAATGAAAGATATATAACATGTTGAATGGGATTACAGTTTAAATATTTGGAAAAGTAGGTTTTTGAGTGCCATCTTTTACCATGTAGTTTAACAGATGAGTAGCACATAAATTAGACTTCTCCTCTGTTTTATAGATTAGTTTAATAAAGCAAATTGAAAGGAATTTGTAAACCACATGATTTAATACATGACATCTTCCTGGAAATAAATTAGCCTAGCTTTATGTTCAAGAATTACAGTCTGGGGTGCCTGGGTGGCTCAGTCGGTTAAGCGGCTGCCTTCGGCTCAGGTCATGATCCCAGGGTCCTGGGATAGAGTCCCGCATCGGGCTCCCCGGGGAGCCTGCTTCTCCCTCTCCCTCTGCCTACTTGTGTTCTCTCTCTATCTCTCTGTCAAATAAATAAATAAAATCTTAAAAAAAAAACAAAGAGTTACAGTCTGAAAAATCAGTTCAACTTGCAACATGTATATTTTCTTTTTCTTTTTCTATAGTATTGCCCTTTCTCTGTCTTCATCATCTCCACTTTTTAATTCCTTTCTACCTTACTAGATAAGAGAAATCAAATATCAGAATCTTTGGGCCTGAGTATGTGGATTTTTAACAAACTGTCTAGGTGATTTCAGATGTAAATCAGTGTTTGAGAGTTCCTGATATCTAGGAAGGGACTCTACTAGAGATCCTCTGAAGAACAAAAGACCATGGAAAATTTTTGATTAATTTAAGAAAGGAAGAAGAGAACTGAGTTAAAGTTTTCAAGCCTGACTTTTCTGCAAAGATTATCACATAAAAAAAAATTGAAGGGGAGTAAAGAACATTAACTTTCTTTTTGGTTTATGTTATAGTTCTTGTTTGATGTACACTTATTTATTTTATATATACAGTTGAGTGTTTACTTTCGTGCCTATTATTAAGGTTTCTAAATGATTTGAAAGACTGAATGGAATTTCTAAAACTTCTAGGAAGTAGCTTACAGATTGGAAAAATCTGGGTCAATCAGTTGAGGCAAAAAAAGGTAAGATGACTGAATCGTCTATAAAAGGCTTTGAACATTGACTTTGATTTAACATTTGACTTAGTATTAGAGTTTGGCTACTTTTTGTCTCTTATGACAGTAATATTGAGAACCAAGCAAAAGTTTGATTATTTTTTTAGCATTATATGTGTATTCTGGATCCTGAACTTGTTTTTACCAGAACTAAATTTCTGTTGTGTTAAAAATGGCTGAGAATTCAACATATTCATATTTTGTGATTTTTGGTTTACTACATCCAGGGGTATAATGTAAAATTAGTCAATGTGTTCTTCCTTTTTTATGCAGGACCAGTGGCTGTAGGACAATTCCACCGGTCATTCCGGCGAGATAGTTTGTCTCCTTACTCCTACGTATCGACTTCATCCCACAACCACAGTACTTTCCCTCTGAAAGGTTTAGATCGGACCCCGATTCCTCCTAGAACATGGCAGAACTCCCTTGGAATGCACCCAGGACAAGTGGAAACGTCTCCCACTTTTTCAGATAAAGGGGTTCCATTTCCTGTACTGCAGAGGTTTCCAACGGAGGTTACCTATGCCCTGCAGCCAAGCGCCACATCCGTACACGTTCAACAAGGTCCTCAAACAATGGTCAGCTCCTCCCAAAAATATAGTAACTACACACCCTCAGCGCAGTACTCCCAAGCCTACTATCCAACAGGTATGAGAAATTCAAGTTCAGTGGCTTCTCTTAAAAGTACTTTATAATGAACGTTTATATTTTTAATGCATTTCTGCATGCTTAAAAATAGGAATGTGCACCTAAGAAATGTCAGATTTCTGATGAGGGCATATTTTTAAGCAATACATAAAATTTCATTGTGTTCTTAAGGATTGTGAAAATTCTGTTGGGTACATAAAAGCATATGTTTTTAGTGAAACTTCTGTATCTTTTAAATGTGTCTTAGTAATGAAATTAGGATATAGTACATTGGGACCTTGTTTTAACTTTGCTGTTGGTGCGGTATTTTGTTTCTTTTCTTTAAAAAAAATTATATACATGTTATAGTTGGCCCTTGAACAATGCAGTTTTGGGGTGCTGACTCCCATGCAGTTGAAAATCTGTGTATAACTTTTTTTTTTTTTTAAGATTTTATTTATTTATTTGACAGAGAGAGACACAACGAGAGAGGGAACACAAGCAGGGGGAGCGGGAGAGGGAGAAGCAGGCTTCCCGCCAAGCAGGGAGCCCGATGTTGGGCTCGATCCCAGGACCCTGGGACCATGACCTGAGCCGAAGGCAGACGCTTAACGACTGAGCCACCCAGGTGCCCCTGTGTATAACTTTTGACTGCCCCAGAATTTAACTACTAATTACCTATTGTTGACTGGAAGCCTTGCCTAAGATGAGGTAAAAAGTTAATTAACACGGGGGCGCCTGGGTGGCTCAGTTGGTTAAGCAACTGCCTTCGGCTCAGGTCATGATCCTGGAGTCCTGGGATCGAGTCCCGCATCAGGCTCCCTGCTCAGCAGGGAGTCTGCTTCTCCCTCTGACCCTCCTCCCTCTCATGCTGTCTCTCATTCTCTCTCTCTCAAATAAATAAAATCTTAAAAAAAAAAAAAAAAGTTGATTAGCACATAGTTTGTATATGTATTATATACTGTATTCTTACAGTAAGCTAGAGAAAAAAACATGTTATTAAGAAAATCATAAGAAAAAATACATTTACAATACTGTACTGTATCAAAAAAATCCACATGTAAGTGGACCCACATAGTTCAAACTCATGTTCAAGGGCCAACTGTATATACTATATTTTTTAATATAGGTGAGATTACCTCATAATGAAATCATTTTAGTATCTCAGTAATGAAGTTTAATAAAAGAACACACTCTCTATCTCTTAAAACTAAATTATATTCTTTTAGTAAAAACGTGATGGTGTGATTTGACAGTGCAGTCCCTTCAGTGTTAATCCCAGCCAACTAAGAAGTGCGGAGTAGGAGTAGCAGAGAAGAGAACCTGACAATGATAATTGACCTAGAGCTCAGCCAAGGGCATTGAAGACATACTGTAGATCTCAAGCCACTAATCGGGAATCCTTATAGTGACCATGTGTTTAGCTTCTTGGGGGGAGGGGAGGAGTACAGTTTTGCAAGATTAATAGCCTTTCCTTTCCATTCAAATGTATCTTCGATTTTGCTGGAGCACCATATAGTCATGGTGTGTTTCATCATGTAGAGTACTTTAAAACTGAGTGACAAAATGGGGCAATGGAAAAAAGACAAGGGTCAAGGCTTTCAGAAAAGACCAGAGAGAGAAGAGGGCATTCCTTTGTTAATACTCTAGGAATATTAATTTTCTCAAAAATGTAGATCTGGAAGCGATCTCTAGAGGTATTTTGTTAGACCATTTCTCCTAGGCAGGAGGAAATCAAAAGCTAAAATAAGTGGAAGGAATGTAAATTTGATAAGGGAATAAAATAATTTGTTGACTTTTACAAGTTCTCAATCTGGTAACTTCTGTTTGTAACAGGACTCACTATTTTCTAGCTGTATCATCCAACTGTATTCTTTTATTATTGGCTTATTGCATTCTACCTAAATATAACAGTAAAAGGGATTGTTTTATTTTCCCAAAATATTTAATATTTTAATATTAAAATAATAAAACAAGAGTTTAAATTAGATTGGGTTTTATATATTTTTAGAGCTGCTACTCTTTTGGGTAGGTGGAGTTGAGAAGGAAAACACAAAGGAAGTATATGGATTAAGGATGACTTAGCACTTTTATTAATTTTGCCTATTAGAAATCTAAATTTTTTTTTTACCTTCTTATAAAGAAAAAGGTTGACGTCTAGTATTTTTCCAGATTTTCAGCTACTTCTTTGAAAAACGAAAATATGTGTGATCTTTAAAAATAGAGGATGACTAAATTCATGTTAGAAGTTTTAGATCTTGGGGCGCCTGGGTAGCTCAGTTGGTTAAGCGACTGCCTTCGGCTCAGGTCATGATCCTGGAGTTCCGGGATTGAGTCCCGCATCGGGCTCCCTGCTCAGCGGGGAGTCTGCTTCTCCCTCTGACCCTCCTCCCTCTCATGCTCTCTGTCTCTCATTCTCTGTCTCTCAAATAAATAAATAAAAAATCTTAAAAAAAAAAAAAAAAAGAAGTTTTAGATCTTATGTATAGCAACAAATAGGGTCAGATTTTTATTGGTGAATAGTTTAATTAAAGATTTTATTTATTTGACAGAGACACAGCGAGAGAGGGAACACAAGCAGGGGGAGTGGGAGAAGCAGGCTTCCCGCCAAGCAGGGAGCCTGATGTGGGGCTTGATCCCAGGACCTTGGGATCATGACCTGAGCCAAAGGCAGATGCTTAACGACTGAGCCACCCAGGTGCCCCCAGTTCAACATTTTAATAAACAGATTAGACATTACTATCTAAATGATAACTTCAGCTGCATTCCGGGTATGCATAGAATGTATATACATACATAGAGAGAGATTGTCTGTGTCTTCCTTACACTTGCTTTACATTCTATAGCCCATCAGCTGGATAATACCGCTACCCACCCCCTTTCTTTTACCAGTAAGTGTTTCTCTCTCCTTTCCTAAACTCCCTCCAAAGCCCCCTCCTCAAACTACTAAAGACTCAGAAGCTTCTGGGGAGTTTAAATTTGGAAGGACTGCAGCAAGAGATATGTAGAAAGGTGTTTAACCTTCCAATTTGTAATTTTGGAGGCATTTTCCCATGGACATATTAGGGTGGTTTAGGAGCCAAATTAGCCTATGTGATGATGTGTCTGCGGGAAAATGTATTTCAAGTTCCAGACAATCCTCTCAGAAACACTTGGTTCCAAATTTTATGAGAACCACTTATGTATTATGTACCAGAAAACACTACAAATAGTTAATATTATTCATTCATTATAGAAATACCACTTGTTAAATTATTATGATTTAGGATATGTTATTTTAAAAATATTTTATGTTAGGGCACCTGGGTGGCTCAGTCGGTTGGTGGCTAGAATGCCAATCATATTCAAAAGAAGTAGTATTCCGGGCGCCTGGGTGGCTCAGTCGGTTAAGCGACTGCCTTCGGCTCAGGTCATGATCCTGGAGTCCCTGGATCGAGTCCCGCATCGGGCTCCCTGCTTGGCGGGGAGCCTGTTTCTTCCTCTGACCCTCCCCCCTCTCATGTGCTCTCTCTCTCTCATTCTCTCTGTCTCAAATAAATAAATAAAATCTTTAAAAAATATATTTTATGTTAGCTTGGATATAAAATTGTAAATTAAGAATTGTCTCCAAGAGTTCAAGGTAAGGACTAGGAAAGAGGCATTAAAAGAACAACTAAGTGCTGCTGATGTTTTGATAGCTTACAGGGCATGTGAAATAGAATCTTATGTTATCTGAATTTTTGTTTTGTCTCCTTTAATAGGGATAATTGAAATGACTATAATGTTTCTGAGTTTATAAGAATAAGAAATGTCATGATCTCATGATGACATCTAATACATAGAGTAGGTCTGTGATACAGTGTAATAAGCAAAACTGCTTTGAACATTCTGAAGTACTATATAAATAAAAGGTTGTATTGTTAAATACAAAAGACTTGGTATGGAAAAGAAAGTGCCATAAAAATACTGTAGAAGAATTTGATTCCTCCAAATTTTAGGTGAAGGAAGCAAAAAGTAGTGAGCAATTTAACCAGTTATTTAGTAAGTACCTGTTTATGAAGAGCATTACAAATGACTTTTCCAAAGTTCAATAGAATATCATTCTCAGAGGCAGGGTAATAATCACTCCCAAATCCAGTTCTTAAAGTAATAATGAAGTAACTAATTTTGGAATAATGGCCATACTTGAATCTTTTTGAAGGATTTGAGGTTTGGATCAAATTTTAGTAGACAGAGACACCTGACTTCATTTAAAAATTACATTGACGGGGCACCTGGGTGGCTTAGTCGTTAGGCGCCTGCCTTCGGCTCGGGTCATGATCCCAGGTTCCTGGGATCGAGCCCCACATCGGGCTCCCTGCTTGGCGGGAAACCTGCTTCTCCCTCTCCAACTCCCCCTGCTTGTGTTCCCTCTCTAGCTGTCTCTGTCAATTAAATAAATAAATAAAATTAAAAAAAAAATTATATTGACAATAAATTTGGATCTGGTCTTCAAATAATATAACCAGTAAATTTTGAATGTTGTAATATTTTATAAATCAATTTCTCTAGTAAAGCCAAAGATTGAAACTGGAAAATTGCTGGCAGACTGACTCATAAAATGACTCATCTGAATCCGTGCTTACATTCGTCATTCCTCTCTTGAAGTGCCTGTTTTCTTTGCCTGGCTCACTACATTTTTTCCACTCTTATCACTCCTTCAAAGACAAAATGTTGGAGATCCAGTATTGATTGACTCTTTTTAGTCTTGCTTTATCTTGGGTTCATTTTTTCCCCTCTGATGTTATTTATATAGCAGTCACTATGACCAAGCATTGTTCTGAGTATTTTCCAAATATCAATTCATTTAATCCTCATGACAACCTTACAAGATTAGAAGTGTAATTATCCTCATTTTATAAGTTAGGAAACTGAAACACAACTAGTCAGAGGCAAGGCTGGGGAACAGACCCAGGCGAACTTGACTCAGGAGTCGATTCTTTGGTCATTGCGCTCTGTTACCTGCCTGCCTCTCATACAGAGAGAGACTTTTTGTTTTATCTTTTGAGAGACTCTTCCTTGCTATGTCTCCTTCCTGGAGTTAGTTACTCCCAGAAAGGGTAGACAACAGAAAATGATGGAGGGACCTACCCTTCTATGCTGCTGGTGTCAGTGGGACTACCCTGGATTATTGACTCATCCTACCCAAGCAGTGAGAACATACTCCCAACTGCTAGAATGGGGGCCTAGTTTGGGGCCTCTGAGGAGTGGGGCTGCCTCTAATTCATTTCTGTATACCCCTCTACCTAGCATGGTGCTCGGCTATAATGATTCCCTAGTAAATAGTGTATTGAATGGAATGAAATAATTCTAGTCTCAGCTTTGTAGTTAATCATTTAACCTGATCTTCAGGGGATTATTTCATGACACTCCCCCTCAATTTCCCTTCCTATAAAGTGGCAATAGTAGTTCAGGTCAGGGATTAAATGAATTTAATGTATGCGAATAGACTTTATAAAATTTAAAACACTATTTACATAGAAAGGAGAAAATATTTTAAAAGCTGTTTTTCAAATGAAACTACATACTAACATCCCAAAGTCTAAAAACAGTAATTTGTAAGAATATACAACTTCTGCAAGGTACATATGATGCTTTTATTTTTTATTGAAAAAATACATATTGTATCATTATTTAAAAAAATTTTTTTTGACTTGAATCTTGGGCAAAAAGAATTGCTTATTATTGTGGGGTTTTGTTGTTGTTGTTTTTAAAGTAGGTTCCATGCCGAGCGTGGAGCCCAGTGCAGAGCTTGAACTCACAACCCTGAGATCGAGAGCTGAGCTGAGATCAAGAGTCGGACACTTAACTGACTGAGCCACCCAGGCGCCCCTATTATTGTTTTAAAGTACATTTAAATTCTAAAGATTTTATTTTTAGGCTTTTAATTTTATATAGTGTACATAAACAGATAGAGCACCTGGAGTTATAAGAGCTTTCCAATGCTGTCGTTCTTGCGCTCAGGTAGCCTCTATTGTCAAGTTTCTTTGAAAAGGCCTGATTTTGTTCTTATGGAAAGAGGGACAGGAAGTTCTCTTTAGCTGCCAGAAGAAACTAAACAAAAGCACAATTATATTTGTCTTTCTTTTTATTGAGGTAAAATATAAATAACATAGAGTTTACCGCTTTAACCATTTTTAAGCCTGCAGTCCTGTGGCGTTAAGTACATTCACATTGTTGTACTAGCATTACCACCTTCCATCTCCAGAACTTTTTCGTCTTCCCCAACTGAGACTCCATACCCATTAAACACTAACTTCACATTCCCCCTTCCCCCCAGCTCCTGGCAACCACCATTCTACTTTCTGTCTCTATGAATTTGACAACTCTCTGAAACTCATATATGAGGAATCATACAATATTTGCCCTTTTGTGATTGGCTTATTTCATTAAGCATACTGTTTTCAAGGTTCATTGATACTGTAGCATGGGTCAAAATTTCCTTATTTTTTAATGCTGAGTAATTTTCCATTGTATGTATGTACCACGTTTTGTTTATCTATTCATCCATTGATAGACCCTGGGTTGCTTCCACCTTTTGGCTATTGTGAACAATGCTGCTGTGAACATGGATGCACAAATATATAATATATATATATATATATATTTGAGGGCCTGCCTTCACTTTTTTGGGGTATATGCCCAGAAGATCTTTACCCTACTATAAGTGAGGAAGTATTGGGGTTTTAGATGTATGGTAACTTATCTTGAAACTAAATTTACTATTAAGATATTTTTCCTGTTGAGCATTTATATTGGGGATTTTCTCACTGTTGTCACTGTGCTATTCTGGAGTAGATTCAAGTCTAAAACATTTTAATTATATATTTGAATTACCTCCATAGGATAAAAGAGTATGAACTTGTTTTCCTAACCTATAGTGGGAATGAAAATTTTTACCATTAGATAACTTTTAGTACTCCTGGATTTTTTTTTGAAGATTTTTATTTTTATTTATTTGACAGAGAGAGAGGGAGAGAGAGGGATGGGCGGGAGGGAGAGAGAGAACAAGCACAAGCAGGGGAGGGGCAGAGGGAGAGGGAGAAGCAGGCCTCCCACCGAGCAGGGAGCCCTACACGAGACCCTGGGATCCTGACCCGAGCAGACGCTCAACCGACTGAGCCACCCAGGCACTCCTACTCCTGGGTTTTTTTAATTACCAGAATTGTAATTAATTAATTTTAAAATGTCATTAACTATTATATTGACATCTGAAATAGAATTCTGTCCATTATTTCCAGTTTTTCATTCTCCGTGCAATTTAATGCCTTAAGTGAATACTGCCTTCAGGAAGGCAGTGGAAGATCTTTATGCAGATGAATGTGCCTTAGGATATAGTGATAAACTTAGTTTTATAAATGACAGTGCTTTCACAATGCTTTCATAATATAACTGGGTTAATTTGTCATATATTAAGCACACAGCTGCATTTCTATAGCTAGGTTTTTCATAATTCGGTAAACTTACTAGTATCTTACCGTGTTCTATTTTGTTGACTGTACAAAGTCTGACTGCACTGGTAAGGAAATAGCCACTGAGGAATCTTTTTGGATTATCTATTCACGTTCCCCTTTGCAGGTAGCTTTCCACTTTCCATTTGTTATTGGAAACTTAAAAGGACATTCACCATTTTGCTGTTTCCTTAGATACCAAATCAGCTATCAGCTATATATTAATATACTCTCTATTGTATATTTTACTTTATTTATCCAAGAAATTTATTTTAAAGTACACTTTAACGACTATTTAAAATGTGTAAGCAATGGAATCAGAACAATATCAGAAAAGTAAACCTAATACCTTTTGTTGTTTAATTTGTAACAAAATACTATTTCATGGTACCCTCATGAGTGAAAACCTGCAGCTCCTGACTGGGTCTTTTCTTGCCACTAGGGGGCTAGGTTTTCCTTAGCTGTTAAAACTCTAGAAAAATGTCTGTTTTTTTTTTTTTTTTCAGAGTTTTGGCAAACCCAGCAGACCCCCTCCTTGGTGTTTTCCTTTTTGGTTTTAAGTTCTTTCCCAGGATACTTATGCTTTCAAATATTCTGGGAAATCAAATTCAAATCCAAAACATTGAAATTGTGTATGTGAATAATCTCCAAAGGTTAAAGTGTAAGAACCTGCTTACCTAACCTATATTGGAAATGATAAGAGCATGAATTTTATGTGGCCATCTTAGTAATGTTTGACTTTTTTAATCACTGGAATTGTTAAAATGATGTAATTCAGAAAACATCAACCCTTACATGTGAATCTAAAGTAGAATTTTGTCCATTATTTCAAGTTTTTCCTTCCATGTGCAAAATTTAATGGCTTAAATTGCACATGATATTAGAAGAATAATTATTTCTAGTATACCTTCATGAACTTCTGACATTTTAAAAATCAGTAGTCAATAATAGAGAAATAGGGAAACATTGCAATGAATTTTTATAATCCTTAGGCTAATTTACTTTCAAAGATCATAGAATAAGATTGTTTAGTAATTTTATTAACATACACAAAAATGTGGACATAGAAAGTCGCCACCTTATAGTAATGACAACTTAAAAATATATTCATCAAGTGGAGTTCTAGTAAAATTAAAATGTTACATTTTAGGAAGAAGGAAAGATTAGGGAAGTATTGTACATTAAAGAGCATGTGCTTTGAAGTTTGATTGCTGGCTCTGTCACTATTAGCTTTGTGACTTTCAGCAAATTATTTAACATCTCTGAGCTTTAGTTTCCTTAATTTTGTAAAGTAATGTTAATACCTCATTCAATTGTTGTTTGGATTAAATGAAGCAATATATGTAAAGCACCTAGTACTGTGCCTGAACATGGTAGGTGCTCAATAAATGTCATCCTCTGTTTAATCCAAAGGTGTGATGTATTATAACTGATTCTCATTCGTTCTGGAGAGTCTCTCTCTGGAAAAGAGGAGACTCAACCTATTATTAAGACTGCATCTGTAAGTATAACTATCCCAGTACAAAGAGTTAATCTTTTTATGGTATCCTAACTATAAAGAGAAAGCTTGGAAAATATACTTCTTTAGTTAAAATAATAGCAGCATTAGCTTTTTATTTTTTGGTTGCCTGCTGTATGCCAGTACTATTCTAAGTGCTTTATGCATATTAACTCATTCATTCCTCACAACAAACATAGTAGGGTATGTACTATTATTATCCCTATTTTATTAAGCTGCAGAAACTGAGGCCCAAAGAGGTTAACCTTGCTCAAGTTCATACAGCTCTTAAAATTTTGGAACTGGGCTCCAGAGCCAGACAGTCTGGCTCTTAGATTCGAATTCTTAACCATGTTTAAATGGTTAAAACATTTTTGTCTGGATTTTACTAGATGCATTGTATAATGGTAGGAATGTTTGGAGAGTATTTCACTTATTTTATCCTTAAAACACACCCTCCTCCAAATGTTTGTTACTGTTAAAATGATTGAAACAATTATTTTGGAATTCCAAATATGTTCTGATACTTTCAGTAAAATGAAATTAGTTTCAATAAGAATAAATGTTTGCTTAGAAAGGTAGCAAAATGTTTAGGTGCTAAAGAAATCATTTAGAAAAGTAGACATGACCCTTTAAAATGATTTTTTACATTAGTGTATTGCCATGTTGTTTTCAATAAATAATAGCACCGAGTCGGACTAAGTATAATTTTATTGCATCCACAAAGGAAAACTTTTGGAATTTTTCTTTCCAAGTTGAAAGAGGGGAGTGCCTTAAATGCTGCAGAGGTTACTTGTGGTTGATGACTTTTCTCTGTTTGAATTTGTCCCAGCTGTGCTACAGTGCTGCTCTCCTTCTACCCACATGGACGCGCTGAGTAGTTGTGTCACCCCCACTGCCTCTTCCTATGCACACTGCAACTACTTCCAGGTAAGATTCTTGGAACGGTGGACACACTCTGTACTTGACGGGGAGTATGATTGACCTTGCACAGTTTTAAAGTATAATTTTATCTTAATGAGTAGCCAGAGGTAAGCTGTGGATTACGGCTTCGGTTTTCTCAGTTCTAAAAAAGAGGGAGTTGATAGAAATGATGTCTGAGGATTCCGACATCCAAACAATAAGCACTAGTGTCCAAAACAATAGGCACTAGCTACATGTGGCTATTTAATTAAAATGAAATAAAATCTAAAATTCATTTCTAGTGTTCAAAGTGTCATATGGCTAGTGGCTACCAAATTGTACAGCACAGAGAGCATTTTCATCATTGTGGAAAGTTTGAGCATTGCTGTTCTACGTTCTTCTATGGTAAAATGAATATCAAATAAACTTTAAAAGTATATAAGTCACCAAATGACAGTTTCTTCCAAGATGATACAGATAATTACTTTTTTTAATGAGAAAGGAAAAGTGAAATAAAAATGAGAAATTTAAGTGGTGATCCCTTTTTGCCCCCATATTGTAAATACTATACTTCAATTATTTTCTCATTATTTATTGGGGAGCAATTGTGTTGATTTAAATGTTTTAGACTGCTATTTCTAGGATAAGATTAAATTCCATGCTTTGTAGTTTTATGCTGTAATTGCTTAAAGATTGGAATTATGTGTTTGCCTTTGATATCATGTAGTTGAGATAGCTTCTGTTTTTAAGAGAATATCTTACTAGTGGCATGCCAGAACTGAAAGAAACATTCATTTGTTGTTGTTGTTGTTGTTGTTGTTGTTTTGAGAAAATTACATGGGATGTCAAATTATAATCAGATTGTTGTTTGAAGAGCGTAGAATCAGATCAAAGGGACTTATTTGGACATTTTTAATGGCAGGTACCATCAAGCATGATGGTCCAATCTGTTCATCTTCACTAGAGGGATATGTCTGTCCCACAAATTAGATGCTTTTGTTTGTGGATCCGGACACTCTCTCCCTTGGATCATACTGGAGATACTCTGATGGTGTTTATATCTTGATTATGTTTATGTTTTAAATAAATTATTTAACATATCCTTAGAAATATCCTTACTAGAAAGACAATACATGTTTGTTACAGGAAAATAAAGATAGGTAGACATAACATTTTTGAAATGAAAAAAAGAATATATTTTAGGTGTGATTCTGGAAATAAATGCAGTTGGTTTAGTTGCATCACAGATATTGGTGAGAGTGTGCATGAATGACCATTATAGTGTAAAGGTTAAGAGCAAGAGCTCTTAAGTCAGGCAACCTATGCTTGAAACCTGGATCTGTCCGTTATTTCATTGTGACTTTGGGTAAATTACACAGTTTCTCTGAACTTCAGTTTCATCATTTGGAAATGGAGATGATCACATTTTATAGGCCTCTTGAGAGGATTAAATGGAATAATGTATATAAAGTACTTTGCATGTGCTTGGCACATAGTAAGAACTCAATAAATAAATGGCACATAGTAAGAACTCAAACTCAATAAACCGTTTATTGAGTGGCTTGATGCTTAAACCATTTAAATTTACATTATTTGGCATTAATGTCCTTTGAATAATTGACGCAGTCTTTGTTGTGTATTCGGCAACATCAACCTATTACATGTTTTATTTAATTATTACTCTTCAGTATTTTATATTCATAGCTTGAGATTATTTATCATCAAACATGTAACTGAATGCCTACTCTGTGCAAAGTACTATGTATAAGAGAATACATCTTAAAGATATAAAGAATACATCTAAGAGTGGGAGCTTTTTAAAATCTATTGTTTTATTATTAAAAATAAACAATCTCAGGAACCAAAGGACATTCGATATTCCATCCATTTTTTCCCAGATCATTTGGAACAGAATATCAGTACCTCCCCCTGAATCTATAGAAGCATTGGTGGACTTGTGAGCATCCTGTGTTTGAAATTTCCTTACTACATTCCTAAAATAGTATATGATAGATATAAGTGATGTTTTTGTCAACTTTTATGGAAGAATTGGGTGTATAGACATTTTATCAGCAAATAGGTATTTGGGTACTACGGCTTTTTGATTTTGTATACTTTAACCCTGAGAATTATTGGTCCTTTCCAGTATTAAACTTAGCGTAGTGGTTGACATATATCAGTGGCTAAGTAAATGTTAACAATAGAATTGAAGCTACCGTTGCTGAAAAGTTGATTGGTGTTCAAGTTTTCTTAGTGAGCTTTAGTTAAAATTTAATCTATTTGTTTAACATTTATCAGCCTAAACATTGTTGCTTTCCTCCTTAATCTCATATTCAATTTTCTATCCAAACAGTCCTATTTTCTCTTTTCCCAGAATCCTCCAATGCAATCCTCCTATCCAGTTGAATTTCTGCCTTCTAATTGGCCTTGCAGTGCTACTGATGAAAATAAAAAGACAGAAGTAAACCTAGAGGCTGTTTTTCAGATAGTAGATGAGTTGCATTCCTCCCCTAAATTGGAGATGGTGAAGGTGGAGCCTGTTGAGAATCAGTGCCCAACATCTCAGTCGAACAGAGGCCAACATATCCTAGCTAATTCAAACAACAGCAATCCATCTTCCACAAGTCAGGCTAGCCAGCTGGAGCCACTTACTCCTGTAGGCTCAGATATTACATCTTTTGTAGTCGGAGCAGAACAAGCAATTACCTGCTCTCTACCACAGTCACCTGAGTACATCTATACCATCCACACAGCTCAGCCTGTTGAAAATACTACAATACAGGAATCTGCAGCCATCCAACAAGCTCATGTCAAACTGAAGGAGCAGCTAAGTCATAATCCATCTCCATCTTCAGTAGTATTTGTGCAGGAAGGGCTACCATTCAGCACACACCAGGTAAGGCAAAGAAAAAAGTCCTAAAAAAGCTCAAAGTACCTAGTGCTTCTTGCTAAAGACCATTCTAGTAAAGAGTTTGTTCACATTTTATTTGGGTTTATTACCAGTTCATTATGCTTTCTTTTTTTTTTTTTAAAGATTTTATTTATTTGAGACTCTGAGCGCACATGCCAGAGCCCAAACCAGGGATGTGGGGAGGCAGAAGGACAAGCAGACTCCACACTGAGTGCAGAGGCTGACATGGGGCTTGATCTCAGGACTCTTGAGATCATGACCTGAGCCAAAGTCAGACACTTAACTGACTGAGCTACCCAGGTGCTCCCATTATGCTTTCCAGAAGGATCATGTCCCAGGGATTCTGCACGAAAAATTCAGAAAGAAGTAACCTTAAACCCCAGACATCTTTTTACTGTGTTATGGTCTGAAGTCAACCTCTGGAGAGGCAGTAGGAGCACTGTGGTATAGACCTTATTTTCATGTTAAAAGCATCCCTTGAGTTTTGCTTCCTATCTTAATTTGGATGGACTAGGTGTGCCTGGCTGATTAAAATTCACTACTCAGAAAGGATGGTTTATCTGGCAGGTAATATCAGGACTTTCCTAGCCATTTGTAGCATGGAGGTAAGGAGATGGTTAGGGGTCTTTTCATACTTTCTTACAGCATTATTGAATTCACATTTATCTTATGAGCATACTATGTTTGAATTTCATTACTAATATCTACATTCTTTTTGTTATTGTTACCTACATTCTTAAAGCAGAATTCTGACTCTCGTTTGAGCGACATTTTCTGAAGGTAGAAGCTAATTCCTTTATTGCTGCTGGTTTATGACCAGAAAATGAATAAAGTTTGATTCTAAATAAAAGTACACCTAAATTAAAATCACTTTTTGTGAATTAACTTGTATTTTCCTACTTTTATTTTTTTCTTGATCTTAGCCATATATATATATTAAATTTTGGATTTTTTTCTTTAATGGGACTGAAAATATCATCACTGTTAGATTCCCAAGATAACTTTTGGACAGTTGTATTTTTTTTAACACATTTTTTTTAGCTCTAATTTTAGATCCACATGTCTTAAGGTATCTATCAACTTATTGTCCTTTTTGAGCCCAACTGTTGAGACCCAGTATATCGTGTGTTAAAATAATAAATATAAATTATAAATTCAGTAGACCAAAGATAGGCCCATTGTGTTTCAAATATGATTGTGGAAAGAACATAAAATTTGTCTTTGTTCCTTCATAGTCACATACAAAATATTAGATTTCATACCTTAAAATTGCATTCATATAATTACTTTCAAGATCTTTAAAAAATATATTTGAACATCAGAGCTTTTTTTAAAAGCTATGTTTTTAACTTTTAGCTTTATTTCATTATATAGTTTTGTTTAAAATAAATTCAAAGAAATAAGAGTAGTTCAGAAGTTGGTCACCTTGATGAAGGGATTTGCATTCCAGAGAAAACTTAGGAACTCCAAACTCATAAGCAGAACAGATCTAGATTTTATAGGGGCTAAAGGTTATATAATTTTGAGGACCTCTTTAAGACAAAGAATACAAAATTAGTAGAATAAAGTGTCTTCAGCTCCACTGACATCAACAGGATTATGCCAGTGACCATTTCAATATTATCAACGGAGGTGGAAATCTGATGAAAGGGATACTAGAGTAGAAAAAGATAGGGGTCTTAACCAACTGTAAATTTGTGTGTGTGTGTGAATTAAAAAAAAAAAAAAAAATCCAACAAGCTTCATGGTTAATCTTCCTCTGATCATAAGTAAATGTTTTAACTCCATATATATTTCAATGGTTTGTGCATGGGGAAATATATATCCTACTACTGAATATTCACATTAGTTCAACAAAATCAAAGGTAGTATCACTCATAAGAATGAAAAGCCTTTTACAGGTATGTTTGTTGGATCATGTTTCAATAATAGAACTCCTCTGATAAACTATCTTAACTTTTAGTAGATATTTGGGGTAAATTCAGAATAATGAGTGGGTTTAATATTTTAGGTGGATGCCAGTATAAAATGCCTGACCAATCCACCTGAGAATATCTTGCCTTCAGAACAGATGGGATTCCTTATTTCAGAAATGGGGCCTGCTAGCAAGCCTAGTAAAGACGCAGGTTTATCCACTCCAGCCAGATACAGAGAGCGAAGAAGCAACTCACAGCAAGGAAAGTCCCCTGGTAAGGATTATTGTGCTCTAGAATACTAGAATTAGAACCATGGTGTAGAATTAATATATGAATGACAGTTTTTTTCTGAGTCTTCATTTTTTATTCATAAATATATTTACCACATTGCTTTTTTACATAACTGTAATTCTAACTCTATATGTTTTCTTAATTGTCCGTGTAAAGTATGTAAAAGTTATTTTCCTAGTATTGCAGGTGTTTTCCTACTATTGCAAATTTGAGCTTTCAAAGAGACAGAACATATTAAGTAAAAGCAAAGGAATTTGGGTTATTTAACTTGGAGAAGGCAAGGATGAAGGGTGATTTAATAGCTGCTTCAGGTGCCAAAGACTTTGTAATTATTGATGTACTTGTTCTCTTATTAACAGACTGTAGGACAAGAGGTGATATGCTTAAATTGTGGCAGAAAAGAATTAGATGGTCATTAATGAAATTATCCTGAGCACATTATAAAGATAGTATAAAGTATGACTTTGTATCAGTGGGATTGTTTTTCTTGTGGTTTGTAAGAACTCAGAATTAATTATTGTTTTAGGCACATAGAGTTGGTTCTACTATTTCATTTACTTATTTTAACTTTTTTTAGGGAGAGTGAGAGGGAGTGGACACAAGTGGTGGGGGGAGGGACAGAGGGAGAAGAGAGTTTTTTTTAAAGATTTATTTATTTTAGAGAGAGAGAGAGAGAGCATGAGCAGGAGGGACAGAGGGAGAGAGAGTCTCAAGCAGGCTCTGTGCTGGGTGCAGAGCCCGACACGGGGCTCCATCTCACCACCCCAAGATCACGACCTGAGCTGAAACCAGGAGTCAGACACTTAACCAACTGCGTCACCCAGGCACACCAGCGGGAGAGAATCTTAAACATGCTCTACGTTCAGCATGGAGCCTGGCGCGGGGCTCAGTCTCATGATCCTGAGATCATGACCTGAGCCAAAATCAAGAGTCAGACACTCAACCGACTGAGCCACCCAAGCGCCCCTGTTCTGCTCTTCTGCGGTTTCTAAGGCATTTGGACAAAACCATTTTTTTTAACGATTTTATTTATTTATTTGAGAGAGAGAATGAGATGGAGAGAGCATGAGAGGGGGTAGGGTCAAGAGGGAGAAGCAGACTCCCTGCCGAGCAGGGAGCCGATGCGGGACTCGATCCAGGGACTCCAGGATCATGACCTGAGCTGAAGGCAGTTGCTTAACCAACTGAGCCACCCAGGTGCCCAACAAAACCATTTTTAAAGAAAATAGTAACATCTAATAAAACATGTTTCTTTATGTGATCCTAAAACAAGTCATCGAAGTCTCCAGTGGCCAAATTTAATATTCTCAAATTGTATGCATGACAGAAACATGCAATCCAGGTAGCATTAAGGTCAGACAATCATTTTAGCTTATAAAAATTGAAAAATTGAAATTCTCCAAAAAGTAAACTAATAGTGATATGATCAAGATCTTGCTCAGGCTCATAGGGTTCTTTCTGCAAAACACCTTTTAGATGAAGAGCTATCTAGATCACTCATCTTATTTATTAAACTCAGCTTGTACAGTCACTTTTAGTTGAATATATGGCCCAATCCATGATGAAAGATTAAGATTTCTCACCACTGAAAATGTTTAAGACAATGGCATAGACTTTGAAGGCAATTTAGAAAAGGACAGGAACTAATTTTTACTGTATACCCATTTTTATGCCATAAACAAACGTTGAAAGTGGTATTGTCATCACTTTAAAGATTGGGAAATTTAGGCTTGGAGAGGATAAGTAACTTGTTCACAAAGAGAAACAGTAAGGTTATACATTAATTAATGTAGCTAATATTCTACTCACAATCACTCTGTTGATTGTATCCTTGGATACATAAAAGTTTTTAAGTTTCATGTAGTCCCATTTGTTTTTTTTGGGGTGTTTTGGTTTTTTTTTGCTTTTGTTGCCTGTGCTTTTGGAGTCCTCTCCAAGAAATCATTGCCAACTCCGATGCCATGAAGTTTTTCCTCTATGTTTTCTTCCAGGAGTTTTATAGTTTAGGTCTTACACTTAGGCCTTTAGTCCATTTTGGTTAATTTTTGTACATGATGTAAGATAAGGGTCCAACTTCATTTTTTTGCATGTGGATATACAGTTTTCCCAGCACCATTTGTTGAAGAAATTGTCCTTTCCCCATTGAGTGGTCTTAGCATCTTAGTGGAAGATCATCTGACCCTCTAAGTGAGCATTTGTTTCTGGCCTTTCTATTCTAGACCATTGGTCTGTTTGTCTTTATGCTAGCACCATATGACCTGTTTAATCTCTCAATTCTGCCCTTGTAGCACAAAACCAGCCATAGGGAATACTTAGATGAATGGTTGTGGCAGTGTTCCAGTAAAGCTGTATTTACAAAAACAGGTGCTGGGCCCAATTTAACCCAGGGGTCATAATTTGCCAACACCTGAAGTAAACTAACAGCTTCTTTCTGAACAGCAACAATGGAAACCAGAAAAGGGTAGAATCACATTTTTGCTATACTGAAAGAAAACTGCAATTCTAGAAGTCTCTACCCAGCAAAAAGATCCTTCAAGAATGAAGGCAAGATGATGAAAACATTTTTAGATAAACACAAAATTGAGAGCATGTGCCACAGCAGATCAGCACTAAAGGAAATTCTACAGGGTATTCTTCAGGCAGAAGGAAACTGTGGTAAAAGTATTGATTAATATGGGCTTTGATGAATCAAGAGTACATACTGTAGTTTTTAGAGTAATCACCAACACAATAGAAATAATCCAAAAGAAGGCAGGAAAGGGGGAGAAAAGGAAGGAAAATAAAGAACACAAAGAGAAAACAAATAATAAGAATAGTGGGCCCAAATCCAGCCAGTACAATGATTATATGTAAATGGTCTTAAAAACTTTAATTCAAAGGCAGATATTGCTAGAATGGGTAAAAAGCAAATTCCTACAATAGGCTGGCTATAGGAGACATGTAGGTTGAAAGTAAGTGGATGGGAAAAGATATAATATGCAAACAGAAGTATGAGAAGGCTGGTATGGTTACTTGGGTGGCTCAGTCGTTAGGCGTCTGCCTTCGGCTCAGGTCATAATCCCAGGGTCCTGGGATCGAGCCCCGCATCGGGCTCCCTGCTCAGCGGGAAGCCTGCTTCTCCCTCTCTCACTCCCCCTGCTTGTGTTCCCTCTCTCGCTGTCTCTCTCTCTCTGTCAAATAAATAAAGATCTTAAAAAAAAAAATTAGATAAAACAGACTTTAAGAGCACATATAAAGGGTCTGCATCATAATGGTGAACAGTTCATCACAGAAGCATATCAATTATAAATGTGTTTTTTGTAATAAGAGCTTCAAAATATATGAAGCAAAAATTGACAGGAGAAATAGACAATTCCTCAATATAGTAGGATATTTTTTAAAAGATTTATTTTAGAGAGAGTCCATGCACGTGTGTGTGTGGGGAGGGGCAGAGGAAGAGAATCTTTAAGCAGACTCCCCGCTGAGCGTGGAGCCCAGTCTGATGGCCCATGAGATCATGACCTGAGCCAAAACCAAGAGTTGAATGCTCAACCAACTGAGCCACCCAGGCGTTCCTATAGTAGAATATTTTAACATACTATCTAAGTAATTGATAGACTAACTAGACAAAATATTAGTAAAGACATAGGAGATGTGAACAACATAATCAGCCACCTTGACTAATTGGCATTTATAGAATACTGCATCCCAAAACTATAGAATATGCATTATTTTCAAGTGCACATGGTACACTGACCAAGATAGGTCATATACTGGGCCATAAAACAAGTCTCAATAAATTTACAAGAATTAAAATCATACAAAGTATATTCTCTGAATACAACAGAATTAAGTTAGAAATCAGTGACAATTGGGTGCCTGGGTGGCACAGTCAGTTAAGTGTCTGACTGTTGGTTTTAGCTCAGGTTGTGATCTCGGGGTCTTGAGATCGAGCCCTATGTCGGGCTCTGCACTCAGTGCGGAGTTCTGCTTGAGATTTTCTCTCCCCCTTCCCTCTCCTGCTCATGCTCTCTCTCTAAGATGAATAAATATATCTTAAAAAAAAAAAAAAGAAATCAGTGACAATAAAGTAACTAGGAAAACCTCCAGTATCTGGAAATACAATTATACACTTCTAAATGATTCATAGCTCAAAGACAAAAATCTCAAGAAAAATTAGAAAATATGTGGAACTGATAATGAAAATATGAGTTTGTGAGATGCATTTAAACAATGTTAGCATGAAATGTGTAGCTATATTATTACTATTTTTTATTTTTTAGAGATTTATTTATTTTAGAGGGAGAGAGTGCATGAGCGAGTGGGGCCAGATGAGGGGCTCAAGCTCACGACCCATGAGATCATAACCCATGAAATCATGACCTGAGCCAAAACCAAGAGCTGGATGCTTAACTGACGGAGTCACCCAGGCGCTCTAAAATGTGTGGCTTTATTTATTTTTTAAAAAGATTTTATTCATTCATTTGACAGAGACATACCGAGAGAGGGAACACAAGCAGGGGGAGTGGGAGAGGGAGAAGCAGGCTCCCTGCCGAGCAGGGAGCCCAACGCGGGGCTCAATCCCAGAACTCTGGGATCATGTCCTGAGCTGAAGGCAGACGCTTAACGACTGAGCCACCCAGGTGCCCCTATTCTTTTTTTAAGATTTATTTATTTATTTATTTGACAGAGAGATAGAGAGCACAAGTAGGCAGAGAGGTAGGGAGAGGGAGAAGCAGGCTCTCCGCTGAGCAGGCAACCTGACGCAGGGCTTGATCCCAGGATCCTGGGATCATGACCTGAGTCAAAGGCAGATGCTTAACCGACTGAGCCACCGACTGAGCCACAGCCTCCCCTAAAATGTGTAGTTTTAAATGGTAGTATTAGAAGGGGGGTGGGAGGATGGGTTAGCCTGGTGATGGGTATTAAAGAGGGCACGTCTGGTCTGCATGGAGCACTGGGTGTTATGCACAAACAATGAATCATGGAACACTACATCTAAAACTAATGATGTAATGTATGGTGATTAACATAACAATAAAAATTAAAAAAAAATTAAAAAATGGTAGTATTAGAAAAGAAGTAAGATCTAAAATTAATGATCTGAAGTTCACTATAAGAAACTAGAAAAAAAAAAAAGAGGAAAGTAAACCCAAAGTAAACATGAGGAAGGAAATGATAAAAATAAGAGTTGAAATCAGTGAAATAGAAAACAGTTGATAAAATTAACAAATATAAAACTGGCTATTTGAGAAGATCAACCAAATTGAGAAACCTCTAGCTAGACTGATCAAGAAAAAAGAGAACCCAAATCATAACTATCAAGAATGAAAAAGAGATTACCACCTCAGAATTTATGGATATTAAAAGGATAACAAGAGAATACTGGGGACAGTCTTACATGAATGAACACAACTTAAATGGAATAGACACATATTTTGAAAATTACAACTTAACAAAATTCCCACAAGAGCCAGATGAATAGCTCTACATCTATTAAAGAAGTTGAATTGGTTATCAAAGACTTTTCTTAAAATAAGAATCCTCATGAATATAGATGCAAAAATCATTAACAAAATATTAGCAGATTGAGTCCAACAATATTTAAAAAGGATAAGACTCCACAACCAAATAGAGTTTGTCTCAGGAATGCAAGGCTTGATTGATTTTCAAATGTTAAAAAATGTTACTTGTTATATTAACAGAATAAAAGAGAAAAACTCTGATGATTTCAATAGATGCAGGGAAAGCACTTGACAAAATTCAGCAATTATTCATAGTAAAACTCTCAACAAAGTAGGAATAGTAGAAAATTTCTCAAACTGATAAAGATTTTTTTTTTATTTTTATTTTTTATTTGACAGAGACAGCAGGAGAGGGAACACAAGCAGGGGGAGTGGGAGAGGAAGAAGAAGCAGGCTTCCCACAGAGCAGGGAGCCCGATGCGGGACTCGATCCCAGGACCCCGGGACCATGACCTGAGCCAAAGGCAGACGCTTAACAACTGAGCCACCCAGGCACCCCCTCTCAAACTGATAAATAGCATCTCTAAAATATGTATAACAAAGATCATAGCTAATGGTGAAAGACTGAACTATATACGTTAGAGACTGGGAACAAGGCAAGGATACCCACTTTCACCACTTGTATTCAGTATTGTACTGATGGGCCTACCATTGCAATAGTCAAGAAAAAGAAAAGGCATAAAGATTGAAAAGGAAGAAGTAAAAGTATATGATTGCTTATGTAAAAAAAAAAAAATCTAGGGAATCTACAAAGCAACTGCTAGAACAAATAAATGAATTTATCAAGGTTGTAGGACATAAGATTGATATAAAAAATTGTATTTTTCTAAACTAGCAGCACAAAATTGGAAAATGAAATTTAAAAAACACAATAAGACCAAAATCATAAGATACCTAGAAGTAAATTGAACAAAGATATCCAAGACCTCTACATTGAAAACTATAAATTTTGTGGAAAGAAATTAAAGAAGACATAAATGGAAAGATATGCCATATTCATGGATAAGAAGATCCAATTTTCTTAAAGTGACAGTTCTTTTGAAATTGATCTATAAACTCAGTGCAATCCCAATCAAAATTCCAGTGTACTTTTTTTTTTTAATTACAAGCTGATTCTAAGATTTAAAAGGAAATGTAAAGGCCAGAGAATTACCAAAGCAATCTTCAAAAATAAAAGGTTAGAGGAGATTTTATCTGATTTCAAGACTTACCATAAAGCTACAATAATTAAAATAGTTTGATATTGGTGAAAAGATAGACATATCGATGAATGATACAAAGGAGTCCAGAAATAGATCCATACATATGTGGTCAATTGATTTTCAACTATGGTGCCAAGGCAATGTAGTGGAGAAAGGAAAGTCTTTTCAACAAAAATTAGCATTGACCCACAACTTAAATAAAAATTAACTTAAAATGATTTACAGACCTAAATATAAAAAACATATAAAACTTCTTGAAAAAAAAAAGGAAAAGCTTTGCTACTTTGGAGTGGACAAGGATGTCTTATAACACAAAAAAAATGATTAATAAAGAAGAAATTGATAAATTGGATTTCATCAAAATATAAAACTTTTGCTCTTTGAAAGACACCATTAAGAAAATGAAAAGCCCAGGGGCACCTGGGTGGCTCAGTCGTTAAGCATCTGCCTTCGGCTCGGGTCATGATCCCGGGGTCCTGGGATCGAGCCCCGCATCAGGCTCCCTGCTTGGTGGGAAGCCTGCTTCTCCCTCTCCCACTCCCCCTGCTTGTGTTCCCTCTCTCGCTGTGTCTCTGTCAAATAAATAAAATCTTTAAAAAAAATAGTTTAAAAAGAAAAAGAAAATGAAAAGGCAAGCCATAGTCTAAGAGAAAATATTGACAACACATATGTCAAAACAAAGGACATATTTAAAATGTAAAAGGAACTCTTACAATGCAATTCAAAAATGGGGGGAATATATGAACAGACATTTCACAAAAGATATACAAGTGGCCAATAAGCACATGAAGAAATGTAACATGTTTAATCATTTGGGAAGTCAGATTAAAACTATAATAGATATCAATACACACCCATTAGAATGGCTAAAACTTTTAAAGAAAAAAACATGACCATGCTAAGTGCTGATGAGGCAGCTAGAACTCTTCATACATTGCTAGTGGGAATTTAAAAAATAGTATAACCATTTTTGGAAACCATTTGGCATTTTCTTTTTTTTTTTTAATTTGGCATTTTCTTAAAAATTAAGTTAAAGGTATACTCATCACAAATTACAAATTACATGTAAATTACAGTATATCCATACAACAACAGAATACTACTCAGCAATAAGAAGGAACACATTATTATTATATACAAATCATTATGTTGATGTGGTCCTTGGGGAATATACATTCCTTTTCTTCATTCTTTTTTTTTTTAAGATTTTATTTTTTAAAGTAATCTTTATACCCAATGTGGGGCTCGGACTCACAACCCCAAGATAAAGAGGCATATGCTGTACAGACTGAGCTAGCCAGGCACCTCTGGAATATACATTTCTTTGGAGCAATCCAGTTTTTGTTGCCTACTTTTTGCTACAGTGGATCTAAAAGGTCTGAGGATTACTTTAGAGGCTGAACGGTCACATATCTTAGCAGGCCAGGCTTGTTACTTATCTGGCATTTCAATTCTTTAAAAACAAAAAACAAAAAACAAAAAAACTACTGCTTTCTTTGCCTTTGATCATTCCAGATGTGAGTTATAACAGGGATCTCATTTAGGTAGTTTTTAAGCCTGACAGGTCTGGTATTTGATTTACTGTCTATACTTTGCCCATCCCTTTCATTCAACCTAGTGGAACCTATATTGAGATCATCTAAAAGGATGGGTTTCATTGGAAAGATAACATCCTTAGTCTGATCTTTGCCACAGAGCTCTCTCCCATTGTCTATCAGTAGTACTTGAGAAAAGCTTGAGGACCTCTTACCACTATTTTAAGTTGGAATAATGGAGCAATTGGGTGCATAATCCAAATTACTGAACTCTAGACAATAGGTTATCAACCACAGACAGAGAAATATTCCCTTCCATCTCTGTTTGCACTCTGGCTACTTCTAGTCTGAGTTCATCTCTTGTTTTAGGGCTTTGTTGAATGTGTCAAGAAACAGCTAGCACACTGTGAATTTTGTCAGCCTTTCCCCTTATGGTTACATGCTTACTTGGCATGTGGTCTGCCTTCCAGGGTATCACAGCAACAATTTTTTTTTTATTTTTTTATTTTTATATTTTTAAGATTTTATTTATTTGCGAGAGAGAGAATGAGAGACAGAGAGCATGAGAGGGAGGAGGGTCAGAGGGAGAAGCAGACTCCCTGCTGAGCAGGGAGCCCGATGCGGGACTCGATCCCGGGACTCCAGGATCATGACCTGAGCCGAAGGCAGCCGCTTAACCGACTGAGCCACCCAGGCGCCCCAACAATTTTTTTTTTAAAGATTTTATTTATTTATTTATTTGACAGAGAGAGAGAGACACAGCGAGAGAGGGAACACAAACAGCAGGGGGGTGTGGGAGAGGGAGAAGCAGGCTCCCTGCAGAGCAGGGAGCCCGATGTGGGGCTTGATCCCAGGACCCTGAGATCATGACCTGCGCCAAAGGCAGACGCTTAACCGACTGAGCCACCCAGGCGCCCCAACAATTTTTTTTTTAAAGATTTTATTTATTTATTTATTTGACAGAGAGAGAGAGACACAGCGAGAGAGGGAACACAAACAGCAGGGGGGTGTGGGAGAGGGAGAAGCAGGCTCCCTGCAGAGCAGGGAGCCCGATGTGGGGCTTGATCCCAGGACCCTGAGATTATGACCTGCGCCAAAGGCAGACGCTTAACTGACTGAGCCACCCAGGTGCCCCTCACAGCAACAATTTTATCAAATGTTTTGATACGGATTACAAAGATCATCAGCGTTCTAGCCTGCTGTGTCTTAATTACTTGCTGTCTTGACTACTAAGCCAATACCATGTATTTTAATTTGAATAATAGCAGCACTTCACTTCTAGATTCCAAATTCCACATTAGTCCACATATAAGTTAGGCTACTGTAACAAACAAAACAAAAAACCTGTAGCTTAAACAGTTTAGAAGCTTGTTCTTCTCAGTCTGATACAGTCTGAGAATAAGCTGTCGAGAGCCAATGTGGCACTCTGGTAGCCTTCAGGTATTGCATGGTTAAAAACAGCTCCCCTCTCTATGAGTATGTCAGCCAGCAGCCTGCTATTAATATCCTTTCCTTTTATAAGCATAATCATCACTTATGTTCACACCAGTTTGACTAGAACTTGGTCACACGATCAAACTGGCTGCAGGGGAGCTTGGAAATGTAGTCTTTAGCTGGGGACCACTTGCCCATTTAAACAACACCATGATTTAAAGGAAGAATAAATATTAGAAGACAACTAGGAGTCTCTGTTGTATGGACTAAGAAAATATTTACAACAAAATATAAAGCATTGTATTCATAATACATAAAAGCTTCTACAAACCACTAAGAAAAAGTCAACCCAATAAAAGTAAATAAAATGATGCTAATGATGTGCAGGTCAGAAGAAATACAGTGACCAATATGCATATAGAATGATGTTGAACCCCTCAGAAATCAGTAGAGAAATGCAAATTAAATCATCCAAAAAGATTTTTTTTTTTTTTTTTTGTGCCAGTTTGATTGGAAAAACTTAAGCTGTTGGGCGCCTGGGTGGCTCAGTTGTTAAGTGTCTGCCTTCGGCTCAGGTCACGGTCCCAGGGTCCTGGGATCAAGTCCCACATCGGGCTCCCTGCTCCGTGGAGAGCCTGCTTCTCCCTCTCCTGCTCCCCCTGCTTGTGTTCCCTCTCTCGCTGTGTCTCTTTCTGTCAAATAAATAAATAAAATCTTTAAGAAAAAACAAAAACAAAACAAAACTTAAGCTATTGCTAATATCCAGGTTTGATAAAAGTTTGGGAAAAAAGGGAACCTCTTCTATACCGTAACTGGAATGTAAATTTGTATACCTTTTGGAGGGCAGTTAATCATTATCTGTAAATAATGAAAATGCTCATGTGCTTTGACTTAGGAATTCCATTCTTAGGAATCTCTCCAGCAGAGTTCACTATTGTGTCATTTATGATAGCAAAAATTTGGAAAAACCATAAATGCTTGACAAGAGGGATTTAGATATGAAAAATTAATGTAATACTGTGCAACCACTTAAGAATAGAAAGTAGCTTGATATGTTGTTACTCGGAAAGATAGGAAGTGTTTATAATATGTTAAGTGAATGAAGCAAGTTGCAGCACAGTATGTCAGGGACAACCTCCTTTCTAGAAAGAAAAAAGTATATACTATATAATTATAGAAAAAATATGGGAGTATATGATAAAACTGATTCATGTAACAGTGGTTACCTCTGGGAAAGTAGAATTGGAGGTGTAGAGAGGTACTTTTTTACCTTTCAGTTTGTGTATGAATATACACAATGGTGGGATTATGGGAAATTTTCACTTCCCTTTTGTATTTTTCTAGATTTTTTAAATTGAAGAAAAAAGAAAAAATATTAAAAAGTGTTTAAATATTTTAAAGTGCTCTATAGTATAAGTATAAAAGCATTAAAGTAATAGAAATGGGCAATTTAAAGAATATTTTGAAAAAATACTTACATTCCAGGTTTTTTTAAAGATTTATTTATTTAAGAAAAAGAGAGCAAGCAGTGGGGAGGGACAGAGGGAGAGGGAGAGAGAAACATAAGCAGACTCTACGCTGAGTGGGAGCCTGATGTGGGGCTCGATTTCATGACCCTGAGATCATGACCTGAGCTGAAACCAAGAGTCAGACGCTAAACTGACTGCACCACGAGGTGCCCCTGTATCCCAGTTATTAACCTGACTTCTGAGGTTTAGATATGATTGACTCAAACTAACCTTATCCTACACCTAAAATGCTTTTCCAAGATTTTGTAGAATTTCTAGGGCTTACAGAGACGTTTGAAGTTTCTGTTTGTTTAATTCCAATTCGTCCATTTCTCACCTCTTACAGCTATTCTCTCCTGTCTTTTCCATGTTGTAACCAGATGTAGAACTCAGCCCTCTTCCTTTGATTTCTACCTTCCCCCAAGCATTTACATTAGGCATTTGTATGTGTTCAACACTTTTCTGAAGGAAGGTAGTAAGGGTTTGCATTTAGAATACTGCCAGTAATTTTAAATGGAATGGTATCCATCTTTCTTTTTATTTTAAAAAAAAATTTAAGATTTTATTTATTTGAGAGCGAGCGAGCAAGCAAGTGGGGTGAGGAGCAGAGGGAGAGGGACAAGCAACTTCATCCTGAGCTCAAAGTCCAAGGAGTCTCAGGACCTGATCATGACCTGAGCTGAAATCAAGAGTCGAATGCTTAACCGACTGAGCCACCCAGGCGCCCCTCCATCTTTCTTTTTAAAAGGCCTTCAGTCATTTTACCACTTTCTCACCTTTCCTTGTCACTAATCACTATGGCCTTCTCCATGTTGTCTTTCCTTGTACTAGCACTATACTTTCTCTTCTCTGGTCTTTTTTTTTCTTACTTAAGGAGAGAAGTTAGGCATTTCATCTATTTCCTAATGTCTTTGAGGCCTTATCTTCCCCACCCAAAACAACCTGTCAAGATACAGTCTCTACAAAGACAGTTACCTCCCCATGAGGAATTCTGGTACCTGCTGTTAAAATAATAATTTCATCTCTTTCATTATTATGGTTATAAGTGTAACTGATAAAATAATTAACACATTAATTATCCTTATTAACTCTTCATGTTGTTTTTTTTTTCCCTAAGTAAAATCTTATCCTTTGGTCAGTAGTGTTGATAGCTGAGTCTTAATTGACCTTGGCTTCCTGCTGGGAAATAGAAGAGTTGTGACATATTGGCATTATTAGGACATCTAATCACATTTCCATTTTATTAGGGGCAAGGGGTAAATAACTTATGCTTAAGCTAGAACCTCTTTGCTAAAAAGTTAGCTTTTGTAATGAGAATGTAAGCAGAAATACTACCTTGTATAAGTATAAAATTCTACCTTGATAGAACTTAACCTAACGGTCTATGAAAACATGGCTGTATGTAGGGTTTTGTGGGATTAGAAGACCTTGACCAAAGTCCGTGTAAGATTTATATACTGTCTACTAGAGACAGTATGGCATAGTTGATAATCAGGGAGAAAGCTTTTGGTTTTAGAAAAACCTACATTAAAATTAAAACCTAAATTAAATAAAAATTCTTTAAAATTTTTTTTTAATTTTATTTATTTTGAGAGAGAGAGAGAGAGCAGGGCAGAGGGAAAGGGAGAAGCAGACTCCCTGCTGAGCAGGGAGTCCAATGTGGGGCTCCATCCCAGGACCCTGGGATCATGACCTAAGCCAAAGGCAGACCTTTAACCGACTGAGCCAGTGGGCTCTCCTAAATAAAAATTCTAAATTAAAATCTGGGAGCATTTACCATGGGAATCTTGGACATGTTTGCTTTACTGAGCCTCAGTTTCTTCATCTATCAAATGAAGATAATAATAATATAAAACATATAACCAGCCTGGTATAGTGCCTGGTACATAGTAGTCAGTACATGGTAGCAATGGAATTTTAGCAATAATTATAATTTTCATAATATATATTATTATGTTTATTACTGTTAAATACTTTTCAAATGACTGGTGTCACTTTAAATTCATGTGGGTTCCCAGTGTTGCCAGCATCCTATACTATTTCCTTAGTATACTCCCCATTTTCCAAAGCCACTCTACCATATCTTCTCTGCTCCAACTTCCAACACTCTCCTCTTTTCATTCTCAGCTGTAACCTTGATTCTTACTGAGAAAATAGAAGCCGCGACAAGAGAACTTTCATATTTTCCCACCAACAAATCTATTAGTCTACCTCCAGTTATAACCCTACAGTCTGCCTTTCCTCTTATTACCATGGAATAAGGCCCATCCCTCCATTTGTGTATAGAATCCCATGTACTTATGGACTTAGCACTTACAGTTATCCCCCTGTACTCTTCAATAATTACTTTTTACCTTTTATGTAAGATAATTCCCATCAGCATACAAACATGCCATCATAGGTTCTATGATAAAAGAAATTCTTTCCTTTCCTTCATTTATATCTCCATCCAGCTATTACTCCATTTTTGTGTTTCCCATAGAGAAAAGCTCCTTGAAAGCATATCCTTTCCTCATTTGGGTTTTCATTCCTGTTACTTTGCTAAAACTGCTCTTGTCAAGGTTTCCATTGACTGCCATGTTGCCAGGTTCTCAGTCCCCATTTTACTGGACCTCAGTGGCATTTGAACAGACCACTTTACCCTTCCTGAAGTACTTTCTTTGCTTGGCTTCTGCAATATCACCTGTTCCTGGTTTTCCTTCACCTTCACTGGCCACTCCACTTCTTTTACTGAATCTTCTTTATCTTTCCTGACTTCTAATTATTGATGAGTCCCAGAGCTCAATTCTTGGACCTCTTTTCTTCTCTTTCACTTCCTGGGTAATCCCAACCAGTCTCATTGCTTTTATTATCATCTTTATAGTGATGACTCCTAAATTTATATCTTAAGTCTCAATCTTCTCTGAACTCCAGACCTGCATACCTTATTGCCTATGCTACATCTTTGTTTGGATGTCCCATAGATGTTCTAAACTTAGTATATTCCATCCTTTCCCCAGTTTTACTTACTTTAGGAAATAGTAGTTCTAGTCACCTCTAGTCAGCCAAAAATCTTGACTCTATTCTCTCACATCCAACCCATCAGCAAAATTTTGTCAGCTTGAGATCAGTGTAGATCCAGAATCTGACCATTTCTCATCACCCTTGCATGCTATCACCATGGTCCGAGCACTACCATCTCTTGCCTAGATGACTGCAGTAGCTTCTTAACCAGTCTTCCTGCTCCATTTTTGGCCCCTAAAGCCTTTTCTTCACACAGTAGAGTCATCCTTTTAAAACGTTAATTATTCCCTGTTTAAATTTTTCCAATGGCTTTCCATCACATTTAGAATGAAATCTAAAAATCCTTACTATGGTCTGCAAGATGCTGAATGATTTGGTTCCTGGCAACTGCTCTGACTTCATTTTCTACCACCTTGGTTCCTTTGTTTATTCCAGCCACAGCTGTCTCTTCACTAGTCTTTGAACACACCAACACATTCTTGCCTTCACACTTGCTGTTGTTTGTTTTTTAAAAGATTTTATTTATTTATTTGACAGAGAGAGAGAGACAGCGAGAGAGGGAACACAAGTAGGGTGGGTGGGAGAGGGAGAAGCAGGCTTCCTGTGGAGCAGAGCCCGATGCGGGACTTGATCCCAGGACCCTGGGATCATGACCCGAGTCGAAGGCAGACGCTTAACGACTGAGCCACCCAGGTGCCCCGACACCTCCTGTTCTTTGTGCCTGAAATGTGCTTCACCCAGATATTTGCATGGCTTCTCCTTTATTTCATTCAGTTCTCTACTCAAATGCCAGCTCATCATAGAAATCTTCCTGACCGTGCTATCTGAAACAGCAACCCATGTCCTGCCCTACCTACCTCAGTCTCTATTCTTTATCCCTTTTGTTTTTCTTTTATAGTATTTCTCACTACTTGACATCTTCTATTTATTAATTTTCTCCCCTCTTGATGGTTAGTTCCATGAGGGCAAGGAGTTTGTTTTGTTCATTACTGTATCCTCAACACCTAGAGGTTAGCTGTGGCACTCAAAGTGTTTGTTGAGCAAATGAATTGCTTTTTTCCCCACTCTTACCCATCTACTTTAAAAAAAAATCCTTGGAAAAAAGCAATCTTTTAAAAACAAATTGTGGCAAAATGTACATAACCTACAGTTTACCATCTTAACCATTTTTAAGTGTATAGTTCAGTGGCATTAAGCACATTCACACTGTGCTGCCTCCATCACCACCATCCATCTCCAGGACTCTTTTCATTTTGCAAAACTGAAACTCTGTACTCATTAAACAATAACTCCTTATTCCTCCTCATCCCCCAGCCACTGGAAACCACTATTCTACTTTCTGTCTCTCTGAGCAGTCTTTTAATTAGCCACCAAAAAGATAAGTTTTAAACATATGAGGAGTCAAACCACCCTTTAGGTTTCCTTCAACAAGTACTTACTGAACAACTAACTGCCTGGGGCTTGGTACCATGCTGGGTACGATAGGGACACACGAGTAGTGTCCTCTACACTTCTATTCTTCTGGAACCAAGAATTGTGCATTCTTTCTAAGAAGCCATTTCATACCTTGTTATCATGCTCTGACATTTAAAACTGAGGTATGTTTTGTTATGAATTTTACTTTTTGTAGCCATTTTCTTTTCCCTGTCTTTTTGTCTGGTCATTTCAAATTAACAGGAAAATATACATTTTTAGATAAAATTCACAAAACATAAAATTAACCATTTTAAAGTTCATTGGTATTGAGTATATTCACAATATTGTGCAACCTTTACCTCTTTCTGGTTCCCAAACATTGTCAGCACTGTAAAAGAAAACCCCATATTCCTTAAGCAGTTATTTCCATCACCTCTTCCCCCATGCCTTTGGCAGCCACGATCTGTGTTCTGTCTCTATGGATTTACCTCTTCTGTGATATTTCATATAAATGAAATCATGCAATATGTGACCTTTTCTGTCTGGCTTATTTCACTTAGCATAATGTTTTCAAGGTTCATCCACACTGTAGCATTTGTATCAGAACTTTCTTTTTATGGTGAAATAATATTACATCATATGTATATACCACAATTCATTTATCCATTCATCTGCTGATGGACATTTGGGCTGTTTCTACCTTTTGGCTATTTTGAATAGTGTTGCTGTGAACACATGTGTACATGTATTTGAGTACCTGTTTACACATCTTTTGGGTATATACCTAGGAGTGGAATTACTGGGTCATATGGTAATTCTGTGTTTAACTATTGGCCAAACTATTTTCCATGACAGCGGCGCCATTTTGCATTCCCTACAGCAACATACAAGGATTCCCGTTTTTCCATATCCTCATTAACACTTGTTATTTTCCACTTTTTATTATTGTTATAGCCATCCTAGTCAGTGTGAACTGTTAATCTCATTGTGGTTTTGATTGCATTTCCCTAATGATTAGTGATGTTGAACATCTCTTCATATGCTTGTTGGCCGTTTGTATTATTATAGATAATTTTTTTACAACTATTATAACAATATTCTATTTGATGAAATCTTCTGTTTTGATTAAATCTCTCTCAATTATAGCCCCGTGAGTGCAACAAGTTAGTAAACTATGGCCTGTGAACCAAATCTAGCACACTGCCTGTTTTTATATGGCCTGCAAGCTAAGCATGGTTTTTACATTTTAAATGGCTGGAGAAAAATCAAAAGAAGAATATTTCATGTCACATAAAAATGATAGAAATTCCAATTTCAGTGTCTATAATAAATAAAGTTTAATTGGAACACAGAGCCACACCCATTCATTGTCTGTATTGTCTGTGACTGCTTTCACACTATAATAGCAGAGCTGAGCAGTTGTAATTGAGGCCATATGGGCCACAAAACCTAGGATATTTACTATCTGGCTCTTTACAGAAAAAGTACAGACACTCTGTGTCTTATTCTGTTTAGGTTGCTGTAACAGAAACACTATAGAGTGGCTAGCTTATAAACAAAAAAATTTTCTCACAGTTCTGGAGGCTGGAAACACAAGATTAAGGCACAGTAAATTTAGTGTCTGGTGAGAGCCTGCTTTCTGGTTCATAGATGGCGATCTTCTTGCTGTCTCTCACACAGCAGAAGGGATGAGGGAGCTCTCTGGGATCTCTTTTACAGGGGCACTAATATCATTCCTAAAGTTCCACTCTCATGACCTAATGACCTCCCGAAGTTCCCACTTTCTAACACCATCACATTGGGGTTAGGTTTCAACCTATGAATTTCGGGGAGATAAACAGTCTTTTGCACCCTGTTTAGAAAGTCGTTGTTCTTAGCTTCTGATCCTTGATGACCAGAGAAGCCTTTAAGAGAGTAAGGAGGTATTTCTGAGGAGGGCTCATAATCGACTAGTGTTTAGTTTAGTTCTTATAGATGACCAAATGCTTTTTATTTTGATACTAAACTCCAAGATTATAGTAGTAATGATAGGAACCAAATGTAAAATTCCTAAAGTATCACTTAAATTTCAACTGTCACTAACATTAGGAGTATCTCCCCTCAATAGGGTTTCAACTTTCACAATACATTATTTATGATAAAAATAAAGAAATTTCGTGAAATAACCTCTAAAGACTCCTTTGCCTCCAAATTCTGAAATACTATGATTCTAACATTAACTGTTGGAATATCATTATGTTGCTCAATATCCCATTGAACAGGGGCATCCTATATTCCAGAACCTCTCAGTGCCCTTCTGTTACTGAATTATTTTGAAAATGTGTCTGCCCTGCTTAACTAGGGGCATCTTCTCACACTTCAAGCTTTCTTTGAATTTTTTTCAAATAAGAGACTTCAAGTTGATTAAGTATAGAGATTGTATTGATTTTAATAGATGTGTGTTTTGTTAGAAGGAGATTGTCAATCACAGTCATTGCCATGCTGTGTGTAGGCTTTTTGAGCACATGTTAACTTAAGGAAATACATTTTGGATCAAAATTACCAAGAGGTAAAGAAAGTTAGATTCAGTCATGCTCCTCCAAATTCTGTAATGATAACACCCTAAACTGGATATACCCAAAGATTAATCTTATGGTAAAATCTATACTCACTCCTGTTTTGATGGGATATTTACTTTCTGGTTAAGGGAAAGTGAATGTTTACAAGCAAAGTTCTATTCCTTCCTAAAGAAAGGACTTCCCGGGGCGCATGGGTGGCTCAGTCCGTCTGCCTTTGGCTCAGGTCATGATCCCAGGGTCCTGGGATGAGTCCCCGCATGGGGCTCTTGGCTCAACGGGGAGCCTGCTTCTCCATCACACTCTCCCTCTGTGCTTTCTCTCAAAAAAATAAAATAAAATAAAATCTTGGGGCGCCTGGGTGGCTCAGTCGTTAAGCGTCTGCCTTCGGCTCGGGTCATGATCCCAGGATCCTGGGATCAAGCCCCGCATCGGGCTCCCTGCTCCGTGGAAGGCCTGCTTCTCCCTTTCCCCCTGCTTGTGTTCCCTCTCTCGCTGTGTCTCTCTCTGTCAAAAAATTAAGTAAAATTTAAAAAATAATAATAATAAAAATAAATAAAATCTTAAAAAAAATTAAGAAAGGACTTCCCATTTTGTAGCTGTTGGATTATGGATGAGACTTCATTAAGATAATAATCCCCAAGCCCTAGAGGGTGCTCTCAGTAGGAATTAACATTCCCAAACAAGTAGATGCAATGCTCTTGTCCCTCAAGGCCTTTCAGCTCTCAAACCAATTGAGCTACTGTAATCCCCAAATACTTACCTTCTCAAATGGGTATGCAAGCTTCTCTTCTAAATGAAGTCATATAAACCTCGAGTAGCACCAGGCTAGTCTATGTCTTTTTGTATTTTTATTGGTCTCTATACTCTTAACTCCCTGACCGGCAGCTTTGTTAATGAAGGAAGCTCACTTTAATAAAATTACTATGTTTAGATGCTCATTATTAGAAGCTACATGCCAAATGCTAATTTAAAGCCCAGTCATTAAGGTTAAGAGGGTTTGTTGTGCACACTCCTTTACATAACTCATTCTGAGGCTGTTATAGAGCCATACTGGCTATTGCCTTTTTAAACAAGCCTGTCTGTCATACGTTCTTGTCCATGATTTGAACCTATCAATGTGATAAAGTCTTAATAAGCATGAAATCAATGACATTTGTTCACCGGAAAAAAAAAAAAAAAAGAGGGTTTATCGCTGCTATTCTTCAGTTTGCCTCACCATATGAAATCTGTAGTGGCTTTTCTAGCCTTTACCTGTAATATGTTCTATTACCATAGGGCCTGTCCTTCTTCTGATATGGAGCTGAGGTGTTTAGAGAATGTTCATAATTAGGTGTTATTCCTGCATCTTTTGGTCAGCTTTTAGAGATCCTGATGCCTAGGTAGCACTCCACACCAACTGAATCAGAATGTTGGCGGTAGGAACCCTAGGCATCAGTAGTTTTTAAAAGATCCCCAGGTGATTGCAATGTGCAATGAGGTTGAGAAACCACTGGCTTTACTTATTAACCATAAAGCTTAGAGTAGAGGTTCTTAACTCCTGGTAGCAATTTACTCCTCAGGATTAATTGACCTTCTAATAATGCACTTTACTTGAAAAAAAGATGTTATATAAATATAAGACTGTTTTTTGTTATTATATAGACTGTAAAAAAGCGCTGTTTTGTGGTAAAATATATATAACATAAAATTTAGCATGTTAACCATTTTGTACTGTTTAGTGGCATGAAGTACATTCACATCGTTGCACTACCATCACCACCATCCATCTCCAGAACTTTTTTCATTGTCCTAAACTGAAACTGTGTCCATTATATAGTAACTCCCAGAATAGCCTGCAGCCCGTGGCAGCCACCATGCCACTTTCTGTCTCTATAAATCTGACTGCTCTGGGTACTCATATAAGTGAAATTATGCAGTATATGTCTTTTTGTGACTGACTTATTTCAATTAGCATGATATCTTCAAGGCTAAACCATGTTGTAGCATGTGTCAGAATTTCCTAAATTTTTTAAGGCTAATTAATATTCCATTGTATGTATATACCACGTTTTGTTTATCCATTCATCTGTCCTTGGACACTTGGATTGCTTCCATCTTTCAGTCATTGTGAGTAATGCTGCTATGATCATGGATATACAAGAAGTGAATTTTAAGTAAAGATAAATAGGATGCTCATCTGGATAAATCGCTTGCTCTTCTTTTTTAAGATTTTGTTTATTTATTTGAGAGAGAGAGAGAGTGAAAGCCTGAGCAGGAGGCAGTGGGGGAGAGGGACAAGCAGACTCCCTGCTGAGCAGGGAGCCTGATGCGGCGGCTTGATCCCAGGACTCTGGGATCATAACCTGAGCCAAAGGCAGACGCCTAACCGACTGAGCCATCCAGGTGCCCCAAATCACTTGTTCTTTATGGATAGGTTGTAGTGTAGTTTACCACATGAGTTTACCTGCCTCTAGTGACTGGCCTGCCTTTTACAAAGTAGGGCAAAAATTAGTTACTATTCCATATGCTTTCTGGATTTTCTCAAATATGTTAGAATTATTTTATTGAATTAGCTCTCTTGCCCACTCTGTCGATCAATCCCACAAAAGCTGTGTTCTAGAAATATAATGATAAAAGTCTGTATCTAGAATTAAATTAAGGACTCGTGTTGTATAGTTTAGTTTAATTCCAAGTGCTACTACAGCAAAATTGTAAACTTCAAAACAAACCTATAAGCGTTCCCTGGTCTAGAAGTTATAAACCAGAAATATGTATGTTGCTCTAGAAGTTGTAAACTAATTAGCTTGAATCTAAAAGCCACATTATGATCTCTACTTCTGCCTGTGTTACTCAGGCCCTTTAGCCCTGCTTCTATACATGATCCTAGATTTTTGTATTACAAAATCTAGTACCTGAGCTAAGGGTTCACTTTTTAGTTCTTTCCTTTTTTTTTTTTTTTTTTTTAAGATTTATTTATTTATTTTAGGTGGGGAGGGGCAAAGGGAGAGGGAGAGAGAAACCCAAGCAGACCGCACTGAGCTCAGAGCCCGAGGTGGGGCCCTGAGGTCAAGACCCAGAGATCACAACCTGAGCTGAAACCTAGAGCAGATGCTTAAGCGACTGCGCCACCTAGGTGCCCTTAGTTCTTTACATTCTTGGTGAACCAACCCTGTTTGTCTCTTGACTTCCGTGAAGGGTATGTTTCTTTTTTACAACAGTTCAGATAGGTGTTCTACAAGAGAGCAGCTGTGTTGTCAGTAAGTGGAAATTTTATGGAGTCAGTCAACTTTGGAAAAATAGTGATTACTTATTCTAACATTGTATTTCTGAAGGCATGACTTTTTCATATTCCCACGTATTTTTCATATTCCACCCACTCTTTGTTACTGTATCAAAGAAATGAATTTTCATTTGTATGTGTATATTTCACTTTGATCCCCTTGACACTTTTCCTTAATTTTTCACTTCTAATAAAAGGCAGTTGAGGGGCGCCTGGGTGGCTCAGTCGGTTAAGCGTCTGCCTTCGGCTCAGGTCATGATCCCGGGGTCCTGGGATCGAGTCCCGCATCGGGCTCTCTGCTCGGTGGGAAGCCTGCTTCTCCCTCTCCCACTCCCCCTGCTTGTGTTCCCTCTCTGTCTCTCTCTCCGTCACATAAATAAATAAAAATCTTTAAAAAAAAAAAAAAGGCAGTTGAAATGAAAAGAGGCTCAGCCACATCACTGAAAAGATATAAATTGTACACTTTGCTGGTCTCATTGGGTTAACAACTGGGCTGCATCTGTGCGCTTTAGAGGTACAGGAATGACTGAAAACTGAGAATCTGATGAGAATATAATTTTAGATCCAATTCTACATTTAAACATGAGCAACTTGTTCTTCTTGTCTGAAGACTTATCTATCGAACTCCACAGTCTGAGAGGCTAAGAGTGAGTAAACAAACCTTCTTTCTTTCTAGATCTTCATCTGCTGGTGGATGTGGCCTGCAAGCAGGAGCACTTTCCAAAGGAGGAAGAATTAAAAGAGTGAGGAACGGATGACAAATGTGACATTGTGCACTAGCTGTAGCTGGAGGCAGACTAGCCTTGCACATGACACACTGTTGGGATTTTTTCAGTTCTGTTAAGGAAAAAAAAGTATTTTTGTTTTGTTAATTGAGAATTTTGTTAATTGAGAATTGGGACTTTGGTATTTACTACAGCTGTTCAGTTCAGACTATTTACCTTGACGAACTACTAAACATCAAGCAGCCGCCCCCTTTTTTTCTCTTTGCTGCCCAGATCCCTTTCAAATGAAAAGTCCTGGCCTTCTGTTGCAGTCAAAAAGCGTCTAAAAACTGCTGCATCTATGTACTGGAGAATAATCTGTGTGTGTGTGTGCTGATTTGCCGTCTTGCCACTCTCAAACTGTAGTCAGCACAACTCCAGGGGGAGTTCAGTCTATCTGTTTCAAGTCACAGTGTGATCCTTCTAGAGAAGATTGTGTGAGAAACAAAGGCATGTGAGGTCACCAAGATCACAGGTCTAAAGGGGTCAGGAATTCCAGGGAAGAAACTCTGAGAAAGAGCTAATTTTCTAAGTGATTAACCAGGAAATGCTCTTACTTCCTAACCCAGCATTCTGTTTCAAAAGCAAGGCATCCGGACTTGGACCATCCATCACATTTAACAACCCCTGATTCTTTTATATTAATGGGAGCATTCTTTTATTTTCATATCTTTCTTTAATTTTAATGATACATTATCATAAATGGTAAGAAGGTTTTGTTACATATCACTTATTTAAATGTCTTCTAAAGAAAAGTAATTTGTTTATTATATTTATAAATGCTGGTAGATTTAAAAGTTTTAAAGCTTTATATTTTTATTAATATTTCAGGATAGAAGGATAAAGGATGCATGTGTAAGATATTTATTTTGAAGGGGAAAATGTGTGAACAAAAACATTAAGAGATTTAACACTGTTTTCTTGCTTTAGCTTTTTATATTCAGTCTGTATAAATTCTCATCTATATGAGATCTTGTGTGCAAATTTTGGGAAAAACTTGATTAGTAGTCATTTAACGGAAGCTGTACCTCTGACATTTTTAATAATTTATGTCTGCTTTATGCTTCTGAGAGAATTTTGGATAATGGGATAGACCATAACATTTTTATTTTATCCCCTCTGTAGGATTCTAAATTCAAATAGGAAGATTGTGGGACCGGTTCTTAGGAGAGGTATCTTGGGTGTCCACTTTCTGTGGTTGATCCCTCACTTGCTCATCCAATGACAGCAAGAAACTTTCTGATTTTAAAGTCTTTTAAACTGGCTAGAACTTTCTTATTGGATTTTGTTTCAGTTGTCCTAATAAGAATTGCAGGAACAAAAGGAAAGCCTAAGAATATGAAACTAATTAAAAAGAAAAGACACTTAGTGATATGACATAAATACTATGCTACTCTTTGTGAGTGTAACAGTTCATTTCTTAAATCGCATTGTGCCTTTACAATGATGTCAAACCATAGAAATGTTACAGAGATAGTAGTTATTTGGAAAAGGATGATTTCTGTATTGGTGTGCTGTGACTCAGTTTAGGTATGAAGGTAGGTTCTGAAAAGTGACTTGTTTGGTCCATCTGATTAGACTGGTTGATGTCCATGTGATGGGCATTTATTCACCTTTATTAGCAAGGTTTAAAAGATGAACAAATTATCAAGACTCCTCCATCTTTTGGCCAGACTATGTATTTTGGCAGAGTATGTGAAGAGGAGACCCAATTTCCAAATGAAGGAACTTTGTCTTTTCTCTGTCACGTTGAGAAGCTGATAAACGGTGTAGGTGACATTCCTTCCCTTAATATGCCTTTTTAGCTTTGTATATGTTGAAAGAAATAATATCTTTTGAGGAAATGTGTCAAGCAGAAACCTTGGCATAGATTTGGTTTCAGTGGTTTTAAGGCTTAATTAATGAAATACCTTTATCAGCTTTCCAAACTTTTTTATATATGACTACAACAGACCAAGGAGCTGGATCTCCTGCTACACTCACATGCCTGCTACCTATCAACTAAAGCTATCATCACTGACTTGGGAAAAATGGCAAAAGATAAAATAAAATCTTTGTGTGAATTAGCCAGTAGGGCCTGACACATACTAACAAGGTTTCTGACTAGCACCTCAGTATTTCAGCACCTTAAGCATGATAAATTTCAGTCAGTCAACAATAAAGTGAGTGTTTCAACTGGACTTGTCTTGCTTGTTTTTACTGTTTTATTGGTGATCAATAGAAACCTCAGTTGTCATGACTATTATTAATAATAGCAAAATTTTAAGGAGAATGTGTTCTGTTTTTTAAAGAATCTAACTTTAAAAAAGTGTCAGGTTTTTTTGTTTTGTTTTGTTTTTTTCATTTGCAATTGAAGAGAGATTGAACAGAGATTGAATCTTTAAAATGCCATTAGGGATAAGGACAATTCTTGGACATGTTTATAGAAACTGGTTTTTTGGTTTTTTTTTTTGGGAAAGGATGAATAGTCTTCAGTAGCTTTAGTCAATCCAGATATGGAAATAGACCCTGAAGGATGATCTCTCTCATGGGTAGGATTAGGTAGAGTAGACGTCAGTGAGATGGGCATTTCATTACCACAGAAATGACAGCTTTATGACATCCCTTGGGAGTTGTGATATATCAACCCCTGCAGGATAAGCTGGAGATCTCTTGCTTGTCAATTCTGGTGACCTAGTAAACACAGTATATCAGGGAAGTAAACTATATAGGGCTGTTTGGGTGGATACTGAGTATCTCACGGGATACCCAGGTTCATGAAACATATTATCATCATTCCTAGATCTTGCAGTTTCCTCAAGAGAGGGCAACCACATCTATATTTTTTTTCCTTCTTTCACCTAAGTATGTATATTAACTCTTAGGTTTGTTTAGGTCTCTTAACTCCTTTGCAAGTTTCAAGCAGGAACAGGTGAGGCAAAGTCCATTGGTAGGTCACTTTTTGTTTAAAGATGTTTTTGCCTCTATCAAATATGTAGTAATGTATATTTTACATTATTTATGCTATGCTATTATGCAATATATATAAAATTAAAAATACAAAACCATAAGAGATTTTTAAAAATTCTTTTGAAAAGAGTTGTAAAGGTTATAGTTGCATTGTGTTCTTAAGGTCCAACCAATAAAGAAAACGTGCTAAATTAAGAATTTATTTTAGAGCTTATTTCTCTGCTCTATGTCAGTTATTAGGCCAAAATGTCAAAATTACTCTCATAAACCTTCTTTAGGGAAAAAATGCTCAAGGTGGAGAAAGCACTCATACTTTTTTGCTCTGGAGGCATTGTGTCATTGTTTTATAACCTACAATGCAATTATTGTTATCCACATTTTACAGATGATCAATTTGTATGTTCTCATTTGTACAATTAAAACATTTTTTAATCTTCTGTGCTTCTTACCACAACTAAAATTTAAGTGTAAAAACAATTTAAGTGTACACTTCCATAGTGTTAACCACATTCACATTGTTGTACATTTATACAGTTTGGAGAGATTATTGGCAATAGGTAAATAAAGTGTCTGGACACAGTCAAATATAATCTGGTAAATTTGAAAATTCAAATTTTAGAAACATATATTAGAAACTTTTGCATTCTAATGACAAGGTAACTAAAAAAGTTCATGATTGTGGTAGTTAACTAGCCAAGAATTGGTTTTCTTTTTGCCTTACATGCTTCTCATGAAGCGTATATATTTTACCCCTTTGCTTATATTTATGACATAGACTACTTGCAATCTTACACTGAGGGCATAGGTGTGATCCATAGTATTATTTCACTCTCCAAAGATGTGAGAAGAAAATAATAGGTTCCAGACTTCTGATATCACCCTGATCTAAAAGCTCCATACAGGCACAGTTTAGAAAAGAGCTGCTGAATTTAAATAAGTAAAAGCTGAAGAAAAACTATGTGTAAAATGGACAGGGTTCTTGTCAGGGTAGCAGACCTGAGACAGCAATAAGGACTATAGCACTGGATCACTTTATTCTAGCATTGTGCCGTTTATAGACACTAAAACCTGGAAAGAGCAGAAACCCCTTTGAAATTATATTTGTAAAATCTTGTGTCCGCTCTTTCACGTTCTGGGTTTTCATTATTTTATTCTCTTTATTTCCTCATACCACCATTTATGTTCTCTTGGGTGCAGAACCTGCTTAGATATCTGTTTGAGTGGACTTGATTTACGTGTGGTAGCTTGCTTACCCGGAGAAAGTTATTGAGCATTGAACTGGATGCAGTTTGGCTGTGGCTCAATAGAGGGAGTAGAGGAGCTGAGAGAGGAGAGAGAGCAAAAGAACGTGTCTGGCTCAGTTAAGTGCGCGCCCTGAAGCCCTGGCCCTAGCAGCCAGCCAGGAGGAGGGGTGGGGTGGGGCGGGGCGGGGAGGGGGGGTGGTTGCCTCTAGCTGCTCCACCCTCACTTTGTGTCAGCAGGTAGAGAGCGTGATTGCAGTCCCAGGGGAGGGAGTCAGAGCTAGAACACCAATTACAAACCACAGGCTTCCTGCTCTAGGGAGTTGATCCAGAATTGTCTTTCTGGAAGGGAAGCACTTGAATCTTTCCGAACTTTCCAAGCCCATCCATGATTCAGAGATACTGCTTTCTCCCTCTGGGATTTTCTGTGTTCCTGGTAGTGAATTGTTGCTGGTGTATTTGCTACTTTGCTCCTTTTCTCTCTCAAGATTTGATTATTTTATATGCTATTCGGGGAGAAAAAGAACTTTTGTTAGGAGATTTCAGAAATGATTTTGGATCCTCTATAAGTGCTTTTTAGAGTTCTTGGGAACAGTAGCTCTAAGCCTGGAGTAAATGTTTGCCTTTGACCTGCATGGATTATTTTTTCAGGCTGCGGAATTTCTCGGCACCTACCTGCAGTGTGGGGCCCTTGGTCTGGTTGCAGAGTAAGAAGGTGGAAGAAAGCTCTACTTGGTTAAGCAGTTGAAACCTTTTTTGAGCAGGACCTATAAAAGCATAATTGAATCTGTTTCACCCCCGTGGATTCCGGTGGGCCCGACAGCGCAACAGGTTTGCAGATTTCTTTTGAAATTCTTATTTTTCTCCCTCTGCCTCAGCAAAAGAGAAGGATCTATATAACAGGTTCATGTTCAATTGCTTGGCTTTTCAGCACTTATTCCAAAGACTTTATAAGATTTTTTTTAACTTGACCTCTGAACACGGCGGGCTTTGTGGTTGAAGTGCATTTATGTTTACTTAGGGGTGCACATTTTAATCTCTTAGAACTAAGATTTTGTTTGTACAAAGACCCAAGTTCTCAAGTGTGCCTAGAAATAGCACAGATCTATTTAGGCTTATTTTTACTTTTTCAGGATGTTCTACTTAGAGCCTGTACACTAATCACCTCCCGACTCCCCCTACCTTTTATTCCCGACCCCCTCAAGGAATTTGAACATGTGTTAGGAATAGTCCTTTGTTTTACTTAGGAACGTAGAAAATTAAAGATTATAAGATCTGGATAATAAAGTAGTTTCCAAAAGCATCTCCTGGGAAATCAAAGCGCTTGGCATTTTCAAGCAGGAGAATAAAAGCTGGAATCCCTAGGAGAGAACGGAAAATAAAGATAGAAATATCGTTTAACTGGGAAAAATAATTGGAAAGCTAACCTTCTCAAATACTCTTCTAATTTTGAAAGTTGGAAAAGGAGGTGATACTCAGGATTATCCTGTAATTTGTGAAGACATAAATTAGCATCTAATTTATAGGCAAATCTAGGTAGAACATTAAAAATGACAGTATATTTAACTTCATGAAAAGTATTATAAATTCAATGGGCCTAGAACTTTGGCTACACTAAAATACAGTTTAATGTGGAAACTTTTATGAATACATGTTGTAGCATCTTTGGATGTCTCTCAAGGTGTGGCCTGAAGTATCGTACCCTCTCCTCCGTTAAAAAACAAAACAAAACAAAACAACAACACTTTTTTTCCTGTGATCTTTATTCTTTTACCATTGACAAATTTTGTGGCTTAAAAAGGACCATCTCTTCATTTTCCGAGCTGGCGTTTTTCACTCTCACCTTCGATGCATGGCTTTCATTACTTACTTTGCCTTGTTTTGTTCATTAACATTGGGTTTAATGGTTCAGCAACTTGATGCATATGGAAGACCAGCACCGAGTGAACTGACATACTAAAGATTCGGGATGTGACATTCCACCTCAAGCAAAGTTGGAAATTCCAAAGAGAAGTGGTGATATCTTTACTAATCACAGTGAAGATGGGAGAAAATGACAGACCTGCAGCAGAAGTGGGCTGAAAACACCCTCTGCCCTGACAGATCAGGAATGCCACCTGTTCTTGGGAATATACTTTAGAGAAAGGAAGGGCCAAAATTACGACTTGGCTTTCGGAAACTGAAGCATCAATTCTCTTTTCCTCCATTTGTCTGGATCTGAGAAGCTGCATTTGGAATTGGCTCGTGGAAGCACTATGTATGGCCGAAGTGCATTGCTGCAGCTGGTAGCATGAGTGGTGGCCACCAGCTGCAGCTGGCTGCCCTCTGGCCCTGGCTGCTGATGGCTACCCTGCAGGCAGGCTTTGGACGCACAGGACTGGTACTGGGAGCAGCGGTGGAGTCGGAAAGATCAGCAGAGCAGAAAGCTATTATCCGAGTGATCCCCTTGAAAATGGACCCCACAGGAAAACTGAATCTCACTTTGGAAGGTGTTTTTGCTGGTGTTGCTGAAATAACTCCAGCAGAAGGAAAATTAATGCAGGTAAGGATAATTTATTATATTTCACTTTCCATTTGTTCGAACTATGCCTTTCTTCTTTTGTCTCTCAAACCAAATACCGTACAAGAGCTTCTGCTGTTTAGTTTTCTGTTTGTTTCCTCTTTTAAGGATATTGCCTTATTGGCATTCTAAAACAAATCCTTATTTCTGCTAAAGAAGAAACATGAAATTCCACATTTTAGAAGATCATCTGCTTATTTTTAACTCTGCTATTGCACTGCCTTTTTAGATCCCCCTAATAAGGCCATTCTTTGCAAGTGATGTATTCTGGCCACTATTTTTTGATAGATTAAATATGTATGGACTTGTATTTAATTGACATGAGGATCATACTTTATATCCTGTTTAAATTTAAAGTGAACACCGAAGAGGTTGATTTTTTTTATTGAGGTAAAATTGGTTTACAACATTATTTAGTTTTAGGTGTACAACATAATAATTTGATATTGTATGCATTACAAAGTGATCACCACAGTAAGTCTAGTTACCATCTGTTACCATACAATTGTGAGGAGGTTACAGTGGTCAGCAGCACCCTGAAATTCTAGAATGTCCTTAGAGCATATTTGATCACTGTGTCACTTTTAAAATTCGGTCAAGCTTGAATGCTATGGCTGGCTTTATACCACGTGTAGCACCCTATTGCTAAGCCCAAAATGGAGAGGACTGCATTACAAAATGGACACAAGGTGGAAACTTGCCTCCTTTGGTCTTGTCTACACATAATTTTATTTTTGAAAAAATTTTAATTTAACATTTTTTTTATTGACCCACAAAGCTTTTCAGACACAGTTTCTTAGGCTTTCAGGTTGTGAATTTTGTCTATAATTAATTCATAGCCTACTCTTTATGTATTGAATTTATTAACTGACTAGGGCCATAGCTTTTCATAGAATTGCTCATTCCCCATGGTGAAGATAGAGCCCAAAGGGCTGTACTTTTTTACTGTGGCATTCTAGTGTCTTACTCCATAGAATTATGTTCCTTATTGATTAAAATTCATTTTATAAAAGGGCACTTCTTGCTGTAGCTCTTGGGCATAGGTTACAATGTTATTAAGTATGATTTACTTCAGCATCCAGCCTCAGATTTTAATTGTGTGATATGAATAGAACCAAAGTATTATATGAATTCAAATTTTTGTCTACTTAAAGATGAGAAAATTTAACAAATTATAGAACTCTTCCAAACATGCATTTTTACGTACATGATTTTGTGGTTCTTCATGATCACTTTTTAGGCAATATTTTAAAACCGGGATAAATGAAGTGGAAGGAGAATTAGATGAAATGAAGGACTTGGCTATTCAGAAAAATAAACAGACAAAAAGAATGTATCTGGAAAAAATGGCAAAAGAATTTTTGGATAAGAGTCTATTCATTTAATCTGAGCTCTAGGATGGAATTAGGAATATTTAAAAGTTGAAATCACAAATAATTTGGACTGTGACTGGAAAGGAAACTTTCTTGCTGACCTTGCCTAGTTGATACCCTGAAGTGTGAGGTATATGCTCCATTTTCATTTTTTTCCATAAGTGATTTTACTTTTTAACCATATTTTGATATCTCTGAGGTCTTTGGGAGCCATACTAAGCTTTGTGTCTTATTAATGTCCTGTGGCAGCATCAGTGGGTTAATTATATGCTGCATAAAATAGTGTCTCTTTTATTTTAAATGTGTTGTCTTCTGTTATCATAAAGCTCTGTGTATTCATAATGGAAAAGGTATGTAACAGGGACTAGCTGGCATTCTCTTTGCCATTCATTATTTTACCAATCTTGATCATATCTTTGCTTATTCTACCCTTTTTCTTACTCTGGTAAATCCTGCTAATCTTTTTTTTTTTTTTTTTTTTTAGCTATTGACTTTTTAAAATGTTGTTTCTTTACTTTGTGATGAGGGAATTTCATTGTATCTATTATTAGCAAGGCCTTTCATGTTTTATTATAGGGTAGGTTTGCGTTCATTGGCAATTTTCAGTCTTTCTTCACTTTTTGTGTACACATAACTTTCTTTTAGGTCATTAATATACTTGTACACTAGCCTAATATTAATTGCTGGAGACTGTCAGTACTGGTCCTAGTTTATTGCCTATTAATCAATTTTTAATCCACAATAGTTACCAAATTGTCTTAATAGCCTCTTATGAGAGACTTTATTTTAAAAATATGAAAACAACCTTTTGGATGATATGCACCAGTTCTTCTTTATCTACTATTTGATTAATTCTTTCAAAGAACTCTAATGTGTTAGGGACACATGGTTTACACTTCTAGAATCCATGCTATTTGTTCCTTATCAGATTACAGTGCAGCTCAGGTTTACTCAACTGTGGTTAACCAAGTCTTCCATGTAACTGAAATTTATATCCCTTAGAGTTGTGCTTTGCTGCATTTCAGCTTGCTTGAGAGAGAGCTGTACCCTGGTGTTACAGATCTGAAGGCAGTCTTCTCTATTGGTCTTGAGGAATTTTAGATAATTCTATGTATCCTTTTGCCTATGAATTATTCTAGCTGCCTGTTAAGTTTGTCTCCAAAGATGTAGTCAGGCCTTTGTAAAATTGGCGATGCTCTGCACTGGCAAATGTAAAGGTACAAGAACAGTGATTAAAAAAAAAAAAATAGTAACCTTGTTGTGGTTTCTGGAATTCCCAGAGAGTTTCAGAAAATTTGACATTTCTTTACATTTTGTTCAATTAATCCATGTCAAGGAAACTTTCCATATCTCCTAACTCCTTGTCTGTGTCCTATAAAAAGGACTAAATGGTAGTGATTATAACTTCTTACTGTTTTTATTTTTCATTTGAATATAGTTTTTTCTCCTGGTTTATGCCATTGTAGATGGAAAATGTGCTAGAGCTTATGCACTATCTAACTGTCCAGTTTTCTGGTTTATTTACTTCTTGTCAATGTTTGTTTCTGTTATTTCTAGTAATGTTGCTGCTACCACTTCTATAAATGATTACAGTCCTATTTTCTTTTTCAATTCTTGTTCCTTATTTATAAATGTCATTCAGCAGGACAACTCAAAATCAATCTTTTGTCTTGAAGCAAAAGAGCGAGAGGATCGTAGCTTTGCACAAGAGAGGTCAACAATTCTTTGACCGTCACACTCTTCCTGCTTAGCGGGTTGTCCTGGATTTTCTTAGACTCTAGGATAAAGTATGATCAAGATTAGGTTGTATTGTCCTGAGGCTTCAGACCTACAGTGGCAACTGTGGTGGTTTAGCATTTTGCCACTAACAGTGAACACCTCCTGGACAAATTCCCCCTTGTGCAGTGTCTCTGCTTGCCCCTTAATTTACCTATTAGTCAACACGTAGCTCTCCTATCTTTGCATTTTTGCTTTATTTGTAGTCAGGACCTGAAATGAATTATTTGAGGAGGGAGAGAAATCTTTATAATTAAAGTTTTAGCCAAAGCCAAAGAGATAATGCTTTAGCAAACTGTAGTTGATGAAGTGACTACACTGTGACTCAAGGGGCTTGACTTTTAGCTCTGACTCTGTCACTACGTAGTTGGGTATATTTGGGACAAAATGGTTTTCATCTTTCTAGGCTTTAGAGTCCCCATCTGTAAAAATGAGAGATTCAAATATAATAGTGCACTGCGAACTTGTGCTGTTCACTTTACATGTATTAGCTCGTTGCATCCTCATAATAACTCTGTGAGAGAAGTACATTACTTTTATTCTTCACATTTTACAGTTAAGCAAACTGAGACTCAAAGTGTTATTATCTGCCAAGGTCATGTGGCTAGTAGGTGGCATAGTTGGAACTTGAACCCTAGAGCCCAAGCTTTTCCAGCTCTAGAATTCTGTACATCAAAAAGAATGCCACAAATGGGGCGCCTGGGTGGCTCAGTTGGTTAAGCAACTGCCTTCAGCTCAGGTCATGATCCTGGAGTCCCGGGATCGAGTCCCGCATCGGGCTCCCTGCTCGGCAGGGAGTCTGCTTCTCCCTCTGACCCTCCCCCCTCTCCTGCTCTCTCTCTCTCATTCTCTCTCTCAAATAAATAAATAAATCTTAAAAAAAAAAAAAAAAAAAGAATGCCACAAATGAACAGAACACCCATGTAGGCTTTGTATAAATGATTCATTTATTTCCAGACTAGAAAGGAATGAAAACGATGACTACTGTTTTCTGAGGTTGACCCAGAATACACTATATCCTGCTAATTTCTAATGATCTCTGTATTCCTTCTGTTTCTCTCATTTGTGTTTCATTTGCAACGATATTTGTAAATCAGAATGTTTATTTAATCACTATCTACCTTTTTATGTAACAACTTTCATTATCTTTCTCTTCGTTTTATAACAGACCATGGTAAGTTATCTAATACAGGAACCTGACATCATAGATTTTGAAATAGCATATGCATTGCTTTGCACAAGTTGGGGCTCCTTGGAAGCAGAGATTTCAAAGTTTTAGGATTTTGTTTCGAGGCCAGCCTTTAAAATAAGTATAAATATTCAAGGCACAGTCAACCATCAGTTATTTATGTTAATGGAGGTGCAGAATATCCAATTAATTTATAACTGACTCTGGAACAGAGTCAGAAGTACACCATCAGACGTAGTTCCACTGTGTGCACTCACAGTCTTAGGTGCTTGCCTTCTGCAGTCCCAGCTCAGAGCCTCTCTTGACTTGGCTTTGTTGTTAGAAGCCTGGCACCCAGAGGAGAGAGGGAAGCTACAGAATATGTTTAATGATAATTTTTCAAGTTAAGAAGGTTTCTCTTTTATAAGCACCCATCAAACAGATTTGTATACATAAAAGTTCTTTATTTCATGTGGAAATCCAGAAAATATTTTGTAAATTCAAATTCATAAATTGCTGTGGTTAATAGGAGGCAATAAATGAGCTGTACCTCTGGCTGTTACACCTATCAGGCTATTTAGTGTTTATTTAGCTGATTCTGGGGGTAGACATTTCCTTGGTTTTTGTAGTAAAGGGTTTGTGTGTGTTGTAATTTTCTTTATGTAAAAATTAGCCATAGTTTACTTTTTTTTTTTTTAAAGATTATCTATTAGTGACAGAGTGTGAGCAAGGGAGCGAGGAGTGGGAGGGGGAGAGAGAGTCCTAAACAGACTCTGTGCTGAGCATGGAACCCAACGTGGGTCTTGATGTGGGGCTTCATGCAGGGCTCAGTCTCATGACCCTGAGATCATGAGCTGAGCTGGAACCAATAGTTTACTTTTTATACAATATTAAAGACATTTCTGGGGCTCCTGGCTTTTGTTGTTGTTGTTTTTTAAGTAGCTCAGTGCCCACCGTGGAGCCCAACGCAGAGCTTAAACTCACGACCCTGAGATCAAAGCCTGGGCTCAGACTCTTAACTGACTGAGCTACACAGGTGACCCTGTTTGTTCTTGTTTTTAATAGAAGGGCTTTTACAATTTATTCACTGGAAAGTGTTGGGACGTTTTTTGCGTTTTTTCCTCTTATTTCTTTCAGATTGCTAAGTACAGTAGAGGAAAAAGATAAATGAGTACAGTACTATTTTATATGTCCTGTTAGGAACCAGAATTGGTAGAGTAGGGTATTGTTAGAGAAGAGTGTGTTGATGATGTTCCATTGAATTTACATAGTAGTTTTCTTTCAAGAAGCTTAAAATGATTCACAAATACCCGCAAGCCAAATAAGAATAAGTGGTATTTACTCCATTTTACAGAAAAGGAAACATAATGGGGGAGAGAAAGCAAATAGATTATCCAAGAACAAAGTTGCACAGAGATGGACCCAGTCTGCTCTGCAGGAGATAGATGAGTAATCCAATTTTTCAGGTTTCCAAGGATGTGGATTTCTCTGGAATCAGTTCTACGGAGTGGGAATTCTAAAAAGCTAAATTATTGTCAAAGGCTGAGATATCTACTCTATTTGGGCCTATGTTGCTCAGTGTGATGATCCATTCAAAAAACTATTGGTGAAGCAGTTTGACAACTTTATGTCTCAAAAAGCCTTATGAGCCCGTGCTCTGACCTGCATTCATTGTTCTTTTCCCCACTGTTATTGGGGCAAAAGCCAAAGTCTTTACAACGACCTGTAAGGCCCATCAGGATCTGCGTGGCACCCTGACTTTTTACTTCCTCACTCTGCCGTAGTCACTCTGCCCTCCTCGTTGTCCTTCCGGTAAGCCAGGCATACTCCCAACCCAAGGCCCTTCCACGTGTGAGTCCCACTTATACCCCAGGTATTTTCTTCGTGTAGTCTCTCAGATGTCATCCCCAGGTATCAAATATGCTTTCTCAGTGAGGCCTTCCTAGACTGTCCTATGCTGAAGGGCTCTTCCTATTCCCTCCTGGGCTCATATTCTCCTTCCCTGCTTTGTTTTTCTTCATAAACATTGCCATGTGACATACAGTAATATTTACTTTTGTACTTGTCTCTGTCCCCTTGGTGGAATATGAGCTCTGTGAAAGCAGGGATTTTTGTCTCCTTAGTTCAGAGCTGTATTCTTGGGAGTAGTGTCTTAGTATACTTAGTGCCTTAGATGTAATAGGTACTCAATAAGTATTTATTGAATAAATGTAAGGAACATGATGGTGGTGCTGAGTAACTCTGATACCTGGGAGATAACTGTAGGATGAAACAGATTTATTTATGTCATCACATTTCTAAGTATACTATGAGGTCAATTATTTTGAGTGCTTTGGGTTTGATATAACATGCTCCATTCCTTTACTCCTCTGACTTTCAGACAGCACAGTATCTCCTTGATTGCTGCTTCTAAATTATAAACATGGCTATAATCAATATGTTTGAGGTGCTCCTTTACACAGCATTTATTTGGTTTAATAGAGAGCTCAACCTCTGCTTTTTAGGAAATTCTGATTTTCCAAGAAAGATTTATTGGGGTACTACTTTAAATCTGTGATTATAAGATATTGGCATATATCCAAAGGACCTCACCTTCTTAGTCCTTAAACTTGTGATTCCCAGTTCTGGTTTTGAGGTACCCTAACACAGTGATTTTTAATCCTTTTTTGGTGTCACAGACTCCTTTGAGGATTTGAGAAAAGTTGCTGACCATATGTACTTACAATTTTGCATAAAATCTCAGTGAGTTGAAAGAGTCTTTGAGATACAGGGATCTAAGGACTCCAGATTAATGACTGCTATCCTAGAATAATCCCGATTATTTCAAGAAACAATACCAAATTCTCAAAACTAATTTATCCTCAGCTTACTTAATTTAAAAAGTATTTGTATAGGGGCGCCTGGGTGGCTCAGTTGGCTGGGCAGCCGACTCTTGATTTGATTTCGGGTCATGGGATTGGGGTCGTGGGATTGAGCCCCTGCCAGGCTCTGTGCTCAGCATAGAGTCTGCTTGTCCCTCTCCCTGCCCCTTCCCCCATTCGCACATACTCTCTCTCTAAAATAAATAAAATCTTAAAAAAAAGTGTTTCTATACATTACTTGAAGTCAAATAGACAACAGTATTATGATGCAGTTGTAAGAAGGTTGGCCTGACCTAAGATGACCTCAGATGTAAAAATTGGTATGTGACAAGCATCTACTTATATTGATTTAGTAAAGGAATTGTGCTCTCCAGATATTAAGTGGAACCACATCAATTCAAAATGTGCTTACAACCCTCTCATTATGGTGTTTTCATGGAAAGGTCCATAAGAATAAAGAATATTTTACTAATTAGTTTTGATATAAGTAGAACAATTGTGGCTGTATATGTCTGTTTGATTACTAAATTCAAAAAACAGAGATTGTAAAACTAACTTTGGTTACTTTCTATTTTTTTTTTTTGGTTTCTATCCTTTACGCTCTACTGCTTTTCCTAGGGTAGAATTCATTGGGCCCTTAAATTTCTATTTGCTATAATGGAAAACTTTGTATCTTTTAAAAAAAAGTTTGTTGTTCCTTGCTTGTTTGTTTTTAAAAATACCAGATAAGCTACTTTAGCTACTGTAATTATTTATTTATTTATTTATTTGAGAGAGAGAGAGAGAGCACATGAGAGGGGGGAGGGTCAGAGGGAGAAGCAGACCCCCTGCCGAGCAGGGAGCCCGATATGGGACTCGATCCCGGGACTCCAGGATCATGACCTGAGCCGAAGGCAGTCGCTTAACCAACTGAGCCACCCAGGTGCCCCTCTAATTTTTTTTTTTTAAAGATTTTATTTATTTATTTGACGGAGAGAGAGAGCGAGAGCAGGAACACAAGCAGGGGGAATGGGAGAGGGAGAAGCAGGCTTCTTGCTGAGCAGGGAGCCTGATGTGGGACTTGATCTCGGGACCCTGGGATCATGACCTGGGCCGAAGGCAGATGCTTAACGACTGAGCCACCCTGGCGCCCTAGCTACTCTAATTTTGATCTGGGTTCTAAACATTACAGTTCATGAATACATTTTGTTTTGTTTGATACTTTTTAATATATTGGAATTTGTGTTTAATATATGCAAGTTCGGAAACACCAAAATAATCAAGGTGATTTAAGTTAGAGGTTTTTTTGAGAGTTATAAGCACAGGCTCACATTTCTCTTGGAGATAGGAAATTAAATTATTTAGAAATTCTAATCCTTGGAATTTGAAGCAGTGGTAGTTGTTTAAGATGGCAACATAACTATCTTCAATACCACTACTTGTTTTTTAAAAAATCTAGGATACTTCTGTTATGATGGAAAGTAACCATAATACAACTATAATTTAAGTAGCATAATCAGTTATCATGTGCCTACCAATTTTATGCATGCTTATATATCAAAAGGGTACTATTAGGCATATATAAATATATGATAATTGGGAAACACTGTTGCTGTTGTTATTTCTGTAGAATAATTTGGATGAGACTGCAGGCTTTATGTTTTATGCCTGTTGATCTTGCTATTTCCTAAAAACTGATTATGGATTCCCATTCTTTTTTTCCCTAAACCATTTTGTACAGTCTTGTGAATTATCCTCTCAAAAAAAAAAAAAGAAAAGAAAAGAAAAAGAAATCTTTTATGTGATACAGGTTTCAGGTTCTTTCATTTTTGTATCTTCTGCTTAGAACCATGTTGGTATCTGAATTTACAATTCTGTGGCCAAGTTTTTAAAACTTTGTGAAGGACTTTATTGGCCTTATACTAAAATGAAATCCTATTCAGTTTTCCATACCTAGGGTAAAATACAGGTCAGGCTATTCCATTTGTAAAATATAATCATCAAATTTCAAGCTAGAAAAAACACCTAATCCAATCATTTCATTTTACAGATGAAGAAATAGATTAGTAGTTTGCCAAAGAGCTGCCAATCTACTGCCATATTTTACTGGCCAGCATTTTTAACAAACTTGTTTATTTACTTTAAACTTTTTGGGGGGTCATTACAGGGAGATTAAAAAGCAGATGTTGGGGTGCCTGGGTGGCTCAGTTGGTTAAGCGACTGCCTTCAGCTCAGGTCATGATCCTGGAGTCCCAGGTTCGAGTCCCGCATCGGGCTCCCTGCTTGGCAGGGAGTCTGCTTCTCCCTCTGACCCTCCTCCCTCTCATGCTCTCTGTCTCTCATTCTCTCTCTCTCAAATAAATAAATAAAATCTTTAAAAAAAAACAGATGTTGGCAGAGATTTTTCCCTGAGCATTCCATTAAGAAGATATTATAGATTGCCATAGGGTCTCTTTCCTCTTTGATCCCTAGTCAACCAGAAGGCATACTTTAAAATAAGTGAACAAACAAAAAATATCTTGCCACAACTTAGCATTACTTTACATGGTGCATATGTCATTTATTCTGCTGTAGATAGCCTGTTGACCTGAATTGTCTCCTCAAAGCAGTAGAGACTTTTTATGAAATCTAGGCCAAGAACCTTACCCAGACTGGGGGCTGCACTGGATTCTCTCAATGTCTTATAATGTGGGTTTCCTACGTTGTGCCAAACGCTGTGGCAGGGCCGGTGGGAATACAAAGAACAGCACCCTAGCCTAGTCCTACTGAGGAAAACAGCAGAAGACAGTATGAGATAAATGCCAAACAAGAGGTGCAGGTGTGGATGCGTTAGAATGCCGATTTTGGTTCTCTCGGGAGTCTTTCACATGACTGTGGTAGTTCTGTTTCACAGTCCCCTAGGACTAAAGAAAAAACAAACAAAAATAAGATTTTAACCTAGGCAACTTCAAGTAGCTTCAAGCTAGAGGACAACTACAAGCCAGTCATACCTTCTAATTTTCACTGTTATCAGTTAAATATAGGTTATAATATTGCCTGTATAAATATTCCTGTATGTGTAATGCTCATCTGTAGCATTTTCACTAGGATTTCAAATAAACACCATGGTTTTCTTCTCAAATTGCAAATTTTCTAAAATGTACAAGAAATTCTTGTTAAGTTTCAGTAAAATTAAAACAACATTTAGCTTTAGACAGAATCCAACATATATATTAGGAGTTCTGTTTGAATTGAGAATCTCACTAGCTCAGTTTTAATTCTTTTCAAACTGCATAAAAGAAGAAATAAATACTAAGACTGTGTAGAAGGTGGATGGTATTTGAATATCATCTCTATTCAGCAAAATTTGTTTCTAATACCAAGGTTTTAAAAAATTATTGACTGTAGTCATCAGTATCTGTTATTTCCATTCTCTAAAATGTGTTATGACTTCAGTATAATATGAGGGATATAAATGCTAACTCTGGAAGAGTGTACGTGTCTCCTGTGACAACAACAGTAGGCTGTTACCTGCTCTGAAGTTCGTAAGCTGTATGGTTATACAGCATATATTTTTATCGCCATTAGAGATTATGTGGAATTTAGTTGTCCCCTTTGGGTATACGAAAAGTCCATAGGTGCCTTGTGACCATTTAAAAAGTAAATAACATAACCTATCATCTGTTGGGGTACAGTTGGTAGGGTAACTAAATGATCTTTAAGATCCTGGGGCGCCTGGGTGGTTCAGTCGATTAAGCATCTGCCTTTGGCTCAGGTCATGATCTTGGGGTTCTGGGATCGAGTCCTGCCTTGGGCTCTGGGCTCAGTGGGGAGCCTCCTCTTCCTCTCCCTCTGCCCCTCCCTCTGCTCACGCACGCTTTCTCCTTCTCTCTCAAATAAATAAATAAAATCTTAAAAAAAAAAATCTTTAAGATCCTTTCTAGCTCTAAACAGAGTTTATGTTTGCCCTAGAAATAGACTTAGTATATTAAAGGGACATGTAACTTGCTTATTTATTTCTTTTCCCTGAGATAAAATTTATTTGGTAGGTAGTACAAAAAAATCTGACTAAATTCCTTAAAGTCACACAACAAATTGGTAGCAAAGTGAAGCATCAGACTCAGGTGCACTCCCAGGCCTCTGGCCTTTACTGCCTTTACATTAAGTTAAAACACACAAAAATGAGTTTTTCTCTGGAGATTTATATTTTAAAATATCTGCAGTGGATTGAGGACTCTTATTCTAAATTCCTCATCAAGGTGTCGCAGCCACCAAACCACACTGCCTTCAGTCATGAGCCTACATCTAAGTGAATCTGAACCTTCAGAAAGGTTTGGAAAAGCCATAGATAACCTAGAGCCAGTCTGGGCCATAGCAGTAAAAGGATGATGTGTCTGATGCTAAAATACTTTGTGAAGTTGAATTATCAGAGATAAGCTGAATAATTACACTAGAAAGAAGGATTTCAGAGCAGCTGGTAGGTTTTCACATGTGGGACTAGGGGTTAGAGCTCTAGTCTGCAAGCATCTGGAGGCCTCTGGGAAGGAGTGGAAATGGGGCCATCTGATTAGTAACTATGCCTTGTTATTAAACCGTGACTTTCTGCATTGTATATCCCCCAGAGTTGGAAAACTTCCGCTGGCAAAAAAAAAGGGAAGGGCTGCCATGCTGTTGCTGAGGGCCATACAGTAGACACAGAAGTGCCTTCTTACAGGCCTGCAGCAGAAGCAGCCTGTATAGGCAGGCCCGGTCCCCTCAAAGACTGGGAATCCGATTCTTTCCCCAGGGGGTTTCCAACTAGTTTGCACTTCAGAAAAATCTTTTCTTTCTCCTGCTGTTCACGCCCTGCAAAGAATTTTCTTCCAACCAAAGAAATTGTTTTATAATCAAAGATCCTTGTCCTTGGTTGTTGGACATCAAAGAAAGTTTGGAGGAGACTGGGGGATTATGTGAGTGCCTAGAATTTATTTTGAATGCAAATTCGCAACATTAGCAGGTCCCCCCAAAGAATATACTCATTTCAGAGTTGGGAAAGAGCCTAATACAACTTAAGTGTGTATTCCTCCTTGGTTGGATGTACCCCAGTAAGCTACAAATGAGATGAATAGCTCCATCTGGACTTAATTCTGTATGTTTGGTTACTCTACCTGCCCTTTTAAAACCTAATATCGGGAAACATGAGGATCTATTGGTAAACTTGAAACAACAAAGAAATCTTTTTTAACCTTCAATACTTCAACTTTTTGGGAATTTGGGGTTTCTCCCAGGGCCATTGATGATATCACCAATATTGGGAGCCGCATTCCCTGCATTCTCTGCTGTCTCTGAGGTGTTGATGATGTCATTTTCTCTCACAAAGGAAAACCTCAGCACCCTGAGGGCCTGAACTCAGGTCTTGGCAGGTAAATGAAGGAGGAACTTACTTCTGGATTTAAACAGTTAGATTGACTCAGGCATAAAGAGGCACAACCATGTTAAGTACTAGCTTCACAGCCTCATCTCTGGGGCCTGAATAGACCATTTATTATTTAGGGAGAATTAACACTGTAACGTTCAGAAATTATTTTCTGGATCAGAACAATGATTAATATTTTGGTTCTTGCAGTCAGGGCATTTATAGGCCGTTGTTCCAAGAGATTATGGCTGCTTCTTAAATATCCTCCGAATCCATGAATTTTTCCAAGCTTTTCCAGAACCCATTTTATCTGACTTTCTTTCCTAGAGTAGATTAACAACAACAAAAACAAGAATTAGAAAAAATAAAGTAGTGGATAGGACAGATTTAGGCAGAGTTATGCCCTGGACAAAGTACATTCTTGTTATTTTAATTTTGGCTCTGTGGTTATGAGCAGAAGAGAGCATTTGGTCTAGGAGATCTCTTCTGTCCCTTCACTGCAACCACAAAGTAATGGTTGGAAATAGAATTCCAGGAACACCAAAAATGCTCAGTTTCCAAGAGTGGCAGCCCCAGTGCCCGCACAAGGATTCTTTGAGCACGCTTCCTCATAGCCTTCTTGTGGTGTCCTTGTGGTTAGGAGCCTACATCATCAGTCACAAAGGCTTGCCCTGAAGACAAACCTGGTAAAAATGTCAGTTGTCTATCTTTGCCACCAAAACCAATCCTTTATATTTTTACTCTGTTCTAAACTAACACGCTCTAGGTTTTTAGAGAAAAGACAGTTTCTTTAAAGGAATCATCAACTGACCACTCTCACAACATTTTAAGAGCACTAGTTTGTACTAGGAGGGTAAGTCAGAATGTGCGGGGTAGGCAGGATTTGCCAGAAGTTTTTATTCCACTCAGCAGTGTCAAACTAACTTGCCTGCGTTACTCCTGTGCAGGTATTGGATTACAGTTTGGGGGGTTTTTTTATACTAAGAATATATGGGTAAAATTCACTGAAATTTAAGAATGTCCCTTTTAAAAGTTTATAAAGGGGAATAGGGAAGTGAACTATAAGGGAAAAGCCTAACCTGCAATCTTTCAATTTCGTAACCTTATTTCTCCTGAGTTGATGTGTACTTGAACCAAATTAATAACATTGTATGAAATGCTCTAGTTTTTCCAGCAATATCAATCTTAAAGGCATGGAACAGGATTTGGCATTTTGTTTCCATTTTTATTGTTTTGTTTTCTAAAGGGAAGTTTGAGTTGGAGCCTGTCTGGCAGGATTCCATACTTCTACCAAACCACCTGTCCTGGCAGAGACAATGGAATCAAAAGTCAAGTTCTTAATGACTGCACCTGCCTTGTAAGTGCTGCCAGAAGATCTGATTTTCTCCTGTGGCCAAACTCTACCCAGAAACTATAGTAATTGGCACCCAAACAGTGGGCGCATATGCCCAAGAACATGGATGCCCCAATTTCAGGAGGACTAGTACTAGTTCTCCGTTGACTTCTGAGGTAGTCTTTTGCATCATATTCAATGATTATTTTACTGTTAATCAAATGGAGGAGATGTAGCTTTCTGGTTCACTGGTTTTCAAGATTTTTGTCAGGTCTACCAAGGATGATGGATTGTTTGGTAATTTATTATTTAGAAATTGTCTTGCTCAATTATGCCTCTGCTAATCATGAAGGGGAGAATATGATCTACTTAAAAGAGATCAGGAACATTATCTCCAAAGTCAGAACACCATGCGGTGTTTTCCAGAAGAAGCTACCATTTGTCCCTGCTTCTTTTTCCGTTTCCCAGAAATGTAAGTTACCCTATGGGTCACCAGTTGAACGCTCTCTGATTAGGCAGTTGTTTTGGAGGCCAGCTAACTTCCTTGATGAGGACGTTTTCTTTTTGAATTATCGAAGTGTATCTTGGGTTCCCTCAGGGCAGAGTTACTTCATTGTGTTCTAACTTTATGTGTAACTGGAGGCCTTCTGGCCTAAGAAACATAATTTCTGTCACCAATCAGATAATTGAAAATAATATGCCCACCAGATAGTGCTCTTTGCACAGTATTCACATATAATGATATAATAATAAGGCATAAAGGGTGTTCTAAAATGAGTGACAACATCCTACAGTGAACAGAGCTCTCAGTGGTCTTGTGTTTTGTTTTCGGTTTTGTATTATTTATTTATTTTGGAAAGAGAGAGCATGCGCAGAGAGGGGGGTGCAGAGGGAGAGGGAGAGAGAAACTTAAGCAGACTCCACACTGAGCGTAGAGCCCAATGTGGGGCCCAGTGTGTGCCCGACGTGGGGCTCAATCTCACAACCGTGAGATCACAAACCTGAGATCACCACCTGAGCTGGAACCAAGAGTCCGATGCTTAATCGACTGAGCCGCTCAGGCACTCCAGTAGTCTTGTGTTTTAATCTCAGCTCTGATCCTTGAGGAAAAATGCTTAACTTCTTTGAGCCTGTGTCCTCATGAGTAAAATGAGGATAATAGGTGCCTGGGTGGCTCAGTTGGTTAAACGTCCAACTCTTGACTTCGGCTCAGGTCACGATCTCAGGGTCGTGAGATTGAACCCGGCATTGGGCTCTGCTCTCAGTGTGGAGTCTGCTTCTCTCCCTCTCTTTTTCCCTCTACCACTGCCCCTCCCCCTACTCACACTTGGTCTCTCTCAAATAAATCTTTTAAAAAAATAAAATAGGGGCGCCTGGGTGGCTCAGTCGTTAAGCGTCTGCCTTTGGCTCAGGTCACGATCCCAGGGTCTTGGGATCGAGTCCCACATCGGGCTCCCTGCTCAGTGGGAAGCCTACTTCTCCCTCTCCCACTCCCCCTGCTTGTGTTCCCTCTCTTGCTGTGTCCCTCTCTGTCAAATAAATAAATAAAATAAAATGGGGATAATAGTAATAGTCTGCCAACCTGAAATGAAATGAGAATTGTCTTTGGAAAATTGCAAATGTAAGGTATTGTTATTATTAATAGTAATTAGACTTGAGCTCTTTCTCATTCACCTAATTACTGTAAGAAATATCATTAAGTTTGAGGGTTACTGAGCTCAGTTAACCTATTTGAATTCAATTTGGCATTATCCTAAGATGACTAAGAATAAGACTGTTTCTGCTTTTTTAGTGTAGCTAAAAAGTTCTTTAGATTCAAAATCTTGTGGGCCAAAGGGCAGATGAAATGTTACCCATACTGGCGTAACAGGTAGCCTTAATGGCTTAGAGAATGACTAATGGCATGTGGGCTCTAGGGTGGGAACTTCAGTTCTGTTCCTGCCTTGCTTGTGCCATGGTGAATCACTTGCCCTCCCTGGACCTTTGTACAACATGTAGCTGGTCTACACTGGTGAGCCCATTAGCTTCCTTCCAGGATCAATGAGGTGATCACTGACACAACACAAAACAGCTATTTTCCTAAGTTTTCACTGCTCAGAGTCAGAGGGGTCCTAGAACCATATTACCTATCACTCTTACATTTTCCCTTTTTGAAATTTTGGAGTATTCTTTTAATTGCTGCTACCCTGAAACAATTGTTCGGGATGCAGAAGCTCCCAGCTTCCTGTGTAGCTTTGCAGCTGTGTTCTAAGGGATAGAAGGAGAGGCGTTCAGGACTGTGAAGGGAACTAATTTACCCGGTTCATTATACTTGTACTGTGCTGGTCCCAACATGTTGTTCTTTGAAGCTCAGCAGGTAAGTTTCTCTAGCCTGTTTGGAAATTACCCCACAAGTCCCTGAGACTCCCAGTTCCCCATCTGAGAAGTAATAGATCAAAATGAGAATAAGCAGTTTCAGTCATAGCACCTATCCGATATTTTTGGCCTGGAAATCATTTTTAGGTAAAGATATCCTTTGAGGCATCTCAGGGACTAATATTCTGCAGTATGGAAAAATCTGTATTCCACACTGTAACTTTACCAGTTTGAAGTCTCTCCCCAAAACAGGTAAATAATGGGATAAAGGTAATTATGGGTTTTCTCATCTTTTCTACTTACCTGTTCCTTGTTGTGATTAAACACACGTAGCTTATAACTCTTTTAGAAACAAACTGAATTACCATTATTACCCTTTCAACACTTGCATGGTGTTATAATCCATTTCAATCACAGTTCGACATAGTGGGAGTCAGGAGACAGTGTGTATGGGGAAGATGGAGGGCGCAAATGTTTTCCCTTGTACTAGTTTTGGGAAGAGTCCTTCTCTAAAGGTACTTCTTGGGGAAATCTGTTTTCTTCTCAAGGCCTAATAAAGATTAGTGAGAGATGTCTGCAAAGCATTTGAAGCTCTTTGAAATAGAGGCATGGATAAAGACTCAGTATCATTGTTATTATCATTAAAAAGGAAAGCCCAGCATGTGATGTTTTGGGTCACTTCCAGCGGCCTTTTTTGATGTTCATGATTTCTTTTTTGACCTTTACCTCTTGATATCTTTATACATTTATTGACACCATTGGACAAAGTCTTGAGATGCTGAGTAATAGGGTATTAAGAATGAATGCCTGCTAGCCTCCATTTCTATGGGGGGAATGTCTGAAAATGTATTTAAAGTATATAGTTCAGGGCGCCTGGCTGGCTCAGTTGTTAAGCGTCTGCCTTCAGTTCAGGTCATGGTCCCGGGGTCCTGGGATCGAGTCCCACATCGGGCTCCTTGCTCAGCGGGAAGCCTGCTTCTCCCTCTCCCACTCCCCCTGCTTGTGTCCCCTCTCTTGCTGTGTCTCTCTCTGTCGAATAAATGAATAAAATCTTAAAAAAAAAAATAATAAAGTATATAGTTCAGGGGCACCTGGGTGGCCCAGTTGGTTAAGCGTTCGGCTCAGGACCTGGGATCGAACCCCACATCAGGCTTCCTGCTCAGTGAGGAGTCTGCTTCTCCCTCTGCCCCTCCCCCCAACTCATGCGTGCTCTCTCTCTCTCAAATAAATAAAAATCTTTGAAAAAAAAAATAGTTCAGGTTTCTGTCTTTGGATACTTTTATTGTTCACATTTGGTAATCTTGGTGCCAAACTTAATTTAATATCTGATCACTTGAATTTTTATTTCCAATTCTATTCCTTCCTGAGTTTTATAGGAAAATTTTCACCAACTAGAATAAATACCAAATAAACTGGGATATCCATCCATATTGCGTTTATGAGTTAGAGATAAATTAAAAGGAAGAAACTGATATAAAGGATCTAAACAAATAATATAAGAACTTCCTAGGGGCACCATTGTAAGTTCAGCCAATCTCCTGTACTTCAGAATGTAAATTATTTCATGCTAAAAATGATCATAATGATATCCTTATACCAAAGATACCAAATAAAGGCTAAATATGTTCGGTTATAATGTATTTAGGCAGGAAAGTGTACCAATACATTTTAGAAAGGGATTCTGTGGTACAGATTACATTTTAAAAGACTTCCTTCTGGTCCTTAGCAAGCTAAATAAATCACAAACTTTTATTTTATGCTTTCTGTATTCAAGGACTTGCGCTAATCAGAATATTCTCTTCCATGATTGGCAGCCGCATTTAAGAATTGAGTAGAATTAATGCTCAATTTCTTTTTTTAATGCTGTTGGTCTTTCCTTTTGAGTTTGTGGTGTTGCTCTGTGTTTCATTAAGAAAAAAGAAAAGAAAAGGTGACCCTAGTCGATGCATTGTTTATTTGTTTTAGATTTTAAATGGTTATTCTACAATAAAGTTTGCTTGTATACACACATATATTTTTCCCCCCTAGCTTTTCAACTGAGTTTGTTTTTTTTTCAATCCCCACCTCAATTTCTGCATCTCTACACACACAGATTTTTGTACTTCTAAGCTTAGCTTTCACCAAAGAAAAGTAAAGTAGAAAAAAAAATTGAAAATATTCATCCGAACCAGAGGAAACTCAACAGATTCTATAGGAAATTGGTTAGGAGGATGGAATACATTATGCCAACCACTATAGAAAATTATTTGAAATTAACATCATGTTTAGCAAAAGCAACCACCCTGAAACTACTAATAATGGTAATAGTATGTATTTGTGTCTATATATACATGAAGGATTGAAAATGAGTGTTTAGATTAGAATGAATAATATATATTAGATATATATTTGTAAATAACATTGTATATGTTATATAGAGAATTTATATTCATATACATAGAACATATATATGGAATATGTATGTACATATTCTAAATACTTACTTTCCATCCTTTAGGGGAAGCTACTTCCTCTATGCAAACTTTGGACCAGTCTCTGAAAATAGTTGCCTTTCGAGACCCTAAAGCCAAATTACTTATCTGGCTTTTGAAATTTTGCCTATTGAGAGAAAGGATGGTCACAGGCAAAATGGATAACCTTAGGACATTCCCCCTGTGTTCTTTTCCCTGACTCCTGCTCTACCACCCATAATTTCAGTTAAATTTACTTAGCTGAAAACGATCAATTCTAACCTCAAACTGATGTCTTTTGCTCTGTTTCAGCCTTGTCTCCGATTCAGCGTGTTGGAGCTGGCTTTCTTCTCTTTCTCGTTAATTTCTGCTTGCTCATCTCTCCCTAGTGGTGTGGACTCTCTCCTTAGGAATTTTTACCAGGGTGGCTCAGTAGTTAAGCATCTGACCCTTGATTTCGTTCGGCTCCCGTCGTGATCTTGGGTTGTGGTTGCTTAAGACTCTCTCTCTTTCCCTCTTCCTCTGCCCCTCCCCCCCCCAAAAAAGAATTTTTACCTACATAATGGTCCTTCTATGACGTTTCTCTCATTTTCATTTTGGGGTCATAAAAAAAAATCTGCGCCCACTGTCGAAAGTCTCTTCTCACTATGAAGATCTATCACTCTTGTATCCTCCACATTGTGTTGGTCTTATTTAGGTTGGGCTTTTGATGACCTGGCCTGTTCCTTGGTAAGTCATGTAGTGTACCAGATTCACTGTATATCTTCACTCATAGTTTTGTTGAATAAGTTGACGTGCTGCTGCTGTTTTCATCTGGAGATGGTGTTCCACAGGCTGCGTTAACAGGACCTGCCCGTTGTGTTACGTGCTGACCGCTGTGTCTTCCCATCAGAAAGAAAGATCCTTTCTTCCTCCCTATCAAATGAAAGCTTAGATTTTAGAGAAAATTACAAAACACAGCAAATGTAAGAGAAGAACTGAAATCAGAGCATCTGTGGTTTTCTCTATCCTTAATGGTAAAGCATCTTCCTGGAGAATTTTATTGTAATATGTTGATGAAATGTTTATAGTAATCCCTTTGCAGTTTGCTTAGAGGGTAGTTTCTAAGCAGCAGTTCCTGCATCATCTAGAAAACTTTTAGCTGGAGAAACCACATTTCTTTTCTTTCTCAAGTGGCAGAACCGGTCTAATTTTTTTTTTTTTTTTGAGTTTGTTTAATACTTGATCTTTATGGTGAGGGACTAAGTTACATGATCTTCCTTCCAAAAGAATGTTTCTCAGATTTTTGTGTTTTATAGCTTTCTGATTTCATTGCCATCATAGGTTTACTTGTCAAGGAAGTGTGAGTATCTCTAGGAGTTCAAGTGTGCACAGTAGTAAACTGTCTTTCATAAAGAAGGAATAACTTCATGCTATTGCTATGATAGTGGGTTTGGATGCATCTTACCATGGATCCTGAGCTCTAATCAGAAATCATTGAGCCATGTGTATGTTTAAAGCTAGGGAACTTACCAACACATTACATCGCCTCATATTGATAATGCCTTTTCCACAATCTTTGGATAGGTAGGTCATGCTATGACAGACCATTTGGCTGCCTTAAAGCCATTACCTTATATTTTTCCTCAAAGGAGTTTCAGATCCTGCTTAATATTTGCTAGTTTTACTAAGTAGTGAAGGCAGAGAGGTTCTAGTAGTAATCTTGTGAAGAAGGAAATTGGTGTTTCTTATCTATTTTCCATATATTGTCAATCTGTCCAAGTAAACCTATTATATGGAAAACTGATAAGGAACTTTGTTTTCTTCTTGATATACTTGCCTGCCCAGCACCATGCCCCACGTTGGAGAACGCTGTGGGAGAGTGTCGGCTCTCTAGATAAGGTGGAATATCTGTAAAATAGCTGAACCATTGTGCCTCCATAGATTTGCACAACCCTGAAGGTGAGAGGAGTTGGGAGGATGAAAGAGGGCCATCTCCTTGCCCCCAACATTCCTAAAGTTCAAAGACACAGCTGGTGTTCCAGTGTGGAACCCATGCATCTGGAGCAGTCCAATTCCTAGCGAGGTAACACTACAGGCTTCCTGGTATCCTTGAAAATATTCATTTCCTGGCCCTTGCCCTTTCCTGGGAATCATCTCCTCAAGTCCTTCTATCCTTTTGTTGGCCTGCTTTGAACTTCTTGTGTATTAATCTCTTTTACAAAGCAAGGGCTGTAAGCAGTGGATAGTAAGTACTGCAGTTGTACTCTCAACTGCCCAATGTGAGGAGGATTGTTGAACTGTCTTGTTTCTGCATAAAAAAAAAACTGCAAGGGCACCTGGGTGGCTCATTCAGTTGAGCGTCTGACTCTTGATTTCGGCTCAGGTCCTGATCTCAGAGTCATGGGATCGAGCCCTGCATTGGGTTCCCTGCTCAGTGGGGAGTCTGCTTGAGGATTCTCTCTCTCCCCCCCCGCCCCTCCCCCCACTTGAGCTGCTGTCTCTCTCTCTAATAAATAAAAATAAAATCTTAAAAAAAAAACCAAAAACCGCAATTCTCTGAGTCCTTGTATACTTGACTTCTTCCGTTTCCCTAATGGTTTACTAAATTGTTTTCATTTGTACAATATCCAATGCATTGCTTGTTTTCATTCTATCTGATATCAAGTCATTGTTAACCACCTATTTAGAGAGGCTAGAGGCATCTTCTCTTCTTTCTTTGAAGCTACTTTCTAGAAGATTATGGGGCCAAATTCTAAGGGATTATCTGGAATTTCTTCATAAAATTCAACATCAACTGATAGGATTTACTTTTGTAATTTTACCTCAAACTTACCACTGCGTCATATTCTTTCTACAGTTTCAGTGCAAACAAGATTTTGATTTGTATTCTTTTTTTTTTTATTCTAAAAATCAAACTGACCTCTATCTAATCTTACCCACCCCAGGAGAGAAGAGTATCCCCATATAGATAGTAGTCTAGAGAATGTTGGAAGTGCTTTTTTGAAGCAACTCAGTATCTAATTGTGTTTCTGTTCAAGCCTTGTTCAAGTAAATGCACATGGGTTGTGGTCTGTTGCAGAAAATATAAACATTACAATGAGTCTCAAAAATCAGGTCAGTTTCCTAATCTATACTGCAATCAAAATAGTAATGTCAAGTTCACCCCCACCTCAAGGTAGATAGTCTGAAGAATTATCTTCTAACATGATGTCCTATCCTCCACTACACAGGGTAGGTCACCAGCTGCTCCATAATAGCAACATTGCTCAGCAAGTTAGGACAGGAGAATAAAACAACCATATCCAGTTGAGGCTGTAAAGAAAATTCAAGGGAACACAATGTAATAATGATGATTATATTCATATATGGATAGAAGAATATGAATTGCATGCATTGTCCCCAGATTTTCTTGTGAGAGCATTTTGTGATAAGTCATATAATGTCTATTCCCTCATCAGGCCATGTATGGAAGTAAAAAAGCCATATAACCCTTCCTTAGCCTTTGAAGACAGGTATTCCTCTTTGAGAGAGTTCTGGAGTGAATGTGCAACTGTCTTATATATTGACTTGAGATTTCTAAGGCTTAGGTGTGGGGGCTGCCATTGACTCCACTTCCAAATATATTCAGGGGCCAATAGGTGGTTAATAAAGAAATAGTAGAAACTCCCTACTACCTTACTTTGGAGTCCACAAGTTAGCATTTAGTTAAATAATAACTAGACTTGGTGTTCCCTGGCTTGAGTGCTCTTTAATATTTGCTGCCCCCAGAAAGCTTTTCTGGCGTTCTTGGTGTTAAGTCTCTTTTTCGGTCATAAGCTAGCCAGTTTTCCATTATATCTTATGATTAACTGTCTGTATTTGTGTGAAAAACATTTTGATAATGCTCAAACAGATGACATTTGGTCTCTTGAGACTCACCTCAATAAAGAGGTGTCTTCTTAGCTTCCCTTAACTTTATTTACTATCACCTTTGAAGTCTCTTATTCTGTCTTGGTCTTGAGATGATGTTCTTTCTCAACTTAGCTATTGCTCTGAGAAAAAAAGTCTACTTCCCTCCACCCTCTGTATGCTGCCCCATAATAAATCCAGCCTTGCAGAGCTGATGTCTTAGGGGCTTCTGTTTCATGTGGTGGGTGCAGATTTCTGCTTCACTTCAAGGGTCTTGTTTCCCTACTCTCATCAACCTCTAGCTGCCCGCAGTGAAGGCTGTTACTTACCTACACCTCCTAACCTGCTTAGAGAGGAATCCGGTTCTTCTGGCCATAGTGCTGACCTTGACCCTTTCCCCAATCCTGAGCAGTTCTGGAAACTCTGCCCCCTCAGCACCTAATTCATGCCTGATTCTCTAACTTTCTTGCCCTGGCCTCAGGAGAGAGAGCACATTCTGAACACTCCTCCTTTTGTGTCGGCATCTCTGTGAGGTGCTTTGGAAGGACTCCAGCCAGGCATGGAAGGGCTCTTTGATAATATCTGACGGGTGGGTAAGAATTTCGGGCACCTGGCCAAGATACACATAGCCTGTAATAGTTAACTCAGTCTGTAAACAGTTCAAACGGCACTGAGAGGCCGTCAGTTATTACATTAGAAGAAGCCTTTCATCTCTCTTGCTTAGAAGCCAGGCGTCCAGCATTGGCCCTCACTGTGGCGATTGGAAGCATAGCCACCGAGGCCCGAGACATGCAGGGCCGTACAATGGAGCCTGCTCCGACTGACTGACTTCCAGACTTTCAGCATTGGAGCAATAACTAAATCATTCATTTCCTTTTGTTCTGCACCTGGCTGATGCTGGAAGGAAAAAGGGGGGAAAAAAAAAGAAAGAAAACCTTGACCAGGAATACATAGTGGGGAAGGAATTATCATCAGAGATTGGAAATTTCATTTTCAGCTCAATTTTCCTACCCACATTCGTGTTCTCAAACCTTTACAGCCTCACCATTGACGTGCTCGTTTGCTCCAAATTGAATCCAACTTTGGTCCTCAGTATACCCCATGTCTTCCATTAGCTTTACAGTTATTCAGTATTACTGGACCCAAGTACAAGGCATGAGGCTCTGCTCTGGAGAGGGCCCAAAGGGGCGTAAGATAACAGACGTCCTGCCCTCAAGGTGCTTACTAATTGAGACCTTAAGATAATACTAGATATATTCTAGAGATAACTGCCACCATGAGAGTTTATAACACGTGCCAACTAAGGCATACAGTGAGTTTCTGTGGGAGCTCACAGTAAGGAGAAAGAACAGCAACATGGACAAGAGTGATCAGGGAAACTTGTTTCCAGTTCTCTGAGAAATCTTACATTCAGTCCTTTTCTTTTTATTACTTTCTTGTCTTTCATATTTCTCATCAGTTTTCTTATGCCTTTTTCATTAAATTGCTGATTTTGCTATAGCCACATATTGAGTGTTCCAGGCATATAGTAAATGGAATCGTTAAGCCTCTTTTAGAATTTTTCTGATGAATAGAATTTTGCAAAAGTAGAGTTATGAGACCTGCCTTCCCACGGGGCATCCTGATACCAAGCGCAACTTACTCTAAGCATCTTAATTGTGGAAGACCCTTTGCTGATGAATATTTTTAAAGATGTTCAGAGTAGTTTTAAGGCTGTCATTGCTGAAGCAGTTTATGGTACATAACACAGGAGCAAAATTTAGATTAGGCCATAGGTTTTAAGTGAACGAGAGAAATAAAATCCTACACTCATTGTATTCAAGGTGAGCACCAAGCACCAGATTTTGCCCCTTACACCAGACTCCCAAGTGTAAAGCAGCTAGAGTCTTTTTCTCTTCAAAACAGTATCTTAACACTTGCCTCGTTTACTTCAACTGAAGGAAAAGGATACAGCCATAAGACATTCTTGCAGAAAAAAGCCAGGACTTTTTTGGGGGGAGAGCTGCATTATATAGTCAACTTGACTAGGGGCCCTCATGACTTAGTTAGAAAGCTCTGATCTCAGGCCTCTTTATTTTCTTTGTTTCATTTTCCGTTTTGCTCAGCTTTCTGGATCACCTTTTCATTCCCTTTACATATTTTGGGGTTTGTTTCTGACTTACTATCCAAGTTCCCTTTGCTGATTCTGAATATAGCTTTAGAGGAGCATGGATAAAATAAAAGAGAAGGCATGGCTTGAGGATGTGCAACCTTGTGCTCCATCCTGTGTTCCGCTTCTGATTTACCGATCTGCTGAGGATGAGCCCTTTCTGTTATCCAGGATGACTAATACTTTCCTCTAATTCATAGAAAAAACCAAAACACAAAACAGCTCAGTCTTAAAAAAAGAAATCAAGTCCTTTAGAAGAAAATAAGTACTAGAGAAAACAAAACCAAGTTTCTTTACCATTTGCTCAGCATTGTTATTTGTTCATGGTAAACAGGAGAGTGGTTATTTGAAAGGACATATTAAATCACGTTTATACAGTAGAATTGTAGAAATACAAAATTTATAAGGTACGTACACCAGGAAGCTTCGTGGCTTGCTCTCTGATCCACCCAATTCAATGCCCTGGCTAATTCTGAGGTCATTTACCGTAAGGTTTAACAGGAGGAAACAGTGGAGGGAGTCCCTGCTCTTCTACCCAAATATAGTCTGTTTTTTTGGGAAATGATCATTCTTGAATTTTGGCTTCTCATCCTCATTGTTTTCCTTATGCATGTAGTAAGGCAACTGCCTAGAATCATTTTGGTCCCTCTAGATCAGCGCTTCACAGATTTTAAGGTATATCAGAGTCAGTTTTAGAAGGCTTGTTAAAACACAGATTACTGGGCCCTACCCCCAGAGTTTCTGATTCCATATGCCTGAAGGGAGGCCTGAAAATTTGCATGTCTAACAAATTCCCATGTGATACTGATGCTGCTGGGTCTTGGGGACTAAATTTTGAGACCCACTGCTCTAGGTTAATAAGCACGAGGATGTTAACAGATAGCCACAGCATCCCACTTGCATTGAAGTGACTGTGACTTTACTACCTGAAAGCGAACTCTTGGTGAGGAGAGAATTTGTCCCACTTGCAGAGACTGAGTGGCCTGAAGGCTAGATCACTTACCTACAGGTCCCTGGCAGATGGCTTACGGACTCTTCGAAGCAGCAGGTAGCTTGTGGGAGCTTCCTTTTAGAAAAACTACTAGCTGGCCTACAGACCTAGCAATAGGACATAAGGAGAAGAAAACCAATGCTTTTGATTAGCTTCTGTATCTTCCTCAGAAGATTCCAAGGTTGCCTTGCCTTTAGGAGTTCTCATTTTTCTTCTATCCACTTCCCTGAGCCACAGAACCTTTTAGGTTGTACATGAGGTAATTTTAGAAGCTAAGTGAGTGGAATTTCACTCTTGAGAGGCAGGCTACACAGCACCATCTCTTCTGGATTTATTGCGGTGGGACTAGTTCAAGCGAACCAACAACCACAAACTCTGCTTTAATTGGATTCACTGATATAGCCATTTTAACTTTTTCTAACTTAATATTTAAAATGTTATAGCAATAGTACTATATCTGGAGACATAAACAGTATTTGGCAGATTTGTATCTCCAGTCCTGTCCTTGCACTCAAACTCTGATTCTTATTTCAAATTGCGTATAGGATTTAAATGTTCATCTCTAATTCAGCATTTCCAAGACTGAATTAGTTTTCCCTGTGCAAAATTAACTTCTTTTTCCAATATTCTTCTTTGGGTTGATGCAACTCCCCACCCCCTCACCACCCCCCACCAATTCTCCAGGTGTAGAACCTTTAGCTCCTTTATTCTTATAGTTCGATCTGTCAGCAAGTACTTTCAACACTTCTTTCATAATTTTTGTGATTCATCCTTTCACCTTTTAACTGTTACCACCAGAGTTCAAGCTCTCATCGTGCCATGCTGGATTCTGGAACAGCTCTCTAACTGGCTTTCCTACCCCCAGTTTCTTTTCATTCCACTATCGTTTTTACTCTGATACGCCATTGTGTTTAAAATACTGTTTTTAGTATTTTAGATCCCCTTGCTTAAGAATTTAGAGTGATTCCCTTTTGTCATATGCCAGCAGGGTCTAGCTCTTATTTCCGCATTCAGCGGCTTTCACAATTTGACCCTACCTCAGTTATCTAAACTGTCTCTGCAGGTCTATTTTTCAGTCATGTAAGTCTTCTTGTACTTTGAAGACTTGAGAGAAACTGATCAAGAACCCTGCTTTTCCTCTCCCTTGGCCCCATGTTTTTTCTCAAGGGTGTAGCTGGGAAGTTCCCAAAATCCATTTGACAGAACCTATGGATCAGTATGCCCTTATTTTATATATGTGGTTATTCTTCTTACTCAATTCAGTCTTCCTTAGGGGCTAGCTTAAGATTCATCACCTTGGGGAACCTGGGTGGCTCAGTCAGTTGGGTGTCTGCCTTCGGCTCAGGTCATGATCTCAGGGTCCTGGGATGGAGCCCCACATCGGGCTCCCTGCTCAGTGGGGAGCCTGCTTCTCCCTCTCCCTCTGCCTGCCACTCTGCTTACTTGTGCTTTCTCTCTCTCTGTCAAATAAATAAAATCTTAAAAAAAAAAAAAAAGATTCATCACCTCCACAAAGCCCACGGGACCTATTGGCTGTGCCACACAATGTGACACTCGATAGTATACCATTTTATGCCACCATTTAGTTGTGTTCATATGTTACCTCCCTAATAAGACCTCCCTATAACCCCTGGGCTGGATCTAACATAATTTTGGGAAGAAGATAAATGTTCATCAAACACTTGCCAACTAAGAGACCATATTTCAGGCCCATTCTGATGTGCCCATGGGGCAAATCTTCATGTGTACCCATCCAGCATCCTACTCAATAGCAATATCACATGACTCTCTATATCTTGACAAGGAGCATTTGGGAGCTACTGATCTTCCTTGTAACAAAGGGTTTGGGAAGAAAATTGTAGCAGCTGCTATTTTAGGGAGAAAGATGGCTCCAGAAATAGGCCTGATAGTGTCCAGGCTAAGAATCAGACTTAGTGATAGAGAGCAACTCTGCTAGTTAGGTGTTTGGCTCGGAAGGGAGTTCAGCTCTGAAATATTTCAGGTAGGTGTGAACTGAGCAATTAGATATGTTGCTACTTTCTGAAGTAAGCCTACCTAAAGGCAAAAGCATGGCCCGATGACTGGGTGATTACTCCCGCACTGTGAGTTCTCATTTGTAAGCTACACAGAGGTACCCACCCGAACAAACACTAATGAAGAAGCAAAGGAAAATGCCCAGAACCTAAATGTAGTCATTGTGTCAACAGCAATATCAGATAAGGTGATTTTTATGGAGTGGGGGTGTGGTGGGGAGAAGAGTCGACGCACCTGTGGTTGGTGATTCAGAAACTTGGTGCCACATTATATGGCACCGTGAAGCCACCTTATGTTCCAGCCACCCCATGGTGGCTGATGTCATATAATTACCCACTTGCTAACTGGGCCAAGAGGAAATGGATTGGATGAAAGCCAGAGGAAGGTGTAGTTACCTTGTAGTTGAGCCACAGTCAGAACCTATGAAACCAGATGGCTTTGGGGGACTTCTTCCTATGCCAGTGAAGCCATTGACATCGTCAACCTCAGAGTGGTTGATTTCTTACAGGTGTCATGTGTTTCTGCTTGCCTATTCCTAAAACAGGTATGTTCTTATCTGAATTTATTCAAATGAGCTCCATGGCTCACAAATTGCCAAATTATGATATCTCAATCAGGAACAGGGTCCAGACAATTCCTGTTGGCTGAACTAGGACTGAACTTAATTCTAGACTGACTCAGCTTCTCTGTTAAAGTTGTTTGAAATTCTGATATCCCGCCAGAGATTGTTTCTGAAGAGTTCTCAGTGTGAAGTATGAGTCACAAACAAATGGGCTCTCGGAAGACCAAAAGCACAAGCTCTCAATGTTAATTCAGCATGCATTTATTGGTTGCCTGTTATATTAAGGCGATGTGCTCTGTGGGATATAAAGAAAACCCTGCCTTCAATTTAGGAGCTATGAATATGAAGGAGAAGGTGAAAAGTGCCACACCATAAATACAAACAAGTTGATTGGGACATTTCAGATGAAGAAAAGATTCTTCATGAGAGAGGTAGCATATAAGTGTGCCCTTGAGTGAAAAGTAGCATTTTAAAAAGTGACAGGATAGGAGTAAAGGCAATCCAAGAGGATGCTAGAGAAGAGTAAGACCATTTGGGTTGGACAAGCAGTACAGTACATTTAGGAGAGAAGTGGGAATAAAGCTGAAAAAGCAGAGGGGAAGAGGAAGGAATTAATACTTTTTGAGTGCCTACTGTGTGCAGGAAATGCTGGTACTTTAAATATGTTATTTAATCTCTACAATGATATTCTTGCATGGGTAGTGGTACCTGCATTTTTTTTACCCATAAAGAAACCAAGACTCACGAGGTTAGGATACCCACTCAAAGTCACACACATCTTTCAAGTGACAGAGCTGAAATGTGAAACCAGGTCGTCTGATTCCAAAGCCAGTGCAGAGAGCACTGAAGCCTTGATTTGGTAGGCTAAGGAGTTCGAATTTAATTCAGAAGGCAGTGGAGAGTCATTGATGGTATTTGAACAGGAGAACAATATGATTGGTGCTGTATTTAGGAAGATTGCTTTTGCAGAGATAAAGAGAGAGCTTTAGAATGGTGAGAGACTGGAGACTAGTTAAAAGCCTATCGTAATGCTTCAGACTCCAGGGGCGTAGAGAAGGTAGGTTTCCAAGAGGAATTTGAGTGATTGGATGCAGGAAGGGGGGGTTGTAATGACTCCGAGGTGCTCAGCCTGGGTCTCTAATGACAGTGCCATTAACAAAAACAGATGAGTTAAGAGAAGTTATTGGCTTAGGATGGAGTACAGGGAGAAGATGATATGTACGTTTGGTATATTTGAGTTGGAGGTACCAGAAAGACTTCAAAGAAATAATGTGTAACAGGAATTTTGTAGTGTAGGATAATTTGACTTAGGAGACAAATTTTGGAATTAGTGAAGATATTAGGGTGAATAAGAACCCCAGAAGAAATTAATAATAGAAATCAGAGAACATCTCCTTTTATTTATTTATTTATTTTTAAGATTTTATTTATTTGAGAGAGAGAGCATGAGCAGGGGGAGCAGCAGAGGGAGAATGAGAAGCAGACTCCCTGCTGAGCAGGGAGCCCGATGCGGGGCTTGATCCCGGGACCCCGGGATCACGACCTGAGCCAAAGGCAGACACCCAACTGACTGAGCCACCCAGGCGCCCCTGCATCTCCTTATATTTACATGAGAGGAAGAAGAAGAGAAGAGGAAGAAAGAGGCAACAAATGAGGGACAGAGAAGTGGGGAGAGAGAATAGAACAGCATTATGTGACAAGCAGCAAGTAGGGAGAGTGTGAAGAGGGGATGTTCAACACATCAGAAGTAAGTTAGGGATTTTGGTCTTGCTTTAGCATCAGTCCACTTTCTTAGAAAACAACTGGCACCATACATCCTTTGTCCCCTCTTCTTTCAACTCTGTTATGGAGGAAATTAGTCAACCAGGAGAACTGTTTTCCTATTAAAGATGTATTTGGTGATCACATTTTAGATTTAAGCTAGTGAGAGCTCTCAGTTTGCTGCTGGCAAAATAAAGTGAACGTTACAGGTCTTGCTCTAAATCATAGGGGCTTTAGTTCCCAAGGAGGCTCTTAGAATTTTGGCGCTTTTATTCCTTTACTGTGTGGCTCTTCTTATGGTCTGCCACACCTCCTTTCATTATATTTAATACATGTCATCCATGCCCAGAATTCGGGATTCCTGGTTGCAAGCGCAATATGCACTGTGCTTTCTCTTCAACCTAGTTTGTAAGATGGGTGGTACTAATAAGGGAGAATAAAATAGCTAATGAAGGATTGTAAAGTACTTTGCTGATATAAAACACAACATCAAAGCCGAATAATAGTCTTAATTCAGGGCAAAGGTTCCATTAGCAGGGTAAAAATAAAAAGGACGAAGGGTAGTGTTGCTTTGTACCTTGATAACAGCGTACAAATCAGAAGTGCTGCTGTTGATCCTCATTGCCCTGTGAACTCTCAACCCACAAACTTGGCTCCACTCCTTCCTAACTCTCCAAGGACTTCCCTTACCCACTAAGTCTGGTGATGGCACCTCTCCAAATGTCCTGACCAATGCAAACAGGAACTCTTCAGCAGAAGCTAACTGAGAAGACTCCTCTTCCATTTATCAGCACTCTGATTATCTTTTCGTATCTTTTACTATCTGCACTTAGCAAGAAAAATAAAGAGATTTGAGCAATTAGGAAGTAACAAAGAACTCATAGTTCACAAAGAGCGAGTCAAGGATGCTTGGAATATTTGAACATACAAGCACCTCTGGCGTGAGGTGGCCTGTCTACATCGGCAGGACCAGAGTGGGCTGGAGGGCCGAGCAGGCTGTGGGGAGGCTGAAACAGGAAAGGCGATGATACCAAGTGGCTCCTCAGCTGAAGCCTTTAAAATTTGGGCTTCAGACACATCAGCTTTTCAGAGTAGAAGGATGGAGAAAAGAAATAAGATTCATCTCTCATTCCACTTAAGGTAAGAAAAATGTTATCTAAATACATCATTTCATTTCATGTTAATCTGACCCACTTGGAAAAAATATGGAATACTATTGGCAGTAAATCAGCTCTGAGTTTTTCCAGACCTTTTCCATGCAGATCACTGGCCCGAGTCCTCATAAAATCTTGGTAGGAACTGAAGTTCACCAGAGACACTCAGCCAACACTATGGCCTGTGGCCTGTGGGGGGCAAGAGTTTCTTTGAGTCAATACTGTAGGGATAAAAAGACAGATAAAATTGTTTTTAATAGTCTCTAATTGGTTCCTATCCTGAAAGAGCTTCCCATCAGATCTGGGAGATTAGACAAAAGGACCCAAAAGGACAAGGGAGCGCTTTCAAAATAATATCACAAGAATAAGTTCTTCTGCCCATTCATTCTGCATTGTCTTAGTGAGGATGTGCTGTGATCTGTGAATTTGCATTCCCCGTGTGTTGTTGGACAATGGCCTTGAGCCCCTTGTGTGTGAGCCTGTGTATGCATGAGCATAGGTTTACAGTTAGGCTTTAGTCCCTTGAGAGCAGGAGCCCACTCCCTTTTTTGGCAGGGGGAGACGCTTTCCCTCCCATGAGGGATTATGTTCAACTCAGCACATTGATACCGAGGGAAGACAATAGAAGAGTAACTGGGGATGGGTTATTAAGCAGGAAGATTTTCCTGAAAGAAGTGAGTTTTGTTCAGGGTTATGGAGGAGATTTAGGCGTGATATAAAAAGGAAGGGAGCAAACTCTCCCTTAAGAGGTCAAAACACTGTAAAGCTGACTTTAAAACCTAAACTTACAGGGAGTATACAGGAGGTTTTCGAAGAGAAAGCAGAAATCTGAAAGTAAGCCTATCCTGATCAAATGACAAAGAAACCACCAAATTTATTTGATCTCACATCTGTTTATTAAAACAGATAATTCTACATGCATTTTTTTCTTCACATCTACTGTGTGCCTGGCATTATGCTCATTGATGAATAAGGCCTAGTTCCTGACTTGAAATAGCTCAGGATCTACTTTCGAGGGAGGAGGAAAGGGCTAATATTTTATTGAAATCTAAGAACCAGGCATTGTATTGATACAACTGTAAGAGGTAAGTGTCGTGTAAGAATTTTGAATCTATCATTTTAGGGGACTGGTGGGGGAAGTGTTTAATTCCGAGGACTGAAGGCTGCTCAGAAGATTACAGAAGGACTTGGCTGAGAGGTTAAGGGTGAAAAGGGGAGGAAAGCTGCAGGACTTAGACCTTGGAGTCTGGCTCACAGGGGAAGGGGAGGTGCCTTTTTTTCTCTGTAGAGCCAAGGAGATAGGGAAAGGCCCATGAGAAGAAAGGAAAAGGAGTTTAGCAGAGAACCAAACTACTTTCCCAGCTCATACTTTTTTTTTTTTTTGGTAAAAGACTACTTCAGAGCCAAGACACTGTTTTTCTGGTTTCATTGTCTTTAATGTTAGAACCCTGCCAGAAGAGGCCCCTTAGAGATCTTACTCTTTAATTCCTAGGAGCCCAAGAGATGCTGCTATGAGGAATTACTAACATCTTCAGAGGACGGAAACACCACTGGCACCAATGCCAAAATACCCAGGCACTATGCACGGAGACCCAGTGAAGTGCTGATGCCCAAATGCAGTCCCCTCCAGGCTCTCACAACACCATCTTTCACTTGTTCTTTTATCTCCTGCCTGGAAGGCTCCACTGTGGGTGGGAATAAAAATCTACTCTCCTGTTGCATCCAGGCTGCTGCCAGTGGTCTGTTTGCCTTGTTCTTTCCTGGCCAGTCATTAAACAGTTCCCCCAAAGCAGGCCTCTTCCCCAGGGCCACCCCATGGACGGGATTCAGAGCTGTGGTCAAAGGGCTGTCAGCAGTTGGGCTGGAACCTTTGGGTTGTCTCCAACACAAGCGTCTTCTGACTGTTGCCTCTTCGGAACAGAAGCCTCCTTGGCCCGGTCTCAACCCCCAGTGGCTTCTGAGGACAGACTCTGGGCATCCGAGTTGGCCGGTGGCTTGAATAATTTTGTCCTCCTCCTAATGTGATTTCTTAGTGCAACTACCTTATCTCCGCTCTATTGTTTCTTGACCGAAGCGCAGGCCCATGCTCCATTTTCTCCCCGCTCACTTTCCAGTGTAAATGCAACCTTGTGTGTTACTGCCCAGGAGCTGGGGATGGGGCTCAGCCAAGCAAATGCCATTAACTTCCCATCCCCGCTCACAATGTGGCAATTAGAACCTGAGTGTAGATTTAGTTGAGCTGGCCCATCTGGTTACAATATCTGCCCTCAGAGGACGTATAAGCACTGCGGCAAGCGACTGGCACAGAGTTTGTGGGGCAACCTGAAATTCCTACAACCTCCGAGCAGCAGACTAGGCCTGAAAGACATGGGATGTGGGGAATAACTAGATTAATGCAGCTACTTCACACTCTTGCGTGTAAACTCACCAAACTTAGCAATGCTTGCGTAGCTCTGCTGGTAGTCCTGATATGCCTCTGGCGTATTGAAGTGAATAATCTGATTTCCTCAAGTTTCATTTCTTTGGTCGTTTTTCACAAAGCCTATCTGGTTTTAGTCTTTGGCCTTTTCAGCATTAAAATCTTAACATAAATAATTACTTAAGCAACCCCAACACTACCTGGTTCCAGCAGGGCTCTAAATTCCTACCACCTCTGGCATGAATTTGGCCGCAAGAAGAACTGCAAAATCGTAAAGCAGACTGTGTCAAGGCTGTCCTCAAGGAGCACACCGGCTCAGGCTGGAGCACTTGTGGGAGTGCTGTTCACTGCCTTACTGTGGTAAGAGTGAAGGCCAAAGCCTCTTGGACCCCTCTCTTGGAAATGGGAGGGCAGGTGTCACCCTAGCAATATTGTCACCCGTGCCAAGACCTCAGCTCTTCTGCAGATGACCTCTTTTAACAAGACTTAGGTAAATGAGGGGCCTCAAGTGGTGCTTCCTGAAGGAGGGAGGTCAGTGAAGGGGGTAGGGTCTCCCGGGACAGTGGTCACTGAATGGCAGAACACAGCTGACATCTCAGGACCTCTTAGTGTGGGATTCTTAGAGGTTTGATCCCTGAGATCCACACCTGGTGGAGGAGAGGAGTTCAAACTGCGTGACTGGGGTGTCTTCTAAGGTCTTGACCTTCGTGGGCCTCAGAATCGTGGTATCCTATTTCATAGCTTTCCTTCTAAAGAGCATTGATGTGTAACTAAAATGGTATTTGGTGAGCTCCCTCTCCTTTGCTCCTAACTTCATGAATAGCTTCCTGGTGCCCCTGTAACCAGAGGTCATTCTGGGCTGAGTCAGGACAAACCCTGTTTCTGTGTGGGAATAGAATGGACAGAAGCTCTACCTCTTGGGTGGCTGAGATTTTCCTCCTTCTCTCTGTCTGATTATTGCCAGATAAGCTTCTTTTCTGATATCAGTTTATTTCAAAAGCAACTTAGACAGTTAGCTCTTTCTTCTTTCTCCTCCCTTCTTCCTGATCATGACTCTGCTTATGACCCTGTGAACCACCCATCCATAGATGCCAAACAAGGTGTGGGGTCAGGAAAACCCCACCATGGGGGCCATTTTAGGGTCATGAGGTCCATTTACATCATGGAGCTTGGCCAGGATCCGAGACGAAGAGAGATGAATTTTTTTTTTTTTTTTAAGATTTTATTTATTTTTTAGAGAGCGAGCGAGAGAGAAACAGCATGAGAGGGGAGAGGGTCAGAGGGAGAAGCAGGCTCCCCGCTGAGCCGGAAGCCCGATGTGGGACTCGATCCTAGGACCCTGGGATCATGACCTGAGCCGAAGGCAGACGCTTAACCATCTGAGCCACCCAGGCGCCCTGGAGAGATGAATTTTTAAAACTGAAGAATGAAGCCTTTAATGTGGAGCGAGACAGTGAGGGAAATTGTAGTTTGGCTGAATGACCATTATTTGGGCCCGAGCTTCTGTGACCTCTAATTTCAGGACACACCTTTCTCATCCTAAACAAACATGGACTATCCACTGGGAAAGCACCTCTGAGCAGTGTCTGGGTCTGGCTGCCTTTGTTGTGGCTAGGAGAAGAGATGAGATAAGCCCTAGGGGAGGGAAAGGAAGCCGGGGCTGCTGGGCAGAAAGAGCCTGGGCCGGGAGGGAAGATGAGCAAACAGACCTTGCTTCTGTGTTGTTGCTAAGAATGATTCAAGTTTGAACATTCTACAGATGGAGGTCCTGAAGGCTTCCATCCATGCCTTGCAGCCATGCATATAGCATCGACTAATGCTTGCTGTACCTCCCAGAATACCTCCCACTGCATGCACCTGGACGTGGCATGGCAGGATAGAGAGGGTACTGGGATTGAATCCTGGAGACCTCCACCTCCTTTCACTAGCTGTGTGACCATGGGCAGTCTGTGACTTGAGTCTCACATTCCTCATCTGTGAAAAGGAAGTTTTGAAGGGCCCTTAGAGGCATGAACCAGGCCCAGCAATTAGCAATTTATATCTCTTTATAAACTGTATGGCAGCTGGACTCAAATGAAATTTTATTAATTCTTTCAGCAAATACTAAGGACCTCCAAAATGCAAAGCCCCAGGCTGGCCTTTTTTTTTTTTTTTTTAAGATTTTATTTATTTATTTGAGAGAGAGCAAAAGTGAGCAAGATCACAGAAGGAGAGAGAGAAGCGGACTCCCTGCTGAGCGGAGAGCCAATAAGAGGCTTGATCCTGGGATCTTGACCTTAACCGAAGGCAGACGCCTAACCAACTGAGCCACTCAGGCACCCCCCCCCCACCCCACACACATACACACACACACACTGGACTTCTGATGAGCTCATTTTCCCTCTCAGACTTTGTCCCCTTGCTTCCTGTTGGAAGCTGGCACGTCATTTCCGTTCTCTTGTCAGCACTCTTGCTGACCTGTCTGCCGGGAGGTTTTCTGGGTCAAGTGAGAAACACGGGAGGCCTCGGTCACCCGTCCTCTCTCTGCCAGTCCACTCTCGTCAGGGGGCCCAAGGCTTGTCCAGCCCACCAATATTATTTTCTTTTGTACTTTAAAAAATTACACAATTAGGCAGGAATACATTTTTCTTGTTAAAAAAAAAATTAACAGAATAAAGGGAAACTCCTTTTGACAATCTCCCAGCCTCCCAGCTTAATTCAGTAGGAAACTCAGCCATCTCAAAGATAGTAGTGACAGGCTAAGGTAAGGACGAGAATGAGGTCTAGAGGTTTCCAAATCCAAGCCTAATCAGTCACCCTTAGGCTCTAACCTGTGATTGTGAACATTGACCTCTTTCGATAAAGGACAAGTGACCAAACTGGGCCTCCGAGGCTATTCTGGTGCTGCGGGCAGGAAGCCGCTGCTTCAGGCCCATCTGTTTCTCAACGCCCGAGCTGCAGGAGCTTGACTTTATGATACTGGTGTGTCCTACTGCTAGAGATAAGAGTCAGGTAGTTCTAAGTGCAGGTAATGGAGGTTGCACAGGAGAGATTGATTATAAAATCTGAAAAGAGGAAATGGGGAGAAAGGTGCCTTTGATGCCTGGCCAATGTTCCTGATTACAAAAGCAAAATTGTAGCAGGCAGTAAAGTTACCTGTCCAAGGCCTGGGTGAAGGTCCATATGTGGAATTAGAGAACTGAGAGATTATTGCAGGAGAGGTGGGGGGAGGCGGGTGGCTGGAAACAAGAGACAGTAAAGAATTGCTTGCAAAAGCACACACCCTAAGATGAGGAGATGCCGCAGATAAAGAAAGACCAGCATTAAGTTTGGGGCTCGGCTGAGCCCTGGAATGCCCTTTGTGAGGAGGTAATGAGATCACATGGCCTCCTTCATGGGAAGGAGGCAGGCTGAGAACTGGAAGAGCTTGTTCAGTGGGGTTTGGAGGGCTGAGCACAGGAGGGAAGTGACCGTGGATAATGAGCTGCGCCTTGTAGAACACTGGCATTCAGAGGCACTGTTGACAATCACCAAGGGAGTAGCACTCAGAAAGGTCTTTGTCCCTTACAACGACAAGGAGGGATTTTACTGTTGCAAATGCAATAATAAGACAACTACCATTTAATGAGCATTTACTGAGTTTTGGGCTCCGTGCTAGGCACTTATATCCATTATCTCCCGTCTTCATGATAATCATCCCATTCTGCAGGCAAAGAATGTGAGGCTCAGAATGGCTAAGTAACCCGCCCAAGGTCACACAGGCAAATGATGGAGTCAGAATTGGAACCTTAGGTCTGTTTTGGAAGGGAGGAGGAACACCAGAACAAAGAAGTTAAGGGAGGAAGACAGAGACATGGAGAGCAGATCCAAGAATAGGAAGTACAACACACACTGCTGAACATACCGCTGAAGGACAGTATTCACGTCTTTACATAGGCGTGTAAAATACGTGGGCAAAGCTGACTTCTCAGCCTGAGTGGCCTGGATCCTGAGAGCAAGCTCGGGCTCTTCTGCATTTGCCCCTCATGGCAGCATCTGGGACAGGGCGTCCCAACGCCTGGCCTTTCAGGAAGACATAGTCAATCCTTAAGCCCATCAAGTGTTCAGGGGCCCTCCCCAGCCACACCCTCCCTGAACGCTACCAGCCTCTTTCTCTTGGCTCTTCCTGGTGTCACTAACGGGACAGGGGCCTCCTCTTTATTAGGAGACCTTGCATCCTAAGGAGGCAGGTGCATTTGGATCTATTTTCTTCTCAGGGCCCCTCTTTCCAGCTGAAATCCCCTGGAGGAGGGAGCAAAGACAGCCCATGTTACACCCAAGGAAGACTAAAACTGCTTTGCTAGGTAATGAACAGTGTCCTGGTTGAATGACCTTTTTTTTTTTTTCCTTTTTTCTTTTTTCTTTTGATTTTGTTTTTAATCTGAGAATACTTGAAAGAGCCTTACTGTAAAAGAATGAAACCATACAAAAGTGTAGTGAGTATGGTTTTCATGCCACAAATAGAGCTATACAAGAAATGTTTTCTTGAGAGCTTCCCCTCACAAAGCAGCTGAAACAGAAATATCTAAGAGACCCCTCTGACATTCGTCCCAAGCTGGTCAACACAAATGTGCCCATTGTTCAAGCACAAGTGTTCCCTTGGAATCCATGGAGGCGCATCATCTTTGCCCGGGTCCAGCCTTCCGGAATCTACCACTCCTGGGGCCCAGTCTGCAGATTCCCACAACTTGGCATATCCCCAGACTCTGCCCCCCATCCTCTAGGATTCCAGGGACTCTACTGGCCCCCACATCACCCCCATACACACTCCTTTCTGCCTCCAGGACACTCACATTTTCCTCAAGGAGTTCAGTCTTTCACAAAAGCTGGGAAGCTAGGTCTTTAGCAATACTTGCTTTGGGCAAGTGCCCATGAGGCAGGGAAATAGATGGAGAGGTTCTCTTCTTGGAATGGCAGGAGAGAAAAAGGCAGAGAACAAATTATAAATAGCTCTCATTCTTTTCTGTTCTTCCAACAAAAAAGCAAAACTCAAAGTGATATCTTGGTATATCATCCTATGATTGAAATGTTCAAAGCAAAACGCCGAAGTCTCTTCACTGTCTCCTCTCTCAGTCCTCTCCCAAAGCCACCGTTACCAGAATTTTGGTGTGCAGTGTGTTGCCTTTATAGTTAACTGTCAGCTGTCTGGTTGTAGACCTTTAGTACTTAAGTATTAAATACTTAAAATATTGACTGAGTACCTACTGTGTGGCAGGCACTGAAGGGGCGGCTGGAGCCAGTTATAGCCTGGGGGAGAGGGAAGTAAGCAGACATCTGAGATGCCACCGCACGGGGCTGTGATGGGCGCAATCCAGCGTGCTGACAGGGCCCAGAGGAGAGGCCTCTGACCTATCCTGGCAGAGCCGCAAAAGCCAGAAGTGTTTGGAGACATGAAACACTTTATTTCTGGACCATGGGTTGCAAGGGGGGAAGAAGTATGGGAAGGGAATGGTAAGCCCAGAGCAGGCAGAGCCTTCTACGCTGTGCTTATAAATACAGACTTTGTTCCAAGAGCTATGAGAAGCCTTTGAAGAGCTTAAAGTGGAAGAGTGACACACTCAGGTTAGCATTTTAGATCACTCTGGCTTCAGTGTATAGAACTGTGGGGTGAGATGACCCCAGTTAAGAGGTTATTTCAGTAGATTGGAACAGCCTGTATTAGAGTAGCCAGAGTGGGAAGGGAAGAAAGAGGACAAAGAGGGGACATGTTTGGGAGATAGGATTGTTAGAATCCGGTGATTGGTGGCTGTTGCTAGTGGGGGTAGGGGTGAAGGAGTGAGAGGAGGCTAGGAGGACAACATCTGGCTTGCATAGTAGGTGGATGGTGGTTCCGATCTCTAAAATAGGGAACACAGGAGAAGCAGTTTTGAGGGATAAAATTATTAGTTCCATTTTGAACATGCTGAGTTTGAGATGTCTGACCTAAGGGTCTTCAGGCAGACACGTCCAGGCCCTACATGTTGGACATTTGGTCTGGAACTCGACAGGTCTGGGCTGCACATATCAATGATCTCTGTGTGGAAACCAAAGGCATGCACTGGCTGGAGTCACCCAGGGGGTGCATGGGGAGTAAAAAGAGAGGAGGGCCGAGGACAGAATCCTGGAAGTCGCCACCAATATTTCAGGGACTCGTTTAGGAATGTAAAATTAGGATGGCCATGAGCTGGGGGGAAGGCATGGTGTTTCCAAAGTTAAATGGAAATTATTCTTAATTTATTATGACATTTTTTACATTATCCTACTTCTTTTCATTTCTTCTGATCTCAGCTATGTAATTCTGGGCATGTTACTTAACCTTTTTTTTTTAAGTTTTTTAAAAATTCTAGTTAGTTAACATAAAGTGTGATATTAATTTCAGGTGTAGAATTTAGTGATTCAGCACTTCCATACAACACCTGGTGTTCATCATGACAAATGCCCTCCTTTATCCCCATCACCTATTCAGTTTGTCCCCCCACCCACCTCCCCCCTGGGTACCATCACTTCTCTACAGTTAAGAGTCTGTTCCTTGGTTTGCTTCTCTCTCTTTTTTTCCCCCTTGGTCATTTTTTTTTTTTTTTTTAATTTGACAGAGACAGCGAGAGAGGTTACACAAGCAGGGGGAGTGTGAGAGGGAGAAGGAGGCTTCCCGCTGAGCAGGGAGCCCGAAGCGGGACTTGATCCCAGGACCCTGGGATCATGACCTGAGCCGAAGGCGGATGCTTAATGACTGAGCTACCCAGGCGCCCCTTTGCTCATTTGTTTTGTTTCTTACATTCCATATATGAGTGAAATCATACGGTATTTGTCTTTCTCTGACTGAGTTATTTCGCTTAGCATAATACTCTCTAGCTCCATCCACATCATTGCAAATGGCAAGATTTCATCCCTTTTTATGAATAATAGTCCATTGTATTCATATACCACATCTTCTTTATCCATTCATCAGTCAGTGAACACTTGGGCTGTTTCTATAATTTAGCTATTGTAGATCATGCTGCTGTAAACATCAGGGTGCATGTAGCGCTTTGAATTAGTATTTTTGTATTCTTTGCGTAAATACCTAGTGCGATTGCTGATTGTAGGGTAATTCTATTTGTAATTTTTTGAGGAGCCTCCATACTGTTTTCCAGAGTGGCTGCACCAGTTTGCATTCCCACCAACAGTATAAGAGGCTTCCCCTTTCTCCGCATCCTTGCCAGCACCTATTGTTTCTTGTGTTCTTGACTTTAGCCATTCTGACAGGTGTGAGGTGATATCTCATTGTAGTTTTGGTTTACATTTCCCCGATGATGAGTGATGACAAGCATCTTTTCACGTGTCTGTTGGCCATCTGTATATTTTCTTTGGAAAAATGTCTATTTATGTCTTCTATTTTTTAATTGGATTATTCATTTTTTGGGGTGTGGAGTTGTATAAATTTTTTTTTCCTTCAAATTTTTATTTAAATTCTAGTTAATCAACACACAGTGCAATATTGGTTTCAGGAGTAGAATTCAGTGATTCATCACTTACATACAACACCCAGTGCTCATCATTACAAGTGCCCTCCTTAATGCCCATCACCCATCTAGCCCATCCCCCACCCACCTCCCTCCATCAACCCTCAGTTTGTTCTCTAAGAGTCTCTCATGGTTTGTTTCTCTCTCTCTCTTTCTCTTAGAAATTCTTTATATATTTTGGATACCAACCCTTTATCAGATATGTCATTTGCAAATATCTTCTCCCATTCTGTAGGTTGCCTTTTAGTTTTGTTGATTGTTTCCTTCACTGTGCAGAAGTTTTTATTTTGATGTAGTCCCAAGAGTTTATTTTTTATTTTGTTTCCCTTGCCTCAGGAGACATATCTAGAAAGAAGTTGCTGTGCCCAATGTCAAAGAAGTTACTGTCTGTGCTCTCTTCTAGGATTCTTATAATTTCAGGTCTCACATTTAGGTCTGTAATCCATTTTGAATTTATTTTTGTGTATGGTGTAAGAAAGTGGTCCAGTTTCATTCTTTTGCATGTTGCTGTCCAGTTTTCCCAACACCATTTGTTGAAGAGACATTCCTTTCCCCCATTGGATATTCTTTCCTGCTTTGTTGAAGATTAATTGACCATATAGTTGTGGGTTCGTTTCTGGGTTTTCTATTCTGATCCATTGATCTATGAGTCTGTTTTTGTGCCAGTACCATACTGTTTTGGTGACTACAGCTTTGTAATAGAGCTTGAAGTCCAAAATTGTGATGCCTCCAGCTTTCTTTTTCTTTTCCAAGATTGCTTTGGCTATTTGGGGTCTTCTCTGGTTCCATACAAATTTTAGGATTGTTTGTTCTAGCTCTGTGAAAAATGCTGGTGGTATTTTGATATGGATTGCATTAAATCTATAGATTGCTGGGGCACCTGGGCGGGTCAGTCCATTAAGTGTCTGCCTTTGGCTTGGGTCATGATCTCAGGGTCCTGGGATCCAGCCCTACATTGAGCTCCCTGCTCAGTGGGGAGCCTGCTTCTCCCTCTCCCTCTGCTCCTCCCCCCTGCTTGTGCACTCTTTCTCTCTGTCAAATAAATAAATCTTTAAAAAAGAATAAGTGAATCTGTAGATTGCTTTGGGTAGTATAGACATTTTAACAATATTTGTCCTTTCAATCCATGAACGAATGTCTTTCCATTTCTTTGTGTCATCTTCAGTTTCTTTCATCAGCATTTTATAGTTTTGAGAGTACAGGTCTTTTTCACTTCTTTGGTTAGGTTTATTCTTAGGTATCTTGTTGGTTTTGGTGCAACTGTAAATGGGATTGATTTCTTTTTTTATTTTTAAAGATTTTATTTATTTATTTATTTGAGAGAAAGAGCACGAGCAAGGGCAGAGGAGAAACAGGCTTCCCACTGAGCAGGGAGCCTGACATGGGGCTTGATCCCAGGACCCTGGGATCATGACCTGAACCGAAGGCAGACACCCAACTGACTGAGCCACCCAGGCGCCCCAAATGGGATTGATTTCTTAATTTTTCTTTCTGCTGCTTCATTATTGGTGTATAGAAATGCAACAGATTTCTGTACGTTGATTTTGTATCCTGTGACTTCATTGAATTCGTGTATCAGTTCTAGCAGATTTTTGGTGGAGTCTTTTGGGTTTTCTATATATAGTATCATGTCATCTGTAAATAGTGAAAGTTTGACTTCTTCCTTGCTGGTTACTTAACCACTTAATGCCTCAGTTTCCTCATCTTTAAAATGGAGACAGTCGTTTCTAGCATTATCATCATCATCATTAGCATGAACAATGGAGGGTTGACTCTGCATTCATTTGGAGTTACATGAGTCCAGAGGCTGGAGTCCGCTAGAGCTGGGTTCTAATCTTGTGTGATCTTCACTTCCCTGTGCCTCAAGCTTCATTCTCTTCTTTAGATGGGGATGATCACAGCTACCTCATAGTGAGATAACATCTAGAGGGCCTGGTATGCAAGAGGCATAATGGCTAATTTCCTCCCCTTCCCTCTTCCATAGCTTTTCATTCAGGACCAGACAAGTCTGGTGACTCTGACACTAAGTTTTTTTCTCCTGCATCTCATCAGAGGCTTCCTACAATATAGCACTGCTTTGTATCTGCTGGTTCCCTCTGCAGAGGTCTGGGGGCAGAGTGGTGGTTAAATATTTGCACATCTTTCTCTAAAAACAACTCTTCTCTGAGGTGACTATCCCCCTCAGTTGACTCCCTGGCCAGTGAGAGGTGTATTGGAGTTATCTGAAGAAAGCTGACCATGGGTCGTGGTAGGGGAGCAAGCAAAGCAGTAGACGCCCGTGGCTACAATTTGTCGTTCCTGAAGGAGGATCCGCCACCTTTCGTTCTGTTGGGATAGCTGACTTCTGCCTCCTCACCACACCAGACAGTCTTCTATCAGCACCTGGGAGCTCCTTCTCAGATGCAAATCTGTAGTCTCTGCTCCTTGGTCTGGTGCTTGCTGACCTTTCCAGCCTCATCTCCTGCCTTCCCCTCCCCACCAGACCTAACTGCCTGCTGTCCCTCCCAGCCCCCTGCTGGTGCCTCCATGCCTGGGCACAGGCTGCTTCCTCTGCCAGGAATGTACCTTCCCCCTTCCTGGGGATCCAGTGGGTGAGCACATACCTGTTCAGTACCCAAGGGAGCACTGAAGTCACTCTGTCCTCCCACAGGCCCTTGAATGAACCTGCGTCATAACATCACAATACAATGTGTTTGTACACTTGTCTTCTGAGCTTCTCTAAGGCAAAGATTCCATCTTATTTATTGTTGACTCCCCCGTGGATGGTACAGTGCCTGGCACCAGGGAGGCCCTCAGTGTTGGTAGAATGAAGAAAGGAAGGGATGCCCGGTTGGGCAAATGGGCAGATAGACAGGCTCATGGGACTTGCTGAGACAGGGCTACAGACTCACTGAAGTGAGAACAACCTGGGCCCTGGCCTTTTTCGGGGGCTGGTGGGGGGGATGTGTGTAACATTTCTCCCACACTAAACTTTGGTCACCACCAGACTAGTACTCCTTAAATTCTGGGAGCAAGAATGGCACTCCCATCTCAACACCGCCTGCCCAAAGATGTGTATTCACAAGGCTAGAATTCAAAGCAAGGTGGTGTGTGTGTTTGAGAACCCACTATGTTCAGGGGACTGCAGGGACACAGTGAGAAGAAATAGCATGAAAGTGCCCTCAGAAAGTCACCACGCTCTTAAATCCATCAGCGGCATTGTCATCTTCAGAACATCCTCATAAATTCAAAATGCTGTCTGGTTCCTCTGATGGTTCTTTCTGGAAGTCCTTTAGACTGCAGCAGCAGAGAGGGAAGTATGGGCACCTCCGTCATATAAAATCCCCTTTCTTGCAGCTGCATTTCCACCACGTAGGAACCTCTGGCCCATAGCATTATCTAGGGCCAAATAAATCATACTTTGTTCTCACAGCACTCTGGGAAAATTAGATTCAAGTGGGCGTTTGAGGCACCTTGAATGACAAGCGAGTACACAGAAAGGCACTCCTGTCCCTCTGCGGAGGGGATCCTCTGGTTTGTCAGCACACATCGGCCCCATTGCTCCGCACCGACTGGGCCAGGGGCACAGGGTCCTGGACTGGCCCTGCCACACCCTCAGAGCAGAGGCGCTGGGCTGGCTCCTCTCCACTGCATCATTCCTGAGGACAGGACGAGCTCCTAGTAAGTGTGATGTTCAAGGCTGTTGGCCAAGCCTCATCCCCAAGTAGGGTCTTCTCCCTTCCCGTGCCCTGCTTCATCTCAGGATGGGCCCAGGGCAGGGGCAAAGGGAGATATTGAGAGGAAAGGGGCAGCACCAAGTGAGAAGACCCAAGCCACGTGAGAGATGGGGATCCCAGGCGGCACCCCGAGGAGGCAGGAGGCACTGGTAGCACCCAGCACTGCCCTGGGAGGGCACGGAGGGAAGGCAAGATTCTGAAGGTACTGACGTGGGCTCTTAGCCTGGGGCTTTGGAGCACGTGTTAGAAGTAGGAGGTGAGAGAGGCTGGGGCAGTGTGAGGGTTGTTGGAGTGGCTTTGCAGCAGACTCTTCATGGAGGTCCCCCTTTTGGACACCCCTCCTGCCTACCTGCCCCCCCACCTCCATGTATTCTTGGCCCTGGCGCCCCTGAAATGACACCTGATGGTTACTAGCTTCCTGTGAGGCCATCAGATAAGAAGGCCCACTCCTTCATAGCCCTAGGAGGAGACCTGCCTGGTCCGTGCCTGGAACAGTGGGCAAGTGCTTGGCTCCCACTGCCTCCTGCTATCCCCTAGAGCCTCCCTAACCTCTCTCTCTCTCCTTGTCTCTGCAGTCCCACCCCCTGTACCTGTGCAATGCCAGTGATGACGACAATCTGGAGCCCGGATTCATCAGCATCGTCAAGCTGGAGAGTCCCCAACGGGCCCCCCGCCCCTGCCTGTCCCTGGCCAGCAAGGTGGGTTCACACCTGACCCCCCCACACACACTCTGAACTTCACCCAGCTCCAGGCTGCGAGAGGCCCCTTTGTTCTCTGTCCCCTTGTCGCCTAGGAGTGATGTGCCCAATTCACTCAGGTTTTCTTAACTCATGACGGGTCTGAGAGGGGTGGAAATTCAGGCCCCCGTCCTTTCCCCACCAACCACCATCTACCAGCAGAACCTTCTGACTGTCATCTAGGGCATGCTCCCCACCCCATAACCTCCCCCATCACCTGGAAGTTCCTAGACCCCTTCTCCTGCCCAGCGTCAGACCAAGGAGGGGTCAGCTGAAGGGCTTTTCCACCTCTCAGAAATACTACCTGAACATATGCAAGAATAGCAGAAACAGAAGCTGTTGCCCTGTCCGTAAACAGTTCACATTCTTCCTCCAAGATGGCGAACGGCGGGGGGGGGGGGGGGGGGGGGGGGGGGCTCCGCATTTCCATGGGGCAGGGCTGGCTGGGACTGGCGGCAGCTGCCCCCTCCCCCACAGCCTGGGCTCTCCGGTTTGCCGCACTCCTCCCTGGCCTGCTACCTCAGAGGCCCTGTGAACATGTGTATTTGTGATCCCTGCTCTAATGTTACTGTACTCTGTGCGCTGACCGTGGGCCAGGTGGGACAGATTCTCTCTATATTATCTCGTTTACTTTGTGCAACGATCAGGAAAGCTAGACATTTTTATTCTCTATTTGACATGTGAGACAAGTGAGGGTCAGAAAACTGAAGTAACTGGGGCGCCTGGCTGGCTCAGTCAGTGGAGCATGCAACTCTTGATCTCAGGGTTGTGAGTTCGAGCCCCACCTTGGGTGTAGAGATTACTAAAAAAATAAAGAAACTTTTTAAAAAAAAAGAAAAAGAAAACTAAGTAACTTGCAAGGGTTACATAGCTAGGAAGGGGTGGAGCTGGGATTTGACCTAAGCTTTGTTCTAGTTCCCAAACCTGGGCTTTTAATCTCCCTGCCCTGTTGCCTCCCATTCTGGCTGGGAACACTGAATGTATATGAGAAGATTCTCATGGTGACCTAAGCCAGAATGTAGTTAGATTCTGTGCGGCAGACTCAGGTCGTCGTGGGGCAAGGGGTCCAGCTCCCCGGTGTGGTAAAAGAGGAAGCTGACCTAGCCAGCGCGCCTGCTTATTGTGCTCAGGACCAGATCCCCCTGGGGGTTTCCTGATCCTCCTGAGGTCTGCTTCCTGAGCCAGGAGTCCCGAGGAAACAGCCTGCGTTCTTCCGCGAGCCCACCAAGGGGGGCAGGGTTGTGGACGGATTCTGAATGTGGCCCCACACGTGGGTGAAGATATTCTTCTTCTTTTTTTTTTAAAGATTTTATTTATTTATTCGACAGAGAGAGACACAGCGAGAGCAGGAACACAAGCAGGGGGAGTGGGAGAGGGAGAAGCAGGCTTCCCGCTGAGCAGGGAGCACGATGCGGGGCTCGATTCCAGGACCCTGGAATCATGACCTGAGCCGAAGGCAGATGCTTCACGACTGAGCCACCCAGGCACCCCTCTTTTTTTTTTTTTTTTTTTTAAAGATTTTATTTACTTATTTGACAGAGAGAGACACAGCGAGAGAGGGAACACAAGCATGGAGAGTGGGAGAGGGAGAAGCAGGCTTCCCGCCGAGCAGGGAGCCTGATGTGGGGTTTGATCCCAGGACTCCGGGATCATGACCTGAGCCGAAGGCAGACGCTTACTGACTGAGCCATCCAGGTGCCCTGTGGGTGAAGATACTCTGCCAGGCTGGCCCTGCTGATGCAGAAGGGGGCCACGTGGGGATGTGGGAAATGGGGGCCAGGATACACCTCGAAGAGGGAAGAGCATGGTTTCTGTGCAAGACTGTGTGGGTCTTGGGGCACCTGGGTGACTCGTTAAGTGGCCAATTCTTGGTTTCAGCGCAGGTCATGTTCTTGGGGTGGTGAGATCAAGCCCCACGTGGGCCCCCCCTTCATTTGGCTCTGCGCTCAGTGGGGAGTCTGCTTCAGGATTCTCTCTCCCTCTGCTCCCCCCAAAAAAGAAATAAATCTTAAAAAAAAAAAAAAAAAAAGACCGTGTGGGTCCTTAATGGTAGCAGGATTTTGTTAGATTGAAGCTACCCTGCTTTTGGCTATTTCACTTCCCTTGCTTTACAGGATATGGGCAAATGTCATTCATTTATTCATTTGGTAGATGAGCGCCTAGTGTTTGGTAGGATGAGTGTGAGGGCAGAGAGTGTGCGTGCGCGCCTGTGTGTGTGTGAGATGCTGAGGTGGGGGGTGGAGAGAGATGGGGGAAGAAGGGCTCAGAGAGGCTCTGCTGTTCTTCTAGAGCAGCGTATGATTTCCCATACCTGGGAACACTGGGCCACGGCAGGATGCCCTCCACGCGGGAAGGTTCCTCTGGCCCTTGGAGGAGCCCACTCCTGGGGGAGAAATAAGGCACGGGCCCAGAGGCTCGGGAGTCAAGGAGCAGGTGGTCGGTGCTCTTTGAAGCACTGTGCCGTATTGCGCCTTTGTTTCCTCCGCCATAAAATGGAGCTTTTATTTTCTACCCCAGTGATCATCGTGAGGATAAAAATGATGTATGTCAAGTACCAAATAGTGCCTGAGCTAAAACAAACACAGAAACAAAAAACCATTAGGGGTTCAGAAGAAGTGCCTTGGCTGCTGCCCTGGGACCTGTTTTTCTTCCACAGCCTTTGCGGTCGCCACTCGTGCTTCCTGCCCCCGCACGCGCTCCTCAGCCTCCTCGCCCGGGCCTTCTCCCTCGTCTCAGTGGGCGGGGCTTCTCGTCTCAGTGGGCGGGGCTTCTTCGCTGTCTCGGTGGGCGGGGCTTCTCGTCTCGGTGGGCGGGGCTTCTCCTCGTCTTGTGTGGGCGAGCTCTCGCCCGGAGTTCTCCAACAGGTCAGGTCCAAGGCTTCCCTCAGGCCTCATCCTTTGGCCTCATCCTTTGACCTCACCGAGCAGCTCCTACCTGGGGTCCTCTGGCCCAAAGGAGGTCTGTGAAGGTAGTAATGGAGGTCTCTGAGCTACTTCCAAGATTTCCTAAGTCCCACAAGCTTAACTAAAATATTTGTTGCTTTTGGTTACAAGTTATCTCATAGGAAAATAAATTGTACATAATAAATGCAGTTAGTTTGGTGAAACATTAAAAAAAATATATGGCTCGGGGTGCCTGGGTGGCTCAGTCGGTTAAATGTCTGCCTTTGGCTCCGGTCATGATCCAGGGTCCTTGGATCAAGTCCTGCATCGGGCTCCCTGCTCAACGGGGAGTCTGCTTCTCCCTCTCCCTCTGCCCCTTCCTTGCTCATGCTCTCTCTTGCTCTCTCTCTATCTCAAATAAGTAAATAAAATCTTTAAAGATAATTAAAAAATAAAAAATACATGGCTCATGGGAGGCATAGGGGAAAGGTGGGTTTTAGCGATAAAAGCTTGAAAACTGCTGACTTCAATCAGCTCTGCTCAGGAATATCTATTAGTATGAGTGGTGTCATCACCATCAACAGAGCTTGGGTTCTTGAGCTAGACAGCCCTGGGCCTGAAGCCGGGCATCTCCACTGCCCCTCAGTGTGACCTGGACATTTTAGCTCACCTCTCTGGGCCTCTTGTTTCCTCATCTGTAAAAGCAGAATAATAATGGCACTTACATCATAAAATAGTTATGAGGACTTAATGAGACAGTGCAGATAGAAGCTCTCAGCCCCATGCCAAGCACATAGGAATCACTCAATAAAGGATCACAATTATTACTATTGTCATCAACATCCCATGCTTTTATAGTTAACAAGATTGGGTTTTTTCTCTCATTGGCACCTCTCTTGATCTTCTCTGAAACCCTCACCATAATTTTTCTGGACTCTTCCATTCCTGTCACTGCCCCCCACCCCCCACACCCCCGCCTATCTAGTCATCCAGATTGGTTTCTGTTTCTCTATTAGCAACTCCACAGCCATCCTTGTGATTACCCAGGCCCTAAACCCCTCATGCCTGGACTAGAGCAGTGGCCTTTCACCTGGTGGAAGTACCTGGCTCTGGAGGCAAGGCCCTGCCTCTCTTACCATAGAGACCACTACCTGGTAATCAGGCACTTGGAAGACTGAAGTCCTGAGTGGGAATCCTGCCTCCATTGTTTTTCAGCTGTGTGATGCTGGGCAAGTTGTTCAGTCTCTCTGAGCCTTGGTTTTCTCAACTCAAAACTGGATGGACTGTCTTATAGAGTTTTGAGGAGTAAATGAACTCATGTACCCAAAGCATGTAGTAATAGCTGATATGACAATAACTAATACTTAAGGGACACTAATTATGTACCAGGTACTATTATAAGGCTTTATGTGGTTTAATTTATATAGTCTGCAAAACAACCCCATGAAGTAGGTCCTATTATTATCCCCAGTTTACAGAAAGGAAAACTGAGGCATAAAGCAGTTAAATGACACACTCAAAGTCTCACAGCTAATAGTTGTTAGCAAATTCAGGACTCAAACCTGAGCAGTCTGGGCAGAGCGGGTCTCAATATAGGTTATATCCCTTCTCCTTCCTCCTACCCTTGCTTTTGAGCCCAGGTGAATTCCACCTCTACTACTGAATCTTTCCTGCCTGGCCCAGCCCAGCTAGCCCATTAGGGGCAGAACTCCCTCTCTTCTGGCACACTGTCAGGGTCTCTGTCTGCTTTACACACCAGGTTTTAGGGGAGGGAAAAACCAAGGCTCTTTCTTCACTCCACCCCCATCCTCAAACTCAGCTCACTTTTATTGTGTACTGAAGATTTGTGTCGGATTGTGTGTGTGTGTGTGTGTGTGGTAGGGGGAGTGGAGGGAAGGGCTTTCTGCAGTGAAGAAAGATTTGTGAACTATTGGCCTATTTCATTCATTTGTACTCTAGAACGTTATCAACATTATATTATGTATATGACTTGTCTCTACAACTAGATGATGAGTTGTTCTAGAGGGCCTGGCCTTCCCTGGCTTGGTGCCCTGGGCACAGTAGGTACTTGGTCAGTCTTTGATGAGGAGAAGATGACAGAGACTGTCACTGTGTCCAGAGAGGAAACCTACAGCCCACAGAGGAGAAGAGCGTCATGTACAGTTCCCGCAGTGTACTGGTTCCGGTGGCTAGAGGCCGTGGGCAGCCAGCAAGGGGGCTGGCTGATTCTTTGCAGCTCCCAAAGAGATCTCTTTATTGTTTTTCTAGAGCCCAGTCTTCCCATGCAGAGGGCCCACCCACCCTCTCTACCTTCCAGATTCCAGTCTCCCAAGAAGTGCTTCTTTCTCTCCCTCTCTCCCATTTCCTTGGGTGCAGATAGACTGGAGTGTGGGCTGCCATCTGGCCCCAAGTCTTGCTGTTTGATTCCTAGAACTCTGGACACAGGTACCCACTGCCTGAAAGTCCTGTTTGTTTCCCCTGTTGGCCAGTATGCTCTCTTTGATCTCTTTTACAACTTTGTAATTATGGGCTGTAATGGGCTGGGGTGTTTGAACATCAGGGTAATTACTTTCCACTGTTCCTACCCCAATTCTTCAAAGAGAGGGGGGCTGGGGAAAGTAAGAAAATCTCTGGAGAAGGAAGACTGTGCCCTTCCCTCATGCTCTTCCAGGCTGGGTTGGGTGTAGGGTCTCAATTTGGGCATGAGAAACATGAGGACTTGGCAGCATGCGAGATCCAGGAGTCAAATCTTTCACTACTGGGGTGACCTCCCCATGCCTTGGCCAAGTCCTAGACTGTGACATTAGCAGTGGGAGCCCCTCTCCTTGTCCTCTGGGGCTGCTCCTGTACCCTGGCTTGGGGGTTTCTGAAGCCTGGAGAGCTTCTCTTTGTCTGGGGTCCCCTAGTTGGGCTGGACTTCCTGGGAGTAAGTGGGCAGGAGGACACCGAAGGCTAAGACGTCTCAATTTCTTCAGCAATTCCATTCTGGAGTCCTGTGAACTTCCAGTCAGTTAGGCTGGCCAACCTGGGCCTGGGCTGGGCCTGGGTGCTGCTCAATGGTCCAGCCGGGCTCCTCAGCAACTCGGGGAGGGAGGGAAGGAGGAAGGGGGAAAGTCACCCTCCTGACCCCAAACAGGGCCTCACTAGAGTGTCTCCACCACCTTCCAGGGCTCCCCTGCCTGTAGGCTGTTCTGAGGGGCCCCCTGGTCCCTGCTGCCTCCTGGGGAGTGAGGAGCAGGAGCCAGGAGCCGCTCCCTGGGCCTGCCAGGCAGGAGACCTGCCCAGACAGGCTCTCCCCAGGGAAGGAAAGCAGAGATCAAAGGCCTGAGCGTGTGAGTAGGCTCCTCCGCCTGCCACTGCTGCTGGCAGAGGGATTAACTCCTTCAGTGCCTGCAGCCCAGCCCCAAAGACTCAGCAGGCCCCCAGGGGCACGAGGTCCCAGCCTGATACCCTTACAAGATGAGCGTGGGCTTTGGGGAGAAAGGATGGCGAGTGGTGGTGCTGGGCAGGGCGGCCCGACGCCGAGGCAAGGTAACATCTGTCTTGCTCCTTTGCCCTTATGCCTCCACCCAGCCCTTGCTCTTATCTCCCTTCTCTTACCCCACACCCAGAGCTGCTAGATTCCTGCCTTTTTTCTCTTTTTGGCTTGGCTCTGCTCTGCTCTGCTCTGCCTGCCTGGCTAGATTCTGCTGCCCCACGCCTGCTCTTGGAGCCTTGGCAAGCACGCACGCACGCACAGTTGTGCCCTTGTGGGAACAGCCCCTCAGGTCCCTCCCCACTGAATCTCCAGTGCCACCTCAGGGAGGGGGCGCAGGGACAAAACACTGGATGGGGACCCCATTAAGTCCTTGAATTGGAGCCAGGAAACGTGTTGACAAACTAGAGTGTGGCAGGGAGAGATACACCAAGAAATAGGCTGAGCCTGGGGCTCTGCCATGGAGACCTTGGGTGGCAGCAGGGTCCCAGGCCTTTGGGGGATGCCCTGCAGGCTCCTCTCGTCAGGCAGGGTTGGACCTTGGAAAGCCCAGCTCTATTCTGAAGGAGCTCTCCATCTGTCTTTTCTCCCCTTCTCTCTCTCTGTACTGGGGACTGGTCACCCTTCCCCACTCCCTGGGGGTGCTGGTCATTCCCTGCTTTCTGTTCTCACAGCTCTTAGTGAAGGCAGACCTGTGGTACTTTGAGGGCAGGGAGATGTCTTATTTGTCCTTAGCTCTAGAGCCTAGTCCACTGCCTGGCACCTACTAAATCCTTGTTAAGGGTTTATTTGATTACAAAAGGAAGGATTGAATGTTGTCCTTGATGGCAGTGGGAGCTGTGTGAGCTCAGGGCGGGACAGGGATCCTAGTCCCACTGCCCCCTTGCATGTGTCATAGAGGAGTGTGCAGAGATAAGGTGTACGCAATGTTCTAGGAAGGGATAGACGTGTGAGGGTGAGGCCAGGGCATGGACGGGCTGTGTCCTCCCCTGACCCCAGCGGGACCTCTGCTGTGTGTTTCTGCAGGCCCGGATGGCAGGGGAGCGAGGAGCCAGCGCTGTCCTTTTTGACATCACGGAGGATCGAGCTGCTGCTGAGCAGGTACCCAGGAACATTGGGGTGTTTGAGGAGGGAGCTGGATGGAGGGAGATAAAGTCACCTGGGGAAAGACATGTCAGGACACAGCAGCCCTTGCGGGCACTTTCCCTCCTGCAGCTGCAGCAGCCCCTGGGGCTGACTTGGCCGGTGGTGTTGATCTGGGGTAAGGACGCCGAGAAGCTGATGGAGTTTGTGTACAAGAACCGCAAGGCCCACGTTAGGATTGAGCTGAAGGAGCCCCCAACCTGGGTAAGCACGCCAGGTCTCCAGACCCTGCCCTAGCACGCATCCTCACCACCACTTTGTCCTGTGGCGACTCCCATCAAAAGCCCTTGGACTCCTGGAACCAAAGAGAATTTAGAAATCCTACAGTTCAACTTCATCTACCAGCTATGTGCTTCTGGACAAGTTTCTTCCCCCTCCAGGCTTCATCTGCAGAATGAATAGATTAGGCCAGCTGAGTTGTAAAGTTGTCTTCAGCTCTGTGGTTTCATAGCACAGAGTAGCAGAGCCAGAATGAAACCCTGGCCCCCAGCCCCTGAGGCCCTGGCTGGTGTTTCTCCACCAGCTAGAAATCTCACCCAGCTGGTCACTGGGAGGCTCCCACTCTGCAGGGGAGTCCCTTTCCTCTTTTCCCCAAGCACATGGGTCTTCAGATAGTATCTCTCGAAGCTGACATCTGGAGGACCCTCTCCTATGAGTGCCCGTGGGCAGAGAGGGACCACGTAGCCCCACCTGCATGTTCCTCCCCACCTAATCCCCTCTGCTGGAAGACTCAAGGGGACCTCTAGCTCTCTGTCTCCTCGGCACCTGAGTTTCTCTCAAATTGGCCCGGCTCCTTCCAGAAGTATGACTCTTTCCATCTCTTCTCACTCCCCTAGCCAGATTATGATGTGTGGATCCTCCTGACAGTGGTGGGCACCATCTTTGTGGTCATCCTGGCTTCAGTGCTGCGCATCCGGTGCCGCCCCCACCACAGCAGGCCGGTGAGCAGGGCGGGCTCCCTGTGGAAGTGGGCATGTTCCTGAGTGTGGGAGGGTAAAGAGCAGGAAGGGAAAAGGGAGGAAAGAAGGTGCCCTTATGCTCTTGAAATCATTTACATCTAAATACCCTGGCATCTGACTTGTTGATCTCCAGCAGCCCCTCCACATAGGTTTGCCCATTCATTTATTTATTCAGCAAATAGCGGGAGCTCCTAGTATGGACCAGGCACGGTTCCAGGCGTTGGCGATAGCACGGTGAACAAAAAGATCCCTTCCCTCAGGGAGCTTTCATTCTAATAGGAATAGATGGACAATAAACAAAATAAATTATCTATGTGGTATTTTGGATGGTGGTATGTGCCAGAGAGAAAAATAAAATAGAAGAAGGAAGAGGGAATGTAAAGGGACAGGGTTAATTATTAAAAGCAAAGCCAGAGAAGGCTTCATTGTGAGGGTGGCATTTACAGGAAAGACCCTAAGTGGGGGAGGGGGTCGGATGTGCAGATATTTGGGGAGAGCGTGATCGGACAGAAAGCACAGTAGAGGCAAAGGCCTTGAGGCACAAGTGTGCCCAGTATGTCTGAGGAACTGCTAGGGGGCCATGCGCCCGGAATAGAGCGAGTGAGAGGGCAGAGCAGGAGGTGAGGACAGGAGTTTGCTGGAGTGCTGAGGCCATTGGCAGGACTGTGTTTTTTCACTCTGGTGAAGTGGGAGCTACTAGAGGATTTTGAGCAGAAGTAGTACCATGATCTGACTTAGGTTTTAAGGGGGGAGGATGGGTGTGTTGTTGGGTGGTTAATGGGATTAGAAATTCAGTTTGATAGGCCTATGAAAAACCTCTCCTGGGCCATCAAGGAAAGGAAAGCTTGATGGTATGGATGGGGTGGGGTGGGGTGGGAGGACTTGGCTGGCTTGGCAGAGCCACGTATGAGCTTGAAGGGGACAGACTCCTAGGGGTAGTCAGTCGGCCATGTGATCTCACTGGTGGTGGGAACCGAGTACAGACCGAGGTCCAGGGGTGAGGGGAGAGGAGCCTTTGCCCTATCCTGAGCCCCACCCCTCTTCCCAGGATCCCCTTCAGCAGCGAACAGCCTGGGCCATCAGCCAGCTGGCCACCAGGAGGTACCGGGCCAGCTGCAGGAGGGCTCGGGCTGAGTGTCCAGACTCGAGTAGCAGCTGTAGCTCAGCCCCCGTGTGTGCCATTTGCCTGGAGGAGTTCTCTGAGGGCCAGGTAAGGCAGGCCTCGTGCTTGCCCTCCGTGACCGGGCTGGGGAGGGAAGCTGGAGCGGGGGAGGCCAGGTGAGGCACTGAAGGCCGCTGCACGTGCTCTGGTTGCACCTGTGTCCTGTGTATCTTGCGTGAGGCAGAGGGAGGGGACAGCCCTGAGGTCTGGCTCTTTTCCTGGTCTTCCAGGGAAAGGCACTAGTCCTTGTTGAGTGTTGTCCGCGTGCCAGGCTCTGCAGTGGGTACTGTAGATGCATGATCTCATTTTAGCCTCACGACAATGCGCGGTGGGGGTAGATTCAGTTTTTATCCTCATGTTGGAGCAGAAAACTATCTGTTAAGGAACTTGCCCAAGGTCATGCAGCTAAGTGGCAAAATCCAGGCTTACCTGACACCAAAGCCCTTACCGTTTCTATTCTACTATGTGGTATTTTACAAGAAGGTCATGGCAAGAAGGGGAGGCCTGGTTCTACTGCTGTAGCTACAGATAACTTTGGTTTGGACCCCCTTGTGTTCTGCAGGAGCTACGGGTCATTTCCTGCCTCCATGAGTTCCATCGTGTGTGTGTGGACCCCTGGCTACATCAGCATCGGACTTGCCCTCTCTGCATGTTCAACATCGTAGGTAGGAGGTGGGCCAAGCAGTCCCCTGTGTGCAGCCAGAGGGGTCTAGGACAAGGCTGCCCTCTGACGAAGGGTGTTGCCTTGAAGCTGAGGAGAAAGCAGGTCTGCCTTAATAGTTCTTTAAGCTGTGCGCTGCTCAAGAGAGCCTCATATGAAGGGGTCTACCATTCACATCGTAGACTTCTTTATTACTTTAAAAATTGTTTGTGTTTTCATCACAACTTTGTTGATCCTACACCTAGATAGTTTGTGTATTTATAATTCTGGTTTTCTGGCAATAAAGTATCTTGTTCTAACAAAACCAGGATAGTATGAAAATTTCCTAAAAGACGAAAGTGAAGTATCTTGAGGAAAGAGCCTTTTTCTAATTTACCCAAAGGGGCACTACGGGCCACTGGTGGCCCCGAGTGAAAGAGCCCCACATGGGCTGGTGGAAGGAGCAGGGATGGACATGCAGAGTGGACTCCCGGGGAGAGAGACTGACTGGAAGGAACGGGGCATCCCAGGGCACAGGCAGATGAGGAGTGCAACCGGTCCCCCAACTCTGACTGAACATGCAGGCTCTGTGGCTCGAATAGCTGTAGTGCTGCCACCTTCCACAGGTTTGTGGACTCAAACACCTATGCTCTTGGTTCTTTCTTCCAGAGGGAGATTCATTTTCTCAGTCCCTGGGACCCTCTCGATCTTACCAGGAACCAGGCCGGAGACTCCACCTCATTCGCCAGCATCCTGGCCATGCCCACTACCACCTACCTGCTGCCTACCTGTTGGGCCCTTCCCGGAGTGCAGTGGCCCGGCCCCCACGACCCGGTCCCTTCCTAACGTCCCAGGAGCCAGGTGCGGCCCCCCGGCACCACCGCCTCCCCAGAGCTGCACATCCCAGGGCTCCGGGGGAGCAGCAGCGCCTGGCAGTGGCCCAGCACCCCTATGCACAGGGCTGGGGGCCGAGCCACCCCCGAGGCACTTCGCAGCACCCCTCTGCTTGCCCAGCAACCCCACGCTGGGCCAGGCCTCATGACAGCAGTGGTTCTGGAGAAAGCTACCGCACAGAACGCAGTGGCTACATGGCAGATGGGCCCGCCAGTGACTCCAGTTCGGGGCCCTGTCACGGCTCCTCAAGTGACTCAGTGGTCAACTGCACAGACATCAGTCTGCAGGGCATCCACGGCAGCAGCTCTACCTTCCGCAGCTCCCTGAGCAGTGACTTTGACCCCTTGGTATACTGCAGCCCGGAAGGGGAGCCCCGGGGGGAGGAGACTCAGCCTAGTGTGGCCTCTCGGCCCCGGTCTTTGGACTCAGTGGTGCCCACAGGGGCAACCCAGGTTTCCAGCCACGTCTACTTCCACCGCCACCAGCACCACCACTACAAGAAACGCTGCCAGTGGCACGGCCGGAAGCCTGGCCCAGAAACTGGGGTCCCCCAGTCCAGGCCTGCCATTCCTCGGACACAGCCCCAGCCAGAGCCGCCTTCCCCTGATCAGCAAGCTGCCAGATCCAACCCAACTGCCCCTTCGGGGCAGCTCCCCAACCCACAATGGCCCAGGGCCCTCGTGGAGGCGGCCCTAGGCCCAGCTGATGCCACCAACCCCAGTCCCAGCAGCCTCTTCCATTTGCAGAAATCCAGCCTCCCTGTTCGACACCCACAGAGGAAAAGGCGGGGGGGCCTCTCAGAGCTCACCCCAGCCTCTCGGCCCCAGGACTTGACTGCACACCCAGCTTGCCAGATTTTTCCGCACTACAGTACCAGCTTGGCATACCCTTGGTCCCCGGAGGCCCACCCATTGATCTTTGGACCTCCAGGCCTGGACAGGAGGCTGCTACCAGAAAGCCCAGGCCCTTGTTACTCAAGTTCACAGCCGGTGTGGCTGTGTCTGACTCCACGCCAGTCCCTCGGACCGCACCCACCCAGAGAGGGGCCTTCCGAATGGAGTTCTGGCACCCCAGAGGGCAGGCCATGCCCTTACCCACACTGCCAGGTGCCGCCAGCCCAGCCTGGTGAGTTTTCAGGGGAGGAGGGTGTGGTGAGGAGAGGATACCGGAGGTTACTGCAGCCTGGGGGAAGTCAGCCAACAAGGGGTTGACAGAGGCTGCGAAGGGGGCAGTGGGGCAGCATTCAAAATACTGAACAACAGGCATAGCGTAGGATGGCGCCTGAAGTGCTGTGACCCTGCCCGCTGATAGTCCTTTAGTTGCCAGACCAGAGGGAGGGCTCAGGGGAAGCGCCCGTGTGGATGAAACATCAGAAAGCACCTAGGTGGTCTGAGGCAGCAGCTCCAATGTAAGTGTTTCAATATTGTAATAATTAGTAAAGCTGCGCACACAGTTATCAGCTCTAGAGGTTTATTTATTTATTTGAGAGAGAAAGAGAGAGACTGGGGAGGGGCAGAGGGAGAGAATACTCAAGCAGACTCCCTGCTGAGCGCAGAGTCTGACGTGGGGCTCAATCCCATGACCCCAAGGTCATGACCTGAGCCAAAGCCAAGAGTCAGGTGCTTCACTGACTGAGCCACCCAGGTGTCCCCAGTTATCAGCTTTAAATACAAAGAAGGCCAACAAGTGTTCCTTGCTCTTGAGGAGAGCACAGAGAAGTAATTACTGATAGCTATAATCCTGGGCAATATGAGGTCTTGTAGGAGAAATAATTGCAGATATCCATAACACTAGGCCATATGACAAGAGCTATGTAAATGATTAGAAAGAAAGGAAGGAAGGAAGGAAGAGAGAGAGAGAAAGAGAGAGAGAGAAAGGAAAGAAAGAAAGAAAGAAAGAAAGAAAGAAAGAAAGAAAGAAAGAAAGAAAGAAAAAAGGAAAAAGAAAAGAAAAGAAAAGAAAAAAAGGTCACGGGTGGTTCCCAGCATCCCTGTGGGTCCTTAGGGTTTCTCCTCTCCCTCTGGGGTAAAAGAACAACTAAGGCTTTCCTTCTAAGCACCGTTATTAATAAAACCAACCTCATTTTCCTGGGGCCTCAGTGCATCCCTGATAATTGTATTACAACCAATTGTGATAATGTAAACCCTCAATTTTAACTGGGTGTTTCTTTGTTCAAATGCTCCTCTTCCTCCTCCAGAGCACCCCTCCCCATTTTTCTCATCGTCTCCCATGGTGTGGACGACAAAGCTCTTTGCCTACAGCTATCACTAGGCACCCCAAAAGGGAACCCAAAGGTCCTGAAATATAAGGCCTCACAGTCTAGGAACCCTACAGTCAAGACCTAGAGCTGTTATCATTCATTCATTCACTCCTTCCCTCCTTTTTTCTTCCTGCATTGGATGCTTGCTATGGGGTAGGTTCCAGGCTAGGCTCTGAGGACATGGAACTTGTCAACCAGGAGATCCAGGTCTGTGGGGTCAGAGGCATGTACACAGTTACAGTAGAGAAAATCATGGCTTCCATGGAGCCATGCAAAGCAAGCTTTGGCCATGTGTTTGACGATCCATTCGGACCCTGTCACATGTGTGCTTTCAGGGCTGCTGGAGCCAGACCACCACCTCTCCCGTACTTAGAACTGGTTTCGACGCCTCCCTCTTCCCTGCTCCTCAAATCCAGTCGGTGCCAGGTTCTGTTAACTCTGTCCCTGAGAGCTTTTTTACCTTCTCCTTCAGAACTGATGGCCCCTGCCCACGTCTTAGATGCAGCCTAAAGATCAAGGCAGGAGCCTCCTAGCTCTTCCCTCCCCTCTTACAGCGCCATGAAGGGGGGCCCTGCACGTACAGTGACCCTGCTTGACTGCTGCTGCCAGGCTCATCTTCCTCAAATAAGCTGTCCAGAAATTTCCACATGTTCTGTTTTCTCCTCAGTAAAGAAAAACTGAGCCTGGTTTGGCCTTCAAAGCTCTAGCACCAACTAGCCCCCACCTTCCTTCCCCACTTTCTTTATCTTTTTTTTTTTTTTTAAAGATTTTATTTATTTATTTGACAGAGAGAGAGACAGCGAGAGCAGGAACACAAGCAGGGGGAATGGGAGAGGGAGAAGCAGGCTTCCCGCCGAGCAGAGAGCCCGATGTGGGGCTCGATCCCAGGACCCTGGGATCATGACCTGAGCCGAAGGCAGACGCTTAATGACTAAGCCACCCAGGCGCCCCCCACTTTATTTTTTACTCTTCCCCTTTCCTTCCCCTGCCCCATGCTTTAGCCAAACCTAGTAAACACTTCTTGCAGTCCCTATAACCCAGACGATCCTGCTGCCTTCCTATTCCCATAAATCCAGTTCTTACCTATTTCTGCAGGACCAGCTCATTTATCTTCGCTTTCAGGAAGCCCTTCCTGATTGCTCCACTTGAACATGATCTGTCCCCTTTCCAGGAAAGGTCTTATGATCCAGTCCTGTCCCACTACATAATTTCCCTTTGCATGCACACCTCTCCTACAAGATAATCAGGTCCCTGCTTATTCTTCTATTTGGCACATGGTAACAGGCCAGATTCACAAGTGCTTAATAAGTATTTATTGGGTTAATGAGCGAATAGTAAGTATTTGTAACACACTGGTTGCTGTATATGTTTCTCTTTCTTTAGCTTTTTTGTTTCTCTCTCCCCTGTATCCCAACTGGGGCCCCTCCCAGCTTTCAGTCTAATTGCCCCTTCTGGACACATTCCCTGCTCCTCCCTCTCTGTGCTTCTCTCCCAGCCACACTGTCTTGCAGGTGGGACAGGAAGGCGGCTGGCCTGACCCTCAGTGACCTCTTTCCTCCCCTCTCTCTAAATGCAGGCTCAGAGGAGGAGATTGAGGAGCTGTGTGAACAGGCTGTGTGAGATGCTCAGACCTAGCTCCAACTAAGAGCATGCTTCGGATGACTCGGGCCCTACCTGGCACAAAGTCCTGCTCCTGAGAGAAGAAAGGACCTCAGAAAAGAGCCCTCTTTTTTTGCCAGACTCCCTGGAACCTCCAGAAGAGGAGTGGTGATGGTGGGTGGCAGGTGTTCCCTGCTCCCAGCTCTGGACCTTGTGTGCAGAATGCATCTGCAGGGCGGCAAGTCTGTGTCCAGCCAGGCAACCAGCTGCTACCTATGTGGGCTGGCTCCCTTAAAGGCTGTTTTTTGAGAACAGGAAGCTAGATATGGGTAGACAGGTGTTATAAAGGTGCTGCTCCTTTCCCCAGGCCCAGCAGGCCTTCCTCATCCCAAGTCTCATGTGCATACCTGCTAATGGGTCCTTCTTACCTCCTTTCTTGGGTGAGTCCTGCACACCAGCTTTGACTCCTCGGTAAAGCTGCCGCATCAGCAGCAACCCCAGCTTTTATCATTTCCCTTCTTTGCAAAAGGATCGGGAACATAGGTGAGCCCTGAGCCCTAAAAAGGGAGGCTCTGCAGCTTCTCCAGGCAGTACCTGCCCTGGTGCATAAGGGAGAATGTTTTTCCCTTCTTGTCCTTAATTGTCAGATCCACTATATTAAGTCAGAGGGGAGGCTCTGGGAAGCCAGGGTGTGGAGTTCTGTCCCTAAAGTGGTACTGCGCCCTGAAGAACCTGGGATGAAGCCTCCGACTTTCAAACTCCCTCGTCACTCCAGCAGCCCCAGTTCCTCTGGGGGTTGGGGGCGGGGATAGTGGGGAGGGAATAATTCTTTCCTGGAGATTACCCAAAGTCCTAAAGTAGGTGGAAAGAAGAGGATTTCTGCCAGACTGCATCTAGAAGAGGGAGGATGGAACGAAGGTAGAAAAGACAGAATTACAGCTGAACAAGGACAACAACGAATTCCTCCCTGGGAGTTTTCTCTCAGAGCAGGGATGAGGAAGAGGGGAAAACACAGGAAAAGCAAAGTGGGACATTTGGGTTTAGATGGCTCCAATCCAAGGCCCAGCTTCCCATGATAAGCCATACAGGCCAGGGGCACCCAGGAAGGTGTGCATGCAAGAGATTGTGCATGCAGGACATCTGGCCCAGGTAGCTGGTACCCGAGTGGGCAAGGGCTGAGGAGCCTCCTGAGGGTAACATTCACCCCAGGGCAGCTGGACTGTTGCCGGCTCCTCAGGCATTATCCCATTTGGAATGTGAATGTGGGAGCTAAGTGGGCACAGGACCCTACCTGGGAAACTTCTTCCCTCAAAGTCAGTGGGGAACTAGCACCTAGGCACCCACATGGGTATTTATATCTGAACCAGACAGAAAGACGCTTGAATCAGGCACTATGTTGAGAAATGTATTTATTTGCTAATATATTTATCCATAAATGAGGTCTGGTCTCGTGGTTTTGTTCTGTCATGATGGTCACTCAGGGTAACAGCTTCATCTTCTACATTTGACAGAAATAAGTTATTTCCGATATCAGAAGTTAGGCTCTGATTTATGAAAGGATAGGACAGAGTGGTGGGCTAGGCAACAAGAATTGGTTTTTAAGCCCCTAAAAGCATGGTTTAGTGACATCAGGGAAGGGCGAAAGCATGACTGGATTCTGTGGTCCAGTCGTTACCTGTATTATTCTACCTTTTACTTCACACTCTTACTTGTGATGCTTCGGTGACTTTGTGACCTTTGGTAAATACTCTATGCCTCACTTTTTCCACCCATAAAACAGACCTACTTCACAGAGTTGTTGCAGGGCCCCCTGAGAGAAGAGTGAAAGCATGTTTGGAGGTGCAAAGTATCCGGTGCTGGAGAACATTCTAACCCCAGTCACAGAGCCCATGTGAACACAGCATGGCATGGGCACAAGCAGCAGGCCCCCCTTGAAGAAGCTCTGTTTCAGCTGGGAGGCCCGGCTGGGAGGATAGAACAGCAGGGCCTGAAACTATCTATTTATATCCCAGAGCTCCAGTTCTGATAAACACCAATGACCGTGCTCTGCCTACTCCTGGGACTACTGTGAGGATCAAGAGCTGGTGCTAAGTTGGTATGAATTCCACAGAGCCTGGGGCAGTCTTTGCTCCCATCCTCACAAAGCACATTTTCCCTTCCGCTTCTCCACGAAAGGTTTCGTAGGGGTGGTCACTGTCCGTTGCCCAGTTTTGAACCACAGAGCAAAGAAGCATCTAGCTTTCTATAAGGTGAAAAAAAAAAGGACACTCTCCTATCCCCTACAGATGTTCTCAAGTAAAGGAACTGTCTAAACGCTAAACGCTGCACAAAGCCTAAATAATCGGCTGGAACAAGGAAAGTACGTAAAGAGTTTTAAAAAATAATCAAACACGCCTGTTACGCGCCACCGGCCCACAAGCCCGCATTCCGGCGGACGGCAAATGGAAACCCTATTCCGCTCTCAGGAACAAAGGGGCTGTTCCTGATTTTTTTCCCTCTCGGCAGAGATAACCCAGAGGGAGACAGTGGACTCTCTGGCCCTGCGCTTTTAAAACGGCAAGACAAAAAACAATCTCGGCTGGCATCTGGGATCCTCCTAAGAGGACCGGCGGCCGGTTGCCAGCGGCCTACATCAAACGGCCCGCCCCGCCGGGCTTCCGGCTCCGGCCGCGGCGCGTTCTCGCGCAGGCGCCAGCCGCGCCGCCCCTCCCCCACGGCCCTGCCCACAGGCCCAACGGCCGCCACGGCCTCGCCCTCGCGCCGGCCCAGGTGGCGGGTGCGCGCGCCGGCCCAGGTGACTCCCGGCCGGCCCCGCCTCCAGGCGGGAGAAACCATCTCCTTAGGCGGGAGGGGGGAGGGTGTGGGAAGGGAGGGCTGGGCCCTGTGGCTTCCCACACCGGAAGAGGAAGTCCTAGGCACCGGAAGTGGAAGGCATTCTGGGTAATTCGCTGTTTACTTCCTGCGGCTGAGGAATCCGTGGCCCCGTCCTTTGCTGTTCTTTTGTCGGAGAGGATGGCCCTGGAGACGGTGCCGAAGGACCTGCGGCATCTGCGGGCTTGTTTGCTGTGTTCGCTGGTCAAGGTGTCCTTCTGGGAGCTGGTTGTAGGGGCGATGGGGGAATCCAGGTGGGGGAAAAGGTGGAACGGGGCTGGGGGATAGCGAAGAGAAAATTAAGGTCCAGGACCCCGGGTTTGGCGAGGGGTGTGGGAAGCTGCTGGGGGCCATTGTTTAAGTCTCTAGGAGCGCAGGCAGTCTTTACATGCCTTTGAATCCTCAGCTAGCACAGGTCTGATCCTTAACAGACGTTCAGCGAACTTCTGTTGAAGCCGAAGGCCACTGGGAGTCAGATGAGGGTGGGGATCTGCAGCTGAGGGGGAGTAGTCGGAGAGGATGCCTGGCCCTGAGGAGACTAGGGAGAGGACTAGGTAAAACGCAGTTAGGAACAAGAGGGAGGACTGTGAGGGTGGGTGGAACTTTAGGAATGGAGCTGTGGGAGTGGTGCGTGGGGAACCTGATGAGACAGAGCCAGCATAGGGAGCCTTCTACTTGACCAGGTAGAAATATGGAGAGAGCTAGTTATTCTTTTGGCCTTGTTTACACTCACCCCTATCCCCCTTTCCCCCCCCTCCCAGACTATAGACCAGTTTGAGTATGATGGTTGTGACAATTGTGATGCATACCTTCAGATGAAGGGTAACCGGGAGATGGTATATGACTGCACCAGCTCTTCCTTTGACGGGTAAGCCCCTTTAGATTCCTTCATTCACTTTCCCGTTACTCCCACCCCACCCCACCCCACCCCACCCCACCTAGTAAATGTGAGGCAGACCATGATCCTGGTTGTTCTCAGTTATTTTGACACACACTAGTCCTGGTGCTGTCCAATACAGTAGCCACTGGCCATGTCTGGCATTGAGCACTTGAAATGTGGCTAGTCCAAACTGTGTTATGCTCTAACTGTAAAATATACACTGGATTGACAAGATTTAGAACAGGAAAAAGAATGTAAAATACTTTAATTTTTTTAATATTAATTATATACCTAGATGATAATTCTTTGGGTATACTGGGTTAAATGAATATGTTATTGAAATTAATTTCATCCTTTTGTCTCTACTCATAAACGTGGCTATTAGAAAATTTTAAATGACTTGGGTGGTTTTTATTTTATTTCTGCTGGACAGTTCTTCATTAGACTGTCAGCTCATTAATGGTAGGGACTGTGTTTATCTTGTGCACACTGGTTTGGCACAGGGTCTGGAAGGTGGCAGAGGGCTAAGAAATGTTTGTTAAATGCATGAAGATCCTTTCTGAAAGTGAAGGTAAGGTAAGGTACAGTAATGGTAAAGCTGAAAGCTGAAAGCTGATGCTGTTAGATATTTCTAAGAGACCCCATAAGAAAAGTTTTCCCTTGGTGAGATTGTCCAATGGGGAGAAGGAGAAATGAGAGTAACATAAGTGACCAGGTCTCAGTTTTTTTTCCCCAACATAGGAGCCAGAGGGTAGTATTCTTTGGGGGTTAAGGAGATACTGTGTCTTTTGGCCTCTAGGCCAATTAAGGGTTTACACACAGGGGTGCCTGGGTGGCTTAGTCAGTTAAGTGTCCAATTCTTGATTTCAGTTCAGGTTATGATCTCAGGGTAGTGAGATTGAGCCCCACGTTGGGCTCCACGCTCAGCAGGAAGTCTGATTGAGATTCTCTCCCTTTCCCCCTCCCCCTGCACACTCTTTCTCTCTCTCAAATAAATAAATCTTTTTTAAAAAAGATTTACACACAAACTGGGCTCAAACCCAGTACTTAGTAAACTTCCTTCAAGGTGAGGCCACCTACATCCATTCCTTCTTTGACTTCCTTTAAGGAAGAATGAAGGATTGGGCAAAAAAGATGTTGCCAAGGAACCTTACTTCCTACACATGCATGTGCACAGTCAGATACTCCAGTACCTTTGTTGATTTGTTAGCACTGTAACAGAATTGCTAACAAATGAATAAAGGGACTCCCATCTATGGTAAACGACTGTGTTGGCTGCTGTCAGGGATGTCAAGAGTTACACAGTGATGTACTTACTAGTAAGAGACACAGTGTAAAGTTTTGCATATTAGAGTTTTAAAAAAAATTGTGGCAAAATATGTGTGACAGAAAATTAACTTTTTAAAAAATTTTTATTTATTTGAGAGACAGAGAGAGCACAAGCAGGGCGGAGGGAGAGGGAGAAGCACACTCTCCACTGAGCAGGGAGCCTGACATGGGGCTCGATCCCAGGACCCTAGGATCATGACCTTAGCCGAAGGCAGACGCCTAACTGACTGAGCCACTCAGGCGCCCCTGAAAATTTGCCATTTTTAAGTGTAGAATTCAGTGGTATTTAGTATATTCACGTTGTGCAGCCATCACTACCATCCATCTCCAGAACTCTCTTCATCTTATTTTCCCCTCCCCACTGCCGCTGGCAGCTACCATTCTACTTTCTTTCTGTATGAATTTCTTGTGGTTTTTGTTTTGTTTTGTTTAAGATTTTATTTATTTATTTGACAGAGAGCGAGAGAGCACAAGCAGCGGGAGTGGCAGAGGGAGAAGCTGAGGAGGGAGCCCAACATGGGGCTGGATCCTAGGACCCTGGGATCACGACCTGAGCCAAAGGCAGATGCTTAACCGACTGAGCCACCTGGCACCCAGGGGCCCCTCTTGCTGTATGAATTTGAAGTGTAATATAAGTGCTTCATATAAGTGGACTCAAACAATATTTGTCCTTTTGTGCCTGGCTCGTTAATTTACCATCATGTCTTTAAGGTTTATCCATATTGTCACATGCGTCCAAATTTTTCTTTTAAGCTGAATAATCATTTATCCACTCACCTGTCGATAGACTCTTAGGTTGCTTCTATCTTTTGGCTGTTAGGAATAATGCTGCTGTGAACACAGGTTTTACCAATATTTGATCAAGTCCCTGCTTTCACTTCTTTAGGGTATATATCTAGAAGTGGAATTGCTTGAGTCATTCTGTTTAATATTTAGGGGAACTGCCATACTGTTTTTCGTAGTGGCAGCACTGTTTTCTGTTCCCACCAGCAGTATGCAGGGGTTCCAGTTTCTCCACACCCCTGCCAGCGCTTGTTATTTTTTGTTTTATGTTTTGTTTTGGTTTTGATAGTAGCTACCCTATTGGACATGAAGTGGTATTGTTTTGGTTTTGATTACCTTTCCCTAATGATTAGTGATGTTAAGCATCTTTTTATGTGCTTATTGACCATTTGTGTATCTTCTTCAGAAAAATGTCTGTTCAAATCCTTTGCCCACTTTCGAAGTAGGTTATTTGACTTTCTGTTCTTGAGTTCTAAGAGTTATTTGTGTATTCTGGTGGATATTAGATTTTGGAGAATGGGTATATCAAGGGCTAAAGGAGACCAGAGGAGGGCCAGATGAACTCAGCTAGAAGCAGAGGAGATACCATGTGAATCAGGCTCTGAAAGAAAGAAGTACAGGATTTTTGAGGAGGTTGAGGTGAGAGAGCATTTTAGAAAAAGGATTCTAAACAAGGAAATGACTTGAGTAGAGTCATGGGGTGGGAAGACCAGGCTGTCTGGAGGTTGGTAGGGATTCTGTTGAGGTTAAATCATAAGGTTGGGTGACAGGCACTATAAGGCTAGAAAGATTGCTTGTGAAGAACAGAAGAGACCATACTGTTGGTCCAGACAACAGCCTGTGTGTGTGTGCCTGCCCCCGGTCAGTCTGCCAGGCCAGGGCAGGGGTTCCCCTACTTAACCACCGGGGAGGGTGGGGGCAGTTCCACTCCCAGCAGATGGCTGAGAATGTAGGATTTGGATGGGGAGGGAGGCTCCCCAAGTAAGAATCCCAGGTTGTTGCCAGGAGAAGAGGGAGTGGTTATTGACAGAAGTCGGTGTCTGGGACAGACCTGTCACGGCAGGCAGGCAAGCATTTGATTGAATGAATGACAGAAATGACCTCTGTCGCTTCTCAAAGTTCCTGACGTTGACCTGTCAAGCTCTAGTGGCAGCCTTCTAGCCCTCACGGGGCCTTTCTGTTGCCCGTGCCCTGGGATCAGAGCTCTCCTGGGAAGAACTACTAAGATATAAGTAAGGACAGCGAATGCTTCCGTAGCTAGCACTTACTCTGTGCCAGGTGTTTGGCATGTATTAGCTCAGTATTTGAGTTTCATTCCGCACAATTCTGAGAGAGGTCTCCATGCGTGCATTAGGCTGTACACTCATCAGAGGCAGGCCTTGGCCAAGTCTGACTGAGTTCTGGTAGGAGGACCCATGGTTTCCTTCACCCTCCTCCTCCCCCTTTGCACCAGGGCCCAGCCCCCTAGTGGTCGTGTTGCTTGTAATTAGTAACACTGGCCATCTACTTTTTTTTTTTTTTTTTTTAAGATTTTATTTATTCATTTGAGACACAGATACAGAGGGAGAGCATGAGCAGGGAGAGAGGCAGAGGGAGAAGGAGAAGCAGGCTCCCTGCTGAGACAGGAGCCCGATGTGGGGCTCGATCCCAGGACCCTGGAATCATGACCTGAGCGAAGGCAGACGCTTAACCATCTGAGCCACCCAGGCGCCCCTGGCCATCTACTTTTAAAGCTGTCCTGTTTCCCAGAGAATCTGGGCTAAGGATGTTTTTTGAGCCAGATGAGCTAGTCCTTTGGGAATGGTGACTGACCTGTGCTTGGCGGGCAGAGAACCTTTGTTGGGACTAACTTTGGGTCAGCCCCTTCTCAGCATTAGTAGTCCATTTCCCCTGCTTTCTAGTAGAACTCAATACTTGGCTTTTTCCTGTGTTTCCTCTCCCAGAACTATCTTGCTGGCTGAAAGCAGAGTAAAGTGGGCATTTTCCTCCATCTCTCTCTTCTCTAGTAGGGGAAGCTCAGGCTGACTCTCTGTTTCTTTTCCCTTCCCAGAATCATTGCGATGATGAGTCCAGAGGACAGCTGGGTCTCCAAGTGGCAGCGAGTCAGTAAGTATCTCCCTTTCTCTTTGTCCCGGCCGAGTTGTGTTGTTGCTGCCCCTCGGGTTTAGTGGGGATGTCTTAGATCAGAGGGTAAGTGACCGCAGAGTGAAACAGATGGGGTTGTAGGAAACATGAGGAAAGTGTCCTGTGCCCGTTTGTGCCTGTGTCGTTTGATACCGGAGCCAAAGAAGTGATTGTTCTTGTCTTAGAGTTGCAGCATTCCTTTCATTTTTAGCTTAAACCTCCATTTGGTCATTACACTTAACACACTCTCACTGCCGTCTCTCTTCTTCTCTCATAGGTAACTTTAAGCCGGGTGTTTATGCAGTGTCAGTCACTGGTCGCCTTCCCCAAGGTAATAATCATCATAGTAGTGGCCAGTCTTCACTTATCGCACCAAGCTCTCTGGAAGTCCTTTGTGGGACTGCACGCCGGTCCTCACCGCTCTGAGGGAACTGAGGCACAAAGAGGTTAAATACCTTGCCTAAGGTCATCCTGCTAGTAAGTGAGGAGCTAGAATTTGAACCCAGTCATTTTGACCCCAGAACCCTTGGTTTTAGCGACTACGACGCGTAGTCTTTTCCTTCTCGTTCTTGCCAAATCATTACCAGACACGTGCCTAGATCTTCAGTGGTAACCAGCCAACCAAGCAGGACTATTGATGAGCTGTGTAGGAACTCCAGTTTGCTTAGGAACAGCTTCCTTCCTTCCTCCCTTTCCTGTCCCCCACCAAAGTGGTAGTAGAGGGACCTTTCTTTTTTTTTTTTTTTTTTTAAAGATTTTATTTATTTATTTGAGACAGAATGAGAGAGACAGAGAGCACATGAGTGGGGGGAGGGTCAGAGGGAGAAGCAGGCTCCCCGCCGAGCAGGGAGCCCGATGCGGGACTCGATCCCGGGACTCCAGGATCATGACCTGAGCCGAAGGCAGTCGCTTAACCAACTGAGCCACCCAGGCGCCCTAGAGGGACCTTTCTTAACTTCTGGGATCTTCCTCCCTCACAGAGCTTTCTTTTCCTGTGGCAGGAATCGTGCGAGAGCTGAAAAGTCGAGGAGTGGCCTACAAATCCAGAGACACAGCTATAAAGACCTAGCAAGATGCATGGCTACCATTGTCTTTCCTCCCCACCTCCTGCATCTGCTAATTTTTTGTTACGGAACTAAATGGACAGAACTTCAGATACTCCCCACCCTCCAACTCTGAGACTCGGCGGACTGTTGAGAGACCACAGCGTGTCTCTGAGCCATTTTACCTTTGGATTGCTGCTGGGGCTGGGGCTGGGGGTGGGGGGTTTGGGCTGGTGGATTAACAGAGACTGAATTGAATGGGGGGTAGGAGACCCAGTCTGTGCCCTTGCCCATGGGTAGGACTCTGGGTCAAATGCCAAATAAACGTGAACCCCTAGGAAAGTTCTTAAGCCCATGACAGATGCCTTGCCTCTTTTCTACCTGGACACAGGAAGAACTCACTTAACCCTGTAAGCACTTTCCCGGAGCAGTAGAGGCCCTCCTGCTCCCCGTTACCCATCTTTCAGCCTTCCGGGGTTACAGCCTTTCCAGTGTGCTTCCTTGGGTCTTGTTGGAAGGTCTGCTGTCCTGAGTCTAGGCAGCCCCATCAAGCTGGTAGTCCCGGTGTCTGGGGGTTGCAGACTTGCTCTAGACCTGGCACAGCAAGTGTCTTTTGAAAGAAAGCCTGAGGCTTCTCAGTATTCTTTGCCTGTTGACCATATTTAATACTCTTCCCCCCTCTCCCTTTTTTTCTTCTTTTTACCACTCTTCCTCTGTCTTAGGCCAGTCAGTGGTATTCATGACCCTCGCTTACCCACCTACACACATTCTGCTGCATTTCCTCTAACTGGAGACCCTCAGGTGGCTGCTGGGCCTTCATCCGGTTAGATTATGCCTTTGTAGGGCATAAACTCCTTTCCCCCTCTGGCCTAGTAGGGGGTTTTGATATCAGGTTATTGGTCAAGGTGAGTTGTTTTAGAATGAAAAATTTACCAGAAATTCTTTCTTACTTAAATCTCCACAAAGAATCCTATTAATATCCCCATATTGATTTTCTAGGTTTCTTGTTCTCCATCTATAAAACAACGATAACACTGCCTGTTTACCTTAGTATTGATTATAAAAACGAAGCAATGTGAAAATTCTAGAACTTAGGTTTTATGAAAAGTAAAATTCATTTACTCTTTTTATTAGCCATTCTTTTTTTTTTTTTTTTTAAAGATTTTATTTATGTATTTGACAGACAGTGAGAGAGGGAACACAAGCAGGGGGAGTGGGAGAGGGATGAGCAGGCTTCCCGTCAAGCAGGGAGCCCGATGCGGGGCTCGATCCCAGGACCCTGGGATCATGACCTGAGCCGAAGGCCGATGGTTAACGACTGAGCCACCCAGGCGCCCCTTTATTAGCTATTTTTTTTTTTTAATTTTTTTTTTTTTTTTTTAGGATTTATTTGACAGAGCAAGAATGAGAGGGAGTACATGAGGGGGGGGAGTGGGAGAGGGAGAAGCAGGCTCCCCGCTGAGCAGGGAGCCCGATGCGGGACTCGATCCCGGGACTCCAGGATCATGACCTGAGCCGAAGGCAGTCGCTTAACCGACTGAGCCACCCAGGCGCCCCTTTATTAGCTATTCTTTACAGTATGTGCACGGTTAACCAAACAGTGGGAGAAATGCCCAGAATCAGCACTGCAGAATGAGCTCGACTCGTTAGCAGAGGTGTGTACACTAGGGCTTTGTGTCTCTTCGCCACCTGGTGTTGCTAGTGAGTCAGTGTCCCTGTTACCTGTGGCCTGGAGTGTGTGGGAAGGAGGGAGAGGTGCTGATTCTCCCGTGACCCCCTCCCACCCCTGTCCTTGTACGCTCATAGGCCCATAGGAAGGAAGCAGGGAGTGGCCCAGGATGCTCATGTCACTCACAGATCCTCCTCAAACCAGAACCTTCAAGCTCTGAGGGAATGGTCCATCAGCCCCAGTTTCAGCTGAGTTTTTAAAGGCTTTCCTCAGCCCAGCAAACTGAAAGAGCACAAGGGGTGGTGGTTTCTGTTCAATTTCAATCTGAAAGGATCCTCGGGAAGTAGCCCCAGCAGGCCAGCCTTACGTTCTGGAGGGAAGGTTCTGGAGGGAAGAAGCGGGTTTCGGCAAGAGTGCCTAGGCCAGGCAGCCAACACCCCACTTTCACTGGCTTTTCTCAAAAAGTCCCTTGGAAATCCCCAGCTGCTGTCCTGCGTGTCTGACCCGGACGTGGCTGCTCGGTGAGAATGGAAACAGTTGTGGGGAGGGGAGGCAAGAGGAGCTGTGCGCAAGTAACCACACAGGCTGCGTCGGCGCTGAGCTGAGCCCTAACTGTTAGCCTCGCAGGAAGCGAAAGACACGGGCCCGCTGGTTGTGGGGGAGGGGTGCCCAGTCGGCGGCACCGGATTTCACAGACTCGGTGCCAAGTGGGCTCGGCCTGGAAGCCGCCCCTCGGTTCGCTTTCTGGCTTTTTCTGGTCCTGGAAGCTGCTCTGGTGCCGCTCGGCAGCCCAGACGGGCCGTAAGGTGCTAGAGTCCACCTGGTGTGGGGAGCCCGAAGAGACTGAAGGAGGGGCTGCTGGTTCTTCACGGCTCCCCGTGAGGAGGCGGAGCGATATGGACGAGGAGGTCTCGGCTGCCACTGCCCTGCGTGGCACGTCCCTGAGGGCCATGCCCTGCTCCTTGTGCCTGTCAGACGTTCAGGCCCGGTCTGACCACGGAGGCCCCACATCTACCCAGGGTCTTGGTCTCCTGCTCAGTCGTTTGGCTTCTGCACCTCAGAAAGGCAAGGCTCCTCCTCCCTAGTTCCACAATGACAGCTGCGAGTCAGGCTAGTGACCGGGCTGCCTTCCCCTTGTCTGCTTATTCCTCATTCTCTTCTTCTTACCCACCACTGCCCGTGGGGTTAAAAAACACACTCCGTGGCAGTTCATTGCTGAATGCAGCCTCCATTCCTGGGCAGTGATTGATGGCTGATGGAACATTCTGGTTTTGGAGGGAAGCTGTTTCAGAAGAGTAATGGGGATGAGCTGGGGAGGAGTAAGCTCAGGCTGGGCGCTTTAGGTTTGGCCTCGTTTCCTCTGGGCATGGCCACTACCTTCTCACTCCAGGCCTGTCTATGACCTGCCATTCAATCCTCATGTACCCTCCCTGACACCTGATCCTGTGAGTGTGTGTAAGAGACAGGTAGGTAATGTTGAAGAACAGACTAGTATCTTACTTTGGAAGTCTGCTTCATGTTTATCAGTAAAACCTTTCATTTAAATGGCATTTTACAGTTGACAAAAGGGCTTTCATGTCCATTATCTTATTTGATCCTCACAAAACCCCTACGTCATAGTCAACATCCTTACGGAGTGAAGAGACTGAGGGTCAAAGTTAAAGTGATTTGGCCATGATCAAGAAGTAGAGCCTGAAATCAAGAAATACGTTGCTCACACCCAATCTGGGGCTGCTAACTTCTTCCAACATAGTTATCCCCGGATGCGGTGGGCTTGCTCCCTTCGTGAGGATTCCACAGAACCAGCATGAGGCGTTAGTTTATTGCTGAGTGAGAGTTACATGTCCCTATACACTGAGTCCCCCGAACACCCTATGCCTACCACTTACATCTCTAGTCCCCAAGTCCACAATTACCCAAAGAGAGGTCGACAGTGTGGGGAAAGGGTCCAGGGAGGTGATCCTTGGGATTTACTCAAGGATCCCCATGCAGGACATTGGGAAACTGGTCCAGCCCTCCTCTAGTTCCCACCTGGCGGCATCTTCTTTTCTACTCTAGCAGTTCTTAGGTATCTGCTGACCTGTGCCCCGTACTCCCCAACCTCTTCTGTTTTTTTCCTACTCACCACCTTTTGCAGCCCAATTATGGCACCTTCACACTCCACTGGAACACAGACTTGTGATGAAAATATACATACATATCCAATTAGGGGCATTGCCCCTGCCTCCCAGTCACTTTACTGCTCTAAAACAGTTTCCTCCCTATAAAATGCAGCTGACAAAACTCTGCAGGATAGTGGCTACCCGTGACGGGTGGGGGTGGAAAAGGAGATATGAGGGGATCCTGAGGTTATAGTCTGTTTCTTGCTCTGGATGCCAGGTACAGAGGTTCGTTCACTTTCTGAAGATTTATTGAGTTATACACTCACGATTTGCTCACTTTTCTATTTGTATGCTAACCTCAAATAGAAAGTTCACTTAAAGACACAGCGGTCCTGTCTTGGGATCGTTGTGAGAAATACATTAGTTTATGTAAAAGCAATCGGAGAGCTGTACACTATTACGTGTATCTAGGGAATCACATTTATCCAAAGTTGTCCACCTCTAGATAAGTTCTAGGTAAGTGTAGCAAGAATGGCATCCCTATAGTATTGTTGGACAATGGATGTTCCAATACATCTATCATACAGAAATACATCACAATGGACACATTTTCCTTTAAGCACCGTGGCTTTTAATTTTAATCTCTCTGTTCTCTTGTTTTTTTATGACATATGTTGTTGTTGTTGTTTTCTAATATGTACTTCCTTGCTATTTGGAAACAAGATTCTGGATGTGATTTAACCTCTACTTGGCTCAGTGTCATTGTTAGAAACCTCCATTTTTATATCATGTGGTGAAGTGGTTCTGGGACTGATTGTTTTTCTACCTCTTGGATTCATGTCAGCCTGTCACTTCTGCTGCCCATGTGTGGCTGTCCCCCCTCCAGTCTCGTTTGAGCTAGGAGAACAGATATAGCCACACCTGGTAAAGGTTGCTCTAGGGTGAGCCAGTAAGGCGTAGACTGAGGAAGAAAGCACGTGGCTGCCTGCCTGGGCCTTTGGGGCACAGAGGCCTTCACGAGAGTGTTGGGGCTGTAGAGTGACAGCAGATCATACAGAGTGTGAAGGCTGGGAGAGTCATGACTTAGGCCAGCGCCCCCTCCTTATGGGTGAGAAGACTGAGCACCAGAGGCAGTGGTCAGCCTGATCCCAAAGGGGTCACTGCTACTTTATTTGTCCTACACTACCCGGCCTGGTGCTTTCTGCTGAGAGATGCTTGGGTTTCTCTTTGCTTTAAGATCCCAGAGAGCAGGAACCAAGGGCAGAGAAAACTGAGGGCTCCAGCACCAAGCTGCCCGATCCTCTGCGAAATGTGACAGAAAACCTCTCTCCTGCAGACCTCTGGCACTCCGATTCTCAACGTTCCCCCCAGAGTGGAGGGCAGGCATTACGGGGTCATGGACAGAGGACTTGGGGGGATGGAGGCCTGGGCCTGTAAGAAGTCAGGGGCCTGGCAGGCCCATTTCAAGAGCTCCTATGTGCTTCTTCCTGCCTGTGCACTCTCCTTCCTCCACCCTGAGCTCTTGTGCCAAAGAGAGAACTTGAGGGAAGGTAAGCAACAGCTTCAGACACCAGGGTGGAGGGACCGCAGTGTCTCTCCCAAATGGATTCCTCATTCTTCCCCACCACCAGCCATTGCCACCCTTTCAACCCCTCCCCCCATGCCGGAAAATACCTGGAAGGAAGTGAGTGCTCTGGGGCCACCAGCCTGAGGAAGGGGTTTAACTGTCACCTGGTCCCTGAGGGCTTGAGGAGCAGAGGGCAGAGGGGGGAATGCAAATCGGTGCTGGGAACAGAGAAGGGCCCCCCAGAGGGGAAGAATCTGGCAGCCATTGATCAGCTCTCCTCCTGGGCAGGGGGATCCCAGCCAAGGCTGGGAAGGCCTGAGGCAAGGGGCTGACACAGGTCCCGGAGAAGCCTGTGCTGGCCTCTGGGACGCTGGCCCTTTCTCTGGGCAGCTGAATAGACTCACTTCTTCCGCCCTGCACCCCAGGGGAGCCGGGAGGTGGGCGCGGGGTGCGGAGCTCAGAGGCGCCTGGCTGAGGTGGTCAAGGTGGGCACATCGCGTCTCTGGTGACTGAGGCTGAGCAAAGTGTCTATTCAGCTTCTGCAGCAGGAGGGACTGGACTCAGATTAGAAGGACCCCTCTGATGTCCACATCTTCCCTCCCCTGCTGTAGACACCAGGGGCCACGACTGAGAACCACACGGTGTCCTTGTAAAGGGCCCATTCACAGGAATTGGGAGGCAAGAATAGGAGTGAGAAGCTGTCCCTGGGCTTCTAATAATTTACTGCGTCAGTATGGCAATTACCAGGTTCAAAACTGGCCACTTTCATGATTGAATCCACTCCTCGGTACCACCTGTGAGGTACTAGTCCCCTTTCACGGATGAGAAGACAGTTTCAGTTCTATCCCTTGCCCAAGGTCAGTAGCCAGACAAAACTACACTGGTGTGTCAGCCCAGCAGTCCTTATGGCCTCCCTTGATTTCTGCTGTGGCAGACGGGGATCTAGGGCCCATAACTGGGGTAGGGGTGAGGGGGTCCTCCTTGTCTTCCCTTTGCCCCCTTGAGCCCCAGCCTGGAGGTGGGGCTTTCGGGGGTACGGGTCTACTGACCTCAGGACCAGGTCTTTGGGGATGAGGGCTTCGACACCTCGCGGTGCTCACTCATCCTCGGACCCTGCGGAGGGCCTGGGCCCTGCCCCAGTCCCCAGCTCCCGTTTTGCCCCAGGCCTCTCACCCTGCCCGTCCAGCCCCACGACGCGGCTGCAGGCGCCCCATTGGTCAGCCTGGGAGCATTTGCCCTTATTTGGCCAGGCCGGCTCGTGGCCGGGCCTCCTCCACCCCCGCCCGGCCCCCCGCAGGCTCTTCTCTCTCACTTCGTCTTTTTGAGGTTTGGCTCTGGGGCCCTGGCAGGCGGCGCTTCAAACGCACTTTCTGGTTGAGTCATTTTTTAACGGCTCCAGGGCTGTGAGCTGCTGCTGTGGCTGCTGGGGGCCCCCAGACTTCGTGGCCAGCTCTCCCTCATCTGACTGCCTAATGGGCTCCGAGGGAAGGGGCTGGGGGCGGGGGCCGGGATGGCATTTGCTGTTGGAGAGATCCTGCACACCACTTGGTCACCCACTCGGAGCCCAGTGCCTCGCCCGCAAGCCCGGGCAGCAGGGTGCACCCGAGTTCCGCCCACGGCCCTTTCCAACCCCCTTTTCCGGCCGGGTCTGTGAGCAGCTGTAGGCCACAGCTCCCCTCTCTGTTGGGTAACCTCTCTGAGGTCTGCTTCTTTTCGGGGGCACTTTGAATTGAGTTCCTTAGGGGCGACAGAACCGGGAAGCAGACTGTTGGCTGGTTTTCAGGAAGGTGAAACTTAACGCTGTGGAGTTTCCGGTTCTTCATCTCTGAGACGGGGATGCCATCATTTACATCACGGGCTCAGCGTGCTGATCAGATGAGATTCAGATTGAATGTGTTTTATTAAGGTCTCTAGAGGCCTCAGCTGCTGCCCTTCCCCCAGCTCGGCGTGCGCAACACAGGGGGGTGAATGAAGCAACTGAGCCCAGAGCAGTTGACGGGGCAGCCCTCACCCGGCCTCCCCAGCTGTCCCTGGCGTGTGAGGGATCCTGTGGGGGGTGCAGAATGCTGGCAGGAGGGGAGAGATAGACCAAGGAGTGCCCCCAGCCTTTTGTCCCTTGTTCCCAGCCAAACTAAGGGGAGGATTCTGCTCTCGATCCTTTCCCAGCCACCTGCCTTCTCTGAGCAACGGGAGCTGTGCTCTTGAGCTGGCTGGGGAAATCCGTCAGCTGCCCAGGAGCTGGGCAGGTCTCGGAACACAGACCTTTTCTGCTTCCTCCTCCAAGGCTCCTAGGGCCCCTCGCTCTTGGGAACTTCCCAGGTCCTTGGTCAACCTCCTCCTCAGTTTTATAGGTGAAAAAAGCAAAGGCTGCGGGTTGGGGGTCAGATTCTGTGAGTGGTCCAAAGTCATACTGTGAACAGCCACAGTGTGGGGGGCTGGGCCGCTTGTCTCCCGCCTCCTGGTTTTTGCCTTCTGTTCGGTGGTCCTGATGTTGGGGTAGGGAGTTAAGCTGATGAGAGATCATAGTGGTTTCCAGGCAGGGACCAGGCCCCAGCTCGTGGGACACACACATACAATAAACACAGAGTTCATTCACAGCTGTTAAAGCTGGAGCAGACGCGGCAGGTTAAACCAAGCACCTTTGCTTCAGAGAGCCAGGAGGGCACTTTTCCCGCTCGTGTCCCTGGGAGATCCCAGTGGCCATCTGGTTTCGTGGCCACTCCCACAGCAGTTGTCGGGGTGACTCTCTTCCTCACACCCACACCCCCTTTCCTACCCAGCCCATCCTGCCTCTTCCCAGATGCTATGGACAAAACCCTGAACTTGGCTTTCACTTGCATTGTGACCTCAGGCTGCCTTCTGCCTCTCTCTGGGCTTGCAGATCAGCTTCCTGGCTCAGGCCAGGTTACTACCCCCTGAGCTTGCCGCTTAAAAGGCCTTCAGGACTGTGGTCTGGAGAGCTGAGCCCGAACCCTGTCCTAGGGCAGGGCCGGCCTCCCGGGGTGCACTGCAGCTGCCTCTCATCCCAGCAGAGCAGGAAAGCATGGCCTTGAACCTGCAGGATGCCTGGGCAGTGTGGACAGGGCGGAGGGGATAATGCGCCCACCCTCCTTGTCTGGAGGCCTCTCGGCATGACGGGTGCTCCCCAAGGCTCTGAGATGAGTCAGGGGACCTGCTTCGGTGCCGAGTTGACCTCTGCAAGGACGAGCACCACCTTGGGTTCTTGAGGCACTTTCTTTTCTCAGACCCCGCTTCCTTTAGTGGCCCTTCCAGGGAGAGTGCTGAAAGGTCCTAGCATTTGGGACTCTTGACCCCAATTGTCTTGAGCCCCATGCTGCCATGCTGGGGGCTCAGTTTCCCTCCTTTGTAGCCAGGCATGCCCCCAGCCCTTGCTCCCCTGAGGGCGGGCCTGCTCGGCCGTCTGACTTCCTGTTTGTGAGTGGTTAGGTCCTGTGGCTTCTGTCGTGTTGTCTCCTCACAGGCAGGTTATCTGGGCCGCCATCTCTGCCTGCCTGCCGAGCCAAGGCCCCAGACCTGTGCAGCTGCCTTGGGCCTTGCCCTTTCTCCCACCTCCTGGGCCTGCTCTCCCTTGCAAGTGTTAGGTCTTCGAAGGGCCATTTTCTCCCTGTTTCTCCCCCTTGCCCAGCCAGCTCCTCCTCTCTCCCCTCTCTTCCCAAACCCTCTTCCATCCACACTCGCTTTCTCCAGGAAGCCTTATCTTTTGGGCCCCCGTGACCCTGAGGTCGCTACTGTAACATCTGTCAGTCCAGCCCTGTGGGCCCCTCCACCCCAGCCACGACTGATTTGCCCTCGTTGCTGTCATTTTGTAAGATGTAGGTACGTGTGGAGGTTTATATATGCGCGCTCCACTTTACCTCTCAGATTCAGGGTTTGCTCAAGTAGGAGCCAAGAGTCCGCATCAGACCTGAAGCCCTGCGCCTGCTTTGGTACGAATTGCTCTCACACCCACACACAGAGCTCTCATACCCTGTCTACCTATCTGTATCTTGTCTATCAGAGCGGAAGTCCCTGAAGACAGGTCTTGTGTCCTTTTCTCCTCACTCTCAGCTTGGCACACAAAGATGGCTGTCCCCTGGGTCAGCGAGATTGGGGTAGACATGAGGGATTGGGGTAGTCATGAGCCCTCCAGGATCCCAGACCCCGGTGGCCTCAGCCCTCTCACGTGGTGAAGGGCTGTTCCCACTTTTTTTCTGATGCCAGAGGCCCTGCCTCTACTCCTTATCCTGCTCCCTCCTCCTCCTCCCCTTTCACTACCTCTGAGCAGGACTATGATCTGGGGACTAAGAGTGTCGGAACTAGAAAGGCTGTGGGGGACACTTCCTAGCAGAGTCCAGGCGAGCGAGGCTGCCCAGTGAGTGTCTGGTGGAGCCCTGACCTGTTGCCAAGGGGCGGAGTTTGCGGAGTCAACTTGAACTCCTCTCTCCTCCACGAAGAGAGGCATCTCCTCTCTCAGCCACGGGCCCTCACTTCTCATCCTGGCGAACTGAGGCGACAGACAGCTTTGAGGGCAGGAGAGGGAGCCACTCCTCTCACACAGACAGGCCCGTGTTCTGAAGCCGTCCCCAGCTCCCTCCAGTCACCCTCCAAGGGCTGGCCTCGGATTCCCAAGCGAACCTTCCCGGGTGTTTCCAGGAAGGAGGCAGGGGTGTCCGGGACGTGTGGCGGGTCTTCCTTGAGGTGTGTCCAGAGGCCTGAGCTGAGCCGTGACCCACAGCATGTCTGTGTGGCTCTGGGCCCTGTCGGCTGTGTCTCTCGGGAAAGGAGACTGGGAATCTTTTGGGCCTTGTGTGTCCTTGTGTGTGTGTGTCTGCTAGGCACCCGCTGCTCGTCCCTCAGGCACCTGCTGGTCAGTTACGCGGGACACACACACGGGTTGTGCCAGCCTGGAGAGGGGCTTCCGGCCCAGTGTTCCTCTTCCACACACCTGGGTGGTTCTTATTGTCTCTGTGTCCTTATTTCAGACCAAGCCCCTTCCTTGTCCTTGATTTTGTCTTTGGCCGTGTCCTGTTTCTCCTGGTTTGAGGCCCATCAGAGCTGGGAGCCATTGCCAGGCCCGGGGATACAGAGACACTGAGCCCCACCTCTGTTCCATCCTCTTCAACCCCAGCCTGAGGGTGGGAACCAGCAGAAGCCCCCACCCCTCCAGAAACCTCCTGACTCCAGAAACTCTGGGGTGGAGACACTGGGCCTTAGTCTCTCTCCTAAAACAAACAAACAAACAAACAAACAAACAAACAAACAAAACCCACAAACACAAAAATCAGTGGTGGTCTTTGGCCTTGGCCTTGAGGACCTATATGAAAGAAAAGCAGGGGAGCAAACATTAGGGACACCTTCACCTTGCTCAGGACAGGAAAGGGGCTGGGTTGGAGACTGTTGAGGGACATGGGGGTCCCTGGGAAGGGACCTGGGATCTGGCTTGCTGCAGGTCACGTGTGGCGGCGGTCTGTAGCCGAGCTGGGCCCTGAAGTCAGGGCTCTGGCTCCCAGTCTGTGCCTCTTGTTTGCTGGGACAAAATACCTCTGAGGTGATAGCTGTGAGAGCACTCTGAGGCCTGGTGGTGGGACGGCAAGATGCTCCAGGAGGAGGGGCCCCGAAGGGTGGGGGTCCAGGAACTCAGGTTACTGCACAACTTTGATATTCTTATCCTCTTATCGTGGAGGGCAGCCATTTCCCCTCCACCCAGGGTCTGGAGCAGCGGTGGTCTGTTAAAGGAGCACTGTCCCATTTCTGGCCAGCTTGCCCTCCTCACTTCTGTCTCTTCAGACCCAGTGGATGAAGGGCCCTGTTCTCCTTTTCTCCATCCCATTTAGGGCCCTGGGCTGGATCACAATTCTCAGGTTGAGGATCCCCTTTCCCGAACGAAAAAATGCATGACAATCTCCCTCCCCGCGAACCCCTAGTCTATGCCAATCCTCTCTTGGCCCTTGAATCTGAGAGTTCCCTGACGTTTGTGTGGGCCTGACCCTGAATGGGGGACCCAGAGAAGAGGCCCATGGCCTTCTGGGAAGGAGTCACTGGGTGATTCTTGTTCATGCATGCCACCCTTCCATCCCCCCCCCCAAACTATTCCTCTTCATTCCAGAAACGAACCCACTGAGAGGCTTGGAGAACTTTGGGGAAAATGTGTGGCCTAGACCTAGTCCATCCCAGCCCCCACCCAGCCCCACACCCTGTTCCCCTCCCCCAGCCAGGGGCCCTGGGATGGGCAGCTTCCTGCCTTCCCCATGGGGAAAGCGGGGGTGGCATGCAGGTGGGCGGGCCCCGTACCCACATCCGGTGGCTGCCAGAACCTCCCCTTGGAGTTTCTTTCCCTCCACTCCTCCAAGCCCAATGGCACCTATGCCCTGCCCTAGACCCTCGTCCTCACCGCTGCTCTGCCCTGCCCTCCTATCCCTATAGGCCCCAAAGGAAGCATAAACACCCAGCCTAGCGCTAACAGGCCCACCTGGCCCAAGTGGGGCCTCCGTACTGTGCCAAGGGGACAGGCCTGGCCTTCCACCGGCTGGGCCTGGGGGAGGGATGGCTTTGTGAGGTGCCGAGGCCTCTGACTATGTGAAGGATACTGTGATGTGCTGGCCTGGACCTCCCTTCGCGCATCTGTACCTTTGTGGCCTCTCTAGGCAACGCGTAGAGAGGAGCCATGGCTTGGTTTGAACGTCCCTGCTGTCCCAAAGGGAAGGGAGTTTTCTGGGCTAGGGTCAGGGGGGTGGGACTCGGAGAAAAGGTCCTTTTCTTGTGCTGCATTCGGAACCCTGTGTTCTGGGCACTCACCGAAGGCCCTGACAGGGAGACCTTATCTCCTAGAGTCACTAACCCAGTACCTTGTGTCAGTCCCAGGCTCTTGAACCATCCCCTGGACTGGGTGCCATGGGGGGAGGGCAGGCTCCGGGGTCCCGGAAGCCACCTGCCCAGGGCGTGTGAGATGGTCTCTTCAGCCCCCCTCCCGCCAGTACCCAGCCTGTCGCTGGTTTCCTGTCAGTCTGTCCTCCCCAGGGAGGGGAGGGGCGCGCTAATCTCCGCTGCGGTGTGGGGGCAGGCTCCAAGACCGTTGGGCGCCCTGAGATCTGGCCCACGTGGCCTCTGGGTTATAAGCCCTGCCCGCCTGAAGGGAACCCCACTTAGGAGCCTGGAGCACAAGGCTTGCTCCCCTGGGCCTTGCAGCACCAGGTAAGGATCTGAACCTTCACTTCAGCCCCAACCGGGGCTCCTCAACTCTTAGCTTCAAGGGGTGATGAGGGGTTTGGGTTGCAGGCCCTGGGTGGAGATCCTCGGGGGAGGGACTGTGAGAGCTTGGGTGCCAAGGCTTACTAGCAAAGCTCTAGGCAAAGAGGTGCAATAACCCTCAGATCTATCGGCTTTCGGCTTTTCGTGGCGGGAAGTCAAAATCCTGGGCCTTGACTTCCCTCTAGACAAGGAAGGTAAAATGGCTCCTGGCCCCAGATGAAGAGAGGAGGGGTCCTGGGTTTCCAGCGACAAGGGCCAGGGAGTAGGGTGGGAATAGCGGGGGGTGGGTGTAGGCTGAAACGTGGGATTCCGTGTCATCGAGAGGCGCTAAAATGTCTCCCTCCACCCAACATGGCCACCGTCTCTGTTGTGACAGCCTTGGGCTTCTGCCTGGGCAGCTGCTGGGTGGTGAGGGACTCAGGACCTTGGGCTGGAGAGGACGCTGGGGACAGAGGCCTTGGTGGGAGGAAGCTGTGGCTGCCTCAGTTGGACTCTGGAGGGCAGATAGTGTGGCTGGAAGGGGTCACCCGGGGACGGGGGTCAGAACCGGGGTCAGAACCAGAGGAGTTATGGTCTCTACCTGAGTGTTTCCAGAAGTGGGGGGATGGGGTGGAGCCGCAGGGGGAAGGGAAGAGGGAACCAAAGAGGAAGTGGGGGGAGGGAGGGAGGGGAGGCAAGGACTGGCGCCATGCTGAGTCACCGCCCACAGGGCCCAGAGCAGGCCCTCTGGGGGCCGCGGGGCAGGGGGGTAGGGTCTTAGGGAGCCACAGGGAGGGCTGGGGGCTCTCGAAGCAGGAGTCAGGAGGAGGAGCAGGCGGCCTGAAGAGTACGCGCAGACGGACAGACAGACAGTGCAGTCACCCATAAAGTAGAAAGCACTACTAACAGCACTGGAGGGTGTAGTGTTTCCTACTTTATGGATGAGTGTACTGTGGGCTTCGGAGACCACGCCGCCGCCGCCTGCCGCCCGCCACCGTCTTCCTCCCCGCTCAGGACGTGTGCGACAGGTGAGCCCCTCAGGCGCCCTCCCCTCCCCGCCAGCCCAGACCCCTGAAAGGCCTCCAGTGTCCCCCACGGCGTTGTCCCTCCCGGTTGTGGCCAACCGGGAAAAGCCCGCACGAGCTTCTCTGCGGCGCAGGGGTCCGGCAGGGCCACGCATCTGGACTTGCCCAGCTATGGAGCAGCCGCAAGCCGACAGAGGCCAGGACGAGGAAGAGGCTGGAAAGGAGGGTAGATGGAGGGGAATGGCGGGGCGGGGGGCGGTGGCAGGGGTCCCAACACTAATAAAGAATGGACTCTGCTTCTGTTTTGTCTGAGACTTTGTTGTTGGGGTGGGGGCGCTGAACGGGCTTAGCGGGCACATGGATGGGGTGGGCACACAGAGGGGTCGGGAGGGAGGCTCACTCACTCTCTTGAGAGATACGGGTTTGGCCCTGCCTGCGAGACCAGAAGAGAGGTCTGGGCCTGGGAAGGAAGGAGGGGATGGGGTGCGGGTTGGGGGGCGGTGGTGGAGCGGTGAGACCTCCCTGCAAAGCCAGAAAAGGGGGCAGGACAGGGAGCGGCAGGGCTAGGAGGGGCCCTCCTACCTTGTTCCCTGCTCTGGCCCTGCCCTGCCCTCCACTCACTTTCCACACCCCTAAACCGAAAGTGGCCTACCTCCAGTTCTAATCTAAGGAAGTCCCCTGGGTCCTTGGTAGTCTAAGAATTGGGTAAGTGTGGCACACACACAGAGCATCGTATACATAAACGAGGGCACAGATACTAATACACGGTATACATACGCACCATCACGCACGTGCATTTCCACACAAGGACCCCCTCAACCATGCTAGCAACACACACGGACAGTGACAGACGCCCGGGACATGCTTGGCATGTCAATCAATGACAGAGATAGACACACCCTCAGGACACGTACATACGCAACAGTATACGCACATGCCACGCCATAAACACACACGAGGTGTGTTACACATGGAAGAGCATACAAACACACGCACAGTGCCAGTCACGTCATAAACGCATTGGGTCCACACACACACATGTCTACACATTCCCACGTGATTATCCATATAGAGTAGATACATGGTGGCATATATATCTACGTACATAGATCTAAATAAAACCATGTCATCGGGATGCCTGGGTGGCTCAGTCATTAAGCGTCTGCCTTCGGCTCAGGTCACGATCTCAGGGTCCTGGGATCGAGTCCCGCATCGGGCTCCTTGCTCAGTGAGGAGCCTGCTTCTCCGTCTCCCTCTGCTGCTCCCCCTGCTTGTGCTCTCTCTCTCTCTCTGACAAATAAATAAAAATCTTGAAAAAAAAAATAAATAAATAAAACAATGTCATTGTCACTACACATATTTACATGCCTGCATGGAGTGTGTCATATATTGCGAAGTGTCCAAGAACGCCATGCATCTACATGTACTGTGAAATACATGTTATAACTTAGTACTCACAGTCATGACCTCACAAACACACAATAGCACACGCATATGCATCCATGTTTCTGTGGACATATGTAGACTAACACAACGGCCCCTCCCGTGTATACAGAGAGAAATACACACCTAGTCTGTACGTGCATACTCTACGTGCGTACGATACACATGCATGCAAATAATGGCATGCCTACGTGCCCGCTCATAAACGTCAGCAGCATACATGTCGTGGTGCACATACTGATGTACACACAACTTTAGGGAAGTGAGGATACCACCCCCTCCCCATGTACACGCCCCAGCCTGCAGTTTCATCAGCTCCGCCTGGGTGGAGCCCACAGGCAGGGGCTCCGGGGCGCAGAGGCGCGGTTGCTGTTCCCCAGGGCGCCACACGAGGGCCCCCAACCTTGGCGGAGACTGGCTTGTGCGCAGATGGACTTAGTCCCGGGTTAGGAGGGGACAGGGACTGCCTCCCCGAGGCCCCTCCCAACACACCTGTCTCTGGGACTCCATCTAGGTCCCTGCCCCCACATACAGGTCGACTCATGGGTAGGGGAGTTCCCATGTCCTTGTCCCCAAAAGCCATCTTCCCATAGCACAAAGGCCTGAGGCTAGACAGAAGATGAACTTCCTTGCAGTTCAGGGCAAAGCCAGCCCAACAGGCCATGTGGTCTCCCCCGCTGGCCCAAGAGGGCCAGGTTGCCCCCAGAATGAAGTCTGCCAGGAGGAAGCCGAAGCAATTCCAATTTCTTTTTTTTTTTTTTTAAAGATTTTATTTATTTATTTGAGACAGAGAGAATGAGAGACAGAGAGCATGAGAGGGAGGAGGGTCAGAGGGAGAAGCAGACCCCCTGCCGAGCAGGGAGCCTGATGCGGGACTCGATCCCGGGACTCCAGGATCATGACCTGAGCCGAAGGCAGTCGCTTAACCAACTGAGCCACCCAGGCACCCGCAATTCCAATTTCTACCTCTGTCTCTGTTTCTGTCTTCCTGTTCTCATTCTTTTGATTTCTCTGTCTCTCTCTTTGTTTCATCTCAAATCCCATCTTTTCTATACCTATCCTTTTCCATGGCTGGTTCTGTCTGTCTTACCACCTCCTGTCCCTGTCTTTACTGGTCTCGGGCTGGGGCCGATGTGGGGAGGACCATCTGCAGCCCACTCGCCTCTGTACAAGGAAGGTGCAGGGGCGTGTGGGGACGAGGGGTGGGAGGCTGCATGTCGGGGGTACCGGGCTGGGATCCCGTGAGGAAGCAGCTCTTCCCTCTGTCCCGACCCTGCCTGCTGGTCCAGCCCACCAGTCCAGCGCCATCACCATGGAAACCAGCAGCCGACTTCCTATTGGTGGGCGGGAGAAGAGGGGGAGGGGAGGGCTGGCTCTCCCCTGCTCGCACCCCCCCCATTCTGAGGCTCAGCCCTCCTCTGCGCCCACCATCTCGGGGCTCCTGGACCGTAGGGGACCCCTGCAGTCCCCAGAGCTGAGGCCAGCAGGGACAGAGACTATGAGGCAAGCGGCCCACCGACCCAGGCCTCCTTAGGACCAGCCGACCGCCCAGCGAGCGGGAAAGCAGCAAGCAGCAGCAGAGAGGGGGCAGGAGATAAAGGACCCCAGCGGACGGCTGAGGATCACCCCCAGCAGCTCCTGCACGCCCCAGCCAGGCCGAGGGTCGTGATGGATGGCCAGACTCGCAGACGCTGACGGACATGCGATGACACCGAGGCACAGAGCTGCACAACGCGGAGCGGCTCGGATACAACCAGTGACAGCATCACACGCTGCCACAGCCCTGCAACACGGACACCCCTCCCCCCCCCACCGAGAAACAACCGGTAACTCCGACACAGGCACAGTGACACGCAGAACCACTACCCCCAACACGCACGAGTGGGGGCATCCGTCCTCCAAACACACGCGAGGCAGCGCTGCCTGGGACGCACGGAGCTGGAGACACACGCCGACCCTCACCCGGGCGCTACTGGTGGTGGCCTCTGCCATCCGCCCTGCCCCCGCGGGGACACCCGCGCGCGTCCACACACCTGCGCACACACACAGCCACGAGCAAACATAGCTCGCATACCCCCAGCTTCGGCTCTGGCAGCTCTGACTCCAGCAGCCTCCTTTGTGGGTGAGGAAGAAGGGCCAACCTCGGATGGAGCCTCGGTGAAGCCAAGAGCTCAGGGAGGAGAGGGTCTGGCCTGGCATGACCCTCGCCAGCCCCTCCGCTTGGCTGGGTCATGTCCCCCGGCCCGGGTCCTGGGGCCCCTTGGCAGTATCATGGAGCAACTGACACCCCTCCCACGGCTGGGGGACCCCAGAGCCATGGAGCCATGGGCCCTGCCCGCCTGGCAGAGCTGGACTCCGGGCCAGGGGCTCAAACCTGGAGGCGCAAGCCCAAGCATCGCTGATACTCCGGCAGCTCTGCAGGGTGGAGGGCTGAGGCCGGAGGAGAGCTCTGAGCCTGAGGGAGCCCAGAGCCCCGGGGCTATGGGGGGCATGGACACCGAAGGAACCAAAACTGGGCTGCCCGGCCTGAGGCACCAAGCAGCGAGCTCCAGACCCAGCTGCCCAAGGCTGGAGGACGAGGAGGTGGAGGCTCTCCCTAAGGTAAGGGAGCTGGGGTCTACGTGGGGGGGGGGGCTCTCATGATGCCCTCCAGCCTGGGCACGATATGCAACCCCACGGCCTGCGTCTCTTCTCCTGGCCTGTCTCTGTCTGGGGCTCCTTCTCTGTGACTGTGTGCCATGCCCACTCTGGGCAGGAATCTCAGGGGCTCCATTTTTTGCCGTATGTCTGGCCTTCTAACTCTCTGCCTGTCTGCTACATCTGGCCCTGCCCCTACCCCTTCCCTCTGTGTGTCTCTCTCTGATGGTCTGTCTGTGTCTCCTCCTCCGAGAGTCTCTGTCCTTGGGTGCTGGAGGATCCGGGGGGTGGGGGTGATGGGGGTTGTGGAGGTGTGTGATGGAATCAGAGTTCAGAGGAGGTGGCTCAGTGCTGGGCTGAGCCATGTAGGACAAGGTTTGGGGTAGATGTGAGCAGCCTCGTATAGAAGATGGAAGGACCAGGGCTCTGGGGGAAGGAAGGGGACACAGGGCCCATAAGGAGCCTGGAGGGGTGGGGCTGGGAGCTCTGGCTGGCATTTCCCAGGAAGAGATGGGCAGAGACGGACAGAATTGGGGACTAGCAGAGAGGGTCCCAGGACTGGAGGAGGCCGGTGTGGGCCCCTTCTGGGCCTCCTATGCTCATCTCGGAAGGCCTGGGACTTGGGGGAGAACCTTCTCGTCTCCATGTCTCTCTAGACTGTTGGCAGGCAGGCTGCTTCCATATGGGGGGCTTTGACTAGGGACGGTGTGTTCCTGAGGTGCTGCACCCTGTCCTTTGCCATGCCAGGGCAAGCTGAACATGGGCTGCGGGGACAGGCCCAATCCGGAGCTGCTGAGGGCCCTGGGGGAGCTGCAGCAGCGCTGTGCCATGCTTAAGGAGGAAAATCAGATGCTGGTGAGGCTTGGAAAGCAAGTCCCGAGTCCCGGTTGGAGCTGGGGGAAGGCAGACTCAGACACCCCAGCCCTCTGCCTCAGCGTCCTCCTCATCCCATAAACTATGCCTCCAAGTGGGGGCTACATGGAGGTGATATGACCCCAAGACCCAGAGAGGGTGAACCCCTATCTAGAGTTGCCAAGGACCCCACTGTGAGCCCAGGGCTCTAACCCACGTCCTGGACGGTTAGGATTGGGTCTGTGGGACGCTCCCCACATGCCCCAATTCTGGCTGACCCCTTGTCAGAGGAAGAGCAGCTTCCCTGAGACAGAGGAGAAGGTGCGGAGGCTGAAGCGGAAGAATGCCCAGCTGGCGGTCATTGCCAAGCGCCTGGAGGAGAGGGCCCGGAAGCTGCAGGAGACTAACCTGAAGGTGGTGAGGATGGGAGGCTGCGGGATGGAGGCGGGGTGACCAGGGAGAGAGGGGAGCCAGGACGGGTCCGAGGGAGTGGGGCTGAGGAGGCGTGGACTCCTAGCACCCAGGGGAGCAGGAAGCCAGGGGCCCAGGGCTAGGCAGGGCAAATGCCGGCTGGGCTAGGAGGCGGAGGGTTTCTGGAGTTACCGGAGGGAGGGCAGGGCTGGACGGGGAGTTCCTGAACAGGCAGGGAGCACGTTTCTGGATTACCACGTGCTGGTGCTGGCTGCCGCCTCCCGCTGAGCTCATCTCTGGGTGCAGAGCTGGTGGGGGCAGGGATGAAGACCCACGACAGAGGCAGCCCTGAATTAGCAGCATCCTTTGGGCCTAAACTAGGATGTGGAGTTAACCCCCTCAGTCCTGTCTGAGGATTTGCAGGGATGGAGTCAAGTGAGGCTAGCGGTCCCCTAAAGCCCCCAATACGGGGTGGAAGCAGGAGGCAAAACTTCCAGGTTTTCATCCTAACCCCTCCGTTGAGAGGAGCTGAGGAGTGGGAGAAGTGCCCCAGCCCTCAGATGATCGTTGGCCTTACCCCTCCTCTGGCCAGGTGAGCGCCCCTGTGCCCCGACCTGGGGCCAGCTTGGAGCTGTGCCGGAAGGCCCTGGCCCATCAGCGAGCCCGAGACCTCAATGAGACAGCCAGCGCCCTGCTCGCTAAGGACAAGCAGATCGCTGCCTTGCAGCGGGAATGCAGGGAGCTGCAGGCCAGGCTCACCCTGGTTGGCAAGGTGCGAGGCCCTGGTCACCCCTTCCTGATCAGCCCTACACGGGGGGCCGCCTGCCTGGCTTGTGGGGGGTGTGGACGAGATGTTGCTGAGATGCAAATGAAGCGGGAAGGTGGAAGGGGCTGGGGAGTAGGTTCCCCTGGCAACGGCCCAGGTGCGAGCTGGGAGAAGGAGCCTGAACTGAAGGGGGCGGGGCCACGAGTCTCAGACCTGGGAATTTCTGTGCTCCAGGCTTCGGGCTGTATGCCAGAGGGTCTGGCTGGATGAAGCCACACATCCCTCACACTTGCGTGAAGTGATGTTCACAAGGCACTTAGCACAGTGCCAGGCACACCGTGAGCGCCCAGTAAATGAGTCACCGTGACCGCACACGGGCTCGCGGAAGCGTGTGGCCGCATACGCGAGCACCTAGGACCAAACATGGATGTAGGAGAGGATCTGCACGTTCCCGCGCGTCGCAGCCCCTCTAGCAAGGTGGAGGGCGGGCTGGGGCTAGGCCTGATCCCCTCCTCCCTGTTCCCCCCAACCCCAGGAGGGCCCCCAGTGGCTCCACGTGCGGGACTTCGACCGGCTGCTGCGCGAGTCCCAGCGGGAGGTGCTGCGGCTGCAGAGGCAGATCGCCCTGCGCAACCAGCAGGAGCCGTCGGCGCCGCCCCGGCCCCCGGGCCCCGCGGCCCCGGCCAGAGTAGGGGCGCCCGCCCCCGGGGCCCCGGGCGAGGTGAGCTCCGGCGCGGGCGCGGGCGTGTGGGCGTCTGGGGGGGGGGGCGGCGGCTCCGGGCTCTCCCCCTACCCGACGCTCAGAGCCCCCAAGACCCGCCGGTGGCGTGCGCTCTCCGAGGGCCCGGGAGCTTCCCCGACCCCGGAGGGGAGGGCCAGCCGTACCTGCGCCGCGCCGACCCCGGCCGTTCGGGGTGCGCCCTCCGCAGGCCTGCGCCCCGCCGCCCCTGCCGCGCCGCCAGTGGTACGGCCCGGCCGCAAATCCCCGGTTGCCCTGGCAGCCGCCCGGGGCCCAGCCCGCGCCGCCGCCTCCCGCCGCCGCCCTAGCGCGGGGACGCCCCCTTCAGCGCCCGCCGGGTCCGCCAGGCCCGGCCCCGGCCCCCCGGGGGCGGCGGTGCGTCCGCCTCGGCTCCAGGTACGGGCGACCCTCGTTGGGCGCTGGGCTTAGGCAGCCGCTGTCGCAAGAGCTTGGGACCCTACTCCGGACCCGCAGAGCTTAGAGGTCTGGCTCCTCTCCATCCTCTCTACTTGGGCGGCCCCTAGGTTCACCTCTTTCTGGGAAGAGGGGTGGGAGAAGGGGCTCCATAGCGACCAAGGCCTCCGTGCGTGGGGGGTGCTCCTCGCTCAGATTTTGCTCCTCTGCCTGGCCCAGGGAGGGAGATGCACCTCCCCTCAAGAGCTGCCCTCCCCTGGAGTTTGCATAGATAAATCTCAAGTGCGACAGGGTGGGCTTGCGGGAAGCTAGGACGAGGGTCTGGCCAGGCTTGCAGTGCTCTAGGCAAAGCCCCGGTGTGGATGATCCAGAATTCCGAGCTCTGGGAGCACCGCATCCCCGGGGGCCCAGGCGGTCTCCTAGCTCTCTGCTAGTCACTGAAGGACACCCAGGACGGTTATTGAGTGCAGAGCAGGGCTGCTGTTGGAAGCTAAAAAGGGAAAGCTTTGGCCTGGATAAGGGACACATCTCCCAGGGCACTCATGGGTCTCAGGATCTCACAGCAGTATGTCTGGAGGACACAGGGGTGCCGCCTCTGCGCTTCCACATCAGCGGGAGATGTGTGCAGGCAGCAGGCCCCCTCCCTCCCTCCCTTCTTGGGTAGGGATGGCTTTGCTGACTGTGAGTTGGGGTGGGAGCCTGCCACAGACAGGCCGGGCAGGGGGGCAGGCTGCCCCGGGGGCCCTATTCTCAGGTGCCAGCCCCCATCCCTGGGCATTTCCAGGCCACAGCCCAGGAGGATGTGGAGAACCCACCCGTGGTCCTAGGGGAGCCCGAGAGACAGCAGAGGGTGCAGCAGCTGGTAAGTCCCAGGTCAAGGGCTGGAGGCAACAGCTATGGGCAGGTCTGCCTTCCCACATGAAGAGCCCTTGGTTCTGACCCCACAGGAGTCAGAGCTCAGCAAGAAGCGAAAGAAATGTGAGAGCCTGGAACAGGAAGCCCGGAAAAAGCAGAGGCGATGTGAAGAGCTGGTGAGCTCCCCAGGGTCTCCCCAGGGCCAGCCAGGTGGTGGGCTCCCTCTCAGCTCTGCTCTCACCCCTCGTATCCTTCGGGGCTCTCCTGCCCTGCCTGGCACAGGGTCCAGGTTGGGGGAGGAAGGCCTTGTCTGGGAGGGCCAGGTCCTCTGTGTGGGGAGAGGAGGCGTGTGGGTGCTGGGCCCCCTCCCCAGAGCTCCCCTGGTTTCTCAGGAACTGCAGCTGAGAGAAGCCCAGAATGAGAATGCCCGCCTCGTGGAGGAGAACTCTCGGCTCAGTGGGAGAGCCACAGAAAAGGAGCAGGTAGCCACTCTGTGCATGTGCTGTGGGGCCTGGGCTTCTGCTGGAGCCCTGGGCCCTGGGCCCTGGGCACGGGGCTGTCTTCTCCACCCCCTGCACTGGGCTAGAGTGTGAAGGGTTCTGCTCCCCTGGCCAGGGAGCTGCGGGGACAAGGCAGACACACCTAGCTCCCTGCCCCTCCCCCCTGTCCAGGTGGAGTGGGAGAATGCAGAGCTGAGGGGCCAGCTCCTGGGGGTGACGCAGGAGAGGGACTCGGCCCTTCGCAAGAGCCAGGGCCTGCAGAGCAAGCTGGAGAGCCTGGAGCAGGTGCTGAAGGTGAGGAGACTATGGACGTGGCGGGAGGGTCTTGGTCCCTGGCAGAAGGAGAAAGTGGTAGAATGTGTCCTATGTGGGGCACTGGGGTCTGAGGTCCAGTCCCAGCGCCGCCAACCCCTATGCTTCTCTGGCCTCGGTTTCCTTTTTAACAGAGGGTATCTGGAACCCATAGGGTCTGAGGCTCGCTCACCTTAGAGCTACAGAAACGGTGGTGGGGGGCCCTGGCCTTGACCCAGGGTCTTGTGTTTTAGCACATGCGGGAGGTGGCCCAGCGGAGGCAGCAGCTGGAGGTGGAGCATGAGCAGGCCCGGCTCAGCCTGCAGGAGAAGCAGGAGGAGGTCCGGAGGCTGCAGCAGGTGGGGGCCGGGGGAGGGAAGGGTGGTAGGCAGCCGGAGCCCTCGGTCATCCACTCGCCCCATGAGCTTTTCCTGAGCACCCGCTGAGTACCAGGTTCTGTGCCAGGCACTGGGGGACAGTGGTGGGGAAAGAACAGTTCCCAGACCAATCAGCAAATAAGCAGATGCTCGAGTGAGACGACCCTGGTCACTGATGGGCCCAGTGGGGGACGTGAACAGGGTGATGTGACAGAGTGACTGGGATGGGGCCAGGGGCCACTTTAGAGAGGCCGGTAGGGAAGGCCTCTAATACCTTAAGGGTGAGAAGGAGCCCGCTGAAGAGCGCTCCAGGTGGGAAAATCTAAGTGCCAATGCCCTGTGGCAGGAAAGAGTGTGGGGTCCAGACCAATGTGGCTAGAATACAACCACAGGAATTAGACAAGAGCCAGATCTTGTCAGGCCTTAAAGAAGAGTTTGGATATTTTGTTCTCTGAGCTGTTGGAAGGTCCCAAGCGGGGAGATAGCATGATCTGAGTTGTCATATTAGAAGATCGCTTGAGCAGCACTATGGAGTGAGGGGCTGGGGGGGGGGGGCGAGGAGGCAGGTGGTCGGTCAGGTGTTGGGGCTACTGCAGGAGATGATGTCCATCTGAACTAGGGTGCAGGCAGGGCAGGTGGAAAGGGGGAAGATTTGAAATATATTTTGGAGACAGAATTGACAAGGCTCCATAGGATTCTAGTAGAGCTTCTGCTCCTTTCAGTCCACCCTGAGGGACAGCCCTGAGGAGGTGAAAGATGAAGGGGCAACAGACATGAGAGTTAGGGAGTCCCGAGTCCTGAGTTCGATTTTGGTTAAGTTTGGGTTGTGTGTTAAACATACAAGTGGACATGTCCATAGACAGTTGGATCTGCGGGTCTGGAATCATGGGGAAGTTGATCATGGACATTTCGGAGTCATCAATGTGTCCAGTCATGTGATTAGATAGGACCCCTTGGGAGAGAGTGAAGAGTGTAAAGTGGGCCCAGCCCTGTGCCCTATGACACCCTAACATTTAAAAAAGATAAAAGGCAGGGAGCAGGTGAAGGAGGCTGAGAAGGAGCGTCCCAAGAGGTAGGAGGGAAACCCAGAGGGTGGATGTGCCAGAAAGAGAGCAGCAGTATCAGCCCTGCTTCCCCTTGACACCGTGATCTTCTGACCTGAGGTATGGTTCTGGGGTGGGAATTTGGGAGGGCGGGGAGGAGAACCCTCAGCCTCCCCCTTCCCAGCTCCCCTTTCCTCTTCTTCTCCCCCCCTTCCCCTCTTTTCTTCCCTCCCTTTGCCCCTGCTGCCCCTCCTCTATCCGTCTCCCTCTATCCCCTCCCCTGGTCCTCATCCTTTCCCTCCAACATTTTGCCTCCTCTTCCCTGTAGGCCCAGGCAGAAGCCAAGAGGGAACATGAAGGGGCCGTGCAGCTATTGGAGGTAGGGTCCCTGCAGGTGACCAGCGGCAGCACCAGTTTGGGGGGGAAGGCAGGGAAGTTCAGAGAGAGCTGGAATGGACTCTGTGGGTGTGGGGACTGTGGGGTTGCAGGAAGGGCCTTTAAATGCTCCAGAGCCTAGGGAATCCCCTCCACCATTGGCCTACTTCTCAGGCAAGGGCACCACTGGGCAGGGGCTCCTGGGTCTGGTGGCAGCAGTCTCCCCCCTGCCACCCACCCCCAGAGGCCGCCTTCACCCTGAAATATCCTTCCGTTTAGGAACTGCCCAGTCAGTCCAGGGAGCTGACCAGGTAGTGTCCACTTGGGCCCTTTCTCCTTCCCTCCCTTTCTGTGCAATGACCTGCAGGGTGAGCGGTTCTAACCTGTTCTCTGTGCTTTCCTTTCCTGCCACAGTCGACCCTGGATTCCATGCAGGTACAGCCCCCCGCCCCCGCCCCCCATCTCCCTGGGCTGTCCCCTCCCCTCCACCTCTCCAGGCTGGCTGAGCTGCGTCTCCTTCCTCAGGTCCAAGTGGCCCCAGCTCTCATGTCCAACAGAGGAGGGTGTGACTGGTAGCAGAGACCCAAGAACGTGTAGATGGGCTGGGATTCCTGCAGGACATGTGGGCCACCTCCTCGACCCAGACCTGCCACAGTGCCTGGCAGACACGGGGCCGTCCCTCCTCTAAAACCTAGCCACTCAGACCATGAGGAAGTTCATCACCAGTCTAACCCAGGATCCTCTTGATCTTGGCCAGGGGAGAGGCCCCAGATGTTGGGACTCTCCTGAAACCTGAGAAAAAATTCTTTGAGCGTTGGCTCCTTCCTGCCACAAAGATGTCCCTAGCTCCTGTGTGGGATCTCTCTTGAGGGTAGGGATTTGGGTCACTGACTGTGGGAGGGTGACAAGCAGCAGAGCCGAGGAGACTCCTGAGGAGGGACTGGAAGTGGAGCTGGGAGTGGGCGCCATGCCTTTTGGCCTAGAAGCAGCTGGAAGCAGGAAGTGCCACTGCCTGGGGTGTGAGGGTGTGCTGAGTGGGAGGCGGGCCCCCCACAGCCCTGGTACTTCACCCCCCGCTCAGACACTATTAGGCAGTGGGGCAGCGAGGCTGAGGGCTGGTGCCTGGGCCTAGGGCTGGGCGGATATGAGCTGAGGCCTGCTCTGGGCTCCTCCCGTGTGGACATGGCACAGGATGGGACCAGGCAGCTTTGCTGGGCCTGGTGGCTTAGGGGAGGTCTTGGCCCAGGTCCGGGTTCGAGAGCTGGAGGAGCAGTGCCGCACCCAAACAGAGCGCTTCAGCCTCCTGGCACAGGAGCTCCAGGCCTTCCGCCTGCACCCTGGCCCCTTGGATCTACTCACCTCTGCCCTGGGCTACAGTACCCTTGGGGACCACCCCCCACCCCCCTGCTGCTGCTCTACTCCCCAGCCCTGCCGGGGATCCGGCCCCAAAGGTAAGGTGGACCCCAGTGACATTAGTCTGGAATCCCCAGGCCTGGAGCTTTTGTATAGAGCAGAGCGTTCCGAGTCTGAGAAGGCTAGCAGCTCACCCGAAGTCACACAGCAAGTTAGAGCCAGGCCTGGCTGGAACGAGGCTCTGACAGGGGAGAAATGAGCTCACAGGAGTGGCTCTCCTGGAGTCTGGCCAGGCGTCTCGGCCACTGCTCCTCTCCTCCAGCAAGACTGTGTGGTCATGGCTAGGCGCTGGGTCCTAGGACCCAGCAGCTGACAGGATGGGCTTGTGAAGAGCTGGGCCAGGCATCAGTCAGATCCGGGGGCCCCAGCCCCCTCTCACTTACCAGCCCACGTGATTTTGAGCATGCTGTTAAACCTCTGTGGGCTCTGGTTTCCTAAGCTCTGAGACGGGAAAAATTCAGTGCACCTCAATGAGCTGCTCTGAGGATCATGTGAAATAATATATGTAAATCACCTCCACCTCTATGTAGTAAGTTTCCCTCAAATATTTCCCTCTTAGAAGTGGCTATGGAGGGCCTGACCTCCCTATCGAGCGGCCCCCATCCTTGCTCCCTAGTCCCTCCTCAGGCCACAGACCCCACATGCCATCTTCTCTTTTTTTTTTTTAAAGATTTTTTATTAATTTATTTGAGAGAGAGAGAGCACATGAGAGGCGGGAGGGTCAGAGGGAGAAGCAGACCCCCTGCTGAGCAAGGAGCCCGATATGGGACTCGATCCCAGACTCCAGGATCATGACCTGAGCCGAAGGCAGTCGCTTAACCAACTGAGCCACCCAGGTGCCCCTTGTCTACCCAATTTTATTTTATTTTTTTAAAGATTTTATTTATTCATTTATTTGAGAGAGTGAGAGAGAGAGAGAAAGAGCACATGAGAGGGGGGAGGGTCAGAGGGAGAAGCAGACTCCCTGCGAGCAGGGAGCCCGATGCAGGACTCGATCCCGGGACTCCAGGATCGTGACCTGAGCCGAAGGCAGTCGCTCAACCAACTGAGCCACCCAGGCACCGCCATCTTCTCTTTAGACCTTGATCTCCCTCCGGGCTCCCCTGGGCGCTGCACCCCAAAGTCTTCTGAGCCTGCCCCTGCCACTGTTACCGGGGTCCCTCGAAGGACGGCCAAGAAGGCAGAGTCCCTCTCCAACTCCTCTCGCTCTGAATCCATCCACAACAGCCCCAAGTCATGCCCCACGCCCGAGGTCAGTGCTGGGGAGGGGCCTGGGGAATGGGGCAGTGGGTGGCCCTATCCTCCTCTGGGGTCCCCAGGAGTTGGGTGGCTGCTGGCCATGTGGGGTCGCAAGTTGGGAAGTGGAGCCAGGCCCTGGGAGAGAAGGACCTGTGGATTTCCTGATGGGCAAGGAGCTCAGGTGGAGCCTGCCCTGCCCCCCAGGGCTCCAGCGCTCTACTTTGGGGCTGCCCAGCCCCACCCCTCTGGGGCTCACAGAGGCCCCAGAGTCCCGAGCTGGATGGAGAGAGACGCACTGGCGCCAGGATCCGTATAACGAGACTGTTCATGCGAGTGTCTGTAGCAGAAGCAGGTGGTTGTGTGGGAAAGGATGCAGGTTCTGGGATTCACATCCCAGCTCTGTCTTAGGCGAGTCTCTGACCTTTTCTGGGCTTTGGTTTCGTTGTCTGGATTTTGGAGCTAATAAAACCTGCCTTGCAATGTTGTCCTGAGGATTACATGAGAAAATAGAAGGAAGAGCACTGCAGGGCACACAGTAGATGCTTAACGTGCGGCAGCTATTTTCATTACCAAGTGCTTGATCACCTTGTCCCTCCTCTCTAGGAGGGGCAAACCTCAAACCCCAGAAATGGGGGGCACGGCAGGTCAGAAGCAGCCCTGCTGTCAAAGGTGGAAAGCGGTAGAACCCAGCCCCGGCCTCTACTGCCCTCTTGTGGGCTAGAATGACGGTGCAGGCTTTGGCGCTGTGATTGGAGGGGCCGCCGGGTCTCCCCGTTCCGGACCCTCCTTGCAGGGACTTCTCTAGTCTCTGCCTCCTTGCCTCCAGCTCTTCCCAGTTGGAGCGCTTTGCTGCATTTTTCCCTTAAGGAGACAAACTGCCATTGGTCACCCCCCGCACACCAGTGTTGTTGGCTTCTTCTCTGATGGGGAAAGCGGTCTTACTTACTGGGCGGGTGCAGCCGAGGCCCTGGCTCGGGAGGGATCCAGGTTGTCCTCACTCCCCTTTGCTAGGGCAGCGGGGCTCTGCCAGGACCTGCGGGCTTGGGTGCTGATTTAGGAAACATTGGGGATCATTGCTGCTGGCCTTGTCCAGCAGGTGCTCTCTCTGCCTTCTCAAAGCAGTGGGTCCTCTGGCTCATCCTGGAAACCTGCCTGCTTTGCCATTGGCCCTGGGTCCCAAAGAGCACTGGCCCCTTCTGTTTGCCCACAGGTGGACACGGCCAGTGAGGTGGAAGAGCTGGAGGCAGACAGTGTCTCCCTGCTCCCAGCGGCACCCGAGGGCAGCCGGGGAGGAGCCAGGATCCAGGTCTTCCTAGCGCGCTACAGGTGGGCACCTGCCCCCGCTCCCCGTTTCCCTAGGGTTTCGGGTGTACGGGAGGCAAGGACCAGGTGAAGAAGACAGAGGCCTCTGGAGGGGGCAGCCGTGGTACAGGGATCCTAGTTGGACATGTCCTCTCGGCCTAGTTGGGCCGGGCGGGCGCAGTGAGTGCTCTACTTGGCTAATGGGGGACCACCAAGTGTCCATAAAGGCCTCGTACAGTGGGGGAGAGGAGACGGGACATGGAGGCAGGATGTAGGTCACCATCCTCTTCCTCCTCCACACCTCCTTCAACAGCTACAACCCGTTCGAGGGCCCCAATGAGAACCCGGAGGCAGAGCTTCCTCTTATTGCTGGCGAGTACATCTACATCTATGGCAACATGGATGAGGATGGCTTTTTTGAAGGTAGGAGGGTAGCAGCGTTGTTCTGTCCATCCCCCTGCTTTTAAGTTCCTCTTCCCAAAGACCTCCACCCCCCCAGGCCCTCTCCCCAGCCGCTCAGCCCGCTAGAACTTTTCCGACTCCGCTAAAAAGCAGCCCGTGGGGAAGGGACCTAGGACAGGGGGCAGCTGGTCTGACCACAGGTCTGCTGCAAGCAGGGCAGGACAGGGCCTACGACAGCCCAGACGATGGATGGCGTCACAGGGAATTTGGGCTAAATTTGCTTCTGTGCTGCCGGACAGGGCAGGACAGTGCTTAAGTCTAGTGACATCAACATCGGGCGTGTGGCGTAGATCTGACGCTGGACTCCAGTCGGGTGTGGGGAGGAGGAATCAGGGTCCAGAGCCCGGGAAAGGGGGTTAGGAAGTAGTCAGCAGGTGTCTGGGCCCGGGCAGGGCGTGGGCTTCAGGGCAGCTCTCCAGGGCCCATGGGGAGCTCAGGCCACGGCCCATGACTGAGACCAGGCAACAGGGCAGGGCCTGCCCAAGACACGGTCTCGAGAGACTCCCCAGGTGGCCCTGGCCACACGGTAGGGAGAACGACGCTGTGGTGCAGGCAGGGCAGGGTGAGGACCATAACCACGGACGGAGATTTAGCAAAGAAGTCAGGTCTGAATCCGTAAGGCCCAAAGCTTGGGGTTTGGAAGGCTGGGTCTTGAGCCCGCTCCGCATGCCTTCCCTGGGCCCAGCGGTTGGTCTTTGAGTAGCTGCCGTGAGTGATGGTGAATAGCTAAACTCCCCAGAGATGTGCATAACAGAAGGGGGATTAAATATTTTCCAGAAAAACTACTTTTTAAATGAAAAAAACCCCAGAGCCCACACCTTTTCTTGGAAGGGGGGGCGGGTAGCCAAAACACAAATAGTAACCACAAATTATTAGAATTTGAACTATCTGATCTGGGATAGACTTAAAGGCCTGGAGACAACTGGGCCCAGGATGCCCTGTCCCCCCGTCAGACTTAGCTACGTGACGGCTTCGTCTGCGTCTGGTGCTGCCTGGACCACTGTCCGCGGTTCCAACTTCGGGAACGTGGGCCTGGCTCTGGCGGGGGCTCCAGCGCCAGCCTTTCTGGACGGTGGATCCGCTTGGTGCAAAGGCTCCTACCTTCCCTGTCCCATTCCTTCGTGTCCGTGCTTATACTGACGTCCTCGGGCTGCCCAACCAAAGTACTGACTGGCTGGCTTAAAACAACGGAAATGCAATCTCTCACACCCCTGGAGGCCAGACGTTTGAAATCAAGGTGTTGGCAGGGCCACGCTCCGTCTGGAGGCCGTCAGGGAGACTCCATCCCCTGTCCCTTCCAGCTTCGTGTGATTCCAGGTGTCCTGTGGCTTGTGACCACGTCAGTCTGGTCTCTGCCTCTGTAGTTCCGTTGCCGCCTCCCCTTCTCTCAGTGTCTTGCTTCTGTGTCACTCCTGTAAGGACACTTGTCATTTGATTTAGGACCCATCCATATAATCCAGAACGATCTCATCTCAAGCTCCCGAACTTAATTGCATCTGCAAAGATGCGTTTTCCAAATAAGGCCACAGCCGCAGGAGCCAGGGATTAGGATGTGGACATATTTTGGGGAGGTCACCAGTCGACCTACTCCAAGCGCTTAGAGTATCGAAGTTATTGGAAGTCACTGTTGTTTCTTCAAGTTTCCTTACTTTCTCCCCCTCCTGGCATAAGTGGAGAGCGAGGGTGCTGGGGAAACTTGCCGGCCCTCCTGCTGCTCAGACCCATCTTCCTCCTCCACACCCCCTTCCGTAAGCCTCGGGCCCTGCTCCCCCTTCCTCCTAATAAGGCACAGTGGCTGCCAGCTCGTCTGTTCCCTGGGAGCCCACTCCCTTCTCCCAAATTAGCTGTGACAGGACATGCTGTGTGCCCAGTTTCTTCCTTCCTGGACGGCCCTCTGTTGTCATGTGTTCAGGGGAACCTGCACAAGGTAACAGAACCGACCTCTGGTCACTGCCTGGACTGACCGCCAGTCCTGTTCCTAGACCCCGGCCCGCGGTGGGTCCTCATCGCTTCTAGAACCCAGAGGGGAATCTTCTTTGGCACTTATGTCTTTTGTCCCTAGAGATTCCTTCTCTCACCCTGACCATGTGGCGCTTCCTCTCCCACCGAGGAGGCCTGTCTTCCACTAAGGAAGTTGAAGGGCGCCCCTGTCCCCACTCCTCAGGCCTTCGTAGTGTGAGAGTTTTCGAACGCACAGAAAAATGAAAGAACGGTGCAGCGAACACCTATATCCTCACCACCTCGATTCAACAGTTGTTAACGTTCTGTCATATTTGCTTTTTCCGTCTGTAGGTTAAGAAAGAAAAATGAGGTAAAAGCGAGTTGTAGCCATCATGCCATTTTGCGCGCATCTCCTCAGAACACGGCCATTCTCTGACGCCGGCAGAGCCCAGGCGCTTGTTAGAAATGCAGCCTTGCAGTCCCCCCCAGACCAAACTAAGTTAGAGTCTACATTTTAACAGATCTCCAGGCGATTCAGATGCACATTCAAACTTAAGAAGCTCTGTCCTCTGTCACCACAGTGCTGTTACCACACCTGTGAATATTAGCAGTAACTCCCTCCTGTTAAAAGTGCTCACAGATAAATGTTGATTTGAATCGAATGCTTAAGATCGTGCACTAACCATGGCTAAAATGCATTTATTGGACTGGTTTTTCTCTACCTCCTCTCTGTCTTCCCCTTCCCTGCCCTCCCTCTGCCAGGGGAGCTCATGGATGGCCGAAGGGGCCTGGTCCCTTCCAATTTTGTAGAGCGTGTGTCCGACGATGACCTCCTGACCTCCCTCCCTCCGGAGCTGGCTGATCTGTCCCACAGCTCGGGCCCTGAACTCAGTTTCCTGAGTGGAGGTGGGGGTGGCAGCAGCAGCGGGGGCCACAGCCGGCCCGGACCCGAGGACGAGGCTGCAGGGGACGAGCTCAGTCTGAGCCCCCAGCCTGAGGGCCCGGGTGGGCCCCCGGCTGTGCCTTACCCCCGCAGTCTGGTGGTCCTCAGGCAGCTGGCCCACAGTGTGGTGCTGGCCTGGGAGCCGCCTCCTGAGCGAGTGGAGCTACGTGGCTACCACATCGGCGTGAATGGGGAGCTGCGTCAGGCCCTGGGGCCAGGGGTGCCCCCCAAGGCTGTGCTCGAGAACCTGGACCTGCGGGCCGGGCCTGTCCGTGTTTCTGTGCAGGCCCTGACCAGCCAGGGCAGCTCCGACCCTCTGCGTTGTTGCTTGGCGGTGGGTACCCGAGCCAGGGTGGGACCTAGCCAGCTGCGGGTCCGTCGACTGACGGCCACGTCTGCTGAGATCACCTGGGTGCCCGGCAACAGCAACTTGGCCCATGCCGTCTACCTCAATGGGGAAGAGTGCCCCCCTGCCCGCCCCAGCACCTACTGGGCCACCTTCTGCCACCTGCGGCCCGGTACCCTCTATCAGGCCCGAGTAGAGGCTCAGCTCCCACCTCGAGAGTCCTGGGAACCAGGCTGGGAGAGGCCAGAGCAGCGGGCCGCCACCCTGCAGTTCACCACACTCCCTGCAGGTACGCAGGCTTGGCCTTGGGCTGCCCCTACACCCAGAAGGCCGGGCTGCGGGGGTTCCCCAGGGAGCTGCAAACTAGGCCGCTCCCTCAAGGTGAGCGTCCCGTGTCCGTGGGTCTTGTGCCCTCCTCCCCCCAGGCCCGCCTGATGCCCCCCTGGATGTGCAGATTGAGCTGGGACCCTCCCCCGGAGTCCTGATCATCAGCTGGCTTCCAGTAACAATCGACGCTGCTGGCACCTCCAATGGCGTCCGGGTCACAGGCTATGCCATCTATGCTGATGGGCAGAAGGTATGGCCTGGGGCCTCTGCCTCCCGTGGCCCGGGAACAGGATGGGGGTCTCTCCTTGCCGAGTCTCCCCAGCCTGGCACAGAGGTGCCCCGCCCCCCCCGCATGGGGGCCCCACGAAGCCCGCAGATTGGTTGAGGGCGTGCGCTTCGGTAGCAGATGACTGCACTTCAAAAAAGTGTGCCACCAACCGGGGCCACGCGGCCAGGGGTGTTAAGTGAGGCGAGACACGCCAAGGCCGCAGCACGATGCCTGGCGGAACGCTAACCGCCACTGTTCCCCGCGCGTCCTGACGCGTGGCGCTCTGGGCCTCCCTCCCCCAGCTGCCTTCCCTCTGCCCTGCAGATCATGGAGGTGGCCTCGCCCACGGCGGGCAGTGTGCTGGTGGAATTGTCCCAGCTGCGGCTGCTGCAGGTGTGCTGCCAGGTGGCCGTGCGCACCATGTCGCCCCATGGCGAGTCAGCCGACTCCATTCCAGCTCCTGTCCCCCCGGCCCTGGTGGCAGCCTGCCTGCCAGCCACGGTCTCCTGCCCCTCACCACGGCCAGGCTCCGAGGCCAGACCACCCGTTGCTCCGGCCTCCCCCGGGCCTGGAGACCCCAGCTCTCCCCTCCGGCGCCCTGACCCCCATGGAACTCGAGAGCCCCCCGGGGGCCCCCCTGCCGGAGAGACACCAAAAGGATCCCACGAGGATCCCCCGGCACCTTGCTCGCAGGTACCCCACTGGGGGAGAGGGGGAACAGGTGGAGGCTGGGACAAAGGCCTGGGGCTTGGGCCCTTCCTCAGTGCCTGCCGTTCCAGGAGGAGGCTGGGGCAGCTGTGCTGGGTGCCTCAGAGGACGGGAGGGCCAGCGAGCCCACCATGGGCGACAGAGCTCCCGACCCTGCAGCCTCGCCACTGGCCCAGGAAGAGGCTCTCCCAGCACCCTGCTCCACCCAGGGAGCCCTGGCCCAGCAGGTGCCCTGTGCTGAGGCCTGCCGCGGAGGAGACTCAGGGTCTGGGCTGAGGCCCAGGGCTGAGGTACGGGGTTGGGGACACACTGGGCCATCTCATAGAATTGGGGCCTGCCTCCCTGCCTCTGCCAGCCCAAATCTGGGGGTCCTCTCCATTTATTTCCTGCTCTGGTCTGTGTTCGAGTCTGCTGCTTTGTTGCTTCGTCTTCCCAGATGTCTCTTTTCCTTTTGGCTACTATCCTTCTTCCCCCCACACCTCCCTGCCCCCCGTCCCATGCACACCTCCCATTTGGGACATGACCCTCTCTCCCTCTGCCAAGGGACTCCTGTCATTCCGGCTGGGGCTGACCCTTGCAGAGCTGCCTGTGCCTCCTCAGACCCTTCCCTCTCTCCTCCTTTATCTTACCTCTCGCAGAGGGAGGACGCAGCAGAGCTCGGGGGCCGTCTGGTGAACTCCCTTGTGGACCATGGCCGCAACTCAGATCTCTCAGACATTCAAGAAGAGGAGGAGGAGGAGGAAGAGGAGCTGGGTTCCAGGACTTGTTCTTTCCGGAAGCAGGTTGTTGGCCACAGCATCAGGGAGAATGGGGCCAAGGTAATGGGGGGAGGAGGGGCTGATGGGCCCTAGACCTCGGGTTCCAGGGGCCTCTTACCACCCCCCCGGCCAGCAGCCGCTCCAGCCACCACTGAGTGCCAGCAACATTCTAGGTGTGTGGCCTGGGCCCTGTCCCACGCAGTCGATAGGAAGTTGCTCAGGATTGGCCTCTGCGCTCCTGGGAGGAAAGGAGAGGATGAGGAGCTCTCTTCTGCCCCTTCTCCCACTCCAGCCCACCACAGGCAGAGCTCCGGCCATCTGAGATCCCTGCTGGGAACCTTTAGGGAGGGCTGGGGAGGCCTCTCTGCTGTTACAGGCACGGTCTGCTCCCAGTCGCTCCCGTCCCTCAGGGCCCCAACATCCCTGCAGCCTGTTGCTTGGGTGTGTCACCCAGTTCCTCCTCCAGCTGCGCTCTGGACGTGCTGGGGGACTTTGGACCAGCCCCTTCTCTGGTCTTTCCTCTTAGAGGAAGCTGAGGGAGGGCTGTGGGGTTGCCTGCAACCCCTGCCCTCATTTGAGGACAAAGGTCACAGCTCTGTCCTCTTCCCACGGACCTCTCTTCCCTGCTGCCCTTCCCGCCCCCTCCCCCCCAGCCCCAGCCCCAGCCTGACCCCTTCTGTGAGGCTGACAGCGACGAGGAGATCTTGGAGCAGATCCTGGAGCTGCCCCTCCAGCAGTTCTGCAGCAAGAAGCTTTTTAGCATCCCCGAGGAGGAGGAAGAGGAGGACGAGGAGGACGAGGAAGACAAGGAGGAGGAGGAGGAGGAAGATGAGGAGAAGCCAGGGGCAGGCTGTTCTTCCCGAGACCCCGGCCCACCTGAGCCAGCGACGCTGGGGCTGGGCTGTGACAGTGGTCAGCCTCGAGGACCTGGCCCATGTCCCTTGTCTCCAGAGCCCTGCAGGGCTGGGGACCACCTGGAAGACATGCCTGGACTAGTGGGTGGAAGCAGTCGGAGGCGAGCAAGTGGCTCCCCCGAGAAGCCCCCAAACCGCAGGCGGTCCCCAGACCCCCGTGAACACTGCAGCCGACTTCTCAGCAACGGCGGGCCCCAGGCCCCTGGACGACCGGGCCCCTCACGGGAGAGGGGCAGCCCCCCTGTGGGCGAGGGGACCAAGGGTGTGCCAGAGGCTGCTGGGAGAGGGCGGCCGCCCCCTTCCCGGAGGTGCTCCCGGGGCCGAGCCCCAGAATCTAGCCTGGCCAGCTGCCTCTCCCCCAAGTGCTTGGAAATCAGCATCGAATATGATTCTGAGGATGAGCAGGAGGCAGGCAGCGGGGGCATCAGCATCACCAGCTCCTGCTACCTCGGAGATGGGGAGGCCTGGGGCACGGCCCCCGTAGGAAGGTCCAGGGGGCCTCTGAAGGCTAATTCAGGCCCCAACCCCTACCCGCGCCTTTTGGCCTGGGAGAAGGGGGAGCCAGAGCGGAGAGGCCACAGTGCGACTGGCAGAGCCAAGGAGCCACCCTCCCGGGTCCGTGCCCACCCCCCGCCCCACCCCGGCAGCCCCCTGCCTGCTGCCGCCTGGTGGCTCTGCTTGCTGCCCACCAGCCGCTCCCATTCCACGCTGCCGCCTCCATCCGCGGCGGTGGGGCTGGGCCTCTGGGCTCCCTCCCCTGCCGCCTCCCACCCGCATTCCACTGCTTTGCTGCTTCTGCTGATCCGAACTGGGATGCACAATGTTCTGTGATCGCTAGTCGCCAATTGCTGCCAGCCGGCCCCCTGCCTGTGGGCCTTTCCTCTGCTTAGCTAGTTACATCTTCGGGACACTGACGCCGAGAAGAGGCTCTCCTCCCCCACGCTCCTCGGCCAGCTCTAAGAGCTAACCTTAGTCCCCTCTACTGCACTCATCCGCTAGGGTGGCCGGAGCCGGGGTCTCCCCTCCCGCCTTCCTCCCGCCACGGGGGTGTCTGATGTCTCCCCGAGACTGGGTCAAGCCTCCAGGAGAAGAACGTTGGGCCCCTGCTCTGCTGTGCTGCTCATGCTAACGGGGCAGAGCTGGGGAGCGCCCGCGGGGGGCCTGCCCCTGCTGAGCTGCCCACCAGCGGGGACGGTGGGTCACTTCTGCGTCTGTTGCCCTCTCTTTGCAGGCAGCAGAGACCGGGGAGCCCAGAGGGCAGGACAGCTCTGGGCGGAGGGGCCCCCCGCGGAGAGGGGCCCAGGCCCCCAGGGCGTGCGCCACTGAGTTGGGTGAGCCCCTGACGGGAGCGGGGCTGGGCTGAGGGGCTCTCTCCTAACCTGACCCTTTGGCCAGAGCTTATGGTCACTGCTGTCTCCGCAGCCCCTTTGAGGAGCCCCCCAGAAGGAGCGCTGCTTTACCAGGACCTGCCCGTCAGGGTCTTCGTGGCTCTGTTTGACTATGACCCTGTGTCAATGTCGCCCAACCCTGATGCTGGGGAAGAGGAGCTCCCCTTCCGGGAGGGCCAGATCCTGAAGGTGACTGATTTACTGGGGCGGGGGTGGGGGTGGGGCGTCCTCTCTCCTTTCCTATCCTGGAGGTATCCTAGCCTGCATGGGTGAGAACACAACCTCCAGAGCCAAAGGATGTGGTGCTGAATCCCGACTCTGCCCGTTGTGGCTGTGCAGCCTTGGGTAGATGAACTGACTGCTCTGGGCCTCGGTTTCCTCATTGGTAAAATGGGGATAAGGGTCATGTCTGCCTCACAGAGGCAGTTGAGGATGAGGTTCAGTACGCACAGGGGACGTCAGCTGCCCGGCACTCAGCACAGACTAATAACCGCTGCTCTTAACTTTACAATTTCTTCTGAGTCTCCAAATATTCGTTGAAGGCTCTTTGTTGCTGCTCTGAGGTTACAGAGATCTAGTCCAGGTGGGCTGGGGGAGCGGACGTGCCGACAGCGAGTGATGAGCATATGGAAAGGGCCATCTTCTCTCATCCCTCCGATCCTTATTCTAGGTTCTTGCCCCGTGCCCCGTTCCCCCACCCACAAAAGGGAGAGCGTTCTTCTGCAATCCTGAGTGGGGTGCTGCGGGGCTCAGGGCGTGGGCCCCAGGGAGCGAGCTGCACTGGCCTCCTGAGACAACTGGTCTTTGCCTTCAGGTGTTTGGGGACAAGGATGCCGACGGCTTCTACCGGGGTGAAGGTGGCGGCCGCATGGGCTACATCCCCTGCAACATGGTGGTCGAGGTGGCCGTGGGCAGCCCCGCGGAGAGACAGCAGCTGCTCCAGCACGGCTGTCTGTCCCCGGATGTTCTCACCGAAGGCTCAGGTGTGACTTGCTGCCGTCCCTTACCTGCCTCCCACCGCCCTGCGTCCAACTGAGCCCCTCCTGAGCAATGTACATGTCCGGGGTGGCTGGGGAGCCTCATTCATGCAGAGTCTGGCAGAGCCTGCGGCCTTGCAGAGACTGAGGCCACTGTGGCCCCAGCAGGGGCTTGCCACGTGGACCGGGGGTCTGCTGCAGAGGGGATGGGCCATGGAGTTTAGATGCTGGAGCTTGGGGATGGGAGAGGAATGCCCTTTAGAAACTTGAGCACGAGAACCCAGTCACAGCCCAAAGAGGAGACTCCAGAGTCACTACCCTATCCCCCTCCCCTGCCTCAGTTTCTCTCTTACATATACTTGCCTTTCTGGATCAGGGAATGTGTACTCTACAGCCCGCACAGCTGGGCCTCCCCCCAAGCCCCGCCGCTCTAAGAAAGGTGGGTGAGAGACCCCCTTCTCCCTCGGGGCCTGTGGAGATGGCTGGGGGTGGGGGGCACTGTTTGGCTCTCTGGGGAGACACAAGCGGGGTTTTGAGCAGTTAAAGGGAATTAGGGCAGACCTTCATCCACATCCATTCCCTCCACTGGGGAGCCTCCTTTTAATGGGGACGGGGAAGGGTTTGCTGGGACCTCTGTTCCAAAACGCACCTGACTGTGAATTCTGCGCAGCCTGGAGCAAGTCATTTACCTTTTCTGGGTCTTAGCTCACTACCAAACTCAAAGGGCTGGGCTGGGCTCCGCTCCGGAACATCTTTCTCCTGCATCCCTTGTGTGAGACTGGGCATCCTACCTGCCCTGCTCCAGCCCCAGCCTGGGATGAGGAGGGGAATGAGGGGCAGGGCTCACTCGCACGTTCTCTCCACAGCTGAGGCGGAAAGCCCTGCCCGACCCTGTGCAGGTGAGGGACTGGTCCTATGCTGGGGATACTAGGAAAGAGGTGGGGCTGGGTGGGCTGTCTGGGCTCCCGCCAGGGGCTGCAACTAGTGGAGAGGTGGTGAATAGGGGATCAGCAGGCCTCCAGTGTGGAGGACAGTATGGCATGGGGGGTGGTCCAGAGAGAGTCCCTAGTCCTCTCCTCCTTGCCCTGCAGGCCACACCCAGCACGTCTCCTCTGCCAGCCTAAAATCTCCCCGAACCATGGTGGCTGCATTTGACTACAACCCTCAGGAGAGCTCCCCCAACATGGACGTGGAGGTGAGGACCCACAGATAGAGCCCAGCCTGGGGGGTGGTGACGGCGCCTCCCCAGGGCTGACACCTGCCTCTTGGGCTCTCCACAGGCGGAGCTGCCCTTCCGGGCAGGGGACGTCATTACTGTGTTTGGGGACATGGACGATGATGGTTTCTACTATGTGAGAACATTGGGACGGGGTTGTGCCATACCACCCACGCTGGCCCCTTTCAGGGAGGGCCTTCCTAGGGCAAGGGTTCCTGAAGGAAGCCCGGAGTAATGGGCCGAGTCCCTGCCCATGACGGTGATACTGATCTCAGGCTGTTCCCGCAGGGGCTCCAGGGCCAAGGGGGGTGGGGCTGAGGCCTCTTTTCTGGTCTCAGTCTCACCAGCATCTCCTCCCCAGGGGGAGCTCAATGGACAGAGGGGCCTGGTTCCATCCAACTTCCTGGAGGGCCCTGGGCCTGAGGCAAGCGACAGGGAACCTGGGACACCCCAGGCTGAGAGCCAGGTCAGTGAGGAGCTGGGCTTTCGGCTCAGCAGTTGGGGCTGAGTACCCTGCCAGAGCGGTGGGGTGGGGGGACCAGGACAGTGTCATGGGAGGGGAACAGCTGGGCTATGAACCAGGTGAGCACTCTGCCCAGCCTGGAATTGCCAGGGAGAGCCCAGCCAGGGCCAGCTCCCTCCCAGTATGTGCCCCTTTCTGCAGAGGAATGATGGCTGTGACCCTGATCCCAGGCCCCTCTGACCCAGCTGCCCACACCCCCGGGGTGATGTAGGTGAGGGGATCTTGTGGAAAAGGACCCCTGGACCCCCCACACCTCTAGCTAGTCATAGCCCGGGTTTCAGGGAACCTCCCACCCTGTTGGGTCTCCCTGCCCCCCAGTGCCTTTTAAAGCCAGTTGCCCAGCAAGGCCTAGCTTCCCCGGTCCTTGTTCTTAGAGCCTGCTTCTCCCTGGGGTGGGTGGAATACAGTTACTTTCCAGCCTCACAGGGCAGGGAGAGGAGGAGGAGGGCAGGCCCCAGTGGGAAACCTTGCGTGCCCATGTGCAATATTTCCAAAGGCAAAGGCTAGGCAGAATTCCAGTTCCCGTGAGCTGGGTGATCTGGTGACTGGGCAGGGAGCATGTGAGTCCGTCCATAACCCATCTCCTCTCTTTGTTCCCTGTTCTTCAGAGAACGAGGAGGAGACGAGTCCAGTGCTAGATGGAGATAGATATATATAGAGAGAGCAACATGTAAGTGGGGGACTGGCCCCCTCTGTTCATGTGACTCACCGCTCCTTACATCACCATAATCAGATAGCGCTCCTTTGTCTTGCATACTAGAGCCAACCTGGCTTTTCTTTCTCCCAGGGAATGGGGGAGGGAGAGCTTGCTGGGAGCCAGATCTGGGTGTAGGATCATCCCCTCCCTTGCCTTTACCCCGGGCAGTGCCAGCTATTATAGGAATACATGTCATTTTAGTACATAAGGCCCCATATTAGCAGACCTCTCATATTCTATAGCTCTGCAGCTTATAGAATATTGTGTGATATCCATATCATGACTCATCAGTATATTATGATACTATATGACTATGGTATTATAATATTGTGATTATTATTGGTGACTGAAGGATGATACAGCCACCAGTAATAATAGTCTCCCCGCCCTTGTCCTCTGCATCATGACCTGTTAGGGGATCAAATGCATGATTTTACTTCTGATTCTCAATTTTCTCTGTTGGAGAGAATAAAAGGGGGGGGGGCCTTAAACAAAATCCATAGATAACACCAAACTGTTCATCTCTGGCGTTCAGAGACCCCCTTCAGTTGTTTCCCCAGCAACCCCTCCCTCCTGGGATGTTACGGAATGAGCCCTGGGAAGGAGTGGGAAGAACCCGGGGCTCCCTGGTTGGCCACCAGCCCTGGCTGGGGAGCAATAGACGCTTAGGCCTCCAGGTGCTGACAGACCTCTCTGTGGGCAGGCCCTGCCACATCATCAGAGCCTGGGGTGGGGTGGCCCCAGGCTGGGCACCCAGCTCCCCTGCCTCTGGCCAGGAGACTGCCAGGCTCTGGTGGCGAGTAGGGGGAGGGGTTTGAGAAGGGAGTTGGGGGCAGGGGTGGGGAACACGTCGGCCAGCCAAGACCCGACTGGGCTGTGCCAGGCACAGGAGGTCACGGCAGGGATGTGGGAATGGGGAGTAGAGATAGGGAGGCTTCCTGGTGGCTCTCCTGTTTACTCACCCCTGTCCTTTAGGCCCCTGACAGCACTATCTGGCTGGGCCTGGGGCAAGGGGAGCCACTCACGGTTGCCAGTGGAGCTAGGAGGAGCTTAACAAGGGAGAAATGCTAAGAGGGCAGCCCTATCCTGAGCTTGTGGGGGGGCCTGAGTGATGCCCCTCTGGCCCAGGCCCCCTGCAGCCCTCTCAGAGGCCATTTAAGGAAGAGTCCCGATCTCCTCCTCATGGAGTGGGCACGGCCTCCGCTCCCTGAAGGGGCTGGGGCACCGCGTCTGCTGGGCTGGACGAGCATGCTTCCTCTGTCTGTGAGGTGGTACGAGGGCTGCCTTCCCCGGGGGTGGGGGGCCGGGGGGCTGCCTCTAAGTGGTCCTGGTCCTTGCTCTTCCTTTGCTGCGATGGGGGCACCCATCCCAAGGGGCAGGTCCAAGGACTCCGGAGCTCTGTCAGCCCAGTACCCTACAGAGATGACCCAGGGAAGGGGAGGGGCTTGCCCAGCTTCTGGAAGCAGAATTGGACTTTGTGTCTGTCCCTTCTGACTCCCAGCTCAGCGCTCCCTCAGCATCATCACACACATTCGCCTCTCTGAGCTCTGGATGGGGGCGGGGGGGCAGGGGGGGCTCTGGGGCTCTGGTTCTTGACCATGGTCTGTGACATGGAGGGCTGCAAGCACCCGAGGCTGCAGGGTGGAAGAGTCAGGTTGGGGCAGGGGGTCAGGCCCTGACTTTGCGCCTTTTCTCTCATATTCCAGGACTGGGCCAGCTCAAAACAAGGGCCCCCAGTGCCCAGAGGCTGGCCGTGGGCCCCTGGCCTTGGCAACTTCCCCACAATTGAACTGGGGGGGGCACAGGGCACGAGCGAGAAGGTGTGGGGTCTCCTCTCCAAGGGAAAGCAGCTCCTCCGGAAACTGGGCTCTGGGAAGAAAGAGTGATGCTGTGGCCCATCCTGCAGGCAGAAGCAGCACCCTGAGGCCCCCAGATCACTGGGTGGGGAAGGCCCCGGACGCCCGTTCTTCCGAGTTAACACTGTGGCACTGGGACCGGAATCAGAGCCTCGGCGAAGGTCAGAGCTAGTTCTCAAGGCTGCATCCTCTGGATGTAGGAGGGGAAACTGAGCCGCAGAATGAGGAAGTAACTTGGTCAAAGTGGCCGAGTACCTCAGTCCCAGCCAGGACGAGTGACTCCTAGTCCACCCACCTCAGCCTAGTTTCCCGCCACTCTCCGCTAGTCCCTTCTTTGGCCCCCCTCCTCTTGATGGCCCTGGCTATCCTCCTGACATGTCTTCCTTCCCCTGAAGGCAAGTTTGCACTGGATTCCCTGGAGCCCCACCTCCCCGGGGGGCAGGTGGGGCAGAACCCTGTATATATGTACATACTCAGTGCCTCGGCCCAGCCCAGCCTCGTCCATGTCGCTTCCACCGCACAGGCCCAGGAAGGAGAAAGGCCACGCCAAAGCGGGCCTAACCCCCGCTCCATAGTGCTCCACCCCTCCCTGCCAGCCTGGCCTCCTGGCCCCTGTGTGTCCCCCTACCCCCAAGACCCGGGGGCCAGTGGGTGGATAGCAGGAGTTGGGTTTGCCTTATTTTGCTCATTGGATTCAACTTCTCTTTTGCATCATTTTCCTCTGGTCCCTGTTGGAGTCTGGGGGCTGGGGAAGAGGACAGATTTATGCAGCTATTTTCATACATCCTCTGTTCAGAGTGGGGTAGACAGCTCTCCACCCTGACTCTCACTACCCCCTCTAACCCTGTGGCCGGGTGAGTGTCTCTGCATGTTTCCTTCACTGTGGTGGGAGATCGTTTGACTGAACCTCCACCCCCCCCCCCGCCTTGGTCTCCAGGGGTGTGGAATGGTGGGGGCATTTGTTTAAAAAGACATTTTATTATAATAAAGTCTATTTTCACAAAACCCATGCTGGGCTCTACCTGGGGCAAAGGACAGCTGGAGGGGTGGGTCATGCTGAGCTTTGGACTTGAACTTAGAACCCAGAAGTTACATCTGAGGGCGACTGGGGAAAAACCAATGAACACCAAGAAGACCAAGCGGCTCTTGAGTTTCTTTTCTGAAGAAGACGGTTTGGCAGCTCCCTGGTGGCAGGGTCAGGTGTTTGGAGTTGGGGCAGGGTCCCGGTGGGAGATAGAGACCTGGCCAGGGGACGGGGAAACCCAAGAGAAGGCTCTGGTTTCAGGGCAGTGCACTGACCAAATCCTGCCATGTTGACTTTCCTGTGCCAAATTCATAGCAGCAACAGATGTAAGAAAAACCAGCGGGGTAAGCGAGCAAACCATATAGTTCTGCTTGAAAGCAAGAGGGGGGACTCTTAGTTGAATAGAACAACAGGAGTCCAGAGAGGACGGAAAACAGAAACCTCAAAGCAGGGTGTGCGTGGGAGTCCTGCACGTTGGTCCATGCCTAGAGGCGGTGCAGACCGAGCTGCAGAAGCCCAGGTGCTGCTGACAGCTTGATGAATCCAGATTCCAGGTGGGGAGCAACCAGGTTCGATGGACTGTTGCACATTCTCCTCCCCAGCGGCCAGGGGCAAAGGTGCGGGTGTCTGCCTTTAGATAGAACAGTGGGAGGGGCAGCGTGGGTCAGAGACCAGGTGGTCCTCTGGGTGGTTGGCAACAAGAAGGATCAATGGCCAGGTGAGGAGCCACCAAAATGTGGCCCTTCGTGCCCCCTCCCTCTCTTGCCCAAGCCCTCCTGCTCACCAGCAGCCTCACCCACCCTGTCTTCAAGGGACTCTCAACTACTAAGGCCGGGACACCATTGAGACTCAACAAACAGATCAATTGGGACAATGTGAACAACGTTGAGTCTTCTGACCTACGAACAAAGTACATCTCTTTTCTTTAGGCCTCCAATTTCTCTCAGTAATGTTTTGTTTGTGTATCTTGCACATCTTCTGTCCGATTTATCCCTAATCATTTCATATTTTTGATGTTATTATAAATGGTATTGTTATTTAAAATGTTAATTTCAGATTCTTTGTTGTTAGTATATAGAAACACAACTGATTTTTATATTTTGGCCTTGTCTGCTGCAACCTCACCAAACTCACTTCTTGGTTCTAGTAGCGTTTTTTATAGGTTCTTTAGAATTTTCTACATATGTGATCATACCGTATATAAACAAAGACAGTTTTACTTTGTCTTTTCAAATTTTGATGCCTTTAATTTCTTTTTTTAAAAAATATTTTATTTATTTGTCAGAGAGAGAGGGCACAAGCAGAGGGAGCAGGAGAGGGAGAAGCAGGCTTCCTGCTGAGCAGGGAGCCCCATGTGGGACTCGATCCCAGGACCCTGGGATCATGACCTGAGCCGAAGGCAGACACTTAACCGACTGAGCCACCCAGGTGTCCCACATTTTTTTTTTTTTTTTTGCCCTACTACATTGGATAGAACCTCCAGTACAGTGCTAAATAGAATTTGCAGGAGTGGACACACTTGCCTTGTTCCCGTTTTAGGGAAGAACATTTAGTCTTTCACCATGAATAATGATTTTAGTGACGTATTTTTTTTTTTCTTCTTGTAAATACCCTTTATCAGGCTTGAGGAAGTTCTCTTCTACTCCTTGTTTGCAGAAAGTTTTTGTTTTTTTTTAAATAATCAGTAATAGGTGTTAGATTTTGTTGAACGATCTTTCCGCATCTGATGGGAGATCATACGGTTTTTCTTTCTTAGTTATGGCAAATTTTGTTGATTTTTCAGTGTTAAGCCAACCTTACTTTCCTGGGCTAAATTCCACTTGGACACGACCTGGGAAGAGGATGGAGGACGGAAGCCTGCACAATAGCTTGTGTCCCTCTTGTTGAGTTTGAGGAGTGTGTACAAGGCACAGATAAGGGCGTTGGGGTGGGGGGTATGATGCGAGCCTCACAGCCTAGAGTAGAGAGACTCCGGGGTTATAATTTGGGCTCATCCACTCTGTTTCTTCCTGTGCTCACCCCGAGGACCTTACTCATTAAGGAATCTCCATGTACTTCTGCCAAAGCAAGAACGTCCCCTTAGGTCGTAACAGTCTAGTCCTCGGGGCAGAGGGATGGGGCTGTAGTTTCCACCCCCTAACCTGGCCAAAGTCCAGCATCACCATGTAACGTCCCCTTTCACAGACTTCTGTGGGCCTCGAGGGGCTGTTTCCCTGCCTTGCTGTCACTACAGGCTGGGCACGGAGCCATGAGGGCTAGGAGGCCGGAGGAGGCCGACTAGAAAGCTCCCCCTAGCCCAGCCTCTGCTGGAGACGCCCCTCTCCGCTCTCAGTGTGTGCTCCCCTCACCAGCTCTTGCCATTTTCTGCTCTCCAACAATTTCACTTTTGTGTCTCATTTCTGCAACATCTCCACGGTCAGGTGTGGCTGATGGATCCTGCAGCGCATGTTAATTCTGCTTTGACTGAAGTAAGGGTTGATACGCGTATTTCAGGAACTGGGTCTACTCGTAACAGAGAACTTACCTGCAGTCTTAGATGCATCAAGATAATGGAGCAGTATCTTCCAAGTGCTGAAGAGAAAGGAATTTGAACTTGAATTCTATACTGAGCCAAATTACCGGTCCTGAAACCTCCCACCGGGGAAACGCTTACCCCCGATGACTCCTATGTCGACGCTATCGTTTCAATCCTTGGTGTGTTTGACTTCATACTAAGAAACCAAAGCAAAAGTAATCCAAAACCCCTGATTATGGAAAACAAATCAAAATTCGCTATTTTAGGAAGTTAAGGTGAAGGGAGAGATGATTAGTTCTTTTGTAATTAAATTATTATTTTTTTCTTTGTGAAACTATCAGAGGAGCATTGGGTTTTAAAGTAACCGCCAGACCCGCTCCAAGCCTCTTCAGTTCCATTCCCCAAAGGTAACCACTGTTAATAGGCTTCTGTGCCTGCTTCCAGGATTTCCATGGGTATTTAAATGTGTATGTACATGCCCGAGGCACGTATGTGTGTCTGTTTTGCATGAACTGTATCATGTAGTATATGTTTTGGAACCAGCTCTTTTCTTTTGGCAACATATCTTCCTATATTGCTACATATAAACCTCCCTCATTAGTTTTTTTTTTTTTTAAGATTTTATTTTATTTATTTGAGAGAGAGAGTGAGAGAGAGAGCACAAGCAGGGGGAGAGGCAGGCAGAGGGAGAAGCAGACTCCCCACTGAGCAGGGAGCCGGATGCGGGACTCGATCCCAGGACTCCAGGATCATGACCTGAGCCGAAGGCAGTCGCTTAACCAACTGAGCCACCTGGGCACCCTCCCTCATTAGTTTTAAAGGCTGCAAGAAACATCATTATGTGCAAGTACCACAGTGTGGCAAATTTTTTTTGATAGACATTTGGCTTGTTTCTAGTCTTTTGGTTGTTGCAAATGAGGCTGATATGAACACTCTTGGGCAAGTATCTTTATGTTTTCCTAAGAATGCATCTGAAGGATACATTTCTTCTTGGAAGTAGAATTGCTGAGTCAGAGCAAATGTGTATTTTGAATTTTGACTGACATTGCCAAATTGCCATCCCATGGTGTGGGGCCAATTGGCACTTATTTTTTCCCATACTGACTGGTGCTGGATTTGTCAGCTTTTTAAAATTTTAACTAATCTGATTGGTAAAGATGCAGCTGAATTCTTTTACTTTGAATTTAGTGCTTCATATTTTTAGTGTTTTTTGTAGAACTTTGTCTCCTGGACACTTATCCCATTCCTAACACCAATAACCACGGGTATAGAGGGGGTTAATTGAATAGCCATTGAACATTTGTCTAATCATATAATTTGACTTGTCTTTACCTTTACAATACTACCTGAAACACATTTGGGAACTACTATTTGAAACTAACAAAAACTTGAATATTCACTTAATTTTTTTTTTTAATATTGTTCATTAGAGAGTACAGCCTTTCTAGAATGGTAGGTTAAAAATGTCCAAGGTTTTTCAGATCTACGAATCTGCGTTCTAAGGAGAACTAAAGGGAGCCTACTAAAATTGTTGCCCTAAGGAGAGAGAATACTTACAAGATATTACAAGTTCTGTGGAGAAACTTAATGACAAAATTTATATACCTATTTTATTTTATTTTATTTATTATTTTTTTAAAGATTTATTTATTTTTTGACAGAGAGAGAGACAGCGAGAGAGGGAACACAAGCAGGGGGAGTGGGAGAGGGAGAAGCAGACTCCACGCCGAGCAGGGAGCCCAATGCAGGGCTCGATCCCAGGACCCTGGGATCATGACCTGAGCCGAAGGCAGACGCTTAACGACTGAGCCACCCAGGTGCCCCTATATACCTATTTTAAAAAGGAGGTACTTAGGAACAAACCTAACAAAAAGGTAAAACAACATTTCAATGAAGAATATAAAAGTAGACTTAAATAAAATGACATACCGTATTACTCAAGAACATAAACTGTCTAAGAGTAATTTGGGAATTGCCGTATCGCCAGTAGCCAGGACAGTGCTGACACATAGGTGCTCCGTAAACATACGTTGAATGAATGAATGTACATGAATAGGAAGAGAGGGTGCTTTTTAAAAAAGATTTTATGTATGTATGTATGTATGTATGTATGTATTTATTTTAATGAGAGAGAAAGCGTGAGAGTGAGCGTGGGTGGAGGAGGGGCAGAGGGAGAGAGAGAATCTCAAGCCAGCTCTGCGCTGAGCGTAGAGCCCTAATGGGGCTCGATCTCCCAACCCCGAGACCATGACCTGAGCCAGAACCAAGAGTCTGATGCTTAACTGACTGAGCCACCCAGGCACCCCAGGATGATAAAGTCTTAAAGATGTCAATTGTTGGGGCGCCTGGGTGGCTCAGATGGTTAAGCGTCTGCCTTCGGCTCAGGTCATGATCCCAGGGTCCTGAGATCGAGCCCCCACATCGGGCTCCTGGCTCAGCAAAGAGCCTGCTTCTCCCTCTCCCTCTCTCCCGGCTCATGCTCTCTCTCTCTCTCTCTGTATCTCTGTGTCTCAAATGAATAAATAAAATCTTAAAAAAAAAAGATGTCAATTGTCACCAGATTTATGTGTAAATTAAATATAATATCAATAAAAATCTCAATATGATCTCTCATGGAACTAGACATTCAAAAATTCACAAGAAAGAGTAGCTATATTAGAATGTTGAAGATTCGTTTGAAAAAGAATGAGGAAGGAGAATTTATCTTAATGGAAATCAAAACATATTAAAAAGTTATGGTAATTGCAATGATAAGGCACTGACACAGTTATCGACAGACTAGTAGATCAGTGGAATAGAATACTCTAGGAAAAACACACATTTATGGTAAGTGAGAAAAGGTAGTATTTCATTTCAGTAGAGAAACAACAGAGTATTCAACTAAAGGCATTGGGACAATTGGTTATCCATTTGGAAATGAATGAAAGTAGCTCACTATTACGCTGTACATTACACTATTCACACACAAAAATTCCAGACGCTTTAGTGATCTAAATGTGAAAAATCAAAATATTAAGATATTAGAAGAATATACAAGAGAATATGTTTATGATCTTGAAAATGGGAAGATCTTTATAAAAAGTCTGAAAAAGAAAATCCATAAAGGAAAAGGCAGATAAATTTGACCACTTCAAAATTAAGATCCTATATTGGGGGAGCCTGGTTGGCTCAGTCAGTTAAGTCCAACTCTTGATTTTGGCTCAGGTCATGATCTCAGGGTTGTGAATGGAGCCCTGTTCAGGCTCCACATTGGGAGTGGAGCCTGCTCTCCTTCTGCCCCTCTCCTCTCCCTCTCTAAAAAAAAAAAAAAAAAAAATTAAGACCCTATAAAAAACATAAATGAAAAATGACGGACTGGAAAAATATTAACAATACGTATAACAGCTGACAGATTAGTATTATTCAGAATATATGGTAACTTTCACAAATCAATAAAAAGAATGACAATTCGTAAGGGCGCCTGGGTGGCTCAGTTGGTTGAGCGACTGCCTTCGGCTCAGGTCATGATCCTGGGGTCCTGGGATCGAGTCCCACATCGGGCTCCCGGCTCGGCGGGAGGCCTGCTTCTCCCTCTCCCACTCCCCCTGCTTGTGTTCCTGCTCTCGCTGTCTCTGTCTGTGTCAAATAAATAAATAAAGTCTTTAAAAAAAAAAAGTGACAATTCGATAGAAAAATGGACATCACCAAACACAGGAAATTTACAGGAGAGCTAATACAAATAAAAAGATGCTGGCTATTAATTAAAGAAATAAAAATTGAACCAACAGTGTGATTACAATTTTTGCTCTTAAGAATTCTGATGAGTCGGGTGCCTGGGTGGCTCAGTTGGTTAAGCGACTGTCTTCGGCTCAGGTCATGATCATGGAGTCCCAGAATCGAGTCCCATGTCGGGCTCCCTGCTCGGCACGGAGTCTGCTTCTCCCTATGACCTTCCCCCTCTCATGTGCTCTCTCTCTCATTCTTGCTCTCTCAAATAAATAAATAAAATTAAAAAAAAAAAAGAATTCTGATAAGTCTGGAGGACAGTTTGGTAATATCTATTTATTAAAAATTCTAAATGCACAAAACCTGTGGCTCACTTCTCAGTCTTTATCCTGGAGAACAAGGTGCCTGTGTACGTGTGTGCAGAGGCCTCTTGCTGCATTGTTCTTTGTAGTGAAAAAATGGGAAAATGTCCGCTTCCATCAAGAGAGGAATGGTCACATAATGGAGTTACAGCTCAACTAAAGAATATGCGTAAAAGTTAAAAAAAGTCGACTGTTTTCTAGGTAGCAAGTGATAGGTCTGCAAGAGGTCGTTGAGGGAGAAAAGCACATTGCCCAGCAATATGTTCCATGTGATATCATTTATGGAAAAATGAAGGCAGAAGAATGTTTCCCACAGATCCATACATAGGAATGAGTGGAAAGTAAAAGATCTGAAGGTCAAACACAAGAATGACAGTGGTGCGCATGTGTGGGGCGCAAACGAACAAGACTGGAGTTAGGCATGGCACCGGAACCTGATCCACAGGAAGCCTTCGCAGGATTTGCGATATTTTAATTGTATTCAGGATATATCCAAGCATTACCTGCGTCATTCAAAACTAATTCTTAAAAATGTAAAGAGCAATACATAATAAAATTTAAAAAAAAAAAGAGCAAGGAAAGAGGGTCTCTGGGCCGGGTGCCATTGATGCCCCTGGGGGGTCACGGCCCCCGCCGCCTCCCCAAGCTCCCAGAGCCTCCTTCCCTCCAACCACAGACACACAGGAAATCTGGCGGCAATCCCAACTGAACTGTTTCCTAAACAGCGTGAAGAAAGAGCAAGCAGTTTTGCAAGCTGTGGCAGAGGACCCGTTATCCCACAGGCGGTTGGACTTCACCCTAGGGGTGGGGATGTTTGGGGAAGGTAAGTGGGGAGAAGGGAGGGCCGTATGGTGGGGGGGCTCCCTCAAAGGACCGTAGTCTGGGGACGTAGCAGTGACAACAGCGCCCTCTAGAGGCCACCTCCAGGACGGCTACCGGGGGGAACCGATGGGATGAGGCGTGTCCGGACTACCTCCTCCCGCAGACCTGTTCTCCTTCTGGTTACTCTGCATGCCGAGAAGCCCTGGGAGCCTCACATACACCTGGGCCACGCCAACAAGGCCTACATGTGGGAGCCCGCATGGGCAGCCTGGCCGCGATCCCGCTGGTGTCATTATTAATTGGTTGGAAACCTCGTAAAGTCACGGAGCCTCTCAAGCCTCTGCACCTAACAGCAAGCCCACAGCCCCAGCCCTGAGCCAAAGGCAGGTGGGTTGGGGATTGTTGAGAATTCTTGAGAATTCTCCCACCTCCACATGGGTAGAGAGTGAAGGGCGTTTTTACATCATTTTTTGAAAAGGCTTTAGCTTTTCAAACATTCGTTGCCTCATTGCCCCCTGTGAGAAATCAGGGCAGACCTGTCACCCCTGTCCCTGAATCCCTGCCATGCCTCCTGCCCAGCTTTTAGCCTCTGGGCCTGCCAGCCCGGGGCACCCTCCACTTGGCTGAGTCAGCTTTCTAGAATGTACCTCTGTGCCCTTCACAGCCTTTACGGCTCCCTGGAGCCTTCAGGACAAGAACTTCTGAACAGGTCAGCAAGAGTGTTAGGTTCCAGGCCCTAACTGCCTTGCCAACCTCACCCTGCCTCATCTTTGCCCCCAAGCTAGAACTGTCTAAATGAAGCCCACTCGTGTCAAGGTCTTTGCTAGTCGTTCTCTGGGCCCAGAATGCTCTTCCTCCCTGTGTCTACTTGGTCAACTTCTTTTTTTTTAAGATTTTATTTATTTGACAGAGAGAGAGAGAGAGAGAGAAACAAGCAGGGGGAGCTGCAGGCAGAGGGAGAAGCAGACTCCCTGCGGAGCAGGGAGCCTGATGCAGGACTCGATCGCAGGATCCTGGGATCATGACCTGAGCCGAAGGCAAACGTTTACCGACTGAGCCACCCAGGCGCCCCTCCGTGGTCAACTTCTAAAACATTCTTCAAGATCGTCTCAAGCACCAGCTCCTCAAGAAAACCTTCCTAGGTACCAGTTGGTCCAAGTGCTGCTCTTTGATGCTCCCAAAGAACCCTACACGAGGCTCTCACGTTCATTACCTTGCTTCTCTGTATTCTCCTGTGCGCTCGTTGAGGACAAGGCCCTGGCTCGGCCGGGTATACCCATTGGCCAGCACAGTGCAGGTGGTGCATGCAAGGGCTCAGTAAATACTTGTTCAGTAAGTGCCCGAAAGAGAGGTCACAAATAAGTATATAGAGGCCATTGGGTGAAGAGTGCTGGTGTGAGAGGCAGGCAAACCGTAGCTGAACTCTAGGAAACAAACTGAGGGCTGCTGGAGGGGAGGCGGGTGGGGATTGGGATCATTGGGTGATGGGCATGAAGGAGGGCATGTGATGTGATGAGCACTGGGTGTTCTATGCAACTGATGAATCACTAAATTCTACCCCTGAAACAAATAATACACTGTATGATAGCTAAATTGAATTTAAATAAAGAATTTTTTTTTAAGATTTTATTTATTTATTTGACAAAGAGAGACAGAGTGAGAGAGGGAACACAAGCAGGGGGAGTGGGAGAGGGAGAAGCAGGCTTCCCGCTGAGCAGGGAGCCTGATGTGGGGCTCGATCCCAGGACCCTGGGATCATGACCTGAGCCGAAGGCAGGCGCTTAACGACTGAGCCACCCAGGCGCCCCTAAATAAAGAATTTTTTTAAAGAGTGCTGGTGTGGAAGTCAGGAGACCTAACAGCCAGATTATTCTTTTTTTAAAAAAAAAAAGATTTTATTTATTTATTTGACAGAGAGAGACGGGACACCAGCAGGGGGAGTGGGAGAGGGAGAAGCAGGCTTCCCGCGGAGCAGGGAGCCCGATGTGGGGCTCGATGTGGGGCTCAATGTGGGGCTCGATCCCAGGACCCTGGGATCATGACCTGAGCCGAAGGCAGATGCTTACCCACTGGGCCACCCAGGCGCCCCAGATTATTCTGAACTGCCACACTGTCACCTTTGGCACAGACACTTCGTTCCCTAGACTCTGTCCTTCTCATCTGTGCTGCGAGGGGCTTGTATTAAATGTCTCTTTCCTCTTGAGCCTTGACAATCCCCCTAAAAGAGTAAAAGGACACTAATTGTCAGAGTTGATCAGGGCAATGGGGAACAGGTGCTCCCATGCATGGCTAATGGGAGGGTGAGATGCAATCTTCATTAAGGCCATTTGATTTTTTTTTAATGCACCCCTATGTTTTATTGCAACATTACTTATAATAGCCAAACTATGGAAGCAATCATAGTGTCCATCAATAAATGAATGGACAACGAAGATATGCAATAGATGGATAAATATATATACACAATGGAACACTAGGCAGCCCCCTAAAATAAAATCTTGCCATTTGCAACAACACTGATGGACCCAGAGGGTAAAATCCCAGTGATTAAGTCAGAGGAAAACAAATGATTTCACTCATATGGGGACTTGAAGAAACAAAACAAATAAACAAAGAAAAAAAGAGATAAACAAAAACCCAAATTCTTAAATATAGAGAACAAACTGATAGTTACCAGAGGGGAGGTGGGTGGGAGGATGGGTTAGATAGGGGAAGGGGATTAAAAGTCCACATATGGTGATGGGCACCGAGTAATATATAGAATTGCTGAATCACTCTATTGTACCTCTGAAACTACTATAACTCTGTAAATTAATTATACTGAAATTAAAATATAAAATAAAATCAAGCTGTTAGAAAAATAATAGGTGCTATATGGATTACAAAAGATATAGTTCTCCAAATATGTTATAAATACTTAACATATGTTTAACTGAAATATTAAAGTTGGATAGTTGAAAAAAATTTTTTTTAAGATTTTATTTATTTATTTGAGAGAGAGAGAGAAAAAGCATGAGGGGGGGAGGGGCAGAGAGAGAAGCAGACTCCCTGCTGAGCAGGGAGCCCAATGCGGGACTCGATCCCGGGACTCCAGGATCATGACCTGAGCTGAAGGCAGACGCTTAACCAACTGAGCCACCCAGGTGCCCGACAAATTTTTTAAAGCCTTAAAAATATTGATACCTAAATATGCAGCAATTTTACTTCTAGGCCTAAGGAAATAATTGAAGATGTGACAAGAGATCTAACCCCATGGATGTTGACCCTAGTACTGCTTTTAACACTGAAAATAGGAAACAACCCAAGTATCTAACAAGAGGGGGATTAGTGAATAAATCCTAGTACTTAATGCAAAATATTATGCAGATATATTTATTTATTTGAAGATTTTATTTATTTATTTGACAGAGAGAGAGCACAAGCAGGGGGAGTGGCAGGCAGAGACAGAGGGAGAAGTAGGCTCCCCACAGAGCAGGGGGAGTCTGATGCGGGACTCAATCCCAGGACCCTGGGATCAGGGTCCGAAGGCAGTCGCTTAACCAACTGAGCCATCCAGGCACCCGAACTAAGTCTATTTTTTTTTTTTATTTTTTTTTTAAGATTTTTTATTTATTGAGAGAGAGAATGAGATAGAGAGAGCATGAGGGGGGAGGGTCAGAGGGAGAAGCAGACTCCCCGCCGAGCAGGGAGCCCGATGTGGGACTCGATCCCAGGACTCCAGGATCATGACCTGAGCTGAAGGCAGCTGCCCAACCAACTGAGCCACCCAGGCGCCCCTAAGTCTATTTATCGACAAAGAGAGAACCCAGGCTAAATTGTTAAGTACTAAAACTAGGTTGTAAAGCAATATTTGAAGTATGTTTTTATCACCATTTAAAATACATATTATATCTACATATAGGGTATTAAATGATTAAATGGGGTTATTTATGAGTAGTGGGTTTATGAGAAATTATTTTCTTCCTGCTTCTTATTTATATGAAAAATGACAAGCCTGGAAAGAAAAAAATTTACCTATAACTCGATTATAAGTAATTTTGGTTTATTTTTATTTTTTCTTGTGTTCTCTAACTTTTCATGAACAGAAATATATTACTTGTAGGATTAAAAGAGTATTTTCTTTTTTTAAAAATTTTATTTATTTATTTGAGAGAGAGAGCACAAGGTGGGGGCGGGGTCAGACGGAGAAGCAGACCCCTTGCTGAGCTGGGAGCCTGACGCGGGGCTGGATCCCAGGACCCCAAGATCATGACCTGAGCTGAAGGCAGATGCTTAACCAACTGAACCATCCAGGTGCCCTTAAAAAAGTATTTTCAAAAGTATAAAATTCTAGAACCTGATTCACAAGGAGCCACTTGTCCAAGTTCACACAGCAAGTCACTGAGAGAGCAAGGCTGGAAGGATGGCCTCCCCTCTCATGGGCCCCACTGGTGACAGGATCTGCGGGCACACCCGGAAGGTGTTCTGGATGTGTTGCCGTCCCTTATTCTTCAGTCAAGATGTGGTCTGCGCATAAAAGACAAGAGTGAGGACAGGAAGGTGGTTGGAGCGGGAAACGTGGCTAGACCAAACATCACGGGAGTCCGACTAGGGCCCAGGGAGGAGGACAAGCACAGTCATTAGTCATAGGGTACCTGTGCTGCTTGAGAATGGCAGAGGCTTTGCCAGCGTTCTTTAGGGGAGACAGCTCCCCCTCTTCTATTTCAGACCCATCCTAAAAGTTAACCCCAGGCCTCTTAACTCCTCTGATCTTGTCCCAGAGAGGCCCTGGGCTGTGTCACCTAACTGACACTAACCACATCCAGCTCTGCTCTTTCCTGGTTCCTGAAATCCAGGAGCAGATGGTCGGAGTGCTGAAGACAGCCTGCTACCCAAAGCCCAGAACAAAGGGGAGGAGGAGAGGGAGAGAGGAAGTTACCTTGGTCCCGAGCCTGTAGCCCCCAGGCTTTCCTATGAAACCCAACGGTCTCCAGCCAGGTTTCCTGTCCCTTTAGCCTTTGCCAAGAATGGGGGGTGGGGTGGGGCTGCCAGGGGCCAGAATACTGTTGGGGGTGGGGGACAGCCCCCCCCCCAGGCTGATTGATCATTACTCCAGGTGTCCCCTACAACTCCCCTCCTTCTCTGGGGTTACTCCATGTCCCATAGTTCCTTAGGCTGTTGGTTCCTGACTTTTATCCCTTTCAAAGGATCCCCAGAGACTCAGTTTAATCAGAATTTTGGAGGGGTTATTGTCTGTCCCCCCTGGGGACAGCACTGGCCTAGGCACACAGAGGGAGCTAAGAAGCTCTGGGGTGTGATGCTAAGTTCAGAGGCTGGGCACAGCTCTGGTCTCTCCTTTCCTGTCCCTCTCTCCCATATGAGGGATCAACTTTTGGGCACCCCAACCCCAGTGGGGGAGGAGAGAGCGGTTAGTCTCCACGGGCGGGGTTTCATCTGCCCCGCCCCCTCCCTGAGCCAGGAGGACATAAAGGCCTAGATTCAGGTGAGCCATGTGGCCAATACCAGGTGAACTTCGGAGGTGAGGTGCTGGGGGCTGAGAGACTGAAGCTAGCAAAAGAGGGGAGCTGTGGACCCCTTCCCTGAGGAGGTAGGTAGGACCCACTGAGGTTGGACTGGAGTGTGAAGGTGGGAGTGAGGGGTCAGGGAGAGAGGGCTGGTGGAGCTCTCTTCTCCCAAATGCACTGCGCACTCTGGACTTGCTGGGCTTGGGGTCTTGTTGCAGAGATGAAGCTGCTGCTCCTCGCAGGGCTCCTGGCCATTCTGGCTGCGCCCCAGCGCTCTGAGGGTGCCGGTCCAGGTAATGGTCAGAAAGAAGGGAAAGGGGGGTGTGTTGGGGCTGGTTCTGAGTCCCAAGGACTCGGTGCAGGCCACCCTGGCTCTGGGGCCCATTCCTGACCTTGTGACCCCTGCTCTGGGCAGCTGTCCTGGAGGACGTAGAGACCTCAGTGGTGCTGACCTGCATGAAGGAAGCCAAGCGACTAGTGGACATGGCCTACAAGGAGCGGCGGGAGAGGTGGGGTGCCGGGCACTTCCCAGCTCTGCGCAAGGCTGCCCCCGGTCTTTCAGAGTGGGGACTTCGTGGGCGGGGATGGAGCCCCCTGTCTATCAGTCTTTGTGTCTTTGGGTTTGAGAACACCTTCAAAACCATCCCTCCCCGTGGCCTTGCCTCTGTGGGGCACCCAGGTCCATACTCTGCTTATAAAGAGAACCCTTTTTCCATTCTGTGGGTCTGTCTACCCCAACCTGCGTGCTGGCCTGGGGCTAGGGCTCTGCTGAGTGTCCCGGCCGCCACTGTCTCTGGCCTCACCCCTCCCTTCTCCAAGCAGCATCAAGCGGCGGCTTCACAGTGGCCTGGCCAGCCCCATGGAACTCTTGTCCTACTTCAAGCAGCCGGTGGCAGCCACCAGGACAGCTGTGAGGGCTGCTGATTATCTGCACGTGGCCCTAAGCCTGCTGGAGGGGAAGCTGCGGCCTCTGTGGCCAGGGCCCTTCAACGTCACTGGTACCGTCTGCCCTACAACCCCGGTCTCCTGCTCCCCTAGTGACCTCGGTCATCTCCCAGTGACCCCCCACCCCCCACTCCTCTCCCGGGGAGTCTCAGGGGCACGGGCGTCTGCTCTCCGTGTCCTCAGACTGGGCCCCCAACCAAGCCTCCCCAGCTTGGGATAGGAAATGGGGCGACCCGGCAACCACGCCCCTCTCCCCCTCCCCCACCCCGGCCCCAGACGTGCTGACACCGGCCCAGCTGCATCTGCTGTCCACGTCGAGCGGCTGCGCCTACCAGGACGTGCGGGTGACGTGCCCGGAGAACGACAAGTACCGCACCATCACCGGCCACTGCAACAACAGGTGCGGCCGGCGGCGGGCGCCCCTGGGCGGGCGGGCGACGCCCCGCGGGGCCCCCTCGCGTCAGCGCCGCGTCCTCCCCCTGCAGACGCAGCCCCACGCTGGGGGCCTCCAACCGCGCCTTCGCGCGCTGGCTGCCGGCCGAGTACGAGGACGGCTTCTCGCTGCCCTACGGCTGGACGCCCGGGGTCAAGCGCGGCGGCTTCCCGGTGCCCCTGGTGAGCGCCGGCCGGCGGTGCGGGCTGGGCGGCGGGGAGCGAGGCCCGGCCCGGCGGCGCGCGGGGTCCCAGGCGGCCCCTGACGCTCCGTGTCCCGCAGGCGCGCGCCGTCTCCAACGCCATCGTGCGCTTCCCCACGGAGCAGCTGACCCCGGACCAGGAGCGCTCGCTCCTCTTCATGCAGTGGGGGCAGCTGATCGACCACGACCTCGACCTGAGCCCGGAGCCGGCCGCCCGCGTCTCCTTCGTCACTAGTGTCGACTGCGAGACCAGCTGCCTGCAGCAGCCGCCCTGCTTCCCGCTCAAGGTGCTCCCTTCTTCCCGGCCCGCCGCTGCCTGCGCGGTGGGGAGATGGGGAATCCTTCCTGGAAGCGGCCACCTCCCTCTGTGCCCAGAGTTCCCTCCCCGGCAACTGAGTAAGCCTGGCCCTGCCCACCCACTTGCCTCCGCCTCCGGGCCGAGGAACTTCCCGCCTCCCTCCATCCTCCGCGGGCAGGTGCCCGGTGCTCCGTCCCCTTTCCTCCTCACAGAGGGCCACCACCTTCCCGCCCCCCACCCCTGGGCGCACATTGCACAGAGCCTGGGCTGTCGGTTGCAGGAGGGCTGGGGGGGACTGGATGGTTGGGGCACAGTAGGGAGAGGAGGAGAGAAAGGAAGGAGAATGGCAGAGAGGGAGAGAGAAGGGAGAAAGGCAGGGGCCAGAGTGAAAGACAGGAAAGGGACAGGGAAGCGGGGGGGGGGGGGGGGGGGGGGGGCGGAGAGCAGGAAAGGAAAAGCAAGAGGAGGCTGAGAGTTAGAGACCGCATCCAGAGAACGGGGGGGGGGGGGGGGGGCACAGACACCGTGGAGAAAAGGAGGGAGAGAAATGAAGTTTAAGCGAGGACGGGCTGGGCCTCCTCCAGGGGGTCGCACATCCCCCATTCCAGAGTTCTGGTCATCACCCCCAAAGATCGAAGCTCAGAGGAATCTGCTGGTGCAACATCAGGCAGTGATCCTCTGCGGGCCTTGAGAGGCCTCCCTCCAGCCGAGGGGGCCAGAAGTCCTGCAAAGCTCTCGTTTTGGTGTCTGGGTCTCCCCCTCTGGTCCTGGGTTCCAGGCTGCTTTGGAGGTGGGATCAAGACCTTGGGGTAGGGAGTGGACAGGAGGAGAGCCAACCAGCCCTGTCTGTGTGTCACAGATCCCACCAGATGACCCCCGCATCAAGAACCAACAGGACTGCATCCCCTTCTTCCGCTCCTCGCCAGCCTGCACAGACAGCAACATCACCATTCGCAATCAGATCAACGCGCTCACCTCCTTCGTGGATGCCAGCATGGTCTATGGCAGCGAGGACCCTCTGGCCACTAAGCTTCGAAACACGTCCAATCAGCTGGGGTTGCTGGCTGTCAACACCCGCTTCAGCGACAACGGCCGGGCCCTGCTGCCCTTTGACAACCTGCCTGAGGACCCCTGCCTCCTCACCAACCGCACAGCGCGTATCCGCTGCTTCCTGGCAGGTCAGCCCCCAGTGGGAACCTGGGGTGGTACGGTGAGGGGGGCATGGGGGGGTGGGGGGTGGGGTGCGGGTGCGCTGGAGCCAGAGGGCCTGTTTTGAGCAGCCTGTGGGTTTGCATTTAGAGAGACTCTGTCCTCACCAACTTCCTATTAATCCAGTTGCCTTGGTGACAAGTTGGATGGAGCCAGAAGGCAAACAAACAAACAAAAAACCCCAAACCTAAACTAACAAAAACCAAAAAGCCAACCTAAGAAGGAGACTCAGGGATGGCTGAGGAGCCTCTGTCCATCTGTCCATCCCTTTCTCCATCTGTCCTTTTCCCTCTGGACTCTGGCAGAGAGTTGAGTCCTCAGGGACAGGGAACTAAGGGGACAGAGAGCAACGTGGCATCCTCACTCTCTAGAACAGCATCATCCACTGTGGCAGCCACTAGTTACAAGGGGCAATTTTCATTTAAATTTAAGTTAGTGCAAATTAACTTAAATTAAATGTAAAATTCAGTTCCTCTGCTGCACTAGCCACATTTCAAGTGTTCGGTAGCCTCATAAGCTAGTGGTTCCCATATAGGGCAGCACAGATGTAGAACATTTTCATCAATTCAGAAAGTTCTATGGCACGGTGCTGCTCCAGAATATCACCTCCTGTCATCTTGAGTCCCTGTAATAAGAGGGCGAGATTTTAAATTTAAACACCTGGCAGCCCTGGGGATATCGTTGGGGCAGTAGCGGTGCCCAGAAATTTTCCAATTTTTTAAAAAAAGACTCTATTTAATTTTTAAAAAAGATTTATTTACTTATTTGAGAGAGAGGTTGAGAGAGGGAGAGAGAGAGAGCGAGCGAGCAGGGGGAGGGGCAAAGGAAGAGGGAGAAGCACTCTGCTGAGCATGGAGCCAGATACTGGGCTTGATCTCAGGACTCTGAGATCATAACCTGAGCCGAAATCAAGAGTTGGACCCTCAACCGACTGAGCTACCCAGGCACCCCAAGATTTTATTTTTAAGTAATCTCTACACCCACCCTGGGTCTGGAACTTATAACCCCCAAATCAAGAGTCACATGTCCCACCAACTGAGCAGCCAGGCACCCGTCCAATATTTTTTAAAGTAAATCCAATAGTGGTCCTGAGGCCCTTCCGTTCACATCTGGCCTCCCAGCCTCTCCTCCTGATGGCTTCCGGTGATCTCTCCCCTGGCTGGGCCCTGGCGAGGAGAATCAAGGTCAGCTCCGGTCCACACCGGAGCCCATACTTTTCTGGGCCAGTGAGGAAAGAGTGGCACTCCTCAGCCAGTTACGGCCACCTCCATCCTGGCGTCAAGCTGCGTGGCCTGGGCCCGGAGTACTGTGACCTCTGGCAGCTCATGGGATAGTAAACCTGCTCTCAAAGAATTTCTTTCCCACCAGCATCAGGAGCTAATAAAGACTAGACCCAGTGTCCTGGGCCCTTTAAAAGGGCCTGGCCCTAACTCTCTGGCCCTTCCAGAGAAAAGGTGGGGAGGACTAGAGGGATTAGAGATTTCACTTGTTTTTTTTTTTTGAACAGTCTCAGATGTGGACTATAAACATCCTGTGCCCTAGGCCCCCTCTCGCCCCCACTCTCAGGAACCTGAGCAGGCTGCAAATTAGCATGTAGTAAGGCTGGGGATGGCAACTCTGATCAGATGGTAGTGGCTTTCTAGAGTCCTGTGTTGAGAAGGATTCTGAGGTTGCATCCAGTTCGAGCAGGAGAGAGTGCTGTCTGACATGGGCGTGGAAGTAGGTGGCGCCACACATGCTACTTTTGGGCCTTCCCTGCATCAAGAGAGTAACTCAACCAGGCAGTTTAGGGATCACCTACTTTGTAGCAGGCACGGTGTTAAACTCCATATGTCTATGTGTGAGTTGGGTGGAGGGTCAGATACAAAAAGGCTCAAGCCATGGTCCTCATCTTCAAGGAGCTCCCAGTCTCAGCTACTAGAATGTGGCAAGTCACGTGTCAGCTCTGATGCCTAGTGAATGAGCGTCTCCAGCCAGCAGTGCCCCTACACTGAGGAAGAAGTTAGCCTGGTGGACCAGGGCATCAAGGGAGGACCTCCTAGAGGAGGTGTAAGCTGAGCATGGTGTGGAAAGATGGACGGAGAGGAAGTCTGGGTTTCAGACCTTGGCTGGGGAGGGAGTTTCAGTGGAGCAAGTCCTTTCTGATGGGATCTTAGGAATGACAGCAGCTTTTCCTTCCTCAAGGGGACACCCGCTCAAGTGAGATGCCTGAGCTCGCCTCCATGCACACACTCTTTCTGCGGGAGCACAACCGGCTGGCCACAAAGCTCAAATGCCTGAATCCCAACTGGGATGGAGAGAGGCTCTACCAGGAAGCCCGCAAGATCGTGGGAGCCATGGTCCAGGTGGGCAGTTCTGAGCATTGGTGATGCCAGGGGTCAGGCAGGCTTGGGATCCAAACATGCCTCTACCACATCCTAGCTGTGTGACCCGGGCCAGGTTAACCCCCATGAACCTCAGCGTGTGCAGCCATGATGCTGTAAAGATTAAATGATATATGTGAAAACACCTGGCAGATACTAAGTGCCTGACAAAGGTTACTTGCCTTCCATCCCCTCCTTCCTAGGCTGGCTCCCCTTTCTGTTGTCCCGTCCATCAGGAATGGTTTCGGGAGCGTTAAAGGGGTGGGTCTGAAGTGCCTGGTGCAGAGTAGCTGGTCAGTAAATGCCTTGCCTTTCCTCATCTCCTCGTGGCTCCTCGCTCTGTTACCCACTCACCTCTTCTTTTGGCTCTATCATAGCTCACCCCATCCCTCACCCTTGTTTATCCCTGGGAACTGTTCCTGGTTCTCTCTCCCAGCTTCTGATGCTTCAGCACCCCCATCCTCTCCCCAAGACACACACACACATACACACACATACACACACACATACGTGCACACCTTTTTCATATCTTAGACTCCGGAGAGGGAGAGAGTTGCAGGTGTGGAGGGTAAGTTTTGGCTTTGCACCAAGAACTAAGTGAGATTCATTTAAGCCTTGCAGAAAATTCCAGACTCTAGAATCTATATCTTCTCTTTGCCCTGGGGGAAATCATCTAGGGTGGCCCTTTTCCTTTTTGCCTCCCCTCCTCCACAAATGCAAATTGAACCCTACCGTGAGCCAAGTGCTTGCTGGGCACCGAGTAATTTCAAGAGAAATGAGATACAACCCTTGCCCTCAGGAGCTTATAAGTTAGGAGAAGAAAAAGACATGAATAACTCAAGGGCAAAGGAGCTATTGACTAACAAAGCCTTTTGTTATTTAATCCTTTAGGGCAGAGGGCAGCATAATTATCTTTAATTCACATTTGAGTAACTGGGCTCACAGAGGTCCATAACTGGCCCAAGGTCATACAGCAGGCAAGCGCTGGAGCTCTGGGTCTGCCACTCGGTGCCACTCTGTTAGACCCAGATCCAGTGCAGCGGGAGACAACTCCCTGGCTGTGGACAATGGAGGGAACCCCCCGCCCCCCAAGCCAGGAACAGGCAGAGACTCTGCACAGAGGGTGAGTGGAGAGGCCACTCTGAGCACTTTAGATCATCACTTATCGGGACTTTTCTTTAGATCATCACTTATCGGGACTACCTGCCCCTGGTGCTGGGACCAAGGGCCATGAGGAAGTACCTGCCGAGCTACCGCTCCTACAATGACTCGGTGGACCCTCGCATTGCCAACGTCTTCACCAATGCCTTCCGCTATGGCCACACCCTCATCCAACCTTTCATGTTCCGCCTGGATAACCAGTATCAGCCCATGGGGCCCAACCCCCACGTTCCACTCAGCAAGGTCTTCTTTGCCACCTGGAGGGTAGTGCTGGAAGGTGAGGGGACCTCGGCCAGGAGATAGTGGGCTGGCAGCTGAGGACATGGTGGGGGTGGTCTTGGCTGCAGGGAGCTGGGGCAGGAGAAATCCTCTTCCATCCATCTTTGGGGACTTTATCTGACTTTCCAGCCTCAGTTCATCTGACTGCTTCTGTATATAATAATAAAGGGTAGGCTGGAGATGGCTCATAGGGAGCTGGCTCCTTCCTGTGTGTTATGATTCTCAGTGACCCAGGAGCCCAGGGGCTGGGTGCACCCCAACTTGCAAGTCTGAATGGCATAATCCCCTGAGACCTCAATTCTCCAGCGAAGACCTGCCCACTGAGGCCACCTTGGCACCAGGAGCTGCATGTTCCCAGCCCTCTTCTGCAATCCCCTGACTGCCCCTGGGACTTTTCCCTTACTCCAGTCTGCGCCCTGGATACTGAGCTGGATCCGTCCCCAAGTCTTGTCCCTCTTGTCCCAGGTGGCATTGACCCCATCTTGCGGGGCCTCATGGCCACCCCTGCCAAGCTGAATCGCCAGAACCAAATCGTGGTGGACGAGATCCGGGAGCGGTTGTTTGAGCAGGTCATGAGGATCGGGCTGGACTTGCCCGCTCTAAACATGCAGCGCAGCCGGGACCATGGCCTCCCAGGTGAGGGGCTGCAGGAGCCCTGATGCGCGCCCCCCCCACCTCCCACTCTAGGGCCCTGCCCTCTGTGGTGCCCCCAGCTGCCCAAGTGAGCTGGAAACCTGGCTCCATCATATTTCATGTTACTTTGTTTTACATGAACTTTGAGGGGGAAGGGATTATTATCACTTCCATTTTACAGATGAGCAAACTGAGGCTTGAAGAGATTCGGAACTTGCCTAGGTTCTTCTCCAGCCAAGTCAGTGATGGAGCTTGAATTTGAACCCAGATCAGCCTAACCCCAAAGTCTGTGCCTACATTATGGGACAGCTGGTGTGGCTGAACCTTCTAGACACACCTCACCCCTCACGGGGTCTGAGATCTTCAGAGGGGGCAGTGAGATGTTCCTGTTCTTGGACGTTTTAGGAGTTATGGCAGTTTAGGATTTGCCTCACAGTGAGAGAGCAAAGGAAAGAGAGAGGGTCTTGGCCCCTCAGTTCAGGGTTCCCTGGGGGCTTATAGCCTGGGAGAAGCCCCTCAGTGTCCTCCTCTCCCTCATGTCCCTCGGTAGACGGCCACGGTCAGTGTGTTGGGGAGGTGGGCTTTGTGGGACCCTCCCACAGCCACCGCCCCCCCACCCCCGCAGGGTACAATGCCTGGAGGCGCTTCTGTGGGCTCCCCCAGCCCAGCACGGTGGGCGAGCTGGGCACGGTGCTGAAGAACCTGGGCCTGGCGGAGAAGCTGGTGCAGCAGTATGGCACGCCCGACAACATTGACATCTGGATGGGCGGCGTGGCCGAGCCCCTGGAGCCCTACGGCCGCGTGGGCCCCCTCCTGGCCTGCCTCATCGGGACCCAGTTCAGGAAGCTCCGCGATGGTGACCGGTGAGGGGCGGCGAGCTGCTCAGGCCCACTGTGTGGCTGCAGGCCTATTCCCCAACCTCTGGGGGGCCCCCACTTCTGCCTGTGAAGTGAGGGGCAGGAAGGGATCCGTGATTTTCCAGGGTTTCCGGGGCCTTGAGGTCGTCCCTCGTGTGCTCTGAACCTGTTGGGGGCGCAGCCAGGAGGGACCTGGACCCCTGGTTGTGAAGGAGGGAAGACAGAGAACGCAACTCTTACCTACCCCTTCTCCGGTGTCAGGGTGCTTGCTGCTGAACAGCCCCCAGGGCTCTCCTAGAGTGACGTCACTGTGTCCCTGACACCTGTCATGCCCAGTTCTTACCTAGCCCGTATTGCGCCCTTGGGAAAACTAGAGAAAGGTGTCCCTCTCTGGGTGGACCCCTTATAAACCCACCGCAAGGTTCTCTGCGCCCCCACGGACATGGCCCCCGGCCAGGGCACAGGGCTCCGTGAGTGAGCGCAGGCCCAGCTCCCTGTGCAGCGTGAGTGGGGCCCCGGGGGCCGCCGGGGTGGGGGCAGAGCGGAGGTACCCCGGCAGCCGCGCTCTCCTCCACGCTGTGCGGAGGGCACCACGCGGGTGAAAGCCCCCCTGCTGTGGTGGCCCTCTTACGTCCAGGGAGCGGCTCGAGCCAGCGGAGGCCCTCCCGGCCGAGGACAGCCTGGGTGCAAAGTCCGCGGGTGTCCCCACGCAGGTTTTGGTGGGAGAACGCGGGCGTGTTCAGCAGGCGGCAGCAGCAGGCGCTGACCAGGATCTCCCTGCCCCGCATCATCTGTGACAACACGGGCATCACCACCGTGTCCAAGAACAACATCTTCATGTCCAACACATTCCCTCGGGACTTTGTCAGCTGTAACACACTCCCCGCCCTGGACCTGAGCTCCTGGAGGGACAGTGACTAGAGGCTGGGTAAGGGGGTGTGGTGGGGAGTTGACGCCTGGGCAGTCCCCGGGCTGGCCCACGGAGCCCTTCCCTAGGTGAGCGCATCTCTGTTCTGGCTGAGAAGATGAGTGACTAGACATTCATTCGTGTGTGTGTGTGTGTGTGTGTGTGTGTGTGTTTGCTGCCTATGTGAGTATTAAGTACACGGAAGATCGTAGAGTGCACAGGGGAGGAGCACAAGCCCAGAGCCAGATAGCTGGGTTCAAATCCTGACTCTTCAGCTCTCCAGCTGAACAAATGACTCAACCTCCCTTTTCTCGAGAAAACCTTGAGTTTTCTTCTTTGCAAATAAAAGCTGTCGTGGCTCCTTAGAGGCTCCATTTGCACCATGTCTGCCCCCAGGGAGCTTATAGGTGACAGTGTCCAGGTTGGCAGAGGTGACCCAGTGACCCCTGGGGGAACGAGCGTGAGCAGTTAGGCTGGGTGCGGCGGTTGAGTTGTGAGCTCAGGGGAGCAGGGCTCGGTCAGTGGCTCCCCTTGTGCTTCCTTACGCTGTTCTCTTGCTTGTTCCCAGGAGCCCACCTGGAGAGGAGGTGGGGCCCGTCGGCCCTTTTGTGCCATGCCTTTGTACCTGACAACTATGATAATAAAGCACCACCGATGGGGATCTTCGCTCTGTCCATGTCTGCTGCAGGGCTGGAGCCTCGGCGTGAGGCTTGCTCTGGCTTCTGAATTTGAACCAGTGTGGTCTGTGCCTCAGAAATGGGGGTGAGGGTCTCTGGGAGTCATCCTTTGATGCACACGTGCCAAGCAGGCAGTTCTTAGAAGCCCCTGGGCCAGGTCAAACCGAGCAGACCATCCTGACTCACCTTCCACCCACACCACCCCGGAGGACAGAAACTGTGGTCACCAAGCCCTTACGCTCGTCCACTATTCTGGCAAACATCTGTTGCGGGCTCACTCTGTGTCAGGCCCGTGTCAGGTGCTGGGGGATGGAGGGGACACAATGCTGTCCTGCAGGAGAGAAAGAACAGAGGTGTGATGGGAAGGTAGGCCCTTCCCAGCTGACGGGGCACCTCTGGATCGTGCATCCCCACAGCCTGGCGCGATGGCTCGGAGGCCCTCGAGACAACAGACTCCTTCTCAGTCCTGGCTTCGTGCAGCCAGTTTCCGAGAGCAGGGACAACAGATGGCTGGGCCCAGGAGGACAGGGCCAGAGCTGAGGGAAGGGAAGGAGGCTATTTCCCAAATAATCTTGCCTGGAGCTTGACCCCTATATCTGAGACTGGTGGATTCCCCCCCTGCCCACCTTGTTCCCTTTCCCCCTCCACCCCCAGCTGGGAACCTGAAGGTGTGCAGGATGCCGAGGCTCATGGACCCATAGGAGCCCCAGGCCACATTAAGACCTCCCATAACAGGATAAATACTCTCCATTTCACTGATGATGACAGGGTAGCCAGAGAGGTGACGGGACTCATCTGAGGCTCGAAGACATAGGCGCCAGAGCCAGGATGACCGCCCAGGTCTTAAGGCTCCTAGGCTCTTCTCACAGGCTGGCTAAGTGCCTCCCACCCCCACTGCACCAGTCAGGGGACCTGGAGGTGCCGGGTAGGCTGACCTTAGCTGGAGGGTCATTTTAAAAGAACACAGTATGTATTAGTTAGCAGTGCAAGGAATATTCTGGAGATGCCCCTTCAGAGGTCTCACAGGCTCCAAGGACTGCCCTCGAAGAAGAGGGTTGTTCCCAGAAGGGTTTCTGGAAGGGAAATCAACTCTAGGTGTAGGGAAATCCAGGCTCAGATGTCCTCCCTGTTTGATCCCTTGACAGCACCCCAAAACCTCTCCCTTGCCTCTCTGGCCATTGTTTCTTCCCCCAGGAGCCCCTGGCCTCCTCCTTTTCTCTGAGAGCTGAAATCTCACCACACCATACCTTCTCATCCCACAGACCCGTGCACACAACATCTTAGTGGTAAGACAGTCTGCACTGTAGACATCTAGTTATTTGGCAGTGGTTCCAAGGTCTGCCTTCTAGAAGGGAATAGTGTCATTGCCACCGTCTTCAGTCAATCATCAGGTGTTTATTGAGCCCTTGCTGTCGGCTGAGCCTCATGCCGGGTGGCACGGGGGACACTCAGAAGCAGACTGCAGTCTCTGGCTCGAGGAGCTTACAATCTAGTTTGAAAGGAGAGGTGGAAAGCTAAGAGCACAACGACCATGGCCTCAGACGAGACCTGTTGCAGGGAGAGGATCGGTGACATTCCGCAGACAGAGGGCATGGTGTGGGAGCAGTGGGACTCCAGTGGAGGAGCTGGGAAGGCTGAGCGGCCGGCCTTGGGCTTGAGCGAGGTGTGCGTCCAGCGAGTGTAGAGAAACCTGGCTGAAAGAGGGGCCGGGATGGGGTGGGAGCTCTAAGGGACTGGGTCACTGAACTTGCTTGAAATGGCATCAAGGACCAAAGGGAGCGCTACTGCGCAGTGTGGGAGGCCGGGAAGTCTGGGCCCTTAATTCTCCACTGAGGCCCAAGGTGAAAGGTCTAGCCTGTCAATGGCTGAGCAATCCACAAAGCCTTGGGGGTAGCTGTTGGCCAGGAATGGGTCCCGTGGGACCTTGGTGATGTGGGTGTTGTCACAGACGAGGCGCGAGAAGGACATTTTCTGTAGAGAGTCCCGCTGCTTCTCAGTGAAGACTCCGGGGTTCTCCCACCAGAATCTGCAGAGACAGAAGCAGGGTCTGTACACACAGCCCCACCGGCGGCCCCTCCCGCCCCACTGTGCCGAAGGGGAAGGCAGGAGGTGGCTGGGAACACGTGGAGGTCTGGGCTAGTCCTCACACAGGACTTCGGGACCCCCACAGAGAAGGGTCTGCTCTCCCCTGCCCTCCTCACACGATCTCACTCGCCTGTCTCCATCACGAATCTGTTGGAACTGCTTCCCCAGGAGGCAGGCCAAGAGAGACCCCACCCGGCCTCTCTCTACCAGGGGCTCGGCGACACCCCCAACCCAGATATCGATGTTGTCAGGGGTCCCGTAGAGATCCAGTAACTTCTCAGCCAGCCTCTTGTTCTTTAGCACAGCATTCAGCTCCTTCAGGGTCTGGGGTTGTGGGAGGTCACAGAAGCCTCTCCAGGAGTTGTACCCTAGGGCAGAGGGGCTGAAGCTGTCTCATCCCAGGGGCTTCTCACCCACGACCCCCCTTGGGGACATACCTGTTCCAGCTCCATTGGCCCCAGAAAGTCTGGCCTCATAGCCTCTGGGGCGGGGTGGGCCGGGCTCCATTGTTTTATGCTTGTACTTCAGGCTTGGGAGGGCTAGCAGGTCATATGGTGCTTACTATGGGTCCAGGCACTATTCTAAGCACTGTACAAATATGTCAGCTGAAGAACAGAGATGATAAGTAACTTGCCTAAGGTCATGTCACTAGAAATGGCACAGCTGGGATCTGAACCCGGGCCGTCTGGCTCTTCATTACTACATTAAATTGCCTTTCGTGGGTCCAAAGAAAGGTCCAAAAGTCATTGGTTTCTCTCTATTCTCCTTTCTTAATGTTTTTCTGGGCTTTTAAACCAGTTTGACAAAGTCAGCTGTTGTCCTCTTGTTCATTTGAGGAGCTCCAAGATGGTACTAGACATGTTCTCTTATCTCTGCATTAGGGAGAATGGAAGATTCCATTTCATAGACGAACTAAATGAATTTTTAAACTGGCATCTCTGCTTTCTGTTTTAGAATTGGTCAGATCCCCAGGGTTATAGCAGAGAGTCCCCAGGAACCTCAGAAAGCAACAAGAAGTTCCCTGGACCAGACAGGACCCGAGGCCCACTCACCAGGCATCCCATGGTCCCGACAGCGCTGTATGTTGATGGCAGCCAGGTCAAAGCCGTGGATCTTGTGAGTGGGCTGGAAAAGCTTGTTGCGCAGCTCTCTGGTCATCATTTTATTCTGATTCAGCAGCTTGGACTTCTTGGCCAGCAGGCCCCTGACCAGAGGGTCAATTCCACCTGCAAGGGAGACCCAGAGGCCATCCCGGGGACGGGGGTAGGATGAGGCCATCTTCCATTGCTAGCCCCTCCCTCCACCAGATGTTTCCTCTCAGGTAAAAAGTAGGGCCAACTGAACATCTCAGGCTGGCAGCCAGGAGAGAAAAGCAAGATGCAGCCAGCCGGGTGTGCTGGGGCTGAGGGCATCTGACTGCATGCTGGGGATGGGGACGGGGGTGGGGAACGGGGCATTCCTGGGATGATGGCAGGAATATAAGCTTCAGGAGTTTTTTTGAGCTTTGGCTCAGAGAGTCGGCTCCTCCTTCCACATGTTCCCCTGAGGAACTCTCACGCATGGGGAGAGGTAGCAGGAGGCTACAAAGAATGACCCTGACTTGTCAGGCCTTAAGTAAAGCCAGTTTCAACGCAGCCCCGCCCAGGATAAAGGGGAGCTGGGCCCAACCTTTGGCACTTGATGGAGGTGGAAAGCCCTAGAGGAGAGAGGAGAGCAGAAAAGAGCAATTTATTTACCAAATTCATGAATTCTTTCTGCAGGGGTCAGAGAAGCCTGAGGCAGGGAAAACCTAGGCAGCTTAGAGGCCAGAGGAGGAGAGAAAGAATAATAACGCATATTTATTGACCACCTCCTGTGTGTCGGAAACCATTGTAGGGTGCTCTCCACATACATGCCACTTAATTTTTTGTATATCCTAGTGGGATAGGTACCGTTGTTGTTCCTGTTTTACAAATGAGGAAACAGGCTCAGTGAGGTGAATTCACTTGCCCAAGGTCACACAGGAAGGAAGTTCCTGGAATCTGACTTCTAAGCCAGGCTTCTTTAGAAGCAGGCCGAAGCGTGAGACCACCAGGTGACAGTGCTTCCCTAAAAGGACATACCATCTTTGACTATCCTCCAGGTGTTGAAGAAGAGGGTGTGCAGGGGGAGCTCTGCCTCTGGACCCCACGGCTGATAGTTCTCATCTAGGCGGGACACGGTGGAGGGGACCTCCAAGTGGCCAAAGCGGAAGGCAAAGGTGAAGACATTGGAAATTCGGGGGTCAGCAGATTTGTCGTAGCCTTGGTATGGAGGGATCCACTTCTGCATCTCATCACCGAGCACAATGGGTAGGTAGTCCCTAAAGGTGATAATCTGGGGGGAGAAACATGTCATGAGCAAAGGGTGGGAGAACACTGAGACCTCTGCAGAGTGAGGTTGGAGGAAGCTGCGGTCAAGAGGGATGAGTGGCCAAAAATCTAGGAGGGCAAATGGATAGCAAACATGCCCATTTCCCTTCCTGTGACCATGGCAGAGAGTTGCTAATTGATCATGACATTCTTTCTGCTGGTCGCTCATCATATGCTTCAACACGGGCCCTACTGATCAGTCCTTTGAATCGGCACTAGGCATGTATTCTCTGTGTCATCTCCACTCCAGGTCTATGGCCTTGAAGCTGAAGTGACAATCCTTGTGTGTCACTTGAACATAATGATGTCACATCATTCAATTTTTCCCCATAGGGCCAGAGCAAAAGGAATGATGAACCACAGGAATGGCTCACAGGGTAAGTTCACCTCATCTCCAATTCTGAGACAAATGGTGCACCATGGAGAGAGCAATTTGGGGGTTTGTTTTACTCAAAGCAATGAGCTAACACACACAGAGAAAATTTTGAAAAAAGAGAAAATCATGATATGCGTAATGCAATAACTATATGAATTTTTTCTTTTTTCTAATCTTTGTCTATACAATACATATTTTTACACACTTGTACTCCTAGAGAATACATACTTTTGTAATTCTGCTTTTTCACTTCAAGTTTCTCATGTTTCTACCTAGCTCACAATTATTACGTAATTAAATGTGCATAATATTCTATTGCATTCATGGATCCCTCTCTTATTGTTTTATTTTTAGGTTGCTTCCAGTTTGTTCAGCAGCAAAGGTCATGGGGATTTCATCCTTGGAGCAGGCAGTCTGCTTCTCAGACTCTGTGAGGTGGCAAGAGACAGAAACTTGCCTCTGGCCATAGTGGACTGGCCCAGCTGTGGCACCAGACCAAGCTGGTTAGTCAGATTCTTGCTCTCAGGAATTTAGATTTTGGATGCAGCTGTCCTGGACTGTTTCTGATGGCGCTTGATCTGAGGAGACAAGTGGGGCCATATGGGGGATCATTTGCTACCATGTGCAGAAAAGCAGAAAAAACCCATCTGAAGACAGAGACAGAGAGAAGGAGACAGACAGAGAGAGAGTGGAGAACAATAGAGAAGTAGAGAAAGGCATGGAGAAAGAGAGGCAGAGTGAGATTCCAGATGGTTTCCAGTCTCTGGCTCTAACCTTGCTTAGGACCAACTACACTCCCTGCCCTGGGGTTCCAGGAGAAACCTTTATCAGCTTCCATTTGACATATGTATAGGATTGAACCAATACTAAATGTCTGAACTTGCTTGCATGGATTTCTTTTTCTTGGAGTCCAGTAAGCCTTGTATGGATGGAATTGTGTCCCCTTGCTAAGGTGTATGTTGAAGCCCTAACCCCTGATGTGACTGTATTTGGACATAGGGCCTATAAAGAGATAACTGAGGTTAAATGAGGTCATAAGGGTGGGGCCCTCATCCAATAGGACTGGTGTCCTTATAAGAAGAGAGAGAGAGAGAGACACCCGGGAGGCGCTCACACAGAGGGAAGTGTGTGGACATGTGAGGACACAGAGGAAAGGCAGCCATCTGCACACCAAGGAGAGAGGCCTCAGGAGAAACCAAACCTGTTGAAATCTTGGTCTTGGACTTCCAGCCTCCAGAACTGGAAGAAAATAAACTGGAGAAAATAAATAAACTGGAGAAAATAAATTTCTGTTGTTTAAGCCACCCAGCATATGATATTTTATTGTGGCAGCCCAAGAAAACTAATATAAAACCTTAATTCAGATCATCTTTAGGTAGATACTTTTCACTCTTTGGATGATGTCCCTACAACAGAAGGCAGCCAGGAAAGTGCCTTCTGCAGACAGCATCAGTAGGCACTGAGTGGGAACCCTAGAGGCACCAGAAGAGTGAAGCAGACCAGAATAGCATTGCAAGGGCTTGGGAAACTAAACTGTCATTGGAACGAAAGCCCACGAAAGTATGCCAGACCTACATGTTGAACCCAAATAGACTTCTATAGGATCATGAGTCTCCTAACATAATAACTAAAATGTCTCAGATATAATTGAAAATCACTCATAACACCAAGAACCAGGAAAGCCACAGTTTGAGAAAAGACAATCAACTGATGCCAATAAATACATGAATCAGATGCTGAGGTTATCTGATAAAGATTTTAAAGCAGTTTCATAAAAATGCTTCAACAACCAATTCTGTTACCTTAAAACAACAACAACAAAAGACCATCTCAGCAAGGAAATAGAATTTATAAAAAAGAAACACTGAAATGATAGAACTGAAAAATACCAAACTAAAATAAAAAACTTGTTAGGAAGACCCAGCAGGAGTGTGGAGATGACAGGGTAGAATGGAAGACAGATCAATAGAATTTACTCACCCTAAACAACAGAAAGAAAATAAACAAAACAAACAAACACCTCAAACAAACCAGAACCTCGGGGATCTGTGGGACAATAACAAAAGATCTAACATTCATATTAATGGAATCCCAGAAATAGAGGAGAAAGGGATGGGGCTGAAAAAGTATTTGAAGAAATAATGCCTGGAAACTTCCCAAAACTGATGAAAGACATACACTTACAGATTCAAGAGGCTGAATGAATACCAAACATAACAAACCAAAGAAATCTACTCCAAGATGCATTATAATTAAATTGCTAAAAACTAAACACAAAAGTCTCAAATATCACCAAAGAAAAATGACACATTATCTATAAATGAACACCACTGTGAATAATGGGGAGCTTCTCATCTGAAACCATGGAGGCCGGAAGGAAGAGGCATGGCATTTTCCAAGTTCTGGAAGAAGCCAGAGGGAAGAGCAAAATAAACCTGAAGCAAGCAGAATAGGCTAAAGAAAAAAAAGTCAGGGGCATCTGGGTGGCTCAGTCAGTTAAGCATCTGCCTTTGGCTCAGGTCATGACCTCGGGGTCCTGAGATCGAACCCCACATCGGGCTCCCTGCTGAGCGGGGAGCCTGCTTCTCCCTCTGCCTGCTGCTCCCCCTCTCTGTCAAATAAATAAGTTAAAAAAGAAAGAGAAAAAGAAAAGTCGCATTAATGAAGAAAGACCATTTGACAGAATTCAACATCTATTCATGATAAAAACTCTCCATACACTAGGAACTGACTGGAACTTCCTCAACCTCATAAACAGCATCCACAGAAGATTTACAAACAACATTATACTTAATGGTGAAAGACTGAATGCTTTCCCTCTAAGATTGGGAAGATGAGGATGTCTGTTCTCACCACTTTTATTCAACACAGTACTGGAAATTATAGCCATTGAAACAGGGCAAGAGAAAGAAATTTTTAAAAACATATAGATTACAACAGGAGAGATACAACTGTCTTTATTTGCCGATGACATGATTCTCTGTGTGGAAAATCCTAAGGAATCCACAGAAGAACTCCCAGAACTGTCTGAGTTCAGCAAGGCCAGGATTTTTATGCACTGATAAAGAACAAGTGGAAGCTAAGTAAAAAAAAAAAAAAAAAGTAATACCATTTATGATTCCTCCAAAGAAAATGAAATATTCAGGTATAAATCTAACAAAGCATGTACAGGATCTGTATGATAAAAATTACCAAATGCTGATGAAGTATAGCAAAGGAAACCTGAACATTTAGACATACTGCATTTATAGATTGGAAAACTCAACATAGTAAAGATGTCAGTTCTCCTTAAATTTTAATGCAATTCCTATCAAAATCTCAGCAAGGTTTTGTTTGTTTGTTTGTTTGTTTGTTTGTAGACGTAGATAAGCTTATTTATTTATTTATTTATTTATTTTAAAGATTTTATTTATTTATTCATGACAGAGAGAGAGAGAGAGAGAGGCAGAGGGAGAAGCAGGCTCCCAAGGAGCAGGGAGCCCGATGCGGGACTCGATCCCAGGACCCTGGGATCATGACCTGAGCCAAAGGCAGACGCTTAACCATCTGAGCCACCCAGGTGCCCGATAAGCTTATTTAAAAATATATAGGAAAGGGGGGCACCTGGGTGGCTCAGTCGTTAAGCGTCTGCCTTCGGCTCAGGTCATGATCCCAGGGTCCTGGGATCGAGCCCCGCATCGGGCTCCCTGCTCAGCAGGAAACCTGCTTCTCCCTCTCCCACTCACCCTGCTTGTGTTCCCTCTTTCGCTGTCTCTCTGTCAGACATATATATATATATATATATATATATAGGAAAGGGACAGACCTAGAATAGTCAGAACAATTTGGAAAAAGGATAAAGTAGGACGAATCGTGGCTCCCCATGGTAAGTCCTATTGGATAGCCACAGTAAACACTGTGATGCTGGTATAGGAAGAGACACATAGATTAATGGAACAGAATAGATAATTCAGAAATAAATTCACATAAAAATGCCCGAACACTTTTTGATAAAGGAGCAAAAACAATTCAATAGAAGAAGGGTAGCCTTTTCAAAAAATGGTGCTGGAGCAATTGGATATCCATAGGCCAAAGAAAATGAGCCTCACTCTACACCTCACACTTTATACAAAAATTAACCCCCAATGGATCATGGACTTAAGTGGAAAACATAAAACTATAAAGCCTCTAGGAAAAAACAGAGAAAAATCTTTGAAATCTAAGACTAGAGAAAGAGTTCTGAGACTTGACACCCAAAGCACAGCTCATGAAAGACTACCAAATAGAATAAACCCAAACAAGTCTACTCCAAGATGCATTATAATTAAATTTCTGAAAAATAAACACAAAAATCTTAAATACTGCCAAAGAGAAATGACACATTACCTATAAATGAACGCCAAAAAGAAAAATAAAAGGATTAATTGGATCTCATCACCATTAAAAACTCTTACCCTGCAATAGATCCTATTAGGAGAATGAGAGATTGGGAGAAAATATTTACAAGTCACAAAGCTGACAGAGGATCTGTATCTAGAATATATAAAGAACCCTCAAAACTTAACAGTAAATGGGCAAAATATATGAACAAGTATTTTACCGAAGAGGATATACGGATGGCAAATAAGCACAGGAAAAGATGTTCAACATGACTAGCCATTAGAGAAATGCAAATTAAAACCACAATGAAATGTCCCTACATACCTATCAGAAAGGGTAAAATAAAAAACAATGATGACAGCAAATAAAGGCCGGGCTGCAGAGACACTGGATCTTCCATACACTGCTGGAGAGAATATAAAATGGGACAGCTACGCTGGAAAAGAGATTGGCAGTTCCTTTTAAAACTAAAAACGGACTCTCAGTATGATCCGGCAATTGCACTTGTAGGCATATATCCCACAGAAAGAACAACTTACTTTCGTGTGGAAATGTATACATGAACGTCCACAGCAGCTTCATTCATAATAGCCCCAAACTGGAAACGATTCAGATAGCCTTCAATGGGGTGAATGATTAAGTCAACCATGGAATACTACTCAGCAACAAAAAGGGACTTTACACCTGCAACAGCCCGGATGGACCTCAGGGCAATTATGCTGAATGTAAAGAGCCAATCTCAAAAGGACACATACTGCATGGTTTCATCTATGTAACACTCACGAAATAACATAACTGTACAGATGGAGAGCAGACTGGTGAGGGCCAGGGGATAGGGACCTGGAAGGGGGCGGGTGGGTGTGGCTCTCAGAGGGTAGCAGGAGGGAGTCTTGTGATAGTAGAGTGAAGTATCTTTATTGTGGAGGTGATCACGTGAAACTACCCATGTGATAAAATTGCATTGGCGTGTGCGTGCGCACATGCTCACCCCCCCCCCACATTTGCATTTCTAACTGGTGAAATCTGAATAAGACCTTTGGCTTGTGTCCGTGTTAATGTCCTGCTTTTGATGTACTGTGGTCATGCAAAACATTAGCACTGGGGGAGGCTGGGTGTATGCACCGTTTGCTGGTTTACAACTTCCTAGGAAACTACCTTATCAAAATAAAATGCTTAACTATGTGCACAGTTAATTCTAGCTAATCAATCAGCCAATCTACTATAGCAATGGACAATGCCTGTGACTTGTGGCTTGGGTGTGGAGAACTTAAAAAGAAGAGACTCCAACTGAAATAACCCACCTAGCTGCTGAGTAACAGTTCCAGGAGTGACGGAGACTTTGGTCCCCGTGATGGCACCTGAGTGACCAACATACAAATGACTCTCTGACACTCTGAATCCAGGGATTCATTTTGGGGCAAAGAAGCTAAAGAAACGAAAGGGAGAGCGAAAAGCATGAGACAGTGGGAAAGAAGCAGCAGAGGGGGAGAAGGGGAAGTGGAGGGACGGGAAAACCGAGAAGGTGGCGGAGCCAGGGGCAGAAGCCGGGTGGGTGTGGGAGGCAGTGCTCCTGGGCTTCCGCACCTGCATGAAGGCTCCCAGGATCTTCCGGGCTTCCTGGTAGAGCTTCTCTCCATCCCACTGAGGGTTGAGTCTCTTTAGCTCTTTGGCCAGACGATTGTGTTCTCGGAGAAAGAGGGTGTGGGAAGTGGCCAGCAAAATCTGCTCCGAGGCTCGGGAATCTCCTGAAAGCCCAGAAGACAGGAAGGTTGGTTCCCCTGGAGTGGCCCCAGAACCCAGTAACCTGCACAAAGAAATAGATGATAGTGTCCCCAAAGGACCCTCCCCTAAGCCCCTCCTTCCAGTTAACCTAAGGGAAGTTAAGTGGAAAGGGATCGGGGTGGGGATTCATAGGTTTGAATCTCAGCTCCACACACACGATTTTTAGCTGAGTCACTTTGGACAAGTTATGGGGCACTTCTAATCCTCAGTCTCTGGAAGAATGGGGATAATAAGGCTGACCACACAAGATTGTGCTAAAAACTACAGATGACATTAAAAAGTAAAATTTTGCTAATTACAATCCCAACTGCCCTCTAAATTGGGGCAGTACAAATTAACAGGGGCTTTTTGTGCGGAGCAACTTCGAAAGTTTTAGGAATGCAAATTTGAGGTCAGGAATGTGGGTAGGGTAAAATTTTCCCGTGCAATACGGGAGAAGAATCTAGAGATGGGGCCGTTGGGAGAAAGGAAAGAAGGGAGGAACAGGATGGGGGGGGGTTAGTTAACTGGCAGAAGAGCAGGTGTTTCACAAGAGGACATTTTGTGTCCTCTAATCTTCAGGAAAAGTCTATTAAATTCACAAATGCTTGGTCTTAGCAGGTATTTTTGTGGAAAACAGGAAAGGGTTCGGTTTTGTGTCTGGACTGATGTGAGATACGTGTGAACATGGAATCCAAGAGATCTACCCAAGAGATCTGGGCCTATGGACTGGCTTTCTGCCATGTCTGGGTGGGCAGGGGTTTGTCCTGCAGAGTGGATTTTTGGAAGAGGAGAGGTCTCCAGAAGCTCAAGGCAGAGGGCCTGACGGCAGATCAGGAGGGCAAGGGCCCCCAGAATTAACAAAATTGGGGGGCTTTGGTTGTGCACAGGTTGTATGGAGTGAGGGCTTTGTGCTGAGTGTATAAAAAGCCTTAAAAATAGGCATTCCTCTGAATCTAGAACTTCCTCTTCTAGTAAGTTATCTTAATAAAATTACTAAAAATGAGGGGCACCTCAGTCGGTTAAGCGTCTGCCTTCAGCTCAGGTCATGATCCCAGGGTTCTGGGATCGAGCCCTGCACTGGGCTCCCTGCTCAGTGGGGAGTCTGCTTCTCCCTCTGTCCCTTTTCCCCGCTTGTGCTCTGTCTCTCTCAAATAAATAAAATCTTTTAAAAACATAAAAATAAATAAAATAAAATTATTAAAAACGAGTGCAAAGATTCATCAACAAGGATGTTCATTACCTAAAAAAAAACAGCAATAAATCACAGAAAATCTAGAAATTATTTAAATGCTTCCAAGTAGGGTTGATAAAATAAATTATAATATATGTCATGGAATATCAGGCAGCCAGTAAAAATCATGTTGTAGAGGAATGATTAATGATGTGATATATTAAGTGAAGACATCAGGTTATAGAACTTAACTGATAGTATAACCCCTATTATGTAAAACAGTATAGAATATATCTATTATTATTTTTTTAAACCTAGAAAGATGGGCATTAAAAATGTTAACAATGAATATCTGTGACTGGTGGGGTTTTGTGGATTTTCTTATTTGTGCTTCTCTGGACTGAAATTTTTTTTTTTTTAGAGTGAACACATGTTCTTAGATTTTGTATTCATCGGGGCCCTTCTGCCAGTCCTGGGCCAGTGCCAGAGGCAGCGGGGTTTTGCGTGCATTTTTTTCCAGAAGGCAAAAGAGGAAAGGCAGTGGCAAAGCCTCCCTGGAAGCTGCCTAGTAGACTCCTGAGGCTTTTTTGGTCTCTCTCTGCTGCCAGTCCTTGGGTCCCTCTGTTCCCAGCCTAGACTCACCTGCCAGGAAGCAGGGCACTCGGGCGGTGGTGTTGATGAACTCACAGGGGCTTGGCTTCTTGATGTCAAAGGGCAGGTAAGCCAGCCCGTGATCACAGGCCTCCTGGTTCACAGCCATGAGGCCCAGTGGGCTGCTGAGGTTGCGAAGGCGGCTGGCCAGGCTGGGCTCGGGGCCGTATACCAAGCTGGCATCGAGGAAGGAGGTCAAGGCGTTGATCTGATCTCGAGCCAGGGACTGGTAAGGTGGAGTGGGGCAGACGAACCCAGCTCGGAAGAAAGGCATGCATTTGCCTTGGGTCCTCACCTTGGGGTCATTGGGAGGGAACTGCGGAGAGATTGGCAGGTAGGTGACTAGGCAGATGTGGCACAGCTGGGACTTGGCAACCTCTCCCCAGGGCGGGCCTGGATGTTGCTGGCAAAGATGCTGATGGAGCCCTCCTGGGACCCTGGGACCAGACACTGACTCCAGATGCCTCCTGCTGATGCTGTACATCCCGGGCCACCATGCCCTGAAGTTCATTACATCCCACTGTGTAAAAAGGCTGAGGGGAATCATTCAATCTTTCATAGCAAAGGTTCCACATTTTTGGTGGGGAGGGAGTCCTGAGATCCCTGGACAGGGAAGCAGGACATGAGCTAGGAAAGACTCTGTTAATAATTACTACTAACAACAGCTACCATTTATTTATTTTGGACCTAACATGTACTGTGCATTATGCATACCTTATCTCACTTTGGTCCTCAAAAAATTAAGGCAGATAATTCAGTCGCATTTTACAGGTGAGAAAATTGAGGCTCAGAAAGGTTAAGTAAATTGCTTAAGATCTTAGAAACTGGAAGCGAGATATATGGGATTCAGATCTAGATTGACCTCAGTCCACAGCTCATGTTCTTTATATCACAGCACATAGCCTTGATTTGTTTGAGTGAATAAGTCACTCTCTAACTGTAAAACCCATGAATAAGAAGAAAACAGGGCACCATGGCAAGTTCCTCTCTCTTCCTGCTGGAAAGCCCCACAAATCCTGGCCCTCACTCGGATTCATCCATCAAATTGCACCTCTTTCTGGGAATAGCCTTCCCAGACCCCACGGTGACTTACAGCAGTGTTCTACAAACTTTACTGTGCGTAAAAATAATCTCCTGGGGATCCTGGTATAATGTAGATTTTGTTTCCCCATGTCTGGGATGAGGCTTGAGATTTTACATTCCTAATAAATCCCCAGGTGATGCCAATGCTTCTGGGCCAGGCACGGAGACGACTCTCCCCAGAGCTCCCCCAATTTTGCTATTAGCGGTTACTTGTCCATTTCCCACACAGGCTCTCAGTTCTTGAGGAAAGGAACGGTGTCTTATTCACCTTTAAATCCCCAGCACTTGGTGCACTGCCTGGCATGGAGTCGATAATTAATGTCTATTTATGGAATAAATGGATGGTGAATGAATGGACGTGTGGGGTTTGGGAAGCCTTCAAATCAGCATTGGAGATCTATCCTGAGCCCTGGCTGAGCAGCTGGGAATATCTGCTCCGCCCGGGAGGTGGGGGGCTTGTCAGGACAGCTGGAGGGGCCTACCATGATGGGGAAGCAGTTGTCTCCCTGGATACAGTACTTGTCACACTGTGCTTTGGAGCATTCGCTGCTCCCCAGCTCGGTGTCAGGGGCAAAGTCCAGGTCATGGTCCACAATTTGACCCCACTGCATGAAGAGCAAGGACCTGTTTGCGTCCAGAACACCCTCCTCATTCAGGTAGTCTGCAATCTGGTTGGATACCTCGCGGGCCTGCAGACCGAGAGAGAGAAGGGGAGGAAGGATTGGAGGAAAAAGTGTTTTGAGGAGTCAGATCCAACTGCAGCTTATTGTGTACCTTGGGTATAACGGGTACATTTAATCCCCACGACAATTTTGTGAGGCGTTACACCTATCCTGTAGGTGAGGACCGGAGTCCTGGAGAGGCCAGGCCAATTCCCCGCAGTCCTGCAGCTACAAAGGGGTAGGGATGGGACTGAGCACGCGTCTATGTGACTTGATGGCTTGCAAAGGCCAGTGCCCTTTCCACGACGGAAAGGGAAAACAAAGACAGGCTTCCCCAAGTAAGCGGCACCAAGGGGCCGGGTGTCTGGCAATAAATAGGAGAGGGGCTCTGGGGAGGCGCTGCCAACTCAGATGAGGCCAACAGATAGGACCTCCAGGCAAACAACAGCTGATGCACCCCAGGCGCGGGGGCGGGGTAGGCGCGGGCAGGATGGGGCAGGGAGGCCATCTGCCCGGGACACCCCAGGGTATCTGGCCCGTGGGCCGCCGGACTCGCCCCCCGCGTGGCCGAACTCCGGGCTCTGCTGCCCTCTAGTGGCACTTTGGGGAACACGGCCGGGGAGCCGGCCCAAATCTCCACCTCCGCCGCCGCGGCCCCGCCTCGCCCTCCGCCTTCCCACCTCTTTCTCCTGCCTTTCCACGTGTGTTTGGGGGCGCATCCCCTCCCCCCGACGGCCCTCCCGCCCCCTCCTGCTCGCGGCTCGCGCCCACCCCGGGCCCGCCCTCACCAGCGGGAGGGGGAAGCCGTTCCGCGTCCTGCCCGGCGTCCACCCGAAGGGCAGGGAGAGCCCGTCCTCGTACTCGGCGGGCAGCCAGCGCGCCAGCGCCCTGTTGGCGGCGCCCAGCGCGGGGTTCCCCCTGAAACCGAGCAAGACCCGCGCTCAGCCTCGGCCCGGCCGCCGCGGGCTCTGCTCCTCGGCAAAGCCCGTGGGGACCGGTGCGGGGAGCAGTGGGAGCCTCCGCCCGCGGGAAAGGGGGGCGCGGAGGAGACGCCTCTCCCATGTGGGGATTCTGAACCGCGTCCACCCAGCAGGCGCGGGGCTGCGCTGCCGCTGGGGTACAGCGGTCCCGTTAGAAGGTGGGGAAGCTCGGGGAGGGTTCCGACAGGGCGGCCTCGGCCTGGCTGCGCTGGGGTTGCGCAGGGCCGGCGGGCGGGGTGGAGCGGGTGGGCTGGGCGTGGCGATCGGCAGGGGCTGCCCCGCACACCTGCCCGCGCCCACTCACCTGTTATTACAGTCTCCTGTAATGGTTCGGTAAGGACTGTCCTTGTCACATTTCACCGCAGGGGCAGGGGCATCACAGCCCACCTCCCAAGACAGTGCGGTCAAGTCCAAACTGGGGTCTGAAACAGAAGGGACGCCAAAGCGGCTGAGTTCTTTCTCCGTTCTGGGGCCCTGCGGGGAGGCAGGACACCGAAACCAGAGGTGAACTTCCATTACTTGGAGTACATGTCCATGTTCTAGGGAAGCAATTCTCAGGTGGTTTCTTGTTCAATCTTGACAAGTCATTAAAGTAGAATTTTAATTCCCATTTTACGGAAAAGAACCTGAGACCACAGTGCCCAAGAGACTGGCCCCGAGGCCGCACAGATAGTAACTGTGAAAGTCCCCAGAATTGTTAATGATTCTTTGTTTACCAGGTCATTCGAATTAACAGATCTTTCTTTTAGAATGAAAATGTCCCCCAGAGCTTGAGCACCTGTTAGTGTGAATTAAGTTTGATAAGACTGCTTTTCTTCTAAAGCTTCACTGACATCTAAAGTACCAAGCAAGCAGGAAGCTCGATAAGGAAGATGTTGGGAGGGGCTAGGGAATTTTTAAGGGAGCGGCACTGTGGTCTGAGGAGGAGTAACATAGTGGGGGGCTTCAGGCATCCGAACCTCCTAATGCAGCCTGTGATGCATCCCGGTGCCCGCATGGAAGAGAGTCAAGGGAACCTGGTTCTGTGGGGGCTTCGGCAGGGGACCGTCTGTGAAGGTTGGCAGGGGCCGGGATTCAACCTTCCTCTCCTTTGCAGTCTCAGAGTCTCAAAGTGATCCCTACTTCTCCCCACCTTGTCCCAGTTTCCTTCTTTTGGAACTCTGGAATTTGCCCATGTCCTAGGCCAGTTATCTTCCCGGACTTGATGTTTTCCCAGGGAGAACCTGCAGCCTCTTCCTCCGGTCGGAACCAAACCCATTCCTCTATGACCCTCCCCAGGAGCTGTGACCTTTGGTGGTGGGGGGGGTGGGAGGAAGTGGAGGAGTTGGAGGAAGTCACGATCAATCCATTACCTCGTTGTTTCAGCTCCACGTTATTACCCCAAACAAGATGGAAATCTCATCTCCTGTGACATAATCCCAGTAAATCCCCTGATACATGTGGCTTAAATGTCTCCTTTATAGGCGGTAGTGGTGGCATTGTGGTTTGGGACAGGGAGCCCATGTTTATTGACTTTAGCACTTCCTCTGGATAGAGGCATTACAGATGGCATTATACAAAGAGCATGAATGTCCCCTCGTTTGGAGTTGGCAACATGACCGTGCTGGGCCTGCGTTCCTTTCTCGGCCAAATGCACCCCACGCTGGCATAGCTGTCCCCTCTGCCCCTCCTCGCTCTGCAGGTTCACGGCTCTGAGAAGGGACAGCCGGAGGGCCCCTGCCGGGAGGTGCTCCTAATAGAGAACGCAGCTTTTGGTGCCTCCTATTCCTTGCTGCAGGGAGATGGCCCCTTCCTGCCATCAGAGGGCCAGTGGGTTTTCTGTACCTGTGGCATTGGTCACGGCCAGTTGCTGCCTCAGTCTCTTTAAGGCCTCCTCCCACACCTGCCCGTTGCGGATGGCTGTGCGCGCCCGGCCTTTGGCATGCTTGAGGTACTCCGAGAGCTGCCGAGAGGTGGGCTCCTCGGAGCTCATGGCCATCTTCAGCCTACAGCGGAGAGCAGGGGGAGAGTCATGACCCGGCCCCTCCAGCTCTGACCCTGTAGAAGGGGTGTCTGGGGAGGAGCCACAGGGAGTGTGGGCAGCATCCAGGAGACAAGCTGGAAAATCTCTTCTGGGAGGAGAAAGCTACAGTGTGTCTCTGAGTGTGTCTGGTTCTGAGAAAGGGTGGACAGATGGGGTGAGTACTTCCTGAATTAGAATCGGAGGCTTGTAACTGTGCTGACCGGATCAGAATCAATGGGGGTAGTTTAAAAACACCCAAGCCCAGGATGTACTGATTCAAACTGAGGAACTCCTGCCATGGAGCTGGCATCTCATCAAACCATGTGGACTGAGAATTCTAGAACGAACAAGCCTGTGGGCCTGTAGTTCTTCCCATGGAAACATCCTCAACTGCATCTGGCCCTAGAGGTAGCATGGAGTTTGTTTAGATGTGGGCGGTAGCCTCCGGCCGCTTGTGGACCATTTTGGGGGCAAGATGTTCAGCCTTTTTATTCTTAGTTTCCCCCATGTGTAAAATGAGAAGCCCAAATCCCTGCTCCTAAGAAGTTTGTGACAACACAGAGGTGACTGAGCACAAGGTGGGGTCAGAAAAGTCCGGTCCGTGAGAATCCACTACGCCGTCCCTGTGCCTCAGTCTCCTCAGGTGGGAGAGGAAGGGTTCTGTGAGAGGCTGTCTACGGCTCTAAGACTCCGAAATTTTGGAAGTGGCCCCAATACTCACCAAAGACAGCTCTGCTTTTGGGGGACAGCTTACTGGCTGCAATACCTGGGCTGTCACTATGGATCAGCTTCTTAACTATTTCAAGAGTGAGGGGTGTGGTGTCTCAGCGGAGGGACTTCCTGGGCACGTGGGACAGGCACAAGGACAACTGTGATGACGGGGCTCTAGTCAGCAGGCCTACCCCTGACCAGCCTCCCCAACCTCAATATAAAAGAACCTGAGAAAAGAAACCAGACTGTCTTTTGGATGCTGTGGCAGGGACAGCGTGGCCCAGTGGCCCAGAGTGCTGCCCTGTCCAATGTGGTAACCGCGAGCCACGTGTGGCTATTTAAATGGAACTTCATTAAAATTAAATTAACTTAAATTCTGTTCCTCACTGGCACTAGCCACATTTTAAGTGCTCAGTGGCCACGTGTAGTTAGTGGTTCCTGTATTGGACGGCACAGATATAGAACATTGCATCATCACAGAAAGTTCTATCGACCAGCACTGGGCCTGGCGTTTGAGTTCAGGAAACAAGATTTGAACCCTGGCTGTTTTGACTCCTGTTGTGATGCCTGCCACTTACTAGTTGTGCGCCCCTGGGCAAGTTACTCAACCTCTCTGTACCCAGCTTCCTTATCCATAAAATGAGGATAATGGCAGCAGCCTTAGGTTGAACCATGCTATTTGATCATTTTGACCTCAACAACACGTTATTTCATATTGGGCGAGTTAGCCTTCGTAGGATTGTGGGCAGGAGGGAGCCTAAAGCACCTAGAGCTGTATCGGGCATAGAGTAAACGCTCACGTGTGTTAGCATCAGCACCACCATCCTCATGAGCCAGGACCCAAAGGGCCCTCCACCCCAGAAACAAGGTGGGGTGCTGGGCCTTGTAGGGCTCCGCCTGGAAGGTCCCATGCAAGGTTCTCCGTGCTCCTTCCTGCCTCCTCTGCCCTGAGCTCTGTGTGGCTCTCCTGCCTGAAGGCTGACCCCCCACCCCCACCCCGGGGACTTACCTCCTACTTTGCTCAGGGCTGTGTTCCTTGGGAGCAGTCAGGGTTTGGGAAGAAGTCTATCCATCTGCATGCCTGCACCCTCGCCCTAGCCACCATCACCTCCCATCTGGACGGCTGCAGCAGCCTCCTGACCCGGCTCCCGTCCTTCTCCCTGTCTCCTGTCCATTCCCCACACAGCCGCGACAGTGAACTTTTTAGAAGGAAAGGCAGTGCCACTCTGCATGGTAAAGCCTTTCATCGGCTTACCCCGAGACATGGATGAATCCATCTGCTTACTGCACACGTGCTCCTAATGTTGCGCCTTCACGGCCTCTGTCTAGTTCCAAAACATCCTTATCACCCCCAAAAGGGACGCCATACCCATTAAGCAGTCACTTCCAGTTCCTCCCCTGCTCCCTCCACCCGCCCCACCCCCCTACCATCAACCACTAATCTGCTTTCTGACTCTATGGCCCTCAGGACCCACGTCTCTATCTCACCTGTGTGTGCTCTTCCTTGCCTATCGCCTCCACCAGCATTGGCCTTCGTAGCCCCCTAAGCCTCTTTCCCGCTTGGGGAAAAGATGCTATCCCCCTGGCTCTCTACTTGGCTAGCGGCTTCTCATCCTCCATCAGGCTTCCCTGATCCCTGACCTCGAGTAGCAACCATAGCTCTGTGTATTTCCCTCACTGTTCTTTTCATAAATCATGACTCCTTGGATTGTTTGTGTTCATGTAAGGAGATGTTTCTGTGTGATTCTTTATGTCTCCATGAGGCCCCTGAGTCCAAGAACTAACCAGGGAGGATGAGTCCCAAAGCAGGGCTTGTCACCCCGTGCACAACTCACAAAGGAGGTGAGGAACCCTGATTTTGTGGCTTTTCCTCTATCCCCACCTTGTGGCTATACAAGGATTGAAGTTAAGGGGGGAGAGAGAATGTTCCTTTGGAGATGGCTGCTGAAGTCCCAGGCACTTCCCTGCTGCCACCATGGGGCTTCCTCTGTGCTTTAATTTGGGTGGCAAGGGCCTCAAGAGGGGGCCTGACTGTGTGTCCTAGAGTCATGGCCAGTGCATGATGCCTCCCAAAGAGCCTCAAGGAAAGGTGGCTGGCACTATGCACCTGAGAGAGAGTGAGCCAGACAGGGCAGCCCTGGGCAAAGTCCACACAGCCTCAGGCAGCAGGGCAAAGCCTTTCGTCTTCTGGAGCCTGTCTAAAAGGGACCTGACTCAAGAGGCGTGGGGAGGTGAGAGAGTGAGCCAGATGCTTCTGGGCTGAGGGTTGGAGCTGTAAGCTACTGGCCAGAAACTTCTCTGGGTCAGGGAGCAGGCAGCAGAATCTCCGAGAGAGCTGACAAGTGCCTGAGGTGGGGAAGAGCCTCTGACTCCCTCAAGGCACTAAGTTGTGAGGTGACTTAGACCTTGTCCTCTGGTATCTCTCCTCCCTTCCCCAGCATAACCCCTAAGGAGTCAGAAACCTGTGCTCGGGGGAGAGGGGGGAGCCCAGGAAAGAGGGATGAGCAGACTGTGCTCCCTTTCTCACGATAAGCCTCACACAGCTCTGAGCTGCGGGAGGTGAGAAGTTCTGGGCTTGGTCTCCTTATGCTGACATTTGAATTCCTGAAAGGACACTGTTCCTGGGACTAGAAGTAACCAGAGCACATATTGTCATCTATAAGTCAGCAGAACAGTTATGGGACTGCTTAAGAGTTCATTCAAAGGCCAAGGAGGAAGGAAGACCCAGTTCTAGCACAAAGGGACGCAAGAGGAAGGAATAAGGTTGCTTTTTGCTCAACACAGTGGTTCTTCTTGTTTGTCTGCCTTTAGCTGGATGGGGATCCTGAGGGCAGGGACCCAGCGTGCATAGCTTATTTCGGAGACCCCAGCCCCTACATGTGGTTGGAGGGTTGCTCACTCTGCTGGTACCGTGTGGGGTCCCCAAGCACCCTTGGATCTTTTTATGGGGTTGGGGTGCTGCGCCCCTAGCCACCCCGGGTGCAGCTGCTGAAGGCTCACACCTGCACCCTTCTTGTGTGATTACTGAGCCAATCCTTGCTTAACTTCTTCCTTTGACCTCTCCAGCTCGCCCCCTCACTTCATTCACAGCTTTCCTGAGGACACTTTTTAATAAGTCACCTGCACATGAATCCACGTCTCAGATTCTGCTTCCAGGCAACTGGACTTAAGTCAGTCAATGTTAGTTGAATGAATGGAGAAATTCTACTCACAAGCTTTCTGAGACTCTGGAATGCATGACCCAAGGAAACATTCAGTCACGTGGAAAGAAGTACTTACAGGATTAGATCAGACATTCTCTTCAAGGTGATTTACAGGCTGAGGATTTTTAGGACTTACGGGCTATTACTCCTACTTGCCACACACTGTAAGCCAAGGAGGTAGGGGGGTGGTAGCGTGGCCTGTGTAACTGCTTTGCTCACTGGCTTGTCGGGGCTGGCCCAGATGTGCTTGTCATTAACAGAAAGCCCAGGAGGGGAGGTACGCGGTGTGTGCAGCTCACGTACTTGGTCCGGGATTCCAGGAAGGCCTTGTTGACTTGGATCTTGATCTGCCTCACGGCATCAGAGATGACAGCAGTCGTGGTGGTCTGTGCTTGGAGGGGGAGGGGCAAGGAGCAGAATATTTGACACCATTCCTTCGAGATACCCTCTGCTTCTGCCTCCCTCTTTCTCGGCCATCACCCCCACCCCTCAAATCTGAGCAGGTAGAAAATGGAGATTAGGAAACATTCAGAAGAATCCTCAAGCAGGAAAAGCACAGAATGGGAAGAATACTCTCTGAGCCTCGCTAAGATGTCAAAATTGCTCCTCAGGAGTCCACGAGAATACCCAGGGATGGGATTAAGGTGGGTGACCATTCAGGTTGGCTTGGGTTACGGGGCTGTGGGGATTTTTCTGGTTCTTGGTGAGATAGATGCTTAAGCGAATCCATCAAAGGGCTTAGCTGATCAGGACCCTGAAGTAGAGAAGGGGATGGCATAGGGTAGAGGTAGGATTTCTTCTTGTTTTCACTTGTATTGGGGTCTGGAACATGGGGGGCAGGATGCATTCTCTGAAAAAGGAAAGTCTGGTGGGTTAAATGGTATCCCCCCCAAAATACCTGTCCAGCCAGAGCCTCAGAATGTGACCCTATTTGGAAATAGGCTCTTTGCAGATGTAATTAATTCAGATGAGGTCATAAAGGCACAGGATTAGGGTGGGCTCTAAATCCAGTGACTGGTGGTCTTACAGCAAGAGGAGAAGACACACGGGATACACAGAGAAGTGTGTTAAGACAGGGGCAGAGCTTATAAGCCAAGGAGTACCAAGACTTGCTGGAGCACCAGAAGCTAAGAAGAGGGAAGGAAGGATTCTTCTCTAGAGCCTTCAGAGGAACAGGACTCTGCCGACACCTTGATTTTGGACTTCTAACCTCCCGAACTGTTGAAAAATAAATTTCTGTTGTCTTTTTTTTTTTTTTAAGATTGATTTATTTACTCCAGAGGTGGGGGGAGGGCCAGAGAGAGAGGGAGAGAGAATCCTGAAGCGGACTCCCCATTGAGAGTGGAGCCCGACGTGGGGCTCAATCCCAGGACCCCGAGATCATGACCTGAGCTGAAATCAAGAGTCGACCACTTAACCAACTGAGCCACCCAGGCGCCCCTAAATTTCTATTGTCTTACAACACCCAGTCTGTGGTCCTTTGTTACAGCAGCCCCAGGAAACCATACAGGGAGACACTTACCATTTGTGGCCAACACTGCAGCCTGGAGCAAGGTCAGGGAAGCTAAAAGGGCCAGGAGGTGGAGAAAGACCCGCATTGCTGAAACGAGACCGAGGATCATGTGTGAGCCTCATAGAGCTCCCATGGGAGGGACTGAGTCACAGAAAGGGGATGGTAAAGCAGAGATGGCCCAGGGAACAGCAGATGCCCTCACACTGGAGCAGAGAAGGGAAAAGTACAGTAACTAACTCAGCATCTACCATCTGTGCAGACCCATGCCAGGGACTGGCAGATGTGAAAGAGGCAGTGCTAGAAGGGAAAGAACTCAGGCTTTGGGGTCAGGAGGTCCTGAGTTGTACTTCTGCATTTGCTATAACTAGCTCTGTGACATTGGGCAGGTTACCTAACATCTCTGGGCCCCTGACCTGCCAAGTGAGGGAGTCAGACCAAGTGACCCAGGAAGTCTGATTCTGCCCCGACAGCCTGTGACCTGAGGTCCCACACCTGTCTGGTCACAGGTGTGAGAAATGCTATTACCAAACCTGGAACACAGCTTTGGAGTTCCCCTCCCTCCTTCCCTTGAGGTTGTATTGCATCAGGGGAGTGTGACTGGGAAGCAGACACTCAGCTCCTCCCTTCAGAAATCAGCAGGGGCTTCCCCCTTCCTCAAAGAGCCAATCTGATGGGAGCACAGGAATGGAAGTTGTGACAAAGCTCAGGGCTCGCCTGAGCTCATAGCTTGTCTCCAGCTACCTGGAGAGATTCTAGCTCTTAGATTAACCCCTTCATTGTGAGCTTTAACCCTAAACCTAAGTCATCGGACTAAAATTCATGCAACTTTGTTTGCTGATGAGGGGCTTTAGGGCTTAGAGTGTTCATGAGGTTTGGTGGAGTAGAACCAAAATATCTTTTGAGGACATTCTAGCTTCAGCCCAGGGACGAGCCCATGGCATACAGATGGAATGATGCTGTGTTTAGACCATACTCCTGACAGGCCTCTTAGGTTTCACAAGTGGACACAGGTTCTCCCCACTGTGTGCATTCACTTGTTAGACTCCAGAATCACACCAGGGGAAACATCTCAGATTGGCTGCCGCCTCCATATCTACTTGAAGCTCCCTAAGAGAAACTGTGGTTCTGGAGCTTTGCCTGAGGGGCCACCCAGGTGGTCTTCTGGACACCCTCCAGATACTCTCCCCTTGAATTAGGCCAGCCCAGAAGAGAACTGTGTATCTAGACCAGGTAATTTTGGTCTAACACTCCCCCAATCTTTCCCTGTCCTTCTATGATTCCCCTACCAACTCTTACCTTGTTGAATCTACTTTTTGTAAGCTAATTCTAGAAAAAAGGCAAGGTATGAATAAATACCTTTCTGGCCAAGATTCTCCTTGGCACTTTTGTTTTTTTCCAAAAGGAGTTCTCAAATGGCTTGGCCCTCAGTGGGATCCTATCTTACACTTCTATGACCCCAAGTAGAAGCGTAGTCCTCCTCTTTGTGACTCGAGAGGACCATTGAGCCAGCAGAAATCTGCCCTTTCAGGCACACAAAAATGATGGATTTGGAGTAAAAAAGTATCATATATTTTTTAAAATTCTGGTAAAAACACATAGCATAAAATTTACGATCTTAACCATTTTTAACCATCCAGTATAGTCGTGGCCAGTATATTCACACTGGTTTTTTTGTTGTTGTTGTTGTTGTTTTTTTGGTGGGCAGCAAAGGCAAGGTTTATTGAGTGATAGTAAAGTTTAGAGTACAAAGCTCCCCAAGAGGGAGGGGACCCGAGAGGGTTGCCCATATTCACCCTGTTTTAAACAGATCTCTAGAACTGTTTCATCTTGCAAAACTGAAACTCTATACCCACTGAAGAACAACTCCCTTTTCCCTCTTCCCCTAGCCGCTGGCAACAACCAAATCATTGATTTTTAAAGAGACCTGATGGCCACACAAGTATTCATTACACCACTCTTTCAATGACTAGTAATAAATTAAAAACAAAAAGTAAAATGTTAGTCTATGAAAAAGGGCATCATCTGAGATAGACTGAGGAAGAAAAATATCATAGCCGAAGACATGACAATTGAGAAATCTGAACAGGAAAAACAACTTGGATGCTCATTTCTCTTCTCCTTTCCCTGGAACCCCCTTTAAACTCCCCTCACTGGGAAATAGGGAAGGGACCTCAAGACCAAAGTCAAATTATTTTCCATGTCTTGGCCAACCTCCCTGGTGCGCGTGAAGGAAGGATGTAGGACAGAAAGCAGAGCCAGGCAAACGCAAGTTCATGCCACTGCACTGGAAAAAAAGGTGTGCTAAAAGATCCTGTAGGATCTTTGGATGACTGGAGGGACACTGTCTGTATCCAGAGCCAAGCAGGGCAGAGGGTGGAGGACGTGGGGCTTCAGAGTGTAAGAGGTCAACAAGAGGCTTCTGTGATGTTTGGATATTTATCCACATTCTTATCATCAGGTTCAGTGAAGAAATCATTTCCCAAGCCTGGAGGCTTCCCTGTGACATGAAGCATTATCTGGAAACAGAGTCACAGCCTCTGCCTCTCTAATGGCCGGCTGGTCCACAATTCCTTGCCTCAACTCACACTCTCTTATGAAGAGCCCTCTCTGCCCGATGAACTATTCATTTTTTTTAAAGATTTTATTTATTTATTTGAGACAGAGAATGAGATAGAGCATGAGAGGGTCAGAGGGAGAAGCAGACTCCCTGCCGAGCAGGGAGCCCGATGTGGGACTCGATCCAGGGACTCCAGGATCATGACCTGAGCCGAAGGCAGTTGCTTAACCAACTGAGCCACCCAGGCGCCCTGAACTATTCATTCTTCAACAGTCAGGCTAGATGCCACCTTCTCTGTGAAGTGTAGCAGATTTCTCCAGGCAAGGTTAGGTCATTCATCTTCCTGTCCTCCCCTAGTACTCTACTCATATCACATATCACTGTTTTCATGTCTGTCTCCCCTATTAGACTATAAGCTCCTCAAGGGCTATGTCTTATTTACTTTTGTTTTTTCCCATGCCCAAGCCTACTCTTGGTACATAATAGGTGTTGGGTATATGCTGAATGAATGAAACTCCTGGGACAGAGAAGAAGTTCAGCATCTGGAGGGTGCAGAGGGTGAGGGTGGTGATGGTCCCTTAGTCCACATCTTAATGTGACTACTAATCACCTGGAGACCTTATTAAATGCAAATTCTAGCTCAGAAGGTCATAGAAGGGGCCCGAGAGCCTGTACTTCCAACAGGATCCCAGGTGTTGTTGATGTTGCTGGTCTGCAGACCACACCCTGAGTACCAAGGCCTTCCAGAGAAAGGCTTTCAGATTTGCTGAGAAGTCACCAAGAGGGGCTGCAGGAAAGACTGAGAAGGGAAGGAATCAGTGGGATACTTTTCCATGAGTGACAAGAGCTCTGTTGAGGGTGGTGGGATGAGCCAGGAGGAAAACCAACAAACACCACCATCACCCCTTGAGCAGCTCCAGGAATGAGAGGAAAATAGTGAGGAAAAGTTCTTATCAAGATCTCTTTAGAAGAAATAATCCCCCACCTCAGCCACAGGGTTTGGAACACCCAATCACATAAAACACAGTATAATTCAACCACTCCGTTCTCCCAAAGTGAAGCCCAACTAATATTGCTGCAATTCATATGTCTGATTGAGATTCGGGTGTCCACAAGGGTATTGAAGACACCTGGGACTAGACATTCAGGGATAACTAGATGTTCAGATATGCTGGAAATAGCAGGCATGCGATGCTGGAAACAAGATAAAGATCTGAGAGCCCGGACTTAGGGAACCCTTAAAACACTGCAAAATTTTCACTCTAGTTTCACAGGATATCACATTAGTCTCAAGAACACCATACGGAGCATCATTCTGTTACTATTTATCCCCAACTCTCTGTGTTATCTCTTAGGCTTCAGTTTCTAAAGAGGGTGGGTGAGAGGTCTATGGTACCCTCCAGACCTAAAAGTTTATTTTTCTATGACTGTTTTCAGACTCAGAAAAGCTGGCTTGCCCCACAGTAGATTTAATCACATTCTCCCTTATACCAAATAAGGATGAACTGCCATGGTGGCAGCCAAATCTGGCATCAGAAAATACCCAGTGAAGACAAGTCCAAATGCAGTACCAAGCTTTCTGAGAAGCCTTTAGGAAATTTCATCATCAACTTTGCAGAAATCAGGAAAGATTAAAGTTAATGAGTCTTACCTGCCAAGTGCCTTGGCCTCTGGTAGCAGCCACGGAGTTGATCTGTTGGGAGGAGCTGATGTTTTATAGCTTCCACCAAGAACCTATTTCTGGGAAAGGCCCAGAAGGAAAGATTTGAGGGGCTGATATGGCTAGGAGGAGACACTCAGATTCAGCAGGAAACACCCTGTGACTCCGGGCAGATGCACGAGGAAACTGCAGGGATTGGTTGATGCAATATCACTGACTGAGTAAAGCAGAACCTCTTCTTCCCGTTTTCGAGGTTAAATACATGGTCCTGCTGCAGTCATGGAAGGCAAAACTCCAAACTCTGAGCTCTTTGTGGGATCTGAATAGCTGTTAAAATTAGGAACAACTGAATGGCTCTCTTCCCCATTCATTTATTCACTGTCCTTTGATCCCTTCCTTACCTTTCCCTCTTCTCTGTAGAAGCAGATAGATTTGTCTTTGGATTTAAAGAATTAAATTAAATTTAAAAATTTAATTTAAAAAATGCGGACTTTTTTTTTTTTTTTTGGTCAAAATTTCAAAATACTGTCCCCTTTTTGGCCACAAGAGAGGTTAGAACTCTGGACTTGTTGCCAGAGTGGTAGATTAAGTCCCTACTTCTGTCATTATATGGCTCTGGGTGAGACATTTCACCTTCTGGTATGTCACAATCTCTAGTTACAAAATTGATAGTTGGTTTAGGTAATTATTAGGATTTCTATGACCTCATGCCTTCTATAGGGTGGCCCATTAAGAAACACCAATATCTGGAAATGTATTGATTTAAAGCCCAAATATAACATTATATACCACCCCTACCTCAATGAGTTTGAAATTTCAAGTTCATTAGATCCACACAGGAAAGAAAGAGGAAGGTTCAGAGAAAATGAAATTTCATCCAAATGTACTTTACAGAGAGACAATTTAAAACATAAGCTCTTTATGAAATTTTACCTTGGGTTGAAAATACTCTGGGAGACTGTCAGAAATTCAACAACCAAACATCAAACCCCTGGGTTTGCCTTCCAAAAAGTGATATCCCTTTTCTCCAGCTGATGGAATGTAGTTAAAAGCTGCTTCTCTTGTGATTTGCCCAGAAAAATGAGCTGGGCATCTCAGAAAAAGGCAGCTGTCCAGGAAACATGAGCGAGGGACGTCAGGCTCGTCTTGTTTTCTTTGAAAAACATTTCTGTTCCTCAGCCAAGCATTGTTTTTCTTTGTCTGACCATTCCCTGAACTTTGGAGCATGTTTCTCAAGGCTCTCGCTTCTGAGTTTCATGATTTATGGGTTAACAAAGCTGTGTGTTTAGATGAATCTTGACCTAGTTGGTTTTGATTGATTTCGAGATGGAAATTTCTTCTAGAAGACCTATGGGATAACACCACTTTCCTAGGTGCAATATACAGTGAACTGCTGGAGTCAGGGTAACAGCAAAAGGCAGGTCTGACTGTCCCTGGGTCTTGATCATCTTATGACAAGATGTGATATGTCCTAGACCTGACCTTTTTTGTAATGGGCAAGGATGGGGCAGTGTCAGCTCCAGACCTCTATGGTCCTTCCTTTGTTCTTGGCATGAAATATACCTGGAGGCAGTCACAGTGGACATATAACTGTCTTGTGGCTAAGTTGTATTTTCAGAACTTTGCTGGCATGTGATGACATGTTTTCATGGACTTATCTCAATCTAGTTAAATCTGTTTAGCACAGTTAGATGTCTCCATACTAGGGAATGGCAAACTGGCCTGAGAAATGGAGTCAGGAGGACAGAAAGTCCAGTAGAAAGCTAAAAAGGCCAACAGATTCTCATTTATAAGCACAGAGATTCCAAGATATTTTAGTAATAGAGCAGCAACTGCTGGGAGTACCCAATGAAGATAGAGTCCATCTGACCTCAGATATGGTTTGCTCTCCTTTATCACCTTCCAGAATTAGAATTCTGAATGCTGCACACAAAACCTTTGGCTGATCAAAGGGACACTCATGGTCAGTGACAGAGTGGCCACCTCTTTCTATGAGGTGATCGTGGCTCTCACCCTGTCCCATGGCCTCCCCACATCCCCACCGTTTTGGGTGCCATCTTCCTTGGAAACTTAGCCAGTCCCTTCCTCAGCTATCTGTTTGCACCCATCTCCCAGTGGTTTGGCTGTCATTCAGAGCTGGACAAGTTATTTTTTTCTTTCCTGGCTAAAATGCATTTCCTTTTGTTGTTTCCCAGAACACCAAACAGACTTCTTGTCCCCAGCATGGCTCCATATGCCATTTTTTGTTTTTGTTTTTGTTTTTTAATTTTTTTTTAGTTTATTTTTTTTAAGATTTTATTTATTTATTTGAGAGAGAGAGAATGAGAGAGAGCACATGAGAGGGGGGAGGGTCAGAGGGAGAAGCAGACTCCCCGCCGAGCGGGGAGCCTGATGTGGGACTCGATCCCAGGACTCCAGGATCATGACCCGAGCCGAAGGCAGTCGCTTAACCAACTGAGCCACCCAGGCGCCCTGTTTTTGTTTTTTTAAAAGATTTATTTATTCATTTTAGAGAGAGTGTGTCTATGTGGAGAGGAGGGACAGAAGGAGAGGGAGAGAGAATTTTAAGTAGACTCCTCACTGAACATGGAGCCCGACACACAGGGCTCTATCTCACAACCCTGAGTTCATGACCTGAGTTGAAATCAAGAGTTGGACCCTTAACCGACTGAGTCATCCAGGCGCCCCTCCATATGCCAGTGTTTACCCTGTCTGCGCCTCAACCATTTGTTCTATCTCAGAGAAGGAGGAACCCAGGTGCTCTGGCTTAAGCCATCCTGGCCTCTGGAGTGGGGTGGAGATGACTAGGCTTCTCTGAATGCTGTCTCTGGGCAGCACAGGCCCTTGGGAGGGATGATGTCACATTGCCAGGCAGCCCCTTTCAGAGAAAGGAGGGATTTGTAGAAGATAAAAATGTCTGGGATAATTTGTGTGCCTCCCTTAGGAGACAAGAAGAAACTCCATTGTCTTTTCTAAGTATTTTGTAGTGGGGGATTCATTGGATGTTTGGTGATTTCTGAGATTGGTATAACCTAAGGGTTCTGAATGGCAAACTTAGTATCAATGAGTTTTTCCAACTAGCCACAGCATGCTGGGAACTGAAGGGCTGGGTCTTGCTCAGGGCCTCCCCAGGAATCTTGGTGGAGTGGGAAGAATGTTGTCCCTTCTTTCTCTTTATTAAATGAAAATCCTTTTTTTCTGTCAAGGCCATTCTCCCATTTCCCACCAGAGTTCTGTCTCTCCTTCCTTCCTCTCACTCTCTGTCCTCTTGGATATTCATTGAGAACCTGGCCTTATGTCTGTCCCGTTGTTGTTTTTTTTTTTTTTCTTTTTTCTTTTCTTACTCTCAATCCTCTCTCTTCTAAGCTTACAAATGATGAAATTTGGTAAGTTTGTTTCAAATGAAAAAGGCAACAGATCTGTTCAGCCAAGACAATTTGACCCCAAATAAATCCAGACATTGTCGGGGTAGAGATAGGGAGATAAGCTAACTATCATACACATCACAAATAAACTCAGGATTTTCAATGAAAGCAACCTTAAATTATTATCGTTATTATGTGAGGAGTCTGATGAGGTATGTTTTATGGTAAATCCACAGAGAAAATATTACTCCAATAAACGCCCCCTGGGGCTCAAGCAAGCACACGAAACACTAAGCAACAAGCAAGAAAGCAGGGAGCGCTGGAGTAAGACTCAGCCAGCCAGCTTCTAGTCTTAGCTTGCTTCTCACTGGCTGTGTGACCCTGGAGAAGTCACTCTTCATTTGCAGGCCTCAGTTTCCTTATCTGAAAAGAGAAGTGGATCCACTAAATAACCATGGTGCTTCCCTTAGGCTCTAAAGTTTAAGATTCTGTCATCAGATCCAGTAGGTCCTAGTACCCATCTGCTTCTGCCCCCTTGTACAATCCTGTACAAGTCACATATCCTCAGGTTCTCTTTGCACAAACAGGGCACCAGAATCCCATGTTATTCACTTTCAGGACCAGCTGGGACGGGGTTTTCTTTAGTTCTGAGGGACAACTGAAATAAAAGAATGAGAAGAATCTTGTTGAGAAAGAAAATTGGGAAGAAAAATTCTGTTGGGAATGTGATCATTCTCTCAGTCACCCCAGCTGGAAACCAGAGAATCCTCCTGGATGCTTTTATTCTTCTCCTCCTCCTTCTTCTTCCCCTCCTCCTCCTCCTTTTCTTTCTCTCTTTCTTCCTTCTGTCTCACATCTCAGTCATCAACTCCTACCCATTTGTCCTTTGTAAATCTCTTGCATCTGTCATTTCTTTGCCTTCCTCACATTCCGGTTCTGCTCTGCATGACCTCAGTTTTGCTGCAGTGTCACACCTTCTCACTGGTCGCCCTGCCACCACTTCTCTCGACCCCAGCCCTCCTCTACGCTGGAGATTTCACCGCAGAACTCCCACTACCCAAAGGACAAAGTCTCAAGTTTTAACAAAGTTTCTACCCTGCCTCTCCTCCTATCTCTCCTAGCCCATCACATATCAACCCTTTACCCAAGATCTCCATTCCAGCCAAACTCACCTACTCCTTTTCTCCAACAGGCTATGCACATTCCTGTTCCTATGCCTTTCCTTCTGCCATCCTCCATGCCTCACTTGTTCTCTCTCTTCTTGTCCAAACCCCATGTTTAGCTCAAGCCCTATCTTCTCTATGAAGTCTTCCTTATCTGCCAAGCTCCTGAGAGCACTGCCCATTGGTTCTTTCTCTCCCCTTCGCTTTTCCTAGTTACTATCTCTTTATGTATTTTTCTGTTGCCAGAATTAGATTATCAATATCTTAAGAGCTAAATTATATTGGGCAATCAATAATATTTGTTTTGATTATAAAGATGATGACATGGGGTAACCCTTAGCTTAAGTTAGTCATTCAAGTTCAAGTTCTTGACTCTTAGTTCTAAAGCTGTTTCTGGAAACCATTTCCTGGCCTGATTAAAATACTGTGACTCTTTAAGGTGTAGCTAGAGGAAATCATTTCTGGATTTTTCTCTTCTCCCCTTCATTTCCCCCAACTTAGAGCCCCACTGCCCATCCTAGGATGCACAGAAATAGAGCCAAGTGATCATAAGGAACTTCTGAGTCTTGGTCCTTTTATAGTTGGGGGAAAACAGCAGCTTGAATTCCTTTCACAACCTTAAAGTGGAACTTCAATGCCTATTTCCCAGATGGCTGAAGAATCTTTCAGAAGCAGCAGGACCCAGGCGCCTGGGTGGCTCAGTTGGTTAAGCGACTGCCTTCGGCTCAGGTCATGATCCTGGAGTCCCAGGATCGAGTCCCGCATCGGGCTCCTTGCTCAGCAGGGAGTCTGCTTCTCCCTCTGACCCTCCCCCCTCTCATGCTCTCTCTCTCTATTTCATTCTCTCAAATAAATAAATAAAATCTTAAAAAAAAAAGAAGCAGCAGGACCCATGTGCCCCTAGTCTTGTAAAGTTGCATCCATAGGTCTCTGTGATGGATGGAGGCTGGAGTCCTGAATGGACATCCTTGAAAAGGCACCCAGCTCCCCTGTTGACTAGCCCACCACTCGCAGGTGGTGCCTGCTGGGTCCAAGGCATGTACTTCTCACATTTACTGTAAGGGGATGAGTTCTCACTACTTCTTGCTGGGGCTCCACCCGGATGATTTGGGGGTGTGCAAGGATAACGTGTTGTAGAGGCTAGAATAGGGTGAGGTGCCTAAGCCAACTCTATAATAGAATCCCTTCCACTCTGGTGGGAACCTGCGGTGGGCTCAGTGGTTATTTGCCTGTCATTCTTCTCACTGTGCTAAGAAGGGACAGAGGCCTGGGGAGGGCAGTGAGAGAATCCTTACTGTTCTGCCTTTTTGTTCCTCTCTTAAGAAATCCGGACTCTTTAGGATGCTGTAGAATGTCCTTCTACTCTGCAAACAATTGGGCATGGGGCGATGCTTTTCAAACATCACCTCTGTGTACCTCTAACAAAATAGGACCAGGAGCAGGTACCCCTGGCGGAACCTGAGATCCTACAATTCCTTTAATATCTCACATTTTTACTAGAACTTTTATTTCAGAACACTTTTGGATTTCCGGTATTACTGCAAAGACAGTACAAAGTTCCACATATCCATACCCAGTTTCCAGTATGATTAACATGTCTCTGTGGTACATTTGTCACAATTAATCAACCAACATCGTTACATTATTATTAGCTAGATGTTTGATGTCTTGCATTTTCACTTTAAAGAGTTGTGCTTTCGTGTCCTACTCCAGAAGTTATCTGTGTTTTTTTTTTATATAAAAATATTAAATTTACTTAACATCCAGCTAAAAGAGACACATTCGTCTGTGCTCTCTGTTCTCTGGGCCATGCCTGCTCCCCTGGAGAAGCATCCAGCCAGCTTGGAGTCACAGAGAGTGAGCTTGGAGTGAGTTAGAAGGTCTCACTGGGTCCTAACAACCCTGCTCAGTAGCTGTCACTTGGTCACTTGGTCTCTGAGCCTTGGTTTCCTCCGCTAGCATAAGGGAGTGATAGCACCAGCCTGTATCATGGGGTGCTGCCAGGGCCACCTGCGATCACATGTGCAGACACATGAAGCACGATTCACATGTGAGAGATGGTTGTCAAGAGGCGCTCTGAGCCCATGGGGGTGAGCAGCCATGGCAGTGTGAGCTTGTTCTTGAGGCATCACATTCCGTGCTCCCTCGGCGTTTTCGGAATCTCCAGTTATAGTCCCAAGCAGGGTCCGAAGCTGAAACTAAATCCCATGTCCTCAATGCCGGGTTGCATGTCACCGATGTGAAAGAAGGAAATGGCAAAAAAAAAAAAAAAATTGTTTGGCTTCTGCTGTTGGACTTCCTGTCTGTCTTGGTGACTGTGGGACCCCTCTGTGACCTGCTTGCTGTCTGATGAGAAAGAGAGAGGTGATGGGAATCATGAGGACCACCCTGTCCCCCGAGGAGCCAGCTCTTGGTTTTCCCGTTTGGGGAGCTTCGGATGTTCACAGCCTAGGGACAGCACCTGGCGCAGACAGGATTTCTGCTTGAACCCAGCGACCCAGGCTAGGGTCTCTCAGAAGTCCCCGTGGGTCTGGTGGTGGTGACACCTATCCCCCAGAAAGCAGCCTCGCAGGGTTTCCTAGCCTCACGTCTTAAAACCAGCCTGCAGTGCTAACAGCCCCTGAGCTGATGGCCTGTTAACCTCTCCTGTCCAAACCCTGGAATTTCCCCCTCTGAACTCTAGCCCACTCGCTGGGGCACTGCTACTCCTGATCATTTAATTCTGTTCAGTATAATCCAAATAAGTATGCATTGAGCAATTGTTTGGGTTACCTGAGGATACAAAGATAAATTGAATCTGGGTTCTTCCTCTTAGGAAGCTCATCGGTTAGTGGAGCAGAAAGACTTATAAAAAGATAATTGTTCATTTATTGAACAAGTGCCTACCCTGTGCTGGGCTCTTAAGTTCTGGGGATGCCTTGGGACTCAAAATCAACATGGTTTCTGCCTTCATGGAACTTAGAGTTGGGAGTAATTTTTTTTTTAAATCACACTTTTACTCGTGTAACTACAACTGTGAGATATGGCAGAAAATAAGGGAACATATGCTCTAAAGGCATGTGGCATAGACGAGGATGAAGGAGGCTACCCTGAGCATGGTGACGTTGGAGGGAGGTATGAAGGGAAGTGGGCTCAAGTAGGGAAGTAGAGGAGTAGAAGGAAAGTGTCAGACAGAGGGGCCCACAGTGAGAACACCCTGTGTGTTGGGGGGGACACTGGAGAGACACATAACCCTGACTGATGAGACTGTGGGCAGATCACCCAGAAACGGCCTCCTGCATGCCTATTTTCTTCCTCCAGGCCTGTGCCCACCTGCCAAGGCACCTGTGAGGGCCAATCTTACAGGCCTTCCCTAATGCTTGCGTCTTTCCAGGCTATCCCCTGTAGCCCATGGATTTTGCATCCTACCAATTCACTGGCCCTTCTCTGATCCCCTGCCATGCGGCGAATGTCCAGCCTAGGACCAGGTCTTTGCCATCTCCATGAATCCTTCCGTATGTGACTCTGTCACAAGAGAGGATACTGATGATGAGCAGGTAAGAAAAACAGGAATCACTGTCTGTGATTCTGTCCTCTTGGAATTTGTTAAATCTACAAAATAAAAATCTATAGCCTCAGATTAGGGCTCTGCAACTCTTGGCTCGCAGCTGCATCTGGAGCAAGAGATCATGGCTCTAACAAGCCCCTTTGGATTATTCATGTTTATGGGATATTTTCAATGTGTCACACAGGGCCTAGATTTCCTTGCTATTTTTGTCTTTGGAAAAATTCTCCAAGAAACCAGTGGTGGAGGTTCCTTTTTTTAACATAATTATGTCGTGGCACCATGGGTTGATGGAGCTCAAGAAATCAATAATGTAGCTATTTTGAGAGCATAGCGGAAGTAATTTTGCAAAAGGATGGAAAATGCCAAATTCCTAGGAAAGGGAGTGAGTGTAAATGTAGACTCCTAGAACAGGGAAATGTTTTGACCTTGTGCTGTTTAATATGTAAATACAGTGGGAGAATCACTGTCAACCTGGCTTTGTCCCATCCTGATTGATATTTGTCAGATTCTTGAGAAAAGGAAGCTTAGAGTTTGAAATACATTTAGGAAGCTTCTGGTTCAGTGGTTCCCAACCACTGTCTGAATTAGTGGGAAACTTGTTAAAAATACACATGTCCAGGCCTTGCTCCTGATCTACAGAATTTGAATCTCTGTCATTGGAGCTAAAGAAGCCTTATTTCTAATGAATCTCCTGGGTAAGTCTGACATGCAGGCAGGTTTGGAAACTAATAACCTAGTTGAACTTTCTACCTATTGTAGGATTTCCCACTGCATCCTGTATACTCAAAGTGCGGTCCAAGGATCAGCAGCATTGTAATCTTCTGGGAGCTGTTTAGAAATACAGAATCCCAAGCCCTATCCCAGACTTGCCAATTCAGGATCTGCATTTTTCACAAGATCACCAGGGTGTACCTATTTACATCAAAGCTGGAAAAACACCGCTCTTCCTCATCCTTGACAGATGGCCACCAAGTCCCTGCTTAAAACCCCTGGGTTGGGGAGCTCATTGCTTCTTTGCTGGGTGCTTCTTTTTCTTCTTTTCTTTAAAACAATTTTTTAAATTTTATTTATTTATTTATTTTTAAAGATTTTATGTATTTATTTGACAGAGAGAGAGAGAGAACAATCAGGGGAAGCAGCAGAGGGACAGGGAGAAGCCGGCTCCCTGCTGAGCCTACATGGTATATAGTCCCTCTTCAAGGGTACATTGGTTTAACTCCTTGCTATTCAAAGCATGGTCCATGGATCAGCAACACTGGCATCACCTGGGAGCCTGTTAGAAATGGAGACTCTCGGTCCCCACCCTAGACCTACTGAATTGGAATCTTCATTTGAACGAGATCCCTAGATGACTTTTTTTTTTTTTGCCCATTAAATTTCAAGAGGCAGTTAAACCAAGTATGTCACAATCACCTAAAAAGGATTGCTAACTTTCCAGCCCATGATCAAGCCCTATTTTTTCAGATCAGCCAATTCCATCAAGTTTAAGATCTGTTCATTGCAACATTCCTACTTATTGCCACCAAATTCTGCATTACTTAGCATGCATTTGCTGCATCCAAGTCACCAAAAATCCAACTCAGGTTGGCCTAATTAATAGGGAAATTTTCAAGTTGGATGCTAGATACACAAGTAGTTGTTATATTATTAGTTCCGTATTTCTATTGTTGTAACTTTTTTCATTGTGATAAAATACACTCAACATAAAATTTACCATTTTAATCATTTCAAGTGCACAGTTCAGTATTGCATGTATTCACATTGTTGTGCAACCAACATATTTTTTATAATCTGAAATATATATAAAAAAAGAAAAAATTCTAACCAGAAGTCTAGAGATAAGGCAGACTTCAGGGTTGACTTAACTCAATTATTCTGGCTTCCTTTACCCTGCAGTTCTCCTGGCTTTGCCTTCTCCAACTTCTACTCTATCCTTCCTTTGGAGGCAAGATGGCACGCAACCACACTCAGAGAATGGCAGAGAATCTCACAGAAGAAAAAGAATAGCTTTCCCAGAAATGTTGGCAAGACTTTTTTACATCTTACTGGCCTGAATTGGATCACATGCCACCACCACCACAACCACAACTGACAAACCAACTCACAAAGGTTAGGGAACTCCATTGAGGTCCTCAGGGGAGGAGGGAAAGTAGAGAGGAGATGGCTTGGATTCCTGAAGCTTGAAGGGCTGGAGGGATTGTTAGTCACCTGGGAGATGTAGGACCAAGAAACCAAGAACACTCCTATTTCTCCAAGTGTTGACATGTCACTGAAGACCTGGGCTAACCTGTTGGGACACACTGTAGGGAACTTTAGCTCCCATTCAGCTTTCCTAGATGGGGCAGGACCTCTGACTGTTGGCACATGGATACCTGGGACCAATCCCTAAGGCTGCGGTCCTGGGGGATCCAGTTAGTTATGAGGAAGATGGACATGACGAGCACAAAGCGGCTCGCTCCTGTGAGAGTGCAGGCCATGACCATCCCAGTAATGACCATGATGGAGTAGATGTCTTTCGAAGGCACAGGGACATTACTCTGAGTCCAGGGAATGGGAAGGGCTGCCAGTACCAACTGACACTGGATTTCTCATCAGCTTTGCTGAGTGGAAACTTGAAGCCAGATCTAATTTAACAACGTCTACTATTGTGATTACTCACATGATACAGTTGAGAATAAATACAATGTATACCCATGCTCCACCACCCAGCTATGCATTGCTTCCTCTGCCTGGAATGCTCATTCTCCAGATATCCACATGGCTTGCGCCATTACCATCTTCAGGTATTTACTTAAATATCACAGTTCAGTGAGTGTTTTCCTGGTTTCCCTTAAAAAATATTTCAAACTCTTATCCCATAATTCTTATCATGCTTCTTTGCTTTTTTTCCCCTCATGGAACTGACCACTATATATTGTACATGTTTTACTTTTTTGTTTACTCTCCATCTCTCTACCTGGACCATAATAATTCCATGAGGTCAGAGATTGTATGTCCCTGGGGACTAACACAGTGCCCCACACATAGAAGATCCTCAATAAATATTTGTTAAATGAATGAATGAAGTGAATTAATTGATGAATTGTGAAGCAAACCCATAACTACCATATCTTAGGGGCTCGGACAGTGTTGCTGAGAATCCTTACTCAAAGCAAGTTGCATCACCACCTAATTTCAACCCCAGCAGCTGTGGCCAAATGATTTTTTTGAGAGAATAGCCAAAAACAACTCAAAATTATTGTGTAGATATGAATATAGACTTTCAAAAAATCATTGCTGATTTGGGGAAAAGTCAGTGCACTTTAATAAAATTAAACTTGAAAGAATCCCGCAGTTGGCAGAAAGTTCTGCCACTTATTAGAATTTATTGACGACATTAAGTTCTTTGTATTTCCAGGAGGATACCAAGAAAGAGAGGAGCATGGAAGGTGAATTTTAAAGTCCCTGTATTTCTAAAAATTGAAACTTCTTGGTGGTGGGGCGGGGGGCGGGGAGCGTAGAAGCCAATGTCATCAGAGTCCTACTATTTAGAACACTCCTATTTCTCCAAGTGTTGACATGTCACTGAAGACCTGGGCTAACCTGTTGGGACACACTGTAGGGAAATTGTGGCTGCCCAAGATAAAAGCAGTTAATTATCAGAAATGGAGTGTATTTCTTGGGAAAAGTCATTTGAGATCTGACTAGGGCATATGAATGAACTGCTTCAGATGCTGAGCTTCTGGATACTGCTGACCTATTTTACTCTCCTACCAACTCTGGTAATGTCAGTGTACAAATACCCACGTGGTCCCACCTATTCCACATGTTGGTACACTGCCTGGAAGAGGCTAGGGTAAGGAATGCCCTGAGTAAGTTGGCCTGGGTTTAGCCCCACTCCCATGCCAGTGTTTCCTAGGATCACCTCCCTCAAACGTACTTGTAACAGATGTTGGTGCCCTGCCCAGCTCCCCCTGCCCAGCTGCTGAGCATGTTAACTGTCAACAGCCCATACACACACCTATCTCAGGATTGCTCTTGGCTGATGGGTACTCCCCAGCCCAGAGGTGCCTAAGAGGTTCCATTCTGCTTCTTTCAGGGAATCAATCATTTCTCCAATGAGCCCTGATAGCTTTGTAATGGAGAATGGTATGGTAGTTAGAAACCAAGGTCTGGGTATGGGATTAACTAATTGGCCCATCTTCAAGTTTGCTGATTCATTCTTCTGCCAGTGCTAATGTGCTACTGAGGGTCTCTAGTGAATTTTTCATTTCATTTATTGTTCTCTCCAACTCCAGAATTTATATTGTTTCTTTTAAAAAAATAAGTTATATTTCTTTACTGATATTCTCTATTTGGTGAGACATCATTTTCATTACATGCCTTTCGTTCTTCAGACATAGTTTCCTTTAGTTCTTTGAACATATTTATATAAAAATTCTTTTCATACAAACATTATACATATATAAGCTATCTCTCATATATAGATATAGATAAAGATATAGATATAGATATAATAGATTCAGGCATCTCATGTCTTCCCTGGATATACACACCACCCTGCACGTGTGTGTGGCCTTCTAGATTTCCAAGATAATATGAGAGCTTTTGAAAACTCCCATGGGCACATCAGTCCCCAGTTTTTCCTTTCAAGTTTTTGGTTAGTTTCTTGGTTGTTTCAGTTATTATCGTCACCTCAAGTGGCTGCACTATTAAGCAACTGCAATATTAAACAAAAGCCATGTCATTACTTTTGACATTCCCGCCCAGGAGAAAAGGCTATTCACAGTAAGCTTGAGCTGGGGAGAGGAAAGAGGAAATAGGACAATTAAAGCCACACATCTCACTGTTCCTACTGAAATTTGGCTGTTTTGCTTGAATAAATGCTCCTTGGATTATTGCATGCCTTTGGTTAATTTCTAGATTTCTGAAAAAGTTGATGTTGATAAGTGTTGCCAGTGTTCTCACGGCTTTTGTGAAGAAGTCAGTTTTTGAGATTCTTCCTCTACCATTCCACAAGTGGCTTTAAAAAAATTTTTTTTTGTCTTTATGTTTTCTATTTAATTGATTTCTGCTCTTATATTTATTGTTCTTTCCCTGCTTCTTACTTTGGTTTTAATTTTCTTCCTAGTTTATTAAAATTGAAATTTAGATTACTGATTTGCAAACACAAGCAGGGGGAGTGGCAGGCAGAGGGAGAGGGAGAAGCAGGCTCCCTGCAGAGCAGGGGGAGCCCGCCCATATGGGATTTCCATCCCAGGACCCTGGGATCATGACCTGAACTGAAGGGAGTCACTTAACCAACTGAGCCACCCAGGCACCCTACAGAAGCATTTTATCCTATAAATTTCCTTCTAAGCATACCCAACATTTTGATACATTGTATTTTCCTTTTCATTCAGTTCAAGATATTTCCTTATTTCCATTATAACTTCTTTCTTGAAAAATTATTTAGATGTTAAATACCAAATACTTGGACTTTTCCAGATACATTTCTGCTTTTGTTTTTTTGGTTTTATTTTTTAAGATTTTATTTATTTATTTGACACAGAGAGAGCAACAGAGGGAACACAAGCAGGGGGAGTGGGAGAGGGAGAAGCAGGCTTCCTGCTGAGCGGGGAGTCCGAAGTGGGGCTCCATCCCAGGACCCTGAGATCATGACCTGAGCCGAAGGCAGACGCTTAACGACTGAGCCACCCAGGTGCCCCTTGTTTTTTGTTATTTTTTTTTAAAGATTATTTATTAATTTATCTGTCAGAGAGAGAGAGCACAAGCAGGGGAAGCAGCAGGCAGAGGGAGAAGCAGGCTCCTCGCTGAGCAAGGAGTCCGACGTGGGACTCGATCCCAGGACTCTGGGATCATGACCTGAGCTGAAGGCAGATGCTTAACCAACTGAGCCACCTGGAGCACCCCCAATCCTTCAACTTTTAAACTATCTTTATATTTAAAGTGGGTTCCTTGTAGGCAACATATATTGGATTTTTTAATCTAATCGGACAATCTCTGATTTATAATTGGAATGTTTATACCTCATGGCCCCTTCCTCCATCCTCAAAGTTGGGGAGAGAGAGAGTAAAGCAGAAGTCAATCCTATTATTCCTCATAAGACTGTTTCATTCAGGAGGATTTCTTCCTGGAACCACGGTGAGTTCAAGGGATATTTATTAGGCACAAAGCATGGACACTGCGGGACCCAGAAAAGTTTTTGAAGAACTATAGTGATGTTCCTTTTCTTATGCTTTCCTGAAGTCTTATAGTGAGGACAGCCCAAGTGAGCTATAAAGCACCAACTGGGGAAGGGAAAGGAAGTGTGATGGGCTATTCTGATGTGGCTCCGCATTGCACTGCTTTAGGTATGAAAAAATTAGGGAAGGACTTGGGGTGGGAGTAGATCTAAGGAAGCAGCACAATTCAAAAGAATTCAAAGTAGATCTAAGGAAGCAGCACAATTCAAAAGAATTCAAAGTCACAATTCAAAGTCAGAACATCTTAAATGTAAGTCCAGGCTCTATGCTTCCTAGTCATGTGAGAAATTTAATTAATGTATTGGTTTATAAATATGTGAAATGGAGGTGATAATACTAACCCTTCATGATGGCTTGTACAAGTGCTTTCTAAACGAAACAATTTCTCCAAATGATGGTGTTATTTTAGGGAGAACACTGTTGTCAACTCTGAACCATCCTGGTTGGGGATGAGGGTGGTAGGTTTGCTGGTGATGGTTCAAGGGATTTTGGCCTTTATACTGTGTAATCCAAACTTTTTTTTTTTTTAAGATTTTTATTTATTTGCGAGAGAGAGAATGAGAGACAGATAGCAAGAGAGGGAAGAGGGTCAGAGGGAGAAGCAGACCCCCAGCTGAGCAGGGAGCCCGACGCGGGACTCGATCCCAGGAGTCCAGGATCATGACCTGAGCCAAAGGCAATCGCTTAACCAACTGAGCCACCCAGGCGCCCGTGTAATCCAAACTTTTGACTCTTAACAAGATGTTAGTATATAAGTGTGGCGGGGAGCACATCATTCTCCATATTATAGTATGAACTCCTTCAGAATCTGATAAAAGCCATGAACTTGTTCCAGAAAATGCACCCCACAAAATTCTAGGGAAAGAGTTCACAGATCCCTTGAACCTCACTCATGGACCCCCGTTTTAAGAATCCTGATATACAGATAACCAGTAAACAAAGAGAAAAGATAAAAATCTAGTTTATCAGTATAAAAATAATTCAATTATGGTTCCTTAAATAATTTATATTTCCACGCCATGTGATACAGTACCTATTTTTCTTATAATTATGTCAGATTGACATTGCTATAAGTTTCATTTGGCTATAAACTAAACTCTTGATGCATGCTCCACCTTTGTCATTTGTTGTTCATGTGGCATAGTGTCGTCTATCTACAATTTTAAAAGGAAAAATTAGAGGGTGGCTGGGTGATGGACACTGGGGAGGATATGTGTTGTGGTGAGCGTTGTGTATTGTGTAAGAGCGATGAATCACAGACCTGTACCCCTGAAACAAATAATACATTATATGTTAATAATAAAAAAATAAAAATAAAAATAAAAATTTCAACCAAAAAAAAAGAAAAGGAAAAATTAAACCATTTCTTAAGAGCTAGTATTCTGAAGCCTCCATAGTTCCATCTGTTGAAATAATTATTTCTCACGTTGGAGACTGCGTGCTCTTATGGAATAAAGAGCTCAGTGGTAGGTGAGAGGCTGCAAGGCAGAGCGGAAGGTGTTTAGGCTTCAAAAGACGGACCTGGACTGGAATCCCAGCTCCTTCACCCCTTAGGAGAGTTCAACCCTAGCAAACTCTTTAAGCCCTGGCCTTCCTTGACTTCATCCATTCAATGGCAATAACAATGCCTACTTAAGGGGTTTCTTCGAGGATTAGGGACAATGCAAACAGAGCACCCAGGCTGTATTAGATCCCACGTGAATGGCGCTTTTATTACGGTGAGTCCTTGGTGTTACCCAACAGCAGCCGTGCTGCCCAGGACTCCCAATGCCATATAATCAAACTGGCATGAGATTACTGAGTTCAGAGGACAACTGCTTACTCTCTTGAGGGAGTGACAAATGTCAAAGGCTGGTAACTGCTGACATACCCCAAGGTGCCAGGGAGCCAGACTCCAGGTTATGATGGGACTTGCTTTGATAGTCCAATGAAGCATGACTTCTGAATAGCACTTTGTTGACTTTTCAGGAGGCCAGTAGAGTATCTTAAGGTGGCTTAAAAATCCGGAACTGACACATACAGGGGGAAAAACCCTTCAATAATAACACATTCAATAATAACAAATTTTCCTTCCTTACTGTTAGCTTCCTTGTTTCTTCTTCCTCTGGCTCAGTGAATACCAACACAAGGACTAATAACTCCTGACACTTTTTTTGTTTTCTTCCAAGAATATATTTTCATGTCTGAGTAAGCGCCAACGCCTTCCCTGGCTCCTTCGGGAAGAATGGGTGCATTCTGTGAGTCACATCCACCGATTTTCAGGGCAAGGGTTCTGAGCTTTCAGTGGAAGGCAGTGCGGCGTGGTGAGAAAAGGCGAATCCAGGACTCAGGTCACCTGGGTCCTGTCCCCATCGATCTACATGAAAGGGGCCGATGGCGCTGCCTTGGTTCCCTCATTTGTAAAGTGCATCAAGTCCGGTCTTGCGTGTGAGCGAGCTTTGTCGCACGCGTTGTAAGCGGTGACCCCGCAGTACCCCGACCTGACCGCGCTTAGGCGCCCTGCCACGGCCGGGCCCGCTTCGGGCGCGCGGCGGCGGCGCAGTGCCGGGAACCCTAGGCTGCGCGCGCAGCACCTCGGCCGCCTCCCGCACGCCGCGTCGCTGTTGCCAGGGGAACTGGGGGCGGTGCGCTTTCCGGCGCTGTCGCGGCGAGTCGCAGCTGTCATGGCGGAGACGGTCTGGAGCACCGACACCGGGGAGGCTGTGTATCGCTCCCGGGACCCCGTGCGCAACTTGCGCCTCCGGTAGTCGCATCGTCCCAGAGTCCTGTGCTTTTATGCTCTCAGATAATTCGAGCCTGAACCTCACTTCTTGTTTGCTGAGTCCCCACTTGCGCTTTCAACCCTGATCTCTGCCTCCTGGTCTCCCCGCGTCTCCCTCACTACCCTCAACCCTCTCCACTCACGGCTTCCAGACCTACCCACGCCCTTTTCAAGTCTCTGCCCGTCTCAAATTCCTCAGAGCTCTGTACCCAATACACTTACCCGCACTCTTCCCCTTAAGACCCCCGGCCGCGCGCACGTGCACCCAACACATCTTGGTAGCCCCACCCTCTTCTTTCTTTTGTTTCCCGCATCTTTGCTCTGTGTTCATCTTCAGATTGCGTGTCTTGTAATGACTATTCCGGGCTTTTCTTTTCCTGACAGGGTCCACCTGCAAAGAATCACATCCAGCAACTTCCTCCGTTACCAGCCTGCTGCCCAGCCTGGGAAAGACCTCATAGACTTGGCCACTTTTAGGCCTCACCCAACCGCCAGTGGGTGTATGGTGGTGATGCGGCCTCTTGGGGACCTGGGGAAGGGCCTGGGGCGGTAGTTGCCTTTTAAGACAGAGTAGACCCAGATTTGTAGTCTGAGAAAAGGCATAGAGAGGTTGGGTTCCTTGCCCAGGGTCACATGGCTGGTATATGTTGAAGCAAGGATTTGATCCCAAGCAATTTTAACTACTCCATTATGTTGTGTTAAGAAAATTGATCAAGACATGATTCTTGCCATCAAGAACTGATCCAAACTGTGGTCAAATGTTGTAAAATAACAAAAGACTATACTTTCGATATGTTAAAAATCTGCCTGGCAAACTAAATACCGATTGTGGCATTTTTTCCTAAGAGAAAATATGCTCCCAACTCCTAACGTACGTGTATACTATACATATATGTATGTACTATACATACATATATACATAGTGTGTGTATACTATATACATGTATATAGTATATGTTACTTTAAATATGTATATATATTTATGCACACTACTTAAAACAATTTTAAAATTGGGGTCTGCTTGAAAAAGGGACATATTAACATCAACTGTGCTTTCGCAGTTTCCTTGTCTCAGAAGCCAGAAGAATGAGAAAGAGAGGACAGCGTGTTTGTGTTAAATCACTAGTCTCTCTGCATTTGTTTTATCTGTTCAGATATATTCCCTGGCGAGAGTGTGGGCTGGTGGGTTATGAAGCACGTGTCTCAAAAAGGCATACTCAGCCAAGAGTGTATTCGATTTGGTTCTTTAATAATTCATTTGCCTTTCCTCTTCTCTTCTGGTACTTGGTCTCCTAAGGTTACAGTGCTTGTGGTTCTAGACATATGGCTTCATGAACAGTAAAGACAAGAACGCCAGGGTGTTTTTCTAGCAAATGTGGACGGTTGGGATTGAGGAAGAGCTATTTAGCCTATATCCTGAATTTGACTCCTGGCACTGAATTAGATTAATTCCTGGGAGCCATGACTTCCTTTTATTCAAATTAGAGTAGTAATTAAGACTTCTTGGGTCCTAATCCTGGCTTCTACATATATTCACAGCCTCTCTAAGCTTTGTTTAGAGTGAGTGCTTAATAAATCCCCAAACTCCAGCTGATTTTGTGGGAAATATTAGAGCAGGGACTTGGGTTATTACCAATCACAGAGCAAGAAGTGGTGCCAATTTGACTCAAAAGTTTGACTCACTCTGTGGTCTTTGGAGGTGGACACCGCTCAGAGCAAGAGGAAGAGGAAGAGGTCGTGATTGGGTGGCAGGAGAAGCTCTTTAGCCAGGTGAGCCCATATGCCACTTCTCCATCCAGTTTACCTCCACTGGCTCTACCTCCACCTGGCTGGTAGCAGGGAAGGATTCCTGGTACATATCGCCTAACTGATTTCCAGAAAGTTACAGCAGTTTATACTTTCCCCTGTTTTTTTTTTTTTTTTTTTTAATTTTATCCATTTATTTGAGAGAGAGAGAGAGAGAGCATGAGCTGGGGGGAGGGGCAGAGGAAGAGGGAGAAGCAGACTGTCCGCAGAGCAGGAAGCCCAACACAGGGCTCGATCATAGGTCCCTGAGATCATGACCTGAGCCAAAGACCAACTGAGCAGGTGCCCCACCCCTCTGTTGTATTTAAAGGGCAGTATAGCATAGTGACTGACACTACCCAGTTTTGTGATCCTGTGTAAAACACTTTTCACCTCTGGGTGAAATCTGCCATCTCTAACAGCAGAGTTGGGTTAGACTCTCACTCTGGTTCCCTTTAGCTCTAACATTCTTTGGATCCCCTGCCCTCAGTCAGTTCAGATAAGTGGAAGTTGGCTATGGAAACATGCCAAATTGCATCAGCTCTATGGAACTGATTTGATGAAACAGTTACAAGAAAAAAGTTTGACATATTCTCAGTAGATCTCTGTGTCCTTGTGACCTCAGTTTGAAGTAGATCTGTACCGAAATGAAGCAGCCTGTCAGAGCCCTTTGGATCATCAGTACCGTCAAGAGATCCTGAAGCTGGAGGAATCGGGTGGCAGGAAGAACCGACGAATTTTTACCTACACGGACTCTGACAGATACACCAATGTGGAGGAGGTATTTTTTTTTCCTGGAGCCTCAGAGCTTCCTTTCCCTCCCCTAGCTTTCTGGCCTCTGGGTTCTGTGTGTTAAACCAGAAGCCTGTTCAGACAGACAGCCTATCTAGGAACTGCCTTGTGCTGCTGGCGGCCCAGCTGGAGTGGAGCGGGCGTGGCCTTCAGGTGGCATGGCTGGTGCTGCTTTTCCACCTGCTGGAGGGCCTGGGGGAGTGGGCTGTGTCTCTCATGGCAGGCAGACTAGAGACCGGGACAAGACTTCCTCCATGCATCATGAGATGAGACAGCTGGGTGGAGTCTCGAACCATCTAGATAAAACTCATCAGGGGGTGCAACCACAACTCTGAGTCTATGGGTTCGCCTGTGCTCCCATACCCTTATATTTGCCTCAGTCCCTGTATGACTTGTTCTTTCCTAGGGAGATTTTAAACTCCTTGAGAGTAGAGCCTGCATTTTCTGATTTTTGTCTGTGACCTTCGTAGCTCTGCAAGGAGCAGGTATTAAATGAGTGTTTTTGAAAGATTGATGCTTATGCTAGGAAAGCTCTGGGTTGATAGCATATAAAATTCGGGTTTTCTGTTTTAGAAAAGTAAATGAAATTAGTTAGTGCTGAAGTACCCATGGGAGGACTTTTCACAGGATACTTTGTATCCCATTTGGCATCTTCCAAGTACCTGGTAACATCACCATCTACCAGGCACGCCCACCCAACTTTTTGTTGGTATGTACTCAGAGATTGCAGACTCATCTTATTTTTTTAAAAAGATTTATTTATTTATTTGAGAGAGTGAGTGCACGCATTGTGGGGAAGGGGCAGAGGGAGAGAAAAAAATCTCCAGCAGACTCAGCGCTGAGCGTGGAGCCCGACGAGGGGCACGATCCCAGGACCCCAAGATCATGACCTGAGGCGAAACCAAGGGTCAGACACTCAACCGACTGCGCCACCAGGTGCTTCTGCAGACTCATTGTAACGTTAGCACAAATAAACTCATTTCTGAAGGAGAAGGTGCTGCCAAAATCTTGGAACAAACCAAGGCATGGTAGGAATCTTCTTTGGATTCTTTGTGCCCCTGCTTTCTTCCCCGGACATGTATAACTGTGAGGTGGCTGTGGCCTGTTAGATTCAGGTCCCAGATGGGGTTTCAGAAGCAAGACTTGCCTCAGTACCTGATCCCACGGGGCCCTGACCAGATGGGTCACACAGGGCTGCTCTCTTTTCCTAGCACTGTCAGAAAATGACCACCGCAGCCCGGGAGGTGCCATCATTCTTGGTTGAACGAATGGCCAATGTCAGGCGGCGACGGCAGGACAGGCGAGGGATGTGAGTGTAAATGAGTAGGGGGTTGGGGGGGCCTTCATAGTCCTTCCAGGCCAGTGTCTGGGTATGTCTGCCACCTCGAGCTTCCCGTTCTGCAGGAGGCCTCCCCTGGGTGTGCTCCCCCAGGTGCCTTCTTCGGGCTTTTCAGGGGGTGCCACCTTCCTGTGGTGTCTTCCAGGGAAGGTGGCATCCTCAAGTCACGAATTGTCACCTGGGAACCCTCAGAAGAGTTTGTCAGGAACAACCATGTCATCAACACCCCTCTTCAGACAATGTACATCATGGCAGACCTGGGGCCCTATGGGAAGTGAGTGAGGCCCTCACCGCCCAGCTCAGATCCTCCTCCTCTTCTCTCGTCACCCATCACCTACCCTGTTGTAGTCCCCCTGGGGAATGCACGAGGGAGGGACTATTTCTTCTTTTTCTTCTCAGTCGTCCTCAGAAAAAGGTATTTGACGATGACAATTCTCACTATAGCCTCTGTCCTCTCCCCTGACGTGGGCTGACTACCTCTTCCTCTCTCTGGTTAGCGGGACCAGCGGTCCTGAACCTGGGTGTTGATTTCCTGGTGTCTAGGCTTGGCTATAAGAAGTATGAACATGTCCTCTGTACTCTGAAAGTGGACAGCAATGGTGTGATCACAGTAAAACCTGACTTCACCGGCCTCAAAGGACCCTACAGGTGAGAGGAAGAAAGGGGGAGGGGGAATGGTATTCCTTCCCTTGGCTTCACTTCTTGCCCCGAGTTGAGGAGATTCTGAGAAAGTCCTTCATCTGCCTTGGTTTCTAAATTCCCAGCCAGTGGTTCATATTCTGTTTTATAACAGACCCTTAGGATCCTGCGGACTCTGTTCTCAGAAAGTGGGCAGCTATACCAATTTGAAAGGGCTAACTTCAGTGGTGTAGTTAAGTGAAAATAATTCTCTGTGCTGCTGCCTGTAGGGACCGGCCAGAACAGGGCGGATGAGCTCAGGCAGATCTCTTCCTTTGGCCTGACTGTTCCTTTTTTTTTTTTTTAAGATTTTATTTATTTATTTGACAGAGAGACACAGCGAGAGAGGGAACACAAGCAGGGGGAGTGGGAGAGGGAGAAGCAGGCTCCCCGCTGAACAGGGAGCCCGATGTGGGGCTCGATCCCAGGACCCTGGGATCATGACCTGAGCCGAAGGCAGACGCTTAACGACTGAGCCACCCAGGCGCCCCTGGCCTGACTGTTCCTACCTCTGTGTCTTACAGTGAGAGAACTATAGTTAGAAATGACCTAAGCCTACCTGTCTGTCTTTCAGGCGAGAGAACTGGGTGCCAGGAATGTTGTGCTTTAGGGTTTCCCCATGACTTTGAGGCAGAAATGGGCCCCAAACCTATGCTCCATGTCCACTCTAATGCCCTTTCTGCTTTTCCACTTTGTTTCCCTCACCTGCTCATCGTTCTGGCCACTTTCGTCCTCGTTTGCTTCGAGCGAGGTGTATGGCCAATGGTGGTTTATCCCTGGACTAGGTCTGGAGAGACGCATCTCTTCTTATCAGAGTTGGTCTTTTTTGTGGCTTTGACCTTACAGAATGGAGACCGAGGGGGAGAAGCAGGAGCTGTGGAAGTATACGGTGGACAGCGTGTCCTCCCTCGCGCGGCCGGAGGAGGAGGAGCGGGAGCAGCGCGTGTTCAAGGATGTGAGAGCAGCTTCCTTCTGAGTGCAGGGATGAGCCTGGGAGCCTGGGAGCTGAGACCATGTCCGAGGTTGATGTCCGCAGTTGCAGGGTCTTTCTTACTGGCCCTCTCCTGATACAGGACGCATTGCTGACATATCAGACCGAAGCTTTTGATCATACTCTAACATAATAATAACAATGACCATTTATTTGAGCATTTACCATGCTCTGTAAGGCCTGTCACGTACTTTATTTCATCACTTTGAGGTGAATACTTTTGTTATTACCATTTTATAAATGAGGAAACTGAGATTGAAAAGCTAAGAAGTCTGCCCAAGGTCATGGGGCTTGTAAGTGCAAGAGACGGGACTGGGTCCCAGACCAGCAGACTCCAGAGCCTCTGTGCTTTACTTTAAAATGTAGGTGGCTTGGATGCTTCGGCCTCCAGCTCTCTGTCGCATTTCCCATTACAGCGTCTTTTCTCCCTCCCATTTAGAACTGACCCTGGGCTGGCTGGGGTTGCATCTTGAGTTTGCATATGGTTTGTTTCCTCAGCTTTATGGCCGGCACAAGGAGTATCTCAGCAGCCTCGTGGGCACAGACTTTGAGATGGTGAGTGGCTTGGCTTCCTGCAGCACTGCGAGCCAGCTTTAGGCAGAGCATTCGGACTATGGCTGAGTAATAGCACCTCTCTTAAAGGACATAGTCTTTATGTCAGAAGGAAATCAGAGACTAACATATAGAGCATAGTTCTTATTATGTGTTATAAAATATAGCAGGAGTGCCTGGGTGGCTGAGTCGGTGAAGCCTCCAACTCTTTTTTTTTTTTTTTTAAAGATTTTATTTATTTATTTGACAGAGAGAGAGACAGCGAGAGCAGGAACACAAGCAGGGGGAGTGGGAGAGGGAGAAGCAGGCTTCCCACTGAGCAGGAAGTCCGATGTGGGACTCGATCCCAGGACCCTGGGATCATGACCTGAGCCGAAGGCAGACGCTTAACGACTGAGCCACCCAGGCACCCAGCCTCCAACTCTTGATTTCAGCTCAGGTTGTGATCTCAGGGTCATGAGATTGAGCCTGGTGTTGGGCTCCATGCTCAGCAAGGAGTCTGCTTGAGATCTTCTCCCTCTATGCCTCCCCCCTACACCCCCTCACTCATGCATGCTCTCTCTCTAAAAAAAATAATAAAATTAAATATAGCATATTGACAGAGCTGTTAACGAAAAAGAAAATGTCAGTGAAAAAGGTCTAAAAGGGCACACATGTGCTGTGGATGGCTTTCTCGGGGGTGGGGGTGGGGTTGGGAAGGTAGATGGGTATTGGATGGTGAGAGGGATAGGTCAGAGATGTTTACTCTTTATTCCCTAAACTTAGTTGTTTTCAATTTTTATCAGTGGTAATGCATTCACATATTACTTTATAATTAATTTAAAAAAATAAAAAGATGCTCAAGGTCTTCCTCACTCTTCATGTGGATATTTTTCCTAAGTGCCCCATAGAGAGAGAAGGGGCATCATTTCTGTTTGTTAAATAGTTTAGCTCTTACACAAACAAAACAAAATAATTTCTGTCAGTTATTCTGTGGTCCTGTTCTTTGTCTTCCCTTATTCCAGCAGTTCCATTCCTCCATCAGGAGACAAGCATAGGATTACTCAGCGGTTTCCCTCTCTCTCTCCTTAAAAAAAAATTCATTATTTTTGTATTGCATCAGCAGCAGATGTGCAGTGTTAAAAAGTTAGATGAGAAAACAAGTAATTAAAAAGGAAACTCCCTAGTTCCTTGACCTCAGGCACCTAAAGGGAACGGGCCCCCAGCATCCCACTGTTGGTAAAGGGCAGCTGTGCTTGCTTCCCTTGGCTCTTCTTGTAAACTCTCCGTGCTTCGTTGCCCACCTCACCCTTTAAGTTATGTACTTTTTTTGCTGTTACAAACTTGAGAAATGAAGGAGACAGCTCGGTGGAGAGGGGTCGGGGCGGGGGCCGGGGCTGTGGAGGACGCGCAATGGCCTCGCGCGCAGATCTGGCTGCCGTTGCTGGGTCTTCCAGGGATTGGTGGACGCGCTGGAGGACGAGTGCTGACTACCCCAGACCTCCTGACTCCTGATCCTGGCCCATTTCTCTCTTCCTTAGACTGTCCCAGGTGCCCTCCGGCTCTTTGTAAATGGAGAGGTAGGTAAGTGCCTTGCCAGACAGAGATCCCTTGATGCTTGGGCAGGTGCCGCGACAGAGCTGCGAGGTAACCCGCTGCACCCCGGTGGAGGCTCTGGTTTGTCTGCCCTACTTGGGAAACACAGTCATGAGGCTTTCCTGGAAGCTCAGGGAGTTCCTGGCACTCAAGGGACTTGCTCCCGGAGGATGTAGGCCTTTCAGGACGGGGTTGGGTGCTAAGGGTGGCAGGAGAATAAGCTGAAGTCGTTTCTTGTTTTCTTAGTTTCAGCGCAAGGCTATGAGTATGACAATCTCTACATCCACTTCTTTGTGGAATTGCCAACCACAAGTAAGTAGTATTCCTAAGTCTCCTTTATACCCATTCTGACAGCTTTCTAGAGGCATTCTAGAAAGTCAGCTTCCCTACTTTTTTCAAAGATATTGGGACTGTCCTTTTCAAGGTCATAGATCACTTTCAAGTTGTCAAGTCCTGTGGTGACACCTCTGCATTCACCCTACATGACCTCTCAGAAGCACGTGGCACAGCTCACGTTTCCTCACTGGAACTCTCCTCTTGGCTTCTGGCTCCACACTCCTCTCTTTGCTCTTATTAGTGGCTCATCATTCCCCTTGGCTGTTGGCTTATCTGTTGGTCTCAAAGCTTTAGAGTGTCCAGGGCTGGGCCTGGGCCTCCTATTACTCCCTCTCTATAGTTTTTCTAGGTGGTCCCATCCATCCTATGGCTTGAATACTACGTATATGTCTCAGACCTCTAGATTCCTCTCTAGCCTTGGCCTTTCCCCCGAACTCTAGGCTCATATCCAGTTGTCATTCCTGCCTAACATGACCCAAAGGACTATTGATCCTCCCTCCTGCGTCAGACCTGCCCTCATGGTCTTCCCTAAGGGACATGGCAATGTCATTTAGTTAGTTGCTGCTGCCAAAAACCGAGGAGACACCCTTGATTCCTCACTTTCTCTAGCTCCCTATGGCCAGTCATTCCATCAGCAGTTCCTGTCGGCTCTGTCTTCCAAAGATGTCCTGAAGGCTCCTCTTTCGAGCGCCCTAGACCAAGCCACCTCCATCTCCTGCCCAGGCCCGTGAATTAACTTTCTAACTTACCCCTTGGCTTCCGTTACAGTTCATTTGCCACAGACACCACAGCCAAATGGAACCTTTGGAAATGTAAATTAGTTCTATCTCTCTTGAGCTTTAAACGCCAAAGGCTTCCCCCTCCCACTTACAGTAAAATCCCACTCCAAAGCCGGACAGGCCGGCCCCTGCCTCTCTCTCTCCCTTCCAGCATTCCAGTCATACTTTCTGTTTTCGAACATGCCAAGTTCATTTCCACCTTAGGGCCTTTTGGGGATCATTTCCTTTGTCTGAAACCCGTTCTGTCATATCTTTGCACGACTGAGTTCAGGTCTCAGCCTAAGTGTGCCCTCTGAGAAGTCCTCCCTCACCACCCGATCTAAAAGAGCCTGCTTTGTTTTTAGTACAGCATCTGTCACTACCTGATAGCCTCTTGTTGGCTTGCTATCCGTCTCCCCCACCAGCTGGCATGTTAGCTCCTTGAGAGACGAGGATCTCTTCTGTTTGCTCACCAACATATCCCCAGTGACCGGTCGTAGCACATAGGAGACACTCAGTAAATGCTAAGTGAGTGAGGGAGTGTGTGAGTGAATGAATGGATGAAGGAACTTTGTCTTTTTCTCAACCACTTGCCTTCCTTCCAGGTCATCTTACTATATATGGTCTTTGGCTTTCAGATTGGTCAAGCCCAGCATGCCAGCAGCTCTCAGGAATAACACAGACCTGTGCCACCAAATCCCTGGGAATGGTAGGGAAAACAGGAGGGCTATCTGGAGGAGGGCGGGACTCTGAAGGTTATCGGGCCGCCAGCCTGGGGAGCACTCAGAGTTCAGTCTGGCCCTTCTGTCTGGACTCTGCAGGGCTGCCTGGTCCGGGGCTTCCCTCTCTGTCTTTCTGAGGATGGTAGCAGCTTGTATGTGGATGCCCCACCCCCTCTTAGTCTCTTATTTCCCCTCTGGGGGGATAGTTTTTCTTTTTCCCTTGTGAAGGTGTCGTTGGCCGCAGGGAGAACAGATTCGCAGTGAGGCTTTGCCTACCCCATGACCCTGAGTATGGAATAACACTTCTCTTTTTTAGGATAAGGTGGCTTACTTCTCCTACCCATTCACATTTGAGGCCTCCTTCCTCCACGAAGACGAATCTGCTGGTGAGTAGCTCAGCAGGTCCTGGGCCCGGGCTCTCCTCTGGTGGCGCCCTCTCTTGGGGAAGGCCTCCTGTGACCTGGCTGCTTCTCTCACTTCTCCCAGATGCTGTCCCGGAGTGGCCTGTGCTCTACTGTGAGGTCCTCTCGCTGGACTCCTGGCAGAGGTACCGTGTGGAAGGCTACGGCGCTGTGGTGCTGCCCACCGCCCCAGGTGACGTCCCGTCCCTGCCCTCCATGTGGCCCCCGTGCCCTAGCTCCCTCTAGGAATGAGACTAACGCTTCTAAAGCATTCGGGATCATTAGGAATTAGGAGCACTTAACTCGCCAGGTCCCTTGCTCCATGAGAGACAGCTGAGTGAGGTTGCAGCTGACTCGGAAGCCGAGCAGCCTGGGCGTCTACTCCTACTCCGAGCTCCCCTGTTTCGACTTGCGGCCTTGAGGGAGAAGCTCAGGCGGGGTGGGCTCTTGGCATCGTGGATTGAATGGATCAGCATTTGTTTTGAAATAAGAGCTGCCGTCTCCTGTTGGGTGCCGGGCATTGTGCTAAGTGCTTCTCATTTGATTCCACCAGCCACTCCGAGACGTAGGCGTTACTGTTGCCATTTTGCTAGTGAGGGGAATGGGGCTCAGAGGGGTTAAGAAACTTGTCCTGGGTACACGGGTCATAACTGGCAGAGCTGAGATGTGAATTTCTAGCTGACTGATTTCCAAACAGGGGCCCTAGACCTCCAGGATCCCCTCCGCAGAGGTCAGGTCGTCCCCAGACAAGGTGTTTCAGTAGTGGCTAGGCCTGTGTCATTGCTGGGAGTTAGTGAGAGACCACATGCCCTTTCTGGCTGAGGCCCCACTCTCCTCTTTCGTCACAGGCTCGCACACCCTGACAGTCCCCACGTGGAGGCCCATGGAGCTTGGCACGGAGGCTGAGCTGAGGAGGTTTTTCATTGGCGGCTCTCTGGAACTGGAGGACCTCTCCTATGTGCGGATACCAGGAACCTTCAAGGTGCCTTTTGTCTCTGGGCAGACTTCATGCTGGGAGCTTAGGTTCCTGTCTCTTCTGGAGAAGGTGGGGTCAGGGTTATGGCCCCTTAGTTGCTTCATTATTACTTAGTCCCTTCCTTTCTGTGGCTTCAGCTGGAGGTCATGGCCACATCTCGAGCCAGGTACAAACATCTACGCTGCTATCCTAGGAGATCTCGGGAAATGAGCATACTTAGAGATTGCCCTGGTCCCGTCAGAGTTACCGGCCCCTCCTTCCAGCCTATCACCGAGGCTTTAGTCATCAAAGGCGGGGAGGATTGGCAGGCCACTTGTCAGACTGCTTATTCTCAACTGGGTTGGGGCATCCCCTGATTTACAGTTGGGAGCCCCACATTAGCCTTGAGGTGATGGAGTCTGGGTGCTGGAATGAGATTTCCCCCAGCAGATCTGTTCTCCGAGAATGGGAGTAAGAATGGGGGTGAGGTCCGCATGGTGCCTGGGGTCTAGAACCCACAGAAGCCTGACGCGGTCTTAACTGCACGCCCCAGGGGGAGCGTCTGAGCCGCTTTGGGTTCCGCACCGAGACCACGGGCTGCATCACCTTCCGCTTGCACTGTCTGCAGCAGTCCAGGTGAGTGACCCCGGCCCTCGGCGTCGGGAGCCTTACCCCTGAGGGCTGAACAGCAGCTGTGGCCATGTGCTGGGCTTCTGCGCAGGGCCTTCATGGAGTCAAGTTCCCTCCGGAAAAGGATGCAGAGCGTGCTGGACCGTCTGGAAGGGTTCAGCCAGCAGAGTTCCGTTCACAATGTGCTGGGTAGGTTTCCCTCCCCCGGCCGCCCCTTATCAGCATGAGCCCCACTCCTCCCCACACCACAGTGGCTGACCACTGCATTTGCTCCCCTTGCAGACGCCTTCCGTCGTGCCCGGCGCCGCATGCAGGAGGCCCGAGAAAGCCTTCCCCAGGACCTGGTGAGCCCCTCCGGGACCATGGTTTCCTAGCTCACGGCGGCCCTGGCCCCGCCCCCCACCCCACGCCGTGCAAGAGGACAAGATGGGTGATGTGTGAGGCTGGTGCTGTCCGCCTCTTCATCTTTCTCTCCAGTGACCCCACTGGCCTGCCGAGAACCAGAAGAGCTGAGAAAGTCCGGGCCAGCCCCTCTGCCTGGTCTTCGGCAGGGCCTCCCCCCTCTGGGTAGCAGTACAGCTGGACACCCTGCGGTCCCCCTCTGCATGTTTCCGTTACTGCGAGTGGCTCTCATGACAGGGCAGGCTTGTAGGGTTAGCCCAGTGTGGGGTGACCCCACCGTTAGTTCTGTCCTCAACACGGCCTCTTTTCTGGCTTGTCTCACTGTCTTGAGAGCAGAGAGCTGCAGGTGCCTCCTGCTTCACAGCCTTCGCTACAAATGGAGGCTTAAGAAAGGAAGAGGAGAGAGATCTTGAATGCCTGGCCTGGGAGCCTCAGCCTCCTCTTTCCAGGGTAGCCTCGTCCTGCCGCTTGGGGCTTGTTGTGTTTGAGATATGAGTAAATGAAGGCTGAAGGCAGTGCCCAGTCCTTTCTGCTAGCCAGGTAGTGTCTTTTATTGTATTTTTGGTACATAAAAACTTTTTGTCCTGCCTGACGTGTCAGCTGTTTTTCTGCTCAGGTTGCTGGCATGGCCAGGGTATTCTCCCGAACCTTCCACTTTTCTGCCCTTTCCCACCCCAGAGTGTCTGGAGGCAGCCTGCAAGAGAGGCGTAGGGGTTATTGCCAGTGTGGTCCTGGCAGTGCTCCTCTAAACGTTTGGAGCAAAGTTTGGGACTGAGGTTATGCCCTCCCCAGCCTGACGCAGAAACCAGCTCTTGCCCTCAGTGGACTTTTATTGGTACAAGCAGAGCTCACTGCCTGGTCTGCAGGCTCCAGCAGAGGATGGTGGGGCGGCTGGGGCTGGGTGTGGCATAGGCTGCAGTCATGCGTGGGGGATGGGGACAGGCTGGGAAATAGAAAAAAAGAGGCCGGAGACCATGCAGATGACTCTTCTTGCCTGGGCCTCAAGACCTCCTTGCACCCGGAGCCGATGTCTGACCTAAGACCTAGGAGGCTCCCAAGGTGGGAGGGTTCACTGCTGCCAGGAACCCCGGCTGGCACTCCCAGCCACAGAACCAGCAATGAGCCAGAGCCAGCAAAAGCGTCAGCAGATGTGGTTGCTCCAGGGGAGGGGGCAGCCTCGTGGTCTTCCCCAGGTTCTCTTGTGTCTGAGGCCAGAGGCTTGGAATGGGCTCCTGTGGAAGCAGCACATGTGGGCAAGTGAGGAACTTTCTGGGTGTCCAGGCACGGAGCTGTGTTAGGGTGCTGATGGTGAAACTGAGGCTTCCTAATTGCCCCCCAAAGTCCTAGGCCTTGGATCAGCTGTCCGTCCAGACGCTAGCAGACCCGGAGGCCAGTAGGGAGGACTACCCTGCTTCTTGTGACAGGTCTGGTAGTCTCTGCTTAGAGGTCTAAAAGGACTCAGCCATCTGGTCTGGGAAGGATGTGGGAGCAGGGCCTCCCCTTACCTGTAGAGGCCTCATCTGCCTCGCCAGGCTGACAGGCTCAGCCTGGGGATGCGGGTGCAGCTCACGAAGTCCTGCGGGTACGTGTTGGCCCTGAAGATGTCCCTCGAAACGGTGGTAATGCCGGTATTGTCACACACAATCCGAGACAAGGAAATGTGGCGCAGGGCCTCGCGCTGCCTCTTGGTGAAGACACCCCGCTTTTCCCACCAGAACCTACCGAGACAAGCCGAGAGATGGGGGGGAAGGTGAGGGAGGAATGAACACAACGAGACCCTGTGGTACGCCAGGTTCTTCACGGTATTTCATTCCGTTCTCCAGAGTTCCTGCAAAATAGGTATTATTCCCCTTCATAAATGAAGAAACAGGTTCAGCAGTCAAGGCAATTGCTCAGTATTAAGTGCACAGTAATTTAAGTGGCCAGGGCCACCGAGTGAACCTCGGTAAATGCCAAATCCAAATGAGGAGTCAGGTCTTAAACCATAAGCTTTATTGGAAGGAAACCAGATTTAGCCCTTTCTGCCCATGTTTCCTGGGACCCACTAGCAACAGCTCAGGCAGCATCAGACTTGCCCGGCCCACGGTCTCTCTCACTCTGACAAAGCTCTCCACAGAAGAGCCTCCTGGTCTCAGACCCTGTGAACTTGGAAGAAACGAATCAAAAAGGGCAGTTTCCCCCTTGCTGAGTCTTGACATGCCAGCGCTTTTCTGCCCTGCCTCTGGGGCTGGTCTCTTTAGGGGAAGGTCCCTTACCTGTCACCATTTCGGGCTCTCCTGAACTGGTTTTCAAAAAGACAAGCCAGAAGAGGCCCCACTCGGGCCCCTGGCAAAAGAGGCTCTGCGATGGCCCCAATCCAGATGTCAATGTTGTTAGGTGTACCGTACAGATTCAGGAACTTCCTCGCCAAACCCTGGTTTCGCAGCACCTGGCTGAGCTGTGCCAGATTCTGGGGCTGGGAGAGCCCACAGAAGCGCCTCCAGGCATTGTACCCTGTAGGGAAAGGGGGCGGAGGCGGTTCAGTCTTACCTTGCTGACTTCCCCTTAGCTTCTGCTGCTCCACAGTTTCTCCCGAGAGAGCTCTGTGGTCAGGAAATGTCGGGCAGAACAAGATCCCTGCTGACAGAAGAGGCCGAACCTTCCAAGGATCAAACCACTGCCCTTTAGTTTTCAAAGTGAGTAGACAACCATGCTTTGCGTGCATCAAACTGAGGAGTGTGTCCTAGTGTAACACCTAATACCACAAGGATATTATTATTGGGCTCAAGTGCATCAATTATGTACAAATAAGATGGACCCAGAACATAAAAGACTCTTACGCGGGTTTAGAGAAGGAAGGAATGAACAAATACATAGGTGAACAAACCAACAAATGAAGAGCATGGTTAAAGTTTACTCAGAAAAGGACCACATGCTGTATGATTCCATTTACATGAAAGGTCCAGAATAGGCAACTATGTAGAGACAGAAAGATCAGTGATTGTCAAGGGCACAAGGAGTGACTGTTATTGTAAGGTTTCTTTCGTGAGTGCTAAAAATGTTCTGACATTAGCAATGGTGATCAGTGGGCCAAAGACCTTAACAGACCGAAAAAAAAAAAAAAAGAGATCAATGCACAACTCTAAATATACTAGTCATTGAATCATATACTTCATATGGGTGAATTTTATGATAGACAAATTATATCCCAATAAAGCCATTTGAAAAATTTTTTCCACCTACAATTTCTCTGCTATTAGGATCCCACACCAGGACCAAGCCAGATGATGGGGCAGGGACCATCAAGGTAGGAGATGGATTTGCCCTAACCTTGAAGAACCACCTGCCCCATATTGTCCATTGAACTACACCTCACCAACACCATCTTCCAGCTGAGCAAAGGAAAACGATACAGTGCTTTACCTCACTAAGCCCTGGTGTGTGATAATCTCTTAGGATCCTCACAACACCTCTGCAAGGCACTTTGTAATCTCCATTATATCAAATGGATATTTGCTGAGCTTGAGCAGCTGTGACTTTCTTAAGGTCACTCCACCAGTAAGTGGAGTTCAAACAAGCTTTTCCAATCCCAAATTTGGTGTTGGACTTGGGAAGGGATTGGAGGAGACTGTCAGAGCTAGTATTCGGACAATATTTCTGTGACAGCTTAGAGGGAAAGGTATGGGGGGTGGGGGGGTTGGCACAGAAGCTCACGGTGTGGCACCTGGGTGGCTGGCAATCTCAGTTGTCCAGCAGGGGGCGCCCGCGGCTCTTTAGTGGTCGGGAGCCCCCAAGCGTGAGGAGGAAAGAAACAGGTTTTTGAGCACCCGCTGGGTTCCTGCCAGGTGCTGTGGTAGGTGCGGTGGAGATTTACCCCACCCCGTTATACACAGCCACGGGTGAGCTGAGGCAGACGGGGCTTCAGGCTGTAGACAGGAACGTAGGGGAGAGGGAGAGGGGACAAGGTGGTGACCATAGCCTTCCCCTAACATTATAGTTTGCACAGGGGGAAGAAAGGAGAAATTCTGAACTTGATTCAAATTTTGCTACTTCCTAGTTATGTGGCCTTGAGAGAATGACCAGATGTCTCTGAGCTAATTTCCTCATCCATAAAAACGGCTGTAATAGTTGCTTCTCAAGGTCATTGGCAGAATGAAATGATTAATAGCCATGAAAATTCCTGGCAAAGTGCCTAAGTTTTCTTCTTTCCTAGGATACATTTTTCTTCTTTCCTAGGATTTTTGTCCTCAGGAAACAGCTGAGGCCGTCTTCAGTTTACTCCACCTGTTCCTACCTCTTGAGCTCTCTACCTTTCTGCACGTAGAGCCAGGAGCCAATTCCTATGTCCCTGGAACTAGAGTCTTCCTCCTTGGAACTCACCAGGGTAGCGGGGAATGGAGCATTTCTTCTCTGCCCTTTGAAACTACTGTTTTCTCCACCTGGAAAGAGCTAATCTGCTTTGTCCACAAGCAGATCGTGTCCAGGTCCTGGCCGTGCTGTGAACCTACAGCTAGAGGCCCTACGGTGGCAGGTGAAGATAGGGCAGGATGGCAAAGGGTGGTCCCAGGGATGCTTTCCTGCATCAAGCTCAGCCTCGCATGCCTCTGAACCTCAGCACACGGGGTAGAGAGTTCCAGCCAGAAAGGATGCACCAAGGGTCTTCTCTGAAACCTGCCCCCCACCCCCAGTAGCATCAGCCCCAGCCAAGCAAAGCCCCCTCACCTGGGAGGCCGTGGTCCCGGCTGCGCTGCATGTTGAGAGCCGCCAGGTCCAGCCCGATCCTTCTCACTTGCTGAAAGAGCCGGTCCCGCAGCTCGTCCACTAACATGGAATCCTGACGGTTCAGCTTGGCAGGGGTAGCCATGAGGCCTCGGATGATGGGGTCGATGCCACCTGGTGGTGGGGAATGTGAGCAGCACAGATTGGATCGGCCTCTGGGGAGCCCCTGGGTCATCACATGATGCCAAGCTAGCTCAGAGCTGGACAAGCCAGTTGCTTATGTTCTGTAATGCTGCCTGGGTAGACTTGAAGCGAGCTGGGGCTGGCAGGGAAAGAAGTCACTCCCACTCCTTAAAGAAGGAGCGGAAGGCGACCTCCTCCCGGGCCCACAAGTCCCCAGTCTGACATGCATCTCCTTCCCTTTGTGAATCCTCTCATCCCTAAGGGCACGGGAGGCCCAGGCCTGAGGGTCTTGGTGCACCTGCCTGGTACTGCCCTGGGGAGATGATTAGCAGTGGCCTGAGCAGCAGCCCGGCCTCCTGGCACTAAGCCTGGCCCCACCCCCACTCCCATCTGCTTTTAAAACCTGGTCACCTTCATGCACGATTCGCCAGGTGGCAAAGAAGCTAGTGCTAAGCGGGACGCGCGAGTTGGGTGCTGAAGCCTGGTACTGGCTGTCCAAGCGGAACATGAAGGGCTGGAGCATGGTGTGGCCAAAGCGGAAGGCCAGGGTGAAGACATTGGCCACACGAGGGTCCACATTGGAGCAATACCCCCCGTAGGGCCCTAGGGTTCTCCTGGCCCGGGCCTTGCCCAGAACCAGGGGCAGAAAGTCTCGGTAGGTGATGATCTACAAGAGAAGATAGGAGGAACATTACCTTAGCAGCTGCCCACCCCATTCCCTTGCCTTTGGACAAAACTTTTGCTTTCTGAAGTGCTGCTCAGACATACCAATTCTTTATTACCATCATGCCCAATGTGGAAATATACATTTCCCGTTGGCTGATGAAGACCGGGGTGACAAGGACAGTGTCACACAGTGAGTTAGTGGCAGAGTTTGGGGTAGAGGTCAGATCTCAGGTACACTCCCCATCACCCAGCCTTAGCTGATTTGAGGCATAGCCTCAAAGGATGTATTAAGGAAAGTGGGAGCCACTCTCTCAAATGGTGTCTCATGCCAGATTGTCTTCTAGGGGATGCTGGGGCCCCGGGCTCCCTACCTGGACCATGGCGCCCACGATCTTCCGGGCCTCCTGGTATAGCTTTTCTCCGGTCCACCGGGGATTCAGACGTTTCAGCTCCGCAGCCAGCCGGTTGTGTTCCCGCATAAAGAGGGTATGCATAGCCGCCAGTTTGGGAGTTTCCGATGATCGGGAGTCACCTTGAAAACCCCAAGTTCAGAGTCACCACAGCTCTTCCCAGAGAAATGTCTTTCTGCTAAGGCAGACAGAGAGCTCTGGGGACTAGAAAGAGGTGGTAGCACTTTGTGACTCGGGCCAAGCCCCGGGCCCTCGCTGGACCTCCATCCCCTCAGCTGTGCTATAAGGCTTCTCACTGACTGCCACCATCCGCCCCCGCATAACGGGTCAGGACAGGGGAGACAGTGGGGTCTTAGATCCCAAAGTTACTGAAATAGGTTCAGGCAAGGTGGGGAAGCACAGAGCAGCTGCTGGTCTTGGGCATGATTCTATTCTACAAGTGACCAGGTCCACAGCTGGTGGAGGGACCCGGATGACTCTAGGAAACCTTGACTTTGGGACTGCGAGCCCACCTGTCCCATGAACTGCATCCATCGGTACATTGTCCACCAAGAGCTAGACCTTTCCCCAGCTGTGGACTTGGGATCAGGCTGCTCTCCCCAGGGAGCCCAGGGGAAAGAGAAAGAGAGAGGGTTGGGCAGAGCCCATTCCTGTAGCCAGAGCTTCTCCTGGAGGCCTGGAAGGAAAGCAAATTCCTGAAGGTGGGCCTTACACGAAGTCACTTGCTGGCTTTGAACGAAACCCTTTTGTATCAGGTCTTATTTAACCTACTCTTCAGTCGACTGCTGGGGGCTGACCTGCCAGGAAGCAGGGGATGCGCGCTGTGCGGTTGGTGAGGAGGCAGGGGTCGTCACGCAGGTTGTCAAAGGGCAGCAGGGCCCGGCCGTTGTCGCTGAAGCGGGTGTTGACAGCCAGCATCCCCAGGAGAGTGGTCTGGTTGCGGAGCCGCAGGGAGAGGGAGACCTCGCTGCCATACACCATGCTGGCGTCCACAAAGGAGGTGAGCGCGTTGAGCTGGTTTCGGATTTTATTCCTGTTTTGGGGGCATGCGGGTGCCGAGCGGAAGAAGGGGATGCAGTCACGCTGGTTCCTGATGCGGGGGTCATTGGGCGGGATCTGAGGTGGAAGAGGAGCCAGTGACCCGGGGGTGCCCTCAAGAGCAAGCTCACTCCTCTGGACCATTCCTCACCTGCTTCAAAACCTTGTTTGAGACTCCCCTCCTCTAGGAAGCCCTCCTCAGCTCACCCAGACTCATGCTGCTCACCAGGTCAATCTGAGCATCCTTAGCACTTTATATCATAGAGTCATGGAAGGCTCCTCATTTTACAGCTGGGGAAACTGAGGCTCAGAGACGGGAAGTGACAGCTCGTTAGCAGGAGAGGTAGGATTAAGACCTAGTTCTCCTGACATTGGGGTCTGTGCTCCTCTCATTCCATTTAATTCTACAGACATCTCCTAAGCACCCTTCTATGCCGGGTGCTTTGGAGACCAACAAAGGTCAGCAAACCCCAGCACAGGTTGCAGGAAGCTGGCATTCAGTGAAAACAGGTGCACACATAGAGAATATAACTCTAAACTGAGGCACTCTTTGCTGTGCTTGATCTAAAAGTCAAAAGCAAAAGGTGTGCTAGGAAAATGTGGGAAGATTCCCCCGGGGAGGTGCCCTTGAACTGGAGCTGGAGGAATGGGTAAGGTTGCCCCACGAATGTCGCCCTACCTGTTAGGGGTGAATGAATGTGGGAGTGTATGCACATGTGTTGCCTGCCCCATATCCCCAGAAAGGCTCTGCTCCCTGGAGTCTGTCTTTCCTTCCCTAGTGTTCCACGTGCTCCTTGCCTCTCAGCCCGAAGGATAGTGCCGTACTCACAACACCATCCCAGGAATTGGTGAGAGCTGCAGGGCTCTTGGACCTCTTCAGGAAGGAGAGAAGGGCAAGAGCTAAGAGTCTCTAAAGGCTCCCAAAAGCAGCAGCCCAGAGGCTTCCCCTGTCGGGATCAGACGCATGGGTCAAGGCTAGTCTCCACTGCTTCCTCCTCTGTGAAGCCTGCACTAAACTGCGGGCAGACTGCCCCGCCCCTGCCCCCACCCCGCAAACGCACAGAACCGGGGGTCTGTGCAGGGCCAGCCTCCTGGCCTTCGTCTGATACTCCAGCACCACAGACAGCTCCTTGAGGAGGCCTCTTTAGTCTTACGGACCCGCCCTGCAGCTCTTGGCCTGGGACCCTGGGGGCCGGTCGGGGTACCTTGATAGGGAAGCAGGGGGGCAGCTGATCGCAGGTCTTCTCGCAGTCCACGCCCGCAGTGAAGGCCACTCTGGCTGGGGACTCAGGGGAGAAGTCCAAGTCGTGGTCAATGAACTGGCCCCACTGCATGAACATAAGGGCCCTGCCCCGGTCGGAGGTCAGCCTCTCTCTGGGGAAGCGCACAATCTGGTTGGAGACAGCTCGGACCTGGTGGGGAGAGAGGTCAGCGTGGGGCATCCCGGGCCAACTCAGCAGATTGCCCCTGCTGGTGTGAACACGGTCTCTCCCCGTCTCCTGCCCTCCCCTCCTCAGCCCTACTTTGTTTCACCCCCTGTGTGGCTGTCATGCCTACAAGGATGGCCTCTGGTGTGGCTCCTGAGGATTTCAGGAGTAGAGAAAGGGAGATGCCTGGTTGGCTGGCTGAGACCCCACCAGCTCTTCCAGAAAGATAAATACATGGAATCGATAGATCAGTTTATAGACTAATGGGTACCTAGATGACAGAAGTGATTGAGAGATGCATGGACCAGTTGGTAGGTGATGGATAATAAATCTAGAGAGAACTGGATAGATAGATGGAAGAAGATTAATGAATAGATGTTGATAGATGAGTAGGTGATTGTCATATTGACATATGAATAGAAAATTGATAAATATGAAATCATTTAGATCAATAGACATAGAATAAGACATACAGATCTTTATATTTAGCTAGATACTTTGATACTAATTCTTGGAGAAAAAACAACACTATAATGGCTTGCATTACTCGATCGCATCCTACGGAGATGTTTATACTAAGGACCTTAGAATTCATACACCAGCAATACGAGGTGGGTTTTACTGCCGTTTTACAGATGAGGAAACTGAGACCCGGCTGTATGACTTGCTTAGAGGCACCTGGCTGGCCAGTGGCTGAGCCTGGCTTCCAGCTGGCTCGGGGCTGTGCTCTTACTGTTTAGAGGTGGTGGAGCAGCCTCCAGACCCTCAGCCCCTACTCACGAGAGGGAGGAGGAAACCATTGCGCCTCCTGTTGGGCGTCCAGCCGTAGGGGAGGGACAGCCTGTCCTCATACTCAGCCGGCAGCCAGCGGGCTAGGGCCTGGTTGGAGGCCCCCAGCAAGGGTCTTCTCCTGCAGCAGAGAGTTGGCTCCAGTCAGCAGGAGTTCTGAGCCTAGAGGATGCTCCATGGGGGGTGACGGGGTGGTGGAGGGAAGGGGGGCACCCTGGGTCAGGTGCGGCCCCCGGCACCCACTTGTTGTTACATCTCCCAGTGATGGTCCGGTACTTGTTGCTGCACTTCTCCTCCTGGTCCTGGAGAGCACAGCCACTGGCCTGGGACAGCAGCCGAAGCTGGGGCTCTGTCAGCACATCTGGGGGTGGGACGGGGGGGCAGGGTCCTGGCTCCTCCTGAGCTGGTCTGTTCCATACCTCCCATCCCTCGACCCTCTTCCCTCCCAACAGCCCGGGCTGTGTACCCTGCCTCCCCAGGCCACAGCAGGCCCTGGGGCTCAGTGTGGAGCACAGTACCAGTGACATTGAAGGAACTGGATCCCTGGAGCTGTAACCTCCCCTCCAGCAGCTCCAAGGCCACATGCATATAATCGGCAGCCCGGACCACTGTCCGGGTGGCTGCCAACGGTTGTTTGAAGTAGGACAGGAGGTCCATGGGGCTGGCCAGGCCACTGCGGAGGCGCTCCCTGACGCTGCAGGAAGAGAGCAAGAGCTGGAGAAAGGAAGCAGAGCCCCCCAGAAGAGCCCTCCAGCAGAGCCCCAGCCCAGTGGTGGACAGCCAGGGCCGTGTGAACGGACAGGACGGATGGAAGGGAGGCTCTCTACCAACATGGCACTGCCCCAGGGTGGCCGGGGGCAGGGTGATGGCTGACATGACTGTGGCTGAAACCCACCCACCTCATCGACCCTTCCAGACCCACCTCCTCTGAGTCTGATTGTAGGCAGTATCCACCAGCAACTTGGCCTCCGTTATGCAGTCCCGAAGGACCGAGGTCTCCACTGTCATGGGGGAGGCTGTTCAGAGGGAAGGGGACTCAGTGTCCAGGGGAGCCACGGGCTCCCCCAGACCCAGACACCGCCCCCTCCATTGCCCTCCTCCTCGGCTGTCCAAAGGGATATTACCTGGGCCGGTGCCCTCACATGGCGGGGCCAGGATGAGTGTGGCTAGGACCCCAGCCAGGGCCAGGAACAGCTTCATCTCTGCAGTGAGGCCCCTGGCCGCAGTGGGGCAAGGGATCGACACCCACATCCTGCACACAGGTGGGCCCCCTGCACCCCTCTCACCTGGAGGTCCCCAAGCTGACCTCTCACCTCCTCTTTTCTGTAAGTAGCTGGGAGGAGACTTTTATATCCTTTCCGAGGGTGAGGGAGGGGAAGTCCAGCCTCCTGAGGTGGGGCCCTGGAACTTCCCTCTCATTTTCAGGGGAGTCATGAGACTGAAGCATCCCACCCCCCACCCTCTTCGCTACTGAGTTCATGGATGTATTTCCCCCGAGGCTCAGGGCAGTGCCTGGAACACAGGTATTGCTCAGTGAGTATTTGCTGGAAGATTGAGGAACAGTGTGCCTCAGAAGACGGGGCCTGGTCCTGCCACTAACTAGCTGTATGGTCTTGGGCAAGGCACTTTCTCTCTCCAGGCCTCAGTTCCCACATCCCTAAAATGGGACTTGGACCAGACGGTTGGAAAGGCTCCTCTCCTCCCACTAACTGGGCAGAAACTGGGTCTGCCTTACTCTTCTATCTCCCCAGACACCTCAGCTCAAGGCCAGGTGTTCAGTAGGTGCTCAATAAATGTTTATTGAGTGCACGAATGATGTCAGGTCAGTGATTTGGCCTCTCCCCCTTGCTCCCTTTCTTTGCCAGCTCTCTCCAAGATGCGGGAGAGGACGAGGCGATGGCTGAAGCAGGGCTGAGCCGGGAAAATGAAGGGGCTGCATCAGGGGGCCACTGGGGATCCAGTGAGATGTCACAGGGAAAGCGCCCGCAGAGCGATGGGCCTGTGGGCCTTGGCTCCGCCCCATCCTATCCCACCCGCAGAGCAGGTGCCGGCTCACCCCACCCCGTCCCATCCCACCCCCGGCGCCCCACAGCCTGCCTGTCCTTGCTCCAGCTCCGGGGCCATCCCTCCCTCAGTGCCCAGCGCACCCGCTCTGAGCCCCCGTGTCCCCCGCCCTCCGCAGCCCCCGCTTCCCACCCCAGCGCCCCCCCCCCCCGCGGCAGCCGTTGCCCTTGGGACACCCCTTCAGCAATGTCTTTCACAAGCTCCAGTTGAGGGCCTGGGCCCTACTGATCTTATCTCCCTTTCTTCAGCAGGTGCCCCTCTGCTGTGACAAGGCAGCCTAGAAGGAAAGCCACTGTGTCTGGCTAAGAGCGCTCGGAGTGCCTGTTGCTGACCCCCTGCATGGCCTGGGGTAAAGCACACTGCTCCTTGGGCCTCAGCTTCCTTGCCTGTGAGAGGGGACAGTGAGCCTCGGGAAGGAGAGATGCTGAAGATCGGAGAGTGCTCCTCAAATGCGCCTCACCGCCCCCCACCCGCAGGGGGTCAGCAGCCGCAGGAGACTGGCAGCCAGGGTGGGCGGAGGTAGCCCAGGTTGCCCTGTCTCCAGGATCCCCCCTAAAGAGGACTTGGAGTGAGTTCCGCTCTCCCCCCAGAGAGGACTCTAATTCTTGAGCAGTTGTGAGTTGTCCCAGGGTCTGCCATAGCCGTGGGCTGCCGTGGGTTCCTGGAGAAGCTCAGGACAGAACCTGCACTCTAGACCCAGCCCTGCCATGTTGGCGGGTCTCTGGGGGATTTGGCCCATTGACTGCTGGGGGTGGTGATGAGACGCAAGCAGATGGGAGGGGACCACCGAGGGGCCCTGTACAAGCAGTCGGTAGAGGGCAGGTTCCCAGGGGGCACGGCCAGGGCTGGGCTGGCAGGCAGACGTTCAGACAAGGAGACCAAAGGTAGTCTACTCTGGGGTTCTCCTGCCCCTTCGGCTTGCTTCCTGCCACCCTCCGGCAGGACCCTGCCTCTAAGCTCCAGGCAACCAACCCTCCATGGACGACTGCCCCCACACCCCTGCCCTCTGCTTCCAGGCCTCTCTGACTCTGCAGGGAGGCTCCCTCTGAGGACCACAGCACTGCGCACTTAGGAGCTCACTGACCATCATGCACTTGGACCAGCTGCTCAACCCCCGAGCCGGCTTCTTCACTGTCAAATGGAGGTCATTGCTATGTCTACCCTATAGGAATCTGTATAAAATGCCACCACAGTGCCTGGCACTCAGCAGGTGCTCAGTATTGCTGAGTAGGCCTTGTTGTTCGGCCTCCACGTCGCTTCCTTTATCAAGCTCACTCCAGGCTGTCCCACAAGGGGAGTGACTACCCTTAGGGTGAAGGCAGGAGGCAGTGAATATAAGGGCGTTGTGGCCCATCCAGGCCAGGGCACCTGGAAGGAAGGGAAGAGAGGGAGGGAGGGAGGGTGGCGGGCCTCAGGTTTGTTCAGATGCTGGCTCTCTGGGCCCTCCTCCTCCTGTCAGTCGGCATTCCAGCTGCCAGGGCTGGAGCCACGGGAAACCCAGGGGACTGACAGTGATGGAGGGAGAAGCCCTCCAGGGGGTCCCCACCTTGGGGACCTGCACCCTTCTCCTGCTGTGACCTTCACTGGGAAGCAGGCTGGGCCCCGTGGGGTCCTTGCCAGGTCACACAGTGGTTTGCTTTGACGTGTGCTGTTTTCTGCGGTCAGGGCGGAACACACCCGGAGACCAGAAGAGGGCTATGGGCTGGGGCCAGGAGCCTCGCATATTCCCCTCAGGGGCTTTCACGATGCCCACCAGGACCTCACGGGAGGGATTTTAGATTCTCCTTGGGGCTAAGTGTTGCCCAGGGGCAACCTAGAGTATCTGATACTGGGAGCAGACGGTTTTTTGATAGCCTCCCCTTTACATAACAAAATTATTTCCAGTAATACTCATTCAATGAAACAAGTGATGATAATGGTCAGAAAAGAAATGTGTGGATGTTCTTGTATTAAACTTTGTACGTGGAATCATACCAGTAAAGAAATAAAAATAAAATATTAAAATATAAAAAAGGAAAAGAGTATTGGATTAACACTTTTTAATTATGTGACTGTGTTTTAAATAAAGGGGAAAAACTACCCACAGATTGGTGGTTTTAATATAATAGTTAATATATTATTACAGATTGTTTTCTCGATTTGTTTTTTAGTTTTAAAATAAACAACTTGAAATTTTAAAACAAGAATCAATTTCAACGGTAAAGATATTCACATTCAGTAAACTATTCATGTATGAAGTAAAATTCGCACTTTAAAATCATTGTACTTTGCAGTTTACACTGCTTCACTGTTTCAAATTTTAAACACAAATTATAACTCCAGATGGTCACAGAAAATGACAGAATTAAAGGAACTCAAGTTCTGCCTCTTTATCTTTGCAATCACCGTGTTCTCACTGTTGTATCAAACCCACTATTTAAAAGCAAGAATATGCAGCGCAAGCGGGCGGGATGGAAGGCGCCAAGTGCAGCCAAAGTAACACCATGACTCTGAACCGCCCAGATGAATGCACGCATGCAGCCCAGGGAACCACGCAGAGCGAGAATTCTCCCGCATGACTTCCAGGGAGAATACAGTGCGATTAAAGGATAAGTAATAAGGATGCATTCATTTGAAGCTTACGCATATTATTATTAAAGCAACAGTAATTGCAGCAATTGTTTAGAATCGAGACCGACAGAAGACGTCTTTAGGGCGCAGTGTTTATCACTGACACTGCCTAGCATCGCCTAAGTGGGGCGATCATTAGGAGCAGTCCGACCCTTTGTGTTATTAGGACTCTTACATTTCTTACAGACAGTGCACCCCTTCTTTTCTGCATGGAGGTGACCACGTCCTCTGTCCTGTCCTTGGTACTGGTGCTTTGCCCCTTCCACTTGTCCTTGATAAAAGACAAGTCAGGAGGCTTTCAAGTCCCTCCTCACACACTCCAACTTCGGGTGCCTGGGAGAGGGCGAAGGGGGAGCAGGGGCTCTGAGCACCTGGAGCTGGGGATAGAGCTACTTATGGGCTTCCAGGCCCCGCAGGACCTCTCCAGCCTCCACTCACCCCTCCCCACCTGCTCACCACACCCCAGCCTTGATTTCCCTGATGCTTTCTGGAAGCACTATGTTCTCCCTCACCTCCAGGTCCTTGTAATGTTCCCTTTGCCCAACGAACTTCTACTCAACTGCACAACCCATCTGAGAAAATCACCCCCTCCAGGAAGTTTTCCTTCATCCCTTTCCTGTTCACCCCCCAACACAGTCTGACTTATATCAGCAGATGCTTTTCTTAGCACATAACAGGCTGTACGGAAGGCACACTGTCACCATGTCCATCTCCTGGGCTGGGCCCTGAGTTCTTTGGGGACCCCAGGCCTGATCTTGTTTACAGCTGTGTATCTAGCACCTTGCACTGGCCAGGCCCACGGCCAGTGCTCAGAAATGTTTGTGGAACATGAGTGAACCGTGCTGTGTCCCGGCTTAACTCCATGAGTCTGCATACCCTCTTCCACCCTGGGAAGGAGGACATGTCCCTCCCTCCCCACCCCATTGGGATCCCTTCTTCCTTCTCCAGGTGGCAGTCTGGCACTCCCAGGATCCTGACCCTGATAGGCTGGGTAGGCAGGGTGCGGCAGGGGTTGGGGAACCACCATGGTGATGATGTAGAGCCTTGAGGTGGGCACTGGGTGGGCCCCATGACTATCCCCAGTGTAAGGCTGAGAGGCCAGGAGCCTGCGCTGGGGGCAGTTGGAGTGGATACTGACTGAGGGATGTGAAGACGACAGTCAGCTGAGCATGGGGGTCACTTGCCAAGGACATCAGAGTGGGATGCCCCCCCAGGGTTGGGTGTTTGGGAAGCTTGGCTCCCTGCGTGGGTGACTTCTTCCCTCCATATGTGGAGTCCAGAACTCGCTGCTGGGGATGCGCCAGGCTCTTTCCAGGCTGTGGTCCGCTCGGACCTCAGAGGCTGGGGAGCCGTGCAGGAGAGCTCTTCTCTGAAAGGGAAATGGGCAAAATGAGAGTCCAAGACTGAGCCACACAGGAGGGAAGGATTTGTTTGAGACCCACCAAAAAGACAGCCTGGGGTGACGGGAGGAGATGAGGCTGGAGGAGACTGGGAATAAGGGGGCCAGAGCAAGGGTAGAGGTATCCTGTGGGTCAGCCCCTCAACTGCTCTCCCTCCCCCCTGGTGGCCATGGGAGTATGAGGCCTGGGGGGACTTGGCACCACTGGTCAGAAGCATTCTGTCCCCTCTGCAGACTCGTCTTAGCCCTCCATACAGCCTCTCCTAAGGAAAGGAGCCCCTGGGCTCACAGCGTCAGGTTCCTGCCCCCTTTCCCCCGCCTCCTAGAGCCCCATCTCCTCTCTCTATTCCTTGCCCTCTAAACCCACTGGCTTTCAGCTCCTACAACAGGCCTGTGTCCACCTACTGTGCGTTTCAACCATAAAGGCCCTTCTCCTTTTGGGCCTGGCGTCTCCTACTGACCCTCCAGGATCCTCCAGGGAACCTCGCCTGCCCCAGCCTCACCGGCCAGGACTCAGATGGCTGGGTTTTCCTGTTTCCTGCTCTTATAGTTCCTTTCATAAAACTTAACATCGTTGTAACTATATATGTATTTTTGTGGTTGGATCTGATGAAGCGCCAACTCCCTACAGGTCTGTATGTGCCTCTTTTTTTTTTTTTTTTTAAGATTTTATTTATTTATTTGAGAGAGAGAGAATGAGAGAGAGAGAAAGCACATGAGAGGGGGAAGGGTCAGAGGAAGAAGCAGACTCCCTGACAAGCAGGGAGCCTGATGCGGGACTCGATCCCTGGACTCCAAGATCATGACCTGAGCCGAAGGCAGTCGCTTAACCAACTGAGCCACCCAGGCGCCCCCTGTAGGTGCCTCTTCTATTGCTCACTGTAGCCACAGCTCCGACTGCAATGCCGTAAGGCCTTACCAAGGATTTGTGGAATGGCGGCATATCTGCTGTCGCCTCGCCGGTCCCAGCTCTTGGGCCAGGGAATGGATCTGTGCCTTTTCATCGTGGAGGACCTGGTGCCCCTGGTCAGCGGCCCTGATCCCCCGGGGTTGGGCCAGCTCTGGCTTGGTGGATGCTGTTGTAGGCCTGGCCCTGGCAGGTTGAGGCCCAGGCCCTGGACCACAAGGGAGCTTTCCCTCCCTGGCTTCTTTTAGCCGCAGTACCCTAGAACCTTCCTGTCCCCCCTCCCCTGGCCATCTCGAAACCTCAAGATTCTGCAACCACTTTCATAAGAACCGTCCTCCAGCCTCGGTGGAACTGCTGGCCACAGGCCTGATTGGATCTCTTTATCTGCTCAGCTCCAACGGCCCCCATGGAGACAGCAGGGGCCCGCTGAGCCTGCTCCTGTTCCCGGGGGTTTCTGGGAATGGGGTCCTTGGCCCTATTCTCATGATAAGAACACTGAGTCTGCTGGGGAGCAGGGGCTTGGCTCAAACTGCAGTGACTCCACACCGTGCCCGAGGCCAGGGCAGGCCAGGAGTGTGTACATGTCTGTGCACCAGAGCTGACGACTCTCCTGAGCAAGGCTGGAAAAAACGTTAACTGTGGGGCCTCGGAGAGCTGGCCTGGAAGTCCAGCACCACACTGGCTCTGTGACCTTGAGTAAGGGCTTGACCTCTCTGATCTGCTAGTCAGCAAGGAGGGGGAATGTTCAGAAGGCAGGAGCAATCCCTGGTGAGCACTCGAGAGATGCGCGGGTCCAGACTGGGGGGTCCCCTGAGGGCAAGCACCCCTCCCTTCTCCCCCTTCCTGCCTGGGCATTCTGTGGGAGCCGGACCTCGCCTCCTCTGTCGGACTGGCCGCTCCCAGGGGCAGGGACCGGGGGCAGGGGAAGGTTTATGGGTTTGCAGACCAAGCAGCAATATAGTGAGTGAGAGGGGCTCAGTGGGGCGCAGGACCCACAGGGCACTGCTGCTTGTGGGGTAACTGAGGCCAAGCAGGACCCGTTCCAGAGGGAGCCCGCCAGCCGGCTCAACGGGATTTATTGTCCTTGTCCTTTGCCAGCCTGGACTCTGTGCTTTACTCTGCTCACCTGTGTCCTCGCCGCAACCCTATGAGGCAGGGGCTGCCCCCCTGAGACCTTGGTTTTATTGTTGAGGTAGAGTGAAAACTTGTCATGGTCTTGGAGTCAGGGAGGGGATCTCCACCTGGGTCCTACTCGACAAGCTGCCTCCTTCTCCCCCAAGCTCCCAAGGGTACAGATGGGACAGACTGGGAAGGTGACCTGGGCTTGAGCACACAAAGGCAGGCCTGGTGGCCTCTGAGTAGGACTTAGGGCAGTCTGACAGGCCACCCTGGCGGTACTGTCTAGGCTCCCTGCTGGGAGAGGCTGCTGTGGTGGCTGCCCCAGCTTGGGGCGGGGGGTGGGGGAATGGAAGCCACTCTGGGGCAAGGGGGGACAGGGAGGAGCACAGGAAGGGGTAAGGGTTGGGCCCCAGAGCCTGACCTCAGCCCCCTTGGCCTCACACTCTGAATAAAATCCTCAGTCTCTCCACAAGAAAGGGCCCACACTGATCTGTCTTTGCATCCTGGCAACTCAATATATCTAGAAAGAATAAATGCCTGAAGGCTGTAGAAATTTAGACACCCTGTTGAACAAATAGTCTCTTGCCTGGGACACTTAGAATTTAGGAGTTTTAAAAATGCAAACAATGACTTGAGTGGTGCCTGGCTGGCTCAGTGGTAGAGCGGCCAACTCTTGACCTCGGGGTTGTGAGTTCAAGCCCCATGCTGGTGTAGAGACTATTAAAAAAAAAAAAAAGATAAAAAAAGTGCAAACAAGGACCTGAAAGATTGTGCAGCTCTTAGCCCTACCCTCCCGGTCACAGCCTCCCCAGCATCTCTGGTGGGGGTGATGAGCTTGGGGGTGGCCCCAGCCCCGCCCCTGCACACGAAGTGGCTGGACCCAGCGCCCTGCCTACGGGGCAGAAAGCCTCCTAGCCGGGCCCTTTGTGCTAGGTGAGGGTCGCTCGCTCTCTCTTTACTCTTCCTGTCCGACCCCCACAGTGCAGTCTTCTGGTGCTGTCATGGAAAGAGTGAGGCTCCTCCCCTCAGGGCACAGTAGCCAAGCATGAAGGTGTTACTATTTGATGCCTCCTTCAGCCCTCAGAGCCTGAGTGGGCTCTTCTGAGTCTGCCACTGGTGTTGGGCTCGGCAAGGACAGGACTTGGCTTTTGTTATATGCATCTGGGCAGCGATGACAGTTCTGAATGCAATCGGGCCTTGTGGCCTCCAATACACAATGGGCAGTGGGAATAGTCCAGAAGAGATGGAGCCACATGCTCCCTCAATTCTCCTCCTGACACAGCCCTGCCGCTGAGCGCTTGTTGGGTTGGTGGATACACTCCAGAAAGAGAAGGTCAGAGAGGTCTGTTGTCAAGGACCAATATTTACAATAGTATTGGTTCCTTTATTCTTTCAACAAATACTTGTGGAGAGCCTTCACATTCTAGGTCCTGTGCAAGGCACTGGGGTTATGGGGGTGAGGCATCTAACAGGCATCTCACAGAGGAGAGACATGAAACAAACATTGCCCCCTGCAGGTCTGAGGGAGGAAAAGCCCTAGGTATATCCCATGTAAATGGGAAAGTGTACTCCTATATCCTCGTGTTAGGAGACTTGCCCAAGGCAACAGCTAGTTAATGCAAGAACTTGAACTTGAATCCAGGTCTTTTTTCTCCACGTCAAATTTTTTTTTTAAAGATTTTATTTATTTATTTGTGAGAGAGAGAATGAGAGACAGAGAGCACGAGACGGAGGTGGGTCAGAGGGAGAAGCAGACTCCCCGCTGAGCAGGGAGCCCGATGCGGGACTCGATCCCAGGACTCCAGGATCATGACCTGAGCCGAAGGCAGTCGCTTAACTGACTGAGCCACCCAGGCGCCCCTCCGTGTCAAATTTTTAACCCCCTATACCAGGTCTGACCTCTATAACTCATTCTTTGCCCGGTAACCAACATGTCCTTTTTAAAGTATAAATTAGATCATGCTACCACCCCAACCTCCATTCATGCCTTCCAAAGAGTCATTGCATTTAGAATAAAATTCAAACTCTCTCCTCAACCGGCTCTTATCTACATATCCGTAGTACTTAAAAATATATCCACAAATTCTTTGACACTCCTCATCCAAAAGATGGAGTTTAATTCCCTCCTTTGAATGTGGGCTGCACTTGGTGGCTCACTTCTAAGAGAATGCAGTAGAAGCAGATGCTCTGTGACTTCTGAGAACAAGTGGTAGCAAGGTTACAACGTCCACCTGGCTCTCTGTCCCGAGACACGTGTCCTCGGAACTAGGCTACCATGTTGTGTTAGACCAGTCAGCTGCCCCACCTAGCTACCTAGCCGACACCAACATCAACAGCCAGACATGTTGCTTCTTGCCTCGCCCTTGAGTCTTCCAATGGAGGCCCAAGAAGCAGAGATAGGTTGTCTCTGCCATGGCCTGCCAGAATTCCTGGCCCATGGAACTTGTGAGAGATAATATAGGACTACTTGTTTAAACTGCTAGGTTTAAGGTTGATTTGTAGATAACTAATACAACATCTTAGAGCTCACCTCCTACCAAAATCCTCTTTGTTCACCACACTCCAGTTACATTCTCTTTTCTTTTCCCTTTGGCCACCAAGTTCATTCTTACCTCAGGACATTTGCACTTGCTGTTTCTTCTATCTGGAATGCTTGCCCATCACCCAGATCTTGGTCTGCCTGGCTCCTCATTATCCAGATCTTTGCTCAAATACCCCCTCCTCAGAGATTCCTTCCCCAACCACATCTTATAATACAGCCCACCTTACCAGTCACATTACCCCATGCATTTCCTTCATAGCTTTTAATCATGAAATCATTTATTTGTCCCTCTATTACTTATCTATCTCCTCACACTTCTTCCTTCCTCTTTTCAGCACCTCCTGTGGGGAGGACAAAATGATGGGTCTTTTCCTTATGAGAGTTCTCAATGCAAGGCTGTGGGTCTCCTGGTCTTTGTGGCTTCTCTGTCAATTCAAACCGTAGGGCAAGCCCAGGGGCCTGTGGGCCCCATTTCCACATTCTTAGGAGAGGCAAGGGGCTTCCTGGACACATTCCCTGAGATAGGAGACATGGCCTCCTCTTTCCCCCCTGGCCTTCACCTCAACAGTCACCCCATAGCCTTGCTGTTTTTTTTTTTTTAAAGATTATTTATTTATTTATTTGACAGAGAGATAGAGAGAGAGCACAGGTAGACAGAGCAGCAGGCAGAGGGAGAGGGAGAAGCAGGCTTCCCGCCGAGCAGGGAGCCCGATGTGGGACTCGATCCCAGGACCCTGGGATCATGACCTGAGCTGAAGGCAGACGCTTAACCGACTGAGCCACCCAGGCGCCCTAGCCTTGCTGTTTTATTGACATCAGTACAGAATCAGAGAGAGCATGAGGTCCTCTCTTTCTGCTGCTCACACTCTCCTCCTTCATAAGGCCTCTGGTCTTCTCCCCTCTCTAGTTCTAATTCTTTCCCCCACTTTCTCAGGGTCCCCCCCTATATCTCATGCACACCACACACACACACACACACACACACACACACTCAAACACACTCTCTCCAGGTTCATGAAGGGCAGGGTGGTGGGAATAACCCACCTGGCAGAGAGAATTTTAGCTCTGACATTGTTCAGAGTTGCCCAGGCATGGTACTTATTGAAGCACCTTTAGTCAGTTTTACTCTTTTAAATTCTCCACTGCGAAAGAACCTCTTATGGCCTGCACAGTCACTCTCTGCCCTTTCCTTGTATGCCCCTGCATCCATGAGATGTAGGAGACATGGCCATAGGCGGCTCTCCAGGAAGCATCATTGTCCTTGGTGCCCCAGGTGCTTCCTCTCCCGCTTTCAGCTCTCTCTCCATCCCAGCTCCCTCAGCAACTGCTGATGGTTCCTACTGGATTAGCCACTGCTGCAGCCACACGAGTCTTCACAGGATTACCTGCTTCCTCAGGGTCCTGTCCTTTCTTCCCTTGGGTCAGCCAAAACAAAGTCAGTTTCCCTAAGAACTTCGGGGAAAACAGGACAAGTAGGACAGAAAAACTAAATTGGAAGCACTCAATAAATACTTGTGTAATGGTGTTTAATGGATGAATAAAAACATGAATGTCTAGACATAAATAATTATAAGTTCCTTGGATGGTGTCATTTAAGGAGTACCCTGCTTGTGCCTTTCACGGCAGACATACCTGGGAGGGGTCTGTCCATGCACATGCTTCTTCTCTGGGAACAACCCTCACCCACAATTCCTGCTGGAGGGATGTACCTTGATGTCATGCTTATGTCACACGCCTGCACATCACCTCAGCCACATGGGACATGTGGCCCAACCTCAGCCCATCAGGTTATTCTCATAGGGCTTTAGAGTTTGAACCTGAGACACTGAGCTAGTTAACTGCAGAAAGCAGAATGGGAAGGTCTGGTTTTCGGGTTGAGGCTCCCATCTGAGTCATATACAAGATGACTGTGTAAAGACAGAGAGAGGGCAGGAATGAGGAGAGACCAGCTGTGTCTGTCCCGACAGCTTCTTATCCCCACAGTCCACAACTTCAGGATTTAAATAAAAGCAGCCGGGCTTGCAGCCCTTTGCAACTGTAACCATAACCCACTTCTTCTCTTCAACTCTGCCGAACAACCTGATCCCAAAGGTCCAGTGTGAGAGTGAAGGAAATACAATGGGTGTGTGGCAATGAGTTCCAGGAAGAGAGGAAGCAAGGGACACCACTGAACTGGAGGTGGGGGAAAAGACCACATGGACGTAAAGACTGAACTGGCAGAAATTAATGTAGGGAGGGAGAGAAGGGAAAAGGGGTGGGGATAAGAGAAATGAGAGTCAGCACAGTGCTAGAGAGCACTGTCTACACACCAATACTGCAGCAGGCCCCAAATGTATGTTCACAAAAATGAATGAATGAACACATGAACAGATCTTCCCAATCCTATTTGCCAGAAGTGTGGAGTCTGAAAATGGGGGTGAGGGGGCAGGGATAGCCGTAAGTTGTTAGAGCCTTGCAGACATGCCCCTGAATTTATGCTCACCCTCTGTTCTCTGTTTCACTCTTGGGCATGGTGAAAGGCCCTCTGGAGCTCAGCCCCCACCCTCTCCAGGCCTCCCTCACTGCACTGAGGAATTGCCGCCAAACCCCTCCAAAGCACTACACATCTGATGAGAGGAGAAATGTCAGGGAGAAGGATGACAATGACAATAATCCTTGCCTAGGTTCTATGTAAGGTTTATAAAATATTCTTCTACATGTTTTGGAATCTTATAACAAATCTGTGAGATTATTGGGACTATGCCAGTGTGGGGAGGAAGAATCCATACATTCAAGAGAGGCCAGGTAGCTGCTCCAGGTCACCAGTCTGGGAACAAATGGGTCAGGGGCTCTCAATTTAGGGCTAAGCCTTCAAGGCCTGTGCTTCCTCTAACACTCTGGACACTGACCAAAAATGGCTGGGAAAACACATAAACTAGAACTGCTCTCACTGGAAATAGCCTCCTCATAAGAGGAAACTATCCACCAAGAAGAGGAAAAGAAGGGTGTGGCTTTCTGGAGCCATGAGAACGCTTCTCATTGTAGCAGGAGTTTCAGAACTTCAGCATAAACCTAGGCCACCAAAGAGGATTTTCTCCCTTTTCCTAAAAATCTGAGTCAGTTGCTTTGTTTCAAAATCACTCACTTTTTTTTTCTTGATAGTCTCCTCGCCCGGAGTGGAGACCAACACAGAACTTGAACTCATTACCCCGAAGATCAAGACCTCAGTTGAGATCAAGTCAGATGCTTAACTGGCTGGGTCACCCAGGTGCCCAAAACTCAGTCACTTCTATGATGACCTCCACAACATATCCACAAGCTATGAAGTCAGCAGATACAGTAGCTTTCCCTCCATTCTACAAATGGAAAACAAAGCCAAGGAGAAGTGACCTACTCATTGTTGCTCCCTTTTACAAACCAGCCAGTGCCTCCCTAGTCTCCTCACTGCTGCCTGCACCTCCTGGTTCCTCAGGGTGTAGATCATGGGGTTGAACATGGGGGTCATGACCGTGTGGCTGATGGACACAGCCTTGTCCATGGAGAAGGGGGTGAAGGGCCGGGCATAGAGGTAAATGCTTGGAATGAAAACCATAGACATGACGATGATGTGGGTGGTGCAGGTGGAAGTCACTTTCCTCCTCGCCTGCCCAGAGTGGGACCTCAGCATCACCAGGATGACTGAGTAGGAGGTCAGGAGGAGAAAGAACCAGACGACATCCAGCATTCCACTGTTGGAGATCATGAGAAACTCCAGGAGAGAGATGTCAGTGCAGGCAAGTCTCAGCACTTGTGGGACGTCACAGTAGAAGTTATCCAGGATGTTGGGGCCACAGAAAGGCAATGGGAGCATCAGAACCAGTTGGGCAATGCAATGCACAAAGCCTCCGACCCAGCTAGCCACCACCAACCCCACACAGAGCTGAGTGTTCATGATGGTGACATAGTGGAGGGGCCGGGAGATGGCAACAAGGCGGTCATAGGCCATGACCGAGAGGAAGAAGACCATGGCGCCTCCCAGAAAGTGGAAGAAGAAGATCTGGGCCATGCAGCCCTGGTAGGAGATGGTCTTCTTTTCAGAGAGGAAGTCCACCAGCATCTTTGGGGCAGTGACAGAAGAGAAACAGAGGTCTAAGACAGCCAGATTTCGGAGCAGGAAGTACATGGGTGTGTGGAGCCGGGTGTCTGAGGTCACTGTGACCATGATGAGGAAGTTCCCCACTACAGTGGTGGTGTAGACAAACAGGAACACCAGAAACAGGAAAAGCTGGAGCTCTGGAGTCTGGGAGAGTCCTAGGAAGACAAACTCTGATACCCACGTGAGGTTTTTTGACTCCATGGCATCTTCCTCATACTCCTAAAGAAACTGAACCACAGGCATAAACGCATGAAGTTACTATTTGCCCTTTTAGTGCTCTGGAGCTCAAAACTGAGCTGTCCGGGTCTATATGATGGGTATCCTATGTGTAGACCATATCACTAGGTGCCGATTAAATGGCTTTGTAGAGATTTTACAAGTTGGTGCTATAATATACATTCATGAGATATCTTAAAGCCATCCAGAGACATATGCAACCTGCTTTTTAAAGACTCCCTGTGATATAGTGGTGGGGAGACACTTGGAGTCCAATAGAACATCAGTCAAATTTCAGGTCTTCCATTTTCTTAAGATTTGACCTTGTTTAAGTTTACTTAATCTCATTATCTGAAAGTTAGGAATAAAAATACTTTATGGCATTTTCTAAGGGCTTAAGTAGAATGACACATGCAAAGTTTCTAGAACAGTACCTGGAAATAAATGATAATCACTCTCTGGGTGGTCTCCTCCTCTAAAGACATGCTTCCTTCTTCCAGTCTCAAATAAATTTTTCTACCAGTCACTTTTCACACAATATTTAACACATCATGATGTTAATGAACTTTTTATGTTGTCTGTTTTCCCTCCGCAATCTAACCCTATATGATCCTACCGACATACGTCTTAATTTCACAATATATTTGTGCTCCTCCTTGCCCATCCCTGCTCACAGTCAGTACTTAGTGTTGACTGCGGGATGGGTGAATGGCTACAGGGCGTGTAGTCTGAGTAGAGGAGCCCCTGGACACGGTTGGACGCCTGGGATATCCAGTGTTCCCCACCGCCTAGTGTAGGTGTTCCTTTACTTGGTGGGGCTCCCCAGAACATAGGCAACACAAGAAGCAGAGGGATAGGGGACTTTCATTACATTATGGAATAGATGACGAGTATATTGTTTGAAGAAGACTGCACTCTTCCAAAAGAATGACAATTTCAGAAGGCGGTACTGAATCCCAGGGCAGAAGGGAAAGGAAAATGTTGTGGGAATAGTAATGGAAACTGATGAAGAACTAAAGGAAGATGAAGAGGGAGGGAGAGGGAGGAACAGAGCAGGTGAAGGAAGGGGAAACAGGAAGGTGGTGGACGGGGGCGGGGAGGGGCAGGGTTCCGCATGGGGTGGCTTCAGTCTCCCATCCTCTCCCACCTGCCTGTGCAGCCCATTATCTCCTAGAGATCTTTCTGTTCTTATCTCCCACATCCATTTGCTTTCCTTACAGTCCACCTTCTGCGCAGCTGTCCCGGAGAACTTTCTCTGTGCAACCCCATGCCTCCCTCCCGTTCTTGCAGTGCGGCGCGCTAACTAGCGGTCCTTAGGGGCCAAACATTCGTAGATCCCTTCACAGTGGAAGCACCTACCTGCCATGTGTGCAAAAGGCACGCACGCAGCATGTCAGATGGGCTGTGGGCTGTCAAAACAAAGCCTCCGCCTGCCCTTCTCATCAGGGTCTCCGCCTCCGAGGACCACTGGCTCTTTAATGGATTGTAGTTTCTTCAACCTGCCACCTATTTGCTCATTTCCATGTTTGTGTCCTAGAATTCTGTTCGCTACCTTCTCCGCCTTGGAAAATTCTCACTCGGACCTCACCCTTTCTGGCCCTCATTTCACCCATTCTCCCCTGCAGAATTAATTCCCATTTCTTGGGCTTCTTGTAGTATTTTAAGAACACCTCATTTGTAGGCTTATCATCATTTATTTGTCCCATCTTCTCCCACCAACCAACTACATTGTAATTTCCATATCTTAGTAACCCCAGAACTTGGAACAGCAACTCTGATATGGTACATGCTCAATAAACGTTGTCAAATTAATGTAGTAATTAGGTAATTGAGGGGCGCCTGGGTAGTTTAGTAGGTCAAGCGTCTGCCTTCAGTTCAGTTGGTGATCCCAGGGTCCTGGGATTGAGCCCCGCATGGGGCTCCCTGCTCAGCGGGGAGCCAGTTTCTCCCTCTCCCTCTGCCTGCCGCTCCCCCTGCTTGTGCTCTCCCTCTCCCCCTCTCTCAAATAAGTAAATAAAATCTTTTAAAAAAATTAGTTAATTGATTATGTGGAGAGTTTTTGAGTAATGTTACTTGTCCTCTGCCCCTACCTCATAAGGCTGGTTCTATGCCCAGTTGCTAAAATTACTGGGTTTTACATGTAAACTGAAGCCGCCGTTTTAACACCGTATTCCCCCTGAATTACTTCCTGAGGCTCTCCTCACACTTTGGTCACCGTCAAGTCTGTCACCTATTTATTCTGCCCACCCTCCAGCAGGTATTTTCAAGAACCCAATTATTTCTGACCTATCGGCAGGTGAGGAGCCCCTCCGTCACCTCACACGCATCCTCGTGGGCATGACCCTGGGGAAGAGGGCATATCCTCAGGGAGGAACTATTGGATGGGCTCAGGAAGCAGAGCTGGAATGATTCCCACTGGGGGCAAAGGAGCAATGGGAGTTGTTAAAAAGTTGCTAAGTCTTTCAAAACACTATTTGAGAGGTCTGCCTTGAGGGCAAAAAACAAACAGAAACCCTACCAAGGACATTGAAAATTGTAGAGATTCATGAAATATAGGATTAGGAGGCCAAGATGAGAAAGGACAGAGTCTCTTCAAAAGAAGTCAAGGGGTTCTGGGTGCCTCAGTTAAGCGTCTGCCTTCGGCTCAGGTCATGGTCCCAAGGGTCCTGGGATCGAGCCCCATTTCAGGTTCTCTGCTCAGCGGGAAGCCTACTTCTCCCTCTCCCACTCCCCCGCTTGTGTTCCCTCTCTCGCTGTCTCTCTCTTTCAAATAAATAAATAAAATCTTTAAAAAAAAAAAAAAAGAAGGGGCGCCTGGGTGGCTCAGTTGGTTAAGCAACTGCCTTCGGCTCAGGTCATGATCCTGAGTCCCAGGATCGAGTCCCACATTGGGCTCCCTGCTCAGTGGGGAGTCTGCTTCTCCCTCTGACCCTCTTCCCTCTCGAGCTCTCTGTCTTTCATTCTCTCGCTCTCAAATAAATAAATAAAATATTCAAAAAAATAAAAAAAATAAAAAAATAAAATTAAAAAAAAGAAGTCAAATTTCTGGGATTTTTGGAAGGACCCATTTCATAGAACAGTGGTTCACACACTTGAGCATGCATGAGAATCACCTGCAGGGCATGTTGAAACTCAGAAACCCCACACAGAATTTTGATTTAGTAGGTCTTCGGTGGCACCTGAGAACTTGCATTTCTAACAAGTTTTCAGATGATGCTGATGCTGCTTCCCTGGGGCCACAGTTTGAGAACCACTTCAAGTTTGTCTGCACGGCACATGAACTCTCTCACAGCATCACCGACACCACTGATTTGATATCTCAAAAAATAATTTTAATTGATCTTAACTTGGGCAAGTCATAGGTAGGAAAATGTTTGTATACGACCTTGGAAACCAAAACCCTGTAAACTTTGTTTCCTATCTGCCAACCAGACCACGAAGTTGATTCCTCATCCATATCCAATTCTACTGGACTATCTGTAAAATTCTAGTGCTCCTTATATATGAGTATTACTCAGTAAGATCTTTCTTTTTCTACAAGGACTAGTAGAGGAAGTGCATACATTTTCTTATTATGGTGAACTGGTGAGAACTGGAATTACCTGGCTTTATAACTTTGGTGTACTATAAAAACTGTGATTTTTTTTAGAGCTCTCTGTCTACATGTGATTTCCAGGTTGGTTTGAGTTCTTTCAGTGCAAATAGTTATACTTAGCAAAATGAAGTCCCTCTGGCATATAAAATCACTATGCAAAGCTTTGGTTTCTCCCACATATAAGAGCTATAATTTTTTTTTCTTTTTATTAACATATAATGTATTATTTGTTTCAGGGGTGCAGGTCTGTGATTCATCAGTCTTACACAATTCACAGCGCTCACCATAGCACATACCCTCCCCAACGTCCATCACCCAGCCACCCCATCCCTCCCACCCTCCTCCACTCCAGCACCCCTCAGTTTCCTGAGATTAAGAGTCTCTTATGGTTTGTCTCCCTCTCTGGTTTTGTCTTGTTTCATTTTTTCCTCTCTTCCCCTATGATCCTCTGTCTTGTTTCTCAAATTCCACATATCAGTGAGATCATATAACTGTTTTTCTTTGATTGGCTTATTTCGCTTAGCATAATACCCTCTAGTTCCATCCACGTCATTGCAAATGGCAAGATTTCATTTTTGATGGCTGCATAATATTCCATTGTATAGATATACCACCTCTTCTTTATCCATTCATCTGTTGATGGACATCTAGGTTCTTTCCATAGTTTGGCTATTGTGGACATTGCTGCTATAAACATCGGGGTGCACGTACCCCTTCGGATCCCTACTTTTGTATCTTTGGGGTAAATACCCAGTAGTGCAATTGCTGGGTCATATGGTAGCTCTATTTTCAACTTTTTGAGGAACCTCCACACTGTTTTCCAGAGGGGCTCCAAGAAGCTATAGACCTAAAATTCTTCCCAATATTTAGCACTTGAATCCTTTTTAAAATCCAGCCACTTGTGGCCGCCTGGGTGGCTCAGTCGGTTAAGCATCTGTCTTCGGCTCAGGTTGTGATCCCAGGGTCTTGGGATCAAGTCCTGCATCAGGCTCCTTGCTCAGCAGGGAGCCTGCTTCTCCCTCTGCCTACTGCTTCCCCTGCTTGTGCTCTCTCTCTCTGTGTACAAATGATTAAATAAAATCTTTAAAAAAATAAAATAAAATAATAAAATCCAGCCACTTGTAAAAATAGCCTGTGTTAATGCCCGGGAAGGCAATAGGTTTTTACCAATCTCATTGACTATCAGATGTCACTAGCTGTAACAATGTTAACAATGATTAAATTACTTAGATTAATTCCTAATGATTCTGATTTAGCTCTCAATAAGAAAGCCCATGTATGTTCTAGTTTATATACTTTTCCTCTCAAGGGGCACAAATGTCTGTAAAATGTCTGCTAAACCACATCTCAACCCCAAAGTTGATTCCTCAGTGTGAGATTGTGGATGATTGATCTGTTTTAAAAAACTGATTGCACTGGGGCGCGTGGGTGGCTCAGTTGGTTAAGCGACAGCCTTCGGCTCAGGTCATGATCCTGGAGTCCCTGGATCGAGTCCCGCATCGGGCTCCCTTCTCGGCGGGGAGTCTGCTTCTCCCTCTGACCCTCCCCCCTCTCATGCTCTCTTTCTCAAATAAATAAATAAATAAATACATCAAATCTTTAAAAAAAAACCAACTGATTGCACTGTGGCTTATTGTTTGGGAGTATTTTAGCTGGCCCACTGTGAAAGTTCAGTAAATGTTTGTTCGCGTGAGGGGAAGCTGTCCCTCTTGAAGAGCAAGAGAGCACAGAGAGCATGTCTGGGTGCACCTCTATGCTCAGTGCTGGGGATACCAAAATAAGACATGCATTTTGCTCTCAACCAACTCACAGTCTAGTGGGGAAAACAGTTGCAGAAACACATAAATGCACTCACTTCAAAGAGGAAACAGCTCTATCTGGGGGACGCTCCAAGATTAAAGGGCTGAGCCACTAGCCATGCCTGGGAGAGAGGGGAAAGCTTCTCAGAGGAGGTGACATTTGAACAAAGGGGCGGTTCATGCCTGTGGGCAGAAGTGTGTTTCTGGCAGGAAGAACAGACGCCCGGAGATGAAATGGCACAGCATACACTCCAGGAACCCCAAGTGCCTCAGCAAGGCCAGGGCACAGGGCAAGTGGTGAGGGATGAGGGTGGAGAGGAGGCAGGGATCAGACTCTGGAGAGCTTTGAGAAACCAGGTTAATGAATTTAGATTTTATCCTATAGGACATGAGAAGCCAGTGGAGGACAAGAGCAGGAGAGTGGCCTACAGATGAAGGCTGTCCTGGCCACAGGAGGAGGGGAGATGGGAGGGTGGAGAGAATAAACAGAGGGGGAGCTGCTCCTTTGTTTCTTCACACCCCATCTTGTTTCAGAAAAGACTTAATGAGGGCAGTTGAGGGTCTGGAACTTTGCCTGTGTCTTTGACCCATCCCATCCCAGCTTCAAAAACCCTTAAAGATGTGGGAGGGTGAAGAGAAGAGAGGAGAAGGGAAAGGAGATGGGAGATAAGAAAAGAAAGAGGAGGATAAAAAGGTGATTCAGAAAACCAGGGAGTCAAAGCCAATGAGCCAGCTGAGACCCATGTCCCAATGATATCAAGACACTGTTTCAGTGACTCTGTGATGCTCTTGGCCTTTCCATCATGAGCCAAGATGGACTCCACGGCTTCAATCATCATGTGTGTCCTCATACACTCTCATTCAAAGGCTGGAAGTGAGGAAAGGGGTGGGGGCAGTTTCTTTCTCCTCCTTCACCTCTTGCCTTTAATCATGGAAGAAAAAATCTTTCTGAGAAGCTCCCCAGCAAACACACTTTTTGTTGTATTTGTCATTTTTGGATCACTTGAACACGTGAGCACTCTTAGCTTTTAAGTGTTCTGGCAAAATGAACACCCATGTTAGGGGACAAGCAAGGGGGAAGTGGTTGGGGATGACTGTTGGGTAGGCCCCCAAGAGCAATGCTATGTTCTTATAAACACCTGGGAACAGGAATGAACATAATGGGCTAGAGACAAGAGAATCTTGACAGTGATGCAAAGTTTCTCTTAAATAACAAAATTTATAATAGCAGAGGTCACGAGCTCAAATGTGAGTAATGTAAATGAGAGAGAGGGAGGTCAGGTAAGAATCTCTGTCTCCAAAGATGTACTGAGGCTCATCACCCACCTCCTCCAGTGCAAAATTCCAGCATCTGAGCCAAAGACAGGAAATTAAGTTTTTTTCTTTAGGGAAAAAACTTCAGAAAAGTAAGCCTTTATGTGTTGACACTTGGGGTCCTTCAGCAAATAGCTGCTTCCCACCTAAACCCCTGAAATGAAGTCTAAAAGCTTTACCTATACAAAGAAGTAGCAACTAGCATTATATTGCTTTACTCTTAAATGCAGTTAAACAAAGATCACCAGGAGTTTAAGGAAGACCACCAACACAAAGAGTAAATACAAAATAAATAGAAAAACGAGTGAGAAGAAAACAGAAATGGCCTGGGAAACAGAAGAAAACTTTTTAAAAAAATCTCCTGTTTATATAATCAGCATCCTTTGAGAGAAGCAAGCAGATATAATAGCTATAAAATAAGAACAGGACGGGATGGACAAAAGTCACAGAACAAAAAAGAGCTCTCAGAAGTTAAAATATGTTGACAAACATGAAAATTATAATGGAGGAATTGGAAAATAGAGTTGAGAGAATTGTTTCTGAATATAGACTAAAAACGTAGTCTGAATAGGACGTCCACAGGATGGGGCCCAGCGTGGGTTGTCAGAGTCTGGGTGTCCCTTCCTGGCAGCTGCCCACTGTGGGCATTCAGGCAAGGTGAGCAGAACGTCCCCAGAGGGAGATGGCTCAGTGTGGGAGGTCAAAGCTTCAAAGGGATGAGAAGTGTTTTCATGCAGAGGTGCAGTCTGACATCAGGTGTTGGAGACCAAGCAGGGCGAGGAGGGTGTCCACATGAGGGATGTTGGAATGTGAGGTTTTGGAGCACGAGTAGGGTAAGAAAGTTGCCTGAGTCAAGGGCTGGCCTGCAGTGGAGTGAGGAAATGGAACTAGTATGGGAGATTGGTTGTATAGAGGGAGATGCATTAAATAAGTTAGTAAATTAAGGATAAAGCGATGTCAGAGAAAATGGCAGAGTGGAGAACTCCAAGGGCCCATCCCTCCACAGAAACTCTGAAAAGATATATATACCAAAGAATAGAATTGAGAGTCCAGGAATAAGTCCATACACTTACGGGCAATTGATTTTCAAAAGACTCTTCAGTGGGGAAAAAATAATCTCTTCAACAAATGGTGCTGGAACAAATGGATTTCCACATGAAAGAAAAAAATTGGACTACTACCTCAGACCATATACAAAAATAAACTCGAAATGGATCAAATATCTAAATGTAAGAGCTAAAGCTATAAAACTCTTAGAAGAAAACTGGAGTAAATCTTCATGACCTTGGATATAGGAATGAGCATGCCCAGCAGCCAGATAGTGACTCCTAAAGGCCATTCCTCAGCAAAAAGAAACAGGACTCTTTAGGGAAAAGCTTGATTCCAGAGCTGGAACAGAAATACAAGATAAGCATGGGCATGTCACTGGACCAGAAAGTAAGGATGTGCTCAAAGAAAGAAAGGAACACGGAAGCTAGCTAGGAAAGGTTCCAAGCGGCCAAATCTGGGGCAAGTTAGTAATAGATTATAACTCAATTGATTTGAAAAAGGAAAATACAAGTCCACACAGATATAAATAAACAAAAGAATAAATTGGAAGTTTGCTAAGGAACCATATATTGACATAGTCTCAAAGTACCTGCCCATAGGGGCGCCTGGGTGGCTCAGTCAGTTAAGCGGCTGCCTTCGGCTCAGGTCATGATCCCAAGGGTCCTGGATTGAGCCCTGCGTCGAGCCCCGCGTCGGGCTCCCTGCTCCGCAGGAAGCCTGCTTCTCCCTCTCCCACTCCCCCTGCTTGTGTTCCCTCTCTCGCTGTCTCTCTCTCTGTCAAATAAATAAATAAAATATTAAAAAAAAAAGTACCTGCCCATAAAATATTTACTATTTTTCAAGAGAAAACGATAACAAAGGTGAGAAGCCTAACAAGTAATCAAAGTGATGGCACAGCAATAATGGGACAAAGAGAAATCATTTGCACCTCATAAGATGCAGTAAGAACACAGCATGATTTCTGGGATGTCCCTGAAAAAGTCACCGAAATGCATCACCTGAGTCTAATCACCATGAAACATCAGAAAAATCCAAATTAAGGGACATTCTACAAAATCACTGGCCTGTAATCTTTGAAAGTGCCAAGATAACTAAATTCAAGGAGAAGCTCTTCCAGATTCAAGGAGCCTAAAGAGACATGACAACTAAATGCAACATGCAATTCTGAACCAGATTCTCTTTCCATACAACTTTACTGGGACATTTGGCAAAACTTGAATAGAGGCTGAAGATTGGATTCTAGCAATGTATTGTTATGGCATTAATGTTAATGACTGTATGGCAGTATCGTAAGAAAATGCATGTTTAAGTATTAAGGAATGGTGGGCGTCAGGTTGACTACTTACCCTCAAGCTTTCAGGAAATAACGTCCTTTATACTACACTGGCGACTATTCTGTAAGTTTGAGATTTTTCAAGAAGTTAAAAAAAATTTTTTTAATATCAAGAGTCAGTTGCTTAACCGACTGAGCCCCCCAGGCAGCCCCCCCCCCAATTTTTTAAGTTGAAAAAATGTTTAAGTTAAAGTAAAAGAAATATGTAGAATATCTTTCTGTCCTCTGGGTAAGAAACAATTTTTAAAAATTAGATATCAGTAAGAGTTAATATTAAAACGGAAGACTGATACACCTGACTACGTTAAAATTAACACCACATATAGAGAAGACAGACCACAAGCTGCAAAAAGATATTGCAATGACATAACTGACAATAGACCAGTAACCAAATGATATGAGAATTCTTACATTCACTAGAAAAAGTCAAGAGAAAAATTAACAAAAGGTGTTACTGGGAAAAGTGAATGCAATAAAAACACGGAAAGAAACATTAGGGAGGAGAGAAGTGCAAATTTCTACAGACTACAGAGAAATATTTTTTACCCACTAAACTGGCAAAAAGAAAAAAAAAATATCAACTGTTAGAAAAAGAAAAAAACCAATTGATGGGAACATTTAGACACCTCTTATGAACATGTAATTGGGCACAACAATTTTGGGAAACAATTTGGCCCTCTTTTGTAAAGTTATATCTTTGGATAACTCAAAATTTAGCAATCCCATTACAAGATATATAACCCATAGCTCTTTAACAGGGCAATTGGAGACAAATAGAGGAATATTGAAAATAGCACTGTTGGCAATAGCAAAAAAAAACCCCCAACAAACATGGAAACAACCCAAAGAGCTTAAAAATATAATGTTGAGTAAAAAAAAAAGCAAATCCCAGAATATTATGTATAGTAGGATATTTTCATAATGTTCAAAATAAGCAAAACAAAACAATATGCTGATTATGTAAAAATGTGATAAAAGTGTTTTTATAAGCAATACGATGGCAAATGCAAAATTCAAGAAAATGGTTTCATTGGAGAGGAGTGAATGAATGTGAGTAAAAGGACCCTCTGGGTAGTAGGTATCAGTTATTGGTAACTTCTATTTCTTGAATTAAATTGTCTTTATAGGAGCTTTCATAATGCTATAATGTTTTATAACTTACATGTATTTTACACATAATCTTTTGTTTGTAACAATTACTACACTACACTGAAAATGTAAAAGGAAATATTCTGAACATTGATGACATTTTCAAATTTGAAGATAAAATAAAAGCATCAAAAAAGGCTGGAAGAAAATAGTTACATGGTTTACCCAATGTTATCTCACATGATTTTTTTATTTGATTCTTATAATAAATGTGGAGTTCGGAGGTCAGATATTAATTTAAGCAAGTTTATTGAAGAAGAAGTCATGAGGCCAAGTGAATCATCCCCAGGTCATCATCAGTTTGGTAAGTGATAGGTTTAAAGATTAACTTTTAAATCTTGTGCTGTTTCCAACAATCCAGACTCACACCAAAACAGAGTATTGGAAAAAGAGGTCAAAACACAGACAATAGATAGCTCTTATGGAGAAATGGTATCATCATAATGGGAAACTGTCCACCAAGAAGGCAGAAATGAGAGTGTAGCTTTCCAGAATGCTTCCATGAGACTACATCTTATTGTCATAAGAGCTCAAATCATCCATCACAAATGAAAATAAGAATATTTTCTTGCAGACATGCCCCTGAATTTATGCTCACCCTCTGTTCTCTGTTTCACTCTTGGGCATGTTGCATGGCCCTCTGGAGCTCAGCCCCCACCCCCTCCAGGCCTCCCTCACTACACTGAGGGATTGCCGCCAAACCCCTCCAAAGCACTACACATCTGATGAGAGGAGAAATGTCAGGGAGAAGAATGACAATAATCCTTGCCTAGGTTCTATGTAAGGTTTATAAAATATTCTTCTACATGTTTTGGAATCTTATAACAAATCTGTGAGATTATTGGGACTATGCCAGTGTGGGGAGGAAGAATCCATACATTCAAGAGAGGCCAGGTAGCTGCTCCAGGTCACCAGTCTGGGAACAAATGGGTCAGGGGCTCTCAATTTAGGGCTAAGGCTTCAAGGCCTGTGCTTTCTCTAACACTCTGGACACCGACCAAAAGTGGCTGGGAAAATACCTAAACTAGAACTGCTTTCCCTGGGGAAATAGCCTCCTCATAAGAATAAACTATCCACCAAGAAGAGGAAAAGAAGGGTGTGGCTTTCTGGAGCCATGAGAACACTTCTCATTGTAGCAGGAGTTTTAGAACTTCAGCATAAACCTTAGCCACCAGAGAGGACTTTTTCCCTTTTCCTAAAAATCTGAGTCAGTTGCTTAGTTTCGAAACTCAGTCACTTCTATGATGACCTCCACAACATACCCACAAACTATGAAGTCAGCCAATACAGTAGCTTTCCCTCCATTCTACAAATGGAAAACAAAGCCAAGGAGAAATGACCTACTCATTGTTGCTCCCTTTTACAAACCAGCTGGCGCCTCCCTAGTCTCCTCACTGCTGCCTGCACCTCCTGGTTCCTCAGGGTGTAGATCATGGGGTTGAGCATGGGGGTCATGACCGTGTGGCTGATGGACACAGCCTTGTCCATGGAGAAGGGGGTGAAGGGCCGGGCATAGAGGTAAATGCTTGGAATGAAAACCATAGACATGACGATGATGTGGGTGGTGCAGGTGGAAGCCACCTTCCTCCTCGCCTGCCCAGAGTGGGACCTCAGCATCACCAGGATGACTAAGTAGGAGGTCAGGAGGAGAAAGAACCAGACAACATCCAGCATTCCACTGTTGGAGATCATGAGAAACTCCAGGAGGGAGATGTCAGTGCAGGCAAGTCTCAGCACTTGTGGGACGTCACAGTAGAAGTTATCCAGGATGTTGGGGCCACAGAAAGGCAATGGGAGCATCAGAACCAGTTGGGCAATGGAATGCACAAAACCTACCATCCAGGCTGTCACCACCAGCCCCATGCAGTGCTGACTGTTCATGATGGTGACATAGTGGAGGGGCCGAGAGATGGCAACAAGGCGGTCATAGGCCATGACCGAGAGGAAGAAGACCATGGCGCCTCCCAGAAAGTGGAAGAAGAAGATCTAGACCATACAGCCCTGGTAGGAGATGGTCTTTTTCTCAGAGAGGAAGTCCACCAACATCTTTGGGGCAGTGACAGAAGAGAAACAGAGGTCTAAGACAGCCAAATTTCAGAGCAGGAAGTACATGGGTGTGTGGAGCTGGGTGTCTGAAGTCACCGTGACCATGATGAGGAGGTTTCCCATGACAGTGGTGGTGTAGACAAACAGGAACACCAGAAACAGGAAAAGCTGGAGCTCTCAAATCTCTGAGAACCCCCAAAAGACAAACTCTGATACCCACGTGAGGTTTTTTGGCTCCTCCTCGGTATCTTCCCCATATTCCCAAAGAAAAGGAATCATAGACACAAATGCAGGAAGTCACTTTTAGTGCTCAGGATTCAAACTGAGTTGTCCAGGTCCAGATGATGGATCCTCATGTGCAGATACATCACTCGGTGCTGATTATTAATGGGCTTGTCAGTGGACAGTATACAAACTGGTGCTATAATATACATTCATGAGATATCTTAAAGCCATCCAGAGCATATGCAACCTGCCTTTCAAAGATTCCATGTGATCCAGTTTGGGGAGACAGTTGGGAGTCCAACACACCAGCAGTCAAATTCAGGGCTTCTAGTTACTTGAGATTTGACCTTAATTCAGCTACTTAATCTCTCTGAGTCTCAGTTTCCACATCTGTAAGATAGGAATAAACACATTTTTATAAATATTTTATTATTTATTTGACAGAGAGAGAGAGAGAGAGAGAGCAGGAACACAAGCAGGGAGAGTGGGAGAGGGAGAAGCAGGCTTCCCGCCGAGCAGGGAGCCCGATGTGGGACTCGATCCTGGGACTCCGGGATCATGACCTGAGCCGAAGGCAGACGCTTAATGACTGAGCCACCCAGGCGCCCCTAAACACATCTTTTTTATAGAATTGTCTAGGGCATGGAATAAAATAACACATTAAATTCCTAGAAGGTGCCTGGAAATAAATCACTCTGGCAATCACTTCTGGGTATTCTCCTCCTCTAAGACATCCTCCCTTCTTCCAGTCTCAAATAAACTTTTCTAGCAATCATTTTTCATGCAACATTTAACACAACCTCCTGTTAATGGGCTTTTCCTGTGACTATGTGTTTCCTCCACAATTTAACTGAAAGCTCCCAGAGGCAGAGACAAGGATCTTTATTTGTGCCCCAAGTGCCCATCTTGGTGGACAGTCAATGCTCCAAAATCAGGTTGTGTTGATGCTGGGTGCTGGAGGAGCTGTGAGGTGCAGCCCCTTACCTGGTGAGGCCCAGAAAGTTACAGAGTGTGTGCCGAGACAAGAGAGAGGCCAGGGTGAGAGAGAGTCTCTAGTTTAAGAAATAGTTACGAGTATTTCATGATGGAGACTCTGAGAGCTCTGCTGAAAGGAACAAGAAGTTTAGAAGATGTTACTGATACAAGGGGAGAAGAAGGAAGATGTTGAAATAAGAGCATAGAAACGGGTAAAGGAATCAAGGTGGGAGAGGAAGAGAAAGGGAGAGGGATGAAGAGAGCAGGTGAAGAAAGGGGAAATGGGAAGGTGGTGGGTGGAGGAAGAAACAGGGCAAAGCTGGAGAAGGAGGTGTAGGGGGAGAGGTGGAGGAGGATGGGTTAGGGGTGAGGGGGCCTCCCCACTCCTCCTGCCCTGTCTCAGTCCCATCCTCTCTCATATGCCTAATGAAGTCCATCATGGATTAAGGCTCAGGTTTATCTCTTCCTTTGCCTTCCATTTACTTCCACTGCAGGCCGGTTCTATAAGACTGTCAATGAGACCTTCTAAGTTCATATCTGATCAAGTTTCTCGCTCATTATAATCTTCCAATGACTGTCTAGTGCCCCTGGCTTATAACTCAAATTCTTTGAAGCTGCCTAACATGCTTTGTGGATTATACAGAGTCGAAAATCATGCTTACCTATGTGCATGCAACTCCCTCTCAGCGTGTCACACAAGGCTATAAAATGTAGCCTTCACCTAGCTTTGCAATCAGTATCCCTGTGATCCTGCAACTGATTGCCATTCAAGATTCATAACTTCTCACATGTGCCATATGCTCGGTTATTTCCTTGGTTGCATTGGTAATGAGTTCTGTTTCCTGAAATGCCCTCTACTACCTTCTCACCCTACAAGGACTGGGATATCGCCTGCTCTGTGACTCCTCCCCTTATCTCTCCCAAGCAGAATTAATCCCTTCTGTCTCTGGGTTCCAATAAGGATTTATAAATAGCTCCATTAGAGCATTTATCACTTTCTTCTCTTGTCCCTCTTAACTAGACTGTAAATTCAGTAACGTTATAACGCCAACACCTGGAACAGCAACGCTGACTTAGAAGTTGCTCCACACGTGTTTGCTAACTTAATGTATTAGTGGGTAATTCTGTGACCTTGTTTTCTGCATCTAGGGGGCATTTTGTGATGCATTTCCTCATGCTCTGCTCTCAGCACCCTCCATTCCTGCTTGGTTGTTAAAAACCTGAGTTTTCACATGCAACCTGAGGCATCTGTTTTCAACATTATATTTCCCCTGAATTCCTTCCCGAGACTCTCCTCACACTTAAGACTTACTACCATCCAGTCTGTCTACTTGTTTAATCTCCCAATGTTCCGTGTTTCTGGGTCCTTCCTACAGCTGATTTATCTACAGAGGAGAAAACCTTAGTGTCTCACCTTCCTCCAGCCCAGAATGGGAGAATGGCTTCAGGTCTCACATCATCTTGGAGAGCCCCTTCCTGCAACGTCAGTTCCCTGGCCACTGCCCACACATCACCTATGACAGTGACCCTAGGGAAAGAGGGCATATCCTCAGGGACACACTATAGGACCGGGCTCAGCTCTAGAACAGAGCTGGGCCGATTCCCCGCTGATTCCCACTGGGGGCAAGGGAAAAATGGGAGTTGTTAAAAAGTTTCTAAAGGTCTCAAAACCACTTACTCTCTGAGAGGTCTTCCTTGGGGGCTAAAGTACCTAGGACATAGCTAACATAAAATGCTAGCATTTTATATGCATTCTAACACTAGGATTGTTATAAGAAACTCCTATAATTTCTCATTATGAGAAAGTAATCAAAACCAAAATTGACTGCCATTGTAAGCTTGGTGTGCTGTAAACCCTGATTTCTTAGACCTCTCCGATCTACATAACATTTCCAAGTTCGTCTAAATTCTCTCATTGCACATGTTTATACTTGGCCAAATTAAGTATCTCCCTCTGGCAGATAAGAATATAATGTGAAGATCTTCCACATACAAGAGATGTAGATTGAAAAACAAACCAACCACTAACTCTTGTTTAGAGGTTCAGTCCTCTTCAAAATTTAATCCCTTGGAACCAATTGGCCTGGATTGATTCTGGGGAAGGGGACAGGACTTGTACATTTCATTGACTGTCATGTGGGTGATTTTGAGTTCTGATTCTGACTTAGCTTTCACTAAGAGAAAACTAGTATGTTTCGGTTAATATATTTCCCCTGTCAAAACACATATGGGTCTGTAGAATGTCCACCAAACCTCATCTGTTCACTGCATCCACTAGCCAACATAATGAATTTCAAAGACCAGAATGGCAGGAATAGAGGAAACATGCTAAAGACCCAGACATGGAAAACTGAACTGAGAAAATGATTTCCCTATGTACCATATAGCTAAGAAAATAAATATTTGTCAGACTTAACTATTGATATCATTTCAAACTTAAATGATGCAGGATACATCCAGAAGCAACTTCGTTTATATTCTCCTTGAGGGTGCCCAGCATCATGATAATCAATAATCCTCCTGTTATGATGGTTGGTTTTATATGTCAATTTGAGTAATCTATAGTTCCCAGTTATTCAATCAAACACTAATGTAAGTGTTGCTGTAAAGATACTTCACAGATGGGATTGCTGTCTATAATCAGTTGATTTTTTTTTTTAAAGATTTTATTTATTTTTTTGACAGAGAGAGACACAGCGAGAGAGGGAACACAAGCAGGGGGAGTGGGAGAGGGAGAAGCAGGCCTCCCTGCGGAGCAGGGAGCCCGATGCGGGGCTCGATCCCAGGGTCCCGGACCACGACCTGAGCCGAAGGCAGACGCTTAACGACTGAGCCACCCAGGCGCCCCTAATCAGTTGATTTTAAGTAAAAGAGAATTTCTTTGATAATCTGGATGTGGCTGATTCAATGAGTTAAAGAGCCTTGAGGGCAGGACTGAGATTTCCTTGAAGAAGGTGATATTCTGGACTGTGGCTTCAGCTCATGCAGAGTCACCGCCTGCCCTTCCTGACCCCTGTCCTATGCATTTCTACTGGCCCAGGGATCAGTCTCCCAATCATGTAAGCCAATTCCTCATAATAAATCTCTTAACAGACGTATGTTATCTATATCCAACTGGTCCTGTGCTTTGGTGGAACTCGGACTGATACACCACCTTTTATGGATCCAATGTAAAGTAAACATCTTAGGCAAGGTTGATTGAGGTCTTTTCCTCCTCACACCTCAGTCATCCATGAACTTGATTATAAATCCAACTGGAATGGCAAGATCTACAGATTAATAAGGCTGAGACGTGAAGTATTCTTTGAGCCAGAATTAAACTATCACTGAGCATACCAGATAGAGAAGTTGAATCACTATGCTGTACACCTGAAAGTAACGTACCCTATGTGTCAGTTGAGTAGAGTTACACTCAAATAAAAAATTATTTTAATCTGCTAAAACTGAAATAATTTAGAGCCCTCCATCAACAACTTCTAAGAGAGCTGTTTTCACTAATCCTATATAAACAAAAGGACAAAAGATCATTACTTGACTAGACCTGATTGTTTAGATCCTCAAGAACCAGTTGACTAACTATCTTGGTTTAATTTGAAAGTACTGATGGAGAAGCACCTGGCTGGCTCAGTCGGTAGCGCACGTGACTCTTGATTTTGGGGTTGTAATTTCTAGCCGCACACTGGGTGTAAAGATTACTTAGAAACAAAATCTTAAAAAGTGAAAAATAAAGGTATTATGTGAAGATTTCAAATTATACTACAAAGCTCAAGTAACAAAACAATATGGTCCTGGCACAAAAATAGACACATACACCAATGGAATAGAATAGAAAACCTAAGGGCGCCTGAGTGGCTCAGTTCGTTAAGCAACTGCCTTCGGCTCAGGTCATGATCCTGGAGTCCCGGGATCGAGTCCTGCATCAGGCTCCCTGCTCAGCAGAGAGTCTGCTTCTCCCTCTGACCTTCCCCCTTCTCATGCTCTCTCTATCTCATTCTCTCTCTCAAATAAAAAAATAAAATCTTAAAAAAAAAAAAGAATAGAAAACCTAGAAGTAAAACCACAATTATATAGTCAACTAATCTTTGACAAAGCAGGAAAAAATAGCCAATAAAAAGAAGTCTCTTCAACAAATGGTGTTGGGAAAACTGGACAACCCATGCAAAAAAATGAACTGTACCATGATCACACTTCATACACAAAAATAAAATTAAAGTGGATTAAGACCTAAATGTGATACCTGAAACCATAAAATTCCTAGAAGAGAGCACAGGCAGTAACGTCTCTGACATCAGCCATAGCAACATTTTTATAGATACGTCTCCGGAGGCAAGAAATAAAAGCAAAAATAAACTATGGGACTGTATCAAACTAAAAGGTTTCTGTAGAGTGAAGGAAACAATCAACAACCATAAAAGATGACCTACTGAATGGGAGAAGATATTTGCAAATGACAAATCCAACAGAGGGTTAGTATCCAAAAGATATAAGGAACTTCTACAACTCGACAGCAGAAAAACAAATAATCCAATTTAAAAATGGGCAGAAGACATGAACACATATTTCTCTGAAGAAGACATCCAGATGGCCAACAAACACATGAAAAGACACTCTACATCACTCATCACCAGGGAAATGCAAATCAAAACCACAATGAAATATCACCTCATACCTTTCAGAAATAAAAAACACAAGAAACAATAAATGCTGGCAAGGATGTGGAGAAAAAGGATCCCTCATGCACTTTGGCGGGAATGCAAACTGGTGCAGCCACTGTGGAAAACAGTATGGTTGTTCCTCAAAAAATTAAAAATAGACCTAGTAATCACACTGGTTATTTACCCAAAGAAAATGAAAACAGTAATTTGAAAGGATATATGCACCCATATGTTTCTTGCAACATTATTTACAATAGCCAAATTATGGAAACAGCCCAAGTGTCCATCGACAGATGAATGGATAAAGAAGATTATATATAATGGAATATTATTCAGCCATATAAAGGAATGAAATCTTGCCATTTGCAACAACATGGATGGGTCTAGACAGTATAATGCTAAGTTATATAAATCAGTAAGAGAAAGACAAACATCATATCATTTCACTCATATGTGGAATTTAAGAAACAAAACAAATGAACAAAGGGGGGAAAGAAAGACAAACCAGAAACAGACTCTTAACTATAGAGAACAAACTGATGGTGACCAGAGGAGAGGTGGGTGGGGGGATAGATGAAATAGGTGGAGATTAAGAGGACACCTACCTTGATGAGCACTGAGTAATTTAACACCTGAAACTAATTTAACACTGTACGTTAACTATACTGGAATTAAAATTTAAGAAAAAGTATTGATGAGAAGTCACAAAATAATTGTAAATGGGAATGGGTGAGGAACTAACATTAACTGAATGCCGACTATATGCCAAGTCCTGTGCTGGAATTTTTCCATGTACCCCACTGACCCACACAACACTGTGAGCAATTATGGAAATTTTATAGCTAAAGAAGTGGAGATTCAATGATGTCCAAAAGGAGCACAACCAGCAGGAGTTAGAGCCCGTATTGAGTGCCAAGGCTGCAAATCCTGTTAGAGTCTCACTATACAATTTAAGATAGCATCAGAATGTGGGGAATGTTTTTAATTTAGGCCATTTTATGAACAATTTCTTTAAAATTTTTTCTCTACTGTCTTTATGAAAGACATTGCACCAATCCATTAAGGCTTCATAAAATTTTTATTTATTTTTATTTTTTTATTTATTGAGATAGAGAGAGAGAAAGAGAGCATGAGCTAGTGGGGAGGGACAGAGAGAGAGAGACAATCTTAAACAGGCTCCACTCAGTATGGAGCCCGACCAGGGGCTTGATCTTACCACACAGACATCATGACCTGAGCTGAAATCAGAGTTAGACACTCAATCAACAGAAACCCAGATGCCCCATAGGCTTAATATATTTAGATATGAGTCACATTTACATCATAAACATAGACATAAGTTATCTTTATCTTCAATTAGAGTTGTCTTAAATTCTCATGGATATTTAAATTTAAAAATTCTCATGGATATTTAAATAAAAAAATTCTCATGGATATAGCAGTATTCATCAAAAGGGCGTATTGCTCAACAAATTCAGTTCAAAATTGAGTATCTCATGTAGTGGAATGATCATGTGTAAGATACACTGAGGAAATGTCTCCCATTTCTCTCCTTGAGATCGATGTTATAGATTATAATTAGCATTTCTATGCTTCCTACCATCCTTAGAATTGATATTCTGGATCACGTAAAAGTAAAATTTTCATAAATTAAGAAAGGGACTCAAGATAACTTTTTAAAAAATTGAACCAGTAAGTGACTTCTGGTCGTTTACAAATGGAATCAATAGATTGAACGGGCAAAAGAAAATTGACAACCATCAGTGAATGCAAAGACATAGTTGAATGAAGTTACAGAACTCCAAAGATAAAGAAAGAGTAAAAACAGGGAGAAGAAAAGATTATGATTATTCTAGAGTTAAGATGATATTGTTCACCAGTCATCACAAATATTCATCCACAGCTGAGGAACTCTCCAGGTTTTCCCTTGTGTTTGTGGGAAACCTTGAATTTCACATCCCACCCATAGCCTTGCCTGTAAACTTGGAGTCAGAGGAACCAAGTCCTGGCCAAGCTCTGCCACTCACTTGTTCACCACTGAGCAAATTATCTCTCCCTGAGTTCTCTCATTGTTAAAATGTTTATATAATAACAATATACCCACTGTCCATTTTATGAGGATGAGATAAAAGTGAGAAAGTGCCGGGGCGCCTGGGTGGCTCAGTAATTTGAGGATCCAGCCCTTTGATTTCAACTCAGGTCATGATCTTGGGGTCCTGAGATCCCAGTAAGTGCTCAGCAAGGAGTCTGGCTTGAGATTCTCTCTCTCCATCTCCTCTGCCCCTCCCCGGGTGCTCTCTTTCTCTCTCTCTCTCAAATCAATCAATAAATCTTTAAAAAGTAAAAGTGAGAAAGGGCCTAACATAATACCAAACATAAGAGTAGGTACATAGAAATACTGATTTAATGTCAAATGTCACAATCTATAAAGACTTTCCTCTACTTTTCACATGGGAAAACAAAAGTTCAGATAGAAAAATTGTCATTTAAAGTCAAGATTATTTCTTTAATTAGGCTCCACACAGGGCTTGAACTCACTCCCTGAGATCAAGACCTGAGCTGATATCAAGAGTTGGACACCTAACCAACTGAGCCACCCAGGTGCCCCTAGTCAAGACATTTTATTCACTCCTTGTTACATATCACGAGGCGCTTACGTAGTCTCTTCATGGCTGCTTGCATCTCCTGATTCCTCAGCGTGTAGATCATGGGGCTGAGCATGGGGGTCATAACTGTGTAGCTGATGGATAAAGCCTTATCCAAGGAAAAGGTGGTGAAAGGCCGGGAGTAGACAGAGATACAGGGAATGAAGATCATAGACACCACAATGATGTGAGTGGTGCAGGTGGAAGCTGCCTTCTTCCTTGCCTGCCCTGAGTGGGACCTCAGCATCACCAGGATGACCGTGTAAGATATCAGAAGAAGAAGGAACCAGATAAGCACCAACATTCCACTGTTGGAGATCATGAGGAACTCCAGGAGGGAGGTGTCAGTGCAGGCAAGTCTCAGCACTTGTGGGACATCACAGTAGAAATTATCCAGGACGTTGGGGCCACAAAAAGGCAATGGGAGCATCAGAGCCAGCTGGACAATGGAGTGAACAAATCCCCCTACCCAAGCAGCCACCACCAGCCCCACACACAACTGAGTGTTCATGATGGTGACATAGTGGAGGGGCCGGGAGATGGCTATGTAGCGGTCAAAGGCCATCACCGAGAGGAAGAAGACAGTCGCGCCACCAAGAAGATGAATGCAGAAGATCTGGGCCATGCAGCCCTGGTAGGAGATGATCTTCTTTTCAGAGAGGAAGTCCACCAGCATCTTTGGGGCAGTGACAGAGGAGAAACAGAGGTCTAAGACAGCCAGATTTCGGAGCAGGAAGTACATGGGTGTGTGGAGCCGGGTGTCTGAAGTCACTGTGACCATGATGAGGAGGTTTCCCATGACAGTGGTGGTGTAGACACAAAGGAACACCAGAAACAGGAAAAGCTGGAGCTCTCGAATCTCTGAGAACCCCAAAAAGACAAACTCTGATACCCACGTGAGGTTTTTTGGCTCCATGGTATCTTCCCCATACTCCTAAAGAAAAGGAATCATAGACACAAATGCAGGAAGTCACTTTTAGTGCTCAGGATTCAAACTGAGTTGTCCAGGTCCAGATGATGGATCCTCATGTGCAGATATATCACCCGGTGCTGATTATTAATGGGCTTGTCAGTGGACAGTATACAAACTGGTGCTATAATATACATTCATGAGATATCTTAAAGCCATCCAGAGCATATGCAACCTGCCTTTCAAAGATTCCGTGTGATCCAGTTTGGGGAGACAGTTGGACTCCAACACACCAGCAGTCAAATTCAGGGCTTCTAGTTATTTGAAATTTGACCTTAATTCAGCTACTTAATCTCTCTGAGTCTCAGTTTCCACATCTGTAAGAAAGGAATAAACACATCTTTTTTATAGAATTGTCTAGGGCATGAAATAGATAACACATCAAGTTCCTAGAAAGTGCCTGGAAATAAATCACTCTGGCAATCACTTCTTCTGGGTATTCTCCTCCTCTAAGACATCCTCCCTTCTTCCAGTCTCAAATAAACTTTTCTAGCAATCATTTTTCATGCAACATTTAACACAACCTCCTGTTAATGGGCTTTTCCTGTGACTATGTGTTTCCTCCACAATTTAACTGAAAGCTCCCAGAGGCAGAGACAAGGATCTTTATTTGTGCCCCAAGTGCCCATCTTGGTGGACAGTCAATGCTCCAAAATCAGGTTGTGTTGATGCTGGGTGCTGGAGGAGCTGTGAGGTGCAGCCCCTTACCTGGTGAGGCCCAGAAAGTTACAGAGTGTGTGCTGAGACAAGAGAGAGGCCAGGGTGAGAGAGAGTCTCTACTTTAAGAAATAGTTACGAGTATTTCATGATGGAGACTCTGAGAGCTCTGCTGAAAGGAACAAGAAGTTTAGAAGATGTTACTGATATAAGAAGAAGGAGGAAGATGTTGAAATAAGAGCATAGAAACGGGTAAAGGAATCAAGGTGGGAGAGGAAGAGAAAGGGAGAGGGAGGAAGAGAGCAGATGAAGGAAGGGGAAATGAGAAGGTGGTGGGGAAGGAAGGAACAAGGCAAAGCTGGGAAAGGAGGGGGAGAGATAGAGGGGAACAGGTTAGGGGTGCGGGTCTCCCCGCTCCTCCTGCCCTGTGTCAGTTCCATCCTCTCTCATGCGCCTACTGCAGTCCATCATGGATTAAAGATCAGGTTCATCTCATCCTTTGTCTTCTATTTGCTTCCACCATAGGCTGGTTCTATAAGACTGTCAGTGAGACCTTTTAAGCTCATATCTGGTTTCTCTCTCATTATAATCTTCCGATGACTATCCAGTGCCCCTGACTTATAACTTAAACTCTTTGAAGCTGCCTAACTTGCTTTGTGGATTTATACATAGTCGAAAATCATACTTACCTATGTGCATGCAACTCCCTCTCAGCATGTCCCACAAGGCTATAAAACGTAGCCTTCACCTAACTTTGCAATCAGTATCCCTGTCACCCTGCAACAGATTGCTATTCAAGAAATTCATATGAATTGAATGTCTACTATATGCCAAGACCTGTGTCACAGCTTCTCACATGTGCCATATGCTCGGTTATTTCCTTGGTTGCATTGGTAATGTGTTCTGTTTCCTGAAATGCCTTCTACTACCTTCTCACCCTACAAGGACTGGGATATCGCCTGCTCTGTGACTCCTCCCCTTATCTCTCCCAAGCAGAATTAATCCCTTCTGTCTCTGGGTTCCAATAAGGATTTATAAATAGCTCCATTAGAGCATTTATCACTTTCTTCTCTTGTCCCTCTTAACTAGACTGTAAATTCAGTAACGTTATAACGCCAACACCTGGAACAGCAACGCTGACTTAGAAGTTGCTCCAAACATGTTTGCTAAATTAACGTATTAGTAGGTAATTCTGTGACCTTGTTTTCTACATCTAAGTGGGAATTTTGTGGTGCTTTTCCTCGCACTCTGCTCTCAGCACCCTCCATTCCTGCTTGGTTGTTAAAAGCCTGGGTTTTCACATGCAACCTGAGGCATCTGTTTTCAACATTATATTTCCCCTGAATTCCTTCCCGAGACTCTCCTCACACTTTAGACTCACTACCGTCCAGTCTATGTCTACTTGTTTAATCTCCCCTCTTTCCAGGAAGTGTTTCTTGGTGTTTTTTGCAGCTGATTTACCTACAGAGGAGAAAACCTTGGTGTCTCACCTTCCTCCAGCCCAGAATGGGAGAATGGCTTCAGGTCTCACATCATCTTAGAGAGCCTTTTCCTGCAGCGTCAGTTCCCTGGCCACTGCCCACACATCATCTATGACAGCAGGGGTGACCCTAGGGAAAGAGGGTATATCCTCAGGGACACACTATTGGACTGGGCTCAGCTCTAGAAACAGAGCTGAGCTGATTCCCCCCGCCCTCCGATTCCCACTGGAGGCAAGGGAAGCAAGGGCGTTGTTAAAAAGTTTCTAAAAGGTCTCAAAAACACTTAACTCTCTGTGAGGTCTTCCTTGGGAGCCAAAGTACCAAGGACATTGAAAACTTTAGAGATTTGCAGGTTGTGGGATTCTCAAGCCACGATCTTAAAGGACAAAGTCTCTTCCAAAGAAACGGACTCTGGGAGTTTTAGACAAACCCATTGGTTAGACCAGTGATTCTTACCCTTAAAAGAATCACCTGGAGAGCTTGTGAAGAGTGAGTAGTGTGTCCCCAGTCCCAGACTTTCTCATTCAATTGGTCAATAATAGGGCCAAGAATTTGTATTTGGAACAAGTTCTCAGATAATGCTGATGCTCCTGTTTCTGGGTCACACATTCAGCACCACTGTCTGTTCTCTCTTTCACTCTCTCTCTTTCTTTTTCTCTTTCTTTCTCTCTCTGAGAGTGTGCAGAATCATCAAGCTAACTGGTTTGATTACTTTCTCTCTATTCCTTCTCCTCCTTCTTCTCTTTCTCCCTTTCCTTCTTCTTTAAACTTACTTGATCTTTATTTAGAGAAAGTCATCAATGGGAAAACATCTGTATAACACCATCAATACTTTAAAAAATCTTGTCCTTTATTTTACCACCCAGAGCCCCCAGTGTTGACTTACCATCCATATCCAGGTCTACTAACATTATCTATAAAATGCTAGCATTTTTTATATGTGAATTATTACTGCTTCTAACACACAGATTGCTACAAGAAACTCCTATAATTTCTCATTATGAGAAAGTGATCAAAACCAAAATTGACTGCCATTGTAAGCTTGATGTGCTGTACAACCTGATTTCTTAGACCTCTCTGATCTCCACAGCATTTCCAGGTTGGTCTAAATTCTCTCATTGCACATGTTTATACTTGGCCAAACAAAGTTTCTGCCTCTGGCAGATAAGAATATAATGTGAAGATCTTCCACATACAGGAGATGTAGACTGAAAAACAAACCAACCACTAACTCTTATGTAGAGCTTCAGTCCTCTTCAAAATTTAATCCCTTGGAACCAATTGGCCTGGATTGATTCTGGGGAAGGGGACAGGACTTGTACATTTCATTGACTGTCATGTGGGTGATTTTGAGTTCTGATTCTGACTTAGCTTTCACTAAGAGAAAACTAGTATGTTTCGGTTAATATATTTCCCCTGTCAAAACACATATGGGTCTGTAGAATGTCCACCAAACCTCATCTGTTCACTGCATCCACTAGCCAACATAATGAATTCCGAAGACCAGAATCGCAGGAATAGAGGAATCATGCTAAAGACCCAGACATGGAAAACTGAACTGAGAAAATGATTTCCCTATGTACCATATAGCTAAGAAAATAAATATTTGTCAGACTTAACTATTGTTACCACTTCAAACTTAAACGGATGCAGGATACATCCAGAAGCAACTTCGTTTTTATTCTCCTTGAGCGTGCCCAAGCATCGCTGATAATCAATAATCCTCCTGTTATGATGGCTGGGTTTATATGTCAATTTGACTATAGTTCCCAGTTATTCAATCAAACACTAATGTAGGTGTTGCTGTGAAGGTACTTCACAGATGGGATTGCTGTCTATAATCAGTTGATTTTAAGTAAAAGAGAATTTCTTCGATAATCTGGATATGGCCGATTCAATGAGTTAAAGAGCCTTGAGGGCAGGACTTACCTGAAAGTAATGTACCCTGTGTGTCAGTTGAGTAGAGTTACACTCAAATAAAAAATTCTTTTAATCTGCTAAAACTGAAATAATTTACAGCCTTCCATCAACAACTTCTAAGAGAGCTGTTTTCACTAGTCCTATATAAACAAAAGGACAAAAGAGCATTACTTGACTAGACCTGATTGTTTAGACCCTAAAGAACCAGATGACTATCTTGGTTTAATTTAAAAGTATTGGTGGGAAGGTTTCAACTTATATTACAAAGCTTAAGTAATCAGGACAGTATGGTATTGGCACAAAAACAGACACATACACCAATGGAACAGAATAGAAAACCCAGAAGTAAATTCACAATTATATGGTCAATGAATCCTTGACAAAGCAGGAAGAATAGCTAACGGGAAAAAGATGTCTCTTCAACAAATGGTTTTGGGAAAACTGGACAGCTATATGCAGAAGAATGAAACTAGACCACTTTCTTACTCCACACACAAAAACAAACTTGAAATGGATTAAAAACCTAGATGTAAGGCCTGAAACCATAAAAATCCTAGAAGAGAGCACAGGCAGTAATGTCTCTGACATCAGCCAAAGGAACATTTTTGTAGATATGTCTCCGGAGGCAAGGGAAATAAAAGCAAAAATAAACTGTTGCGACTACATCAAAATAAAAATCTTCTTCACAGTGAAGGAAACAACAACACTAAAAGACAACCTACTGAATGGGAGAAGATATGTGCAAATGACATACCCAACAAAGGGTTAGTGTTCAAAAGATATAAAGAACTTCTACAACTTGACAGCAGAAAAACAAATAATCCAATTTAAAAATGGGCAGAAGACATGAACACATGTTTCTCCAAAGAAGACATCCAGATGGCCAACAGACACATGAAAAGACACTCTACATCACTCATCATCAAGGAAATGCAAATTAAAACCACAATGAGACATCACTTTACACCTGCCAGAATGGCAAAAATAAAAAACACAAGAAACAACAAGTGCTGATGAGGATGTGGAAAAAAGGAATCCTCATGCACTTTGGTGGGAATGCAAACTGGTGCAGCCACTGTGGAAAACAGTATGGAGGTTCGTTAAAAAATTAAAAATAAAACTACTCTATGGGCCGGTAGTGCACTACTCCATATTTACCCAAAGAATAGGAAAACACCTATTTGAAAGGATATATGCACCCGTATGTTTACTGAGGCATTATTTACAATAGCCAAATTATGGAAACAGCCCAAGTGTCCATCAACAGACGACAGGATAAAGAAGATGTGGTGTGTGTGTGTATGGATATTATAAAGCCATACTGGAATATTATTCAGCCATATAAAGGAATGAAATCTTGCCATTTGCAAAAACATGGATGGGTCTAGACAGTATAATGCTAAGTTATATAAATCAGTAAAAGAAGGACAAACATCATATCATTTCACTCATATGTGGAATTTAAGAAACAAAACAAATGAACAAAGGGGGGAAAAAGAGACAAACCAAAAAACAGACTCTTAACTATAGAGAACAAACTGATGGTGACCAGAGGAGAGGTGGGTGGGGGGATAGATGAAATAGGTGGAGATTAAGAGGACACCTACCTTGATGAGCACTGAGTAATAGATGGAATTGTTAAATCACTATATTGTACACCTGAAACTAATTTAACACTGTAAGTTAACTATACTGGAATTAAAATAGACCTGATGTTTGACCAGAAGTCAAAAAATCATTGTAAATGGGAATGGGTGAGGAACTAATATTAACTGAATGCCGACTATATGCCAAGTCCTGTGCTGGAATTTTTCCATGTACCCCACTGACCCACACAACACTGAGCAATTATGGAAATTTTATAGCTAAAGAAGTGGAGATTCAATGATGTCCAAAAGGAGCACAACCAGCAGGAGTTAGAGCCCGGATTGAGCACCAAGGCTGCAAATCCTGTTAGAGTCTCACTATACAATTTAAGATAGCATCAGAATGTGGGGAATGTTTTTAATTTAGGCCATTTTATGAACAATTTTTTTTAAGATTTATTTATTTACTTTAGAGAGAGAGTGTGTGCACGAGTGGGGGGATGGGCAGAAGGAGTGAATCTTCAAGAAGACTCCCTGCTGAGCGTGGAGCCTGACCTGGGGCAAATCACAGGACCCATGAGATCATGTCCCCAGCCAAAACCAAGAGTCGGTCACCCAACTGACTGAGCCACCCATGCACCCTCTGAACAACTTCCTTTAAATTTTTTCTCTACTATCTTTATAGTGAAAAACATTGCACCAACCCATTTAGGGTTAATAAATTTACATCTGAATCACATTTATATCATAAATATAGCATAGTTTCAGTAAGAGATGTCTTAAATTCTCAAGGATATAGCTGTGTTCATCTAAAGGAGCTATTCCTCAACACATTCAGTTCAAAACTGAGTATCTCATGTTGTGAGCTCACGTGTAAGTACATTTGAGGAAATGTCTCCCATTTCTCTCCTTTAGGTCAATGTTATAGAGTATAATTAGCATCTATGCTTCCTACCATCCTTAGAATTGATATTCTGGATCACATAAAAGTAAAATTTTCATAAATTAAGAAAGGGACCCGGGCGCCTGGGTGGCTCAGTTGGTTAAGTGACTGCCTTCGGCTCAGGTCATGATCCTGTAGTCCCTGGATCGAGTCCCACATCGGGCTCCCTGCTCGGCAGGGAGCCTGCTTCTGCCTCTGACCCTCCCCCCTCTCATGTGCTCTCTCTCTCTCATTCTCTGTCTCAAATAAATAAATAAATAAAATCTTCAAAAAAAAAAAAGGGGGGGACTCAACATAACTTTTTTAAAAAATTGAACCAGTAAGTGACTTCTGGTCATTTACAAATGGAATCAATAGATTGAACAGACAAAAGAAAGCTGACAACAATCAGTTGACATAGTTGACACGAAGTTACAGAACTCCAAAGATAAAGAAAGAAGAGTAAAAGCAGGGAGAAGAAAAGATTGTGATTATTCCAGAGTTAAGATGAGATTGTTCACCAGTCATCACAGATATTCATCCACAGCTGAGGAACTCTCCAGGTTTTCCCTTGTGTTTGTGGGAAACCTTGAATTTCACATCCCACCCATAGCCTTGCCTGTAAACTTGGAGTCAGAGGAACCACGTCCTGGCCTCTGCCTGTTCCTCTGCCAGGAACATACTTGCTGCTCACCATTAAGCAAGTTATTTCTCTCTGAGTTCTCTCATTTGTTAAAGTGTTTAATATAAAATAATATATCCACTGTCCATTTTATGAGGATGAGATAAAAGTGAGAAAGTGTCTAACACAATACCTGACACAGGAGTAGGTCCAGAGAAATATTGATTTAATCTCAAACATCACCCTCTATAAAGACTTCCATCCACCTTTCACATGGGAAAACAAAAGTTTAGAGGGAAGACTTGTCATTTAAACTCAAGATATTTTAAGTTGACTCCCTGTTACATATCACAAGGTGCTTGCCTAATCTCTTCATGGCTGCCTGCATCTCCCGATTCCTCAGTGTGTAGATCATGGGGTTGAGCATGGGGGTGATGACTGTGTAGCTGATGGACACGGCCTTGTCCATGGGGAAGGGGGTGAAGGGCCGGGAGTAGACAGAGATACAGGGAATGAAGATCATAGACACCACAATGATGTGAGTGGTGCAGGTGGAAGCTGCCTTCTTCCTTGCCTGCCCTGAGTGGGACCTCAGCATCACCAGGATGACCGTGTAAGATATCAGAAGAAGAAGGAACCAGATAAGCACCAACATTCCACTGTTGGAGATCATGAGGAACTCCAGGAGGGAGGTGTCAGTGCAGGCAAGTCTCAGCACTTGTGGGACATCACAGTAGAAATTATCCAGGACGTTGGGGCCACAAAAAGGCAATGGGAGCATCAGAGCCAGCTGGACAATGGAGTGAACAAATCCCCCTACCCAAGCAGCCACCACCAGCCCCACACACAACTGAGTGTTCATGATGGTGACATAGTGGAGGGTCTGGAAGATGGCTACTTAGCAGTCATAGGCCATCACTGAAAGAAAGAAGACAGTCCCGCCTCCCAAGAGGTGAAAGAAGAGGATCTGGGCCATGCAGCCCTGGTAGGAAATGGTCTTGACTTCATGAAAGAAGTCCACCAGCATCTTTGAAGAAGTCATTGTGGAATAGCAGAGGTCTAAGACAGCCAGATTTCGGAGCAGAAAATACATGGGTATGTGGAGCCGGGACTATGAAGTCACTGTGACCATGATAAGGATGTTTCCCACAACAGTGGTGACGTAGACAAATAGGAACACCAGGAACAGGAATTTCTGGAGCTTGTGGGTCTGTGAGAATCCTAAGAGGACAAACTCTGACACATGTGTGATATTCTGAGCTTCCATGGGATCTTCCCCACATGCCTAAAGAAAAACCATGCAAAACAAAAAAATCATGAAAATTCCATCATTTTCCTTTGGAGAGTCAGGAATAATTTGATCAAGTCATTGTTGAATATATTCCAAGATGGAACTTAGGAGAGACTTCCATGGAGATAAATATATTTCCAAGGCTTTGACAGACTTATCTCCTTAACCACACCCTACATTGTATCACAGACATTTATGGGTCTTTCCCCCTTTGTATCACTCTGTCCTTGTCCCACGGGTTTCATGTCTGATTCATACCTGATGTGCCCAACATAGTGTCTTGTGAACTACAGGCTCCATAAATATGGTTGAATAAATGAAAAAAATGAATAAACATGTCAGCAAGTACATGTGACCACAAATATCATCATCCTGGATGCAAAAATCTTGAGAGGATATAGAGACTAATGATTTTAGATAAACAAACAGATGCTTTGTCATGGCAGAGATTTGAGGAGCTGCATATGATTCATTGCTGAAGGAAGAGAGGTGTAGATCGGAAGAAATTGTCATGCCCTAATTTGGAACCAAACGTAAATCAAACAAGCAGATGATCTTGGCTGAAGCTGGGATATTAATACTTCTCAAACTTTTCCACATAAATACTTCTCTAATGGCATTGTTGCCATGGGGCCATCTGCAGAGGTATCTCAAAACAGTCCTGGACAAATGCACAATTTCCTTGAACTCTCAAGCTTTATATTTCAAAAACTATGTGAACTTCCTATTATACGCATAACTCTAGACAATCTTTGAGGGGCTTCTTAAAATTTAAGTATTGTGGCTTGTAAACTTTGATTGCGAAAACCAAGGAGTTATAGAAAATATAGAATAAAGAAGAAAGATTTCTTTAGTTCAGTAAGTGAAAGTTCTAGAAGGCATTCACTTGAAAAATAAACTGAGTTCTTTAATGTTAAAACCCATTCCCTTGAGCTACACTTTTCCAAAATTTTCTCTAATCGTTCAGAAAAATTTGCCCTGAGGCCCGACCTTGTGAAGATATTAGAACATAAAAGGATTTCTCCTCCCTGGTTCCCACCTGATATATGAGAAGAACAATAGCAATTGCACTGATGTACTTTTCACAGGGAATTGAATGAATATGTGTAAAAAGATTTCTATCAACAAATATGAAACAGAATTATCTCTGAAATTATCTGTGAGGTGTTACAGTACTCAAAATATTGTCATGTTTATTTTATCTAGAATTCACATTTATCCCCAATATTTGTGTAAAATGGTGTTCCAGGAAGATACACTTTCTTTATTCTGTGGCTTCACCAACTTCCAGCATAAGACTATTTGAAAAGCGGGGCGCCTGGGTGGCTCAGTTGGTTAAGCGACTGCCTTCAGCTCAGGTCATGATCCCACAGTCCTGGGATCGAGTCCCGCATCAGGCTCCCTGCTCTGCGGGGAGCCTGCTTCTCCCTCTCCCACACCCCCTGCTTGTGTTCCCTCTCTCGCTGTGTCTCTCTCTGTCAAATAAATAAATAAAATCTTTAAAAAAAAAAAAAAAGACTATTTGAAAAGCGTCCCCATCGACAATTGAGAACCCCTGTAAGCCCTTTGGTGGAAAATAATGTGATGAAACAGGGTGAAAATAGGCTTATCCCAGCACACTAGGGTAGAAATCCCCGAGACAGGCAGGAGAGGAGCAGACACTCCAGGGGCGTTGTCAGAACAACCCTACAAAGTAGAGTAATTACAAAGAGTAATACATCTTTGTCTCTAGCTTTGTGTCCTTGCTCTACCACATGGTGTCAAGTTTAGACTGGGTGCGCAGCATCTTAAATGGCCTGGTTGGGTCTCTCTGAGAAAGCCCCCGACCCCTAACCTTTTACCCCCAACCCCAACCCTCTCACCTGATTATGGATTCCTAAAATGCCAACAGCATAGTTTTATTATCCCTATTTTTATCTCTATCCCTATAAAAATTACAACTGTCACACATTTCTATATGCCTTTATCAGTCAGAGATGCACACTCTGTAATGTCAACTTCAAAAGACATTTTCCCTCTAAATCAAAACTTTCAAAATTTTCCATGATTCTTCATTGCCTATAAGAAAGAATTAACACTTAGATGGCTTTTTAAGGGCTCCTACCTTTCTTTGCAGAACCATCTGCCACTTAGTGTAGAAGTTCCTTATATCTTTTGGATACTAACCTTTTGTTGTTGAAGTAGTAAACATTTCTCGTAGTTGTAGCAGGAATTGCTGTTATTGTAGTAGTAGACATTTACTGAGTGTTCGCTATGTGCTAGGCACTATGCTAAGCAATTTATAAACATTAGCCTGTTTAATTCTCATATAGTATTTGCATGCTTATAAAATATAGCCAGTACTATTTTTTTTAAAGATTTTATTTATTTGACAGAGAGAGAGACTAGGAGAGAGGGAACACAAGCAGGGGGAGTGGGAGAGGGAGAAGCAGGCTTCCCGCCGAGCAGGGAGCCCGATGTGGGGCTCGATCCCAGGACCCTGGGATCGTGACCCGAGCCGAAGGCAGACGCTTAACGACTGAGCCACCCAGGCGCCCTAGCCAGTACTATTAATTATCCCCACTCTAGGTTAAATCATTTGTCCCGGGTCACACTGAAAGTGAGTAGCAGAGCTGGAACTCTGACCCAGGTCTGATTAGTCCCAGATTCTGCACTCCTAACTACTATTCTCTTCTTACTTACTTGCTCCCTGCTAAGAACCTTTGACTTCAACCAAACTGATCCCCTCCTCAGTTCCTTACGCGTCAGGACCTTTCATCAGGCCAGTACCCCACCTGGATTGCCTTCCCATCCTGTTCATCTATCCGAATCCTACCCCTCCTTCAAGGCCTGAGAGTAATGAGCTATTCCCTAACGTTACTATGGACTGGTATTTTTCCATAAAGATGGCTCTGTCTCCTCGCTTATGTTTGTAATTTCAATGCAAGTCTGATATGTTGAGTGCTACACAGTTCTTAGGGCACGCATAGCCTTTCTCATAGATGGTTCCCAAAAGAATGCTTGATGGCTTGATGGTAGGTGGAGTGCTGGGATGGGCCAGACCACTGTGAGAGGTGAAAAGAGAGCAAGTCGCCACTGAATGAGAGTTCAGTTCAAGGGAATTTGAAGGGAACCCCAAATCCTAATTCCCAGCATCACCAGATTTACAAACCTAAAAGCATCCTCTTAGCATGGCCAGCATGCTTTCCACGAACTTGTAAGAATGTTTGGAAATGATTCTTCCGCCTACGTGCAAAAAGAATAGATTTAGACGGGAAAGCAAAATAAAGAGACATACTGAGGGGCATGGATATGAACAGGGAAAGAGAAGGATTCCAGACCTTTTTTGTTGTTGCTCCATCTTGTTTCCCATCCATCTTGCTCTTAATGAAATTCGTCCATGCAGGACTGAGAGAGGAGGGGAGGGGCACCAAGTGATTCCAAAAATGGGGGTGAATTTAGTCTGTGGTCATCTTGGAAGGATTAACGGGTCTTATTAAGACAAGATAGAGAAGAAGGGAGGATGGAGGCAAAGCAGTAGAGAAGGAATGGAGACTCGGAGTGGGAGAGCAGCGGGCAGGAGGAGGAGGAAGAACAGAGGATTAAAAGGGGAACAGTAGAGAGTGGGAAGTGTGAGAGAAAGACCTGGCGTTTTCTTCTAGGTGTGGGAAGAAGCTGGAGTATGTGTGTGGGAGATGGGGGAGAAACCAGCTGTATCTCTTCTGCTCTCCCTCCCACCCTCTGTCCTGAATTCCACACAACACATAAGCCAGTACAGATAAGAGTTTTAGTTCCAGATAAAATTAATTGTTCCCCCAAGCCCTGTCCCCCAGCATTCTTGCCCAGTGACTTCCCCTACCCTCCCTCCACCCCATGCTTGTCTTACAGTAGGCTTTGCAGGAGCCTTTTCAGTGTGGACTTGTCCATGGGACACCTACCTCCGGCCCAAAGTGGCCAAGGGGACTTAGAACCTTCACCCTCCAGGCTACCCTTCTCCTGTAGCTCCATTCTCTTCCTGGCCTCTGTCAGACCAAGAACACACAGAGGATTGGCCTTAAGGGAAAGACACTCCTCAGGGAAAAAAAGTTAGGCTTAATTCACAAATTGAAGCCGGGCTGAGGCTGCTGAGGGCAGGAGCACTGGGAGTTATTTAAAAAAGTGTGTAAGTTGTTGCATCAGATGCACATTATCATTGAGAAACCGCCTTGGGTCCCAATGCTCCGGGGGCACTGATCATAGGGCTAAGATGAAGAAGAGGAAGAAACTTATGGGAAATAAATTCCCGGGGAGGTTTATAAGAACCAAATCCTTTGAGGTCAGCACCATGGGCAGTGCAAGGCCTTCAACCTCTGCTTCCACCACCGTAGTTGAAAAACTAAGCTCTATTCTAGGACATGGTCCAGGTCATGCCCTCTGTAAACTCCAAAGCCTTTTTCACATGTCCATTTATTAAGGCATCTCTCACCCCCACCTCTGATCTGCTCTCCTCACTGCCAGTGTGACCTTCTTAATACAAATTGGCTAAGTTTACCCTCAAGATAGAACTCACATGCCATAAAGTGCACAGGTCAGTTGGTTTTCATATATTCACAGGTTTGTGTAACCATCACCAGCCACTGTCTAACTCCAGAGCATGTTCCTCACTCTGAGAGCAACCTCCTATTTTCTAGCAGTGACTGTCCAGTCTGTTCTATCCCCAGGCCCTGGCAACCACTAATCACTAATCACTAATCTAGTTTTGTCCCCATGGATTTGCCCATTCTGGACACTTTACATAAATGGAGTTGTATAATATGTAGTCTTCTTTCTTCTTGCTTCTTTCTCCAAGCATAATGTTTCCAAGGTTCTTCCATGTTCTATTAGTACCTCTTTACGACTGAATAATATTCCATTGTGTGGATATACACTTTTGTTTACCATTTATCAGTTCTTGGGCATTTGGCGTGTTTCTACTTTTTGGCTATTATGAATAATGTTGCTATAATATATGCACACATGTTTTTGTGTGGACATATGTATTCAATTATCTTGAATATATACCCGGGAGGTAGAATACCGGGTCATATGATAACTCTATTTTAACCTTTTAAGGAACTGCCAATCTGTTTTCCAGCAGCTGCACCATTTTATATTCCCACCAGCAGCATCTGAGCAGTGACAATTTCTCCACCAACACTTATTATCTGTCTTTTTATTATAACCATCCTGTGGGAGTGAAGCATTTCATAGTGGTTTTGTTTTCATTTTCAATCCCAGGAGAGTTAACATACAGTGTTGTGTTAGTTTCAGGTGTACAATATAGTGATTTAACGATGCCATACATCACCCTGTGCTTATCACAACAGGTGCACTCCTTAATCCCCATCACCTATTTCATCCACCCCCCCACCCACCTCCCCTCTGGTAAACACCAGTTTGTTCTCTGTTTCTTTCTCTTTTTTAAGATTTTATTTTTAAGTAATCTCTACACCCAACATGAGACTTGAACTTACAACCCCGAGATCAAGAGTTGTCTGCTCTGCTGACTGAGACAGCCAGGAGCCCTAAGAGTCTGTTTCTTGGTTTGTCTCTCTCTCTCTCTTTTTTTCTTTGCTCACTTGTTTTGTTTCTTAAATTCCACATGTGAGTGAAATCAAATGGTATTTGTCTTTCTCTTACTGACTTAATTCACTTAGCATTATACTCTCTAGCTCCATTCATGTTGTTGCAAATGGCAAGATTTCATTCTTTTTTATGGCTGGATAATATTCCATTGTATATATGTACTACATCTTTATCCAGTCATCTATAGATGGACACTTGGGCTGTTTCCATAATTTGATTATTATAAATAATGCTGCTATAAACATAAGGGTGCATGCATCCCTTTGAATTAGTGTCTTCATTTTCTTTGGGTCAATCCAGTAGTGCAATTGCTGGATTGTAGGGTAGTTCCATTTTTAATTTTTTCAGGAGCCTCCATACTGTTTTCCACAGTGGCTGCACCAGTTTTCATTCCCACCAAAGTGCATGAGGGATCCTTTTTCTCCACATCCTCATCAGCACTTGTTGTTTCTTGTGTTTTTGATTTCAGCCATTCTGACAGATGGGAGGTGATATCTCATTGTGGTTTTGATTTGCATTTCCCTGGTGATGAGTGATGTTGCGTGTCTTTTCATGTGTTTGTTGGCCATTTGGATGTCTTCTTTGGAGAAATGTGTGTTCATGTCTTCTGCCCATTTTTAAATTGGATTATTTGTTTTTCTGCTATTGAGTTGTAGAAGTTCCTTATATCTTTTGGATACTAACCCTTTGTTGGATATGTCATTTGCAAATATCTTCTCCCACTCAGTAGGTCATCTTTTAGTGTTGTTGATTGTTTCCTTCACTGTGCAAAAGCTTTTTATTTTGATGCAGTCTCAACAGTTTGTTTTGTTTTTATTTCCCTTGCCTCCGGAGACATGTCTACAATAATGTTCCTTTGGCTGATGTCAGAGACATTACTGCCTGTGCTCTCTTCTAGGATTTTTATGGTTTCAGGTCTCACATTTAGATCTTTAATCCACTTTGAGTTTACTTTCGTGAATGGTGTAAGAAAGTGGTCCAGCTTCATTCTTCTGCGTGTTGCTGTCCAATTTTCCCAACACCATTTGTTGAAGAGATTATCTTTTTCCCATTGGATATTCTTTCCTGCTTTGTCAAAGATTAAATGACCACATACTTGTGGGTTTACCTCTGGGTTTTCTTTTCTGTTCCATTGGTGTATGTGTCTATTTTTGTGCCAATACCATACTGTTTTGATTGCTTGAGCTTGTAATATAACTTGAAGTCTGGAATTGTGATATCTCCAGTTTTGCTTTTCTTTTTCAAAATTGTTTTTGGCTATTTAGAGTCTTCTGTGGTTCCATATAAATTTTAGGATCTTTTGTTCTAGTTCTGTGAAAAATGCTGTTGGTATTTTCATAGGGATTACATTAGATCGGTAGATTGCTTTGGGTAGTATAGCTCTTTTAACAATATTTGTTCTTCCAGTCCATGAACATGGAAAGTCATTCCATTTCTTTGTGTCATCTTCAATTTCTTTCATCAATGTTTTATAGTTTTCAGAGTACAGGTCTTTTTTTTTTTAAGATTTTATTTATTTATTTGAGAGAGAGAAAATGAGAGAGAGAGCACATGAGAGGGGGGAGGGTCAGAGGGAGAAGCAGACTCCCTGCTGAGCAGGGAGCCCGATGTGGGACTCAATCCCGGGACTCCAGGATCATGACCTGAGCCGAAGGCAGTCCTTTAACCAACTGAGCCACCCAGGTGCCCCAGAGTACAGGTCTTTCACCTCTTTGGTTAGTTTTATCCCTAGGTATCTTTTACTTTTGGCACAATCATAAATGGGATTGTTTTATTAATTTCTCTTTCTGCTGCTTCATTATTAGTGCATAGAAATGCAACAGATTTCTGCACATTGATTTTGTATCTTGTGACTTTACTGAATTCATGTATCAGTTCTAGTAGTTTTTTTGGTGAAGTCTTTAGGGTTTTCTGTATATAGTATCATGTCATCTGCAAATAATGAAAGTTTTACTTCCTCCTTACCAATTTGGGTGTCTTTTACTTCTTTTTGTTGTCTAATTGCTGTGACTAGGACTTCCAGTACTATGTTGAATAAAAGTGGTGAGAGTGGACATCCTTGTCTTGTTCCTCTCATTGTGGTTTTGATTTGCATTTCCTAATGATCGATGATGTTGAACATCTTTTCATGTGTTAATTGGCCATTTGTATATCTTCTTTGGAGAAATGTCCATTCAAATCCTTTGTCCTTTTTTAGTTGAATTATCTTCTTTTTTTGAGTTATAAAGATGCTTTGTGTATTCTAGATATTAAACCCTTATAAGATGTGTGATATGCAAATATCATATCCCATTCTGTAGGTAATTTTGTCATATTTTTGATAATGTGTTTGGTGCACAAAAGATTTTAATTTTTGTGAAGTCTAATACATCTATTATTTCTTAAGTTGCTTGTGCTTTTTAAATTTTAAAATCCATTGTCAAATTTGAGGTCATAACTTTACTCATGTTTTTGTTTAACAGTTTTATAGTTTTAGCTCTTTTATATAGGTAGTTGATTCATGTTGAGTTCATTTTTATGTTTGGAGTGAAGTAGGAGTCCAACTTTATTGTTTTGCATATAGTTATCCAGTTGTCCCAACATTATTTTTTTATTTTTTATTTTTATTTTTTATTTTTTTTATTTATTATTTTTTAAAGATTTTATTTATTTATTTGAGAGAGAGAGAATGAGAGACAGAGAGCATGAGAGGGAGGAGGGTCAGAGGGAGAAGCAGACTCCCTGCCGAGCAGGGAGCCCGATGCGGGACTCGATCCCGGGACTCCAGGATCATGACCTGAGCCGAAGGCAGTCGCTTAACCAACTGAGCCACCCAGGCGCCCCCAACATTATTTTTTTAAAAGACTCTCTTTTTCCATTGAATGTCTTTGGCACTATTGGCCATAGAGTCAGAGTTTATTTCTAAACACTCAATTCTCTCTCTTGTTTTTTTTATTATTAACATACAATGTATTATTTGTTTCAGGGGTACAGGTCTGTGAGTCATTAGTCTTACACAATTCATAGCACTCACCACAACACATGCCTTCCCCAATGTCCAGCACCCAGCCACCCCATTTCCCCCACCCCCTGACACTCCAGCAACCCTCAGTTTGTTTCCTGAGATTAGGAGTCTCTTATAATTTGTCTCCCTCTCTGGTTTCACCTTGTTTCATTTTTTCCTCTCTTTCCCTATGATCCTCTGCCTTGTTTCTCAAATTCCACATATCAGTGAGATCATATGATAATTGTCTTTCTCTGATTGACTTATTTCACCTAGCATAATACCCTCTAGTTCCATCCATATCATTGCAAATGGCAAGATTTCAATTTTTTTTAAAGATTTTATTTATTTATTTGAGACAGAGAGAATGAGAGAGACAGAGAGCACATGAGAGGGGGGAGGGTCAGAGGGAGGAACAGACTCCCTGCAGAGCAGGGAGCCTGATGCGGGACTCGATCCCGGGACCCCAGGATCACGACCTGAGCCGAAGGCAGTCGCTTAACCAACTGAGCCACCCAGGCGCCCAAGATTTCAATTTTTGATGGCTGCATAATATTCCATTGTACATATATACCACATATTCTTTATCCATTCATTTGTCAATGGACATCTGGGCTCTTTCCATAGTTTGGCTATTATGGACATTGCTACTATAAATATTGGGGTGTAGATGCCCCTTCGGATCACTACATTTATATCTTTGGGGTAAATACCCAGTAGTGCAATTGCTACGTCATAGAGTAGCTCTATTTTCAACTTTTTGAAGAACCTCCATACTGTTTTCCAGAGTGGCTGCACCAGCTTGCATTCCCACCAACAATGTGGGAGGGTTCCCCTTCCTCTGCATCCTTGCCAACATCTGTCATTTCCTGACTTGTTAATTTTAGCCATTCTGACTGGTGTGAGGTGGTATCTCATTGTGATTTTGATTTGTAGTTCCCTGATGCTGAGTGATGTTGAGCACTTTTTCATGTGACACTCAATTCTCTTCAGTTGGTCTAGATGTCTATCATTATGCCAGTACCACGATGTTTTGATTACTGTAGCTTTGTAGTAAGTTTTGAAATTAGGAATTGTGAGTCCTCCTATTTTGTTTTTCTTTTTCAATGTTGTTTTAGCTATTTGAGGCTCCTTGTAGGTTGCATATGAATTTGAAGATTGTGCATTCCATTTCTGCAAAAAAAAAAAAAAAGCCCATTGGAATTTTGATGGTAATTGCATTGATTCTGTAGATCACCTTGGAGGGTATTGCCATCTTAACACCATTGAGCCTTCCAATCTATGAACATGGGATGTCTTTTTGTTTATTTAAATCCTTATTAATTTTAGTCAGCAATGTTTTTCATTTTTCAGTGTGCAAGTCTTTCACCTCCTAAGTTAAATTTTTCTTAAGTATTTTATTCTTTTGGATGTTATTGTTAATGGAATTGTTTTCTTAACTCTTTTTCTAATTGGTTTTGTAGAGACACAACTAAAATGTGCATTTTGATATTGCACACTGCAACTTTGCTGAATTTGTTTATTAGTTCTAATAGTTTTTGTGGATTCTATGGGATTTTCTATATAGAGAACCATGTCTTCTGCAAACAAACTTAGTTTTACTTCTTCCTTCTTTTTGTCCTGCCTTTTATTTCTCTTTCTTGCCTATTTGCTCTGGGTAAAACTTCCAATACAGTATTGAAAATAGCAGTGGTGAAGTGGGCATCTTTTTCTTGAAAGCTTTCAGGTTTTCAACATTGACTATCACGTTAGCTGTGAGTTTCATAAATGCCCCGCTTCCTGGGGCTCCTGCGTGGCTCACTTGGTTAGGTGACTGACTTTTGATTTTGGCTCAGGATATGATCTCACGGTTGTGAGATTGAGCCCTGCATTGGGCTCTGCACCCTTGAGGAGTCTGCTTGTCCCTTTCCCTCTGCTCCTTCCCCCACTCTCTCTCTCAAATAAATAAATAAATAAAATCAATCTTCAAAAAAAAAAAAGTCTCCTTTCCAATCCTAATTTTGTGAGTGTTTTTATCATAAAAAGGTGTTTAATGCATCTACGGACATTATTATGTGGGGTTTTCCTTCATTTTATTACTGTGGCATATTACATTGATTGATTTTCTTGTGGCAAACTATCTTTACATTCCTGGCATAAATCCCACATGGTCATGGTGTATAATCCTTTTAATATACTGTTGGATTTAATATACTGTTGGTTTGCTAGAATTTTGTTGAGGATTTTTGCTTCCATATTTATAAAGAATATTGGTCCATAGTTTTATTTTCTTGTGTTACCTTTGACTTTGGTATCAGGGTAATGGTGACTTTATATAATGTCCTAGACAGTGTTCCTTTTTCTTTTATTTTTTGGAAGCATTTGAGTAGTATTGTTGATAATTCTCCTTTACATGTTTGGTAGAACTCTCTCTTTTTTATTTAAAGATTTTATTTATTTATTTGACAGAGAGAGAGCACAAGTAGGCAGAGCAGCAAGTTGTAGGAGAGGGAGAAGCAGGCTCCCCACTGAGCAGAGAGCCCGATGTGGGGCTCAATCCCAGGACCCTGGGATCATGACCTGAGCTGAAGGCAGACACTTAACTGACTGAGCCACCCAGGTGCCCATTTTCTCTCTTTTTTTTTCTTAGTGTAGCTAAAGGTTTCTAAATCTTGTTCATCTTTTCAAAGAATCAACTTTTGGTTTTGTTAATTCTTTCTATTCTTTTTATATTCTCTGTTTCATTTATCTTGCTCTAATCTTTATTATTTCCTTCCTTCTGCTGGTTTTGCATTTAGTTTGTTTTTCTTTCTCTAGTTCCTGAAAGTATAAAGTTACTGTTGATTGATTGTTGATTTTAGATTTTTCTTCTTTTTATTTTAGATTTTTTTAAGTAATCTCTACACCCAATGTGGAACTTGAACTCACAACCCCGAGATCAAGAGTCACACACTCTACCGACTGAGCCAGTCTGGCACACCTCTTTTTTTTTTTAATGTAGGCATGTATGCTATAAACTTCCCCCCAAGTACTGCTTTTACTGCATCCCATAAGTTCTGGTGTGTTGTGTTTTTGTTTTCATTCATCTCAAAGTATGTTCTAATTTCCCTAGTGATTTCTTTTTCTATCCATTTGCTGTTTAAGAATGTAGTTTAATTTCCAAGTATTTGAAAATTTTCCAGTTTTCCTTTTATTAATTTCTAGCCTCTTTCCATTGTAGTCAGAGAAGATACTTTATATGATTTCAATATTTTAAAATATCCAGCAATATCTTGGATGAGATCCTACCTCTATAAAACATTACCACTGGAAGAAATTGTATAAGAAATGCACAAGAAATCTCTATTATTTCTTACAGCTGCATATCAATCCACAATAATTTTAGTTAACAACAACAACAACAACAAAACACGACCAGAATTCAGAAGAATATATGCTCTACTACAAATTAACAGTGTGTCCTTTGGAATGTCACTCAAGCTTTCTCAACTTCTATTCCATATCTCCAAAATAAAATAATTAGGAAAAAAAAAACCCAGCAGAACAATAGATAGCAAAGTAAATATCCATGGACAACATCTACAATAAAACTAGATAAAGGTCCCCAGACCCCAACAGGCAAGTGAGGAAAATCCCTGCACAAGGGCTGCATGGTCTCAGCATCTGTGAAGGAGGAAGCAGAGGGAAGCAACAGGATGCCTAACAGAACTGAAAGGAAGAAAATAAAAATAGCCAACAGGTATTCTCTGGAAAGTATGGCAGGCCAATTCAATAATAGCAGCTAAAAGAGAGTGGTTTTTCCAAATCCAGTGGAGGGTGAATGTAAGAAGTTTGGAGTCAAATCTCTGAGAACTGATAAACCAGAGCTTCTTTCCAGCACACATCCCACATGGAAGAGAAGCTGCTGGAAATGAAATAAAAACTGATCCAGATGAGACAAAGAGACAAAGGAAATAGAAGGTACAGACAAAAATGGTGGGGAGGACAGAGATAGCTCTAACAGAGCTAGTAAATCTCAGAAAGCAAGAAACCACATTGTTGAATACTACATAAAAACAACAGAAGAGAGGATGTATGAATCATGCCCTCTTCCAAAAGTTCAGCAAAACTACTTTCACACCAAAAAAAAAAAAAAAAAAAAAAAGCCATAGGAAAAAATCAAGGGAGAATCCCATACAAAGTTGTTAAAAGAAATTAAAAAGGGGCGCCTGGGTGACTCAGTTGGTTAAGCGACTGCCTTCAGCTCAGTCATGATCCTGGAGTCCCGGGATCGAGTCCCGCATCGGGCTCCCTGCTCGGCAGGGAGTCTGCTTCTCCCTCTGACCCTCCTCCCTCTCATGCTCTCTGTCTCTCATTCTCTCTCTCTCAAATAAATAAATAAATAAATCTTTAAAAAAAAAAGAAATTAAAAAAAAAGGGAGAGAGAAAAAAAAGACTAAAGAACAGTATAATAGCCCAAGGACAATGTGATCACACCAGAAAGACATGTCCACCAAACAAATCAAAAGTACTCGTAGAGGTTCTAAAGACACCATCCAACTTCTCCCACTTATTACAGATTAAAACTAAAATCTGAGGACACCAAACAGAAAGCATAGCAGGCTGTTTGGGAAGGGAAGTAAAAACTTGAATACCAATCAATATGGTAGCTGGTTCCCTGACTTGTTTTTCCCTTCCATAGCTATTGTCTTAGACTCTAGAGTCCCAGAAGTGTTCGGTGGATGTGTACAAAAAAAAAAGTCTAAGAAAAGCCCTCTCTTTATGGTCAGAGGACTGGGAAAGGGACCATAAGAATATATGGGAAAATCTCCATTTTCCCCTCTTTCTCTTTTTCTTCTCCTGGACCCATCCCAAGTAAAGCCCAGTCATAGAAATACAATCCTGCAGCAACTGCACAGACACTTAAAACTCTGACCAAAACCCCTATCTTGCCAGAGGACCTGGCAAGAGACTCACAGGGTCCAAATAATAGAGGGCAGGGGATTCTCATGGTTTGTTTGTTGGGTTTTTTTTTTCCTCTCTCTCTCTCAATTTTCACCACTTTGTTCCAAGACAGATTTAGTCATAGGAATTTCATGACAACACAGGGATGTGAAAACCCTGGCTTTGTAGCCAGAGCACCAGGAAAAGGGGTCCCTAGGAACCAGATGCCATAAATGATGGAGAGAAAGGGATCCTTAAATCCGTGCATAGGCAGCACTGATGTGAAGTAGTGTAGCAGAAGCTTTTGGAACTGAGGTAGTGTGCACCACTGACAAGGTCCCAGCCTGGCTCCCAGGTGGCACAGACATGGTGCCAACCATGTTAGAACTATAAAGGTTTTGAAGTCTGCTGACATTGGAAGCACACCTCACACAAGATAGGTCAGGACGAGAAGGGTTAACTGACAGCTAGGCAGACAAACAAACTCAACATTCTCCAGAGGACGTTGACAGACTCAAGGTCTCACAACGTAATGTTTCCAAGATAAAATCCAAAATTATTCAACATTAAAAGAAAAAGAAAACAGGACAACTCTCTACAGCTTGCAAGGAAAAGACAAGAAACACCAACCCTACCATGATGCTGGTGTGAAATGATCAAACACAGACTTTAAAGTAGCTATTATCACCATTTTCCGTGAGATAAAAGTAAACGCCCTTGAAACACATGGAAAGACAGCAGTTTTCTGCAAAGAAATGACAGTTGTAGAAAAAGAACCAAATGGAAATTTTAGAACTGAAAAATACAACAGAAATAAAATATTCACTGAAGGGCCTAAATGGAGATGACAATGGGAAGTGAACTTGAAGATAGTGCAATGGACATTATCCAATCTGAAAAAAGATCACAAGCATGGCTAAGTTCACATGCAGTCAGAGTTTGCCTGAGAGGTGAGCTTGTCTGGGCCTGATGATCTGGACTTACCATCTTCCTACCTTTCCAGGGTCTCATTTCCATGTGCATGCATGTGTGTTCCTGGGCTCTTTCTGCTTTAAAAGTCACCCCTTGCTAGAGTGAAAGGGAGTTAACAGGAGTTCAAGAGCTCTGTGGTCTCTTGGCTTTCCTGGGCAATTGCCCTGGATTAGTTTTCCTTATCCAAAGGCTCAGCTCATTCCTACTTTAACCTTGAGGCTATTTTACAGATTCACAAAACTTCCACATCTGCCCTTGGTTAGGTGCCTCTCCTGACTCCTGCCATATGTTACCTTTCAAAGATATCTCTGCTTATGGAATCAGAATTTTTTTTTTTAAGTAAACTCTACCCCTGACGTAGGGTTTGAACTCATGACCCTGAGATCAAGAGTCGCATGTTCTACTGACTGAGCCAGCCAGGTGTCCTAGAATCAGATTTATTTTTATCTCACTATTTTAAAAGCTGCCTTACTCAAGGTTGAGGATATGTGACTGAGTTACATTCTTTTCCTCTTCAAAATGCTCCCAAAAAGTGGCTTGGCCACTTTCCCCAAGATTTCCACTACTTATACCTTGGATTGCTCTTCCTTACAGCCCAGATTTAAGTGCTTTGTTCTTTCTTTACTTCATCTACCCTCCCAGCTCACCCAGCCCCCTCCCTGTTCCTTCCCTCCAGCCAGATCCTTCTATCCCAACAGTGGATGGAGGAGAAGGAGGATAGAAGCCACTGCATCCACTCATTCTGGAGGAAATTCTCATGGAGGAACTCTATTTTGCAGATGTGTTTGGATAAGCACTGGGCCATCCAAAAAACCTGGACTCTTGCCATGGTTCTGCCACAAAAAGCCATGTAACTAACTGTAGGGATGGAAAAAGTTTTTCTCTACCGTTCAAGGTCTTCCAACAGGACTAAGAATTAAATTAATATGAGACGATTAACAAGAGGGAAAAAAAAATGAGGTTTTATTATGTGCCCATGGAGCCCCAACAATGAAATTGAGACCTAAAGAAATAACCAAAGCAGACAGTTTTTATAATTTTTAGACAAAGAGACAATAAATCTGTCAGGCATTGACAGGACAAAGAAGACAACTTTGCGGGCTTCAATTAGTAAGGAATTCTAAAACAGAATTTGGTCAGGCATAGGAAATTAGTAAAAGCAACAAGCCTTGCTTATGCTGCCTCTTTGGCTTTAAATTTCCTGCCTCTGGTGATAAGGATGTCTCTTTACCTCCTGGTACAGGGAGGGTAACTTTCACATAGGAAACTGATTTCCTGCTCTCAGGGGGACAGAGGAGGATCTTTTTTTTTTTTTTTTGAAGATTTTATTTATTTATTTGACAGAGAGAGAGAGACAGCGAGAAGGAACACAAGCAGGGTGGGTGGGAGAGGGAGAAGCAGGCTCCCCACTGAGCAGGGAGCCTGATGCAGGGCTCGATCCCAGGACCCTGGGATCATGACCTGAGCCGAAGGCAGACGCTTAACGACTGAGCCACCCAGGCGCCCCCTGAGTGTCCTTCTTGCACAGGGCATCTCTTGAGTAACTTTTATTTAAAATAATCAATATGCCGAAGTAGCACATTTTGGGGAAGCCTGTCCTTGGACCCTACATACATAACCTTGAAGAGAACAAATAGTCATGGAATTTTGAAGCTCTATGAAGCCTTGAGAGGTCATCTAATCCAACGTTCTACTTTTACAAGTGCAGAAACTGAGACCTGGAGACATGCTATAACCTGCTCCAAGTCAGGTGATTGGTTAATAGCATAGTGGTTCTTACACACAGCACTATTATACCAATACTCTTCCCATCACCCTCGCTGAGCACCTCCATTTCCTCATCTGCACAGTGGGCACAGCGAGGGTTATAGATGAGAATAAATGAACTACCGCTGCTGTACGAATATGGAAAATAGAAAGTGTATTCAAATGATAGTTTATCAACCTTATTGACAATCCCCACTGGAAAATGACTCACTGCTGGGCCCCAATGGAAGGTCATAACCCAAGGGAGGGCTAAGCTGGCTCATCCACCTCTCCTGGGGCCTGTAAACTTTTAATGGAAGCACCGGGCAGAGATCCATGGCCACTGCAGCTAATAAGGCTCACTGGAACCACTTTAAAAGTTGGTTTGTTCAAAAATACCTGCAGTAAATACCCAAATCCCAACAACAAATGTGTTAAGGGATGTGGGGCTATGGATGGTTAATCCTCTTCCTTTCTCTGTTTTACAAATTGATTACAATGTGATTATTTTGGTATATTGTACCTGGTCTATTGTGAGCATTCAGCAAACTTTTGTTAAGTATGGAATTCATCATTTGAAATGAAATGTCTTGAAGAGTTAAAAAGCCGCAAGAGGCATGTCTGGGTGCACCTCTATGCTCAGCGCTGGGGATACCAAAATAAGACAAAATTTGGGGGGCGCCTGGGTGGCTCAGTCATTGAGTATCTGCCTTCGGCTCAGGTCATGATCTCAAGGTCCTGGGATCGAGCCCTGCATTGGGCTCCCTGCTCAGCGGGAAGCCTGCTTCTCCCTCTCCCTCTCCCCCTGCTTGTGTTCCTGGTCTCACTGTCTTTCTCTCTGTCAAATAAATAAATAAAATCTTAAAAAAAAAAAAAAGACATGCATTTTGCTTTCAACCAACTCACAGTCTAGTGGGGAAAACAGATGCAGAAACACATGAATGCACTCACTTCAAAGAGGAAACAGCTCTATCAGGGGGACGCTCCAAGGTTAAAGGGCTGAGCCACTAGCCATGCCTGGGAGAGAGAGGAAAGCTTCCCAGAGGACGTGACATTTGAACAAAGGGGCGGTTCATGCCTGTGGGCAGAAGTGTGTTTCTGGCAGGAAGAACAGAGGCCCAGAGATGAAATGGCACAGCATACACTCCAGGAACCCCAAGTGCCTCAGCAAGGCCAGGGCACAGGGCAAGTGGTGAGGGATGAGGGTGGAGAGGAGGCAGGGATCAGACTCTGGAGAGCTTTGAGAAACCAGGTTAATGAATTTAGATTTTATCCTATAGGACATGAGAAGCCAGTGGAGGACAAGAGCAGGAGAGTGGCCTACAGATGAAGGCTGTCCTGGCCACAGGAGGAGGGGAGATGGGAGGGTGGAGAGAATAAACAGAGGGGGAGCTGCTCCTTTGTTTCTTCACACCCCATCTTGTTTCAGAAAAGACTTAATGAGGGCAGTTGAGGGTCTGGAACTTTGCCTGTGTCTTTGACCCATCCCATCCCAGCTTCAAAAATCTTTAAAGATGTGAGAGGGTGAAGAGAAGAGAGGAGAAGGGAAAGGAGATGGGAGATAAGAAAAGAAAGAGGAGGATAAAAAGGTGATTCAGAAAACCAGGGAGTCAAAGCCAATGAGCCAGCTGAGACCCATGTCCCAATGATATCAAGACTCTGTTTCAGTGACTCTGTGATGCTCTTGGCCTTTCCATCATGAGCCAAGATGGACTCCACAGCTTCAAGCCTCATACACTCTCATTCAAAGTCTGGAGGTGAGGAAAAGGGTATGGGACAGTTTCTTTCTCCTCCTATATCTCTTGCCTTTAATCATGGAGGAAAAATCTTCTCCCAAAACTCCCCCAGGAGTAGCCCTACGTCTTATTGGTCATTACTAGGTTAATCACATGATTACTCCTGGTTGCTTAGTGGTCTAGGCACATAAATATCTGGCTTTTTCAGTTACTTTGATAAGAGTCAGGCAAGGGAGAAGGCATTTGGAATGGCTGCTGAGTAGGTAACTTGCAGTATCTGCCATGTTGTTGTAAAGTACCTGGCAACAAGAATGAACATGGTGGGCCAAAAGCAAGAGAATTTTGAGAGTGGCACAAAGTTTACCTTGTACAGAAAAATTCTTACAATACCATGGGTCACAAACTCAAATGTAGGTAATGTAAATGAGAGAATGTGGGTGGGAACTTCTGTGAATAAAAGAAAGCTTAGTTTCGGGGCGCCTGGGTGGCTCAGTTGGTTGGGTGACTGCCTTTGGCTCAGGTCATGATCCTGGAGTCCCGGGATCGAGTCCCACATCGGGCTCCCTGATGAGCAGAGAGTCTGCTTCTCCCTCTGACCCTCCTCCCTCTCATGCTCTCTGTCTCTCATTCTCTCTCGCAAATAAATAAAATCTTAAAAAAAAAAAAAGAAAAGAAAGCTTAGTTTCATCTCACTCCTTAACCCAGTGCAAAACTCTAACATCTAACTAAAAGGTAAAAAAACAAGATTTTTCTTTTTTTCTTTCTTTCTTTCTTTCTTTCTTTCTTTCTTTCTTTCTTTCTTTCTTTCTTTTTTTTGGAGAAGCAACAACCCCAGAAATTCAAGCCTCAACATACTGGTACTTGGAGGTCCTCTAGTGAATTACTGATTTCCCACTTGATCCCCTAAAGTGAAGTCGATCAATATAAAACCTCCACCTATACATAGAGGTCTCAACCAACATTTCAGTGTCTTACTCTTTTTTTTTATTTTTTATTTTTAAAGATTTTATTTATTTATTTGAGACAGAGAGAATGAGAGACAGAGAGCATGAGAGGGAGGAGGGTCAGAGGGAGAAGCAGACTCCCTGCCGAGCAGGGAGCCCAATGCGGGACTCGATTCCGGGACTCCAGGATCATGACCTGAGCCGAAGGCAGTCGCTTAACCAACTGAGCCACCCAGGTGCCCCTCAGTGTCTTACTCTTAAGTGGATATAGACAATCAAGGATCAACAGGCATTTAAGGAAGGCTTCCAAAACAAAATAAATAGAAAAAATGAATGAGAAGTAAACAAAATGTTGCAGGGAACATAAGAAACCTTAAAAAAAAAAAAAGTCTCTGGTTCATATAATTAGAATCTTTAAAGAGGAGCAATAAGATATAATACCTATAAAATAAGAATAGGAAAGGGGCACCTGGATGGCTCAGTCAGTTCAGCATCTGACTTGATTTCAGCTCGGGTCATGATCTCTGGGCCACGGGATCGAGCCCCACATTGGGCTCCATGCTCAGCTTGAGTCTGCTTGTCCCTCTCCCTCCCTCTCTGTCCCTTCCCATGCTCGTTCTCTCTCTCTCTCCTCTTTCTCTCTCAAATAAATAAATAAAATATTTTTAAAAATAAGAACAGAAAAAAGTGGAAAACAAATAACTTAAAAATTCAAATATATTTACAGATGTAAAAACTTCAACAGAGGGCTTAGAAGATAAAGTCGAAATTACCTTGAATGTAGAATAAAAAATGAAGACGTGGTAAAGAACTGGAGAGACTATATAAGAGGCTTAGAAATTAATTCAGTAGGAATTCCCCAAAGAATGGCAATTACAGAGGTGGAAAAAACTATGGAAGAAATAATACAAGAAATTTTCCAATTGTAAAGGCCCACCAAATATCAGTAGAAGAAATAAAGTCCATACTAAACACTTCCTTGTAAAATTTCAGAACACTAAAGACAAAAAAAGAGGTTTTAAAAGGGTGAGAAGAAGAGATAAAACAACAACAACAACAACAACAAAACAGAACAGCTGCAGATTCCTCAGAGCAAGCTGGATGCTGGAAGAAAATCAAAGAATATCTTCAACATTCAGGGGTGGGAGGGATTATTTTCAATCTACAATTCCATTCTAAGCCAAAACATCAATTAAGTGTGAAGGACTAATGGAAGGACTCTGCAATGAACTGAAAGTTTGAGTTACCCAAAAATTCATATGTTGAAGTCCTAGACCCAACAAGATGATATTAGGAGGTAGGGCCTTTGGGAGTTAATTAGGTTATGAGGGTAGAGCCCTCATGAATGGGACTAATACCCTGATAAAAGGGACCCCAAAGAGCTCTCTCACCCTCTTTCCATCATGTAAGGACACAGTGAGAAAACAGCCATCTACAAACCAAGAAGTGGACCTCACCAGACACTAAATCTGCTGGCATCTTGATCTTAGTCCAGCCTCCAGAACTGTGAGAAATAAAATTCTGTTGTTTATAAGCTATCAAGTCTATGGTATTCTGTTATAACAGCCCAAACTGACTAAGACTCCTATTGCCCTCTTTCCTCAAATGTTTAATTTAATAGTCCCTGCCTAGGCATTTATGTGTAAGATGCCGTGAGAATTGAAAAAAGCAAGAATGCTCATTTTCACTACTCCATTCAACATCATACTAGAAGTCCCTGACAGCAAATTAAAGCAATAGAAAGAAATTGAAAAATCACACAGATTATCCCTATTCTCAGAAAACATGATTGTCTACACAGAAAGTCCAAGGAATCTATGAAAGTTCTCCTAAAATTAATAAAGGAGTTTAGCAAGATGGCAATATATTAGTAATGAACAATTAAAAACCAAAATATAAAGAAAAATATTTAAAATAGCTCTGAAAATTAAGAGCTCAGGTATAAATCTAACAAAATGTATACAGTATTTGTATGCTGAAAACTACATAATGTTGATCAAAAAAATCAAAGAAGACCTAAAAAAAATGGAAAAACATACTGTGTTCATAGACCAAAAGACTCAGTATTGTTAAGACATTAATCATCCCCCAGTTGACGTATAGATTCAATGTAAACACAGTCAAAATCCCAGGTTTTTTAGTAGATATTGACAAGGTGATTTTATTTTATTTTTTACAGATTTTATTTATTTATTTGACAGAGAGAGACAGTGAGAGAAGGAATACAAGCAGGGGGAGTGGAAGAGGGAGAAGCAGACCTCTGGCCAAGCAGAGAGCCCAATGTGGGGCTCGATCCCAGGACCTTGGGATCATGACCTGAGCTGAAGGCAGACACTTAATGACTGAGCCACCCAGGCGTCCTGACAAGGTGATTTTAAAACATACATGGAAAGGCAAAAGATCCAGAATAGCCAAAACAATTTTGAAAAGAATAAGATTGGAGGAATCACACTACCTGATTTTAAGACTTACTATAAAGTCAAAGTAATCAAGATAGAGTTTATTGATAAAAGGATAGACACAGAGATTAATGAAATAGAATAGAGCCTAGAAATAGACCCACATAAATATGGTCAATTGATTCTTGACAAAGATGAAAAGACAATTCAGGGGGAAAGGATATTCCTTTCAACAAATGGTATTGGAACAATCGGACATCCATATGCCCTAAACTTCACACCTTATACAAAAACACATTCAAAATAATTTATAAATCTAAATGTAAAATTGCAAATCTTTTAGAAGGAAACATAGAAGAAAATCTTTGCGACCTGGAATTAAACAAAAAGTTTTTAGACATGACACCAAAAGCATGATCCATATAAGAAAAAAATTGTAAGTTGACCTTTTTTTTCTAAGATTTTATTTATTTATTTATTTATTTATTTATTTATTTATTTAACAAAGAGAGAGAGAGAGACAGCGAGAGAGGGAACACAAGCAGGGGGAGTGGGAGACGGAGAAGCAGGCTTCCCGCTGAGCAGGGAGCCCTATGAGGGGCTCGATCCCAGGACCCTGGGATCATGACCTGAGCTGAAGGCAGACGCTTAACCAACTGAGCCACCCAGGCGTCCCTCTAAGTTGACCTTTATCAAAACTAAAATTTTGCCCTGTGAAAGACACCAGTAAGAAAATGAAAATACTATCTCACACTGGAATATACTACTTGTAAATCACATGTCCAACAAAGGATTTGTAGTAAATATAACAAACTTACAAAACTCAATGGTAAGAAAACAATCCAAGCTTAAAATGAGCCAGACATTTCACCAAAGAGGATTTACAGATGGTCAACAAGCTCATGAAAAAATGCTCAGCATCATTAACCATTAAGGAAATGCAAAATAAATCACAATGAGATACTACTACCCACCTATTAGAAAGGATAAAATTAAAAAAATAATAATAGCCTGACAATACCAAGTGTTGACAAGGATGTGGAGCTCAAACATTGCTGATGGGAATACAAAATGACATTGCCACTCTGAATAACAGTTCGGCAGTCTTATAAAGTTTAGCATAATTTACCATATAACTTGGCAATTCCACTCCTAAGTATTGAACCTAGAAAAAAGAAATCTGTTCATACAAAAATCTATAAATGAAGATTTATAATAACTCTATTTGGAATTTAAAAAAAGAGCTGGAAACAGGGTGCCTGAGTAGCTCAGTCGGTGGAGCATCTGACTCTTGGTTTTGGCTCAGGTCCTGATCTCAGGGTCCTGGGATGGAGCCCCATGTCCGGCTCCCCACTCAGCAGGGAGTCTGCTTGTCTACCTCTCCCTTTGCCCCTCCCCCTGCTTGTGTGTACGCTCTCTCTCAAATGAATGAATAAATTTTTTAAAAAATGTCCTTCAGTGGGTGAAGAGATAAACATATGCAGTACATCCATATGATAGAATACTGCTCAGTGAGTATGAGCTACTGATACATGCAACTACTTGGATGAACCTCAGAGGCACTATGCTGAGTGAAAGAAGTCAGTCTCAAATGATTACATACTGTGTGATTTCATTTACATGACATAATGAAAAAGACAAAACTATAGTGATAAAGAATATATCAGTGGTTGTCAGGGTTTAGGGGTTGGGGGAGACTTACTACAAGGGGTAACATCAGGGAGGTTTTTGAGGTGATGAAATTGTTCTATATCCTGTGTTAAATTGTTCTATATCTTGTGTTCTATATCAACACATGCTAAAATTCATAGACCTGTATGCCAAAAAAGTCAACTTTCCTATATGTAATTTAAAATTAAAATTTTAAATTAAAAAGGCTGGGAAGATAAAGACATTTTCAGATGTGTCAGGTTTTAAAAATTTACCCCCCACATACCGTTTCTCCAAAAGCTACTGAATGATGTGCTTTCATGATATCATGATGAAAAGATTAAACAAGAAAAAGGAAAACATGGTATCCAGAAAACATGAGAATCCATGCAAGAAAAAAATGTAAACTTTCTGAGTGATGTTAAATAAAAATACTAAGAAGATAGCTGTGCAGCAGGTCTAAGAAGCAACCTGTCCAGTTTGTAGTAAGTGTAGTAAGAGAACATAGAGCTCTCCAGGAGGATTGGTATCAAAAGAAAACTGGAATAGATAGCTCATTCAGCGTGTCTGGACATAAGCTCAAAAAAGATTTTCAGTTCTGGTGAAAATTTTCAGAATGAATTAGTATATAGAAACCTAAGCAAACAAAAAGGAGGCAATTATCAACTCCAGGAAATACAAAAGGTTGAAATATAATTATAGTACAGTATATGGCTTGTCTATCAATATTAATTGCATTATCTTGGTAATAGGAACACTGAACCATCTTCTGAAGTGTCAGGTGGTTCTGGTGAACAGGGGACACTGGAAGGAAAGAAGGAAAGAAAGAGAGAGAGAGAGAAAGGGAGAAAGAAAATAAAAGGGAGAAAAGAAAAAGAAACACTGAACCAGTGGCATACCAAAAGCAGGATGGTGAGAACAGTCTGTCCCAAGCACAAGCAATAAGGGGCAGCAATAATTCTCTGCAAATAACTTAAAAATAATAATAAAACTTACTAAAAATCAATCTGGTTTTCATTGTCACTGTGCCCTAGAAATTCTAGATAATGTCAGTGATAAAACACCCCTCCCCCACAAAGAAATCTTTTATTGTCTAATTTATAAATAAAATTTTAAGTTACTGTTGAGCTTTAATAATATATCTGCAAGCTTCAAGGTAACACATTTTTATTATTACCTTTTAATGAACATTTTATGTTACATGAAAATTAAGTTGAGGAATTCCCAGTTGTACAGATGGTCTCCAATACACATGGATTCAGTTATATGCAATTGTTTTGAGAGTAAATTTCTAATGGCTCAGAATCATTGTTCAGATTCATTTTGGTTACAGTTCATGTCTCCAACCTTGTGGTACCACATACCCTTGCTTTTAAACAGTAGATTAAAGAAACTGATGCAATCACAGTAATCGTAAAGGCAAAGAAACAGAACTTGAGTTACCTTGTCATTTCATGCAACTACATGGAGTTTTTATTTGTGATTAAAATATAAAACAGTGAAACAGAGTGTAAATTTCAAGGTGTAATAAATTTGGTTGATAAATACAAATTCTGGTTCATAATGTTTTATTTATTTGAATAATTTTACATGTATCTTCTTTTCTAATCATTAATTTTTTTAAGCTAAAGAATGAATCCAGAAAATTAGTGACGTTAGAGGTGTGAGTACTAATTTCTTAAATTGTACCTCTTGGAGACATTTCAGTTTTATACAGAAAAATCACTTAATTGTTATTGGATGATTATTTACCTAAAATATTATTATACCAGACTGTAACCAAAGGATACAAAGTCTATTAAGCAGATATAAAAACTCATGGATAAGTAGTTGTGCTTTTTGTCCTGCAAGAACTTGGGCAAGCCTGCAGTCATTTGTAATATTGTGAATCCAGCAACTGATTCAGTTCATAATTATTTTGAATTTCATAAAGAAACTTGAAGGGCAGTACCCATACTAACAGGAAACAATATTAATCTAGTGAAGTTCAACAAGGAAAATGTGAAAAAGCAATGTATGGATCTATTTGAAACATATAATACCTTCAACATTACGTAAAGTTAATGAAAAAATCTGAAGAAATGCAAGTTCGTACATCCAAAGCACTTTGCTAGAAACAACACAAAATTATCAAATGATTACTTTTCTCTTTTTTGTACAGTAATTAATTTTTTTTACTGGCATAATATATATGAAGTTCAATAAAAGAAAATTTTTGCTCTTTGTTTCTTTTCTGGCGCTTATTGTTATTTATTTTATTTCATAATTATTCCTGAAAATAAAGTTGTCATATAGAGGAGGAGGTATCAGAAAAATGATCCAATCCATGTGTATGCCTCTGCACTGGATATTGATTCATTGGAAAGTGATGATAATTATATTTGGAGGATGGGAAGAGGTTGAGTGTATGCATATGTGTTAGGGAGAGTACCTAGTAAATTATCTAGAGCTTCAACTGCCATAGCAGGAAGTCAATGCTTTGGAATATGAATGTGATAGCAAAGGACATCACTGTAGGAGATGGGGATTACTCCCTCAGAGCAGTGAGATCTGGATGGGTAAGGACGTGGAGCAGAGAAATGCTGTCTTTCATTTAGAACCAAGTGGTAAAACTTGACTTTTTAAACTATGTGCATGGGGGCGCCTGAGTGGCTCAGTTGGTTAAGCGACTGCCTTCGGCTCAGGTCATGATCCCGGGGTCCTGGGGTCGAGTCCCGCATCAGGTTCCCGGCTCAGCGGGGAGCCTGCTTCTCCCTCTGACCCTCTCCTCTCTCATGCTGTTTCTCTCTCACTCGCTCTCCAATAAATAAATAAATAAAATCTTTAAAAAAAAAAAAGTAAACTATGTGCATGTATTACTTTGAAAGGAAATAATTACAAAACCAGAAGAACTTAAGAAGGGACAAGCCAATGTAAAAAGACTGGGCAGTCAGCTTTAGATACATTTAATTATATAATCTGGAAATTATAATTACAAAACATAATATGGATAATATAAACCCTGATGAAAGGAAAAGGGACGGAAGTAACAAAATTGGGAGGTTGATAAAGGTAGGAAGTGTAACTGCGCTAAGCACGGCACCTTTTATATCAAAGAATCAATCAATACTGTCTCAAATTGAAATGTGAGGTTTGAAAAATCAATGACTCTAACCTCTCTATGGTTTTAATAATCACTTTTCCTTAACCTTGGGGGGGGATCTTTTAGTAATTAATTAATATCTCCTGTGGTGGAAAAAAAATATTTAAAGTACAGCATTTCCTTCAGATCTTTCTCTTCTGTTGAATTTGATTGAAATTGAGCTTACATTTCGATAAAATGTAGAGTGGGGATCAACTTTTACAAAATCATTTTGGTCTAACTTTATCTAAAACTTTCTTTCATTTATCATTCTTTTTGTATATGAGCGTAAAGATTTTGAAATAATGTTTATCAGAGTTTCTGTTTTCATTCCTTCTAAACTGCAGATTTCTTTTTCTCACACGTAAACAACTTTGAAATCTAGCAAGCTCAGGCAAAGGCTGGTGGCCAGGTACTGGTAGTGAAGCAGTTGTTTTTGCTGACACCTTCTGGTAAGATCAAATGCCCGCATCAAAGAACTGGGTATCAGTTCTTTGAACGAAAAGTCCAGAGATGATAGCTGAGCACTCTCTTAAGAAGTGCAATACTCCAGGGTGCCTGGGTGGCTCAGTCAGTTGGGTGTCTGCCTTCGGCTCAGGGCATGATCCCAGGGTCCTGGGATCGAGCCCCGCGTCCAGCTCCCTGCTCAGCGGGAAGCCTGCTTCTCCCTCTCTCTCTGCCTGCAGCTCCCCCTGCTTGTGCTCACTCTCTCTCTTTCTGTGTCAAATAAATAAATAAAATCTTAAATTAAAAAAAAAAAAGAAATGCAATACTCCATCACCTACGGGTGATGCACAAAGGGTTATATTGTATTTACACACACACACAATGACTTAAAGTCAAGAGGTGATTCAGAAGAGCTAAACTCTAAATGTGAAATGGTTTAGGAATATGTTGTCCAATTTGTTTCACTTCTATTTGACTTTTTATGTTTGCATAAGAATGATATTTTATAAAATACATGTTTAAGTAAGCCTAAAAGAGTTCTTTCAGGGCGCCTGGGTGGCTCAGTTGGTTAAGCGACTGCCTTCGGCTCAGGTCATGATCCCGGAGTCCTGGGATCGAGTCCTGCATCAGGCTCCCTGCTCAGCGAGGAGCCTGCTTCTCCCTCTGACCCTCCCCCCTCTCATGTACTCTCTCTCTCTCTCATTCTCACTCTCTCAAATAAAAAATCTTTAAAAAAAAAAAGAGTTCTTTCAATAAAAAATTCTAAGTGACCAAATGAAGCACTGTGTCATGGTTTAATTGGCAGCATTTTTTAGTGATATAAAAAAAATTTGTCTTAGAATCAAAACCTAGATTTGGTGATATATGCTATTTCTGAGTGATAGAACTGGATAGTTTGTTGCTTTCTTCTTTAAGGTTTTCCATATGGCTCAATTTTATAATGCATATATGATAAGGGGGCCCCTGGGTGGCTCAGTCAGTTAAGCATCCGCCTCTTGATTTTTAGCTCATGTCATGATCTCAGGGTGGTGAGATCCAGCTCCACGTGGAGCGCTGAGCTGTATGGGGAATCTGCTTGAGATTCTCTCCCTCTCTCTATGCCCTCCCCCAACTCGAGCCCACTCTCTCTCTCTAAAATAAATAAATAAATCTTTAACATATATACATATATACATATACACACACACACGACAGGAAATATTATTGACCTTCATGTAATACGATATAATTCTAAGTACATATCAAATATAATATTTTATGCACAATATATTATAATATGTTATATATAATGTGCATAAAACATACAATATATGATAGTTATAAATATACATATTATATAATATGTAAACTTTTCATATGGCTTTACTTTCATAATAAGGAAATAAAAGCTATAGGCCTTTTAGTATAATAACTGATATCATTTCGCTGGAACCATCTTTTTTTTTTTTAAGATTTTATTTACTTATTTGAGAGAGAGAGAGAGTGAGCACAAGTTGGGGAGAGGGGCAGAGGGAAAAGGAGACAAGCAGACTCCCCACTGAGTAGGAAGCCTGACACAAGGCTCCATCCCAGGACACTGGGATCATGGCCTGAGCCGAAGTCAGACGCATAACCAACTGAGCCACCCAGGTGCCCCTCACTTGAACCATCTTGATATTATTCTCCCAGTCTTATCCATACTCACCCACATTTGCTTAGCTTGGTGTACTAAATTCTCCATATTCTTCAGCTTTTCAGTATTTTGGCCATAGACTAGGTCAGTCTAGGGTGAGATTTCTTCCATGGTAGAAATAAATATTTCAAAACCAAAGAAACCTTTGACACTCTTTTGGGCCCGTTCCTTCTAACAACCTCTGTATATTCTCTCTCTCTCTCTCTCTCTCTCATTTTCTCTCTCTCCCTCATCTCTTACTTTTCTCCACTTTTTTATTCCCTATTTCAGGATCTCTGAGAGATGTTCCTGGGTTAGAAGAAAGTCATTTCTGGGGTGCCTAGGTGACTCTTGATTTGGGCTCAGGTCATGATCTCAGGGTTAAGAGATCGAGTCCTGAGTCAGGCTCCATGCTCAGCATGGAGTCTGCTTCTCCCTCTCCCCCTGCTCCTCCCCCTGCTCACACTTGCTCTCTCTCTTTCTCTAAATTAAAAAAAAAAAAAAAGATTTTTTTTTTTTAAGATTTTATTTATTTATTTGAGAGAGAGAATGAGATAGAGAGAGAGCACATGAGAGGGGGGAGGGTCAGAGGGAGAAGCAGACTCCCTGCCGAGAAGGGAGCCTGATGCGGGACTCGATCCAGGGACTCCAGGATCATGACCTGAGCCGAAGGCAGTCGCTTAACCAACTGAGCCACCCAGGCACCCAAAAAAAAGAAAAAAAAAAATCTTAAAAAGAAGAAGAAGAAGAAAGTCATTTCCTAAAGATCAGTGGCGGCAGCTCAGGGCCACAGACAGTCACCCACGGCCCTGGGTGCCCGCCAAGCTCCCAGACTTCACCCTGAAGGTTCCACCGGGATCTGAGGAGCAGCAGAGAATACCCTTCTAATCCCCAGATAGTACCTTCTTCTCCTCACTGCCTCTACCCCACAAGGTCTTCACCATTAAAAATCATCCCTGTGCTTAAGGTTTCCAAGACTCCAATAACTATTATCCAGGAAGGCTAAAACACCACACATCTTTCCTATCTTAACCAAGCTTCTCTTGATTTGCAGTAACAGGAACTCATGCAGACTCTCTTGGGCAGAAAAGAAAAATTTACTTTAAGGACACAGGTGTATCACACAGAACCTGACAGCAGGACCTCCCCGGGGGCGGGGGGCAGAGTAAGTTGGTGTATTTTAAATAGTCTTTCTCCAGGGCACTTATCTGAATACGAGCTGAATACTGGGCACCACAGCAGGCCCTGCGATTGGTCAAGCACAGAAGAGACAAGGTCTGTTCCCACAAGAATGAGCGGCCTGAATGGAACGATCAGACGTGACCCACAAACTAGAGCAAAGGTGGGAGGTGCTAGGAGGGAGTAGGAGTTGGCTATGTGGGGACAGAGAAGGATGATCAGGGACCAGGCCCAGAGGGGACAAAGCCGTGGTGTCCTTGGCTAAATTATGGAGCAAGTGAACATGTGTGGTAAGAAACAGGATGGGAAAGTAGGTTAGGATGAGATCATAAAGGGCTTGAGTGCCGGGAAAATGAATTTAGCTTTTATCTGGCCAAACAAATCAGAAGCCACTGAAAGACTAAAGACGGTAGAGGGGTGTGATCAAACGCAGGCCTCTCGAGGGCCCACCTGTCTTCTACCTGAAAGAGGAATGGGGACGCGGGAGACCATGGAGGCAGGGAGCAGCCCAAAAAGGAAGGGACTGACCAACCGACTGAGAAACAAGCTGGGTGGGGACAGAGTGTATCAGCGCTTCCAAGCTCCCTTACACACAGACCCTGACACGCTGATGTCTCCTTCTGAGTGTGTGTAAGCCCCACGGGGCCCAAGAGGAGGGGCCCTGGGCCAGGACTTTCCTTTTGGGGGACAGAGGGTGAGAGAGCGTCAGGAAGCTGCATGGGCAGCCCCAGGGCAACAAGGACCAGGGTGGGGGATGAACACATAATGGTGGTGAATACAGATATACCTAATCAGAATCTCACACACGCACACACACATGCACACGCACGCACGCACACAAACACGCACCACCCCAAGCACACGGTGCGGTGACTAGAACAAAGCCTCAGACAGACGCTGATTCAAATCCTGACTCTGCCTCTCCCTAGCTGGGAGATCCTATGTAAGTCCCTCAACCTCTCTGAGCCCCCGTTTTCTCATTTGCAAAATGTGGCTAAGATCTACCCCCTGGCTTGTGGGGGAATAATAATAGCTGTGAAGACTAACCCTTAAAAATGGCTACACATTCTTGCCCTCCCGTATTTATGCCCTTGCAGGGGGACCTTGTCCTTCTCGTCATCAAGAGACTCTTTCTCAACTCCTTGAATCTGAGTTCGTGACTTGTTTTGGCCAAAGGTGATGCTAGAGTAGACTTGAATATTGCTCATTCCTGGGGCTTGCCCTCTTATGCTCTCGGAACCCAGCCCCCATATGAACAAGCCCAGGCTAGCCTGCCCGAAGATGAGAGACACATAGCCCCTGCCCCTGTCACTCCAGCCAACAGCCAGCTAATGTCCAAGCAGGAGAGCCACCTCGCTGACCCACAGCTGACTGCAGACCCCAGCATTAGCCCAGCCAAGACCAGCAGAACTGCCTGGCCGCGATTGCCAACCTGCCAAAACATGAGCAAATAAATAGTAGCTTTAAGCCACCACATTTTGGGTGGTTTGTTATGCAGCAAAATCTAATTGTTAGACTTATGCTTCTGCCCGAGATGAAGTAACAGGGATCAGATGTCTCTTCCTACCTGAAACAACCAAAATAACCAAGCTTAGGCTCTGGATATTGGGTGGGTAATGAAGCACTGTGATTCCCAAAAGACAGGAACATAAATGATGTGAGCACCAAGATCGCCCCAGCTCACTGCCTAGAAAAGGTTTGCAGGTGGCATGCAGACCGGGGTGGGGACCCAGATGGAGTCTGGGGAACTCCTGAGTTGAGGAGACATAACGGAGAGTCTGGGGAGACCAAGGTGGGTAAAGCTCTCAGGACAGAGCGTGGAGGAGAGAGACCCCTGGAGGGGCCCTCTCAGAAGGTGGATCAGCACAGGCATGTGAGGAAGTTAGCTGAGGCCAGGGAGATAACCCCGTGAAAGGAGAAAGAACAATGCCCTGCACTCTCACAGAGCCAGAAATGGAGGCTGCCGCCACCGGCCAGACTGTAAAGACTCATAGTCGCGGGACAGTGAGTAGAATACTCAGGCAGGTCACGCCTCTGTAGTGGGGAATACTTAGTCCTAGATGGACCACTCCTCCAGACCTGCCTCCTAAAAGCAAGATCTAAACCAATCAGACTGTTTATAAGTAACTTCACTGCATCACAGAAAATCTAACTAAAGCTAAAACTTATGGAGTAGTTACTATATTCCAGCAACTTTACATATGATAGCATTTTACATATATTACTCCATTTATATTACTTTATAATGACCCCTTAAAACAGCTGCCAATTCTCACCCCCATTGCACAGATGATGGAGTTTCAGATAAGACATATGAAGTGCCTGGCACATAGCATGTTCAATAAATGGTATTTCCCTCAACTCCCCACCCTCGCTCCCCAACAACCAAATGACTTTTTCCGAATTGCACATCCACTTCAAAGAGATTATGGCTTTAAAAAAAGCCAAAAGTGGGCACCTGGGTGGCTCAGTTGGTTGAGCGACTGCCTTCGGCTCAGGTCATGATCCTGGAGTCCCGGGATCGAGTCCCGCATCGGGCTCCCTGCTCGGCGGGGAGTTTGCTTCTCCCTCTGACCCTCCTCCCTCTCATGCTCTCTGTCTCTCATTCTCTCTCAAATGAATGAATAAAATCTTTAAAAAAAAAAAAAAAAAAGCCAAAAGTTACAGCCTTCGGGAGGAAAGTGGTCTCTAGCTGGGGTCCAGGGAAAAGTCCTGAATGAAGAGTCAGGAGTGCTGGTTCCCGTCCCGCCACTGCCACTACATGGCAGGGTGACCTTGAGCCAGCCCTTCACCTCTCTGAGCCTGATTCCCCTATCTGCCACGGGCAGGCGGGGGATGGTGTGGATTAGATTTCCTCAAAGCAACCCTCTCATTCCAGAGGCCAGGATGCCTCAGCCATCCTCAGGCTAAAATTCTGATGGTGGCGGACAGCAAATTTGGAAAAGCAGAGTGGTATGTAACACACACACACACACACACACACACACTCAGGCAGCCTCTTGGGGAGCTCTCTTCAGAGGGTTCTCGCCCCTAAGAGAACCAGCTCCCCGCTCCCGCAGCAGTGCGGCATTACCCACTTCAGCCAGAAGATGGTGCTGCTTCCCCGTGCCCGTTCAACCGCATTTCTTCTGTGCGCAAAATGTTCCGCGGACACAGAGTTGAGTTTTCTTGACAACCTTTCTTTTAAAAACTGAGCACTCTTGATTATGCTCAGCGATGATGAAAGTAAGAAGTAGGTGCTTGGTAAATGTTGATTTGAGTTCCACTTCGTAGCTTTCACAGCATGGGGCACTTGGGTGATGATCAGTAAGTTTGGATTGATTGATTGATTGATTGATTGTCACTGCGGGGAGAGACCCAAAGCGTAAGGCCAGGGTGGCAGGACCAAAGAGCATTCAGTCTAAACACTACAATTTCTAGATGCAAAATGAGGCCTGGAGAGAGATGGGAAGAAAAACGATGTGCCCTGCACAGAGCAGCTCGTCCTCCAACATCTGCTGAATTAATACATAAACTGCATCATCACTTACTCTGAGAGGTAATAGTTTTCATCCCCACTTTACAGATGAGAGAACTGAAGCTACCATAAGAAACCTGGCCAAATTACAAGGTGACTTCAAAGCACACTGTGCCCCACCACTAAGATTAATAGCTGATATTTCTATTATTCTTGGTAACCTGTCAAGCACTTTCATATGCACTCTTTCATTTATTTAAACCCTCACAGGTGGGACGCCTGGGTGACTCAGTCGGTTGAGCACCTGACCCTTGATTTCGGCTCAGGTCATGATCTCAGGGTTGTAAGATGGAGCCCCACATTGGGCTCCACGCTCAGAGGGGAGTCTGCTTAAGATTCTCTCTCTCCCTCCCAGTGCCCTTCCCCCTGCTTTCTCTCCCTTTCTCTCGAAAATAAATAAATAAATAAATCTTTAAAAAATTTTTTAAAAATAAACCCTCATAGGAACTCTGAGGAGTAAGTTTTACTATCTCTATTTTGCAGATGAAGAAACTGAGCCTGAGCAAGGTCGTCTGCCCAAATACACACGACAGCCAAGGGGCAGATGGGAAGATGGGGACGGCAGCCTCTGAGTCTGCCCCTCTTCCCCTACATCGGTTTGACTCAAGTGTTCTTGGGGTTACAAGAATTCAACTAGAATAATTTTTTACTTTATGTTTTCATTTAGTAATTTTTCCCCAGCTTTATTGAGATATAATTGACATATAACATTGTGTAAGTAACTTTGTGACTTGTAACATGTGGTGATTTGAATCATGTATTTAGTGGGAAATGTTGACCACAATAGGGTAGTTCATACACCCTCCACCTCACACAATTACCATTTGTGGTGGTGGTGGTGGTGAGGACATTCCAAGCTCTCCTGCCATTAAATACATGTATCAAATCACCACATGTTACATGTCTCAACTTCCAAGTATACAGTACTGTCGACTAACGTCCCCGTGCCCCACATTAGATCCTGGCACTTAGTCATCCTAAATCCTGCAGTTTGTACCCTCTAACCAACATCTCCCATTTCCCCCACCCCCTCAGCCCCTGGCCACCCCCCTCTACTCCCTGCTCTATGAGTCTGATGCTTTTAGATTCCACATATAAGTGAGACCATACAGTATTTGTCTTTCTCTGCTTGACTTACTTCACTTAGATGAATACCCTCAAGGCCCATGCATGTCGTGGTGATGATAACTTTCTTTTTGTAGTGAATGCTGGGTGTTCACTTTAAAACTAAGCGCTTGCTCGCCATTTTAACGTCCCTGTTTCTGTCCCTGGTAGCTTTGGCTTCTTTCGTTATTCAGAGCCAGTGAGAGGAAAGTGCGCTCATTTGGAAAAGCCAAATGACCCCAAGAAGCACCGTTAGAAGGGAGGATTTGTGGGGGCTCACATCAAGCCAAGTGGGGGCAGAGGTGAGTGGTCCTCCTGGCCCAGCCCAGGACAGCATGCTAGGTATTGCAACCCCGCTGTGGCTGGTAGGCACGCGTTCCTGGCAGCAAGTGTGACTTAGACACGGAAAGAGGAAAAGATCGCATTAGTGTCGTTTGTTTGAATTTTATAGGTTTTGTAATTTTGCCAATTTGCTTTCGGTTTCATAGTCACATAAGAACTATAAGCATACATTTATACCTAGTTTTATGCTTATACACACTTAAGTAATATTATAACAAAATTCGTCAACACTGGGAGTGCTGGGAATTTTTTCCCTTTAAAAGGATTGTGTTCACAATTAGGTTAGAGAAACACTGGCCATATGCGCTTCCCCTGGGAAAGAGGCCGTAGCCACAGACATTTCTTTCCTCTGGATAGGAAAGAGACCTCTCCCTAGAGAACAGGACAGAGTTCATCCCCAGGTCAGATGCAGGACGGGAGAAAGGGAGTTCCTTCTCTTATTAGTCTTTGCCTGCTAGCAGGGGTTGGAGGCTGTTGGCTCTAAAGCTAAAAAGGGGTTTCCTGTCGAAAATGGGTGACTCTCACCTGGTTTAACAAAAAACGCAAGGGGTGGTGGACCTCAAAACTGAGGGTGAAGTGGGTCCACCTTCCCCTCACCTGACTTGCTGATAAAAGATCCAGGATCCACCTCTAGGTGACTGAGAATAGGGACAATTAGACCCAAGGTTTCCATTGGTTTCCTTCCGAATTTTACTAAACTGTTCAAAAATCACAAAAGTAACTCATGTTTATTGCATCTAATGAGACAATTGTGCACTTGAAAAAGTAATTAATCTCCTCTGAGCTCCCCTCAATACTAGCAACTTGGGCGTCGCTCTACCTCAACTCCACTCACACAGCTGCGTCCACACACACATATCCTATTGAGAGGGTGCTTTGGTCACGTTTGTTTGACAATGTAAGATCATGCCATACGCATGTCTTGGGCCCTTGCTCATCTCACCCAACATCAAGTCAGTGGACAGACACTCATTCTTTCTGAATTGCTGCATAACATTCCAGAGTATGGATGTAACACAATTTATTCACCCCTAAGGATAGATAGTTGGTTGTTTCCAAGTTTTCTTTCTCAACTGTTACAAGCAATGTTGCAATAACCATCCTTGGATCTATGGCTTTCTCCCTTACACCCACTTTCTGATGGGTTCCTGGAAGTGAGCTAGGTCAGCATATGTGTGTCGTTCTTTTTCGGTTCAATAGCTGTTTCCTATGTTATTCTTCATTTGTTCTTTTCGCATATACTGAGCGTCTGCTATGTGCAAGGCACTGTATTGGTTGGGCAGAAGTAAACAAGACAAGGCTTTGCCCTCTAGCCATATAAATACTAAGGGGTATTTATATAGCTAATCTATATTAGTTCTATAGATAACTATTAGTTGAATGCTAGCCATATACTGTATAACTCTATTTACATAACTCTACTCAACAAAGTGAGAGTACCCTAAAAAGGAGGTAGGTCGAGATAAAGGATGAGGGCAAACAGAGAGTGACCCGGAGAGGCTATGTCCAGCTGGGGCAAAGGCCGAGGCCCTGGCCCCACTCTTCTCCTCATCCCTGGTTGCCCACAAGAGATAATCTCTGGAGGGGCGCCTGGGTGGCTCAGTTGGTTAAGCGACTGCCTTCGGCTCAGGTCATGATCCTGGAGTCCCGGGATCGAGTCCCGCATCGGGCTCCCTGCTCGGCAGGGAGTCTGCTTCTCCCTCTGACCCTCCCCCTCTCATGCTCTCTCTCTCTCTCATTCTCGCTCTCAAATAAATAAATAAAATCTTTAAAAACAAAAAAAAAAGAGATAATCTCTGGAATTGGAGGACATTTTCCCCACTCATACTAGCCACTATTTATTATGGTGGCCTTCTATGTGTTAGATGTTTCACATATATTCTCTTATTCATACTAATTCTTAAAAACCCACTGCATTCGTTATCTATTGCTGTGTAACAAATTCCCCCCTGGGACTTAGTGGCCCCAAACAATAAGTATTTATTACATTACAGGTTTTATTTAGCCTTTTGTGCCTGGCTTCTTTCAATTAGCATAACATTTTCAGGTTTCATCCATATTATAAGCATGAATCAGTATTCCATCTCTTTTTATGGCCAAAAAATATTCCATTGTATGGATACCACACTTTTTTTTCTACATCAGTTAATAGACATTCTTTTATTTTTACAAATTTTTAAAACTCAGTATAGTTGACACACGATGTTACATTAGTTTCATGGGTATAAGATAGTGATTCAACTTCCCTATACAATAGTCTATGCTCACCGCAAGTGTAGCTACCATCTGTCACCATACAATGCTATTGCAACATTGACTAGATTCCTATACTGTACCTTTTATTCCTGTGACTTATTCATTCCATAACTGGAAGGCTGTATCTTCCATTCCCCTTCACCCATTTCCCCCACACCCCTACCCTTTCCCTCTGGCAACCATCAATCTGTTCTCTGTATTTATAGGTCTGACTCTGCTTTTTGTTTGCTTACTTATTTGTTTTGTTTTTTAAATTTTACATATAAGTAAAATCATATGGTATTTGTCTTTCTCAGTCTGACTTATTTCACTTAGCAGAATAATACCCTCTAGGTCTATCCATGTTGTCACAAATGACAAGATCCCCTCCTTTTCGTGGCTGCATAATATTCCATTGTACATACATATCACATCTTATCTATTCATCTATCAGTGGACACTTGGGTGGCTACCATATTTTAGCTATTGTAAATAATGCTGCAATAAACGTAGAGGTGCATGTATATTTTCAAATTAATGTTTTCCTTTTCTTTTTGTAAATACCCAGTAGTGGAATTACTGGATCATATCATATTTCTAATTTTAATTTTTTGAGGAAACTCCATACTGTTTTCCACAGTGGCTACACTGATTTTCATTCCCATCAAAAGTGCATGAGGGTCCCTTTTTATCCACATCCTCACCAACACTTGTTATTTCTTAGTGGACATTCTTTTAATTAATATTTACATAGCACATATTTTTCTATCTTACACTGTCCTTATTAAAAATTATAGATAAGATTAGAGTAGCCGCCCAAAGCCAGTTCCCTCCCAAGAGGATTAAAGTTTATCCAAATTTTTCTCTGTACAGGTATTCAAATGTTTATGTACCTATATTAGTTATCTATTGCTGTGTAACATATTACTCTAAAACTTAGTGGCTTAAAACAATAATAAACATTTATTATGTCATGCGGTATCTAAGAATTAGGAATTCTGGAGTCGTTTGGCTAGTTGGTTCTGACTCGGGCTCTCTCATGAGGTTTCAGTCAAGATAGTGGCAAGGACTGCAGTCCTCTGAGGGTGTGACTGGGGCTTCCCAAATGTCTCACTCACATAGATGAAGAGTCAGTGCTAGCTGTTGGCAGGCCTCAGTTCCCCTCCATCCAGGGCTGCCATATGTAGTAAATAAAAATATGAATGCAAATAGTAGATAAATAAGTTCTGGAAATCTAATGTATAGCACAGTGATGATAGTCGACAATACTGTATTATAAACTTCAAAGTTGCTAAGAGACTAGATCTTAATTGTTCTCATCACAAAAGAGAAATGATAATTATATGACATCCTAGAGGTGTTAGCTAAGCTATGGTGGCAATCATGTTGTAATATATAAATGTATCAAATCAACATATTGTACACTTTAAACTTACACAGTGTCAAAAATAAATTTTACCTCAATTTTTTTTTTAAAAAAAGGAAAGTAAGACCCAACTATATGCTGCTTACAAGAAAGTTACTTAAATATAAAAACACAGACAGGCTATAGTTAAAAAGGTGGGGGAAAGATATACCACGCTACTTCTAATCAAAAGAAAACTAGGGGTGCCTGGGTGGCTCAGTCGGTTAAGCATCTGCCTTTGGCTCAAGTCATGATCCTGGGGTCTTGGGATCGAGCCCCAAATCGGGCTCCCTGCTCCGCGGGGAGCCTGCTTCTCCCTCTCCCTCTGCCTGCCACTCCCCCTGCTTGTACTCTCTCTCTCACTCTCTCTCTGTCAAATAAATAAATAAAGTCTTTTAAAAAAAAGAGAGAGAGAGAGAAAGAAAGTTGAAGATGCAATAGATTTCAGAGCAAATAATATTACCAGGGATAAAGAGAATCATTTCATAATGATAAATAAATCAATTCATTGAAAGGATATAACAATCCTAAATGTTTATGAGGAGCTTCAAAACACATTAAACAAAAAAATGCTAGAAATTTAAGGAAAAATAGAGTTCATAATTATAGTTGGAATTCTCAATACTCCTCTATCAGTAATTTAGAGAACAAGTAGAGAGAGACCAATGAGGATATAGAAAACTATATTGATCAAATTGGCCCAATGCCCAATAGCAGTAGGATATGCATTATTTTTTCATGTATATTGAAAATTTACCATGTTAGACCATATTCTGGGCCATAAAACAAATCTAAATAAATTTTAAAGGATTCAAATCACAAAAGTATATTCTCCTACTACAATGGAATTAAATAAGAAGTCAGTAACATAAAGATAACTGAAAATCCCCAAATATTTGGAAACTAAATAATTTACTTTTTTTAAATTTTATTTATTTATTTGAGAGAGGGAGAGAGCGCAGAAGCAGGGGGAACGGCAAGCAGAGGGGGAAGCAGACTACCCTCTGAGCGGGGAGCTGGATGCGGGGCTCAGTCCCAGAACGCTGGGATCATGACCTGAGCTGAAGGCAGACGCTGAACCGACTGAGCCACTCAGGTGTCCCCTAAATAATTTACTTTAAATAATCCATGGGTCAAAGAAAAAATAAAAAAGAAATTAGAAAGTAATTTAAACTGAATTAAAATCAAAATACAACCTATCAAAATTTGTGGATGCTGCTAAAGCTTAGAGGAAAATTTATAGCACTAAAAGCCTATGTTAGAAAAGAAGAAAGACCTCAAACAATGACCTCAGTTTCCACAAAAATAATAACAGCACATTGATCCCAAAGTAGGCAGAAAAAAAGAAAGATTGGAGTGGAAATAAATAAAATAGAAAACATAAAAATTGAGTAAATAAATGAAACAAAAATCTGGTTTCTTGAGAGGATCCATAATGTTGATAAACTTCCAGCAAAACTAATCGGGGAAAAAAGAGGGAAGACAAAATTACCAATAGTAGGGCTGAGAGATGACATTATTATGGATTCCATGCAAATAAAATGATGATAAGGAAATATCATTAACTTTTTGCAGATGAATTCTATAACTTAGAAGGAATGGAGAAATAACTGTAGAGATGCAATAGCAAGCTTACTCAAGAAGAAGAAGATAATCTGAATAGCACCAAATCTACTCAAGAAATTGAATTTGCAGTTAAAAAAAACCTATGCACAAGGAAACTCAAGACACAGATGGACTCACTGATGAATTCTATTGAACATTTAAGAAAGAAATAATAACCATTCTGCAGAAACACTTGCAGAAAATTAAAGGGGAGGAAATAGTTCCTAACTCATTCTAGGAGGCTAACCTGATTCTGATGACAAAACCAGATGAAGACATAACAAGGAAAGAAAACTGCAGACCAACATCCCTCCTGAAAATAAGTGCAAAACTTCTTCACAAAATTTTAGCAAATAAAATTGAACAACATATAAAAAGGACAATCATCATGACCAAGTGGCATTTATTCTAGTAATGCAAGTTTGGTTTAACACTCAAAAATCAATCAACGTAATTTCCCATATTAATGGAATAAAAAAGAAAAACCACATGATCATCTCAACAGCTGTGGAAAAAGCATTTGGCAAAAAGTACAATCCACCAAGAAGACATAAGAATTTTGAACTTTTGGGACGCCTGGGTGGCTTAGTCGGTTAAGCATCTGCCTTCAGCTCAAGTCATGATCCCAGGGTCCTGGGATCAAGCCCCATGTTGGGCTCCCTGCATGTTTCTCCCTGTCTGCTCCTCCCCACCCCACCCCACTTGTGCTCTCTCTCACTCTCTCTCTCCCAAATAAATAAAATCTTAAAAAAAAAAAAAACTTTAAAACTTGTTAGAGAAAAGTAGGAGGAAACCTTTGTTACCTTGGGTTATCAAAGTGTTCTTAGATACACCAAATGCATTTTGCACAATGCAAAAAAGAGATAAATTAGATTTCATGTTTACTTTGTAAGAGACAAGAGAATGAAAAGACAAGCCACAGACTCAAAGACAATATCTGCAAATCATGTATTTGAGAATGGACTCAGATCCAGAATTTAGAAAGAATTCTTAAGGGGTGTCTGGGTGGCTCAGCCGGTTAAGCAACCGACTCTGTTCCGACTGAGATCATGATCTCATGGGTCCTGAGTTCAAGCCCCAAGTCCGGCTCTCCACTCAGCAGGGAGTCTGCTTGAGATTCTCCCCCTCTGCCCCTCCTCCCACTCAGGTGCTTGCACTCGGGTGCTCTCGCTAAAATAAATAAATAAATAAATAAAGGAATTCTTAAAACTCCACAATGAGAAAACAAACAACCTAATAAAAAGATGAGCAAAGATAAAACGGTAACAATCACATAAGAAGATGCTCAACATCATTAGTCATTTGGGAAATGTAAATTCAAACCAAAATTAGATACTGCTACAAACCTTTTGAAAAGTGAAATTTAAAAACTAAAATTGACAATAGCAAGTGTTGACAAGATGGGGAGCAATGAAAATCTCACACACTGCTGGTGGGAATGTAAGATGGTGTGTCCCCTCTGGAAAATAGTTTGGCGGTTTCTTTTAAGGTTAAATATATGCTCACCATAAAATCCAGCAATCCCACTCCTAGTTACTTACCCAAATAAAATAAAAGCCTACATTAACACAAAAACCTGAATACAAATGTTTATGGCAGCTTTAGTCATAATTGTCAGAATGGAACCCCAGACATCCCTGAATTGGGAAATGGATAAATACACTGTGGTATATTCATATGACAGGACTATTCAACAATAAAGAATAAACTATGACACACAGAAGAACAGCATGGATAAATCTCAAAATAATTATGTTGAGTGAAAGAAACCAAACTCAATAAAAAAGAATACATGCCATATGATCCATTTTTATAAAATTCTGGAAAATGCAAACATATCTACAGTGAGGAAAAGTAGATCAGTGATTGCCTGGGACTGGAGGGAGGCAAGGAAGGGAGAGGGAGGGTTACAGAGGGTCATGAGAAAACTTCGGGTGGGTGAAAATGTTTGATATCTTGATTGTGGTGATAGTTTTAATGGCATATACATATGTCAAAACGTATCAAATTGTATACTTTAAATATGTGCAATTTATTGTATATCAATTACACTTCAATAAAGCTGCTTTTATTTTTATTTATTTATTTATTTTTTATTCTTATGTTAATCCCCATACATTACATCATTAGCTCTAGATGAAGTGTTCCATAATTCATTGTTTGTGCATAACACCCAGTGCTCCATGCAGAATTTGCCCTCCTCAATACCCACCACCAGGCTAACCCATCCTCCCACCCCCCTCCCCTCTAGAACCCTCAGTTTGTTTTTCAGAGTCCATCGTCTCTTATGGTTCGTCCATCCCTCCGATTTCCCCCGCTTCATTCTTCTCCTCCCGCTACCTTCTTCTTCTTCTTTTTTTTTTTCTTAACATATATTGCATTATTTGTTTCAGAGGTACAGATCTGAGATTCAACAGTCTTGCACAATTCACAGCGCTTACCAGAGCACATACCCTCCCCAGTGTCCATCACCCAGTCACCCCATCCCTCCCACCCCACCCCCCACTCCAACAACCCTCAGTTTGTTTCCTGTGATTAAGAATTCCTCATATCAGTGAGATCATATGATACATGTCTTTCTCTGTTTGACTTATTTCACTCAACATAATACCCTCCAGTTCCAACCACGTCGTTGCAAATGGCAAGATCTCATTCCTTTTGATGGCTGCATAATATTCCATTGTATATATATACCACATCTTCTTTATCCATTCCTCTGTCGATGGACATCTTGGCTCTTTCCACAGTTTGGCTATTGTGGACATTGCTGCTATAAACATCGGGGTGCACGTACCCCTTCGGATCCCTACTTTTGTATCTTTGGGGTAAATACCCAGTAGTGCAATTGAATAAAGCTGCTTTTAAAAACGACTTGCCTCTTTGTATATATTTAGATTCTTCTATGAGAAGGTATAACTTTCTCAGTTTGCAAACCATGATGGTCAGTTGTATGTGTCAACTGAGGTAGGCCATGGCAATTAATTATTCAATCAAACACTAATCCTGGTATTGCTGGAAAGGTGTTATGTAGGTAAGATTAACATCTACAATCAGTTGATTTTATGGAAAGGAAATTATCCTAGATGATATGGTGGGCCCAATCCAATCAGTTGAAAGGCATTAAGAACAGACCTGAAGTTTCCCTGAGGAAGAAGAAATTCTGCCTGTAGACTGCAGCTTTAGCTCCTGCCAGAGCCCCAGCCGGCCAGCCTACGGACTTCAAACTTGCCTACCCAGTCCTCAATCACATAAGCCAAGTACTGCAATAAATATCTTTATATATATTATATATGTTAATACATATTTTATATATATGATCTATTAGGATCATATATTATTATCCTATTGATCCTATATTATCAATAATTATAGATATGTATGTATCATATATATTATATATGATACTGGTCTGGATAGGATATATATAAATGTATATATTTATATATATATATGTATGTATTTCCTATTGCTGGTTTAGTTCTTTTTTTTTCTGGTATGAGAAAGTGGCCCTAAATGACCATAGTCCCTACTGCCACCACATTACCTTCTCAGCCTGCACCTGTGGCCTCAGGGAGAGTTCCCTCGGACCATTTGACTGAGGAGCAGTAACTCAGGATTAGTTTACAGATGGTTCTGCACAATATGCAGGCACCACCCAAAAGTGGACAGCCATAGCACTATAGCCCCTTTCTAGGACATCCTGGAAGAACAGTGGTGAAGCACTTTGAGCAGTGCACCTGCTTTTTCATTATGTCTGGAAAGAAATGGCCAGAGGCATAAGTCTATACTGATTAATGAGCTATGGCCAAAGGTTTGGCTGGATAGTCAGGGACTTAGAAGGGACATGATTGGAAAATTGGTGACAAGAAACCTAAGATGTAGGTCTCTCTGAATGGGCACAGAAGGTAAAGATATTTGTATCCCATGTGGATGCTCACCAAAGAGTGACCTCCGCAGAGGAGGATTTTTAAATAATCAAGTGGATAGCATGACCTGTTCTGTGGATACAAGTCAGCCTCTTTGCCCAGCCCCCCTTGTCATTGCCCATTGGTTTATGAACACAGCAGCCAGGTGGCAGGGACGGAGGTTATGCATGGGCTGAGTAACACGGACTTCCATCCACCATGGCCAACCTGGCTACAGCCGATGCTGAGTACCTAATCTGCCTGCAGTGGAGACCAAAACTGAGAGGCGGCGCCATTCCCTGGGGTGATCAGCCAGCTTACCTCATCGCAGGTTGATTACATTGGACTACTTCCATCATGAAAGGGATAGTGCTTTGCTCTTACTGGAACAGACACTTTGGATGTGGATTTGCTTTCCTTGCATATAATGCTTCTGCCAAAACCACCATCTGTGGATTTCCAGAATGCTTTATCCACCGTCATGGTATTCCACACAGCATTGCTTCTAATGAAAGAACTCACTTCACAGCAAATGAAGTGCAGCAATGGGCCCATGTCCATGGAATTTACTGGTATCACCATGTTACCCCATCATCCTGAAATAGCCGGCTTGATACAAAGGTTGAATAGCCTTTTGAAGATCTAGTTACAACACCAGCTAGGTGACAATACCTTGCAGGACTGTAGCAATGTACTTCAGGAGACTGTATATGTTCTAAATCAGCATTCCAGGTATGGTGCCGTTTCTCCCACAGCTAGGACTCATGCTTCCAGGCATTAAGGAGTGGAAATGGAATGTCACCACTCACTGTTACCCCCAGTGATCCACTAGCACAATTTTTGCTTCCCATCCTTGCAACATTATGCTGTGCTGGCCTGTAAGTCTTTATTCCAAAGGGAAGAATACTTTCTCCAGAAGACACAATGATTCTGTTGAATTGGAAGTTTGGACTGCCAGTTTGGGCTCTTCATATGCCTCTGAATCAACAGACCAAGGAGGGAGTTACTGTACTAGCTGAGGTGATTGATTCTGACTAGCAAGGGGGAAATTGGGATTCTACTACATAATGGAGGTAAAGTATGTCTGGAATATAAGATAGCCCTTAAGGAATCCCTTGGTACTACCATGCCCTGTGATTAAAACCAATGGAAAATTGTAACAACCCAATTTTAGGCAAAACTTCTAACGGCACTTCAAGACACTCAAGAATGAAAGTTTGGGAGCATTGTGCTAGGAAAAGAACTATAACCAGCATTAAGGTGCTTGCTGACGGCAAAGGAAATATGTAATAAGTAGGGGAAGAAGGTAGTTATAAATACCAGCTATGACTATCTGACCAATTGCAGAAATGGGGACTGTAATTATGATTAGTTATTCCTTATTTTATTATAAATATATTTATTTTTGTGTATATGTTTTTTCTTCCCTCTTATCCCCCTTGTATTCTAACATAAAACATATTAATAATAGCTAACTTTAGGGGTGCCTGGGTGGCTCAGTCAGTTAAGTGTCAGCCTTTGGCTCAGGTCATGATCCCGGGGCCCTGGGATCTAGTCCCACGTTGGGCTCCCTGCTCAGCCAGGAGCCTGCTTTTCCCTCTGCTGCTCCCCCTGCTTGTGTGTTCCCTTGCTCTCTGTCACATAAAAAAATCTTAAAAATAATAGCTAACTTTAAATTATTGAAGTTATAGGATTATCAAGGAGAGGAGTGAACATCACCCAGACTTTGCATCCTCTTCTGGGGAAAAGGTTAGCACATTTTCAGTTGTACACAGGATAATTGTATCACGTTAGGTGGAAGTATGACTTGTTATTAATTTGGAAATTAAGTACAGTTTAAGGAGATGCATATGGGTGCTGGGTTGACGAGATGTGGACTAAAATGATCAGTTTCATGTGATAACTTGGCTTGGCTCTAATACCTAGATATTCAACCAAATACTAATCTAGGTGTCACTGTGCAATTATTTTGTATATGTCATTAATATCTACAATCAGTTAACTTTATGTAAAGACTATCTCAGATAATCTGGGTGGACCAAGCTCCAACCAGTTGAAAGGCCTGAGGTTTCCCTGAAGAATTCTACCTGTGAACTGCAGTGTCAGCTCCTTCCTGAGCTTCCAGCCTCACCTTCCTTACAGCCTTCATGAATATTCCAGAATTACCTACCTGTCCCTGACAACTGAGTAAGCCAATTCCTGGTAATAAAGCAGATAGATTAGATAGGTGGATGGATAGATGGATAGATAGATGATAGATAGATAGATAGATAGATAGATAGATCAAATAGATAGCCTTCCTACTGGTTATGTTTCTCTGGTAGAATAGGTAAAAACTACTGAAAAAAAAAAATTGCATCCCCAAGAGTCAGCTTGTTTTTGACCCAAAAGGGATTACCCAACATATTCATTAGGCATGATCCCCAGAACTCCCAGGCAAATCCCAGGAGTTCAAAAGATTATCCTGATGAAGGCATGAATTGGGCAGGTCAGGGCAGCACCCCTACAAGTGTTCTGTCTTTCAGGGCATGCCTTTGGACATCTTAGTCCATTCATGTTTATTAAACCATATGCAACATGTTGGAATATTGCATAGCCACTTAAAAATACACTTTTTATACACTGAAAGGGAACATAAAATCTCACATCATTAATTGTTTCTAAGGAGGGAAACCCAGTCAGTGCTGGGGGACTGACGTGGAAGGAGAATTTTCATTTTCCTACCTTTGGAATATTGTTTTTGAAGATTTATTTATTTGAGAGAGAGAGAGAGAGAGAGAGAGCAGGGGTGGGGGATGGGCAGAGGGAGAGACAGAATCCCAAGCAGACTCCCTGCTGAGCATGGAGCCCCGTGTCGGGGGCTGAGACCCTGAGATCACGACCTGAGCTGAAACCAAGAGTTGGATGCTTAACCAACTGAGCCACCCAGGAGTCCCTACCTTTGGAATATTGAATCATGTAAATGTATCATCTAGACTAGGGTTTGGCAAACTATGGTCCACATGTCAAATTTGACCCACTGCCTGTTTAAAGTTTTACTGAAACACAACCATGCTTATTGGTTTATATGTTGCTTATGGCAGCTTTCATGCTACAATGGCAGAGTTCAGCAGTTGTACAACCATAAGCATGATGATGTCATATGGCCCACAAAGCCTAAAATACTTACTGTCTGACCCTTTACAGAAAAAAATTGCCCATTCCCATCTAGATTTTAAAAAATAGAAAAGTAGGGGTGCCTGGGTGGCCCAGTCGTTAGGTGTCTGCCTTCGACTCAGGTCATGATCCCAGGGTCCCGGGATCGAGTCCCGCATCGGGCTCCCTGCTCGGCGGGAAGCCTGCTTCTCCCTCTCCCACTCCCCCTCCTTGTGTTCCTGCTCTCACTATCTCTCTTTGTCAAATAAAAAAAATCTTTAAAAAAATAGAAAAGTAAATTGACATTAAAAAAAAAATAAAAGGTGCCCCAAGAGAATTAAAAACATATACATGAATGTTTATAGCAGCACTATTCACAATAGCCAACAAGTGGAAATAAGCCAAATGTCCCTCAACAGATACATAAACAAAATGTGATATATTCATATGATGGAACATTACTTGGCCAGAAAAAAAGAATGAAGTACTGATAAATGCTACAACACAGTTGAGCCTTGAAAACATTATGATAAGTGAAAGAGACGAGACACAAAGGCCACATTTGTATGATTTCATTTATATGAATGTCCAGAATAGGCAAATTCAAAAAGACAGGAAGTAGATAAGCAGTTTCCACGGGCTAGGGAGAAAGAGGAATGAGGAGTGACTACAAATGGGTGCAAAGTTTCTTTGGGGAGTGATAAAAACATCATGGAATTAGACAGTGGTGATGGTTGCACAACTCTGAATATGCTAAAAACCACTGAATTGGGGGCGGCTGGGGGGCTCAGTGCAGTCTGCTTCAGATTCTTTCCCCCTCTCCCTCTCCCCACTGGTGCACTCACTCTCCCTCTCTAAAATAAATAAAACCTTAAAAAAAAAAAAACCCAAACACTGAATTGTACACCATCACCAAATACAGGGTATTCCAGAGTTCAGTAGGGGGCTCAGCACCTAGTGATGAATTAGTCCCCTCTACCACCTCAAACTAGAATCAGAACTGGCCTGGGAGTCAGGAGACCAATTTCTACATCCCAGTTGTCCCCAACATCCATGTGACCTTAGTTAAGTTTCTTTCCCTGTCTGGTCATTTCCTTCTCTATAATATGGGTGCATATGGACAGGGAGCAGGGAGGCTGGTGTGACAAGATGTGAGGGGGCATCTGAAGGACCTGACTCCCCAGAATCCTTTATTCTTTCCCCAAGCTTTCTTGTCACAGATCCTAATAATCAGTATCCTCCTCATCACTTTCCAATTTCAAAGCACATTCACGTACATGTCATTTAATCCTCATAACCACCCTTTGGGGTAGATAGGTATTATCCCCATTTTCAGATGAAGAAATTGAGTCTCAGAGAGAACTTGCCCAAGTTCATACAATGGTCAAGTGTTGGAGCTGGGACTCAACCCCAGGTCTTCTGATTCTAGATCCTGGGTTCTACCCACACTACCACACTGTCTTTGCATGCTTAGCCTCTCTCTGGAAACTCAAGAGAGCAATGTCTAGCAGCTTCACCACAAACACTATACACCTTTGGACAAAACAAGAGAAGAGAGGCACAGGGAACTGGGGTCCTCTTTGATCTCTTATGAACCTGTCTATCCCGGTACGGTAGCAGTCTAAGCAGAGGAGTATGCCTCTACAGCAGTGTGGACACCAAGCCCAGGACATCATAAACATATACATACAGGTACACTTGACCTCTTCAACAGGTGACATAGCACACTCCTTGTTACCAGGGTGGTAAGGAAGCTATACCTTTAGTTCAGGGGAGGCCGAAGAGGTCAGAATTCTGGGATTCTGTTCTCTAAGTCCACAAGATTTATTTACCCCTCTGGTGAGACCTCAAGGAAGGGGCAGCTCCTCAATCCTTAGCATATGGGAGGAGCAAGAAGGGAGGGACAGGGAACTATTCTCCCTGCCCTTGCCAAAGCTGATCCCAGGAAAGGGAGTATCAGTGGAACCAGGGACTTGCTCCTGAGCTCAGAGAGCTGGGCCTCAACCTCAAGGATTATCAGTGAGACCACTGCTGCCAAACCCAGTTGAGCCCTAATGAGTCACAGTGCCTGGGCTCTAGAAACGCTACCAGCTACATGGGCTTTGGCAAGTCACTTGCCCTCTATGATTCAATTTGCTTCTCCAAAAATGTGGCTAATGACTGTTGGGTCTAGCTCAGAGGGGTGCTTGGAGGTTTCCAGGACATAAACAAACTGAAATGTTTTAAAATATACTTTATGATAAACATATGCTTTCATTCTTCCATAGCTGGCAAGAGGAGTGACCCACTCGCTCCTTCCAGGCAACAGGAAATTACACACAGGTTGGGCAGCAAGAGGGCATCAAGCCAGACAGAGGCTCTTCAGGAAAGGCTGGGCTGCCCTGAGGTAGAGGGGCTGCCCCAGCTCACTTACACTCTTCCTTTTTCATTTGACCAACCAATATTTATCAAGCATTTACTACAGGACAAGTGCTGTTCTGTGTGAAGATAAGGCAGCGAAGGAAAGAGAAAATGGCCCTGTCACAGAGTTTATATTCTAGTTGTGGGAGACCAACAAGTAAACAGCAAACATGTCAAACATTGGCAGGTTCTGTGCTGAATTAAACTGGGTAAGGTTAGTAGTCGTGGTAGGGAGGCGCTATTTCATACAGGGTAACAGGATGTCTGAGTAAAGACATGAAGGAAGTGAGGGGACAGTCTGGGGGACAGCCACACCTTAGGTCTAGGCTAGTGGACACAAATTCTGGAGACACACACATCCATAGCAACAGAGACAACTCCCTACCATGCTGGTCCGGTTTGCTCCCCTTGGATTTATTCTCTACTCTTTTCTGCTCTGTTGCCTCCAGATTGCATCCCTGGGTCAGCCTTGCCATCTGCCTTTCAGTTATGTTTAGCCAAAGGCCCCAGGAGATTGAAGAGGATAAAAAAGAGGTAGGCTATGGACAATCCCACTCTCTTTGCCTGGCCCCAGTTGACAGCGGCTGCATTCCTCTATACCACAATATCCATCTGCCTCCCACAGCTCCTTCTGGAACCCATCCCCAAAAAGCCTTGCAGGATTAGCCTTCCAGATGTGCAGGTGTACCTACCTGCGAAGGGATATGTTGTCCATGGATACCAGCTGGATGGCCTCTCACCAGGGCAGGAAGGGGAGTTTGGGCGCTAGAGATACCCGTCACAGACAAAATGTGAACCACGGCCTCACTCCCATCCCTCAGTGCTCCAGCTCTATCAAATTATTCATACCAGCAAAAGCAGGAACAGAATTTGGGGGTTCTAGAGTCCCTTAGGACCTCACTGCCCCAGAGGTAGAACGCTCTCCAAGATCCAGCCCAACTTCCCACCTGAAGGAATTCAATCTACCTACCTCCAACAATCAATAGCTCATTACCCAATTTATTTCCTTGATTATACATTTGTCACTATTGGAAAAAGCTCAATGTGTAGGCCTGCTCTACCTGATTAGACTACGTATGTCATCGAAGCACAGAATTTATCTTGCTCTGTGTGACAGCATCCTAGGCTCAAGCACACAAAACTCAGTACATGTTTTGCATCAGGGGCAACGGAAAGGAGGACAAAGCACCTCTGCTCCCTGACACTTCCACAACCGCTTGGCATCAGGGGTGGGCAGATACTCTCGGAAGTATTGCCCATCTCTTCAGGTGTGTGGGGGCAGGAGCCCCCAAGTGGGACAACCAGGATAATGCAGGAGCCAGAGAATCACTCAGGTTCCAAGCGTTTCCACCTTTCTAAAGATGCCCCACTTCTCCATAGGGTACAGGCCTCAGGGAAGCACAGGAGGAGGAGGAGGAGAGCTACGAGCTCCTTGGCCATAGGAGGGCTTGGCCAAAGGTTCTAAGAAGCTAAGCTCCTCCAGGTCTAAGACAGCAGCTGGAAAACTGCCATCTGGACCTGCGGCTGGTAAACAGGGAAGGCAACATGTGCTATAGCAAAAACCCCAAATGTGGCTCAGCTGGCCATCTCCAACAAGGGACCTAGAAAGCCTTGTGGGTGAGTACTGCTGGCTAATTCTCCCAGTTAAGGGGCCTCAGACTAGACCCTACAAATAAGACCTGATTCAAGCCCATCAGTCTCTCTTTGCCTGATCTCTCTTCAGCCCCCATTCCACTCCACCCTAGATACCCTCTACGCCCACCCATGTGTGGCACCACTGTCACCAGGGCAGCCCTTTGGACTCCCCTACCCCGCAAAAAACCCAAACAGCTCAGAAGTGCATCAATCGACCTTTAATGTCCAAAAGAGGCATGGATGCAGAGCATAGGAGATGTGGTGGGGTCTCAGCCCCTGCTCCAGAAATGAGGGAGAGATGAACACAAACCAGACATTTCCAACTGGCCACACAAGTCTGGGAAGGCAGGGGGAAACACAGATTTGGACATTCATAAAAAAATAAAACCTAAAACCAAGCACTCAATCTTGTGTGCACTGAAGGGTTTGATATAGGGAACTCACTCACCATCCCAGTAACCACCCTCCCCTGTCAGCATCAAAAAGAAAGCTCGGCACACACTAAAGGCTTGGGGAGGGGGAATTCTCCTGCCTCCCCACCAGCCCCAAGAATGGACTCAGAGGGAAAAAAAAAAGAAAAGAAGAAAGAATGAGCTGGATCCCAACCACCCTCCTCCCACAGTGCCAACCCTACAATGAGAGTTTTAGATGCGATTTACAAGAATCAGCAGCTCAGTCAGCAATGACCCTCCCACCCCCATCCCTGTTTGATCAACAGATAAGATTTCCCCCTGCACTCTCCTTGGAATCTCCTCCCACTAGCGGCCCTGCTCATCTCCTGATACCTGGCTTCACCACTGCAAGACTAATCCCCTCCGAAGTTCCTCCAAAGGTCCTTGCAGCCCTTTATCACTTCCATCCCCACCTCCCATAAGGACTGCAACCACCCACAAAGTCACTTTCCGTCTCCACTAAGAACCAGTTCCAGGGCAGATGGCATCATGGCCATCTCCTCATGGGCTATCCTCCCAAAGCCTTCTGGGGAACAGACAGCCATAGGGCAAGCAGTGTCTGGGCCAGATGGCCTGGGGGGGGGGTTGACAATGGTCTTCACCCCCAAAACAGACACCCCCAGAGGTTTTTAACATAAAGGCCCAATTAGAACTAACCGTGCAGCCTATCTACCCATACACGCTAGAGATTCCACACTGTCCTGCCCCTCCCTCCCCTCTACCCCAAACCAAGACACACACGCACACACACATATACACACATATACACAAAGGAGAATCAAGGGAGACATTGATTTGGTTTGATTGCTAAGACTTAACTAAGGAACTACAGTCACCAGAAATTCCCTTGCCAGCCAACTAACAGGGGCTGCTCTAAGAGAACTCCAGAGGAATGAGAAAACCAAGGGCTAAGCAGGGAGCAGACAGAAGGAGAGAAGAATGAATAGAAGAAAAATCAAGCTAATCCTACCCCCAACATCCTCCTAGCATGAGCTCCGGCAGGAAGAATAGAAGAAGGTAATCCACAAAGACACAGCCCTTACTTTGAAACTCTTCTGACAAAGACAGCAAGACAAGTCTGCTCCCCACTCCCACACACCACAGACAAACACGTCTCAGGGCCCCTCAAAGAATCCACCCCCCACCCCACCCTCTGCCCCAAGCCGTGGAATCACAGTTCAGTGGAATATTCTCCCTGGTACTAGATCAATCCCCCTAGCCTCCTTCCTATCCCTCTCTCCTTGCCAAGCCTTATGCTGCCCCCAGCAGCCTCTCTGGCCCTAGCAAAGCAGCACCCACCACCAGGAGGAGGTGGCTGCACAGTTTGAGTTCCGCCTCCAGAAACCGACTGCTCTCCCCCTGCCCTCCTAGTCTTACAGGCTTCGTTGAGGGCTTTTTTTTTTTTTTTTTTTTAAATGTAGGGAGAGAAAGAGAAGAGGGAGGGGTGGGAGAGATTTCCTAGTGCAATACAACCCAAGAAAAGATTTTAAAGTCTTGAAAAATAAACATAAAGCAGCCTTCTTCCCCAGGCAACTAAACAGAAAGAAGTTTGGTTTTGTTTACTGCGACATACACATGAAATCGAGTATACAGTCCATGCAGTAGCACAGCCATTGGAGAGGACATCCTGATGCTGGCCCCGGTGCAAAACAGTCCCAGCAACGCCGCCTGCCTGCCATCGCTGCCGCCGCCACGGACACCTCCACTGCGGCCTCCTAGCCGGACTTGAACAGGAGGATTGCAACTTGACCCAAGTAAAAATAGATGAAGTGCTTTGTCTCGTGTGTAACATAGCTGCCAAAATTTCGGCCCACGATACAATGCCAGGTAGGGTTATATTTCTTGTCAAATTCCTAAAAGAAGAATAAAAGGGAGAGAAGAAAGGTGATTAGGACAGCTGGAAGATGAGAAATCGGAAGAGGAATCGGATTAATTTAGTCATCACCCCTCACCCCACCCCTAGCCCACGGCCTCAGCTCCCCAAACCTCAGGAGCTCAGGTTAAGGCTGGCTAGGACAGTCCTTCCTTCATTAATAATGGAACACTGCAAAGGCTCTATTATTTCTCTCTAGCACTTTACACCCCGATCATCTCTCCTCCTCCTCCTCCTCCTAGCTACCCTACTCCGTAGTCCACCCTGTGATTCTTTAGCAAAGGAGTCAGGAAAGCCCAGGGCATGAGAGACCACTCCAGTGTCACACAGCATGAGGAAAGCAGAGGAGAGCCTCCCTGACTTGCCACCTGCTGCCTCCCACATTACTAAACCAGCATTTCCAAATGCCACGAACCCAGACCCTAGAGCCAAACGTCAGGAGTACCAGGAAGCAGTTCTTTGTAAGTCAACATTAAAGGCACTCCTGTGTGCCAGGTACTGTGTGGGCTGTAAGCAGCAGAACAAGGACATCGGCCATGAGATCAAGGCAATTCCCTCACTTCTCTCAGGGGCACAAGTTCAGCATCAAAGCAACCTAGGAAATCCTTATGACCTAATCAGACAGGCAGTTCCCAGTCACTCCATAGATCCAGCAGGAAACAGATGGCTCAGGAGATGCACCCCACCATGCAAGAGACCTCCACCATGGACCCAGCAAAGCTTCCAACCCTGGGACTGTCCCCCAGGTTCTTAACTTACAACTTGTTTGGCCTCCTCACTGCCCCCTACACCAAGGGACTCCAAGAGGTATTAGGGAACAGTGGAAAGGGGATGGGTCACCACATCCAGCCCTAATGCAGACTCTGTAATATAGGAGAGCCCTAGTCACTTCCCTGGTTCTCATTTTCCCCATCAGCAAAACAAAGAAGCTAGGCCAGATATAATCTAAGGATTCTCCTGACTCAGAGTCCATGATTCTGGATCCTCCTCCCTGTACAGGACAGATAAGGCATCACTCAGCCAGGAGCCGGCACCCCGAGCTGGCTCTTCACCCACTGGCTCCTTATACAGATAGTCTCTCAGGACTCGAGTTTCCTCTTCTCATCCCACCCTGCCTAAGTAGGAAAGCAGAAGTCTGTAAAACTTAAGGATGCCCTACCACCTCTATGGACCAGGAAACCACTACACTTAGGCATCTCTTTTGGGATACTAGGGCTGAAAACATCAAAGACTGGGATTATGACACTAGCAGACATAGATTCTGACTGGGAATCAGAGGCCCTGGTACCACTTCTCACTTCTAGCTCAGCGGCTTCCTGTGTTAACCACATTCATTCACCCATTCGCTCAGGAATTTTTCAGGGACTAAACCTATTACCCCAATATTGCTCATCCATTTTTAGCAAATTATATATTCAAGCCCACCCTTTTCTTAAGAAGGTGAGGAGAAGGAGATGATATAGTACCTGAATCCTTTTCAAGAGAAAGAAAACTTCCTATATGATAGGATTATAGGGATACCCCACTTTAAATGATGCAGTTCCTTGAAAAATTTGTATATGATCTTATATTAGCTATTCAATTATCCTTGATCTATATTTTGAATAGTTCTGAACTGAGCCAGTTACATTTGATCCTAAGCTTCTCTCCCCAATGCTTTGCAGTCACATAATTATCTATAAACACACATACACACACACACACACACCACACCACACACATAAGCACACCTCAGCAGAGTTCCTATTAAGAACTCCAAAGGTGAATGCTTTGGCAAGAATCATTCCCTAATTTGTCTGCTTTGTAAGCTCGTGGGTTTTGTTTGCATGGACTATACCTGCTTTCCTAAGCCCTCAGTTCAGATCTCCCTGGGGCACAGCTCAGATGCCCATCCCTACCCCTAGCCAATAGCCACAGCATTCTTGGTGCACCTTCTTGATATAGGCAGCAATGTCCTTCTCTATGTTGTACTTCTCCATAGCCTGCGTGGCGCAGTCAACGGCATCCTGTTGCATGTCCTCAGACATGTCTGCGTTCTTGATCACTGCCTTCCGGTCAGACATCGTGACACTGCAGAAGAAGCAGAGAGGTCAAACTGACAACCCCATGCTCTAAGCAATGAACGTTAGCAGCTGAGGGTGGAGCCTCAGTGGGGGAACAGAGTACAGAAGGTGATGACAACAGAAAACACAGACATGAGGCATTATTAGAAGAGGGAGGTCCTAAGCTTTTAGCAAAGACCTGGTCCCCAAACCTGAGAAATACAAGGTAGATAAGAAAAAAAGACATAATAAGCCATCAATTTTTATCACTTGTAAAACAAGGCTTTTCCAACTCTAAATTTATCTCTGATATTTTAAATAGCACCAATTGCCAAGATATTACAATATATCACCTACTAGCTGTGTCCTTGGGCAAGTTACCCTTTGTACTTTCATACCATCATCTTGAAATGGAGACCTCAGGGTTACTGAGGGCAAACCAGGTGGCATTAACACCTGAACACCACAAGCCCTTGATTTAATGACCATTATTGCATCATTGGTAACACAGTGGAAAGAAGATGGACTAGAATCAGTAGGCCTGACTTCTGGTCCTGACTATGAACTCTTGTAGTCTTGGACAAGTCACTCAGCCTTACTGCATTCATTACTTCCATTTTAGCAATGAAGATAGCTCTCTATCAGGGGTTGTTGTAAGGATTAAGGCTCTATGAGAACATCTGCAAACAAGGAGTGTACACTGGGGTCTGTTGGCCAGATTCAGCCCACCACCTGTTTCTGTAAAGTTTTACAGAACAGTCAACAATGGCAGAGTTGAGTAGCTGCAAGACAACGCAAGGCCTGTAAAGCCTAAAATATTTACTATCTGGCCTTTCACAGAAAAAGGTTGTCAATGCCCAGCAGTGACAGAGATAACAAAAGGTGAGGAATTATTTTAACAGCCCCGTTTCCTATCCCTGCTATCTAAGCCTTGGCATTCACATCCTACAGCAACCAGAATTCTGGGGTAGACCTCGCATGGTCCGTTCCTGGGATGACAGGAATCCCAAGAAGGCTGGTCAGAACCTGCCTGGCAGTCTATAGCATGTGAGTGCTTTGCGCGAACAGAAGAGATGAGCTGCAAAAACCAATCCTCTGTCCTTGACCACAGTCCCATCACACTGATCCCCCATACCACCCCCCCAAAAGAGGACTCTGTCACCCAGCCCAGTAGACAAAAGATGTCGTCATTCCAGCCCTGTCGGATATTAAGGCTACACAGGAGGCCTCCCTGCTCAAGGAGAGATCCCTGGTATCATTCCAGGCCACCCTGATCTCTGCGTCCACACTAGCCTGTGTGCTGGGTGGACTGAAAGGGAAGCAGAACTCATGATTACTCCTTTAGCCTGCACCAGATGCAAAGGAAGCATACATGCCAGCTGCCAGCCACACAGCCCTTGACCGCACCCAAGGCACCTGAAACTAAACGGCGGGTTCTATTTCAGCAGAGACTGGAAGAGGAAAGGGTTAGCGGACCAGCAAAATCCGACCCCACACCCTTGGAGGAAAAGTCAGAGCTTCAAGGAGTATGTGAGCACCAGCAGGTGCTGAGGAAAAGGTCAGGAGAACCCTGTTCAAGGCCTGACTAGCTAGCTACGTGACCTTGGGCAAAGCAACATTCTTCATTTTAAAAACCCATGGCTGAAATAAGATAAACGGGGAAACTTCAATGAGTTTGAACAGACATACAACAGCAAAAGAGGAAGAATGTTCTGATTATTACAAGGCTCTTCGTATTTGAAGAAAACTAGTGTCACCTGGTGGCCTATTCCAGGTTACCACTCAGAAGGGGGCACTGTTTACAAACGCAAGGGTGGGGGTGGGGCCCGGTTAGAGACTGTGAAGTTAAAGCATGAAATTGGCACCGGTTTTCCCAGCAAGCTCACCTGCTCCACCGCCTCATCCCCAAAGTCCAAAGGAACAACTTTGTCACAGTAACTAAAAGCCACCTTACTCTCTAGTAGCAGAGAGCCTGAGGTTACATAACATCGGTCTTGTGACTACAATGCTACGATTCTTCACCCCTGGCCCCCCAGGCGTCTGAGGGGTGAGGCCTAGCCCCAACCTGCCCTGTCCAAGGTGCCAGTGAGAAAAGGATAAGGTGGTGCCCGGCCTACCCACCTCCCTCCTGGGACAAAAAAGCAAGGAACCTGGGCCTCCGGCAGAAAGATGACCAGAAGGCCCCAGGCCAGCTCCTCAGTTAAAAGCCAGGGGCTCTTTGGAAAAGCGAAGAGGGCACTCCAGGACAGCTCTCCATCCCCTATCCCCGGTTTTGCGACAGGAAAGGCCAAGTCTCCGAAAGACCTGGACCACCCTCCCCAGCCCCCAACACACACAAATGCTGGTACGCCCTCCCCTGAGATCTCCAAGGGGGCTTATCCCTCCACCATGGCATCCTCCGCAGAGCTGCGGCCCCCAAAGGCCAGCACCTCGGGCATGAGAAAGCATCCTCCCCCCAACCTCCGCCCCGGCCGGTCAGCCGCCCTCCCCCGCCGGGCCTGGAGCAGCGCCGGAGTGACTGGGCGTCCTCGCTGCAGGAAGGACGCCCCAGAGGGTGGCGGCGGCAGGAGGCGCCGCGTCACGCCCGAGCCCTCTCCACCCCCTCTCCCTCGGCCCCGAACACCAGAAGCCTCCACGCAGCGCAGGGAGACTACCGGCAGTGCGGGGCGGGGGGGGGGGGGGGCGCGGGGAGGAGGCGGGGAGCCGCACCTCCGCAGCCCGGGGCCTCCGGCCGCGCCCGAGGGTCGCGAGGGCACAGGGTGGCGCAGCCCTGGGAAGGAGGGGCGCCGAGGGCGTCACGCCGAGGCCAGCTCTGCTCCGGGCCTCGGGGCGGGCCCCGCGCGTGGGGCTGCACGCGACGGGCGCGGGCCGCCGCCCGGGGGACGCCCCCACCGACCGCTCACCTTCACGGAGGCTAGTCCGCGCGGGGCCCCGGGGGAGCAGCGATGGCCTGAGGCAGGGCGCGGGCAGGGGCGGTGTCCCCTCGGCTCCTCCTGCAGCAGCAGCAGCCGCCGCCGCGGTCTCCGGCTCCCGCGGCCCCGGGCCGATCGCTCGCCGCCGCCGTCCGCCCTTCGAGCTTCCCCGGCCGCCCGCGCTCCGCCTCGCGCCCGCCGGCCCGCCCGCCTGCTCCTCGCTGGCGCCTCGCTGCTCCGCTCCGCTCTGCCGCTGAGCACGGCCGACGCGCGGCCCCCGCTGAAATAGCGCCCCGCCCCCGCCCCCCCGCCGCGCGCGCCGCCGTCCGCGCTCCCCATTGGCTGCGCCCGCCCGGCCCCGCACTGCGGGCTTCTCCCCGCGCCGCTCTCGCCCCACATCTTGTTTCCTCCCACAATGCCTCGGGGCGGAGGGAGGGGGAGCGGGGAAGGGTGGGGGGAGGGAGATGGGGCCTTAAGAAGAGAAAGAAGAATGCAGACCACTCCACCCAGGGCTAGGAGGCAGGCCTAAAAAGGAATAAGGAGGCGAGGCTTAGAGAGAGGGAGGGGTGTAAAGACCCCAATGCCAAGAAGAATAAAGGGAGAGAGAGAGGGATGGAGATTTCAGACCCTGGGAGCAGATGGGGAAGGGGTAGAGATCCTAACCTGAGGAAGAGGAAGGGAAAGGAGGTGAAGTCATCAGCCTCAGAGGGAAAGACAGGACACCCCTTCCCTCCCCCCAGATCTGTAGGAAGGAGAGGAACAGCCAGCTCTACGGAGAGGTAAAGGCATAAACAGCCCCAGGGCTCCCCTTCCCTTAAATTCAGGAAAAGTCCCTTCCCCACAGCAGCTCAGCCTTTGTTCCCGAGTCTCAAGGCCACAGGACCTCAACTCCCAGCTGGAGCCCCAGCTGCTGTTTATCATCAAGAGCAATATGGACGCAGACCCTAAGCCCAGTTGTGAGAAGGGAGGTTGGTCTTTGGCACGCAGGCTCCTGGGGTAGAGGTGAGAGGAAGCCATTTCTGGTCGGTCAAGACCTGACGGGGAGTGCATAGAACCCCCGAGAGGAGCGAACCGTAGTCTGGCAGAGCTGTGGGGAAACTTAAAAGTCAGCCCATCCATATTCCTCACCTTATAGAGGAGAGAACCAGAGCACAGAGGGGGCAGAGCCCTCCCCAGATCACCACAGGTCAGGCCTGGTTCTGGGCTTCTAGGCTGAAAAGTGGTGCTTCTAGGCAGCGGCCCCTCTGGTGGCTGAAGAGGCTCTCTGTGGGAGTGTGTGTAAATGCCTGTGAACTTTGGGAGAGAGGGCCTGCCCTCCACTCTACCCCACACGCCTCCAGAGAACAGGATAAGTCTGCCTTTATCTTCCCCTCTGTTTCACAAAGGAATTGTCTACCTAAGGGGGTGGTGAGATTCTTTATAGGGAGCCACGCATTTGGGCCACACAGTGAGGATTAAGAAGCTCCCCTTCCCATCATTTTCCCTTCACTGCCCCAAACTTTGGTCAGGAAGTCGGACTTGCTCTGGCCGTGGTCTGCTCTGGTGTGGAGCATTATGATTTAATATTCATTATGTGTCAGGGGAAACCTGGAAAATCATGCCCTCCCACTTCTGCTTTCCACAGCTCTGTCATCTCCCAGCCTCAGTTGGCATTCCAGAGAAACAGACAAGGCCTGATGTATCCCCTCACACCCAGGGTATTCTGATGTCAGCCTCTGTGTGAATGAATGGGGGGCGGGGCACATGTGGGTAAGAGGGAGGAGATGAAGGATACTTGATCGCCTTAAGGCTTGTGCAGAGCTGATTTCATGGACTACTGGGAAGAGAACTTGTACCCTCTTTCTCCAGTGGTCATTAGCTTCCAGCCCCTTCTATGGCCTGAAGGTCAGAACTGCCATGTATGGTTGTGCAGGTTGTTCACTATACAATGACATTCAGCCTAAAGAGCAAGTGGGGGCTAAAATATAGCTTGCACTTCACTTGCTAAGCTGTGTGCCCTGGTACAGGCCAGTGTTCACCCAAAAGATGCATACTTTTTTTTCAAGTGTCCATGAAGGTGACTGAACTAGTGGTGGCCCTTCCAAGGCCATACTGCTGGCATATAAATCCTCCCTCTCCCTGGCCCCATTGCCTAGAGTAGCAAGTATTTGGTCATTTCCAGTCCTGGGAGATGGTGGGGTGGACACCAGAGAACTTCAACTCACAGGAGTCAGAACGAAGGCTTTGACTTTTAAGAAATGTGGGTATCGGGTGCCTGGGTGGCTCAGTTGGTTAAGCGACTGCTTTCGGCTCAGGTCATGATCCTGGAGTCCCTGGATCGAGTCCCGCATCGGGCTCCCTGCTTGGCAGGGAGCCTGCTTCTCCCTCTGACCCTCCCCCCTCTCATGTGCTCTCTCTCTCATTCTCTCTGTCTCAAATAAATAAATAAAATCTTTAAAAAAAAAAAAATGTGGGTATCAGCGTGTGTGTGAAATATGTGTGAGAAAGACTTAAGGCTCTGAGATGTCAGGAAGACTTGCTAATAATAGTATGGTTTATAGATAATAATTAATATTTATAGAGCCCTCACTCTGTGCCGGGCTCTAGTCTAATTGTTTTCAATGCATTGTTGCATTTAAATCTGGAACAATCGCAGTGAATAAGTATTACTATCTTCCTGTTCAGATGTGGAACCTGCCTCTTAGAGAAGTTCAGTAACTTGCCCAGGATTACCTTGCTTTTGTCAATGCAGGCGACAGCCCCAGGCTCTCTGTGCCCCGGGCCTCTACTCTTAGCCCATTCCTCTAGATCCCACCTCCTAACAGAGAAAGGAAAAAAGTGTAAACCGGGGGGTTGGCTGTCTACCTGAATGATACCAGCATCTTGTAAACTTACCTGATTCTGAAGCCCTTTTTGATCCAAACATTTATTAACCTCTCCAGGAACTACTATTCCACAGGACACAGTTAGGGAAACATGCTATAGTAATTACGGCTATTTATGTGAAATGCTTACTGTTTAGGGTAATCACTCTGCAATGTAATAACTGCTGTCATTACTCTGTCGGCTTAACTTGGCAGACCTTTTTATATGAAGCCACTACACCCCCGTGATTGCCCAGTTATCTGTTGCCCAGATGGCAGACCCATGTCTTCAGATTTAAAAATCAGAGGAAGGGGCGCCTGGGTGGCTCAGTCGGTTAGGCGACTGCCTTCGGCTCAGGTCATGATCCCGGAGTCCTGGGATCGAGTCCCGCATCGGGCTCCCAGCTCAGCAGGGAGTCTGCTTCTCCCTCTGACCCTCCTCCTTCTCATGCTCTCTGTCTCTCATTCTCTCTCTCTCAAATAAATAAATAAAATCTTAAAAAAAAAATAAATAAAATAAAATAAAAATCAGAGGAAACTTTCGTTCTTGTCTTCTCTGCAGGCTCCTTACCCTCCCCCTCCTTCTTTAAACTGAGAGTTCCCCCAAGGCACTGTGCTTTGGTGACTGTTCAACTTGAGTAGTTTCATCCACATTCATGGTTTTTTACCATAATCTGAGTCCTGATGGCTCCCCCTAATTCTCAGCACTCTTTACTGTGGGTGTCCCACAGACTCCTCAGACTCTTCAGGTACATGTGTATAAAGCCTGGTCATTGGGAGCATTGGTCCTGGGGCCAGAATGCCTGGATTTGAACCTCTTTCCACCACTCTACCAGCTGTGCAGAACTGGTCAAGCTATTCATCATCTCAAAATTTCATTTTCCTCATGTATAAATCAAGAATAATACCTATTTCATAGTTATGAGAAGATGCATTAAAAACTCTTGGCATGATGCCTGGTCCACAGAAGTGATTAATAAACGTTAGCTATCATCAACATTTCTTTTCCAGACTTGTTTCCCTTCCTTGTATTTCTTACCTCAGTTCATGGCCCCATTATCCACCCAGGGACCAAGTCAAAAACCTGTGAACCCCCTCACCCACCCCATGTCTGTCATCACTCAGCTCTTGACTATTTTTCCAGCCCCCATCCGCTTTCATTGTGAATACCCTGCATGGGGAACTCATCATCTCTTCTAGTTGGTTCCCGGCCTGCAATCCTGGCGGCTCCTCCCCAGTCCACACAGGGAGATCTATCTAAAATGCAAATCTCCCAGGCACTTCCCTCTTCTCTGCTCAGAAAAAAAAAGACTGCTCTTTCCCATAACTTACCTCCCCCATCTCACCCTCCACATCTCCCCACCCCACCTTCTCTCCCCACACTTCCCATCTCCCTCTTTGTGCTCTAGTAACACCAGCTACTGCCTGTGGTTTCCCCACACCCAGATTCCACACCTTTGTTCATGTGGTTCCCTTGCCTGTGTGGTTTGTGGCTTTCTTTGCTGGCTGACTCCTTGGTTTGAGTGTCCTCTCTGAAGCCTGCCTGAATCCCAGGTGTTCATCACTAACCACCTTCTAGTAAACTTGTGAGGCTTAAGTTTGTCTGTACTTCCTTGCAGACAGGGATTACATCTTATTTATGTGTGGGCTGTAGAACCTAGCACAGTTCTCGGAACATGGGAAGTTCTCTGTCAGTATTGGTTGTCAGGGTAGGACCTGTGGGACTCCCACAGTGGAGAGGTCAGGACTTAGGGGGTCACCAGGGCCCACATGATGATAAAAACCATGAATGTGGATGAAACTACTGCATGGATGAAAAATATGAATTAGAACACTTCATCCCTTCCTCCACCCAAAGAACCGCGTTAGGGTTCTCCTGTCCCTTTCTCTAGAACCAGCAACACCTGCTATTTACACTGGGGCCTTCCTGCCCAGAACAAGTTGCTAGCTAAGGTAAATCATTGTCAGTGCTGGGAACGCCCAGGCCTGACTTGTGAATGGTTTTCCTCCTTATACTACCTGCTGGGTAGTTGGCTGATAATCCTGACCCTTACAGGTAAAGACAATCAAAGGCTCTCCACCCCAGTTGACTGGGTCACCCAGAAGAAAGCATGGCAATGACAAAAGTCATTTCACCAAGCCCTTCAGCTGTTGGCTTGCTTCAAAGACTCCAAAAAGATGGAGAAGGGTGGAAATATACCTGTGTCATATACCCTGACACTTGGTGAATGCAAACCCTGGTGCCAGTCCCCTCTGCCAAGTCCCCAGTGGGGGGAAAAAAAAAAGGAAGAAAGCAATATGACAAGAACTACTGGAATCTGTCCCAATTCCTCACTGATTTCTTGAGTGGCCTTACAAAACATACTTTCCTAGGCAAACATTTACCAAGCCCTAAATATCACCCTTCCTCCTTCCCAAGTGCCCTGAAACCTGGAGGAGCCAGTCAAGGTCAACAATGTGCCTGAGAACTAGTGAGATGAGTCAGAGAAGTCCTGAGCCCAGTTTGGCTCTGGTCAAATCATTTCATTTATCAGAATCTGGATTTCTTCATCTAGAAAATGTAGGACTGGATAATCGATAAGATCCCTATCAGCCCCCAAATCTATGATTCTCTGATTTCAATACCCCATCACAAATGATACTTTCCCTGTGGGTCAGGGAAATTTCTCTACCTGTAGCCAAGATTAAATGCCCTCTTTTCTGATCCTTCTCTCTGATCCACTTAGAATTCAGAGAGCATTTCTCTGCACTCCCATCATCCAACAAAGTTGGGATATCATTCTGTTCAGCTGTGTATTCCTCTCAACTAACAAAGTGCCTTGACATAGTTAAGATTCAATGAATGTTTGAGTTTCAATTAAAATATTAAAGCAAGTGGTCATCAAGAAAGAACCAAAGAGAAGATGTTCCAATGCAAATAGGGGTTTCTAGATCATGACTCCCCCTAATTTAAGAGTCCTCTTCCTTCACTGTCTGCACAATCCTGAGGAACCCTGCCTCTGCCATAGAAGAACCAAGACAATAATATAGAATTTTTCAGTCCTTGTCCAAAAGATCAAGTTAGGGTTCTTGGGTGCAGGAAACATCTGAAGAAAAAAACAGTACCAGAATAGCTCCCCCTGACTCCAGGGAACAGGAACCATGGAATGGTTTCCTCAGGGCATCCCAGTGGGGCAAATCACTGGCATTTTCCTTGAGTCACCCAACTATCGATTCAAATTCCCAAAAAAGGGCATCTGACTGGACAGACTGGGTCACAGGTCCACTTTTTTGGCCATGGGAAGTGAAGAGCAGCCTGAGAGACCTAAGATCAAGGGGGGAATATCTGACAGAAGGAAAATCCACATGAAGTTACAAGAAGCAAGAGAGTGGGTGCTGGGCAGGCAGAAACACAGATGTCTACTCTTGGAGAGCCTCCAGAGTGGGAGGCGAGATTATTTATGAGGGAGATCCTTGTCCCCACTGGCATAAAAACAAACACTAAGCTCTCTCACCCTCAGTCCAACAGAGTGAGGTGGGGAATGGTGAAGGGGGGTCCTAATAAATGAGGTCTGTACAACTTTGCCTTCCTCTCTGAGAATAATTTTGAAGAAAAACTTTGCCTTGTTTGACATATTGCAGTATATTCCAGTTGGCAAAAACTTAAAAAAAAAATCTTCTCGCTAGGAAATGGAGGCCCACCTTACATTTCAACGTAATAAGTTCTATTTTTACATATATAGCAGCTTTATTGAGATATAGTTCCCATACCATAAAATCCACCTTTCTAAAGTTCACGATTCAGTGGTTTTTAATATTCACAGAGCTGTGCAACCATCACCACTGTCTAAATTTAGAACATTTTCACCACTCCAAAAAGAAACCCTGTATTCATTGGCAGTCACTCCCCCATTTCCCCCCTAATTCCCACTAATCTACTTTCTGTTTCTATAGATCTGCCTATTGTGGACATTTCGTAGAAATTGAATCATAAAATATATGGTCTTTTATGACTCTTTTAGTTCAATTAGTGTAATATTTTCCAATGTCATCCATGTTATTGCATGAATTTGTACTTCATTCCTTTTTATGGCTGGTTAATGTTCCACTGTATAAGCACACCACATTTTGATTTTCCATTCATCAGTTGATGGACATTTGGGTTGTTTCCTGTTAGAGATAATGCCTTTATAGGCATTCTTGCACAGGTTTTTGTGTGGATATATGCCTCCAGTTCTCTTGGATATATACCCAGGTGTGGAATTGCTGGGTTTTGTAATAACTCTATGCTCAACCTTTTGAGGAGCGGTCAGACTATTTTCTAAAACAGCTGTCTCATTTTACATTCCTACCAGCACCATATGAGGGTTGTGATTTCTCCACATTCTCACCAACACCTGTTATTGTCTTCTATATTGTAGCTATCTAGTGGGATGAAACAATACCCAACTGTAGCTTTCATTTGTGTTTCCTTAGCGGTTAATGACCTTGAGCATCTTTTCATGTAATTGGCAGTGTGTATGTTTTCTTTGGAGAAATGTCTGTTCAGATCTTTTCCCCTTTTTTAAATTAGGTTGTCTTTTTTTTTTTAAGATTGTATTTTTTATTTGCCAGAGAGAATGAGAGAGAGAAGAGAGAGCACAGGCAGGGGGAGCGGCAGGCAGAGGGAGAAGCAGGCTCCCTGCTCAGCAGGGAGCCTGATGTGGGGCTCGATCCCAGGACTCTGGTATCATGACCTGAGCCAAAGGCAGATGCTTAACCGCCTGAGCCACCCAGGCATCCCAGTTATTTGTCTTTTTATTATTGAGTTGTAAGAGTTCTTTATAGACCCTAGACACTAGACCCTCACCAGAGATATGGCTTACAATTTTTTTCCATTCTGTGGATTGTATTTTCATTTTCTTGATGGTGACCTTTGAGGCCCCAAAGTTTTTAATTTTGATGAAGACCAATTTGTCAAATTTTTTGTCCCTTGTGCTTGTGCTGTCATTCCAAGAAATGATTGCCTAATCCAAGATCACAAAGATTTACTTCTATATTTTCTTCTAAGAATTTAACTTTTCTAAATGAACCTTTTTGAGTCAATTTTTCTGTATGGTGTGAGGTAGGGTCTAACTTCATTGTTTTTCTTATGGATAGCCAATTGTCCCACATCTTTAGCTGAAAAGGCTATTCTTTCACCACTAAATTGTCTTGACACCCTTATAAGATTAATTGACCATAAAATGTTTCTTTTTGGACTGCCAGTTCTATTCCATTGATCTGTCTATCCTTATGCCAGTACAACACGAACTGTCTTCATTACTATAGCTTAATAAGGTATGAAATCTGGAAGTGTGAGTCCTCCAAATTTGCTCTTCTTTTTCAAGATTCTTTGTCTAATCTGGGTCCCTTGCATTTCCATATGACTTTTAGGACCAGCTTCCCAATTTCTGTAAAAAAAAAAAAAGCTAGCTGTGGGACACCTGGTTGGCTCAGTCAGTTAAGCGTCTGACTTCGGCTCAGGTCATGATCTTGGGGTCCTGGGGTCTCAGCGGGAAGTCTGCTTGCCCTCTCCCTCTGCCCCTCCCCCCTTTGTGTGTGTGCTCTCTCTCTCTCAAATAAATAAAATCTTAAGATGCCATTTGCAACGACGTGGATGGAACTGGAGGGTATTATGCTGAGTGAAATAAGTCAAACAGAGAAAGACATGTATCATATGACCTCACTGATATGAGGAATTCTTAATCTCAGGAAACAAACTGAGGGTTACTGGAGTGGGGGGTGGGGTGGGAGGGATGGGGTGACTGGGTGATAGACACTGGGGAGGGTATGTGCTCTGGTAAGCGCTGTGAATTGTGCAAGACTGTTGAATCTCAGATCTGTACCTCTGAAACAAATAATGCAATATATGTTAAGGAAAAAAAAGAAGAAGAAGAAGAAGGTAGCAGGAGGGGAAGAATGAAGGGGGGAAATTGGAGGAGTAGACGAACTATGAGAGATGATGGACTCGGGGAAACAAACTGAGGGTTCTAGAGGGGAGGGGAGTGGGAGGATGGGTTAGCCTGGTGATGGGTATTGAGGAGGGCACGTTCTGCATGGAGCACTGGCTGTTATGCACAAACAATGAATCATGGAACACTACATCTAAAACCAATGATGTAATGTATGGGGATTAACATAACAAAAAAAATCTTCAAAAAATAAAAAATAAACGCATGGTGTCAGCCACAAAAATAAATAAATAAATAAATAAATAAATAAATAAATAAATAAATAAATAAATAAAATCTTAAGAAAAACAAAAAAACTATGGAACCAGAAAAGACCCTGAATAGCCAAAGTAATGTTGAAAAGAAAATCAAAGCTGGAGGCATCACAATTCTGGACTTCAAGTTGTTTTGCAAGGCTGTAATCATCAAGGTAGTATGGTACTGGGGCGCCTGGGTGGCCCAGTCGTTAAGCGTCTGCCTTCGGCTCAGGTCATGATCCCAGGGTCCTGGGATCAAGCCCTGCATCGGGCTCCCTGCTCCGCGGGAGGCCTGCTTCTCCCTCTCCCACTCCCCCTGCTTGTGTTCCCTCTTTCACTATCTTTCTCTGTCAAATAAGCAAATAAAATCTTAAAAAAAAAAAAAAAGATAGTATGGTACTGGCACGAAAACAGACACATAGATCAGTGGAACAGAACAGAGAACCCAGAAATGGACCCTTAACTCTATGGTCAACTAATCTTCAACGAAGCAGGAAAGAATATCCAATGGAGAAAAGACAGTCTCTTTAACAAATGGTGTTGGGAAAGCTAGACAGCCACATGCAGAATGAAATTGGACCACTTTCTTACACCATACACACACACAAAAATTCAAAATGGATGAAAGACCTAAATGTGAGACAGAAAACCTTCAAAATACTAGAGAACACAGGCAGGAACCTCTCTGACCTTGGCCACAGCAACTTCTTGCTAGACACATCTCCAAGGGCAAGGGAAACAAAAGCAAAAATGAACTATTGGTACTTCATCAGGATAAAAAGCTTCTGCACAGCGAGGAAACAATCAACAAAACTAAAGAGCAACCTATGGAATGGAAGAAGATATTCACAAATGACATATCAGATAAAGTACTAGTATCCAAAATCTATAAAAAATGTACCAGGGGCACCTGGGTGTCAGTTGGTTGAGCGTCTGCTTTCAGCTTGGGTCATAATCCCAGGGTCCTGGGATTGAGCCCCATAGCTTTCTGCTCAGCGGGGAGCCTGCTTCTCCCTCTCCCTCTGCCCGCCGCTCCCCCTGCTTGTGTGTGCTCTCTCTCTCATTCTCTCTGTCAAATAAATAAATAAAATCTTTAAAAAAAAAAAAAGAACTTATCAAACTCAACACCCAAAAAACAAAAAATCCAGGCAAGAAATGGGCAGAAGACATGAACGGACATTTCTCCAAAGAAGACATACAAATGGCTAACATACGCATGAAAAAATGCTCAACATCACTCGGCATCAGGGAAATACAAATCAAAACCACAGCAAGATGCCACCTCACACCAGTCAGAACGGCTAAAATTAACAAGTCAGGAAACAACAGATGTTGGTGAGGATGTGGAGAAAGAGGAAGCCTCTTACACTATCGGTGGGAATGCAAACTGGTACAGCCACTCTGGAAAACAGTATGGAGTTTCCTCAAAAAGTTAAAAATAGGGGCATCTGGGTGGCTCAGTCATTAAGTGTCTGCCTTCGGCTCAGGTCATGATCTCAGGGTCCTGGGATTGAGCCCCGTGTCGGCCTCCCTGCTCAGCGGGAAGCCTGTTTCTCCCTCTCCCACTCCCCCTGCTTGTGTTCCCTCTCTCGCTGTGTCTCTCTCTGTCAAATAAATAAATAAAATCATTTAAAAAAAAAAGTTAAAAATAGAACCACCCTCCAACCCAGCAATTGCACTACTAGGTATTTATCCATAGGATACAAAAATAGTCATTTGAAAGGGCACATGCACCCCAATGTTTATAGCAGCAATGTCCACAATAGCCAAATTATTGAAAGAGCCCAGATGCCCATCAACAGATGAATGGATAAAGAAAATGTGGTATATGTATACAATGGAATATTACTTAGCCATCAAAAGAATGAAATTTTGCCATTTGCAATGACATGGATGGAACTAGAGGGCATTATGCTAAGTGAAGTAAGTCAGAAAAAGATAAATACCATATGATTTCAATCATATATGGAATTTAAGAAACAAAACAGATGAACATAGGGGAAGGGAAGGAAAAATAAAATAAGATGAAAACAGGGAGGCAAACCATAAGAGACTCTTAACTGTAGGGAACAAACTGAGGGTTTCTGGAGGGGAGGTCGTTGGGGGAATGGGGTAACTGGGTGATGGGCATCAAGGAGGGCACTTGATGTAATAAGCACTGGGTGTTATACACAACTGATGAATCACTAAATTTTACCCCTGAAACTAATAATACACTATATGTTAACTAAATTGAATTTATTTTTTTGAACATTTAACATATTTAATTTTAATTCCAGTATAGTTAGCATACAGTGTTATATTAGTTTCAGGTGTATAATATAATGATTCAACAATTCCATCCATCACCAGTGCTCATCATAAGTGCACTCCCTACTCCGCATTACCTATTTTGCCCATCCTTCCTCCAGCTCCCCTCTGGTAACCACCAGTTTGTTCTCTATAGTTAAGAGTCTGTTTCTTGGTTTGCCTCTCTCTCTTTTTTTCCTTTGTTTGTTTGTTTCATTTCTTAAATTCCACACATGAGTGAAATCATGTGAACTCATATGGTACCTGTCCTCTGACTGACTTATTTCACCCAGGATTATACTCTCTAGTTCCATCCATGTCATTGCAAATGGCAAGATTTCACTCCTTTTTATGGCTGAACAATGCTCCATTGTATAAACATACCACATCTTCTTTATCCATTCATCTATAGATGGACACTTGGGCTGCTTCCATAATTTGGCTATTGTTAATAATGCTGCTATAAACATTGGGGTGCATGTATCTCTTTGAATTTGTATTTTTGTATTTTTTATAAAGATTTTATTTATTTATTTTAGAGAGAGCATGAGTGACTAAATTGAATTTAAATTAAAAAGAAATTTTTTTAAAGCCAGCTTTAAATATATCTATTGATATCTATCTTTTGATAGAGATTATGTTGAATCGTAGATCAATTTGAAGAGTATTGTTATCTTAACAATATATTAAGATAATTAAGATAATATTAACATGTTCTGATCCATGAACATGGGATTCCTTTCCATCTATTTAGGTCTTCTTTAATTTCTTCTAATAATGTGTTGTAATTTTCAGTGTACTTATCTTTCACTTCTTTTGGTAAATATATTCCTAAGTATTTCATTCTTTTCTTAATGTTATTATAAACTGAATTGTTTTCTTTATTTCATGTTCAGATTGTTCATTGCTAGTGTATAGAAATATAATTGATTTTTGTATATTGTATTTTGGGGTTTGGGTTTTTTGTTTCTTTTAAGATTTTACTTATTTATTTGACAGAGAGAGAGATAGAGCACAAGCAGGCAGAGCGGCAGGGAGAGGCAGAGGGAGAGAAAGAAGCAGGCCCCCAGCCAAGTGGGGAGCCTGACGTGGGGCTTGACCTGGGATCATGGCCCAAGCTGAAGGCAGACACCCAACTGACTGAGTCACCCAGGCACCCCATTTTTGTATATTGTATTTTGTATTCTGCAACCTTGCTGATCTTATTAATTTCTAATAGTCTGTGTGTATGTTCATGTGAATTCAGAATTTTCTCTATACAAGATCAAATCACATATGAACAGATAATTTTACTTCTTCCTGTCTAATTGGGGTGCTCTTATTCTGTTTTCTTGCCTAATTGCCCTTGCTAGAACCTTCAGTATACTGTTGAATAGCGTTGGTGAGAGCAGACATCCTTGTCTTATTTCTAATCTTAGGGGTAAAGCTTTCAGTCTTTCAACACTAAGTTTAATGCTAGATGTGGAGTTTTTGTAGATGTTCTTTATCAAGTTGAGGAAGTTCGCTTCTGTTCCTGGTTTGTTGAATTTTTTTTTTTTTCACGAAAGGGTGTTGGACTTTTTCAAATACTTGTTCTCCATCTATTGAGTTGATCATGTGGTTTTGTTACAATACAAATACAATACAAATACAATCTTGTATTACATTGGTTTTCAAGTATTAAACTGATCTTGCATTCCTGGAATAAGTCCCACTTGGATATGTATAATCCTTTTTATATGTTGCTAGGTTTGTTCTGCTAGCATTTTGTTGAGGATGCTAGCATCTATATTCATAAGCAATATTGATATATAGTTTTCTTTTGATGTCTTTGTCTAGTTTTGGCATCTAGATAATACTGGACTGCTTTGGAAAGTATTCCCTACTATACTATTTGTTTGGAAGAGTGTGAAGGGTGGATATTATTCTTTAAACACTTCATAGAATTCAGTAAAGCCTTTTAGGCTTAAATTTTTGTTTGTGGGATGTTTTAAAAATACCACAGCAACCTACTTCTTTTAGGTCTATTCAGATTATCTATTTCTTGAAGTAGTTTCAGTAGTTTGTCTCTTTCTAAGGATTTGTCCGTTTTATCTAGGTCACCTAATCTGATAGCATGTAGTTATTCATGGTATTCCTTTATAATTTTTTTTATTTCTTTAAGATCTGTAGTAATGTCCCTTCTTTCATTCCTGATTTTAGTAACAGTCTTCTCTTTTTTTCTTGGTCAGTCTAGCTAGAGATTTGTCAACTTTGTTCATCTCTTCAAAGTACCAGCTTTTATTGCATTAATTTTTCTCTTCCTTTTCTAACAATAAGGTGGTTCTCGAGCACTCAGATGATACAAGCTGCTTGGGTCAGGGGAAGCTCAGACTGTGACTATTTCTTTGAGCAGCTGGATTCAGACTCAGCTGCTTATCTATTTCCGTCTAAATCGGGGGTCTCTCTATTTCAGTGTCTCCCTCACCCCCATAATCCCTGCAGTGATGTGACAAAGAAGACAGAAACCACACTATTACTTGGGGGCTATGAGAGACAAAATTCCATGAAATCCACAAACATTTCTTTTTTTTTTTTTTTAAAGATTTTATTTATTTATTTGACAGAGAAAGACACAGCGAGAGAGGGAACACAAACGGGGAGTGGGAGAGGGAGAAGCAGACTCCCCGCCGAGCAGGGAGCCCGATGTGGGACTCGATCCCGGGACTCCAGGATCATGACCTGAGCCGAAGGCAGTCGCCCAACCAACTGAGCCACCCAGGCGCCCTCCACAAACATTTCTTAAACAAGCTCTCTGGAAGGGGGCGGGGATGAGTATCCAGGAGCAGCTTCAGCTCTAAGCTCACAGCCTAGTTGGGGAGACACACATGTACACAACCAACGTGACCCCAGGCTAAACTACAATGAAGGCTGTGATCGAGAGTGAGCAAATGCCCAACGGAGGACACGGGGTTGGAGGGCAATCAATCTATCTAGAAGAATCAGGGAACGGAGGAGTTGTCATTTGAGGTAAGTCTTGAAGTATGGTAGGATTTGAAGGAAAAAAGACAAAGAAGGGAGGGGAGGTTCTTCAGTCAGAGAGAAGCTCACAAGCTAAGGCAGGGAATGGTAGAAAGTCAGGCCTGCCAGGAGCATAGCGTTCTGGAGAAGGAAAGAGTCTGGACAGAAAAGCTAGGGCCAGACTTTGGAGGTGGTTAAAGGATGTGCTGTGGAGCTAGAACTTTATCCTTAAGAAACCTGGAGCCCACCGCAGGGCACTGAGCAGGAGGATGACATGACCAGCCTTTCCAGCCTTTGTTGGAACTTGGGGCTGTAAGAGAAACCTAAGTCGGTTTACTCAGGCTGTCTGGTGCCATCCATACCTACAGAAGCAAGCAGAGCCAGCTGCCTTTACCACTGTTGATCACACCCTGCTTGGGACTCCCCCCCTCCCTAAGCTTCATATCACAGCACTTGCCTGATTACTTCCTACAACCCAGGCTGCTGCATCTCAGTCTCCTTAGCAGGCTCCTCTTCCTCTGCACATCTTGTGTTGGTGTTCCTCGGAGTTCTGTTCTAGATGCTTTTCTCTTCTCACTGGACCACTTTCCCTTGGAGATCTTGTATGTTGCCATGGCTTCAATGACCACCTATGGACTGGGAAATCCCAAATCTATGTGTAACTTTCTCAGACCTCTCTCCTAATTTAGACCCATCAGATCTACCTATCCCTTGGACATCTCCATTTAGCTGCTGTGTTCTTTAAAATTAGATCCAGATGTGAGTAGAAGGAAAACCCCAAGTAAAATGGCCCAAACAAAATAGGAGTTTATGTCTCTTTCAAAAGAGTCTAGGGGTATTAAGTCCAGGCCTGGCATGGCAGCCTGGGAGTCATATCTCTGAAATCTGTCCCTTTGTCTCTATCCCCAAGCCACCATTCTCCTCCAGGTTAACTGCAACAGCTCTGTTCTTGCTCCTCTCAAATGCATTCTCACCATCTACACTGTCCAACATGGTAGCTGCTAGACACATGGTGCTATTGAACACTCGAAACATGGCTCGTCCAAATTGAGATGCACTCTAAGTGTAAAATACACACTGGGTTGTGAAGGCTTAATATGAAAAGAAGTGTAAAATATCTTAAGATTTCTCCATTGATTATATGTTAAATGAGAGTATTTTTATATATTAAACAAAATATATTATTTTTAAATTTTTTACCTGTTTCTTTTTACATTTCTAATGTGGCAACTAGAAAATTTTAAAATACATATGTGGCTCACATTTGTGGCTCTCATCACATTTCCACTGAAGAGCACTGCTCCACATAAGACCAAAATGGATCTTTCTAAAACACAAATCTGAACAAGTCACACATCTTCTTAAATCCTGTCAGTGGCTTTATCTTTAGGATAAAGTTCATGCCACTCAGTATGGTTTTGAAAGTTTCATGACCCAGCCCCAGCCTCACCCTCCAGCCTCATCTTTTATCACCCCCCACCAGCCTAGAGGTGGTAACAAGTCCCTATTGTTGCTGGTCCCTGCAACTCATTACCACCTTCCCTTGCTTCCTCACCCTTGCTGTTTCCTTGAACTCTAGCCCTGCGTACTTCTTTTGGTTTCTCTCTCTCTCTCTTTTTTTTTTTAAAGATTCTATTTATTTGACAGAGAGAGCACAAGCAGAGGGAGAGAGAGGGAGAAGCAGCCTCCCTGCTGAGCAAGGAGCCTGATGTGGGACTCGATCTCAGGACCCTGGGATCACGACCCGGGGCCAAAGGCAGCCGCTTAACCGACTGAGCCACCCAGGCATCCCCTTCTTTCGGTTTCTTAAATGTACCAGGTGCTCTCTAGGCTCTTGGCTTTCACACATGCTATTCCATGTCTGGAGCTCTCTTTCTCCTCTTGGGTTCTTAATGTGCCACTCATCTTTCCATCTTCAGCTTAGGCATCTCTTCTCCAAGGCCTTCCCAGCTATGCTGTTTCTCTGAGCTCCCTTTACGTCTCTACCTTGACCTCACTCTAACCTACTCTCAGCCAACAGTTATGCCAACTGTGTCCTTTTCCAGACTAATTAGAATCTTGCCTGTCACATTCACTGTGGTATCCAGAGGAAAGGCTGACATGTGGCCAGTAGTCAGTCGACAAGTATTTGTTGAGTCAGTGAATGAATCAATGAATGACTCACCCCCAAGCCAGATAAACAAAGTTTCAGAGAGTAGTGCTGGACCAGATGACTTCGAAGTCTCAAAGAAATGGTCACCTCGTGACCACGAGGTTCCCAGTCCGGGGAGTGAGGCAAAGGGGAATTTGCAACACATTGCCCTGTCTCCAGTCCTGCTCCAGGCCTGCCCCGGCTCATTTATGGAAACGCAGGCCCACCACTGTCTCTTCCTCTTCCAAGGAAGGGCAAATAGTGCTGACTTTCCTCCGAGGAAAGCTCCCGGGCATGCGCCCCAACATTTTTCAGAAAGAGCTGTGTTGAGGATTCTCACCAGAAATGAGCTTCCTCCTGGGTGGGGGTGGGGTGGGGTAAGTAGGAATGGGGGAAGGAGGTGAGAAAGGTGCCCATTTCGCGTTGCTGTCTAGCTAGCACCAGGAGAATGGATGTGCATGTTGCTAATAAAGTGTGAGCCTCTCTGTGGAAATTTTCTTTGAGGAGACGGGAGGTGAAGGAGATGGGGAGATGGGGACACAGAACTGAAGGCAGGGAAGTACTTGGAGTCATGAAGCCAGAGAGGGGGTACCTGGGTTTCCATTACTAATTGACTGTGTGACCCAAAACAAGTCACATGGCCTCTCTGGGCCTCAATCCCTTATCTACAATCAAAAGAATCAGCTTTCTGCCCCTTTGGAAGGGTTGTTGTAAGCATGATAGAGGCACCTGACTGGCTCAGTGGGTGGAGCATGTGACTCTTGATCTCGAGCCCCATGTTGGGCATGGAGCCTACTTTAAACAAAAATTAAAAATAAGGGGCGCCTGGGTGGCTCAGTTGTTAAGCGTCTGCCTTCGGCTCAGGTCATGATCCCGGGGTCCTGGGATCGAGCCCCGTATCGGGCTCCCTGCTCAGCCGGGAGTCTGCTTCTCCCTCTCCCACTCCCCCTGCTTGTGTTCCCTCTCTAGCTGTCTCTCTCTGTGTGTCAAATAAATAAATAAAAATAAATAAAACCTTAAAAAAATTTTTTTAATTAAAAATAAATAAATAAATAAAAATTAAAAGCTTTATTTAAAAAAAGAAGAATGGAAGGCAATAATGGACATAAATGGGTTTTGAAAATACAAGTATCAGAGTAAAACTACCATGCACAGGCAAGGCTTTTCAGCTATTGTTCTATTTGGGCAGGAGATGTACACACAGTTGTGGGAATGAGGCTGGGAGTGCTGGGTGAGAACCTACTTTCTCTCACCCAAAGTGAGTCTACATGAGGGCAGAGCGGGAAACCTTCCTCTCAGCCATGACCCTCCCAGGAGCCTGATCTGCCTTACTGGGCCTTGGGCCAGAAAAGCTGAATCCTGAATAGAGCCTTGAGGAAAGTGGGCCCAGCAGGGCACCTCAAGGCCTTGAAAAACAGCACAGTCCCCTTGTGGGCTCCCTCACCACTTCTGACACATTCAGGAGAGCATGAACACACACATACACACACAAATACACACCCTTCACAGATGACACCCACACTCCAGGTCCTCTGCCCAGTGCCCTGAACCTCAGAGCTTCCTGTTACCCCTTCTCAACTTGGAAGGACCCCTAGTGGATTGACCCTGCCCTTAGCCCAGCTAGAGACCACCCCTGCCATGGGCCGCTCCATGTGGAGTCCCTGATCCCCAAGGAGTCCATCCAGCACAGAAACGGTGGCTAGAGTCCCCTCTGAGCTAACGAAGTGGGTCTTGAAGGTGGCTCTCACTCTCGGGGCAGACCCCGCACCCGGCAAAGCTATCGCTCACAAGTTTTATTAACCTCTTCTCTCTCTTCCTTACATAGCGATGTCAGTTCACACAAAGCAATCAGGAATACCTGCAGTTCCCAACCTGGAGAACTGAAAACATTCCCCAGCATGCTGCCAGTGTGAAGAAGCTCTGTAATTAGAGACGGGCAAGGGTTTGTGTTCCTGACCTCACTCATCGATGAAACACTTCCGTCCCCTTCACTTCCCATGGTGCCTTTATCAAGGAAGTGTGAAGCTGGGCCCTTCAGAAAAGTGAGTTCCGACTCCCTCCTCCCCCATGGGCACTAGACCTCACCATGATTCAAATCCATTGTCATGTCTTCATTCCTTCATCCAACACACATTTTTTTTTTTAAAGATTTTATTTATTTGACAGAGAGAGCACAAGCAGAGGGAGAGAGAGAGAGAAGCAGGCTCCCCGCTGAGCAAGGAGCCTGATGTGGGACTCGATCCCAGGACCCTGGGATCATGACCCGGGCCGAAGGCAGCCGCTTAACCAACTGAGCCACCCAGGCGTCCCCATCCAACACACATTTAATGGCCCCCTGCCATGTTCCAGCCCAGGCACATACCAAGTGTGACCCAACCCCAACTGTGGAAGAGATCATCATTTAGGAAGGAAGTTAAGGTATATGATGTAAATAGTTCCAGGAAAAAAATCAAAAAGTGATGTGTGATACGGAAAGTGCAGGCAAAATCTGAGGTAAGAGGAAGATAATTTGGGGGAAGGGTAGCTGTTTCTTTTTTTCTTTTTTTTTTTTTTTTTAAGATTTTATTTATTCATTTGAAACAGAGAGATACAGAGAGAGAGCGAGAGCATGAGCAGGGGAGAGGCAGAGGGCAAGGGAGAAGCAGACTCCCCGCCGAGTCAGGAGCCAGACGTGGGGCTCGATCCCGGGACTCCGGGATCATGACCTGAGCCGAAGGCAGTCGCTTAACCATCTGAGCCACCCAGGAGCCCCAAGGGTAGCTGTTTCTTGATAGGCAATAGAGTACAGTGGTTGAGGGTACAGACCCTGGGACAACAGACCTGGGTTCAAATCCTGTCTTTGCCACCCTCTAACTATGTAGCCCCAGGGAGAAATGAGAATTTTGAGGTTCTTGTGAAGATCAAGTGCGGGGTCCAGCTCTACTCAGGGAAAGTGGCGTAGAACGTGGGTTTGCTGCATGTGTGGAACCAGAAGGTAAGGCGTTCTAGAATGATAGGGCCACAGGAAGGAAGTGCGGTGCTTGTATGGGATTCCTTTTAGCTACAACATAGGCTGTGAAAAGGGAAGAGAAAAAGAGATGAGATTGGTAAATTCGGTTGGGGTTAAACTTTGGAACACTGGATGCCAAAATGAACATAAGAAGGAGGATGAAGTAGGGCAGAGTGCCCACCTAGCCCCAGGCAGTGGCCCTCATTTTTAGAGCCATGTTCAACTGCGCCAAACTTCAGGGTCTCCAAAGTGGGGAGCCAGCCCTTGGGTCTTGGTGCATTGACCTGTCTCCTGGATTCTGCCCACCTAAAAAGACCATTTCCAGCTTCTCTGGCAAACAGCCCTGGAAACAGGGCCGAAGGAGAGGCCTCATTTTCTTTCACAAAGACACACGGACATGGGCATCTCTGTCAATCTGAAGGCTGGTATTGGGGCACAAAGCGTGGGAGACGCCTCTGGAAAAGTGGCTGATGGGAAGGGAGGTGGGAATGGACAGTGGATTCAGCCAGGAGAGGCTGAGCAGGCTCATAATCATTATTGCTAGCCTCTGTTTTGCTCTGGGGTTACACATAACCCCCTCCGTGCCATGTCGGAGCGGGGCAGGCTGAGAGCAGAGAGTTCATCAAGCACAAAACAAAGGAGAGACTGCAAAAGGGGCCAGCTTCCCAGAGAGGGATTCCTAGCTCAGCACCACTCCCAACCCTGGGTTGAGGGGGCCAGACTGGGAGGCCACCTGGTACAGCACTCAGTGTCCTCACCTGGGGCAATCAGGAGGCCTCCATTCTTGTCCAGCTTGTGCGTCTCTCTTTGTGAGACTTTGGGGAGATCACCTTCCCTTGGCCTCTGTTCCTTCTCAGTAAAACAAAAGGGTTTTGCTGGAAATCTCAGAGGTCTTTCACAGCTCAGAAATCGAACGTCTGTACCCAAATTAAGCAATGCCCTGCTGTGAAGATTTAGGGTTTCAAGTGTGTCCTAAACATTGGAAGGAACCCAGAACATACAGACGTGAGAAAAGAAACTAGAGGGGTTGTCTGGAGCCCCCAACCCTCAGTGCACTCAGGGGTGAGGGCTGCAGAAGGGGTAGGGGGCGGAGGAAGAGCCAGGGGAGGGAGGGCCGCCTGTCTGAGCACCTGACATCTCAGAGCAAAGGAAGCTAACTGGTAAGAGGATTCTTCCCCCAACTCCAGCCCAGGATCCTGTGGAAAAGCTGCATTATAATCGATAGCCTCGTAAATAAATAAATAGTCAACGCATCCTGTCTCCAGCTCAGGGTTTCTTTAGGAAAATCGAACCTCGCCCCACTTCTGCTCGCTCATTCTGGATTTCTATGGAGGCCTCCAGAGGGAAGGAATTCTTACAGGTCATCTTGGGCATCCCCCTGCCTCGGGGCCAGCCTGCTCTCAGTCAGGCCTGAAGGAAAGAATTAGGAGGGTGAATCTATAGCTAACATACCCGCAATGCTTCCCCACACACAGAACAAAACAGTGTTGTTTTAAGCTATCTACACTGTATGCCGTTCCTTTCCCCCAGCACTGGTAATTGGGGTTTAATTGTCTCGGGAGGAACTCAGGAGGCCTCAGAAGTGGTCAGGGATCCAAACTCCCGGCTCTGGTTTGGCTATTTCACAACTAGCCGACGGAGCTCTGGCTGCCCGGAAAGTGGCAAAGGACTCATTCTCTGGTATTTTCTAAGAGGCGAGTGTGGCCAGTAGCACAGTTTAGTGGACTCGGAAAGCTGGTTACTAATTTGCAAGGCCGCACTAATGAACTCCCCCAAAATATGGGGGACATGTCTACACAATAGACTTCCTACCCTAGGAAGAGACTGAATTGCAGCCCACCAACCTTCAGTCAGCTCTTAAGGGTCCAAAGAGTCCACGAGAAATGATTTGGCCCGGCTCTCTCCGTCTGAGCAGCCCCCAAGGTCCAGCCCTGAAGTGCGGGCCTCGGGTCTGATGTAGGGCAGCTGGGTCTGGCCCGGGGCTCCCCGCTCTCCCCACAGCAGGGGCCGGGGCTGGGGCTGGCGCTGAGCAAATGGGTTGTGGCCTGCCACCAGAGAGGAACTGGCAGACTCTGTTTTCTTTGCAGGCTGAGGGGAACTAGAGGAAGCTGAGAATTCCTCCGCTCTGCTCTGCCTCGGCAGGAAGAGGGTACAGGAGGAGGAGGGGAGCAGGGAAGGCCAGCGGGCTCTCCTTCCAAAGGAGGAACTGCTCAGCTCCTAGAATTAAGTGAAGTCCAGCAGGCCAAAGATGGAAGGGGAAGACAAGTGTAGGGCCCCATGGTGTCCCTGGGGAGGGTGTCAGGAGCCTGGGTCCCCTCTCTGGAGTTGCTCTGGGGCGATGGTGGGAGCTGACATTCATTAAATGCTTGCTCTAGGGCGCCTGGGTGGCTCAGTTGGTTAAGCGACTGCCTTCGGCTCAGGTCATGATCCTGGAGTCCCGGGATCGAGTCCCGCATTGGGCTCCCTGCTCGGCAGGGAGCCTGCTTCCGCCTCTGACCCTCCCCCCTCTCATGTGTGCTCTCTCTCTCTCATTCTCTCTGTCTCAAATAAATAAATAAAATCTTTAAAAAAAAAAAATGCTTGCTCTATGCCAGGCACTGTGCTAAGAACTCTTGTCCCGCGAAGGCAGTTGGTATAAGGGCTGGGAACAGGGCCGAGGTGACACATGACTGGGTCCAAACCTAACTTTGCTACTCACTAACTCTGTGACCTTGAGTAAGTTACTTAACCCCTCTATACCTCAATTACTTCATTAATAAAATGGGAATAACAGTACCTACCTGATAAAGTCATTTGAAGATTAAGTGCATTTACATACAAAGGCTCTTAACACAGCGTCTGCCATGGAGTAAGGTAAGTTTTTGCCATTATTACTTTGTTGAATCCTCACATAAAGCTCTGAGGAGCTATTAATCTGAGGCTCAAAGAAGTCAAATGACTTGCCCGAGGTCCCAGGTCCGTTTGACTGACAGCCTGGGTGCCCTCCTAAGATCCCCCACACCCAGTCCCCCCCCCCCCCCTCGCTCAGGGGAAGCAGCTTAGAACCCGCCAGCCCCCACCCAGGCCCCACTCCTGTCTGGAAACTCCACGGCTGTTTGAGCACCTGCAGGAACAAAGATGGATCTCCACCCTGCCTGTGGGGCCTGGCATGCCTCTTGCGGGGAGGGGGTTCCCAGCCACCGACAGTGGGAGCCTCCCAGACGCCTCACCCCGCACCAGGGCCCCGGGCCTCCCCTGGAGCCTCCCCTCCTCGCGCAAGATGCCGGCTGCCAGACCGGAGGGATCAACAAGCCGGCGCTCTGGCCCAGCGCTCAGCCGGCTGGCTGCTCCCCGCCCCCCGCAATCCGCAGTGCACAGTCGCTCGGTTCCCCTGCCAACTTGGCAGCGCGGCTCTGCTGTTACTATCAACACCTCCGAGGGAGAGGGAGAGGAGTGCGTTCGGATCGCCTGGCGCTCCGAGCAGCGAATTCGCGCCGAGCCAGGCCTGGAATGTCGCCCACGCTCCCGGGGCTCCTGGTGGGGAAGGAAAGGGGCGCCTGACCGCCGAGGCCCGGCGGCAAGCCAGCCTCCAGCAGGGGGTCTGGGCCCGCCAGGCCGCAGCCCCCGGGAGCAGGCAGCTGGGAGAGAAAGCGCTGCGGGGGCTGGGGTGCCGTGAGGCCGGGCCGGTGCACTGGAGGGGTGTCTGCCTCACCCCCGCGCTTGCCACGGGGAGGGGGTGGGGTTGGTAGCTCCATTCCCGACATGGTTGGCCGGGGCTGGGGGGCAGCCTATGGCCCGGATAGAAGAAACAGGTCTTTCTTTCTGCGGACTGGGAAGTCCTGGAATGTGTGGACCGGGCCTCCTGTCTTCCATCTTTCTTGGACTCGTGTGCAGAGCTCTTGCCCCCCTGCATTTTTGGAAGCATTGCCAGGCGAATCTGAATGCCACTTAGATTTTTGGAACAACTGCGGTATATAAAGAGCACCGTGTGTGTGTGTTTGCGCACGCGTGTTTGTGCGCACCTGCACAGCACACGTTCTCCAATAAGCAGGCCTAGCAAACCTGTAAAATAGGGAACATATCTTGGATGGCTCTCATCTACTTTTTTAGGGCTCTCCTACCCTTTGGCCGTTTTTGGATTGGGAGCCCCTAAGGGACCACATTTCCCCACCGAATGGAAACTTCTCACAGACAGAAGCCACATTTCCTTTTCCCAACCCTCTCCGCCAGGCTCTCCGGCCCTGACCCATGGGCTCCGTAAAGCAGCCGAGGCCCTCCTCAGCTCCTGCCAGAGTCCTGGGGCCCCACTGGGAAGAAGAAAGAACCCATATTTCCAGGGACCCAGTGCTCCACCTCCAGCAAGGCCCACCCACAGCACCGGGTCTGTGGCCAGTCATCTGCCCCTGACATGACCCAGGGTGGTCACTGTGCAGCCTCTTCCAGGAAGGATTTGCTTTCCCAGCTTTCTGGCTGCTTGGGAAGGGAAGACCTTTGTGTCCTGCTTTTGGCATCTACAGAAGTGGTAGGTTCAGGGGAAACTTCCTAACCCTTATACCACCCAGCCAGCTGGTCTACCCAAGGATGAGCTGTATGCTCCCACTCTTCCATGTGCCACCCGCGTGTCTCCCCTGTAATGTAGCAATAACCTTTCATAACTCCCTGGGGTACAGCTGATGGTGATAAAGACATGAAGATGATGCTTATGTTTCTAGGGGTGTGCCTGGCACTTGGAATCAGTATGTTTTCCTTCCTTCTTTCCTACTTGCCTACCTCCCTACCCCCTTCCCTCATTTCTTTCTCTGCTCCTTCCAGGACTCGTTCTCCCAGATATGAGACCGATCCTAAGACCATCTCTATTCCCTGCTCCACAAGCCTAAAAACCACCAAGAGAGACACAGCCACCTATCGGGTGAAGAACCCCCCCAGGTCCAGCAGGCCAGCTGGCTTCCCAGGGCCAGGAAATAGGAAACGAGAATTCATTCAGTGAGTCAGGATGTAAATAAGCCACAGCGGCTGCGCCGTTCTGGGCTGCACCTGTGAGCATCCCTCGGCTGAAGCCCTGTCAGCGTTTCCATGACAAACTCATATTTCTGGATGCCTCTCTTCCAGCTTCAAGAGCATGCCTTGTGCTGAGACCTGACACTGAAAATGCGTTCATCATGCTTTTTTCCCCCTAAAAAGGATTGCACACTCTAAAAATCCACCTGCTCATGATATTTGTTTGCTTTTCATTCTGAGAGTCTTGTGGATATTCTATTTGTATGGTAGACGTGCAAGCATATGATAACACACATGGGAGTTCTGGGGCAGAGAGCATCCATGGCAAACACACAACCACCGTATGGCCCAGTAAGATGTCCCCCCTCCCTCCCTAAAACAGCTCTCACACCCACTTGCCTGTCCCAAAGCCTGAAATTCTACCATCAGAGACTTACTGCTTTTGAACTTATCCATCCCTTTTTTTTTAAATTTTTATTCTTATATTATCCCCATACATTACATCATTAGTTTTAGATATACTGTTCCATGATTCATTGTTTGTGCATAACACCCAGTGCTCCATGCAGAATGTGCCCTCCTCAATACCCATCACCAGGCTAACCCATCCTCCCACCCCCCTCCCCTCTAGAACCCTCAGTTTGTTTTCCAGAGTCCATCATCTCTCATGGTTCGTCTCCCCCTCCGATTTCCCCCCCTTCATTCTTCCCCTCCTGCTACCTTCTTCTTCTTCTTTTTTAGTCTACTGTGACAAAGCACCAACCCCTAAAAGGGACAAAGCTGCCATCTGATGAGAGGTTAGCAAAAGAACCATGAGGCATCAGGAAAAATGGCCAAAGGGTAGGAGAGCCCTAAAAAAGTAGATGAGAGCCATCCAAGATATGTTCCCTATTTTACAGGTTTGCTAGGCCTGCTTATTGGAGAACGTGTGCTGTGCAGGTGCGCACAAACACGCGTGCGCAAACACACACACACGGTGCTCTTTATATACAGCAGTTGTTCCAGAAATCTAAGTGGCATTCAGATTCGCCTGGCAATGCTTCCAAAAATGCAGGTGCCCAGGCCCTGCCCCGGACATATCCAATCAGCCTTTCTAGGGCTGTAGAAGAGCCCAAGACTTTGCATTACAGGGAAGCATCTGGGTGTGCTGTTTGATCAGTCAGGTTTAGAAATCACTGCTATAAAGGATAGAGCACCAGGAGAGAAAACAGAACACCCAGTTTGGGCAACAGCGCCACTGTTTCCTGGGGGACCCTGGGCCCGGCACTCTCAGAACCTGGGGCAACATGTGAGACCCAGCTTCCATGACCCGTATGAGGCAGTGTGTTCTAGAAATGCCCACTGAAAACCAGCAGACGATGCAAATGGTCGTTGTTATCCCATGCACGCACGGCTTGTGGCATGCTCAGATGCATTTCATGTGTATCCATGGACCTGGGGCTCCTACAGAGAGGGCAGGTCTGGGCTTCGTCGTTCTCCTTCACCTAAGCTCATGTCTGCCTTCACTTCCAGATAGACTCTCTCTCCTCAGGACAGCACCCTGCTCACCTCTCCCAATAGCTTGGCACAGTCCCTGATCACTTAAACGTGATTTTTCCATCTAACGGGTTTCTCCCCCGTCTACGATCTCTCAGATGCCCATCCCTTCTGGGGAGAAAGAAGGAAGAGGAGTAGTCACTCTGTTTTATGACAAGGGGAGAGCCAGGCAAGTGGGTTTAGAAGGCTTTATACCATTTACAACAGAGCAGTGAGGGCACCTGGGTGGCTCAGTCGTTAAGCGTCTGCCTTCGGCTCAGGTCATGGTCCCAGGGTCCTGGGATCGAGCCCCGCATCGGGCTCCCCGCTCAGCGGGAAGCCTGCTTCTCCCTCTCCCACTCCCCCTGCTTGTGTTCCCTCTCTCGCTGTCTCTCTCTCTCTGTTGAAAAATAAATAAAATCTTAAAAATTAATTAATTAATTAATTAACAGAGCAGTGATTCTTTCCTTTTGAAAACCTGGTGAAAATGTACTCACAAAAATTCCTTATACAGTTTCAGGGTTTCAGGGACTTTCTGATATCTTTCCACGGACCGTTTGGGAGTAAAGAACAGCTGCCCCACATGGCTCTGGCAGCCCAAGCCCTCGGAGATCCTAGAGGGTCACATTCAAGTGCATGAGCATCTTTTCAGCTGTGCCTTTGCTGAATGACGGACTTGTCACCCCTTGCCACCCAGCTGTGAGATGAACTTAACTGACCTTCCCTCCCTCCCCAAGGAAGAGAGTTAAAACCCAGTGACCTGTGTTGGACAGAGTCTTCTCAGACCCAGACTGTGCCTCCCTGTTCTGTTCCTTCAGCGCAGAGGCTAAGCTGCCATAAGGTATCAGGAGGATGGATGGTCTCTACTGCAAAAACAGAGAACACGGCTCAGACTGGCTTAAGCAATAAAGGGAATCTATCGGTCCATGATGATGATAAAGTTGTTCAAGGTGGGTGGGCTTTTCTGCAGACGGTCTGAGCTGTTTGCTCTGAGTTGTTTTTGTCTGTTTGTTTGCTTTTGGTCTCTCTGTCCTCCCCGATGGTGTCAACTTCATCTGAAAACTTTCAGCCTTCAAGGCTGCAGTGTGGTCTTGCCAGCAGCAACCAAAGCTGGATACACCTTCATCCCCACGTAGGAGAGAGCAAGCTGCTTTTCTGGTAGTATCCATGAAAGAAAATGGAGGCTTCTTTCTTTCCAGAACCCCTCAGTCAGCGTCTCCTGCATGGGGAAACATCCCATCCCGATGAGAGCCTCTGACAGGGCAATGCTGCATGGCTGGGCAATCCAGAACTTGGTAGAGATGGCATGCCTCAATGCTCAGACCTCAGGCCCTAGTCCTTGGGCTCAGCCTCCTACCCCTGTGCACTTTAAACTGCTTTCAAGAGAGAGATTAAGGACTCCAAAGAAATGATTTTATAAATGCCCAGGTTCCAGTCTTGTCCCACACCGGCCCTTGGCAAAAGCCTGGGCCTTCTCAGGAAGGCAAGTGAAAATGGATTTTCACTTTCTAGAAAGGGAAGGAAACAGAATTCGCAGCCAGTCAGCTGAGCAGAATGCAGGCCACACAGGGATTCAGAGACCCGCGCTGTGCCTCCGTTCTCTTTTAGTCTTTTGGGTGATCATGAACAACCTGTTTATCCTCTCTGGCTTCTGTACAGAAAGAGTAAACTGGGCATGCCTTCCGTTTACAGTGGTCCTGTGTAAGGAGCAACAACGTAGAAGGAAGCTGGATTCTCAGAACATTCCAGGCTTGTGTGCTAGTGCTCAGAGCGTAGAGATTGTGGTGTGTGGAGTGGTTTCTGACCAGTGCTCACTTGCCAAAACCATCCCGAAGGTTTTTTAGTGTAACTCCAATAAAAGTATGGGTCCCCTGAGGGGGGACACTCTGCTTGGACACTCGTGTAAAGAAATCTGGTTCAGCAACTGAAAGTCATTTAAAAAGGAATTCCAATTATTTGTTAGTATCTTTTGAAAAGACATAGACACTTTGCACATTCTTTCTATGGCCCCTTTTTCTCCTCCCTAATTCTCACATCCATAGCTACTCAAGGGCCTTTTACGTGTCAAAATCTCCACTCTCTCCAGCACCCAACTGTCTTCCCTTTTTCTGAGCTCTTTATTAGGAAGGGTGATTTAGCCTCTTAGGTCAGGTCCTTCCCGTTTTCCTCCAGTTTCTCTCCATACCCATTCTCCCAGTTCTCCATGCGAGAAGATCTGGGTATCAGGTATTAAGCCAAAACTCTCTGTAGAATACTCACACTTCAATAAATGTTGTCCCTGTGACATAAGCGTCATTTGGGGAACAGACTTGCAGTCTCGTACACGCATAGATTATTCTAATACCATGTATTAAGGTTCTCCAGAGACACAGAACCAATAGGATATAGAGAGGTATGTATAGAAATTTATTAAAGGAATTGCTCACACGGTTACAGAGGCCAGGAAGTCCCATGATCTGCCATCTGCAAGCTGGAGAACCAGGAAAGCTGGTGGTATAATTCAGTTCAAGCCTGAAGGCCTGAGAACCAAGAGCTCTGATGTCCAAGGGCAGGAAAAAATAGACATTCTAGATCAAAAACAGAGAGGGAAGAGGTGCCTGGCTAGCTGGCTCAGTTGGTAGATCATGCGACTCTCGATCTTGGAGTTGTGAGTCTGAGCCCCACGTTGGGTGAGGAAATTACTTAAACAAAAAGAGAGAGAGAGAGGGAGCATTTGGCCTTCCTCCACCATTTTGTTATATTTGGGCCCTAAATGGATTTGATAATGAACACCCACATTGATGAGGGTGGATCTTCTTTTTTTTTTTTTTTAATAATTTCTTTATTTTTTATTTTTTATTTTTTATTCTTATGTTAATCCCCATACATTACATCATTAGTTTTAGATGAAGATGAACACCCAGTGCTCCATGCAGAATGTGCCCTCCTCAATACCCACCACCAGGCTAACCCATCCTCCCACCCCCCTCCCCTCTAGAACCCTGTTTGTTTTTCAGAGTCCATCGTCTCTCATGGTTCGTCTACCCCTCCGATTTCCCCCGCTTCATTCTTCCCCTCCCGCTACCTTCTTCTTCTTCTTCTTCTTCTTTTTTTTTTTTCTTAACATATATATTGCATTATTTGTTTCAGAGGTACAGATCTGAGATTCAACAGTCTTGCACAATTCACAGCGCTTACCAGAGCACATACCCTCCCCAGTGTCTATCACCCAGTCACCCCATCCCTCCCACCCCACCCCCCACTCCAACAACCCTCAGTTTGATTCCTGCGATTAAGAATTCCTCATATCAGTGAGATCATATGATACATGTCTTTCTCTTTTTGACTTATTTCACTCAACATAATAGAGGGTGGATCTTCTTTACTCAGTCTACTGATTCTCTTCCAGAAACATCCTCACAGACACACACAGAAGTGTTTTACCAGCTATCTGCTCATCCCTTAGCTCAATCAAGTTGACACATAAAATTAACTATCACATACCCCATCTTGAAGCAGAACATCAGCTTTAGTTTTATTTGTTAGTAGAGACAGGGGGTCATAAACCAGCCATCTTGAGAACATTACCTTATAACAGCTTTGACTCCGGGAGTTATTTTTCAGAACAAGTCTGCAGAATATTCTCCACTGGCCTCTCCAGCTCCACTCTCCAGCCGTCTCCACCCTGCTCTGAGATTCAGGAGGCTGAGCTACCAGTGGTCTATCCCAAGAGGCTTCCTTGCCCTCTGCTTTCTGGCTAGCTTTGACCACTGGGGGGCATTGATAGAAGATGGGAAGGAGGAGGAGGTCAGGATGTTTATTTGGCCAGATCCCACCCTGGTGAGCTGATGGTTGGCCAAGTCTCCTGTCTCAGACTCTCTCCTAGCTGCAGCTGCCCCTGGGACCTGGTCACTACTCCCCACGGGCCCCTTCAGCCTAGAGGTGGTAACAAGTCCCTATTGTTGCTGGTCCCTGCAACTCATTACCACCTTCCCTTGCTTCCTCACCCTTGCTGTTTCCCTGAACCCTGTAAATAGCCCTTGCATCCAAGACTGCTCCCTACCCAGAGTGACAGGACCCAGACTGACTCAGTGCCCCTGACTTCCACGGCATTGTCACCTCATTGAGGCTCATCTTATCAATATAAAGTAGAGGGGGGAGGGAGGTAAGATTATACTCTTTTTTTAATGGAGGATCTGACATATGAAATTTTCAAAAATGATTCAGTCAAATGTCAAGGTCTAACTTGCATCTCTGGACCGGAATATCCACCATTGTTGGCCAAGTTAAGGGTTTAGTCAGTGGCTGAAGAACAGTGTCTCTCTGAAAAGCTAAGTGGAAAAATAATCCACAGCTTGTCACTGCTGTGAACTAACAATGGGGCTGCCACAACCAGGCAGGAGCCACTAAAATTTAGGGTGTGACTTTGCAGCTCTAGTCAGCTGGTCTACCTTCTCCTGACCACAATGAAACCAAAAAAGAGATAGAAACACCAAGGACCTCCTACAGAAAGACTGAGTTAGCAATCAACATGATTTGAGCAATTGTAGAAAAGCCTCTCACCCTCAAAAATACACTCACATTCCCCATTTCCATCCCAGGCCTGATGAGGATGAAACCATATCTGTCCATATCTGAAATTTCATCAGTAGAGAGGCATAACTTTGCCTTTGGCCAAATGTAAATATTGTTCCCCGAAAGGCGTAATTTAGTTACATTTGATTAATATTCCCATTATGTGCAAGGCATTGTGCCGAGTGCTAGCTAACGTTGTAATCCTATCAGTTACCCCTGAGTATGAATAAATTGAGTATCAGAAGAGAGAGAAACTGCAGAGAAGTGGGGAGAAACGTGCCCCAAAGGGAGGAAACTAAAGACACACTCTGCCTTTCATCATCCTGGGCTCAGGAGATGCTCTGGCTTAGAGATATAACTAGAGGATCTTGCAGCGTGTGGATGGTGTTGAAAGCCATGGGACTAGATCAGGCCACCCAGAAGGAAGGAAGGGAGGAGAGAAGAAGGGAAAAGAAGAGAGAAGAAAATATCCAAGAGCTAAGCCCTAGGGCATTCCAATCTTAATGCTGGTGAAAGGGGAAAAGTGAATCCAGAAAAGAAAATGAACAAGGGAGGGGTGCCTGGGTGGCTCAGTCAGTTAAGCATCTGCCTTTGGCTCGGGTCATGATCTCAGGGTCCTGGGATGGAGTCTCGCATCAGGCTCCTTGCTCAGCGGGGAGTCTGCTTCTCCCTCTCCCTCTGCTTCCCCCATGCTCTCTCTCACTCTATCTCAAATAAATAAACTCTTAAAAAAAAAAAGAAAAAGAAAATGAACAAGGGAGAGCTGGTGAAGTAGGAGGAAGATTGGTTGACTGGAGTGTCTGAAAGCAACTGAAGAAAGCCTTTCAGCAAGGCGGTGATCAAATGACGGAAATTGCTGCTGCTGGATCAAGTAAGAACAGAGAACCAACCACTAAATTTGTCAGCATCGAAGTCATTGGGAACTGAGATAAATGTGGTTTCACTGTCATGGTAAGGGGAACAAGCCTGATTGGAGTATGTGTGACAGATAATAGGAGGTGAGAAGATAAAAACAGTACATTAAAAAAATTTTTTAAATTTATTTTAAGTAATCTCTACACCCAACATGGGACTTGAACTCACGACCCTGAGATCGAGAGTCGCATGCTCCTCCAACTGAGCCAGCCAGGTGCCCCAAAACAGTATAACTTTTTTTAAGTTTTGCTATGAATGGTTAGCAGAAAAATGATGAAGTAACTGAAGGGGAAGGTAGAGTCAGGGATTTCTTTTTTTTTTTTTCTTTAAAGATTTTATTTATTTATTTGAGACAGAGAGAATGAGAGACAGAGAGCATGAGAGGGAGAAGGGTCAGAGGGAGAAGCAGATTCCCTGCCGAGCAGGGATCCCGATGCAGGACTCGATCCTGGGACTTCAGGATCATGACCTGAGCCGAAGGCAGTCGCTTAACCAACTGAGCCACCCAGGTGCCCCAGGGATTTCTTTTTTTAAAGATGAGAGTTATAGCACATTAGTGTGTTGATGGGAATGGTCCAATAGAGAAAAAATTTGACAATGCAGATAAGAAGGTGGATAACTGCTGGAGTGATGCCTTTTAATAAGCAAGAAGGGATCCAGTGCACAAGGCAAGGGCCTGGCCTGTCACATGGATGGTCCATTCATCATAAGAGGAGAGAAAGCAGAATGAGTATGACAGCCTGAATCTGGAAGGTTGGTATTTTTGGTGGTGGGAAGATAAGGATTTTTTTTCCCTGATTTCTGTTGTCTCAGTGGGGAAAATATAATATCAATGTCTGAAAGTGAGAAGCAGGGGGAGTTGTGTGAAGGCCTGAGAAAAGAGGAGTGTGATGCAGTTATCCCAAGGAGTAGGATAGTGACTTGCCTGGGGGATAGATTGTAGGATTGCTGGGCAGTATGTTGTCCTCTGAGGTCAAAGTCATGACTTTAAAGGGGGGCCTTTCACCACATTCAACAGCTGGAGCGCAGGTGTGGAAGAGGTAAAAGATTGGACCCATGTTAGTGTTTTACTAGGCTTATAGGTTGGGAAGGAAGAAGGTCAAGATGGCTGTATTCATTATCAATTGCTGTTAAACAAATTATCCCAACACTTAGTGGCTTAAAACAATAGACATTTCTTATCTCATAGTTTCTATGAGACAGAACTTGGAATTTTGGAAGCAGTCTGGCTAGCAATTCTGGCTTGGTATCTGTCATAAGGCTGCAGTCAAGATGTTAGCTGGGCTGTAGTCATCTGAAAGCTCGACTGGGCTGGAGAATCTCCTTCCAAGATGATGCATCGTGATTGACAAGCCAGAGGTGGCTGTTGGCAAACAGACTCAGTTCCTCTCTATGTGAGCCTCTCCATAGGCTGCTTGGATGTCCTTGCAACCTGACATATGGCTTCTCACACAGCTAGCAATCCAAGAGGAAGAACTAAGCAGAAGTTTTCCTTTTATGACCTAGACTTGGGTCACATTGCATTACTTCTGCCACATTCTAGTCCTTAGAAGCAAGTCACCAAGTCCAGTCCATGTTCAAGGGGAGGGAAATTAGACTCCACCATTTCAAGTCAGGAGTATCATAATGGACTGAATGTTTGTGTCTCCCCAAGATTCATACATTGACTCTCTAACCACCAGTACAGCCGTATTTGGAAATGAAGTCCCTAAGGAAGTTATTATGGTTATATGAGGTCATGGAAGTGGGGACCTGATCTGATAGGATTAGTGGTGTCTGTATAAGAGGAGACACAGAAAGGTCATTTGCTTGCTCTCTCCATGTGCACACGAGGAAAGACTATGTGAGGACATAGCAAGAAGGTGACCATCTGCAAGTCAAGAAGAGAGCCTTTACCAGAAACTGAACTTGGCCAAAACTTTGACCTTAGACTTCTAGTCTCCAGAATGGCAAGAAAAGAAATTTCTTTTGTAGAAGCAACCCAGTCCATGATATTTTGTTATGGCAGCCCAAGAAGACTAAACAATTGTCAAAGAACTTGCAGACATATTTTAATATCATTACAAAGGAAAACGATATATGAAAGTGTGTTTATTGTGATGGACCACGGACTCTAAGCTGAGAAGGGAGGGGGACGAATGAATAGACTGGAGATCACTGAATGGAAGAAGTTCCTGAGTGGGTGGAGGAATGTAGGAGTGGGAAGCAAATTGAACAGATATGTGGCCAGAGAGAACGACTCGAAATGGGGATTTGGGGACATGGTACAGTTGATGCTGGTGACAAGATCTAGGATGAGATGTGGGAGGAGGTGACTGAGGTGGGAAGGAAGGGAAAGATCATTGGTGGCAAGGAGATTGATTAACAGAGAGGCAGAGTGTTGGCAAGATCATTTAAGAGACATTGAAGGGACCAGGATGATGCTGAATGTAGGGATGGAGAGAAAGACAGTGAGGAAGGCATAAGGTCTTCAGTGAATGGGGAGTGATAGGGAAGAGAGTAGTAGCAGGGGCAGAACTTGACAGCAGGTGGGACTCAAGGGGACATTCCAGGTTCTAGTCTGAGTCTGGGGGTAGGGTAGTGGTGTTAGTACTGAAATAGCCATTAAGGAGCCAAGTGCACAGGCAAGTTAGGAGGAAATGAAGGTTCTGAGAAAGCTTGATAGAAGAGGAGGAGAAGCAGATCTGAGCACACACAGACACACACTCACACATACAACCAGATAATAGTACATATCTCAGGGGGTTGATAAAAGGACTGAGGAACACTTCATGCTTAGTCCCTGACTGTTTTCTGACACAAACCATTCTCTGACAGCTACTGGGTGTCCAACAATTCAATTCTGACACTATCTACACATACTTAGCATCAGGGCCCAGTCCCACAAGACTCCCCCCACTTCAAATGCCAGCCATGAATGGGTTGCCCAGACTTCCTATATTTCTGCCCAGATGACTACAAATTGGGGGGTTCCTACAACCTCCACTCAGGTTCAGGAATTTGCTAGAATGACTCACAGGACTCAGGATAACACTTTACTTACATTTGTTGGTTCATTATAAAGAATACAAATGAAGAGTCAGATGAAGAGGTAAGTACAGTGGGTCCAGAAGGGTCCCAATGCAGGTGCCTCTGTTCCTGTGGAGCCGGGGTGTACCACCCTTCCTGTACATGATGTATTCACCAACCCAGAAGCTCTTCAAATCTTGCTGTTCAAGAGTTTTTATCTTGAACAATCTCCAGCCCTCCTCCCTCTCTGGAGGTTGGGGGGTGGGGCTGAAAGTTCCCAACCTCTAATCATGCCTATTAGTCTTTCTGGTGGCCAGCTTCTATCCTGAAACTATCTAGGGGCCCCACCCTGAATCATCTCATTAGCATAAACTCAGATGTGGTCAGAAAGGGCTCTTTATGAGTAACATAAGACAGTCCTATCACTCAGGAGATTCCATGGTTTTTAAGAGCTCTGTGTGAGAACCATGTAATTATTTATTGTACCACAGCCTGCCGCGCAGTAAGTGCTGTATAAGATATCAATAATCCCTTGTCACAGATGAAGCCACTGAGGTACAGACAGGTTAACCAACTTTATGGACAACTGGCCATTAAGGACCAGAGTTAGGGTCTCAAACTCAGAATTGTGTTAAATGAGAGAAAAAGCCAACTTACTGAAAGTGCAGCCCATCCAGAGGATTTTAGGCAAACCCTCCCTGCTACCATTCTTTCTCCTTCTCCTCCTTCTTCTCCCTTCCTTGTCCTTCTTCTTTTTCTTCTTCTTGAGATAGTCTGAGTTGGTTTCTGTTGTTTACAACCAAAAATGCTCTGACCAGAGTAACTACACCAAGGGGCAGAATAGCCTATGTGAGTGGTACGAGCTGTAAGTGGCTGAAAAAAATATTGTACAGATCAATGGCAAAATTCCTCTTTAAGGAATCATTGTCTGAGTCTAAAATATGGGCTTTCAGACATAAGCTGGAAGTTGAGGGAAGAACAAAAGGAGAGTTGAATTGCTTTGCTTAAAAATCAAGAGGATTTTTTTTAAATTTGGCTTCCTAAGAAGAAATTTTAGGTTGCCTCCAACTTGACTTTATTATGAAGCCGTCATGAATAAATAAGCATCCTTGTACCCAAAACTTAGATCGTATCTCTATTTCCTTCAGACCAGATTTTAAGAAGTGGAATTATTTGGGGGCGCCTGGGTGGCTCAGTCGTTAAGCGTCTGCCTTCGGCTCAGGTCATGATCCCAGGGTGCTGGGATCGAGCCCCGCATCGGGCTCCCTGCTCAGCGGGAAGCCTGCTTCTCCCTCTCCCACTCCCTCTGCTTGTGTTCCCTCTCTCGCTGTGTCTCTTTCTGTCAAATAAATAAAATCTTAAAAAAAAAAAGTGGAATTATTTGGTCAAAGGGCATGGATATCTTAAAGACATTTTTTTACCTCGTACCAAATTATCCTCCAGGAAGACCAGAACAGTTTAGGGGTGCCTGGCTGGCTCAGTTGGGGAAACATGTGACTCCTGATCTCGGGGTTGTGAGTTCAAGCCCCACGTTGGATGTAGAGATTACTGAAAAATAAAATCTTAAAAGGAAAAAAAAAAGATCAAACAGTTTATACTCTGCCAATGATGAATGAGACGTCCAGTTTCCCAACGTGTTCATGTCTTTTTAAATCTTTGAAAATAGGTGAAAATTGCTTTCTTTTGTATTTTGATATTACCAGTAAGATTGAACTTTATTTTCATGTGTTTATTGGCCGCATCTATTTCTTCTTTTAAGAATTGCCTTCCCACAGGCCTCTGTTTGGTGCTTCCCATCTTTCTGATGAACAAAATCCAGGCAACTCCTGTTGCCTGCCTACTCTGCCCACATCGGTTTATTTATTGCCACTTCTCACAGGGGGACCCACTTGTTGGGTTTTTTTAAGATTTTATTTATTTATTTTTTAGAGAGAGAGAGTGTATGTGGGGGTGGGGAGGGGGAGAGGGAGAGGGACAAGCAGACTCCCTGCTGTGGGCGAGCCCAATGTGGGCCTCTATCCCACGAACCCAAGATAATGACCTGAGCCAAATTCAAGAGTCAGATGCCTAACTGACTGAGCCACCCAGGCGCCCCAACTTGTTGGGTTTTAAAAGTGAAAATCCCAGGGCACCTGGGTGGCTCAGTCGGTTAAGTGTCTGCCTTCAGCTCAGGTCTTGATCCCAGGGTCCTGGGATCGAGCCCCACATCAGGCTCCTTGCTCTGCAGGGAGCCCACTTCTCCCTCTCCACCCCGCTTGTACTCTCTCACTGTCTCTCCTTCTCTTTGAATAAAGAGATAAAATCTTTAAAATAAATAAATAAATAAAAGTGAAAATCCCATGTCCTGAAATCCCCTCAATCCCAGGTACACCAAGACAGTTGGTCACCCAACTCTGGGCCTTAGATCTTCACTTGGAAAATGAAGACCAGAGGTCCTCTCATGTCCCTTCCGGATGTTCCTTCATTCACCCCGCAAATACATAACAAGCTCCATTGCTCTGGGCAGGCATTCTGCTAGGGAGACATTAGAGATTCCTTAGGGAATGGGACCCAAGTATCCCTAACATCCATGATGGTTCCCCAGAGGGATAATATCTTGATGACTTTTCAACTAAGACCTATGCAATTGGTTGATAGCTGACAAGGAAGCCCTAATATGGGAATAGGAAGAATGGTCTCCAGGGCACACTGGAGGGAAGTTAGATGCCAGGAAAGGTAAGAGGGGGATGAAGGGGCAAAGGTAAACGCCATCTACTTTGAAGTTTGGCCAAGGATCCGCCTGTCCACACTTCAGCCCTGGAAGGGTTAACAGCGTAAATTTCCCCCAAACCAGAGGCAGCTGCTCCACCATCTGGGGCTGTCTATTCCCTCACACCCTTCCCAAAGTCCTGAGCCCTCAAAACAGGCATTTGAGGAACTCCTCCATGTTCCAAGGCCTCTAATGACTTACTGACCCAGGTTTACACTTGCCAAAATTCTGAGAGTCCCTCTCCCTGGGACGCCCTGTAGAAATGAGCACCACTAGAGATCCTTTATACAGAGCAAGTACTTTTGTGCTCCCCATTATCGAAGAGCAGAAAATAAATTTCTGCAGCGCCCAAGAAAGGCCCTCGGATAGAAGTAGCCAAGGACACAAAACTGTCCAAAACCTTTCTCCTCTCTGCCAGGCTCCAGTGGGCCTGGCTTTTGTCGATTCCAATCAGGAGCCTGCTGGGGGGACGGTGAGCTCACGGAAGGCGAGAGCAAAGTTCTGCCTCCCATACCCCACAGCACTGAACACTGAGCCCTAAGCCCTGACTGAACTGGGGGCCCAGGCTCAGAGGAGCGGGAGGAGGTAGCTGGAGCCCCCAGCTCCTGCCCCCGCCTTCAGGCGGCGGGGAGGTTCTCATGAAAAGCCTGCCAGACCTCTAACGGGAGCTAAGCCGCCAGCAGGCTGTGATGGCTCATTGTTTGGTTATAATTAGCAGCGATTTCTGCAAAGCTGCAGCCTGCCACCCGCAGGAGGGGGGTTCTGCCACCGTCGCCGCCACCAGCCCCTGGCCCCCGCCCCCCGCTCCCAAGCCTGGGCTCCTTCACTCCCTGGCCCTGCCTGCCCTGCAGCCAAAGGCAAGGCCCCTGGCTGGCCGGACTTGATCGTGGCTACTGGTCAACACCAGACCCTTTCCTCAGGCCAGAGATGAACTGCCTACTGGGGTCGCATGAGCACAAGGGCTGAGCAGTCGGGTACACCTGGGTGTGAGACCCAGTTTTTGTCTGCCAAGTACCTGCTGTGTGTCTTTGGGCACGTTATTTAAGCTCCTAAGTCACAGTTTCCTCATCTCTAAAGTGGGGATGGTAGGGGCACCTGGCGCTCAGTTGGTGGAGCATGCGACTCTTCATGGCGGGGTCAAGAGTTCAAGCCCCATGATGGGCATAGAGATTACTTAAAAGAATTTAAAACATAAAGAATAAATAAAATGGAGATGATAAGGAGATTATTCATCTTCCTTGGGGGATGTGGTGAGACTCAAAAGGGATAGCTCACTTAAGGCACTTGGTAGAGTGCCTGGTGCGCTGTTGGTGCTCAGGGCATCCCGGCTGCTGTGGAGGTGATGGGGAGTGGGTTCGACTCAGAACCCTCCCTTTCCTCTCTCCTTCCTGCATTCTCTATCCTCCCACCCTTGGCTAGGCTCCCCCTGCGCAGGTGCTCAGCAGCCTGCTACTCTTTCCCCTTCCCTGTGGAACCAGCTCTCAGCGAATGGTCTGCCTTAGCGGACTCAGTCTCAAGGTGACCTCTCTTAGGAGAGTGGTCTCCACCTTTTTTTTTTTTTTAAAGATTTTATTCATTTATTTGAGGAGTAAGAGTGAGAGAGCACGGGGTAGGTGGGGGAAAGGGGGGCGGTGACTGTAGGAAGAGAAATTAGGGAATTGATTCCATTTACAATAACACCAAAAACCATAAGATACCTTGGAATAAACAACCAAAGAGGTAAAGGATCTATACTCTAGAAACTACAGAACACTTATGAAAGAAATTGAAGATGACACGAAAAGATGGAAAAACATTCCATGCTCATGGATCAGAAGAATAAACGTTGTTAAAATGTCTATGCTGCCCAGAGCAATTTATACTTTCAACGCTACCCCGATCAAAATACCAATGGCGTTTTTCAAAGTGCTGGAACAAACAATCCTAAAATTTGTATGGAACCAGAAAAGACCGCAGATCTCCAAGGAAATGTTGAAAAAGAAAAACAAAGCTGGGGGCATCACATTGCCTGATTTCAAGCAATATTACAAAGCTGTGATCACCAAGACAGCATGGTACTGGCACAAAAACAGACCCATAGATCAATGGAACGGAATAGAGAGCCCAGAAATGGACCCTCAACTCTATGGTCAACTAATCTTTGACAAAGCAGGAAAGAATGTCCAATGGAAAAAAGACAGTCTCTTCAATAAATGGTGCTGGGAAAATTGGACAGCTTTATACAGAAGAATGAAACTCGACCATTCTCTAACACCATACACAAAGATAAACTCTAAATGGATGAAAGACCTCAATGTGAGACAGGAATGCATCAAAATCCTAGAGGAGAACACAGGCAGTAACCTCTTCGACATCAGCCACAGCAACTTCTTTCAAGGCACATCTCCAAAGGCAAGGGAAACAAAAGCGAAAATGAACTTTTGGGACTTCATCAAGATAAAAAGCTTCTGCACAGCAAAGGAAACAGTCAACAAAAAAAGAGGCAACCCACAGAATGGAAGAAGATATTTGCAAATGCCACTACAGATAAAGGGCTGGTATCCAAGATTTATAAAGAACTTCTCAAACTCAACACCCAAAAAAACAAATAATCAAGTCAAAAAATGGGCAGAAAACATGAACAGATACGTCTCCAAAGAAGACATACGAATGGCTAACAGTCACATGAAAAAATATTCAACATCATTAGCCATCAGGGAAATTCGAATCAAAACCAACTTATACCAGTTAGAATGGCAAAAATTGAAAAGGCAAGAAACAACAAATGTTGGAGAAGATGTAGGGGAACCCTCTTACACTGTTGGTGGGAATGCAAGTTGGTACAGCCACTTTGGAAAACAGTGTGGAGGTTCCTCAAAAAGTTAAAAATAGAGCTACCCAATGACCCAGCAATTGCACTCCTGGGTATTTACCCCAAAGATACAGTTGTAGTGAAAAGAAAGGCCATATGCACCCCAATGTTCATAGCAGCAATGTCCACAATAGCCAAACTGTGGAAGGAGTCAAGATGCCCTTCAACACACAAATGGATAAAGAAGATGTGGTTCATATATACAATGGAATATTACTCAGCCATCAGAAAAGATAAATACTCACCATTTGCATCAACATGGATGGGACTGGAGGAGATTATGCAAAGTGAAATAAGTCAAGCAGAGAAAGCCAATTATCATACGGTTTCAGTTATTTGGGGAACATAAGGAATAGCATGGAGGACATTAGGAGAAGGAAGGGAAAAATGAAGGGGGGGAATCAGAGGGGAAGATGAACCATGAGAGACTATGGACTCGGGGAAACAGACTGAGGGTTTCAGAGGGGTGGGGGGTGGGGGGATGGGTTAGCCCGGTGATGGGTAATAAGGAGGGCACGTATTGCGTGGAGCACTGGGTGTTATACGCAAACAATGAATCATGGAACACTTCAACAAAAACTAATGATGTACTGTATGGTGACTAACATAACATAATAAAATTTAAAAAATAAAGATTTTATTTATTTATTTGCGAGGGTAAGAGTGAGAGAGCACGGGGGGTGGTGGTGAGCAGAGGGAGAGCGAGAAGAGAAGGAGACTCCCAGCTGAGCAGGGGCTCAATCCAGGACCCATGAGATCATGACCTGAGCTTAACTGACTGAGCCACCCAGGTGTCCCTCCAAATTTTTTACTGTGACCCATGGGGAAAGAAAATACATTTTACATGACCCACATGTAATACATACATACAGGGAGATAAAACAGAAGCAGACGTCTCATGAAGCAGTACTTATCCGAATCCAGTATGATGTATTCTGATATGTTGTGTTCCTTTCCCTTCTCTCTTCTATTCTGTATCCATATCTATATGTATACTTATATCTATATCCATATTTATATAGAGTTTTGAAGTTTTGCCAAAAGTCAGGACCCACTAAATTGATTTCATGACCCAACAGTGGGTTGAGAACTTCAGTGTGAAAAACAGTGCCCCAGAAGGAAGAGGCCAGTTAACTCTCATTTCTCATTCTAGAGGAAAAGGCTCTGTTTTCTATTAAAGGGACTTTTATCAGGGAACCAGGGGGAGAGAGAATGCTGAAAAGCTGAAAGCCACATAGCCCCATCTGAGGCTTACAGGTGAATAGCCCCATCTGAGGCTTATAGGTGAAAACAAGTCTGAATCTTTGTCCATAATGAGAGTAGGTTTTTGCATACATTTTGGAAGTTTCGGAATCAAGCTTCAAAAAACAGGTCACCTATCCTTTGCTCCTATACCAACCTGCAAGCTAAGTTTTCCTTAGCTGGGATTCCAGCAAATCTTCCGAATGCCACTATGCCTAGGTACCAGGGAAGGGCAAGATTTATGTAGACTCAGCTGGACAGGAAATGCTCTGAGCTAGGACTGTACTTACAGTTTTTTTCCATAACAAAATCAGGGCATGTGGCCTCACAGGTACTTATGAGGACAATAGGATACAATATTTGAAACTACAACTGTCCTGGAAAGCCCCCAACTTGGGATTGCAAGGTTACCATGAGAATTGGAGAACTTGATGCTAAGAGAGTCAGAAGGAAGAAGTCCTCTTTCCCATGCACCCAGGTCTTGGCCTCTGATTTGGGGAAAGGAGCCTTGGACTTCCAGAACCTTCTGGAACACCAGAAACTGCTCCTAATACCCTTGAGGATGTTCAGTTATTAAACACATTAGTGGATTTGTAGGAGGCCGGAATCCTAAGTGATAAGAGGAGAAGTGGAGGAAAGGGAACTGGGAGGCCTCCAACGGATTTCATAATGTTGCTCACAGCTGCTTGGGCTCCCAGCTTCTTGCTCACCCTGCTGGCTCCAGCCACCCATTCCCCCTGCCCCCTACCATATCCCTGCCATGCCCTCAGCCATTTGTGTTGTTAACAACTTGACTTTGGCCTAAGGTGGCTGTTGTTGTTGAAGAATGAAGAGGGACTGGGTTTCGCTGAACTTGCACACTCGGCTCTTTTCTTCGTGGACTAATCCATGTTGGAGCGTGATATAATAGTTTCCTTGTCATTTGCGGGCTCAGATTCTGGGGTTCCTCCTTTCTTCACTGCAGTCCAGGTTCCTGAGGCTTGAGTAGGACAACAGTCCTGTGGAAAGGTCTAAGGACACCCTCCTCAAATCTCCTCTACCTTGCAACGCCCTTACTTCCAGGCCTGGTTGCGTCCGCCGCCCACATCCACCCTTCTCTGAAGGATGTGTAGCCAATGTGAATGGTATCTCCATGCCTCTGGGAGCCCCTCAGAAAGGAGCTTGATTTCAACAGTTTATTCAAGAGCTTGCTTTGGGCCCCAAGGGAAACACCTCCTCTCTGAGGGTCCTCTCTGAGACCTTCCTCCCACAGATTTCAAGGAGAGAAGGCGAAGGAGACATGGGGTCACCTCTCAAGACCTCTTTCAAACCCTATTGCTATTAAACAAGCCCAGCTCAGCCCAGCCCATGAGATCAATGCCCAGCAGACTCCAACCCCAATACCAGGAAGTAAAACACAAAGTCCCTTTAATCATTTGCCCGGTTACCTTATTCTGAGCTCTCTGACCTCCTTCTTCTTTGGCCCTGCACCTCTGAAAACAGTGCTTTTAATTAGAACCCCCGAATGCTGTTGCTTTCTGCTATCTGCCTCCTTTGCCCACTTGCTTCCTATGTCTATGTTTCTAGAGTCTAATTGTGATTAAATTACAGGGTAATACTAATAGGGGGGTGAGAACCAGCTAATGGCTCACTGTTCCATGAAGCAACAATTGCAGTAATCACCAAACTAAAGGCTCCCGTGCATTATGGAGGTTGCTGGGGTTTCCTGGCCTACGCTTCCTCCACACCCCTGTCTGAGAGAATGAATACAGTTCACAGAGCACACTACCCAGAAGCAAGTGAAGATAAAAAGGACATTACTGAAAGAATAAGGGGGAAATGAAGGAAACTCAGGAATAAGACTTTGAGTCGCAACAGAAGTAGAAGCAAAGAGAATTGGGTTCAACATTTCAAAAAATATCTTGGAAAATGAAACAAAGTTATCAAATCAATTATTAAAGGGGCTTTGGCTTGGGTTTTCTGGGATGTGATGAAGTTGGGGTAGTACTGGTCCTTCATTCACTTTCTGCAAGTTCGGCGTGATGGAGAGCACATGTGAAATAAACATGTGGCTCTGGAGAGCAAATCCACACCACAAGCATTCCCAACAGACCCAGACCCACAGCACCACAATTCCATCCAATAAATTGTGCTCACACTGGGATAGAAGAAAAACAAAATGATATGGGCCCTGACTTCATGGTCAACACAGTCCGAGATGGGAGACTAAATAGAGTGTAAGTATAGGTTCCTATTCTGGACACTTGTGACCCACTTCTCAATTTAGAATGCACTTCATAGGCTCTTGGCTATCAGGAACATAGGGATTCTTATTCTCATTCCACAGATATGGAAACCAAGGCTCAAGGTCATGTATGCCCTAAGTTTTTTAATTCTGTTGACTCTTGCCTCTTCCTGCAGGGGATCCCCAGCAATGTCTCAGTCTGCTATTGAAGACATCTATCTTTGCCACTGCTCCACCACCTCATACCACATCCCAGAGACACTAGAAATCTGAGAGGGAGAGCAACTCTCCTCCAGAGTTAGAGGACCATACAGGGATGCCCCAAGGCCTTGCAGAGTTGGATTGAAATGCTGCCTCTCAATCTCTTTCTTTTTTGCTGCCTCTCTCTCTCTTTTAAGTTAGAGCCCCCCTCTCCCACTAGAGTCCAGATTTGGGTCTATAAGATCCAAAGGGTGGGGCCTGGGAAATAAATCCAAATGGTAAACAGTATCTTAGGCTTGAAAAATAGAAGTAAATGCACGAGCAAAGGTAAAAAGAGAGAGAGAAACCAAGAAACAGACTCTTAGTAACTGAGAACAAACTGATGGTGGTCAGAGGGGAGGTGGCTGGGGGCTGGGGGAAACAGGTGATGGGGATTAAAGAGTACACTTATCATGATGAAAAAAATTTTTGTAAGATTTATTTTATTTGGGGGCGCCTGGGTGGCTCAGTCGTTAAGCGTCTGCCTTCGGCTCAGGTCATGATCCCAGGGTCCTGGGATCGAGCCCCGCATTGGGCTCCCTGCTCCGCAGGAAGCCTGCTTCTCCCTCTCCCATTCTCCCGCTTGTGTTCCCTTTCTCACTGTGTCTCTCTCTCTGTCAAATAAAGAAATAAAATCTTTAAAAAAAAAAAAAAGATTTATTTTATTTGGGAGAGAGAGAGCATGGGGGGAGGGGCAGAGGGAGAGAGATAATCTCAAGCCGACTCCCCGCTGAGCATGGAGCCCTATGCAGGGCTTGATCTCATGACCCTGAGATCATGACCTGAGCTGAAATCAAGAGTTGGCCGCTTAATCGAATGAGCCACCCAGGGGCTCCCCAAAATTTTTTTAAAAATAGAGGTGGGGGGAGGGGGGATTGGTTAGCCCAGTGATGGGTATTAAGGAGGGCACGTACTGCATGGAGCACTGGGTGTTATACGAAAACAATGGATCATGGATCACCACATCAAAAACCAATGATGCATTGTATGGTGACTAACATAACATAATAGAATAAAAAAAAAAACTCTGCAATTAATAAAAATAAATAAATAAAAATAGAAGTAAATGTCAGATTAATGCTCAGGAGTCAGATAATAGAAGCATTTTGGTTCAGAATGTGTCCTAAATGAAATGAAATCAGATGTTAAAATAGAAGCTTTAGCTGAATCACAATGGTTCTCTCACTTTGGGTGATGCATTTTCCTTTGGCTCATTGCTTACTCCTTCCTCCGTCCTTGGGAATCCAGCCATACCTCGAGGTTCTCCCTGAAATCTCTTCGCCCCTCTGGGCTGCCCTCTTGTATAGCATCTTTGACTATCCCAGGCCAACCCTCTCTCTCACTCACGGCTCTCCCTCTGCCCCAACAACTGTGAGGAGAGCTACTTTCCAGGTGTAACCCCTGCTCTACCTCTTGACATTTTGGTTTCTCAGGCTTGACATCTTCGAGATGGGGGTGGAATGGAACTCAGCACAGCTTTCCCCAAAGAAACCCTCATCTAGAGTCTTAATCTCAATTCATCTGTACCTTAAATACTCTCTGCCACTTACTCTGTAAACCCTGGTCTAGCACTTCACTTTGGGAGTTGGCATTTATTGTGATTCAGCTAAAGCTTCTATCCCTCCTCAAATGCAACAGGCACACCACCGCCAGATGGATATCCTTCATCCCCCTTTTGACCTCACCCCCTCAACAAGCATGACTCTCCCAGGTTCCCCCCATACCCTCTGGCTCCAGTCCAAGACCTAGGACGACTTCAACTCACCCACCTTTTCAACCTCCCATGGCAGTTTCCTTCCACACAGTCCTTCTCCTTCTGTGGCTCCTCTTCTCCGTTTAGCGGCCCCCTGGGATGCTTTGCACTTTCCTCCTTACTTGTTCACACGCTTCCCCTGGCTCAGCCAGGTGGGGCCAGAGCTGCTGGCAGTGAAACTGAATGGAGACCTGGCCACTGCCTCTGGCTCTGTCACTGCCACTCTTCAGACTGGTGACCTGCCGGAAACCGCCTCACTTTCTAAGCCTCCTTTCTTCTGTCATAAAATTATTAGAGTGGGGGCGCCTGGGTGGCTCGTGGGTTAAGCGTCTGCCTTCCGCTCAGGTCATGATCCCAGGGACCTGGGATTGAATCCTGCATCGGGCTCCCTGCTCCATGGGGAGTCTGCTTCTCCCTCTGCCCCCCCTCACTCGCTCTCTCTCTCTCTCTCTCTAATAAATAAATAAAATCTTAAAAAAAATTATTAGAGTGAATGACTTTGAAGAGTTTTTTTCCTAGCTCAAATTTCCATGATTCTCCCATTAACTCTGCTTTTACTCGAACCTCTGCCTCTCAGGTAATTCCCAGGCCCAAGTGACCTAAATCTGATGATATGTCACTACCTTTCTTCTGTGACCCTTTATGTACATTTGAAATCTCCTTTGGCCCTGGACAGAGATGGGCTTGCTTTGCTTTTATGAGCATCTCTACAGCACATGAAACTTTGTCTTTTTTTTTTTTTTCTTTTCTTAGTATCTACTGGGTCCCAATATTTGTGTTTTTATGACAACAACTTGACTTGAGGCCCTGCTTCAAATGGTTCGAGTATTTTAAACATTCTGCTTTCCAAGTTTTAACTGGACACAAAAGACTCTGGGTTCATTCGGGGCCATCCAGAACAGGATTCTAAAGGAGAGTATGTTAGTTAGTTGGTTGCAATGATATTTTCAAAATCAAAACTGGACTGAAATTTCATCACTAAAGAAAAGCTGGAGACTCCTACATTCCATGACTCTTGCCAACAGATGTTAGGATTGCCTGCTTATCTGCTACTGGGTGACTGTTTAGGTCCCACTCTGAGTATCAAGGGTCCTAGGCCTATTCTTCTTCCCAATCATAAGCCCATTTGAGAACCCCATTCAGATGGATATAGGATCATCAGAATGGACATTAATCCTCAGATACGCAAACATTTGCCTTAAGGATTTAGCATCTCCGGATACCAATCCTAGACAACTATTTTACCAGGTTGCCCTTGAGCTAGGGTCTTATTCTCTCTGTGCCTCAGTTTATTATCTATAAAATGAGAAGTAACAATCAGGTTACATTGAGGATTAAATAAAATAATGCATGTGAAACTCTTAGCACTATGCTTCGCCCTGGTGGTTCATATTACAATAAGATGAGTAAGCACCCTGAGGGCTCATGGTCACCTGGCTTTATGTTGCAGAGTGCATTTGGGTAACAGGACACCTACAGAGAGAACACAGAGGCCCAGGTTCTAATCCTTGCCCTCATCTCCTTGCTTTCAGCATGAGTTCCAGAGCATTCCCATCCAACACCAATGCTATAAAAATTGGAAGTAACATACAGGCAGTAGTATGATCAGTTATTATGAGTGGCTGTTAGAAAAGGCTTACAAGTGGGTGAAGATAAAATGTAAGAACCGGAGGAACCTCAGAGAATCTGGACTCTATTCACCCTCCACTCAACTCTCTACAGATGAGCAGACAAAGTCCAAAGTTTAACACCAAGCCAACAACAGAACAGATTCAGGGAGATCTTGGTATATTAGAGACTCAGGGAAATATTGCTCTATCAAGTTTTAGGGAGTTGTGAAGAAATTAATATCTACTCGTAGTTGTTGTATTAACTTTAAGTAAGTTTTTACTAATGGTGGGGGTGGGGGGGTAAGACCTGATGCCCAGACAGAAAGAGCATTTTGTCATTAAGGGAACCAGGAGAGGGGCAGGGCAGGGAGAAATGGTCTGGCTTGGACCAGAGAAAGAGAGGGGGAGGTGAGGCAGCTATGAGTCATGGAAGGTTCCAGCTCAAGCTGTGAAGTGACCCTGGGGAGAAGGGCCCACAGAAGAAGCCTGTGCAGAGCCTGGGTGATAAAGCTGTTGCAAGCTGGTCTGTGTCGCTGCTTCCTCAGCAATCAAATGAGTGTTAGGGGAGCCTGTCCTATCCTAGGAAATTCCTCTGCTGGTGACCGTGGGAAGCAGAAAAGGAAGGCTAAAGGCTAAAGGGTGTGGTGTTTGTGTAGAGAGAGAAAACCTGATCACCTAGATGGTAGTGGGTAAAAATCTTGTCAGAGGTAAAATAATCTAGCAAGTCTTTCAGGGGTGTCCTAGGTCAGGAAGTTTGGGGATGAGGAAAGAGAAAAAGAACTTTTATTTCAACCTCTACCATAGGCCAGACACAGTGCCAGATGGCTTTTTTTTTTTAAGTAAACTCTACCCCCAAATTGGGGCTTGAACTCATGACCTTGAGATCAAGAGTCACATGCTCTACGGACTGAGCCAGCCAGGTGCCCCGTAGATTGCATTTTTTTAAATAGCAATTTTAATAACATATAATTCACATGCCATACAATTCACCCATTTAAAATATATAATTCAGGGGTGCCTAGCTGGCTAAGTCAGAAGAGCGTGTGACCCTTGATCTCAGGGTTGTGAGTTCAAGCCCCATGTTGGGTGTGGAGATTACTAAAAAAATAAACTTAAAAAATAAAATAAAATAATAAAATATACAATTCAGTGGTTTTTAGTATATTCAGGATCGTGCAACCATCACCACTGTCTAATTCCAGAATATGTTCATCACCCTAAAAAGAAATCCCATACCCATAGGCAATCACCTCCCCACCATCATTTTCTCCCAACCCCCACCCTAGGCAACCATTAACCTACTTTGTGTCATTTGTCTATTCTAGACAGCTCATAGAAGTGAAATTATAAAATAAGTGGTCTTTTATGACTGACTTTTTTCACTTAGCATAATGTTTTCAAGTTTCATCCATACTATAGCACATTGCACTACTTCATTTCTTTTGATTGCCGGGTGATATTCCATTGTCTGGATATACATTTTGTTTGTCAATTCACCAGTTGATGGACATTTGGATTATTCCACCTTTTGGCTATTATGAGTAATGTGCTGCTACGAACATTCATGTACAGGTTTTTGTGTGGTCATATGTCTTCCTATGTCCTAGAGTATATACATAGACAGGAATGGAAGTGCTGGGTCCTATGGTAACCTACGTCTAACCATATGGTGAAGTGCCAGATTGTTTTCCAAAGCAGCTGCACCATTCTACATTCCTACCAGCAGTATAGGAGGGTTCTAATTCTCCACATCCTTGCCAACACTTGTTGTTATCTGACCTTTTTATTATATCCATCCTAGAGGTGTGGAGTGGTATCTCATTGTGGTTTTTTTTTAAGATGTATTTATTTATTTTAGAGAGAGAGTGCGTGTGTGTGTGTGAGAGAGCAGGGGGAGAGGCAGAGGGAGAGAGAGAATCCCAAGCAGGCTCCCCACTGAGCATGGAGCCTGACTAGGGGCTTGATCCCAGGACCTCAAGATCATAATCTGAGCCGAAAACAAGAGTCAGACACTCAACCAACTGAGCCACCCAGGTGCCTCTCTCATTGTGGTTTTAATTTGCTTTCCCTGATGCTAATAATGTTGAGCATCTTTTTTAATGTGCTTATTGGTTATTTATGTATCTTTCTTTGGAGAAATGTCTTATTTGGATCCTTTGTCCATTTAAAAATTAGGTTGTCATTTTATTACAGAGTTGTAAGAGTTCTTTATATATTCTAGATACATTTTCCTTTATCAGAGATAAGATTTGCAAGCATTTTCTCCCATTCTGTAGAGTTTTGTCACCTTCCTGAGGTTGTCCTTGGAAGCAAATGTTTTGACTTTCAATGAAGTCCAATTTAGTTAATTTTTTTCTTTTGTCCTTTGTGCTTTTGATGTCATATCTAAGAAATCATTGCCCAACGAACCCAAAGTCATGAAGATGATTATTTGCTTCTTTGGGCATGCTGTTGATGTATGGTAACTTTGGATAAATTATAAAATAGACACATATTTAATTAATAAATTACATCTTTATTCTGTAAAATTAATTTTTCTTGCCTTTATTTCAGCAAAATCACGAGTTATGCTGTTATAATCCATATTTTTCACATAATTTGCATTCTACTGATAGTAATGGTCTAAAGCAAGGGTCAGCAAATTAGGCCCATTGGGAAAATGCAGCCCACCACATGTTTTGTAAGTAAATACTTACTGCCACTTGATCATACTCATTCATTTCCTTATTGTCTATGGTGGCTTTCCCCCACAACACCACAGTTGGATAGTTGTGACAGGGATCACAGGCCCCTATCCCTAACATATTTACTATCTGGCTTTTTACGGAAAGGGCCTGCCAACCTCCAATTTAAAACATTAAGGTGCTTCTGGGTGGCTCAGTTGGTTGAGCAGCCAACTCTTGATTTCAGCTCAGGTCATGATCTCAGGGATCTGAGATCAAGCCCCTTTTTGGGCTCCATGCTCAGCGGGGAGTCGGCTTGAGGATTCTCTCTCCCTCTCCCACTGCCCCTCCCCTCACTCACATGCTCACTTGCATGCATGCTCTCTCTCTTTCTCTCAAATAAATCGTAAAAAAAAAATTAAAAAATAGAATGTCATTTTATTCAAAATTTATACAATTTAAATGCATTTCATCAAAAATGTTAAAGTAAACGTCAAATATTTAAAATGTAAAGTTATATTCATGTTTCCAGGTTTCCTCTAAAAATTAAAATTATCTATTAAAATTAAAAGAAAATTCAAATTATAATAAGCAAATACCAATATTTCAATTAAAATATTCTAAATAAAATGGATGTTTTAACTTAAATTGGGGGAAATTTTTAATTAAATCTTAATATCTTTATAAAAATAAAACTATTCTTGGGGCGCTTGGGTGGCTCAGTCATTAAGCGTCTGCCTTCGGCTCAGGTCTTGATCCCAGGGTCCTGGGGTCGAGCCCTACATCAGGCTCCCTGCTCGGCGGGAAACCTGCTTCTCCCTCTTCCACTCCCCGTGCTTGTGTTCCTGTCTCTCTCTCTGTCAAATAAACAAATAAAATCTTTAAAAAAATAATAAAAATAAAAATAAAACCGTTCTCAATTCTAGCACTCAATGCCCGTCTAGTGACTCATGTAAATTATCTGTATCACGCTGCGCACATCATATTATCTACATATGTGCACACGGAAGAGTAACAGGACTTGTTTAGTATTGCAACACATTTCTAAGTCCCTCTGTGTAACTTTTGCAAATACTGCCCTCATTAGTGTGAACCACAAATGGAACATAAAGAGAAGCAAGAAAAATGGATGCTTGGCACTACGGGGAACTACTACATTACGTAAGAATCTATTGCATTTATGCTGAGGGAAGGGATTTAACAAGCTCGTCTTTTCTCATACCGAAACCATCTGCCACTCAAGTCCATAGCATTCTGTCCCCAACACAGACAGGAGCAGAACCCATTCTATTTCAGACACTGGGCATGAGCTCTAGGGCCTGAAGAGCATTCCTCAAGAGAGTAGATGTTTAGGAGAAATCGTGCTGGTTCCACGCTGAGCATAAAATCCAGAATGAGGGTGCCTGGGTGGCTCAGTGGGTTAAGCGACTGCCTTCGGCTCAGGTCATGATCCTGGAGTCCCGGGATCGAGTCCCGCATCGGGCTCCCTGCTCGGCAGGGAGTCTGCTTCTCCCTCTGACCCTCCTCCCTCTCATGCTCTCTGTTTCTCATTCTCTCTCTCAAATAAATAAATAAAATCTTAAAAAAAAAAAATTAAAAAAAAAAAAAGAATCCAGAATGATAGAGGCACCTGTGGGGGGCGGGGGGGCAGGTTCTGTTTTTTGTTTTTTCCTCTTCTACATGTAGCAAGTACTATCATTTATGTGGGGAAAAAAAAAAGTTACCACATTCAGAGGCCTATTTATGCCTAAGATTGCCATTTTTTCGTAAGAGGAAAAAGGATTTTTTTTAATATTTGGTAAGATATACTAACAAAATTAAGACACCTGTGGGTTTTTTTTTAATAATTTATTTTTTTAAGTAACCTCTACCATGGGCTCAAACCCACAACTCCGAGATCAAGAGTCACATCTCTACTGACTGAGCCGGCCACGTGCCTGTGTTTTTAAAATAAATGTGTATTTGTGCTATGTGCTGAAACTTGAGCAGGAGCCTCTCTTGCCTGCATCTGCAGGTGCTATTTCTGGAGCTGTAAGAAGAGACTGGTGTGAAAACCTGGAGTTTAGGTAGAATCATTGTGGAATTAGTAACTAAGAACCAGGGTCTCAGTACAGAATATCTTACTGTAATTCAAATCTAGAACTATATTGCGGTCCTGAGTCTTTAAATAAGTCTAGTTGGTTGGCTTCTCTTAGGTAAGAGTTTTTACCATCTGATAAAGGTATAGATGATGTAGATGTTTGAAATGTTTTAGAGGGGTGCCTGGGTGGCTCAGTCGTTAAGCGTCTGCCTTTCGGCTCAGGTCATGATCCCAGGGTCCTGGGATTGAGCCTCGCATCGGGCTCCCTGCTCCGCGGGAAGCCTGCTTCTCCCTCTTATACTCCCCCTGCTTGTGTTCCCTCTCTCACTGTCTCTCTCTTTAAAAAAAAATAAATAAAATCTTTAAAAAAAAAAGTTTTAGAAAAGCCAACACATGGGGTGCCTGGATGGCTCAGTCATTAAGCGTCTGCCTTCGGCTCAGGTCATGATCCCAGGGTCCTGGGATTGAGCCTCGCATCGGGCTCCCTGCTCCGCGGGAAGCCTGCTTCTCCCTCTCCCACTCCTCCTGCTTGTGTTCCCTCTCTCACTGTGTCTCTCTCTGTCAAATAAATAAATAAAATCTTAAAAAAAAAAAAAAGAAAAGCCAACACATTAGAGAATTTAACCTATCAAATGTGTGATTTTAATTTGAAATGTTTATTGTCATTAGACATGATATTTTAAAATTTTTATCCAAGTACTCCATGCTTTGCAATGTAAACTATACTCTCCAAGAACATAGTTTAAAAAATAAAATAATTGACTTGAGACAACAAAAAACAATAGCTCCAGGTCAATTCCCGTAGTAAACACTTTCCATTCTTTTAGCTCTTCTTGTAATAACCTCCACACTTCTGTGATATACTGTTCTTTTGATTTATCAATTGCAGGTGGTATCCAGTGACTTCTAATGATATATGAAAATATTTAACTTTCTTACACCCCCCCATCCAACTTCCAAATATAGTTCTATCACAATTTTTTCTTGGATCCACGTTTCACATTTTAGTTACCATGACTATGTAAATATTGTTCAAGGCTGATCCAACAGCATACTATGATTTTACTTCATCTCTTGTAAACCTATCTAGTTTTCCTTGAATTAATAATTAACTCAGTTTTAAAATAAACATTTCTATTTTGGAACAGCTTTAGACTTACAGAACTATTGCAAAGATACAACAGAGAGATCCCATAAAGCCTCCACCTAGTTTCCCTTATGATTACACTGGGGTATAGTTGTCACAATTAGTGAATCAATAATGATGCATTATTAACTAAAGTCAATATTCTATTCAGATTTCCTCAGTTTTTCCCTAACGTTTTGTTTTGTTTTGCTTCTGTTCCAGGATCCTGTCTCCTTGGACTCCTTCTGGTTCTTAGAGTTTTCCAGACCCTCCTTGTTTTTATGACTTTGACAGTTTTGAGGAATGCTAGTCAGGTATTTTGTAGAATTACTGTCAATTAGGATTTGTCTTACGTTTTTATCATGGTTAGACTGGGGTAATTTATTGGGAGGAAGACCATCCTCATCAGATCATAACAAGAGTACCTATTATTGATATGACTTATCACTGTTGGCATTAACCTTGATCTTCTGGCTTAAGGGAGTGTTAACTGCCCGCCCCCCCCCCCCCCGCCATGCCCCATATCTATACTATACTCCTTGGAAGGAAGTCACTATGTTCAGCCCACACTTAGTGAATGGGGAGTTAGCTCTACATAAATTATTTGGAATTCTTCTATATGGGAGATTTGTCTATTCTCCCCATTTATTCAATCATTTATTTATACAGTATGAACTCATGGATATCTATTTTTTATACTTTGGGTTATCATCCAATACAACATTTTTTTCATTATTTTTAAATTGTTCCAGCTTGGCCACTGGGAGTTCTGTCGGGTGGCTCCTGTATCCTTTTCACATATCTCCATCATTGTGGTGGGATTTTTAAATTTAATTTTTAAAATATTTATTTATTTGAGAGAGCAGGGGCACAGAGGGAGAGGGAGAGAGAATCTCAAGCAGGCTTCCCACTGAGCGTGGAGTCCGACCTAGGGCTCAACCCCACAACCCTGAGATCATGACGTGAGCTGAAATCGAGTCAGATGCCAAAATGACTGAGCCACCCAGGAGCCCCCCATTTTTTTTTAAGCATTCTCTTACTTTCTGGTACTACAAAATGCTACAGACTGATATTGTATTTTTCCTGCTCCAGTTTTTTTTTGTTGTTGTTGTTGTTTTTTTTTTTAGAGAGCGAGCGAGAGAGAAACAGCATGAGAGAGGAGTGGGTCAGAGGGAGAAGCAGGCTCCCTGCTGAGCCGGGAGCCCAATGTGGGACTCAATCCCAGGACCCTGGGATCATGACCTGAGCCGAAGGCAGTCGCTTAACCAACTGAGCCACCCAGGCGCCCTTTCCTGCTCCAGTTTTAGAATCAGTCATTTCTCCAAGGAACACTGGTTCCTTCTGTTAGAGAATGGTATTAGAAGCCAAGATCTGGGTGCTAGTGTGCTCATTCCTACTAGGGTGTCTTGCTTCTAGGCCCTCCCAGCTGACAGAGATAGGAGATATACACAGTGTACTAATCCATGTATACCCACATATTTATAATGTAGCTGAGTCTCTCCATATAAACATGAGTTCATACCATCTCCAACTCTATTCCAGTTACTACATGGATCATCCTTGCATCTTCCCCTTCCTTATCTATAAGCTCCCATTCCAACGAGAACATGGCTCACATACTTACTGGTTCAATTCCAATACACACACAGTTTTTTCAGAATTATTAACCCAGGAGGCAACTAGTTTTTTATCAGTCTGTATAAAGTGTTTATGTATAGTTCCTTTGCCTTCAGTTTTACAGACTACATTCATTTCCAAAGTCACTTAGGTCAGACCTTTATTCTCCCACTCCCTCCAGAGAGGTTGCTTCATATTTAGGTTGCAATATATTTAGATTCGTTTGTCACACTATGCATTTTATACTGGGTTCCCTCAACCTCCTAAATTATATTTAAAATTTGCATGCATTAAACTATACTCTTTGTGCTCTAAAGTTCTATGGGTTTTTTAAAAAGTTTTATAGGTTTGAATGTCTTATATTCACCATTAGAATATCACACAGAATAGTTTCACCACCCTAAGAAACCCATGTGTTTCACTCCCCTCCTCCTGAACCCTTGACAATCACTGATCTGTTTTGTTCATCATTTCCATAGTTTTGTCTTTTTCAAAAAGTCATATAATTGGAATCATACAGTATGTGGTTTTTTCAGACTGGTTTCTTTCCCTTATCAGTATGCATTTAAGATTCATCCATGTCTTCTCATAGCTCATTTAATTGCTGAGTAATATCCCATTGTATGGATACAACAACCTCATTTTTCATGCACTTTCTTTGAACTTACCGTTAAATTTTGCAGTACTTCTCAATACCAAAATGTTTCAATACAAGTTTTACATGGGCATTTTTGTCAGATGATCTATCCGTTACTTTTTTCCCCTGCTAGAGACACCAAACCTGCAGGTTTTTAGTGTCCTGCTCCAATCTAGACAAGTTGTCCTCAAAAGGAGCTGCAGAATTGTCCTCCTGGGTTTGCTCTCTGACAATCATGCTGGAAATTCTTTTGTCTCTCTCTACATAAACTTTTTGTTCTCTGCATCCAATGTCTTCTTTTTTTTTTTGGTTTACTTCTTTCCTTTAGTGGAACATATCCTTCAGCACCTTCCTGAGAAATAATGACTGGAAGATACATCACTGAAAATTCTGGCTTCACTCATGATTGAGAGTTTGGATATGTATAGAATTGAACATTGAAAATACATTTTTACTCAGAAATGTCAGGGAATTGTTCATTCTTGTTATTGTTGTTTTAGTTGTTTAGTATTATTGTTTATTGTTCCAGTGTTGTTATTGAGAAATCAAATGATATTTTGATTCAGGGCTGAGAGGGAGGGTGTGGTAGGTGATCTATTTTGTTTTCATTAAAAGATTTTAGGATATTTTACCTGTGGTTTTCTAAAATTTCACAATGATATAATTTGGTAAGCTTCATTTTTGTTCATGGTGCTGGGCATTTAGTGATCTCTATCCATTTGAAGACTCATATCTTTTGTTCTGGAAAATATTTTTGTACTATCTCTTTAATAATATTCTTCCCTACCATTCTGCCTTTCTTCTGGAACACTCATTAGGAGTTTTTTAACTTCTTGAATTCTCTAATTTTCTTATCTTTTCTCTCCTTATTGTCATCTATTTGTTTTTCTAGTTTCTGAGAAGTCTCCTTGGTTTTATCTTTCAATTCTTTTGTTTCATTTCTTGAATTCTTACTATCAAACTTTAGAGTTTCAAGAGTGTTCCTTTCTTACTCCATATTGTTTTATATATACACCGTGCACACGTCGGCTCTCCTTTTTTCCTATTTACTTCTTTCAGTCTCCCTCTTTTTTTTTTTTAAGATTTTATTTATTTGACAGAGAGAGACACAGCGAGAGAAGGAACACAAGCTGGGGGAGTGGGAGAGGGAGAAGCAGGCTCCCCACTGAGCAGGGAGCCCCATGTGGGGCTCGACCCTGGGGTCATGACCTGAGCCGAAGGCAGACGCTTAACGACTGAGCCACCCAGGCACTCCAGTCTCCCTCTTTCTTTCTTTCCTTTTTTTTTTTTTAAGATTTTATTTATTTATTTGACAGAGAGAGACACAGCGAGAGAAGGAACTCAAGCAGAAGGAGTGGGAGAGGGAGAAGCAGGCTTCCCACCAAGCAGGGAGCCCGATGCAGGGCTCAACCCCAGGACCCTGGGATCATGACCTGAGCCAAAGGTAGATGCTTAATGACTGAACCACCCGGGTGCCCCAGTCTCCCTCTTTCTTATTGGACATTTTCCTTAAACATCTGGCAGTCCTTGACCGGCCATTCATATTTATGAGTAAGTACTAAAAAGTTGATTGGAAGCAGCCTATAGAAGGGCAGGACTTGACTGTAGGGAGAACTGGCTACAATTCTTTTGCTTTTTGTCAAATCAAAATTTTCCAGAGCTTCTATCTTCTGTGTCAGCCTCCACCACTCAGGTACGTGGTACCCTGTTTCAGAGTCTTTCATAGTTGTGTGAAGGAATTCAGCTTGTTTCGGGTGCCCTTCTGGGACTCTGCCCATCTGCCAAGTCATTCATTGACTTCTCACTTCCACTTTCTCTCTTCTACTTTTCCCACTTTCTACTTCCCTGTATATGCCTCAGATGTCTCCTAAGGTTCATCAAAGATTGATTTTGTATCTGGTCTTTGTCGTGTTTTTTGAGATGACAACGGGACAGAAATGTCTATACACTGCCATCTGAAAACCAGAAGTCTTCTAGAACCATGCTTGTTTGGAAAGGTTTGATGAATATTTGTGATTTGAATCTGAAAAGTTGAAAAGAATTTGGTTAATTTTCTAAATAGAATTTTATAATTATTGGGTTGGTAAGTAGTGTTACATCAGGAAATTTTGCTTCGTATTAAATTTTCATGATGGCCCTAAGTGCCATATATGGGTACCATTCCCAACACACTTATACAGCGAGGGTTCAGGGTATAAATGAACTTATACCAATTAAATGTACTGATGCCCTAATACAACAAACTATAAAACTTTCTGCTATAGACAACCACTCCTAAACATCTATTATCAGCAGCAAAATAGCTACATAGTAATGTCCACAATGAATGTCTCTGACCAGTTGCCAATGGAAATGATCCAGTTCTTCTTTCCCATTTCAATAATACTTGCTGTGCATGCTCAGTTGCTTATGATTGGCATACTGGAAATTAAGCCGAAGGAGATGGAAGATTCGGATAATCAAAATCAGGACATCAAAATGACAGTATCAAATGTCAATATATTGAATACCCAATCATCAGTGTGTTATTTACTGAGCAACCTCTGTGCCTGTGCTACCGGCTGAAAAAAAAAAAGGCATGACACCTTTTCTCCTGGAGGTTTCCATTCACTTAGAAGAACCACAACATACACATGAGCCACAATGATCGAATAAGACAGAAGACAGAAGTGTGGCAAAGTGCATCTTCTTGACACTTTGCAGTATGTAATGCTGGTAAAATTTGGGGTTGCCAGTATCCAGTCTCTAGCTTTTTTTTTTTTTTTAAGATTTTATTTATTTATTTGACAGAGAGATAGAGAGAGAGCACAAGTAGGCAGAGAGGCAGGCAGAGGGAGAGGGAGAAGCAGACTCTCCACTGATCAGGGAGCCCGACGCGGGGCTCGATCCCAGGACCCTGGGATCATGACCTGAGCCGAAGGCAGCCGCTTAACTGACCGAGCCACCCAGGCGCCCCGAGTCTCTAGCTTCTTGAGTGTTGAGAAACAATTGCAGCAGTGGCAGCCCAATACCACAATTCAGTGACAAGGCAATTGTGGTGGTGGCTACTATGACTTCCCAGTCCCAGTTCTGTGACCCCTGAATGGCATTTTAGGCAGTATGCTGGAATTTTTTTTGTCTCAGTAGTTCAGGTTCTGGCCTCCTCATCTCCACTTTCCTGATTATGGCAGAGGAAGCAACATTCCTGATAGATCAGTTCTGCAATGTTCTGGAAGTCACACCAAGAGTTATGCCTTGAGTTCACACCTCCATTGCTTCCAACAACTGTTAAAGTATCTAATCTCCTATATTTAACCCCCCTTTCTGCTTAAGACACCTAGAGTATGTCAGTTTCCTACACTGAACCCTGACTAATACAGGACTAAAGTTAGGAATTTGAAGGGTTTGCGAGAACCAATTATATTAAATATGTAATTACTTTAAATGTTTAGGGGAACTTGAACTACTTACTTAATATGCCAAATGTTGAGGATTTAATCTTTTAAATGTAAGTATTAATTGAACATTAATCATAGAATAAGTAAAAGTAATGGATCTTATCTTTATACAATATATGATAGGATTAATAATTACCAAGATGTTTAAGTTGATCTTAAAGACTTAAGAAAAACTAGATTTTAAAACTTAAGAATTTCAATATATTGAATATCAATTAAAACATAAGTAAGTATAAATAGTAAACCCCTCCAACAGAACTCTCGCACTAGACATTAAAAAAATACAACTGGAGGGCGCCTGGGTGGCTCAGTTGGTTGGGCGACTGCCTTCGGCTCAGGTCATGATCCTGGAGTCCCGGGATCGAGTCCCACATCGGGCTCCCTGCTCGGCAGGGAGTCTGCTTCTCCCTCTGACCCTCCTCCCTCTCATGCTCTCTGTCTCTCATTCTCTCTCTCGCAAATAAATAAAATCTTTAAAAAAAAAAAATACAACTGGAATTTAGCACTATCTCTCCAGTCCCTCAGACAGAATCTAATATTGGAGAATACTCAATGAAATTTGTTGAGTGGATAAATGAGCAACAATACCATGAGGAAGATTTATCATCATAATTTTAATGATGAAGAAAGTGAAGTTCAACTGCGTCTCTTCCTCTCTGGGCTCAGACCTAGTTTGCGGGGACACGGCTAAACACACCAAGAAGGTTGGAATTGTTGGTAAATACGGGACCTGTTCCGGTGCCTCCCTCAGAAAAATGGTGAAGAAGACTGAAATAAGCCAGCATGCCAAGTACACTTGCTCCTTCTGTGGCAAAACCAAGATGAAAAGATGAACTATGGGGATCTGGCATTGGGGTGCCTGCATGAAAATGTAGCTGGTGGCGCCTGGACCCACAACACCACTTCTGCCCTTACAGCAAAGTCGGCCACCAGAAGACTAATGGAGTTGAAAGACCAGTAGAAGCTCCACCATTTGAAACACTGCTAGCCTATAGTAAATGGGTTGTCATGTAACAACAACAAAACAGAAAGAAAGTGAAGTTCAAAACAACTTACCACTAGATCAGTGGCCTTTAAAATTGGGTGTATGCACCCAGGGAGTATGTGATAAAATACCGTATGTTTTTGTTTGTTGGTTGGTTGGTTTTTTGAGAGAGAAAGTGGGTGGGGAGGGGCAGAGGGAGAGAGAGAGAGAGCGAATCTTAAGCAGGCTCCACGCTTAGCGGGGAGCCCAACGTGGGGCTTCATCCCACAACCCTGAGATCACGACTTGAGCCGAAATCAAGAGTCAGACACTTAACAGACACTGAGCCACCCAGTCACCCCTAAAATACCATGCTTTTTAATCAAATATCTTATTATGTACACAATATAATAGTGTACAAGTCAGGTACATAATATACAAAAATGTACATACATGAGAGGCTTGTGCTCAAAAATGTTTTAACGATGGTATGAGTGGTCAGGAAACTTTGTAGGTTACCGTGGTAGACCAAAGGCAAGACCAAAGGTAGACCTGTCCTCGGCGGGTGTCATGTTTCCTTATATTTGTACCCCTGAAGTCCAGCCTACAGCCTGGCGTAGCAAGAGTGTTCGATAAATGTTCAGAATGAGAATGAATAGACCAACAGATGAATGGATGAATACAAGGACATTCATTTAGATGTCCCGGATAATATAACGAGCATGTGAAAGTGTCAGGATTCAAATTCAGATCTGCTTACTTCCAAGTCTGTACTGTTATAATAACAATAGGTTGTTGCACAGCACATGAGACAGATCAGCAATGAGGAACCTGAGATGTTTTTCCAACTAGTTTTTTAAACATACACACACACAGAGATAAGCCCTGAGCAACAGAGAAAAGCATTACATTAATCAGGAGGTTTTTATCATCCTGTCAGCCTTTCCACAAGGGAGACATTCTTCAGAAACACAGAAAGGCAAAAGAGCTACATCACATTTCCTCCAATTATATATTTGGGTAGCACTAGAGGATGCGTCCTGCATCCTCCTAGAGGCCAGGGACACTTTTCTTTCTCTATGTGATCCGTGGAGGGAATTTCTCAACTTCTTTTTTTTTTTTTTTTTTTTTCAGCATAGGCCTCATCTCCCCCCTGAAAATGAACAAAAAAACTTAAGAACTTCAACCTACTTTCTACTAAGCTATAACCCCACAATATCAAGTTAGTTACAAGACAAAGTTGAGTTTCATTTATTCCTCCCTCCAAAGAATAGTAAAGTGGACTCACATCTGAAGCACAGATGTTGATAATCCAAGGGCACAGGTGTTCAGAGGCTGAATAAGAAGCAGTGTGAAATTACTGAGAACTTCTGTGTGCAGGGCACTCTACTACTAGGTGATTTCTACATGTTATCGCATTTAATCTTTACAACAACCCTAAAAGTACCATTCTTATCCCCATTTTAGAGATGAAGAGAGGCTTAAGCAAGTTAAGGAACTTGTGCAAAATCACACAGCTGGTAAGTGGTCAAGGGGATTTAAACAAAAGCCCATCACACCAGACCAGAGATCTGGATTCCAGAATCAGATATGGAGAGGAGTGTCTCGCCCCACCCGTGGTTGCCATTAGATAACAGGTAAGAAGTAAACCTTTTGTGAAGCCACTGAAATTTGTGGGTTTGTTTTATTATTGTAGGCTTGCCTAACAGAGGTTGGTTGATATAGGGAGTTTTTTACTGTTTATAGCGGTGTAAACTTTGGAAACCACTTCAATAACTTGGGACAATGCAAATCATGCTTAGTGAGAGCCTCTATTGCTTTATCCCCAACCAAGTACTTCCTCTGATTTAGGACAAAGGCTCAAAAATGATAGGCGCTCTGCAGGCAAGACTGAATCTGTGGGGGTGTGGCTTTGGCATTCAGATAGTTGAATACAAATCGCTGCATCAACATCTAGAGAGAGAGGGGCGCCTGGGTGGCTCAGTCAGTTAAGCGGCTGCCTTCAGCTCAGGTCATGATCCCCGCGTCGGGCTCCAGCCCTGCATAGGGCTCCCGGCTCAACGGGGAGCCTGCTTCTCCCTCTCCCTCTGCCTGCTGCTCCCCCTGCTTGTGCTCTCTCTCTCTCTCTGTCAAATAAATAAATAAATAAATCTTTTAAAAAAGAAAAACATCTAGAGAGCGAGATTTTCTTAAGGGGCCGTCAGAGTATTTGAAGAGTACATTGTCAGATGGAATTGTAACTACAGCCACAAATATCTATATGTGTACTTGCAAACTAAGAGTTTATAAGAAACTTTCTGGAACTGTGACTTGAATCATTATTAAAAGACATGCCTATAATTTTTTTTTAATCTGTATTTAGTTGAACCTAAAAAAAAATGTTAGAGTGATAAGCAGTTATTGTATCCATAAAGGTAAAAGATCTGAATAATCCTTCAGACTGTTTCTTTTGTGTTAAGAAGCCTACCTAATGGGGCTTTCTAGTTGCACAAATTTAAAGCAACACCCACTTGCTCATTTTGAGAAAAACTGTAAAGAAAGCTTTTTTCTAAATGCAGATATTTTAGACTGAGAAGTTGAATATATTACTTGGGCATATAAATTGTGCTTGGTGAATACATGCCATACCACTGTAAAAAAAATTTTTTTTAAGATTTTATTTATTTGAGAGAGAGAGAGGGAGAGGCAGCACGAGCAGGGGGGATGGGCAGGGAGGAGGGGCAGGGGGAGGGACAAAGGGAGAAATGATTCCCCGATTCCCCAAAGAGCAGAGAGCCTGAAGCAAGGCTCATGCAAGGTTCATGCTACGCTCTGATCCCAGGCCCCTGGGATCATGACTTGAGCCAAAAGCAGATGTGTAACCAACTGAGCCACCCAGGCCCCCCAGCACTGTAAAATTATTAAGGGGACTTAGGAATGTACAGATAGAAATATTTCTTATCTCATTACTGATGTAGGTATGTGTTTGTGGGGATGAGTATGTTATTTAAGAGGTGGCTTGCACTGTATCAGAAACTGAGATCCAAAGACCATATAAAGGATATCCAGACTTGTTTTTCATCTCTTACTAGAGGAACTGGAACTGGAAAAGGAAAAATGTACTGGACTATGTTTGGCTGGCAAGGTTCATCCTTGATGATGTACTGAGAATGTCCTACATGTGGTGCTAATTGTGAACAATCCAGACTTCAGAAAATATATCCACGTTGGCTCATTAAGACCTGATGAAATTGTTCTGGTGGAGGTGGAGGGAGAGGTTATATTCCTGCAGAAAAGATTGGAAATTCCTCTAAAGGCAAACATTCTCACTCTCAATCATCTTATATAAAGACAGATCCCAAGATGGGAAATGGAGACTTTGAGGCAAAGGAAAGAAATTTTTCTCCCCTGGAGGCTGGATTCCGCAAAGAGTAGAAAATAACTTGGAAGGAATTACAGCTGGTGAGGCAGAGTGGCTCCTGGCCACATGGAAGCAGGTGCAAGCCATCACCTCTGGGGCCAGCATGGTGGGGCCAGCACCAGCCTGAAAGCTGGTGGGATTCAGAACTGTAGAATATAATCTGCAAATTTTGGAAATTTCATCAGCAAATTCCACAGTGAATGGACAGTAATAGATATTTGCTTAGAACAAAACCTGTTATGAACTCTGCATGACACATTACTTCAATGCAAGAACAGTCACACAAACCTGCACTCTTGACTGGCAATTCTGAGTCAACTAGACTACAAAAGAATGCAACCCAACGGAGCAGAGCTGAGGAACACCTCCCCTTCAAAGCTGTTCCCACTGGCAGGGCAGTTGGTTTCCACCAGTCTTTGGTACCCTATCGCTAAATTGTAGTAATGGCTGATGAAGCATGTGTAAAAAAAGGTATTAATTTTAAAAAGTGTATTACTTATGGTGACAAATATTAACAATGTAGAATATTACCTGTGACAAAAAACACCTCGCGGTGGGGAGGGGAATGGGAGAGAGGGAGAGAGAGAGGCCATGACAACAACTGAATTTTTGAATTCAGTTTAAGTAAAACTCACAAAAGCCCGTCATTTTCCTCTTGGTCAGAGACTAGTAAACTTCTTCCGTAAAGAGCCAGATAGTAAATCATTTTAGGCTTGTGGGCCATGTAGTCTATGTTGCAATGACTCCACTCTGCAAGTAAATCTAGAAAAGTAATTCTGGGGCGCCTGGGTGGCTCAGGCATTGGGCGTCTGCCTTCGGCTCGGGTTGTGGTCCCAGGTCCTGGGATCGAGCCCTGCATCGGGCTCCCTGCTCAGCGGGAAGCCTGCTTCTCCCTCTCCCACTCCCCCTGCTTGTGTTCCCTCTCTCGCTGTGTCTCTCTCTGTCAAATAAATAAATAAAATCTTAAAAAAAAAAAAAAGAAAAAGAAAAGTAATTCTGAGAGTTTTCAGCTAATCGGGGATACCTTTTAAAGCAATAGAGAAAAAATAGTGATGCTTTCAAAACCTCAAATAAAAAATTTTATTGAAATAATTTCTAATATACTTGGTAGCATTATTAACCTCTAATACCAGTATTACTACTAATAAACCTAGCTAACACTTATATAGGATTCATGCTATAAGATTTGTCAAAAATGGTTAGCATTTTCGGCAAATAAAACATATCTGCCACGTTTTTTATAAAATTCCTTAAAGAGCCATTTACTCCAATTAGGAAATGTACAACATGATTTGCAGTTTTAATTTTTTTTTAGATTTTATTTATTTTTTGACAGAGAGAGACAGCGAGAGAGGGAACACAAGCAGGGGGAGTGGGAGAGGGAGAAGCAGGCTTCCCGTTGAGCAGGGAGCCCGATGTGGGTGGGGCTCGATCCCAGCACCCTGGGATCATGACCTGAGCCGAAGGCAGACGCTTAACGACCGAGCCACCCAGGTGCCCCTGCAGTTTTAATTTTTTTTTTTTAAAGATTTTATTTATTTATTTGAGAGAGCGAGAATGAGAGAGAGAGAGAGCACATGAGAGGGGGAAGGTCAGAGGGAGAAGCAGACTCCCTGCCGAGCAGGGAGCCCGACGTGGGACTCGATCCAGGGACTCCAGGATCATGACCTGAGCTGAAGGCAGTCGCTTAACCAACTGAGCCACCCAGGCACCCTGCAGTTTTAATTTTTAAGGGGAAGAACTAAGCAGAAAGAGGGAGTCATAATATTAATAGGAAGAGGAAGACATGGTGAAAATAAATCTTTTTGTAACAGATCATTTTAAGAGCTGGTTTCTGGCAAAATCATATCCTATTGTTATTAATGATGGGAAGAATTAGTCAAAAACAAAACAAGAGGAGTCAAAGAATAAGGGAAGCCAGTCCTCAAATAAGATTACCAAGACTATATTATTAGAGGACTTATTTGGGCCTGTGAAGTGGCCATCATTTTTATACTGTGAAATGAAAACAATCCTTGTACCCATTGTGTCTATCCACTGGTAGCAACAAGACGAGGTTTCCATAGAAACAACATTCTGCTCATCTAACGGCCCACCTCTTTCAAAAAGCAGTCAGTAAATTGTCAATAATATTCATTTTAACAGAGATTTTCCTGGTAATGAAGAAGTTACAGCAGAAATCTGTCCTCCATATAGTTTACTAGAGATGAGACGAATAGAAATGAAATAAGAAGATATAAACTGTTTCTTCCTTTTTCAGAGACTATTTAGCACGAAAACAAGCAGAACAAGGGAACAGAGTCATGCAAATCAACTGTTCCTGGAGGGAACTCCTGTACACAGTAGACTCAAGTACTCCTAATCTTTGTGTTTCTTCACCCAGTAAAAATAACAGTTATCCCCAAGGAAGACAGTAGGGATTGAATTACACATTTATATGGAAAACAGGATTTCCAGATTTGGAAAGCTGTATTTCAGTGCAAATTAATCTATAATATTCCCTATCCCCAATAATGCCTTTAGAGAAATGGTACCGGAGAGTGATTTTGCTGATTTTATAAATAATTTTCCCCAGTCATTTTGAAAAATAATTTTATTGAGTTATAATTTACACACTATACAGTTCACTCGCTTTGTGTACAATTCAATGATTTTTAGTGTATTTACAGAGTTCCATAACTATCGCCACAGGTTTAGAGAATTTAAGTGTTCAGCAAATAACTGAAAAACTGGGTTGTGAGACTTCAACCCTTTTTTCTTCCTCAAGTAAATATTTCCAGGGTAAAATATAGTGCTGACACTAGTGTATACTTACTAGATTGAATAGAAAGCATTTACAATTTTTTGAGAAAGTCACTTTTTATAAACAGCAACAACAGTGTTGAAAATAAGGCAACTTTTGAGGATTAAGCTAGTAAAATGAATACTTCATAAATTATCTGGCTGTGGGAACAATCCCTAAAACCGCCAGTGAATGTGTAACTGAAGAGTTGATCGATACTCTGAACCCCTACTTAAGATGAGAATGTAATCTCAGGAGGCAAACTGGAAGGGGCTGTAAACCAGTTAGCAGAAATCTAATCAATTGCCTAGTATGCTGTTTATGTGAAGATCAGCCTACAGAAAGGGAATTGCTAGGGCTCACTGTGTTGAGTGTCTGACTCTTGATCTCATCTCAGGTCTTGATCTCAGGGTCCTGAGTTCAGGCCCTGTGCTGGGCTCCTTGCTGGATGTTGAGCCTACTTAAAAAAAGAAAAAAAAAAAGAATTGCCAATCTTTACCCAGCATCATTATCCAGGGAACAGACACACAAAATCCAGGAGGTTATGAATTTTCCTGTCTTCGAAGAGGTATACTCTGAGGCAGGGTGGGGGTCATTTTTTCAAGTCTCACCACTGTCTGAATGAAATCTCTCAAAACAATTTGCCTCATTTTGCTTGGATTCCTCATTTACTAAGCAACTGCCCGATTTCTTTTCCAGACCTACTAAAACAGTTATGTTGGCATTGTACAATCTGAGCATCCTGGTTACCAAAAATGAATCTGACCCCCCACCCCCCCCACCCCCCAATAAATGAACAAATGCTTTAGTTTACTTGCTTTCTTGTTTTTTACTCTTGTGGACTAAAATATGTTAATCAACTCTAAGATAATGATATTAAGATCACACCCTCAGGGTATCTGGGTGGGTAAGTCTGGTTAAGCTTCTGACTCTTGGTTTCAGCTCAGGTCATGACCTCAGGGCCCAGAGATCAAGCCCTGTGGTGAGCTCCGTGCTCAGCGGGGAGTCTGCTTGAGAATCTCTCTCTCCTCCCTCTGCCCCTCACCCCTATACTCACGCTCTTCTCTCTCAAATAAATAAAACTTAAAACAAAAAATCACAACCTTAACTGTAATAATCACCAAACTAATGTCATTCTGAGAGACCTTGATAAACAGCCATTCAGACTTTTCCTGCTACAGCCTGACCTCATCATGGACCCCCGAATCTATAATTTGGTTACATTCAAATACAATCAGTCAATAGAGGAACAAGAATGTCCTATTCACTCCATATTAAATTCTACTTGTATTCCTCTGAACTGAACATCGGAATGCAGTGATTGCATGAAATTGGACAAGAATAAATCAAAGCAAAATCACAAGTTTCTTATTTTTCCGGAACGAAAATGTCTTGAAATTAAAAGCACCTATGTTTAAATCACTTCAGTTATCATTAGCTTAACATTAATCAACAGAAGATGAGCCTAAATAACTCTTAAGTGGATGGATAAAATAAAAGAAAGTGTGCTCACTGAACAACGGTCAAATGAAAGAATACATGATATGCATGCAATTAAAAAAAAAACTACTTTTCTGCTGCTAACTGAATAGGACAGTGAGAGAAACTGAATTTGTTGAAATAGTGTCTTTTTTGGTCAGCTTCCCATTTTAAAAATCATCAGCTTCTTTTTTTTATTAAAAGCTCAGTTTCAAAAATATCATTGAAGAATAATCAATGAAGGATGGTCTAAAAGATAGACAATCTGCCCTCCCCTCTAAAATTTTCAGAGGTTCTCTTCCCTTTGGGAATCTACAGACCCCTTTAAGAATCTGATTAAAATTTGGGGCGCCTGGGTGGCTCAGTTGGTTAAGCGACTGCCTTCAGCTCAGGTCATGATCCTGGAGTCCCTGGATCGAGTCCCACATCGGGCTCCCTGCTCAGCGAGGAGCCTGCTTCTCCCTCTAACCCTCCCCCCGTCATGTACTCTCTCTCTCTCTCTCTCTCATTCTCACTCTCTCAAATAAATAAAAATAAAATCTTAAAAAAAAAAAAAAGAATCTGATTAAAATTTCAAATCCTCTTTGCAGAAAAAGTACATGCACATATATGCATAATTTTGGAAACCATCACAGAGAGTTCAAGGACTACCAAAGATCCTCTATGAATCTGTTCAGGATCAAACTGAATTTGTATTGTGGGATCATTCAGAGACATTTGTAAAAAATGCACTCAATCAACTTTTAGAACTAAGAAAACATGGCCTTCTCCTAAACAACCTATTTATTTTTTAATCTCAAAGGCACTTAGGATTTTTTTTTTAATTTTTATTTATTGAGAGGAGAGAGAGAGCAGGAAAGGGGCGAGGGGAGAGGGAGAGGAAGAAGCGGACTCCCTGCTGAGCAGGTGTGGAGGGGCTCGATACCAGGACCTGAGATCATGACCCGAGCCAAAGGCAGACGCTCAACCAACTGAGCCACCCAGGTGCCTGGGCACTTAGGATTTTGGATATACTTGTGTTCCCTTCTTTACTATGACTTCTGGGATGACTGGAGTCAAATTTGCAGTCCATCTTTAGTAACTGGCCAGGCAATTACTGCAGGCATTTTGTATAGTAATCTTACCCATGACTTCATCTTAATTCCTCTCTCCTTATTTTCCCATTTCCCCTGAGTTCTTAGTCCAGTTTTAATGTTTTAGGGTATCTCTGCCTCACATCCTGGGGACTGTTGCAAACAAATACATACATAATACGAAAAAAATCCTCCTTAAACTCAGGGTACAGATGTTTTAACATATTTATGATTGCAGGGTTTTCTTAAAACTGAATGCATTACTAATATTTGTTATTATTTTTTAAAGATTTTATTTATTTGACAGAGAGAGAGAGCACAAGTAGGCAGAGTAGCACGCAGAGGGAGAGGGAGAAGCAAGCTCTCCGCGGAGCAGGGAGCCCGACGCCGGGCTTAATGCCAGAACCCTGGAATCATGACCTGAGCCCAAGGCAGCCGCTTGACTGAGCCACCCACACGCCCCTCATTACTAGTATTTTAAAATCCCAACATTTCACATAGAAATCCAGATTTCAGATGTCTCTGGAAAAACTGTAACAAGTTCTTATCTCCCTGAGCCAGCATGCAAGTGGGATCCGTCCTGAGCAGCAACTGTGGTCTCCTGGGGTCACAGTTCTCACACATCCACTTTGCTCGTCTATTATTACCTGAGAGGCCCGGGAATGAGTTCAGAAAGAGGAACAAACTTCAGGATTCTGCAAACACACACACACTTTTTCTTGATCTTTGAATCACTGGACCTCTCTGCGCTAGGCCTAGTGGTAGGCGATTAAAGGGAAGCTGAGTTCTGAGTCCTGGCTGACTCATCAGGGCTGGAACCACCGCCACTAGATGAAGCCACAAGCTCAACTGAGCTATACAAAGTTCAGTTTTGAACCGACAATGCTACGGTACTTGGTGTAGAGTATTAACTAAGGAATCTAAGCTGGGTTGCTCTAAATTAGACACTTGTTTAAGCAAACCACGGCCTGTGCAGAGGAGAAAGGGCAGGAAGACAAAGTCACGCCTTAGCTCTGGACTGAATCATAAGCAGCGGAGCTCCAAACCAGCCGCACTCTCCGAGGATGTTCGCGTTTCCGGAGCAACCGCCAGGTCCCTCCCCCCTTAGCTCCGCCCCCAGCAGTCTTTCCCGCCAAAGGCCGTTAAGCCGCAGAGCATTGTGGGACAAGGCTCAAGGCTAGGTTTCACCCAATGCTTTCAAGGCGCGGATTTGTTTTAAAAGAGACTCATTCCTGGAAGAATCGACTATCTCTTAAGACTCGTCAGGGATTAGTAGCCCCTTTAACGAGGAACCTGTATTTAATTTTTACCAAACAGCTGGTCACTTCACTTGCAAACCACTCCGCAAATTGGGAACGCGAGGAACTTTTTTTCTCCCTTCTCGCGGAGGGTCACGTCGCGCATGCGTGAGCGTACCTTTCGCAGCACCCGTTACGCTCTTGCGCGTGCGTACTGAGATCGAATAGCTGCTTCCTCCCGCTTCTCTTCCTCCCTCCCCCCATATCCGTGCGCCGAGCTGATAAAGGCGCCATTTTGGAGGGGCCGCGGGAGACGTGGTGTCGCTGCGGGCTTGCTCTGCCGTGCGCTAGGCTTGGTGGGAAGGCCTGTTCTCGAGTCCGCGCTTTTCGTCGCCGCCATGTCGGGAGGTGGTGTGATTCGTGGCCCGGCAGGGAACAACGATTGCCGCATCTACGTGGGTAACTTACCTCCAGACATCCGAACCAAGGACATTGAGGACGTGTTCTACAAATACGGTGCTATCCGCGACATCGATCTCAAGAATCGCCGCGGAGGACCGCCCTTCGCCTTCGTTGAGTTCGAGGACCCTCGGTGAGGCGGCCCGGGGCTTGCCGCCTTGAGGCAATAAGTTGTAGTAGTTGGGGAAGGCCTTGATACAGAGAATGGGGAGGTGGGCTCTTAGGTTCGGGGTAAGACGATATCGTCCATGCAGGAACCGAGTAAGGAGCCGAGTGGCTGTGGCTTCTCTGGTGGCTGGGCCCACGGACGTCCCCAGAGCGGACTCTCGGAGCGGGAAACTGAGGCGCCGAGGGCTGGTGTAGTGGTCGGGAGCCTGGCGTGCTTCTGGGTGGGGGAGGGGCCGTTCCTATTATGCGGCGCATGTGGGCTCTTCCACGCTGGTTGCGCATGTGCGGGGGCCGCTAGTTCCTGACTGAGTTAGCTGCCCCTCCCGGGCCTTATTCTTACACTCTTTGCTTTCTGTGATCACGCAGAGACGCGGAAGACGCGGTATACGGTCGCGACGGCTATGATTACGATGGATACCGTCTGCGGGTGGAGTTTCCTCGAAGCGGCCGTGGTACAGGCCGAGGCGGCGGCGGGGGTGGAGGTGGCGGGGCTCCCCGAGGCCGCTATGGTCCCCCATCCAGGCGTTCTGAAAACAGAGTGGTTGTCTCCGGTGAGTTTACTGTTCGTGAGGGTTGTTGAGAAGGGACAGGAACCACTTTTAAGTTTTTCCTTGAGTGACCGGTTGTGACAAATGCAAGTTTTTGTGGTAGGTCTTAAATTACTTAAGTTTCTTGGGTGAATTTAGTAAACAAGGATTACTGTAGTGGAGGTATACCAATACACTACTTAACTTACCATTAAGTTGGATACCTAGAACTTCATGATCTTTACAGATAATTTTGGACTTTGGATTCCAGAATTTTAATAAACGGTTCTTTACCTAGGATCTTGAATCTAATCATTTATTTCAAAGTAGTCTTTGTTCTAGTGTAAATTTTAAGTTTAATGTGAAATTTAGGGTGATTGGTATTGAAAAAATACTTTTTTAGGACTGCCTCCAAGTGGAAGCTGGCAGGATTTAAAGGATCACATGCGTGAAGCAGGTGATGTATGTTATGCTGATGTTTACCGAGATGGCACTGGTGTCGTGGAGTTTGTACGGAAAGAAGATATGACCTATGCAGTTCGAAAACTGGATAACACTAAGTTTAGATCTCATGAGGTAGGTTTTACACTTACTCTTTTCTTTGGCCAGAATTGGATACAGTGGTCTTAACAGTGGAATTTAAAGGTAAGATTCAGGCAAGGGTGTCCAAGTAAAGTACCAGATTCCTGGTTTTAGTTACATTGTATTCGTTCAGCATGCCTGAAGACAGGTGAAAGCTTAGATCTTTCAATCGAAAGTTCTGTCTATTCAATAGGGAGAAACTGCCTACATCCGGGTTAAAGTTGATGGGCCCAGAAGTCCAAGTTATGGAAGATCACGATCTCGAAGCCGTAGTCGTAGCAGAAGCCGTAGCAGAAGCAACAGCAGGAGTCGCAGTTACTCCCCAAGGAGAAGCAGAGGATCACCACGCTATTCTCCCCGTCATAGCAGATCTCGCTCTCGTACATAAGATGATTGGTGACACTTTTTGTAGAACCCATGTTGTATACAGTTTTCCTTTACTCAGTACAATCTTTTCATTTTTTAATTCAAACTGTTTTGTTCAGAATGGGCTAAAGTGTTGAATTGCATTCTTGTGTAATATCCCCTTGCTCCTAACATCTACATTCCCCTCATGTCTGATAAATTGTATTTTAAGTGATGTCATAGACAGGATTGTTTAAATTTAGTTAACTCTCCATGCTCTTCAGACTGTGATATTGTGTAAATGTCTATTCTGCTCTGGTTTGTGTGAACTGGGATGTTGGGGGTGTTTGTGGTTATCTTACCTGGGGAAGTTCTTATGTTTATCTTGCTTTTCATGTGTCTTTCTGTAGACATATCTGAAGAGATGGATTAAGAATGCTTTGGATTAAGGATTGTGGAGCACATTTCAATCATTTTAGGATTGTCAAAAGGAGGATTGAGGAGGATCAGATCAATAATGGAGGCAATGGTATGACTCCAAGTGCTATTGTCACAGATGAAATTGGCAGTATTGACCTTATACTAAAAGGCAAGGGTTAAAAGTGATTATATATGTATATATATATATATACATCTACCTTAAAACACTTGCAAACATCTTATGCAGTTATCTTTAGCTACAATTGCTTTGCTCTTTAAACCTTGGCAATTGTGGCAAATTACATTGCCCATTTTGTAACAATTTATTTTGCTCCCTTCCCCCCTTTTTTGTTTTAATAGGGACTAATGTGGGAAGAACTGGCTAATTTGTCACAGTGCTTAGTTACAACTGTTAATGTGTGACCTGCTGTTGGTGTACATGTGGGTACAGGGTGTCTTTAATTCCAACCAGATAGAGTATAATATCAATACTGCTAAATCTGCATGTCCTCTGTGTGACTGATATAGCGTTGCTATTTCATTTTTTTAAGACAAAATGAAAGCAGAATAGAGAATTCCAATGTATTGGTGTAGATAATCTAGTTGGGAATACTTTTTAAGTCTCACCTTCCCCTTTAAACTAATATTCATAATTGACTCATGTTTAAAACACTTTAATTTACAAATTAAATTGCAGATGGGAGCATTAGGTTTAGTTTAGACTTAGGGTGGGTAGCAATACCAGTAAACTTCTCAACTACATAACTTTTTGCAACCACAAAACCTGTAATACGCTGTACAGTAACAAGTGTTGGCATTATCAGTTGAACTGTAAATATAAAATGCTTCTTCCAATTAGTCTCTATGATGATTAAGTTTCTAAAATTTATCTGAACACCATTCAGAAACTTGTTTTGGGGAATTTGATAGTTATTGATGTACATCTGTTAAACTGATGACAGACATAACTCATCATTCCCCAGAAACCTTTTTTGATTACAGTATCTAACATTTTGCCTCCTCTTTTTTGGTTTTGCTGGTTATAAAGGTTTGGATTGGAGAGGGCTCACTGGATCCCAATCCTTGGAGCTGGATCATTGGATTCAAATCATAATGTGGATAGGATAGGGAGGATGAATTACAAGGATTCATGGAGCGGGATCAGATTACCAGGAACATAGGAGTGGATTCCTGCCCCAACCAAACCGCATTCATGTGGATTTTTTTTTTTTTATTCAACTTAATTGGCTATTCCAAAGATTTTTTTTTTTCCTATTTTTGACGATTGGAGCCCTTAAGATGCACGATGGAATTGTGTTTTGCATTTTTTGGTAAAAGGAGCAAAGCGAGGACCTGGAGATAATACGCTGGAGCAATCTCCTTGGAAGGATTCAGCACGAGTAGATGGTAAACATTTAAAGGGGAAAGGGGGGGTTTGTTTAAAATAGTAAATCAGTAAGTCACTTCTAAATTTAAAGAACAAAATTGGAGTTGAAGAATAAGTAGGTTTCCAATTGGCTATTGCCGTTTTTCTTTGAAAAAAATAAACATTTTTTAAAAAACTATGCATGGTTGTCCTTTTTCCTCTTCATGTAAAATTTTAACTGGGTGACTAGTTTATCAGTTAATACTTTGATAAGATTCTGTTATGTGTTAGTAAATTAAAGGTTCTTGAAAGGTAATTTCTAATAAATGGAATTGGCCATCTCTTACTGTTAATTATAAGTTTTGGGGGAGATAAGGTAAGAATAAGGCAATTGTGTATATAATATGGTAAATGGGGGGGTGATCTAGTTTCTGAAAGATAATCTTCCCATACTTTGATAAAAGTAATTAAATTTTATAGATGTTTATTTTTTGCTGATCATCTAGACAACAGGCTTTTGTGCAGAATTGGGTAGTGACTAGTTAATGTTAACTTGGGGATAGCCTTTGAGATTTTAAAGCTTTTCTCAAAAATTGGTAAGTATTAAATGTTAAATTCAGCACAGATTAGAACTCTTAACACAAATTACATTTTTTCTGAAATGTGAGTAATACACCAGAATTTTAACTGCTTATTTATTGTTAATAAAAAGCTGGGCTTTAGAATTTTGCCTTGCAAACCCTTCTCAACCATAAGATTATTCTGTATCCAAAACCTACCAAAGCAGTGATTTATATCTTAGTCTGCTAGTTCTTGTATCTTTTTGATAGGCCCTCGGTGCTAAATTTTCAATGAGTTGGGGGAGGAGATTTTTACTTAAAATCCTTAATCTTTTTCTTTTGATTTCCTCATAGCTAGTCAAAACCATCAAAACACTTTTTTCTGCACTCAAAAGAAATAACTAAGTCTTAACATTTGCCTTGGATGCTAATCAGAGTTGGAAGCTGAATTTAAGACCATTATGCAGGTGACATAATTTGAAACCTAGGAAAAACTAGACCTAATCTTGGTAATAGAAGAAGTGGGCCCCAGTAGATAAGGGCACATTTGCATAAGGGCACCCAACCAAAACATTTAGATGAACCTTGTGGAATGTAAGGAGGAAGAGAAGGGACATTAAGTTCAAAACTAAGATTCCACTTACAAGTAAAGAAATTGGTTTAGATAAGGAAGTTAGTTTATGCAAGAATTCAAAATACAATGTTCAAGAAGTGGAAAGATCTTTACTAATTAAAGCCGTTTCATGTATAGAATATAAGTATTTTTAAACTAATTCTGGAAAGGTTAATGTGAGCTAGACTTCAGCTTGTGTTCATTGAATGTGTTGGAAACCAGACCAAGATGAAAATTGCCTTCACTGAAGATTGAGTGCATTTAAGCTAAGTTGAAAGCTGTGTTCTAAAAAACTTAGTAGTCCAAATCTCAGAATTGAAGTGAGATAGAAAAGATCTGATAATAAGCTGTCTGAAGATTAGAGGACTTGGCTGCATATTTATAGAAGGTAGATGGGCACTGGACCAGACAGCTAAAAGCTGTGAGGGCAGATGCAGACTTTTTTCAGTCTTAGGAAATGAACCCTAAACCTCTATCCATTTTGGCAGCTGTTAGAAGAAAGTTGCACTGTTCTCGAACTAAAAAAGTAGCCCTGAATTGTTTCCCTTTTCTCTCCCTATTTATGTCCCCTTAGAATAGTGTAGGGAGCCTATAATTAGCTTGTTATTTTCTAACCAAGGAAAAACTTTTAAGAAGCAATTATTTTTCATAACGTCAGATTGAATAACCCACCTTGCTGTTCAGCCCACATCCTTCCGGAAACAAAAGGTAAGAAACCCATTTTCTGATTCCTAATTGTTTGGGATCTGAATTTTATTTTTAAAATTTGTTTAATAATTTTTTAAAAATACTGTATGACCAGATTTTCCTTGTTAAAAATGTTTTTCCCCTAAGTTTTATATCTTCATAAATTGAGTGCTCCTGTGTCCACTTATTGTAGTGTTTAAGTTCGGTATGATTCTAGAATTTCAGCTTTCTCTGTTTTATCTTTGAAACCTCTTGCTCATTAGGACTGATGTGTGTTTTCTGTGGAGATGAATTTCTTAATGTGTCTTTTCACTTTGTATATGAAGTACTGAAATTATAAATTAAGTTCTGTGTATGTATTTACCGTAAATAGTATTAAAAAGAGACTATTAGGCTGAAATTTTGTTGTAACAACCAGTCTTTGGTTTCATTTATTCCATCTCAGTATGAAGATTGCAAAGGCAGAAAACCGGTTCACAATCTCTTATCCAAAAAATTCTGAAAACAAAATTTGTTGTTGAATGTGAAACCTGACCAGAATTGATGCCTTCATTTTGCACTTTACTGGGACTGCATGGTCTTCTGCAGAAATACTGAGGTTTCGTTACACCCTTGCCATAGGCTTTGCTGGGGGTGTTAGATGATACAGAGTCTATATATATATACACACCATACTGTATTATATGAAGTTCGAATGGCTCTGAATTTCAAATACACCTGCCCCCCCTTGAGTTTGGATAAGAGATTATAGAACTCTAATAGAGTATAGGGCTAAGCTTCATGTGAGTGAAAACCTGTTCAAGTGTGGATCCTTTCTTAATGGAGATCTAAGTTTCCCATCTTTTTAGGCTGAAGCAGTCACGAGAAAAAAGGTATGACCTACATTTCTTTATATTCTGTTGGTATAGTGGACTCACAGTTGTACTCCACTGAAGGAAATACTCTACCATTCTAGTGTATGTAGTGGTATATTCAGTTCTTTGGGGGGTAATTTTTTTTTTCAATACTTGACAGGAGTATTGATCAATATCTATAGGAGAAGCTGGGATTGGCATGAATTGATGCAATTATAAGGAAACATCCGAATAAATAATAATCCTGGCAAAAATTTGCTTTAAATAGGGGCCCAAGAAGTTGCGGTTATACTTAAACCAGCACTTACTCCTGTGATTGAGGACTTTGGGGATGCATCTTGGTAACTTCAAAAGCTATACCTGAAGGTGGTTGTGATTTTGTAGGAATCAAGGAATTTTTCTATTAAATCACTTGGTGCTTCTGTAGTACCCCCCCCAAAAATAGTCTTTTCATGTAGAAGTTAATAGGCAGAAATAACCTCATAGTAAACATTTTAGTAAGTTCTTTCAGCTGGATTATTGGAGAGAGAAAATTTATGCATGCCTTTGCATAAGGAGTTGCTGTTTTAGATAGGTGTACAAAATGACAGATAGATGAAATAATACTTAAGATCTTGAGTTCAGCAGATTCTGGGTGTTTTGTCTTTATCTCTTAAGTACAAAGGAGTTAACATAAGAACCAAGTTAAATGTCTTAACTCCTGCTACCTTGTGACTTAGTCTATCAACTGTTGATAGAACTATAAATGTGAAGGTAGTAGAAATTGAGAACCTGTAGAATGCTGTACTCCTCTTCACCTAAATACGAGCAAGACAACTTAAAGGGATGCCAAATGTCTAGTAAGTTGTTTTTTCAACCATGGTCTGTTCTACTCCGCTATTGGAGTAAATGCTAGGGAAAACCTTGTAGCCACTAGAGGGAGCTATTATATAAGTAAACCAGGGGAGTATTCTTACTGCAAAGAACCCTTAAAACAAGGTGGAAACCAACTATCTTAATTCTATCAGCTCCAAAGTTAGGTGGGGTTTTTAGGGTGGGTAAGTTTTCTTCCTGTAATTGAACCTCTGCCTTCTCATCTGTTGAGTAAGGATCCATTTAGGCCTTGAACAGAGCTTTTAGTACTGAACCTCTAAAGAAAAAAAAAAAAGAGGTTCAGGGACATAGGAGAAAATGCTGAAGACGTGAATCTGCTTATTGTCCTGCCTCCCCTGTACACCTGCAGGTATGGACCAGTAAGGCCAGAAGTGTAAGAATTGGGTACAGGAGTAGATGTGCTGCAAATGGCACTCCAGGCATAAAATTGATCTCAGGAAAAACGAATGTACTTTCAGATCTTTGTCATTTGTTTTTATGGCATGAAACATTTCTGGAATCTTCTCAGCATTACTAAAATACTTAATGAGTGTTAGTTAAAACCCTGCTTATTCATCAAGTTGACTGTTGATATTTTTGTTTTCTAGGCCTTGCTTAACTAGGCACAGTATCTTGTGATCAGAAATTCCATATGCATAGTTCTCTTGTCATGTTTAGTTAATACCATTTTATATTAAGACAGTTGAAAATTTGGGGGAATTAACACTTGAGTATTTGTCATTTCCATCATCCCTTTCCCTATGACCTTGCATTGGCAAAAAATGTAAAGGACACAAACTTACCTCCTGTTTAAATTCACTAAAAATACTATTGAAGTTTCTTAGGCCCACTTGATCTAATTTCATCAAGAAAATGGTATGGTAGTACTCTCCTTAAAACATGAATGTTAGAAACTTGTCTGCTTTGAAGAATAAGATACTAAGAGCAAATAAAAGTATTTTTCCAGGAGAGAGAAGAAAATCAAGTTCACACAGAGCTTGTCTGACTGACATTTTCTGTGGCAAGTGAGGCCACAGAAGGTGGTTGCTGACTAGCAGGCTTGGTGCAAATTGGATTGAGAATGCTCTAGATTGGTTATTTCCTATCCTTAATCCTAGGAATGTTAGCTATGAGGTCTCAATTTAACTTGTGAGGAGACACTCTAAAACCAAAATTGTACAATTGAAAATCCAGCATTCCCTTTGTAAAAGAAAAAGGCTAAACTTGGAGATTGTAAAGTGCCAGGGGCATGGCAGGATTGTGTCCTGAGTTGCTGAGTATTTGGGGAGCCTTAACACCTGAAGTTTGGGATAAGCTTTCAAGTTGCAGCAATGATGGTTTAAAACAGGAAGAGACTGCTGCATCTGGTAAACAGAAAACAACCTACAGCCTTTAAATACGACTTGGAAGTCCTAGGCTGAATCTCTTCTGCCCTTAAAGTGGCTTGCTTAGAAATGTGATTTCTACCATCTACTGTATGGTCAGTGAATGCCAAGTGTGGTTAGAAATTCATTAATATCTTCATCCCAAACCCCAGCTGTCCACCAGCTACTGTTGCTAGGGTAATTTTTTTTTTTTAATGAAAAATTATCTTCTCACTTCTATAATTACTTGAAACCTCAATGCTTGGAGGTTATTCTTAGAAATATGGCAGCTGAGCCCTTTAGTAACCTAGCCCCTAGCCTACCTCTGTAGTGTCATCTCTAGCCCTCCCCCTGATAAATTCCATATCCCAGGACTTGACATTCTCCAGCATTTCTTATATTTGGTCCTACTGTTTTCTTCCTCCTGCAATGCTTTCTATCTGCTCATTTAGAGAAGTATAACTTAACACTGGATAGTACCTCAAAAATCACCTCCTGGAAACTTAATACCTACCATACAGACAGAATCATTACTTTGTGTGTGGACACAGACTTGTGTATTTTATTCTAGTATAGCCATTTCACTTAGCTTGCTTGCTTACACTATCCAGCCATCTATTTCAACTTTCTTGCATCATGAATTTTTATTTTCTGAGGAACCAAGAGTGTCTGGCACAATAGTCACTATAAGAACTCACTTAAGAGAAAAAGCACTATTGGTTCTTCCTCTGTTCCCAGAGTATTGCTACTGTATTTTAAAACTGCCATTCTGCCTTGATTATCAGTGAGTTGTTTATGTGTCGATCTTTTCTAACAGGTCGTAATCTTTCTTCCTCCCCCTTCCAGGTACATAGCACAAAATAGCTATGCACTGAATAGACACTCAAGATAATTATTCAATTGCTTTGGAAGAGAAACCTAGAAATTTGAATTATTTCCCGTTCTGAATATCTTGAATAAGTAACCAGTAAATATAGGTCTAAATTTCTTTTGTGTCTTAAGTTGGGAATAAATCTTTAATTGATATTTGTTGTGTAGTAGTAGAAGTTAAATATTTGTATGTAACATTAAAATATCATTTTCCATTCTGTGACCTCCTGGAGTGTTTCTAGTTATTTTTGGAGACTTTTTTTTTTTTAAAGGAATTTGAATTACAGAATAAACAAGAGTGACGTCCACATTTTAAGATACGAAATGTTGATTAGCAGTACAGCAAGCACACTACAACAAAGAAAACTAAAAATGGCTCCTTTGTCCTCTAAAACTAGATACTAAACTTGCACCAAGGTCATAGTTAAGTTCTATGACTTTTTTTTTTTAAGATTTTATTTATTTGACAGACACAGCGAGAGAGGGAACACAAGCAGGGGGAGTGGGAGAGGGAAAAGCAGGCTTCCTGCAGACCAGGGAGCCCAACGCAGGCCTTGATCCCAGGATGCTGGGATCATGACCCGAGCCGAAGGCAGATGCTTAACAACTGAGCTACCCAGGTGCCCTTTAAGTTCTATGACTTTCTGTATAACCAGTTCTTAGCCACAGTACCATTGAATCTACGACTTGAACTATAGTTTTATTTGCCACATCGAAATGCTATTTAGTTTTGTGTTCCATCTCCATTTGCCATACTTACCTGTGTACCCAGATTCATTACTAAAGTGTTTTAGCTGGTTTCACAGACTCCAGTATCCATCCTGGCCATCAAGTCTGATCTTCCTAAAACATTGTGTCAATTCCCCTAATACAAATCAACAATGGGTTATAGTCTACTTTTCTAACTTACCACTATTCTGAATCACATCTTCCCTTGCTCTGGTTGGTCTGGTAAATACTGACCATGCTTGTTTTTGCTTTGGTGTGTTTGTAGGCATTTCTTTCTCTCCTCTCACTTAGCAGTCACCCTGAAGTTTCAAGTCCTGATCAGCCTCAGTTAAACCGAATTCCTGAAACTAAAAAGTAAACTTCTAAGCCCATATAATAGCTCTCTTCTCTGATGCATTTCACAATCTTTTTTATTACTGTTGAAAGTTTCGTGTTAATTTTTCCTGCCCAGTGAGGTTTCTGTAGTATTTGTATCTCCCATTCAGCCAAATGCAGCGCTGACAGTTTAATAAATGTTAAGAGATAGAATTTTTACTCCTTAAAAGCAACACAATAGAACCCTGTTCACAAACTTTTGGGTAACTGGGTGGATTATTGGAGAAAACAATTCTGATCTTAATACTGCATCAAATAATCCCTCCTCAGATGTGATGCTAGGAAGTTCAAATTTAAATGCTAGCCTAAGGGTGCCTGGGTGGCTTAGTCTGGTTAAGCGGTTGAGCATCCGACTCTTGGTTTCAGCTCAGGTCATGATATCTGGGTTGTGAGGTTGGGCTCTGTGCTCAGCCCGGAGTCCACTTGGGATTTTTCCCCCTCCTCTGCCCCCCTCTCAAATAAATGCTAGCATAAGCCATGTATGATGGGGAAAGTAAATGCCCCAAAGATGAGTCTTGCAAAGTCAAGAAGAAAGTTTGTCTTTTGCAAGCTGTGCATACTTTTGAGTATTGATCATCAAGAATTGGTACTGTTGTCTAAGAGTAGAGTGGTTCCCTCTTGCTGCTTCCTCCTGTGTCTCCTTTTTACATATTCTTAAGCATGATTCTCAACAGAAGAAGCCTTATATTACTTCCAAACCTAGTGGTCATACTTCAATGAGAATTCCTGCAGATTTGGGGGTTGGATTATTTTGGTTCTTTCTTAGTGAAGACATGGGACACTCTGGTGGCATCATAGGTGAAGGCATTGATAGGTGAAAATTAATACAGAGTTTAGAAAATGGGTCATGTATTTCCTTGGTTTGGGAGTCAATGAATGTGACTCCAGGACTTTGACCCTGGTTACTTAATTGTCTCAAAGCCAAGAGACTCAACAAACCTTTCTTCCCACACACACATACCCTATAAGCATCCCCATTACTTTTATCTCTTAATTTTTCCACCCCTTCATGGTCAGCTAAAGGCTTAAACATTCTTGGACTAATTGCACTATATTTCTGATTTGCTTTTCTTCATGTTTATATAGTGTCATGTATGAAGTATGTATTTGCATATTGTATAGTTTCATGTATATGTGTTTTGCTTCCCCTGGGTACATGGTAAACTCTGAGAGCAAGCACTGTGTTAACTTTTTGACAGTTATTCCAAGATGGTTGGTATGCTAATGCACACCTTAATATTTATGAATAAATAATGTTCATGAAATCCTAGGCGGGTGCATTGCATATCTTAGATAAAGTAGTATGGTCCTCCAAACATTGGGCCTATTTCCAAAGTAGTGGCTTCAGGGTTCATGCCCTTACTACTTTTTTAATGGAAGGTTTTAAGGGAAAAACGCAAGGGCATGAGACAAATACCTTATTCTCAAGGAAAGTAGTAGCCAACGTCCATGAGATAACTGATTCATTTTAATGCTCAGCTGATACTAGCCTCATTTTGCGGTTTGAGGAAATAGGTTCAAAGATGTGAAAGTGTCGGGCCCAGAACTTGAATCCTTGTGACAAATTTATTTTACTACCATTCTTTTTTAAAAGCCAGCCGTTTACAGTGGGGTGATTTATGGGGGCAAGTTAAACCTTTGACTCGTGAACATCACCTGTAATATCCACCTGATGCCACCAGGGTGTCCCATGGTGCTGTCTTTGATCGTATTCCTACCCGGGTTGCTGGAGGCTGTTTTGAAGCAGGAGTTCATTTAGACTCAGTGGCTGAGGCCCAGAGCTCAGCAGCAAGAAAGTGGGGTGTTCAGCTCCCTGACTTCTAGTATGCAGTACCGAGCCAGCATCAGAGATGCCCTTGCCCTCTTTTAACCCCTCCAGTCAGGCTAGCCTCACAGGACAGCAGGGCCTGGCTAGCAACTCTTAAGTAGGCAACAGCCCCACAAAGGAGAGTAGCTTAGAAAAGACCCCATGGATGGGTAAATGTCTATAAACACATGCATTTGTTCCGGTAGCTGAGTACACACACAAATTTATACTAGTAAAATCGATCCACGAGAGAAAGATTGAATTGCTTTACTTACCACTCTAGGTAGAAGAATTTTAAAAGACAATGTGTGTGAATTCCCACTTTTCAGTTTGCAGTAAAAATCTACTTAGTCCTGAGTATACAACCACTTAGGCTTGAGTTTTGATACTCCACAATCCTACATGATAATCTTTGGTGTCAAAACTGTCACGTGGGAACTAATGAGGTGAAGTCTCCTACTTTGTATTAAAGAGCACAATACCCTCAAATTTTTTTTTCTTCCAGCGCTCTTTAAGCACTTTGTACAAATGTCTAACTAGTCTATAATTCTCAAGTTTTGATTTCTTTACTGGAAGAGATCCTTAAAGTATCCCCAGTGACTACTAGTATGGTTCCAGGCATTTTAATATAGGTGTTCAATAAATACTTGCATACTGAAATAGCAAAGCCTCCATAATAGTTACAGGATAGTTACACATATGAACCATTTCTCTAAGGAAGAGAGTCTACATTAGGGATAGGGAGGTCTTTGATGTGTCTTTAAGATGATTAGAAACCATTATGAACTGGGGAAGTAGTCCCTGGGGTGTCCTGACTGGCCTTTCGAAATCTGAAATATCTTTTTCTGGGTTGGAATTAGCACAGCCTGAATTTGACCTTACCCATGCAACATCTAAGACTGGGTGTTCACCACGGCTCTTAGAGCCACTAGGATAGACTTACTAAATTAGAGTAAATGTTACTGATGGGAGATGTCGGGTTGGTGGTGCCCTTTCCCCTTTCTGCTCCCTGCCTACCCAGGTGTGTTTCCCTTGTCAAATTCCCGTGGTTGTTCAGGAAATCATTGGAATAAATCCTAAACCTACCTATAGTAGTCCAGCATCCTTTTCAATTTTCTCATCTCTTTAGTGAGAGAGCTAATCACAGATTATAGTATCAATTTAGACCCTTCCAAGTGCTTTGCTTAAGTGATTAGAGTAACTATCTGAGCTAAATTAAATCTATCAAACAGGGGCTTTCCTCAGCCTTCATGAATTTTGCTGAGTGTACTATGTAAGGGACTGGATGAATGACTGTAGGAATAAAGGTTATCAGTTCCAATGCAGATGGTTCTAATGTCCTCATGAAGCATCACTGAGGGATTTTTTTTCATCCCGTATTATGAATCTAGTTCTAATAGATTGGTCTGAAGATGCTTTTCCATATGTGAAGAGTAAGTATATTATGCCTTTACTATCTAAAGTGCAAACTACTAAAGGCAGAAATAATGTGTATCCTAGAATGCCTGTTTCTGGGATTACCTTACACCCAATGCTCAGGCAGCATTTTCACGGTTTGGATTGACTACTTGCCATCTGCTCTCCTGAGTATTCACTGCTGAATGACAGAGGAGAGAAAGTGAAAGGAAAGGTGCAGTGGGAGAGGAAGCTGGAAAAATAAGAGGAAACAACTGGGAGCTGAGGGGGGCTACTTAATGTAAGGTCAGTAAAACAAAAAGTAGAGGACAGGGTCAGGCTTTGGGGGTAGAGGGCTAATTTACTTTTGTGAACTAGTTGAGGAGAGCCTTGTATGCTTTGTTTAAAAGACTAAAGTTACTTCAGAAGAAAAGTCTAGCATCTGACCCATCTTCCCTGTTTACCATAGTAAATCGTTCAAGTCAAAATCGACACTGTCCTCTAGGAATTCTGGTCTTTGTTCTTCAATTCTAGGAAAGAGCTTCCTGCTGCTGCCCCCGCAGTCAAGGGTGCAATGCTTCCAGTAGTGTTTGTGGATAGCTGGTAAGCTTGATGTTTTATTCACAGCTTCAGGGGTAAATGCTGAGTACAGCTGTTGTCCCTATGTTGAGCTTTAACAAACAGCTTGCCAGGTTCCTGCACCTGCTTTTATGCCTGGACCCAATGACTGAACTTTAGGCAGCGTCTAGTTCAGAGATTTCTCAGGGTCAAGAAACATCTTTAAAGGAGTGAATTCCCGCCCCTGTAGCCTTAGCCAGATTTTATGCGGTTCTGGTCTTGTGTTGCCATCTTTTGACATTGCTTTCTAGAACAGAGCAGCCTTCCTAAAGCTTAGTCTAGATAGTCTTGTGATGTCTTACCTGTGTCTTCGGTCATCACTGCTCACTTCCGTCACACAGGGAACAATGCATCAGTTCCTCAACACCTGTTTCATTATTCCCTGTTCCCTTTCTTACCAGGAATGGAGGGATCCTCAGCAGAACATCAGACTGACCCGATGAGCCTTTTTCTTAATTCTAGGCCCATGAAAGGGAGAGGAAGGATTAATGACTCAGAAAGAGGGCACCATAGAATCCGCATATACTAATATGCCAACTCTTAAGATTTTAAGAAACAAAATCCTTCCTGAACTTTGGACTACCCCTAAATCTGGTGTGAAGAAATTACTAAAGATATGTATCTATTGGGGTTTGGGTAGAGAATATTCACTTGATTTATGTTTTTGCTCTGCTCCTCCTCTACACAACATTTGGATAGGCACTAATAAGTAGTAATCTTTGCAAATGAATCGTTTTTCTGATAATGCAGATGGGTAGCACAATTCTGTTCAGTGTTCTTACATCCTTCTTTCAACCAGAGGAATGTGCTTGGGGTGGAGGCTAAAGCCACTGAAAAAGAGGTTTATCTCTGTACCAGAATAACTGTTCGCGTAAGGATTTAATTTATGTTTTTGAATATTAGCATGATGTAACTGAGCTAAGCTTTTAGTCTGGTTCAGGCCCACCAAGTTTGTGTGACTTGTTAGGTATCAACTTTTTTTTCAAGCTTAGCCATAACCCTGAGCTTGGGGCATCTGAGGGCAGGGAGGAACAGGTGGCCAAAGGAGAAATGTTGGTGCCTGAGAGTATGTTTTCCAGTTGTATTGAATTTCTTACTTGGTGTATTTTTGACCTGTCTTAGTTTCTTTTCCTTCTGTGTCCTATGCTCTTTTGCTTGCTATTTGTTAGATGTCCTCTGTCAGCCATTCAGGAATTATAAAATGGAAGTTAGTATTTTTACTCAAATGTTTTGTGGATAGAACCGATAGGTTGAGCATTGATTTCTGGTAGCTTCTTTCTAGTAGAAGAGTTAAACTGATAAATGTGTTTCCATGGCTTTGGACTTGTTTTTGGCACCTTGGGTATGTGACCCTTCTTAGAAACTGTTTTAGGGGTGCCTGGGTGGCTCAGTTGGTTGAACCTACTTGAAAGAAAGGGAAAGAATCGTGTTTTAAGACCCTCAACTACCAGCTGAACTAGATGTCTACCAGGAAAATGGGTAGATTTGCTTCCTGTACTTTTGTTCTCTGTGACTTTCCAGCAGTCAAGGAACTTAAATAGGTATTCAGAAAAGAAATTCTCCATTGTTTCCCCTTCCTCACCTTACCAGTTAAAGCAGAAGTAACTAGTGATGACACTTTAGGGGGTAGAAATGAAACACAAACCCAACATCTGACCACATGGGCCACAGGCAATTGGTTTAAGCCCTTAGTGTGGTTATGAAGTTGGGGTGGGCTGCAGGGGGGGTGGGGAGATTACTTCTGCTTTCCTCCCAGAAGCTTCCCTGGGTGGTGGTGTTTTTGTTTTGATTGGGGGGATGGGGGGGGTGTTCCCTTTGGTAAAATGTACTTCCTTTCCTCCTCCATTGCATTGAGGCTGGTAATGAAGGGTAACATTTCTCTCTGGTCACTGTTTTTGTTGTTGTTTTTTTTTTTTTTGGTATTTGCAAATATTGCATTCTTGGTTTTTACTAGTAGATTGGTTCATTGTCAGTTCTAGCTTTTTTTGCATGAAGAATTAGTCCATTAACTTGCCAGATTTGAAGGCTTTTCTAACTTCTTTGAAGTAGATCTTCCCTGCTGAAAGTTTTGGATTTGATTTGTTTTCAGTTTGTTGAGGAGTCTTACTTGGGGACAGGTAATTGACAACAGCAGAGATGTTTTCTATTCCTAGGATTCTAAATCTAATTATAATCCTTAGTACTCACAGATTTTAAAATCCTCTCCAAAATAGGAAGGAAATACCCTGTTGCTTTCTAATGTTTGCTAAAACTTGCCTTTGAAGAGCTGATCATTTTTTTTTTTTAAGTATTTAAGTAATCTCTACACACAATGTGGGGCTTGAACTCACGACCCCAGGATTAAGAGTCACATGTTCCTGGACTGAGTCCTCCAGGCACCCCTAGAAAAGCTGATCTTAACAGTCATCATCCTTTGTCTTATTAGCCTTTTGGCCACTTACCTTAGGGCTCTTTGGAAGAGGTGTGGGGGTGGGGGATGCCGTGGTGGCTCAGTGGGTTGTTTGACTCTTGGTTTCTGCTCGGGTCATTGTTTCCAGGTCTTGGGATAGAGCCCCATCAGCTCCCTGCTCAGAGGGGAGTATGCTCAGGATTCTCCCTCTCCCCCCACAACCCCCACACCAGGTGGGCTCCTGCACACGGTGACTCTCTAAATCTTTAAAAAAAAGGGGGGGGGGGGCGGGATGAGGCATGTTAAAAAATACCGGTCACTTTGAAAGAAAGAGGAATAATTAACTGGCATCAGTTATGCACTGTTCCCAGCCCCAAAGTTAATCTAGAACCACTAAATAGCACCAAAAAATATTTACTTAGCACTTGTTATATTAGAGGAAATGTTCTAAGCATTTTACGTACATTACTCATTTAATTCACAAGTCACCCCTGTGAGATAGGTATTTATTTTGTCCTCATTTTCCAGATGAGGAAATGAGACCCTGAGGTTAAGTGACAGGTTATACAAGCTGGGGCAGAGGAAATGGGAAAGAGGAACCTAAACAAGATGGGGAGGGGATCTGAGTTTTATTTGGGTGGATATAGGCACAGTTTTTTTTTTTCTTAGGCACCAAATTTTCAGTTCTCGTATCCGAAGGTAACACCACTGATTCAACCACTGAAAGTTGTTTACAATAATCAGGATGAATTTACTGTCTTTAGACATTCCTAGTCTTTTGACTGGGCCCCAGTATGGTCTATGGAAGCTGGCTTATGAAGGGGCTCATTTGTTTGTAGGTTAAGGATATTGACTGTCCTAAGGATATTGACTGTCCTTAGAAATGCCCCTTCTAAGGATGGAGTCTTTGATCTTACTGGTTTCATTATATTCCTCAAAACAATTGGAGCTGATTATTTTTGAGTAATTGTTCCAAACTTTTAGATATTTTCCCATTGGAAAGTATCCTAAGGTTTAAAATTTCATCTGAATTTAAAAGTTATTAAATTTTCTTCTTAAGGGAGAGTTTGGGGAACAATCAGGAATCTGGTTTCCTTTCATGGATAGAGATAAAATTAGCCGTTTTCCTCAAGAAAAGTGATACTTCTGAATCCCAGCACTTTAGTAATGAGAACTGGACTGTTTTCACTTGACCTTTACTTCCTGTTAGTGGGAAAACCCCTCTCCAGAGGTGCTGGGAGATTGCTGGAGAAGGGTTTCTAGATCCCAGAATAAGAAGTTCAAGAGAGGGCGCCTGGGTGGCTCAGTCATTAAGCGGCTGCCTTCGACTCAGGTCATGATCCCAGAGTCCTGGGATCGAGTCCCGCATCAGGCTCCCTGCTCAGCGGGAAGCCTGCTTCTCCCTCTCCCACTCCCCCTGCTTGTGTTCCTGCTCTCGCTGCCTCTGTCTCTGTCAAATAAATAAATAAATAAAATCTTTAAAAAAAAAAAAAAGTTCAAGAGAGTCCAGCAATATTGTCAGTAGGATAATTGTCTCCATAAGTACTAGTTTTCATTATCCTTAAGCTTCATTTTCAACACAATTTGAAAGGCAGCAAAGTAGGAGAGGCTAAACTGGGGAGGAAGAAAACTTAGTAGTTGAATTACATAGACCTTAAAGTGAATGTGTGTGCAAGAAGCAGAAACTTGGATTCACTGAATGAAAATGAAATAACAGGCAGTGTCCAAGGTCAGAACAGAGGTTTTAGTTTACCTAGTTAATTCCCTAGATTTACATCTTAGTTCATGCCTTATCTTGCATGTGCATATAAACCTGAAACATTTTTTCTCCCCAAAGAGAGGAATGGACATTTTTATAGGAGACCTAGGGGCCACTGTAGCAGCTTAGCTGAGGGATGTGTGAGAAACTGTTCATCATTTTCTGTCCCCTCCTGTCTTAGGCTGACCTGGTCCTTGATGTGCTACCTGCTTCTGCTACTGATCCATACTGCAGAACCTCTCATTCATCCCCAAGGCCTCCAAGCAATGTCCAATAGGGAATCAACTCTAAAAGGAACCAGACCAACGTTTCCAGCCCTTCATTCTGGTGACTGAGGGAAGGAAACAGTGGGAGGGGTTATACATGTGTAGTGGATGGAAGGGAAACACAGACTGTCAAATTACTATATCTCTTTAGTTTCTTTTGCAAATAGAATTCTGCAACCGTATTATTTCTATTGTGTAAGTATAGGGGAAGTTCAAGATGGTGACCTTGATTAGAATGTGTCTGGAGAGGAATAAATGGGAGTGTATGAGATAAGAGACAGTTGGTTATGAAAGATGTTGAAGTCTTGAAATAATGTGACCATCTGAGGAATTTTCTTAAACCATAGTTTATAAAAATATCACTGATACAGCCTGCCCCCTCATTTCCCGCCACAGGAGACTTCTTGGACTGGAGACACTTGTTTAATAATAGCTTGTCTCTGATATTCCCAGTAGCTACCTCCCTGTGAGGAAAGGATAGCAAACGTTCAGGACATCATCATACAAAGTTCCAGTAGCAGTGACACCTACGCGGAAGACTTGGAACTGCAAACAGAGGCTGGGGTCACCTCAGTGACATCTGACGCCGTCCAACCACAAGTTCGATTTTTGTTTTGTGGGGTGAGGGAGCAGACTGTACTAAAGGACTAAAATGATTTCTTGTCTATACTTTCTCACTTGTTTTTATTTTTTAAATTTTTTTGGCGGGAGAGAGGGATGTTCGGGTAAAATTTCGTATCCTATCTGGAGTTACGGGGAGGATGGGAAAGCTCAGCCCTTCACCCAAGAATAAGCCAGTAATGACATCTCGCCGCGTGGGAAGTGTTTCCCTCAGCTGGGAGGATCTGAGGCTGCACCCCAGTGGGATTCCTTGCTAGAGCTGGAAGGCCACTCAGAGGTAGACGCATATTGTAGCAGGAGTGCGGAGAGTTTGGCTGGGGAGGAAATATCAGAGGGGAGGGACGTTCGAAGTCCCAGGGGCTTCCCCCAATTTGGAGGCGCGGGCTGTGCTGTGCATATGGGACTGAGGAGCCGGGTGACCGCCGTGGCCTGTGCCTTCCGCTGAGGGTCTGGCAGGAACGCGACGCTGCTGGGCACCGCGTTTGAGTCCCGGGAGACGGCCCAGCCGTGCCCAGCGAGCCCGCGCCAGACCCTGGCGTCCTCCATCTTCTCTCCTGCGCTCCCCCTGCTCCAGCTGCCTGAGCCGCGGACCGCAGCACCACACACCCCCGCGGGGGGGGACGCCGCGCCCCATCCCCGCCCCCGGCCCCACCCCAGCCCCCCCGCGGGGGCCCTGACCCCACCGCCGGCGGGCACTGGCTGAGCTCCGAGGCGGCGAGCCTGCGGCGGGGACGCCCAGAAGGGGTCCGGGCGGCCGGGGGCGGCGGCGGCCGGGTCGGGGCTCCCCCCCCGCCCGCGCTCGCCGCGGCGGTGGTGCGTCCCGGAGGTTACCGGAAGTGGCCGCGCTCGGCGCTGCCATGTTGAGGAGCCGCCGCTGCCGCTGCCGCCGCCGCCGCCGCCGCTTTGTTGTCGCCTCCTCCGGCTGAGGAGGCTCCCCGAGCGGGGGGAGTGGGGAGGAGGGGGGTCGGCCGCCGCAGCCATGGAGGCCAACTGGACCGCGTTCCTGTTCCAGGTACTGGGGGCCCCCCCGGGGGGGCCCGGGGGGGACAGGGGGGCCGGGCCCCGGGCTGGCGGGCGGGCGGGCGCTCCTCCTCCCCTCCCTCCCGGCTCCGCTCTCCGGCCCGGCCTTAATCCCCCTTTGTTTTTCCGCCCGCCCGCCCCGGCGGAGCGGGGCTGCTGAGGTGAAAGGAGGCGGCCTCACGGGGTGCGGGGGAGAAAGCAGGCCTCAGGGTGAACCCCGGGCCCCCCCAGCACACTCACGCACACGCACACACCCTTCCCTCCCGCCCTGAAGGGGAAGGGAGGAGGCCGGTCGCTGTCACCACCCGCGGCCCAGAGAAAGGAGGGCGCCGGGCCGCTGGATAGCGCGGGCCGCTCGGCCACAGCGCGCCCGCCCCGGGCCCGCATCGTGGGGTGAGGGGGGATCCCCAGGTCCTACTCTGAGACCCCCCCCCCCACACAGACGCACTTCATCCATCTTCGCTCGCTCTCCTTCCTTTTCACCTCCCTCTCCTCTTTTTGTGTGTGTGTGTTGACTTTCTGACCCCCCCATCCCTGCGAATAGCGGGTATCCCTGGGTTCCCCGCCACTCCCCCTTCCCGCCGCCCCCCCTTGTGTTTACCCTGTTGGGGGGTGTTGTGAGTGAGTATCCCCTCCCCAAACTTTTTTACTGGATTTACATTTTTTCTCTCGCAAGCCTTTGCCGAGCCTTGGCAGCTGACACCCTCTCCCTCTGTCCAGCTCTCCCGCCGTCCCATTCAGCCCGGGGAATCCCCCAGCCGGGCCGGGGCGGGGGGAGCGGTGGGGGCCGGGACTCCAGGAGGCCCGACCTTCTCCCGGAGCGCTTTTCCCTCTCGTCCCACCTCGAACGTTTCCTCCAACCAAGTGGGGGAGACGGAAAGTGGAGAGAGCAAACAAAGTCGGCTTACAAAGCCCCCAGATGAGTCATTCGTTGGGGTGTTGGTCTACACTTTTTGCAAGAAACTTGAAAGTGCCTGTAGCCGATACGTTGGCAGTCCTCTTGCCCGCCCATTTTAGGTGGGGGACCCCTGTTGGGAAGACCGAGGCTTATTTTTTCCCTGCTTCATTTCTATTTGCAAACGAAGCACTTAGTGGGCAGTAGTGATGAGCTCACGGGAAAACTTCGGAACCGGAGGAGGTTAGGGAGCTTGTCACTTTAAATGCGTTCTTCCCGCCTCTCTGGGTTATTTTCCTTCTTTGAATAGCTTCGTGAAATCCCAGACGCGTTGCTTGGGCGCTTGAGACCTTTTGAAACTAACCAGGAATGGATGCAGAATTTTCAAAAAATCCTCCCAGTCACTGGACCCATCCCAGTGCAGTTAATATAGGAGTTGGATAATTCAAACATTACCTATTGTGTAGAGCTGATTTATTGTTTTAAGACATACTTTCTTTCAAATGTGAGTAATTTGATTTTTAAGTAGTTAATTGAAATATATTCTGGCTTCTTAAAATTGAAGATATGCAAAATTATGGAACTCACAAACTTCTTTTTCTCATTCTGATCTGGTATTGTTTTATCATGCTTTAAGTCAACTTAAAAATGCATTGGGAAAGATATGGTATATAACTAGTTGGCATCCAGAATGGTGTAAAGGTGGCAAATGCCCTCTCTAGAAAAGGCTTTCAAATGGTCATTTAAAAATGGGATTAACGGGCCACCTAAGTGATTTTCATGTGAGAAATGATTTAGATTCACCATATTAATTACCATGTTAAACCTGCTGTCCGTAAACTTCATGGAGATTGAAAAAAAAAAAGGAGAGTTCTTTATGTAAAGGAAAAACCTAGAACTAATTTTTGGGAAGTTAGTTGAACAATCTTTTGGAATACTTTTATTCTTTTTCTGGATAAGACAAATGCCAAGCATTTATTGATCAACTTGTTAATTAGATTTTATATTATTTAATTTTTTTCAGCAATTAAAATCTTTTTTTCCACCTGATGGAGAAGTGTGAAAGCTAATAATTGATCCTGGGCTTGGCAATGTGTGCAGTGAAAATTGTTGGAAAAATAATTTAGAGCCGAGGACAGTTGAATGGGTAAAGAGAATATTTCAGTCTTTTCTATGGAAAGGTATGAATAGACTTACTCAGTTTCAGTTTTAAGTAATTTTTACTGGGGAAATGGGAGAGTTAAACTCTCTTGTTTGTTTCCTAGAGCATACTATTGAATTTATATTTTAAAACAATTTAATACCTGCTTGCTTTCCAGATAACCTGGTGGAAAGTGAAAGCCATAGCTGTTAAGATGTTTGATGGATGATTCTCCTAACAGGACATTCAAGATATGACTCACTGATGCTAATTTGTTTCAGTACAAAATTTTTTGCCCTCTGGCACTGGAGATTTCCTGGTGCTATATCCTACTACCCTGGGTGATGAAATAACATTTCTGTTTTGTTTTTTTGTGAACCCCAGAAAAAGGAAAGCTTGGGCAGGGTTGAAAAAGCCTTAAAGTTGAAAGAGATGGGAGATAAAATAAAAGCTTTGGTTTGATGATACTAGTCAAATAAAAGTCTACCCAGAAGTTCTTTTCTTTTTTTTTAAATCATTTAACTGAAGGCAGGCCATGGTTGTTATTTTACTCTGTCTCTCCCTCAGAGAACAAGTTGGGGAAACCCAGTTCCCCTCTTAGAAGGCTTCATGTAGAAGTGTGGGGATCCTAGGAATCCTCAGAGAGTGATTCCCGTAGTGGTCGAGGCATTCTACAACATTTCACCCAAGAAGCAGGGACCTGGTGTGACCCTCGTGTGAGAGTGAGCTTCAGCAATGCTGTAAAAATACTTTATGTTGCCACAGACATCTGAATTGGTAAAATGGCAGTAAGTGCTTTTAGTACTCCATCGAACTAATGGTTGTTTAGAATTGAAAAATGCCTCTAAACACTATAAGTCTGAACTTTGTCCAGAAGATTTGCATTCCCTATTATCTGATCTGTTAGCCTTTGAAATTGTGTATCTTGAGCTATCTTCAGCTATTAACTGTTTGTATACTGTATGGAAACTTGGGTATCCTACAGCCAGGTTGGAGAGGGGGTAAGATTTGAATCCAAATTCTATAAAGTTTCCACTAATGTCTCATGGGCAGACACATTTACAGGAGCTCCGTAAATTAAAATTAAAAGTGGACTGTAATTCAGTATAATCCCTGAGTCCAGAAAGATACTCATAGGCAAGCACACAATTTCTGTGAGTACGTCCAGGACTCAAAGGGGGATTCAACCAAAATTATTAAATTGGAACTGGTAACTTTGAATATCACACCTCCTGATGATTTGGAGGAGACTTGGTTCCAGGCTTAGCTGTTGTATTGCCATCAAGTAAATATGGAGCTATGTGGTAGATATTCTTATCCATTAGGGGAGAAGACGCTCTGTGTGAATGTGTGTGTCTGTCTCCTTGTTTTCTTCTTAATCAAGTTAACTGTAGGACTTGTGATTATAGAGTGAGAAGGCTAAATAAGTGACTAGAGTGTCTAAGATGATGGGATGGGACCCTCCTAGGATGTTGTGTGCTTAAAATATTTGGAACTCTTACATCTGGGTGCATGTATCCTTTTGGGATTACAAAACTCAAGCATAGGGGCTTGGGCTCACTGTCAAAAAAGTTTCAGAAATAACATTGGTAAAGTACGACGTATCAGGAAGAACTTATTTCAGGAATTTTTTCCATCGGTTCCTAAATGTTTTATCAGTACGGAGAATTTTGAAAGAATCAAAATCAAGAGAGTGAGTATTCGTAAATACCAAGAATCTGATCCACAATGAAATTTTGGTTTCAGTGCAGCTAAAGAAAATTTCCAGACGGTGTCCAGTTCTGGAGTGGAGAAGCACATTATAACAGCAAATGTCTAATACTTTAATGAAACATATAAGTGCTGGAAGAAGATGAAAATGGAAGGAATTTTAATTATTTAGTTTGTTTTCTCTTGCTAGTCTGTCTTTGAGAGTTTAGGGTTTGAACAACTAGTGTTGTTAAAAGGATGCAGATTTCTAGTGTAAGATTAAATGAATTGAGAAACAACTGACAGGTGTTTTGCTGTAGGCTACCTTCACAGATGCCTTCCAGGCTGATTAATAGCAGGTTTCATTTCAATCAAATCTTTTAGTAGGAAAGTTAAGTGAAAACTTTAAAAGTAAACTTTACATCATGCATGTATTCAGAGAGCTGAGTTTCTTTTATCACTTAGCAACAGCCTCCTTCCTCAGTCACTAAGTTTTCTAATGGAAAGGGAGAGACAGTGCCTTTCTTTTCCTAGGTAAAATAGACAGATGATTATGTGTATGTGTGTGAGTGTGTAGTGTGTGCATTACTGCAGTAAGGTACTGGCAGATACTTAAGTCTGGAGTGTAATTTTTTTGACAAGTTATTTAAACTTGGTTTCAGCACTCACAGACTAATGCACACTGATTTCATCAGCTGGTATGTCCCTTCTGCACCAGGATGGTGTGTAGTCAGCTGTTTGAAAGCAAGATCACTGTGAGCAACTTAGTCATAAAAGTTTTGTGTCTGCACAGTGATTTTAATGCTTTGTGTTGGGAGTTCTGAGGGTAACTAGGTGGTTGCTGGATTTCTGCTGCAGGGAGTAGCTTATGGGCTCTTTGATGGTTTCTTCTGGTCTCTGTTGTCTGGAGCATGTTGAATTTTGAAGGCCATTGTGCGAGGCTGAGTTTCTGAAGTGTAAATGTTTGGTTTTAGGCCCATGAAGCCTCCCATCACCAACAGCAGGCAGCACAGAACAGCTTGCTGCCCCTCCTGAGCTCTGCTGTGGAGCCCCCTGATCAGAAACCGTTGCTTCCAATACCAATAACTCAGAAACCTCAAGCAGCGCCAGAAACATTAAAGGATGCCATTGGGATTAAAAAAGAAAAACCCAAAACTTCATTTGTGTGCACTTACTGCAGTAAAGCTTTCAGGGACAGCTATCACCTGAGGCGCCACGAGTCCTGCCACACAGGGATCAAGTTGGTGTCCCGGTCAAAGAAAACCCCCACCACGGTGGTTCCCCTCATCTCCACCATTGCTGGGGACAGCAGCAGAACTTCGTTGGTCTCGACCATTGCTGGCATCTTATCAACAGTCACTACATCTTCCTCGGGCACCAACCCCAGCAGCAGTGCCAGCACCACAGCTATGCCCGTGACCCAGTCTGTCAAGAAACCCAGTAAGCCCGTCAAGAAGAACCATGCTTGTGAGATGTGTGGGAAGGCTTTCCGAGATGTGTACCACCTCAATCGGCACAAGCTCTCCCACTCGGACGAAAAGCCCTTCGAGTGTCCTGTCTGTAATCAGCGTTTCAAGAGGAAGGACCGGATGACTTACCATGTGAGGTCTCATGAAGGAGGCATCACCAAACCCTATACTTGCAGTGTTTGTGGGAAAGGCTTCTCGAGGTACTGCATTTTGCTTTGCTTTTTGTTTTCATTAGGTATCAGTGAACTTCAGTTTTGTCTCTTTGTGACCTAGAAGGTTTATGTGAGCATAGCTGTGGGCAGGCCTGTGTTATTAGAGGAGATTGATGATAAAGTACTACACTTCCAGGTCTAATTCCAGTTTGGTGTGGTTGACAAGTGGTGACATAGTGATCAGCCTAATATTTCAGTTAAGAAGTGCCTTGGTGGACTCAGGCCTTCATTTGGCACATTTATAATTCTTACCACTGCAAAACCACCGGTTTCCAATTCAGTCGGGTGACTAGACATGAGGTTCACTGTGCAAATCAAAGAAACTTACTTCTTGGAAGTTGGGATGACCTTGAATACTGTTAGTATAACTTTTAGGAAGACGCTTTTCTGTTTTTCTGTGGTTACTAACATTTCACTAATTTTCATTTTTAAAGGCTTTTAAAGAAGAGTTAATATAGGAGTAGCTTTCTCTGGCAGGTGTTAGGACTAAAACTTTGGGTATTTTATAATTTAAAGAACCAAGGCCTAACATGATTTGATGTTGACTAGGAGAGAAAAATTAACAGGTAAACGACTAAGATTTTTGTTTATGGTAAGAGAGGTAAGGAGGCTTGCACTGGGGGGAGGGGGAGTTGGTAATTCTGCTAGCTTTCTTTAAAATGCCCTCCACCCAAAGCTGCCAAGCATGTAAACATCACCGTGAGTAGCATTTCTCAATGTGTGTTCCATTACATCTTCTGTTGAAACTCTCTCTTTCACAGGCCTGACCACTTAAGCTGTCACGTAAAACATGTCCATTCAACAGAAAGACCCTTCAAATGCCAAGTAAGAGTTAAAATGACTTATCCTTAGTGTAGCACGTAATGCACATTATCCAGAAGGTCTGAGCCAGTCAAATCTCACCGTTCTTGAATAGTCTTAAAATCACTGACTTGAGTAAATGTGGTCCATTTGAATTCTTGTTTTATACAATATAAATGACAGCTTCTATTTCTGTGAGGCAAGAGCATTTAAAAATGTAAATGTGTTGTTTTTGTTAAGCTACATTTCCCTTTCCTTAGGCAACAGTATTTATCGTTACAAGAAAAAAAATTTATAGTCTTGCAAAGGTCATTATGTATTTGAAATGAATAAATGAATAAAATGCTTTAAATTATTTTCTGGGTTGATGATTTTAACTGTAATAGCAGAAAATAGGAATTTTCTCCCAAATGTTACCACTTATGGATGTTTGTCTGCCAAATTGGAGCATTTTCGAGTTGTTTGAAAATCTGTTGATTTTATTAGACCTAAGCTGTGATAACAAAAAGGTTAAGAATCTTGCTAAATCAAATGACTTTTTTAGACATCAGTAATTTTAGTTTATTGCTGGAAGTCTTTCTGTGCTCCTTTCAGTTAAATGTGTTAATGACTGACTTTATTAAGTAAGTGATTTGAATCTTAAGAAAAATCCAATCTGAGGAAGGAAGCTAGTGTCATTTGAGCGAGTACCTGCTATGTGCGAGGCCTTGGGCCAGACTCTTAATCCCACCAATAATTTTGGGAGGTAGGTATTTTTATCCTCATTTTACGGATGAAGAAACAAATTCAGATAGGTTAATTTGCTCAGTGTTACACTGTTTTCATGAATCAAGGAGAGCTGGATTTAAATCCAAGTTTAACTGACTCTACAGCTCACATCTTTTCAGTATCTGTGTTGATATTTCTTCTTCCCCCAAAATGTAAGGGTCTAAAGTTCACCAAATGTTTTGTTATGATTATGATTCTAGGTAACACATGCAATTAAAATTCAACTAACTCAGTCTGCTTGTGGACATGGATAGGGTAATGCCTAGAATATAATGTACTTTAAAATGAGTAGAACAGGATAGTCTATATTTAAAAAAAGTTTTCCTCCCTCATGCAGACGTGCACTGCTGCCTTTGCCACCAAAGACAGACTGCGGACACACATGGTGCGCCACGAAGGCAAGGTATCGTGTAACATCTGTGGGAAGCTTCTGAGTGCAGCGTACATCACCAGCCACTTAAAGACACATGGGCAGAGCCAAAGTATCAACTGTAATACATGTAAACAAGGCATCAGTAAAAGTAGGTGACACTTCAGATTGTATGTCTGTTGCATTTCAGATTAATGAAATCTGGATGTTTTTATAATGTACTGAAGGTATTTTCACTATGCTCTCAGCACTGTATTCATAATCACCTTACATGTTTTCTTCTCTCACTAAAGCGTGTAAACACACGTCCATGGAGAGTATATACTGGTGTTGGAAATACACCTCACCTGCGTGGATACAAACAGCACTGACAAGCCCTCCACTACTTTGGCTTTCAGTCCTGTGCTTGTCTACTAATAACACCCAAGTTAGAAAAGCAGAATTTCCCTGTAACTGTTTTTCAACGTGTCCCTTCTTCTGTGGAGTTTCAATAAAAAGCTCTAGTGTTTTAGAATTGTGGCAGCAGGAGCCGCACTAGGAAGCTGCAGCTGCTGCGAGGCAATTTTCATTGTTTTTATTTAATGTTAGGAAGATTCTTAAGCATTGGTGTCTCCTAACTCCTGTTTGAGTTAATAACATGCCCTTAATAACCTTAAAGATGAAAGCGGCATCATTAAGTTTGCTTTTCAAACCCAGATCTGTAGAGTTGGGATAGCATATCCATCTGAAGATGTAAGTGCTCTACTTACCTTAAATTCAGAATTGAAGATAGACTGTTTCAGGGACTCGTGGATAGAATTCAGTACTTGCATTTACCCCGGCTTTGTCTTTGAGATTGCCCTAAGCACCAGAAGAAAGTCTATTCCTAATTCTGTATTCTATTATGTATGTACTATATGCAGCAGAAACATCAAATTCTCAGAATAGGTGGCCAAAGGTGAGTGGGGAAAGAACATTTAAAGTGTTCTAATCTCAACCATTTTTGCTTCTTTGTGAGTACATTGGGTTTATTATCTAGCATGTCATACTTTGTTAACTTTACAAAACTTCACTTTTGGTGTACTTTGTTGTGGTCAAGTGACCAACTTTATCAGATATTTTGGTGAGCAGACATTAGTCCATGCTGATTTTACCCAAGTTCCATTCTAAAAGACACTTGCTTTTTAATATAGCAAAGAATTCTTTTCTCTTTTACATTGGTTTTCCCCAGCTCTCTCGATTTTTCTTTTATTAATTTGTCTATTTTGACCAGTATAGACAGAAGCAGCAGAAGAAGATGCTCTGTAGTAAAAACTGGCAAGACAAATGATAAAGTTCAGAGAAGCACGAGGAGCCAGAGTATCTAAGTTTCAGATTTTGAGCCCCTGGCTGCACGTTTTCAAGGTAACGGAGCATGTGTGGTTTGTCTTTGGGGCAGCGTGCATGAGCGAGGAGGCCGGCAGCCAGAAGCAGCAGCAGCATGTAACGAGCTGGCCCGGGAAGCAGGTGGAGACGCTGAGACTGTGGGAAGAAGCTGTCAAGGCCAGAAAGAAAGGTAAGATGAGGTGGCCAGAACTCGCAGGACGGCTAGACCAGTGTGCTCGCTTCTTGTGCCCCAGGCCCTAAGTGAGGCAGCCACAGCTTAGGCAGTCTGGCTTCATGGGCACCTGGAAACACTATGTTGGCAACAAATTTCCAAGCTTCCAAATAAGTCTTTTTACCTTAACAAATAAAAATCCTTAGTACTTCTTTTCGTGTTCTTTGGATTTTCCTTTTGTTACAAATTTGGAGCCAGATTTGGTCCTTCCCTGTGTATGTTTAGAGTTCATTTTTATGTCAACCTCCGTGCATTATGGGCTCCTCTTTTTCCTTTCTAAAACATTCCCACTTTTGGGGTTGGATGAAATATTCTTATGGTACAGAAGTTTATTTTCTTACAACTTTGCTACTTTCTGCTCTTTAGTGTTCTTTCTGCATTGCATTACTTATTACATGTTTCTGGCTTTACGAGGCTGATATCTTTTCTCTTGGTCTCACCCTTAATCTCATTCAGTCTGTCACTGGGGCTGGCATTAGCTTAACAAGTATGTACTTAAGTTGTTAGGGACTTTACTGTAATTGTTACTAAAATTGAGAATGGTTTGCTTTTCTCTCCTATATCGTATAAAGAAGCCGTTGGCGTATCCGTCTTCCACACAGCTTTTTAACTTAATACTTAGAGCTTTGGCTTCTGGACTGTTGTGCGGGCATTTCAAATCAATGATTTTGTCAGCGTACCACCAGCCACGGGAGAGATTCCTACATTCCTTCTTTCCTTCCAGACGTCTTGGTCTTACTGTTTTATTTTAAATTCATAAGGAACCCTCTGCCTCTAGGCTCCTCTGTAATTCCTTTGCTGTGTAGTTTCTTCCCTCCTCTGCTTTCATGTAGTACGGCTGTTCCCTTCCACAGATCACTTCTAAACACCCTGTACTTGGATAAAGATAAAAGGAATAGCGTCCGTTTTCATACATCTCCTGGCATTGCAGCCAGATAGGCCTTCCTACCTTTCCTCAGCGGCTGCTTCCTCCTCTCTTCCAAATGAAGATTTGTCATTATTTAATAAAATGTTTTATCGTTAGGAGAAGAGGTAAGGGGGGGGCGCAGGAAGATGTATATATGCTATGACAGTCGCATAGTGGGTGAAAGCACATTACAAAGGATGTTTTAGTAGAGAAGGAGTAAGAGTAAAATTATTTTAAGTCCTAGAAAAGGTTGATGTTAGACTGAAAGGAAAAAGTGCAGGATGGCGGCAAGGGTGGTGATGGCACATGTAAGAGTGAAAGCCCCTTCTTTGGTGTAAACAAGAATACCCTTAACAGTGCTACCATCACCTCAAAAGTGAGTTGGTTTTCTCTTTCTTTCTGCACTTTTCTATTTGGTGTTGTATTTCATTTTGCTTGCACAATAAGACTCAATTGTTTAGCTCATCTTCTGACCTCCATGAAACAAAATGCTTTTGTATTCCCATTTGTAGCATGAATCTCTCTGGAAACGACCACTGATGTTAGAAACTTCTGTATTCATGTTAGTAAAATGTCACATTTCGGGGGAGAGGAGACTTCTGCCCTGAAAACCTAAACTTGAGTCAGCAGGTCTCTTTTTTTAAATAAGGTAATATAAGTTCCCAAACCTGAGTGACATTCAGATCGCCATCTCAGGAACTTTTTAAAAATACACATTTCCAAAGTTCATCTAAATCTCACTATTGAATTTCCTGGGAAGCCATTTAAAAAAAAAAAAAAAGCTCTCTAGATAAATGATTTTTTTTTTTTTTTTTTTTAAGATTTTATTTATTTGTCAGAGAGAGCAAGCACAAGCAGGGGGAGTGGCAGGCAGAGGGAGAAGCAGGCTTCCTGCTGAGCAGGGAGCCCAATGTGGGACTCGATCCCAGGACCCTGGGATCATGACCTGAGCCGAAGGCAGACGCTTAACCAACTGAGCCACCCAGGTGTCCCTTAGATAAATGATTTTTTTTTTTTTAAGATTTTATTTATTTATTTGACAGAGAAAGACACAGCAAGAGAGGGAACACAAGCAGGGGGAGTGGGAGAGGGAGAAGCAGACTCCCTGCCGAGCAGGGAGCCCGATGCGGGACTCGATCCAGGGACTCCAGGATCATGACCTGAGCCGAAGGCAGTCGCTTAACCAACTGAGCCACCCAGGCGCCCTAGATAAATGATTTTGATCATCAGTCAGGTTTGGGAATTCCTGACATAGAGTTTGCCAGAGTTTCATCATATTGATCAAGGGAGAGCTGCTTATTGACTCCAGGGTCGGCGTGAGGTGATTTGACCCATATGTGTGGGATGTGTGCAGACCTTTATCTTTAGTCTCAAATATATTTCCCCATTTTGACAGCCAAATTACACACAACTAGCCCACTCATCTGTCTTCTTACTGTTGTTTCCTGACACACCAGCAGGTGGTGCTGAATTTTGTTGAGGGGTGGGGTGGGGGTGTCACCTCTGAGGGAAGTTTTCTTTAAGAAGTGCCCGGGCTTTGCTGGGTAACAAGGACCAGGGTCCCCCAAATCACTGCAGGGTCTTCTTGCTTAATTAGTCCTCCTTGGTATGGTTGGTGATGTGTATAATATGTGCAGTTAGATGACACTAGGCATAGAGTGGGTGATTCTGTCAGCATCAGAAAGCGAAGAAGAAATGGGAGTGCAGAGGAGAATACAAACCCACTGAGAGAGATTTTATCTTTCTTAACATAGGAAACCTAACCAGAAACAACAGGATTGTTTTTTTGTTTTGTTTTGTTTTGTTTTGTTTTAAAGATTTTATTTATTTGACAGAGAGAGAGACAGCGAGAGAGGGAACACAAGCAGGGGGAGTGGGAGAGGGAGAAGCAGGTTTCCCGCGGAGCAGGGAGCCCAGTGCGGGGCTCCATCCCAGGACCCTGGGATCATGACCTGAGCTGAAGGCAGACGCTTAACTGACTGAGCCACCCAGGCGCCCCACAACAGGATTGTTTAAACAATTTTTCTAAGACTGAAATAAACAGATATGAAAATAGCTTGTCAGTCCCTACTTACGGACTGACCTTACCTCTGAGGCTTTAGAGTACACAGCATTGAGGACACACAACGCTCTCCGCTAGTTACAGTGCGCCTTACCAGAAGATTTTTCTGATTATCTGTTCTTGTGTGACCATCGGCCCAGCTCATTGTAAACAAACTCTTTCTCCTGGCCTGCCGATGGTTGGCTCTGCCTGCATGAAGTGGTAGTGAGAATACTAAGCCCTGCTTGATATCTCTGCCCCCCAGAGTGCCTTGCGGAAATTAACTGGTCTTCCAGCATCACTGTGAGGTAGGTAAGTAAATCTAAATTTGAAACCAAAAGTGCCAGGCTAAACAAGTTGCCCAAGGCCTTGTGGGAGGTATAGTGTCAGAAAAGAGATTCACGTACCCCCAGTCCTGTGCTCAGAAAGAGCCTCCCTTCCTGTTGACCGCTTGGTAGAGAACTATAATTTCATTCATTAAATGTTTGTCCTTTTTAATTAAAAAAAAGTTGATTCAGAAGCTGTTTGTGAATTTTGTTCATTGTTTGGGGAGTCTAAAGGCCATTTTGTCTTCTTATTTTAGAAGCTGCTAACCTGTGCCAAACCTCCACGGCTGCTACGACACCCGTGACTCTCACTACTCCATTCAATATCACGTCCTCTGTGTCGTCTGGGACGATGTCAAACCCAGTCACAGTGGCAGCTGCAATGAGCATGAGAAGTCCAGTCAATGTTTCAAGTGCAGTTAACATAACCAGCCCAATGAACATAGGGCACCCTGTAACTATAACCAGTCCATTATCCATGACCTCTCCTTTAACACTTACTACCCCAGTCAACCTTCCCACCCCTGTCACTGCTCCAGTGAATATAGCACACCCCGTCACCATCACGTCTCCCATGAACCTGCCCACCCCTATGACGTTAGCTGCCCCTCTCAATATAGCAATGAGGCCTGTAGAGAGCATGCCTTTCTTACCCCAAGCTTTGCCTACATCACCACCTTGGTAAACAGTATTATAAAATCAAAATATGGGTTAAAGTAAATATTTACCAGCAACTTACTTTTAGTTTATTAAAGCAAAAAGTAAACCATGAAATTGGGAGATTTTATTACATTAGTTAATAATAGTGTAGTAGCATTTTTCTCCAATTTGGCTGGGATTGTTCAAAGTAGGGTGTGTATGTAACTTATCACTGGACCACTTTAGTTTAATCAGAAATTCCTTTTAGCTGACAGCATTGCTTAAACAAGATAGTAGTTGGCAAGGTAAAATGCCAGAATTAAAACCAATCATAAAAAAGCAAAACCCACTTCAAAATAAAAAAACGGCATTACTGTTTCTAATCCCAAGAAATCATTTTATTCTAAACACTAGCAGAACTCTTCTCCCTATACAAGGTGGATGGCTGATTATAACCTGAAGTTCTAAATCCACAGGTAGAGGGCTAGTGTAGCATTGTCTGTGTTTATTGTTTTTATGAGTAAATACATGCATTGTCATAATAAAATGCATTTCAGAGAATATGCATTTTACCTTTGGGAATATGTTAATTTCAGGCAGCATTCCCTATGGGAAAGGTGATACCAGCTCTGATATGCAAAGCATATGATAATTTATCATTCTAACTTCAACATATAATAGGGATTGTGACCTGATATTTGGAGATGTAAATATTGCTCAGCATATTAATCCTGATGGAATATAGCATTGTAGTTGACTTTTTAAAAAAAATTAAAAAAACAAAAACAAAAAACAACCAAAATATACAAATTGTGTTTTGGTAAGAAAAGGCCTCAACTGACAGAGGAGAAGTCAAGCGTGTGGACAGGCAGACTCCTAACAAACAGAGGCCAGTGGGACTCCTATTCAGGAGCCAAGGAGTACTTGGAACAGTTAAAATATATTGCTTTAAATTGGAAGATGCTGGAGGCACTGGGATGTGATACGCCCCTCTCTCTCCCAATCAGAGCCTGTTGATGTTACAACAGGGAAAGATGTGTTAGTTGCTCACTAGAGTTTATGTCTTATATTAAATTGTATACAGTTTTTATTCTAACCACTAACTAGGTAGTATGCCCCTTCAGAACAAGCAGAGTGTATCTTTTTTTTTAAATTTTTCCTTCCGTTTCTTAATCAAGTATTGTGCAGATTTGTTCAACTTTGTAAATATGGACATCACTTTTTTTTTTCTTTGAGAAAACACTTGTATCAGCTTTGTGGTGTTTTCAGGGAGACAGCTCTCTGTACTCCCTGTAGAAACCCAGCAATGATTGTGCACGTTAGGACATGTGCTTTTTATTTCTTAGCAGGATGTTTTATCTCTGTACATAAAGTAGAAACCAAAAGTTAGGGAAACAGATACTTTTTACACCATCATGCCACACATTAATGTTTTTAAAGCATTGTGTTTTTTTAAAAAAAAGTTACTAAAACCAAGACGCTGTGATTTTTTTAAGTTGCAGTATGTTTTTGGTTTTTGTTTTTTTTTTTCTTTTTTAATCTTGCAGTTAAGAGAAATGGAATTTAGTTGTATTAATCTTGCAGAATGTTTGCAGGACTGACTATCAAACTGGATGACTTCCGTTTATACCCCACTGTGTCAGTTCAAGCATCAAATACCTTACATCCGAGGCAGACTTCCTACATCAGGGACAGGTATCTGTGTGTCATTATACAAAACAGTTCGAGGGGGTTGAACTACATAGTAAAAAATAAAATAGTACTTAGTGTAAAATAATTTTATAAATGATCTTTTGTACTTTAGGACATTAAATTGTACAACTTTTGTATATATAAAAGCTTAGGAACTTTCTGTTTAGCAGGAAGGCAACACATTCCTACACTTTTAATGTATATGTTTGTTATAATGTCCATGTAAACATGCCCTATGTTTGTGCCTTTTAATTAGTTTGTCTCAATAAACAAAATGTAGAGAAAAATATGTAGCTATGACTTTGTTACAACTGTTCCTATCTACAGTACGAAGAGGGTTTGTTTTTAATCTGTAGAGCATTGTGTGTGGGCTACTGGAAGGACTTGTGTAGGGAAGGCCTGTACATGGCCCTACTGAGGCCTGGATTGGGCAGGTAGTGGCCACATTTGAAGGAAGCCCACATTTCCTGGCATGCAGCCCCAGGACTGGGTTCTGGCTCTGCCTGCTGGGACCTGTCGTCTCTGGCTGGGCTGGCAGTCACCATCCACCATGATTCAGACAGCCCAGGCTTCCTCCACAGTGGCCTAAGGAGCAGTCCTCAGTGGGGGCAGGTGTGGACCCTACCCCCAGGCTAGAGTGTGGTCGTCAGAACCCTGAAAGTATTAGTTCTTAAAAAAAAAAAAAAAAAAGATATATACTAGAAATGATTGTTTTATCAATTCATTGTATAATAAACAGGAGTGAGACTTCATTGTATGACTTCAGTTAAAATGCTATTTTGTATGCATTCTTTATTCACTTAAGAAGCTTGTCTGCAATAATAAAGCCACGTCGTGTCTTCTTTTGGGAGGGAGAGAATTGGCAGGAAGGGGGTGGCGGCAGGCCACTGAAAGGGGGGCCGAATAGGTTGTATGGTGAGATTCTCCTGTGTCTTGGAACTGAAATTGAGTTTTGATGCTGATGAACTGATTCAACCAAGTGTTGAAGGCACGACGGCCACCGCGCTACGAAAAAGCAGAGTTTGTTTTTCCCTTTCTGGTTGTAACCTGGTTGAGAGCTTCCCTTTATCAGATTGGCAGCTAAACAGTTGTATTAGATAATCCTCAAATCTGACATCCAGCCTGTTATGCTCTAGGGCTCGCTGCTTGGCCTGCATTTGCCTTTTATTGTATATCCATTTCCCTCCTAAGGTGTGCTCCTAAATGAAGGTTTCTATGTAAGCAGATGATGATTTTTCCTGTCAATACCAGCACTGTATTACTAACATGCAAAATACTGCAGATTTATTTTGACAAATTAAAGTTAACCGGTCACAAATGTTATGATGGATTGCTTAATATCTGAGAAGCTTCACCAGTTCACTCTGATGGTAGAGAAATGTTTAAAGCACTGCTTCTCCAGGTGTACCCATCTCGGTATGGGGCTGGAGAAAGGGGGAGGGATGCTGTCAGGCTGGTTGGTATTGAGCCCCTACCGAGAAGGGAGGGTGGAAACACACCAGACTGACTGCAGTAGACTCCTGCCTGTCAGCTTGAGGAAAAGCCAGGAAGCCGGGCCTTGGGTAGTGGCCACAGCCATAGGCCCCTGTTCTACCCAAAAGAGAAAATGGGTTTAGAATATTTCTCATGCTCTAGAACCCAGTTTCTTTACTTGTAAAGGGCTTTAGGCTAGGTCTCCTACCCATTTGTGTTCAGCTAGATTCATCGGATGTCCTTTGGGTACCAACAATGTGCCAGGCACTGTTGGGCACTAAGGGGCCCGTAAAGGCGATTTCGGTGTGGTTGCTACCTCCAAGGAGGCTGTTAGGAGAAACACGATGAGTACTCAAGTGACAGCAGATCAAGATGAATCTGACACTTCATTTAGTGAAAAAGTTTTGGATACCTACATCTGTTTTCTATAGAATTGAGGCTTCCCAACCTTTTTCTGATAATTGCTTTAGTCTCTATTGACTCAGTGAAAACAGCTGGAGGAAAAGTTTCTAGTGTCGCTTTTGTCTGGAAACGGGAAGTGTTATTTCACTGAGTTGCTAGCTAATCTTTACAGTCCTGGCTGTCCAGGCCTCTGCTCTTCTCAAGGGGCCCTGCATTTTGGTCCACTCTAAGGAGACCTGGGTTTGGGATGTAGAGGGGATAGTGAAGGTTTTCCCTGAAGTGTCCTCAAGGATCCCTGGACAGAAAGTCCAGTGTGTTCATGGGATGTAATCACTTCCCCCTCCCTGCTCTAATAAATCTGGCCCTCAGTCCTGCACTCTTTCTATTTCCTCCTTAAGGAGTCTTGTAGCCTGAATGAATGCCATTTGTCCCCATTTGAGCCTATAAATCCCCACAGCTGGTGTGACCCTAGCAGATTACTGGATAATCTCCCCCTGGTCTTGTAAAAATGGGGGTGGGGGCAGATCAGTGTGGGGTGGTTCAGGACCCAATACTGATTGACTTTGTGCATTGATCTGGATTCCAGCTTCTCCTGGTTGCCCACTTTTGGGCAGTCAGACCCATTTAGTTCCCAAGGAGGGAATGGAGGGACGGTCAAAGGCTTTGCTTTGGACTTTTGTGTAATCTAGCTGTCTCCTTGGGGCAACCTGTCAGGGGCTGGCTAGTTAACTTTTCCCTTCCTGAAAGAGGCACTTGACCCAGATCTTGGCCCTGGACCGTGAGGGTCAAGTATACTTCACTTTACAAAAACTGCCGTGTCATGGTAAGAGAAGGGATTTTCACACTTTAGATTCTGTATCACCACTCACTTGCATCATCCTTTAAGAAATTTTCTTCATCCTTGATTATCTTAAATTGACAACCCATCTCCTTCCCAATGCCTAAATATCTGTTGGAAGAGTGCATAAAATAAGAATTTAAAATCACTATTCTTATTGGAATGAATCCTTTCTGGGTATGTAACTGCCAGCCATGCAGGAGGAATTCTCTGGAGTGTTTTGTAAATTTCTGTTTTTTATGGATTTTTCTCAAAGTGAGGTTCATCTGAATTTGGCTGCATCAGCCCTGTTACCTCTATGTCACTTTTTCCTAAACACATGTATAAAGAACCTGGAGCAAGAACTACCAGGCTAAAGATGGACATTTGAGGCCAACATCGTGTTCTGCCAGTGAGCTATTCCTTTGGCGTGGCAAATGGAGAGGACAAGGAGACCAAGGGGCAATAGAAGGGACATGCCTTCCCAGTGACTATTCCATCAGCCCTGTCTGAAAGTCAGTGTCCAGGCAAGACTGGGAGCAGATGTACCAACTCTAGAGGCTGTTCATGGAGAGGGGAGCCAGCCTCAGGGACTGAGATACAAAGTTAAGTCTTTGACAATCTTCGGGGCAATCAGGGGAGTCACCAAAGCCACAGTCACCTTAATCCACTGAGAGATCTGACTTGAAGGAGCCTAGATACCCAAGGCCCTTGCTCATAAGCCAAGAAATTCCTAGCTTTGTTAATGGTGGGAAAAGAGCCAGAGACATCAACTTTGCTTAATGGGGAGGAGGGGGTGTGGGAGGAGGGAAATGGGGGACTTGGAGGTTAGGAAGAGGCCCAGGAAGGGGAGAGAGATTTTAGAGAAAATGTCCTTGTGCTTCCTGTGGTGTAACCGTCACCCTGATCCCCTCCCCTCTCCATTCATCTGCCTTGGACTGGACATGATTGCTCCGAGGACTCCGAGACAGACTGCTAGTCCAAGTCAGCTGTGATCATTTCCGCTTCAGTCAATGAGCAGAAAAGAGGTGTTCTTTGGCCATAAAAAGGACAGCCTCAGTAGATGAAGAAACAGGCAAGATTCAAGTGATTAGTATGGAATCCTCCAAGGTGGGGACCCATGAGCCACTTTCAGCTGAAGAGGTGGGGATCCCCCTTCCTGGAATCCCAGAGCTTCATCCCAAGAGAGTAGGCCCTGACTCACAGTGGCCTGTCCAACACAAGAGAAGTTCTGCCACTTTGTCAACACCAGAAGCTGTTTCTGTCAAGGATCTCCAAAGGAGGAGGAATGGGGCAAGGGTGGAGTTGGGGACAGAAAGCAAAGGAGACAGAGCCTTTCTATATGCTCTTTCCAGACCTAGAATGTCCTCCCCAGGGCCGCTGGTGTGGATCAGTCGGTTAAGCATCTGCCTTTGACTCAGGTCATGATCCCAGGGTTCTGAGATTTAGTCCCGCATTGGGACTCTTCTCCCTCTCCCTCTGCTACTACCCCCCCCCCCCGCCCCCGCCATGCTTTATCTCGCTCTCGCTCCATCACAAATAAAATCTTAAAAAAAAAAAGAATGTTCTCCCAACAAGCAACCCTTCAACACATTTGCTCCATTGTGAACCCTTAGATACCCCGCAAAACCAATTTAAATGTTGCTCCTTCTTTTGAAACCTTCCCGGTAACGTTAGGCAGTTGGCTGATTCCTCCTCAGTATAACAGGAGGAGTTGGGAGATGCCCAAATAAAGTGGATGTAGTCTAGCACCCTCTGGTTTCTAAGTTCAACTGTAGGTCCCACACCCCTTAAATATCTGGTTCCAAATTAGTGGGGCCATGGCACCTGGGGTTTTGCTGACTTTCCCTTGTATGGATGAATCCCTGTGTCTGGGAAGCCTGAAACACAGCAAAGAACCAGGTGCCAAGGCCAGAAACAGCAGCGACAGGTAGGTGAGGCCCCCAGATGATCCTAAGCAGGGTGAGAACTGGCATAAGGTCCCTGTAATACAGGGTTGCAGTCAAGAGCAGAGGGTTGGGAATCGGACAAGCCTGGGTATCAATCCAGGCTGTGCCACCTGAAGCTGTGTGATCTTAGGCAAGATACATAACCTCTCTGGCCTCCATTTGCTCAGCTATAAAATAGAATGGTAACAAGAATGAACCCCACCTCCACCTGGTCCCATTTCCTATCTCAGTAACAGCGACATCAGTTCTCTCAGAGGCACTAACCCCTTCTCTGTAAGACCTACAAAGGAGCTGAATGCTTTCCTGCATGCCTTCCCCACCTCAGACTCTCAGGTTTTGAGGACTGGCCTCCAGCATAGTAGCCAGAGCCTCATCTAAGAATGAGAAAGTTAGATGGAAGACCCATCTCCCGAAAAGCATCTAACTGAAGGCTGGCCAGAGATGTGGCAGAGAGGGTTCAGGTTAGACCCAGGGAAGAATCACCAGGCTGGGAGACCTGGAAAAGCTGCCATGCCATGTGCCCATGTGGGGATGGTGCATCCTGCTTCCGAGAAGTCCTTCCATCTCGCCTCCTTCCCTCACATGCATTATATCCGGACATGACGCCTGCACCGCTCGCTCTTCTCCGTGGTCCCGCCATCCTGACAGAGAGTTAGTTCTTCTTCTTCTTCTTTTTTTTTTTTTTTTTTAAGATTTTATTTATTTATTTCAGAGAGAGAGAATGAGAGACAGAGAGCAGGAGAGGGAGGAGGGTCAGAGGGAGAAGCAGACTCCCCGCTGAGCAGGGAGCCCGATGCGGGACTCGATGCGGGACTCGACGCGGGCCTCGATCCCGGGACTCCAGGACCATGACCTGAGCCGAAGGCAGTCGCCCAACCAACTGAGCCACCCAGGCGCCCCGAGAGTTAGTTCTTCTTAAAGCTGGCTGCAAGCCTGGCACAGGCCTGACCGCCTGCCTTCCCAAGAAGAAAGGAAGCGCCGCCTGCTACCCAGGCAGGAGGGGGGAGAGCAGCCTGACAGCCTTGTCACACCTGCTTGCTCCTGAGTCAGCCCTCGCCAGCTTCACCTGCTCTCCCGAAGGAAGGCGTCCTGGACTCGCGCGCTCGGAGAGGGGAGCCCCGCGGAGAGCGTGGCAAACGTAGCTTTTGCCAGGGCTGCATCGGTCAAGCTACTGCGGTGCCCAGACTGCCAAGCCTAGCGTCCTCCCCCGTTTGGCCCGACCTCCTTCGCCGGCCTCCTCTCCGCGATCCCCCCCTCCCGGGCCAGGGCACTGGAGTTACTGCAGGGCCGCGGGGAGCCGCGGCGAGCCACCCACCCGGGGCGTGTCGGCCCCGCCCCGACCAGAGCATTGCCGAGCCGGGATTGGGTGAAATCTCCGTCCTGCGTTCTGATTGGCCGGGCCGGGGTGCTCATTCTCCCAGAGCCGTCCTCCGGCTGAAGTTTCTCCAGGGCCGCTTCGCTTTCTTCTCCCTGCACAACCGTTGTCCGCCTTCTCTGTAAATAGATAAAAGGCAGTTCTATGCTTCCACACGTGAGGTGCCGCCGAATACAGGGTTGGGCCCTGAAGGATGGCCGAATCTGTCAGTTTATTGTATCCTGCGCCCAAATCACACAGGTGCGGCGAGTAGGGAGAAGCTTGCGGGAGGAAGATGGGGGGAGGACTGCGTTTGCGTCCCAGGGGGGTGGCCACGATTCATCCTGGGGCGCCCTTTGCCGGGGTAGCTTTTCAGAAGACTCGCCGTTGCTAGAACAGGCCCTTTCTACCGCCTACACTTATATCTCACATTTCATTGCCTTCTGTCATGTTGTTCCATATGCTAGGAATGCTTTTCTTCCTCATTCTTTTTTTTTTTTAATGTGATTAAATACTCCTGCTCACTAGGATCCTCTGGAGAAAAAGCAGATTGCAGGGCTTGGGCATGGAACACATAAAGTGAGCCTGGAACGTTTTCGAAAAGCTTATTTGGAAATAATTTCAAAATTACAAAAGGTTGCAAAAATGAAAATAGTACAAGACACACCTGTATACTCTTTACCCAGACTCACCTATTGTTAATATTTTATCTCTTGCTTAATCACATATGGGCTCTCTCTCTTTTTTTTTTTGAACCATTGCAGGGTTTCATACCTTAGGGCCCTTATCCCTAAATATTTCTGTATTTCCTAAAAATAGACATACACTCCTACACTCTTATGAACTTTATACACTGACATTTACATAATACTTTTATTTAATCTACCATCCGTATTCCAATTTTGTCCATCCTTGATAGCACTTTCTCCCCTCCAGTACAAGGTCTAGTTTAGGGTCAGGTATTGCACTTAGTGGTCGTGGTTTTTTTGTTTTTATTTATTTATTTATCTATTTTTAAATTTTTTTTAAAAGATTTTATTTATTTATTTCAGAGAGAGAGCACATGAGAGGGGGGAGGGTCAGAGGGAGAAGCAGACTCCCCGCTGAGCAGGGAGCCCGATGCAGGACTCGATCCAGGGACTCCAGGATCATGACCTGAGCCGAAGGCAGTCGCCTAACCAACTGAGCCACCCAGGCGCCCATCTTTTTTTTTTTTTTTTTAAAGATTTCATTTATTTATTTGAGACAGAGAGAATGAGAGACAGAGAGCATGAGAGGGAGGAGGGTCAGAGGGAGAAGCAGACTCCCTGCCGAGCAGGGAGCCTGATGCGGGACTCGATCCCGGGACTCCAGGATCATGACCTGAGCCGAAGGCAGTCGCCTAACCAACTGAGCCACCCAGGCGCCCTTTTGTTTTTTTTTTAAAGTAGACTCCATGCCCAGGATGGGGCTTGAACTCATGACCCTGAGATCAAGGCCTGAGCTGAGATCAAGGGTCAAATGCTTAACCAACTGAGCCACCAAGGCACCCCATTGGTTGTGTTTCTTTAGACTCCTTAAATCTGGAACATTTACAGAACTACTTCTTCTTCTTCTTCTTCTTCTTATTATTATTATTACTACAGACCCCTGAATTTTTTTAATAGAATATTCCTTATTTTAGGTTTATCCCCCCTTGGCTACATTGAGATAATGCATTTATCAGCTGGAGTACTGCTGAGACAATGTGTCCTCAGGATATCATATCTGGAGGCACATGATGTCCCTCTGTCCCCCATAGACAATGTTAATTTCGATCATCCAGTCAAGGTGTTGCCCAGTTTCTCCACTGTATAATTACTTTTCTCCCCCTTGCAACTAATAAGCAGTCTGTGAGGAGACACTTTAAGACCCTTTAAATATCCTGCTCCTCATCAAAATTTCCCCCTAGATTTAGTGTCTGTTGATGGTCTGATTCAATGTTTGCCATGGTGGTGTAAACATCTCTTTGCACAAGAAGGTAGGGATGGGCATGTATCACAGAAAATGGGAACATACTGAAAGAACATAGGAGCAAGCAAATGGTCAAATCTGGAATAATCTAAGCATCAAAATAAATGATGCTAATAAATTAGAAGCCATTGAAGGAAAGTAATAACCCATGAATCCACAATAAAGAAATGCCTGTATCCTCCGGTTCATTTAAATCTCAGTGCAGACTTCCAGCGAACGGGCCCTGCGGTGGTAGCCGTGCCCCTCTGTGCCATTATATTGGCTGTGTCTCTCCTCCGACCCACCACCATCATGTGACACTTTCCTGACTAGGGAATGGAGCTGAAATGAGCTCTGGCCTCTACCTCCCCCTGACCCAAGGGAGCAGGCCCTGCAGGCTCAAGGATGGGACCTGGGGCTGAGGGTCTGGACCCTGGGAACCCAGTCCTGCCATAGACTCAGGGTCCCCTTGTCCCAAGGGCTCAGCCCTGCCAGAGGGTTCTGTTTTCCCTTTTAAAGAGACACCCAGTAAGTAGAATCTCCCTCAAAGACATCACTCGGTCCTCTAGGGCCCTCTGCCCACCACCTTGGAACTGGCTGCGGTACAAGCCAGGGAAGCTCTCCTGCCAAAGAATAAGACGTTTGTGCCTTTCCACTAGTGTTCAGAGCCTCGCTCAGGGGCTGATGATGTAGGGTCAGCCTCCTCTCCTTCTCTTCCTCGCCATTGACTGGGCAAGCTGAGGGCCTCTCCCTCCAAGCAAGAAGGAGCCCTCCCCAAATGTTCCTTCACCTGTGATTCAGCTCCCCAAATCCCATTCAGGAATATTATCTTGCCCCATCCCTAAGCTCCTCCATGAATCATTATTGCTGGGAAGAACCAGATTTAAACATCTTGGGCTCAGTTGATCTCAGGCAGACCTCTTGAGAATTATAAGAATGACAATAAACAAAACAGGCATCATTCTTTGAGTGTATTAAAGTGACGAGGAACTGACTCTGCAGCCAGGCCACCTGCGCCCCTATCCCAGCTCTGCAAAGAAACTTGGACAAGTCAGTTAATCTCTCTGTGCCTCAGTTTCCTCATCTGTGAACAAGGCCTAATGGTAGTACCTACCACAGGGCTGTTGACGAGTAAATGAGGTAAGAGTGTGAATGTTGGGGGCACCTGGCTGGCTCAGGCAGTGGAGCATGCCACTCTTGATCTCAGAGTCCTGAGTTCGAGCCCCACATTGGAAGTAGAGGGTTTTTTTGTTTGTTTTTTTAAAGATTTTATTTATTTATTTGAGATAGAATGAGAGAGAGAGAGCACATGAGAGGGGGGAGGGTCAGAGGGAGAAGCAGACTCCCTGCTGAGCAGGGAGCCCGATGCGGGACTCGATCCCGGGACTCCAGGATCATGACCTGAGCCGAGGGCAGTCGCTTAACCAACTGAGCCACCCAGGCGCCCCTGGAAGTAGAGTTTTTAAAAAATAATAATAATTGGGGTACCTGGGTGGCTCAGACAGTTAAGCGTCTGACTTTGGCTCAGGTCATGATCCCAGGGTCCTGGGATGGAGACCTGCATCCGGCTCCCTGCTCAGTGGAGAATCTGCTTCTCCCTCTCCCTCTGTCTGCCACTCTGCCTACTTGTGCTCTTTCTCTCTGTCAAATAAATAAATTTTTAAAAATCTTTAAAAAAAATTAAAATAAAAAAATAATAATAACAAAAAGAATTTTCAAAAGGAATGTAAATGTTGGGGCGCCTGGGTGGCTCAGTCGGTTGGGCATCTGACTTCGGCTCAGATCATGATCTCAGGGCCCTGGGATGGAGCCGGGCGTTGGGCTCCCTTCTCACCTGGGAGCCTGCTTGTCCCTCTCCCTTTGCCCCTCCCCCCGCTCATGCTCTCTCTCTCTTAAATAAATAAATAAAATATTTTTTTTAAAAAATGTAAACATTAACTGACACATTATGTGTAAGCATTATGTGTTTGTTTTTATAATAATTGTAATTGTTCCCTGCAGGAATGTGGTAAAGGGCATGGACTCTGGAGTCACTGGCTGGGTTTATATCGTGATTCTCCCACTTATCGTTGCAACCCAGGCAAAGCTTTTTGACCTTCCTGTGCCTCAGTTTCCACATCTGCACTTGATCTTAGCCAAAAGGCTGAGAAGCGATTCAGTTTCCATACCTGTAAACTAGAAGTGAAAAATAATGCCTGCCTTTTAGGGTTTTTCTGGATTAAATGAGCTGAAATGTGCAGAAGTGCTTAAAACAGGGTCAGACACATTGTAAATGTTCGCAAAACTTCATCATCTATTATCATCTAATTTTTTTTTTTTTTAATTTTTAAGTAATCTCCCCATGGGGCTCGAACTCACAACCCTGAGACCGAGAGTCGCAGGCTCTACTGACTGTGCCAGCCAGGCGCCCCGTACTGTTATTAGTGAGGAAGAAGGTGATATTCTTAGTCATTTTAGAGCTGAGAAAACTGAGACTCAGGTTAAGTATTTCGCTGGTAAAGAGTGGCCCAGCAGGGATTTATTCGTACCCTGGTCTGACTGACTCCAAGGTCCGGGTGCTTCACGGCGCTCCACTCCGCAGAGCAGGTGGAGGGAGAATTTAGGAGGAAGAAGGAATCTGCTGCTCGAAGCCAGGGCTGAACCTCTAGCCTCTGTGAAATATTTATACTAAATGTTTATCTCCAGGCTGGCTTTCTGCTGGAGCTGGCCTGGTGCAGGACCCGGGGACCTCTCCACCTCAACTTGTGCTGTTTTTGGGAAAATCCAAGTACATATTAATATTCTATTTTGAAATCCAGGCCTGAGCCTGTAGTCCTTCTCTGTAGATTTCTTAGTTTGCTGTTCCACGCCATTCACTGTCAACCCTGCTCGCCTTTCCAGCCTCATCTTGCTGTGTTACCTGCCCGCCCCCCCCCCCCCCCCACCTACTGCTGTCGACAGCCCATCCACTCTGCCCTCTGGCCACAGCGGGCATTCACCCACATCCAAACCCGCCGCAGCACTCCCACCTGCGGCCCGGGCTCGAGCTGTGCCCCCAGATGCAATGCTCTTATCCCCAGTTACAACGGTTTCCAGCTTGCAAGGCCTGGCTCAGAAGCCAGTTCATCAAAGGCACCCTCTCTGCCCTCTGCCCCGTGAGAATGCACCCCTCCCTCCCTGTGTGGCCCAGAGCCCTCTGCTCGCACCTTGACGTTCCTGTTCCTGTCACACGCCGCATTGTGTTAGTTGCTGGCAGCTCCCCATCTAACCTCCCCTTAGACTCGGGGGGTGAGGAGGGGCGATACGCTCTTCATTTGGGGCGTCTCAGTAGAAGTACACAGGAGGTGGGGGAAAATGGTCCTGGAATGGGTCGCCTAAGTTAAATATAATTATGGAGGAAAGGTATTTATGTTTGACTTTCCTCCTTCCCGTCACAGTGATCCTGAAGGCTCAGTACAGGCATATGCATATATGGGATTGTAAAGGAAAGTATGGTCACTTGTAGGAAATTTGGGAAGTCGAGAAAAATATTAATAATAATTACATTTTTTAAGATTTTATTTATGTATTTATTTTAGAGAGAGAGAGCACGTGGCGTGCGCAAGCGGGGCAGAGGGGGAGAGAGAGAAAGAATCCCAAGCCGACTCCCGCTAATCAGGGAGCCCCACACAGGGCTCCACCTCAGAGCCTGAGATCATGACCTGAGCTGGAACCAAGAGTCAGACACTTCATCGACTGAGCCATCCAGGCGCCCCCAATTAATAATAATTATTAATAAAATAAAAGTAATATATAAAACTCTCATCCTCGAACTTGTTAATAAGTTGGCATATTTTCTTCTATGTTTATGACTAACTGAATAAAAATAAATGGGCTCATACTGCATAAACTGTTTTATAGCCTCCCTTTTCCATAACATATCATGAACTTTCTTTTTTTTTTTTTAGATTTTATTTATTTATTTGACAGAGGAGAGAGCACACAAGCAGGGAGAGTGGCAGGCAGAGGGGGAGGGAGAAGCAGGCTCCCCACTGAGCGGGGAGCCCGATGGGGGCTCGATCCCAGGATCCCGGGATCATGACCTCAGCCGAAGGCAGATGCTTAACCGACTGAGCCACCCAGGCGCCCCTCATGAGCATGTTTATAGACACTAAATATTCTTTACAAATAATCCTAATGCTTACCTGAAATTCCATTTATGTGTGCCTGATTTCCACCCCACCGCCTTGTAGAGGACTCTCGCAGCGGCCTTATAGGAGGGCAGGACCCCTGGAGCCTTACAAACTGGTACCAGTGAAGGGAAGACAGGTGGTTTTATAAGGGCAAGCCAGATGCCTCTCACCCACCTGTCAGAGGTCTGTCCTTCGGCAAATAGTTACAGACAGTCCCTGACTTTTGATGGTCCAGCTTGTGATTTTTTTGACTTTACGATGGTGTGAAGACCATATGCATTCAGTAGAAACTGTAATTTGAATTGTAAATTTGGATCTCCCCCCCCCCCCCCCCCCCCCGGGGCTAGCGATATGCGGTACACACTCTCCTGTGATGCCAGGCAGCAGGATGCAGCTCCCAGCCAGCCCTGAGATCAGAAGGGTCACAACCGATATACTGATCACCATTCTGGACCCACACAACCATTCCGTTTTTCACTTTCAGCACAGTAGTCAATAAATTACATGACATAGTCAACACTTGATTATAAAACGGGCTTTGTGGAAGATGATTTTGCCCAACTGGAGGCTAATGTCAGTGTTCTGAGCACAGTTAAGGCAGCCTAGGCTAAGCCATGATGCTCAGTAGGTTAGATGTATTCAGTGTGTTTTTGACCTACGATAATTTCAATTTATGATGCATTTGTCAGGATGGAACTCCACTGTAAGTTGAGGAAGATCTGTACTCAGCTCACGGGGCCTGCCAGATTGGGAGGTGAAGTCACTGAGACAGAAGACACCCCTTGTCCCCCAGGAGCTCATGTGAAAAGTAACTATAATACCATGACCCCGTGCTATATGTAGGTGGGGAGGGGGCAGAGGGACCCCCAGGGAGCAGTTCGCTATGCAAGGGAAGGAGGGTTCACAGAAAGTGCGACAAGAATGACATTAGTGCTGGCTCTCTGGGAAAGGGCTGAGGGGCCCCGGGGGTCCTTCTCTCAGATGGAAGTCGACTGACAATCCCACAGGCATCCATCTAGTTACCATCCCGGGAGGGGGTTGTTTACGCGCTTTTTTTTAAGTAAAAAATGTTTCCACTGTTCCCACGTTTCACCCATGTGTTCTTTCAAAACTCCCACATGTTACCACCAATAGTTTATTAGTGTCCCTTGAGTTTCTTGGTCAGATCCGTGAAGATGGAGAAAAGGATAGGATTACCCAAATTATGTGGACGTTTACACCACTTTCTTTTCCACCTCCGGCCTGATTAAGCTGCTTTTGGTGATTCTAAAAGGAGAGGGTCTCTTGGTGGCTGAGACAATGTGGTTGTTTCCTCGAGGCGTGCCCCAGCATTTGTGTGACCCTGCAGGGGTCCCAGAAGGGAAACGTCCCGTTTTGCCTGTGGTCCCGCTGGAACCCGCTCTCTCCAAGCTTGAGCCCCACAGCTCTCCAGCCACCTCAGCCTCACGGGAGGCGACACATGGCAGATACGCTCCCATTTATCTGTGCTTAATATAGCCACAGACTTGGCCAGAAGCTTTCCTCACCTTCCCATTTGCTCTGTGGGAACAGCAAGCGGTCTTGACTGGTCTAGCTCGGGGGGAGGGAGCGGAACACAGGTTAAGGGGCGACTGGGAAGGGCCTCTTGAAGGAGTTTAGATTTGATTCGCCAAGCCATGGCGAGTCATCCGTATCCTTTCAACAAGACAGAGACATCAGCAGTCTCTGCTTCAGCAGGTAAGTGCGAGCACGGGGGAGGATGGAGTGAAAGGCAGGAGGAGCCCGGTGGCCAGAACAAGGGTGGGAATGGAGAGGGGGGCAGAAATTCAGGAAGTAGAAGGCCCTGAATTTACTCAGGGGTTTAAAGTGGGAGAGGAGGAAGGCAGCCTGTGAGGTTGGTAGCTCAGGTGTATGGGAGGTGCCCTCTGACACCTCCCACAGAGCATTCTGGCAAAGGGGGACGTGGTGGTCATGGGTTCCAGGCTTGCCGTGCTGGAGGTGAGGTGGCTCGGGGCCAGCCTGTCCAGGGGCTGCCACGCATTCCAGTCAGGGGCTCAGGAGAGGGAGGGGGACCCGTACCAGGACGGGTCGCTCCACAGACGGCGGACAGCAGATCCCTTCAGCAGGAACGATGACGCTAGCCATTGACCATTCCATGTGCCAGGCAGTGTTCTGGGCACTCCACGTGTGTGGACTGGTTTCATTCTCACCACAATCTTTTGAGGGAGGCACTGTTGTGAGCTCCAGACACAGGGGAGGAAACGGAGGCGCAGAGAAAGTTCAGTAACTGGCCCGAAGACATGCCACGGGCAAGTGGAGCAGCCAGGGCCTGGTACCCGCTCCACTCTAGCCCCACTGGGAGAACATTCTGGGAACTGTGTGATTTAAGGGAAACTGAAGAGGATTGGGCCCCGGAGAAGCTCTTGGGGCAGGCCGAGCGATAGAAAGGAAAGAACTGGTAGGAAAACCAGGAGCGTACCAAGTCATTTCAAGGGCATGCAGGGCTGCAGGGGGGCAGAGGGGGGCAGGGAGGAGGCCCTGGGTGCAAAGGACTGGGTGCTGGCTGGTGCCCCCTGTTGAGAGCTGTCCCCAGGATGCTGGGGAAAGAGGCCAGACTGCAGGATCCAGGGGGCACTGAGGAAGCAGACAGAGTATGTCTGGTTTCTGTTTAGAGGAAGTCTATTGAGGAATGGGCAAGAGAGAACCAGGGTGTGGCGGAGCCGCGGCTGGTTAAGGGCTTCTTAAAAAGCGGGCATCCTTCAGGTTTGTAGGTATGAAGCAGAGGGAAGGGGAGAAAGAAAGAACTGATGGAATCTCCTGGAGCAGGAGGGTTGGGCTTGAAATGGCAGGGACATCTCATCCTCTGAGATGAACTTAGACAATAGGGGCCTGACCCAGGGCAGAAGCTGGGGGTGGGGGTGGAGGAAGAATGGTCAGGACTCGATAATCAATAGAACGTAGGGCAAGGGAAACTGAGGACTGAGGTTCCCAGCTGCCAAGCCAGAGGAGGAGGGGCAGGCCTGGGGAGGGAAGGGCTCTGAGTTGGATTCCAGGCTCCTTACTTGTGAGATGTCCAGGGGACCTGCAGGCCTGGCCTGGGAACCCGGGGAACTTGCAGCTCAGAGGCAGTGGCGGGAGTGAGGGAGGTTACCCAGGGGGCTATGAGAGGCAGGGGAGGGGACTGAGGAAAAGCTTCCAGGAAGACAGCCCTGAACAGAAGAGTAGGTTAGCACTGCCCAAGAAGTGTCCTTCAAGGAAGAGCATCCATTTGAGTGACTGGTTTCATTTGATGACTCTATTAATAACACATTAAAGGATTTTATGAACACTCAGAGGGGAATGCAAACAGGGGTATCTCCAAGTCTGCCCATGCATTTTTCCCAGCTCTGAAATGCCAAGGTGACAGGGAGGAACTGCAGAAGGATCTTGCAAGTAAGCAGAAAAGTGGTAGACCAACTGCACTGTGGATAGGAGTAAGGTAACACCTGCGATGACATACACGATCTAGAAGACTGGCAAAGAGGATCAACCCCAAGCCCCCCGTTACAACTTCAGGACTGGAGCCAGGAGTCAGCATGGAGGCGTGAGTCAGTCCGTCTAGATTAAGGATCTTTAACCTGGGGTCTAGGGGTCTAGGGGACTACCTCTGGGGTTTCAAGGGCCCCCCTGAAATCAAATGTATCACCAAGAGAAGGAGCATGAGGAGAGGGTGTGGGCAGAGAGTGGAGATCCTCAGAGGGTCTGGGAGCCCAGTTCTGGAGCTGCGCTCATCAGGCTAACCCGGTGTCTGATGTCCCCAAGGAGGGTGGTGCTGAGGTTTCTCCCCCTCCCAGGTTCCCAACTCGCTAAAGAAACTTTCCCTTGACATGCAAATGATGGAAACACATGGTGGCTGGGGCACTTTGGTTTGTGGTTTTTACCATCAGATGTCTCTGTGGCTGAGCAGGTTGATCTGTCTCTGCAGAGCTAGGGGATTGCAAACCCTCAGAAGAAGAGGAGAGGGGGGCTATTCCCTGGAGTCTGGGCCCAGATGGGAAGTGGGTCTCTAAGGCCGCTTGTCTCCGAGGAGGATGCAGACCCGGAACTGCACCGTCTTCAGAGCTCCTAGATAGCTCCTCTTCAATGCAGGCTGCTGGGCTGTCGCCCCCCGCCCCACCCTACCCACCCTCAGATTGGAGTTTGAAGCCAAACCACGTGGAAAAAGAACAAAATTGATTTCCCATTTATTGAACAAGTTCTTCTGTGGAAAATCTCGGGGCTCAGGAGCCCCTGAAGTGACCGGGGATGCCGGGAGGAGCTGGGGAGACGGCAGAACGGATCTGATGATGTGATGGGTAACAGCTTCGATCTCCTGACCCCCTCCTCACCATCTCCTCTGACCTCAGCACTGGGTTTCCTTTCCCGAGCCCTGACTCCCAGGGGCCGCCCCTCCCCCACACCTCAGCCGTTCCGGGCCCAGATGTGCGTCCACGCTCCGCACCCGCCCCGGCAGCCCGGCTCTCAGGTTCCCCTGCTAGTCGAGGGCTCGGGTCCCCGCCCCCCTCCGCCCCCTCCCCGCCCCCGCATCTCCGGGTGAGCCTTCCCGGCGCCGGTCCCCAAGCAGGGAGGGAGGGAGGGGCAGGGCGCCCCGCAACCCGCTCTGCGGGGGGAGACCGAGGCTCGTCGCTCACGCCCTCCGGCCCGCCAGCGGGGACTCAGGGCGGCTGGTGCGGAGAGGGGACACCGGGGGCGGGGGACCTTGCTAACCTTGCCCCGGCGCCCCCCGGCCCCGCGATTGCCCCGCTGCCTCCACGCCATTGCTGCTCCCCTCCTCCCTCGGAGGGGATCGGTCCTCCGAGCGGGTCTGGGGGCGCCGCGGCCCGGCCCGCGCCCCGCCCGCGCCCCGCTCCTCCCCGCGCGGCCCCACTTGTGGCCCCGCCGGCGGCCGCGCAGGGACAGCTGCATTTCTCGCCGCCCGCCGCTAGGAAGCTGGCCTCGCCTCGCATTCTCCGCCTCCCGCGCCCCAGCCGCGCCGCCGCGCCGGGCCCGCCGCCGCCACCGCCGCCACCGCCGCGGGCGCGGGATCGCGGCCCCTCCCCCGCCCGCCGGCCCCGCCGGCCCCGCCGACCCCGCCGGCCCGCGGGGAGCCGACGCGCCTGGCGGCTGCTCGGTAAGACCCCCCCTTCGCTCCCCCGCGCGAGCCGCCTCCGGCCCGGCCCGGCGGCCCCACCTTCTCGGGCGCCGATCGCCGCCGCGCCGCCGGGAGGGCCGGGCCGGGCCGGGCGGGCGCGAGTTTGATTCCCGGCGCTGCCTCCGCGCCTCCCCCGGCGCCCGCGCCGCCCCGGGCGCACGGGCGGCCGGCTCCCGGCCCTCGCCCCCTCCGCTCGCCCAGGCCGTGGGCGCGCGGGCCGGGCGGGCCCCGGGGCGGGGCGCGGGGCGCGGGGCTCCGGGGTGGTCGCGGCCGGGCGGGCGGCGTGGGGAAGGGCAGCGAGGCCTCCTCGGGCCGGCGCCGCGCTGAGCCCCCGCCGCGGCCGCTCCCCCTTTTGTGTGGGCGCCCCTCGCCGCGCTGCCCGGGCCTGGGGGCGCTGGCTGGTGGGGGGGCGCCTGCCGGGGGGCAGAGCTCCTTCTAGGAGGAGGGGAGGCTGGCTTCCTGTCCCCGCCGATGTCACAGGTCGGCTCAGCCCTTTCTGGTCCCACCCGGTCCCCTGGGAGCTGCATCTCCCGGTGGCTCGCTAGGGAAAGTTCAGAACGCGCTGTCCCCGCCCCTGCTCCCCCGCCCCTCCGGCTCGGTGTGCCCCGGGCTCCAAGCTCCAGGGGGTGGGTGTTGGCGTTTATTCATTCTTTCCACTTCAGTTTCTCCTTGCATTGTTGCCTTGCACCCAGCACTGGCTTGGCCGTTTCTTTTCCACTTAAAAGAAGTTTGGGCTGCAGGAAATTTATGCTGAAAATAAATTCCCGGAGAGGAATTTGTTTTAGGGGGAAGGAGGTTTTGGATGTTCCTTTATTATTTATTTCATTATTTTCATTTTTATTATTTTGGTTTTGGTGAGAGTGGAGGGTGAGGGGAATGACTGGGAGTTTAGAAATAAGATGTCCTAGAGGTGGTACCGGATGCAAGGAGACCATCTCGCTCCCCACCTGGCCCCGGGGGCCGCAGTGCCACTGAGCGTGGGGAATAACCCTGTTGGTTATCCTGCACCTCCTGAGCCACCTGGTCCAGGAGAAAGGACTCAGGGAGATGTTCAGGGCCTCTCATCCCTTTTCTTTGGCAAGCATGCTTATCTTTACAGCCTGGGTGGGGGTAGCCATGTATGCCTGAAAGGAGGAGAGGGACACCGGACTTCTCTCGTGGAGGAAGTCATCTTACCGTGAGATTTGGCCCCCTTGTGGGATCAAGTGTGAAACTGGGCCCTCTCTCTTGTTGAGGGTCGATGTCGTTGGGACCTCTATTTTGAATGGAGGGTGGCCTCTCTGGAATGGAGAGAGAAACCTGGCTCAAGTCACCAGGAGGCTGAAGGTGTGCGCAGGAGGGTTGGGTCGGAAACACTCCTGTCCCCTTTCTGCAGCTGGAAGGAGCAGGCGACAAGGGAACAGGAGTGGTGCCTCAGGCCTGGGCACATCCTTAAAGAGGAGAGAGACCTTGGTCAACTAGGATGGCCAAGGAGTGATAATATGACGAGGAGGGGACCTTGGGGCCAGAGGCTGGGGTCACGGGCCCCTTTGGGAATCTGGTGAAAGCTCCAACTCCTCCTGCCTCAAGCATGCGTGTGTGCAGGGACACGTTTTGTAGGCACTCTCAGAATGTTACCATACCCTTTGGAACTGGAACCCCTTTTAAGATCCCCTGATCTTCAGTCCGGTGCCGCATAGGCCATTCAGAGCAGTTCCCTCCTTTGTAGCGGGTCAGTAAAGAATCCCAGGGTGTGAAGAGTAGACCTCCCAAGAGGTCTTTTCTCATGACCTTCTCACGCAACTTTGGGCTTGTGGCCATAGAGACCTGGGACCTCTGGACCAGCTCCCAGCTCCCTACAGTTAGTCAGAGGATGGGCGCGGATGTATGGGGTGGAGGGCATCTCCAGGGGCTGATTTTGCTGTCTGTGTGGTGGGAAGGCTCTGGACCCTGGGCCGGGGCCACAGTGCTATTGAATTAGAGGCAGATACCAGGGTTAGAGTATGGGATGGATATTCTGGTGTTTCTACTGGGTATAGGAGCCAGGTGCTTTAAGAGCCCCAGCTTATTCTTGGGGGAGTGGGGGTGAGGTGGGAGAAGGAGCTGCAGTGGGGGGTGTAAGTGTGGAAACACTCCTCCTCTTGAGGAGGTTTTGGGGCAGAATTGTCCAAGGCCAGGATCTAGGTACTGTAGGTTCCTTAGATCCCTCTGGACTTAAAAAGGCAAGTGGGGGCTAGAGGAGAGGGTTGTCACCAGTCCCAGGGCACCCCCAGGAGGCGTGGCCTGCCTTGTCTTTCTTAGCCAGAGCTCCCTAGTTTGGCTGCTCAGGTGTTTGTGGCATCTACGCTTGCTGGGGATCTGGGAGAGCCTTTAGTAGGGCCGGCCATCTCTGACTTCTCTGCTTTGGTGTTGGGAAGCCCTTCGTAGACTCAGGTGCCCCCAGACAGAGGTTACTCATGGGGGCTTTGCTTTGTTTAACTCTCCTGCACAGTGTTTGGTATATAGTAGCGCTCACACTTGTGTCCTCCTTGGGAGCTTCCCACCTTTACTCTGCCTTTCCCCCATCCTAGCGGTAAGCGACAAAAGCCTTGGGGGCAGGAAGCTGGGAGTCAGACGGGGATCACCCCTGACTATGTAAGATGGCCTGGAGGAGGATAGGCCTCCATTTTGTAGGCTCGTGTGCCTACCGGAAGTAAGAGCCACAGAGGGCCTTGGAGAGGCGGTGGTCCAAGTCCCTGAACTTGGGACTTGGAGGTTGTCTTGGTGAGATGTAAGGGTCCTGTGGCCATGACTACAACTTCACGTTCCTCAGTGGCCAGGACTTGCCTGTCCGCCGCTGCCGTGGACAGCACCTGTTGGTGAAGTTAGGGTGCTGGCTGTGGCGGCTCACTCCTCCCGGGGAGCACCTCCCGTGGGAGCACCTCCCGTGGGTCAGAGCAGCATAACGCGCTCCTAATCATGCGGCTATGACTCTTATTTTTTAAAACCGGTCATAAATGAGAAATGCTAGAACAGTGCCTGTAAACATAAGCTCCCTTGTAAAAATGTGACCTTTTCATTTCTGTGATGGTGGCACCCAGTGTCTTTGAGGACTGATGGGTGGGAGAAAAAAGTTCCAGCTCCCTCTAACCTCCTCCCCCCAGGAGGTAATGGGGCCCCTCTGTGCCCTTCCCTGTCGAAGCTCAGTGTTCAGAGTGTCGGATCTGAAGTGAGAGGCCCAGCCCTTCATCTTCCATTCTGCTTTTGTAAATGCTTCAGTCTCTCAGCTTTAGAAAGTGTGGAAGGAGATCTAACACGTATACCAGACAAAGAGTGTGGTGTAATTCTTTAGTGGAGAAGCGATCATCAATTATTATTATTATTATTTCCGCACATGGGTGCTAGTGTTCTGAGGCTTCTTACTGTTAAGGAAGATCTTTGGTAAAGACTGTAGTGGCGGAGGCTGGCTTTAGAAGGGGTCAGATGGAGTGGGGTGAGGTTTTTGAATTATGAGCAAAGGGGACTGCACGGTGGGGAGACGGGGAACCTGAAATGTCAAGGGTGACAAGAGAGAAGCATAGTTGGGTGTCGAATGACTCAGCATCCGTAGCCCTGCTGTGGAACCAGCTCATCCCCCTTCTCTTTGGAGACTCTGCCCTGTAAGCTGGTGGGGGTCAGGGAGCCGGGGAAGGATCACAATAAGTTAGGAGAGTTGCATCACTTTTATGTTGATGCTAACCTTAGTCCTGGAGGAACAGGGCAAAGAGGGCCTGGAGGAAGGGCCTCTAGTGGGGATGGGAACGGGCTGGAGATGCAGTCAAGAGTGGAAGCTGCAGGGTGGAGGGAGGTTCTGGGCAGGAAAAGATTTGGGGAATGGTCATTCCAACACTCACTGAGTGCTGGCGATGGATCAGCCCGTTTCAAGTGCTTCTCATGGATCAGCTCGTTTCATTCTCACAAGACTCTATGAGATGGTATATCTATTTTTTCAGTTAAGAAACAGAGACGTTGGGGTGCCTGGGTAGCTCAGCCGTTAAGCGTCTGCCTTCGGCAGGGGTCATGATCCCAGGGTCCTGGGATCAAGCCCCGCCTTTGGCTCCCTGCTCAGCGGGAAGCCTGCTTCTCCCTCTCCCACTCCCCCTGCTTGTGTTCCCTCTCTTGCTGTCTCTCTCTGTGTCAAATAAATAAATAAAATCTTAAAAAAAAATAAAAAAAGAAACAGACGTAAAGAGGTGAAATAACTTGCCCAAGATCACATGACTAGAAGGTGGTAGAACAGGATTTGAATCCAAGAGGGCTGGTTACAGAGCTTACATCCTTAGAGAAATTCTCGGAGGGACCGCTCCTGGGCTGGGGGTGGAGAGGTGAGGAGGGTGGGGGGAGGTTGAAGGGTTTCATGCTGTGCTTGAAGAGCTGCCCATGCAACGTTCAAACATCACTGGAACATGCCTGGAATGTTCAGTTGGCTGAGAACCACTGGCCAAGGGCCAGGCACTCTACTGGGGCCTGACCCCGAGTACAGAGGTCGTTAAGACACGGCCCCTGCCCGCAAGATGCCTATGGTCTAGTAGGGGACACAAATATGTTAGCCTAGAACTCCAGTTGCCATGGCAAGTACTGTTGTGAGACAAAGCGCTGCAGAGGGGACGCTTTGCCAGCCAGAAGAGTTGGGAGAGGGAAGGCTTCCTGTAAGAGGGTGCACTTGAGTTGAGTAAGGGTAAAGATGGCTCCAGTCTCCAGGGCTTTTGATCTGGCCATGGAGGCCATCACACTGTGAACTCTGATTAGAACCGAAGGTCAGATGTTCTGGATCTGGCAACATGCTGGCCGGGATGAGGCAGGAACCGGGAAGTGCAGTTGGCTTCCTTGATGTCTTGTGGTTTTTAAGAGTCGCCTCCTGTAATGCTTGCAGTGAAGTTGCTGAAGAAGAAATAAAAATCTCCTAAGAGTTACCACTCAGAGGGGCGCCTGGCTGGCTCAGTCCGTAGAGGTTGTGACTCTTGATCTCGGGGTTGTAAGTTCGAGCCCCCTCTTGGGTGTAGAGATCACTTAAAAAAAGTTTTTTAGGCGCGCCTGGGTGGCTCAGTCATTGGGCGTCTGCCTTCGGCTCAGGTCATGATCCCAGGGTCCTGGGATCGAGCCCCACATCAGGCTCCCTGCTCGGCCGGGAGCCTGCTTCTCCCTCTCCCACTCCCCCTGCTTGTGTTCCCTCTCTCACGGTGTCTCTCTCTGTCAAATTAATAAAATCTTTAAAAAAAAAAATTTTTTTTTTAAAAAGTTACTGCTCAGAGCACAGTGATTCACTCTTGTCTCTCCGAACTTAGAAGCAGAACTAGAGGCAAATGCATATAAGCTGCAGAGGAAGGACTCAAGTAAGGTATGAGGAAAACGTTCCTTGCAGATCGGATATGAGATGTGAGAAGAAATGACTCATAGGAGCGGAGTGGAATGGCCTCCCCTGAAGGTCTTTAGAAATGGGAACAAGTTTCATTTGTCTTGGTGGTTTAAGAGGTTTCATCTGGAGACAGGAAGATGAGGTAGAGGCCCCTAGAGGTCTGTGTCAGCTCAGCCATAGGAGGGTAAAAGGAGCTGGAATTTTTGAGCTAGAAGATTGCTCAAATCTGGCCTAGCTCCTTATTTTACCAAGGAAGTGACTGAAGAAAGCCCCGTAACGTGGAGCGGCTCATCCATCAGCCAGTGAGCCAAGGCACAAAGCACATCTGCCCAACAGCTGGGGTCCTGCCCTGCACTGCTCCCAGTCAGAGGGGATGCTTCCTGGGAGGGCCTGCAGGGTGGGGGCCAAGCCCTGTGAAGAGGGCTGCAGGAAACCTGCAATTGGTTGACCTTTGGGCTCTTGGTGCTGCGGAAAGCGCCAGCTCCGCTCAGAAGATGTTTTTGAGAATGACGTTCCCTGTTGGAGCTACTGGGTCATCCTCGTCACCCTGCCGGCCTGACCCCTAGAAGGGCTTTGCGTGCACATTTGGGGCCCTCAGTAAACTTTGCTGAATCAAAAGTGAGTCGCAGACAATCCAAAAGTTATTACTCTTTTACCATACACTTGCTGGGCTGGTGCCTTTGTCCTTCCAATCGTGTGTTTTGCTTAAGCCAGCAGCAGAATCTTTATCTAATACCCCCAGCCACAGAGAAAGGTGTCCCAAAGTGTGCGGGGCTGGGGGGGGGGGGGGGGCGGGCAGGCGAGACGAATGAACACAGCGCAGTTTCAGATCTTCCTCGAAACGTACAGTTCTTTGAAAGATCGTCAAGGGCTGACGTTATGTTCATTTATAATGTTCCTTTATAATGTTTTAGGTTTGTTGTTGGGGTTCCTAGCACGAAAGGAAAGGGTGCATTTTTCAAATGTAGGAAAAGCCCATGATACAGTGCTCTAAACTGCCTTTGGCAAGAGGGCTACAGAGATCTCTGAAGAGAACATGGCTTGCTCTCCGAAGAGAATCTGATTAAGAAGGAGCCAAACATGAACTGGTGCTGAACAGTGGGTTTAAAATACCCGGAGGTGGGCTTTACTTGCTGGGGTCAATTGAAGTGGACTTGGGCCAATTAAAGCAAAGCAGAGGCAGAAAAGACTCCGCTTCCTCCTCTAACCCCGTTGTCCCTTGTTTGTTAAGACAGCAGTAGGTTTGATCATGGATCACTACATCAAAAACTAATGATGTATTGTATGGTGACTAACATAACATAATAAAATTAAAAACTACAAAAAAAAAAAAAAAGACAGCAGTAGGTTCTAGGGGGACCTGACAGAGCTCTGGTTCGGCGCTCTGTTGGGGGAAGATTTTCTGTGGTCATGTAGGGCGATCAGGCATAGGAAATGATTTCATTTTGTTCAGGTCTGAGATTAGTTTCGGTTTCAGGCTGTGCCAGGAGCTGAGCGAGCCTGCGAGCTGGGACAGAGTCTCCCCATCCGGCCACTGGGCAGGGAGCTCCTGTGCTGAGCAGGGAGGGCAGGAGGATGCATCAGAGGAGCCCGGCAAGGAGGCTGGGGAGTGTCTGTGTGCCTGGAGGCTGGGAAGGGTGATGAGGGAGGGAGCGTGGGAGGATATCCGGGGGCGCACGTCGGACCCAAGCCCGCACGGTTCCGTGACTGCTGAGCCACGGCCTGAGAGGTCATAGGGAAGCCGTGAAACACACAGTACCTGCATGAGGTGGGTTTTCCATGAGCAGGTGTAGACCTGAGGGGAAGGCATAAGTATGCCACAGGACCCACGTACACTGTGGGCTGGCGTCCTTCTGTGCACATTTCCTTGCAACTGACTTTCCTTAAAAAAAAAAAAAAGAAGAAGTCGAATTAAGTTTTGCGAGCTGACAGTTGAGAACTTGCAGACCCTTGCAAATTGGGGCATCCTGTAAGAACTTCAAGCTGTCATTTTTCCAGAGGCGGTTTGGGGCCAGTCTGATTGTTTCCCGGGGCATCATTATCCTAGAAAACCAGCGGTTCTTCTCCCCTGACTGGATCTGGGGGAGGCGCACACAGATGTTACATCCCTCTTAGCAGTCCCAGCGCGTCACTGCATTTTATTTGTCCAAGTCATAAATTCATTTTATCTCTAAAAGAGAGAACCACTGGGGCGCCTGGCTGGCTCAGTCAGGAGAGCATGTCACTCTTGATCTCAGAGTTGTGAGTTCGAGCTCCACGTTGGGTGTAGAGATTACTTTTTTTTTTTAAGATTTTACTTATTTATTTATTTGACAGAGAGTGAGCAAGAGAAAGAACACAGGGGCGCCTGGGTGGCTCAGACGGTTGGGCGTCTGCCTTCGGCTCAGGTCATGATCCCGGAGTCCTGGGATCGAGTCCCGCATCGGGCTCCCTGCTCGGCAGGGAGTCTGCTTCTCCCTCTGCTTCTCTCTCTCTCTCTCTCTGTCTCTCATGAATAAATAAATAAAATCTTTAAAAAAAAAAAAAAAAAAAAAAAAAAAAAAAAGAGAAAGAACACAAATAGGGGGAGAGGCAGAGGCAGAGGGAGAAGCAGGCACCCCACTGAGCAGGGAGCCTGATGCGGGGCTCCCTCCCAGGACCTGGGGATCATGACCTGAGCTGAAGGCAGAGACTTAACGACTGAGCCACCTAGGTGCTCCTAGAGATTACTTTAAAAGATAAAATCTTAGGGGCGCCTGGGTGGCTCAGTCGTTGGGCGTCTGCCTTCGGCTCAGGTCATGATTCCAGGGTCCTGGGATCGAGCCCCGCATCGGGCTCCCTGCTCCGCGGGAAGCCTGCTTCTCCCTCTCCCAGTCCCCCTGCTTGTGTTCCCTCTCTCACTATGTCTCTCTCTGTCAAATAAATAAATAAAATTAAAAAAAAAAAAGATAAAATCTTTAAAAAAAAAAAAGTAAGGGGCGCCTGGGCGGCTTAGTCAATTCAGCAAGCGACACTTGATTTTTGGCTCGGGCTGTGATCTCGGGGGCCATGAGATTGAGCCCCAGGTCGGGCTTCACGCTGGGTGCGGAGTCTGCTTGGGATTCTCTCTCTCCCTTTCCCTCTGCTCCCCTCCCTGCCCCTTCTTCCCCGCACCCCCCCTCCCCATCTTGACTGCTCTCTTTCTAAAAAAATTTAAATAAATCAAAATATAATAATAAAGAAGTAAAAGAGAGAATCACTGAATTTTAAAGCCAGAAAGGATTTTGAAGATCACGCAGACTGTTCCTAGAGGAATTTGTAATCCTGGGTCGTTCAGGCACCTCGAAAAGCCCTATGGTATGTGGTTGAGCACATGAGTTTGAATGCAGCCTCCGATACTTGCTGTCGCGTTCTGGGGGCGGGTTACTCAATCTCTCAGTCTTGGTTTCCTGACCCACACAATGAGAGTATTGACATTCCCTAATGGTTGCTAATGAGAATCAAATACTTACGAAGTCCTTAGCGCAGTGCTTGGCATATTAGTAAGTTCTCCATGAATGTTCGCTGCCATTGCTTCTGACATCTGTCGTTGTTTTTATGATCGGTCCTTGAAATCACATGGTCGTTGGTGGTCAGGCCAGGGCCACAATGCTGAACGCTCTTCACCCCTCGCTCTCCAGCGTGGCCAGAAGGTGACTTCATCAGGCTTGATCTACGACATGAAGAACATTTATGGAAGCGCGTGTGTAGAAATCTCGTGATGAATGTTCACAACAGAGCTAGAAGAGATGGGCTTAATCCATTTATTAGATAGAATTAGACTTTGGGCAGGAGCATATGTTTACCACATAATTTGTTTGACAAATACCGTTTACTTGTGCTTAGAGGTTCCCTAAATTCCAGATTGGTTACCTCTGCTGGAAAGGTTGGGGTGTTTTTCGATGTTTTTATGGAAGAGTTCTTCTCAACCTGGAAACATCCATTACGATGAGTTGTGGTGGCAAGCAGGCTTTTGGGTGTAATGGAAATGTTTCTGTAGCCTGGCTGCTATTTATCAAGGGTGAAGACAGTGCGTGTTTTTAAAAAACTATGGGCTTGGCAGAAGTCCACATGGCTTAGGCCAGGCCTGCATAAACGTGCTCCCAAACGATTTCATGACCTTTTTGGCAAATTGCTGACAGCCTAGGAGCCTCCCGAGGGAGCCCTTTTAGTCTGAACATTGTTGAGGCTGGTATAAGCCTCTGCCTTGAGGGCGTCTTTTGACACCTTTGATGGGGTGGCACCTTCTGTGAGGCTGCTTTGGTATGTTTTCTTAGAATGTGGAAACAAATGGAAATTAATTTTATGTGGCATATCGTGCAACATTCCCTTGAGATACTGCCGCTCTCTGGGGGTTACAGAATTGAAATCTGTTTTTGATGCTGATCCATGGCACTTCTCAAATTTCCCCAATTAAGGGAGGGAGCATGTGAAAGTGTGAAATTTGTGAGCCTGTGATTTGGAGTCCCAAGACCAAAGATCCAGTCTCACCCCTGCTACGTATGGACTGTGTCATTCTGAGCAGATCACCTAACTGGAGCCCAGTGCGGGGCTTGAACTCACAACCCTGAGATCAAGACTTGAGCTGAGATCACGACCTACTGAGCCACCCAGGTGTCCCAGATCACCTAACTTTAAAATCTATACTTTTCTTGACGTTAAGCTATTATATTATATCCATAACAATAAGTGGCTATCGAACACATTGCTAAACAGAGCTGGTAATAATAATCCCTACCACGGATTGTTGCAATGGTCTAATAATAATAGCGAACATTTATTCCATGGCTTGTTGCATGCCAGGCACCTTCTTTCTTTTTTTTTTTTTAAGATCATTTATTTATTTATTTCAGAAAGAGAGAGTGCACAGGCGGGGGGGTGGGCAGGCCAAGGGAGAGGGAGAAGCAGGCTCTCCACTGAGCAGGGAGCTGGATGTGGGGGCTCTATCCCAGGACCCTGAGATCATGACCTGAGCCGAAGGCAGACGCTTAACCAACTGAGCCACCCAGGTGCCCCTGCCAGGCACCTTCTTAAACACATTAATTTATTTACTCAGCCCTACGTGAGTGTAGTATTATCACCACTTTACTGAGGCACAGAGGGTTGAGTCCACTTGCCCAAGGTCACACAGCGAGTTGAGGAACTGGGATCCGAACTCAGAAAGCCAGGTTGCTGAGTCTGTAGATGGTGTTTACAAGAGGGCTTTGTACCGTGATAGTGCTGGGCTTCTTATTCTTTGACTGCTCCTCTTCGTATTTGAAGAGCTGAGGGACGGATAAGCTGAGCCTGGAGGTAGATTAAGTGTACAGATCACGGTGTTGGAAAGATTGAGGAGACGGAGCATATGAGAGCTTTTTTTGGAGTTACAGGGAAACAGCTGTTTCTAAGTTTGGGACAGAGCTGAGGAGAGTGGCAGGGACAGAGAAGGACATTTTCTGGGTGGATTGTTACTATCTGCCATGAGGGAGTGCACCGTCTGTGGATTTAAGAGCCACGTGCCTCTTTCCTCTTCTTATCACATTTTATCTGGAAGCCTGTCTTTAAATCCCAACTCGGCCCTCAGCTGTGACAGCTTTAGAAACTTAGAAAACTTGCCAAGGATAGTGAATTCTTACGACATGAAAGGAAAGGTGAAGGATGGGCTTTTCCGTGGGATTTCTATGAAGTGCATATCGGGATGCACCACAGAGTGGCTTGTGTTCAGTGAAGAGAGGACTGGAAACTTGCGTGACTTCTTTTTTTTTCTCATGAATTGACTTAATAAGAGAATGAATCATCCTCTTAGCTAGCATCCTGGAAAAGAAGAAAGAAAGGAGAGAGCAAGTGAGTGCGATGGCATTTGACTGAAACCAGAAGCCTTCTGCGGCGGTCTCCCAGGGCAGAGGCCTGGAGGTTCAAGCCGAGGCTGAGGTCCCTCCGGGGCTCTCAGCTTCCCCTCACGGCCACCCTCAGCCCTGCTATCCCTGTGAGGCTCTGGGGAACGAATAGGCCTTACGGGGAAATGAAAAGGGGGTGTAAAGTGTCCTTTTAAAATGACAAGCCACTGGTGAAATTCACACACAGCAGTGATAATTTTGAAGACATTCGCATAAAAATTCATTACATAAAACTAGACAATTCAAAAATAGCTTTTGACCTTCAGGGATGTGAATGGCTACTTATACCCCCATCCTGTGAAGGTGGCCGGGGCCCTCCCTATGCTAATGCTTCATCCCTTGGGTCGTCCTGATCACCCTCTGGGGACTCTTGTTCTCTTCTGGGACTCCAGATAGGAGTCTTGGGGCGGGGGCAAAGGGGGTGAGCACTCCCTGCACAGCCAGCCCCACCCACAAGTTACGTTCTTCTCTGAGTTCTCCCGGAGGCTGGGGAACATCTCCTTTTCTGAGACATTCTTTGTGACCTTTCTGTGGACCTTAATTTGGATTCTGAGCTGAGGCTGGGGTCTGCAGGGGAATGTGAAGGCTGCGGGGATCGGGAGGGGTTTGCAAGGAAACTCCTCACACCAGCCCCCTGGAATGTGAAAAGGGTGGTGGTGCTTTCAGACTCTCTCTGGCTTCATGGCACACATTTCCCAGAGTGTTGGCTTTTCTCAACAATGCCTCTCTGCCTCGTTTTCCTTCCTGCCCTGGCCATCAGCAGCAGCTACTGTTAATAGCTCCCATTTGTAAGAGGACTTACTCTGTGTCAAGCATTTTACTTGAAGTAATTCAATTTAGTACCTATATCAACCCTATGAACCAGGGATTATTGTCTTTTTAGATTGGGAGCTGAGGCAGAGGGCTAAGGGGTAATGTCACTTGTCCAAGTAACAGAGCCATTTGCTGGGTGGAATGGTTCGGGGTTTTAAACTTTTATTGTGAAAATTTTCAAATATACACGAAAGTAGAGAGACCCGTAGAGTGCATTCCCATCATCAGACTTCTTCACTCTTTATGGGGAAGCGCTGACCCCAAGGTTTCTGTGGCTTCAGCATCCAGCAGTATACCTTTGTGTGAATTCGAAGAAGGGACTCTTTCTCCAAGCTACCGAGCTTGGTAAGCAGAGCACAGGCTAGATTCCAGCCCCTTTTGCCGCCTTGGATGGGCACCTTGTGAAGTGAACAGTTCACACAACTGTGCATGGCGACCCTGCCAGCTAACTTCTCATCTAGCTTTCGGCATGAAGAAAGGAGACTGTAGCCAGCCACCAGTCCCTGACAGTGATGATGTCTCTGGTTGGTCCTCAGCTTTGCGGGGTCATGGGAGACAAGCTCAGTCGTTGGGGACATCTTGGGCTAAAATAAATTAAGCCGGGGGTTGGGGGGATGGTGTGATTCCCAGAGGAGATACTTCTGCAGAGGAGGGTGAGGGCAGATGAGTCGTGTCTTCTGCTGCTCCTGTTTCCTACCGGCCACCTGCTCTCCTGATGACTCCTCCCTGATGCCTTCTCTGCTGTGTTCTGTGCCGAGGGCATGGGAAGCACTTGTGTGTGGCCACGAGGCTGGCGGCGTGCAGGGTGTGAAAACCCGGTGTGAACTCGCTCTTGGCTGCCACCCCCCTGGAGTCGCTGGGACAAGCTGCCTTTGCCTCCTGGCGGCAGACCTCTCAGCGCTCAGTTCAGCCAGTGGTTGGCTGGGAGGGCCTGCGTTCGCACCTGTAGAACTATTCCTTTGAGTCCCAGAGTGGGGCCTGTGGGTCACCAGATGAGGAGCTTCTGCAGGGGAGGGAAGGGGACGTCCTGACGACAGTTCTCTTGGCTCTCCCCGTCACAGCACTCTGGAAATACTTGTGAAACCAACAGAGGCAGCATCCTGCAGACCACGGAACCGGGCTGAGGGAAGCAGCTTGAGTAACTTGTGAGCTTCAGTCAGGAGAGGCTAGACCGTGCTGTGGTAATCATGGAACCCTGACCCCCCGGTGGCTTGACACAGTCGAGGCTTAGTTTGTGCTCCTGGGAAGTCTGATGCAGTTAGGCAGTCCTCCCCCATCTGTAGCCACACCGTCTGAAATAGGGGGCCTTCGGAGTTACCAGAGGAGTGGAAGACAGAGATGGAGGCAGCCCCTGGCTTTAGCTGCCTTGCAAGGCACTGACATGCCTTACTTCCATTCACATTTCATTGGTCAGAACTGGTCCGTGGCTTCGACCTACCTGCTAGGGAGGTTGGGCAATATAGGGGGGCCAGGGGCTGCCCTCGTGCCTTTAAAGGCGAGCATTTTGTACTTCTTGTCCGTGGCTTTAGCCCATTGGAGTGCCTCTGGCCTAATCACTTGGCCCCAGTTACCGTTTTCTTTTTACACTGGCAGGAAGGGAACACCTGTCACTTCCTTTAATCCCTTAAGAGAAGGAGGCCTGAGATGGCACTGAAGGAGATTCCCAGCAGCAATTTTAACCACCCCCCTTCTCTCTCTCTCTTTTTTTAAAGATTTTATTTATTTATTTGACAGAGAAAGACACAGCGAGAGAGGGAACACAAGCAGGGGGAGTGGGAGAGGGAGAAGCAGACTCCCTGCCGAGCACGCAGCCCGATGCGGGACTCGATCCCGGGACTCCAGGATCATGACCTGAGCCGAAGGCAGTCTCTTAACCAACTGAGCCACCCAGGAGCCCCTCTTTTTTTTTTTTTTTTTTTTAAGATTTATTTATTTAAGTAATCTCTATGCCCAATGCGGGGCTCCAACTCAGGACCCAGAGATCCAGAGTCGCAGGCTCCACTGACCGAGCCAGCTAGGCTCCCCTTAACCTCTCCTTCATTACACGTTGGCCTTGTGACTTTCACTGAGTCGCTTGACCTCTGTGAGTCTGTGAGCCTCTCTCCTCATTTGTGAAAGGAGGATAATAACCCAGCCCATCTCTTAGTTCCGACTCCACTGATGGCAAGTAACAGAAACCAGCTTGAGCTGTTTGAAGTCTCAGGGGAATGGAAGAATCGAGGGCAGGAAATACGGCTGGCCTCCCGGCTGCCTACAACGGCAGGACGCCCCTGCTTCTGTGGATGTGTGCCAGATGTCGTGGCCTCAGCTTCCAACTAGACCGGCGCTGGTCCCAGGAACCATCAGGCTCAATCGTAGCTCCGAACCCTGATTCAAATTCCTGGCGAAAGAATCTGATTGGCCCATTTGTGTCAGCTGTCTCCCGTTGGTCCAATCAGCTGTAGCCTGGAGCACGTGGTCTAGAAGGTATCCCCAAGGCTCGGGGGCTTTCCTCTGTGCATGGGGGTGGAGACAGTCCTCAGAAAGGGGCCCATGCTACCTGGTTCAAGGAGTGTGGAGTAGTAATATCTGGAAGAAAGCTTCGAGAACTGTAAAGTGCCGTGTTAATGGGAGCTGGCATGTTGGTGTGCGAGTTCTCGTTAGGAATCTTGGAGATTGCACTGCCCTGAAGGGGGATGGGAGAGATTGTAACGCTGTGAGAGAGGAGCCTACTTTATGTTTAAAAAAGACTTTATTTATTTATTAGAGAGAGAGATTGAGAGAATGAGTGGGGGGGGGGCAGAGGGAGAAGTAGACTCTGCAGGGAGCAGATGTAGGACTTGATCCCAGGACCCTGGGATCATGACCTGAGCCAAAGGCAGACGCTTAACCGACTGAGCCACCCAGGCACCTGGAGGAGCCTACTTAAAACAAAACCAACCAACCAACCAACCAAACAAACAAAACTCTTCTAGAGGCAGAGGAGCTGTTTGTTAGAAGATCACACAGAGCCTCTGGAGGAAATGGACAGGACTAGCTTGGGGCATTGTCCGGGGTCAAGCTAGGTTTACAGGCCATTAGACCTAACACTGTAAAAGAGAGAGTACCTTGAGCGTGCTCTCAGCTGTGTAAATATGGATGCTTCTGTAGTTGAAACTGTGATGTGGAACCAGCTGGCTGTGTGACTGTGACCAAGTCACTTCACCTCTCTGGGCTTAGTTCTCCGAAGACTGCAGTGCAGTGTACGCATGTGTCCGTGTAACGTGGGGTTAAGGCCTGGGGTCTGGAATTAAGACAGCTGGGTGCGAACCCTCGTTCTCACTTTGCTAGCTATATGACCTGGGGAAATTTCTTCACCTCCTTGAGTCCGGGTTTCCTCACCTGTGAAATGGGGATATTTGTAGTACTTGCCTCATGTGGTTATGGTGGGGATTACATGAAATGAGTGCTCGATACACTAGCAGCTGGTATGATTAATAGAAGCCAAAGCGGGCCAACGGCAGGGACAGGGACCTACGGCACGGTGATTCCGCGTGCCCAGGCCCTTTGATGAGAACGAACACGGGAGCCGTGTAGGCGTGTGGTGCGCCCGGTGCAGGAGGAAGCCCCGAGAAGCTAGGAAGCTGGAGGGAGCGAGGGGGGACTGCGGACAGAGGCGGGTCTGGCCCGAAGACGCTCAGGCCCTTCTCTGAATCCAGTTCTGCCAGCACCGCCCAGGTGCAAGGTGAAGCTTCCAGCCCCTGCAGCGCGCGCCCGCCCACCTCTCCTCCCGCGCCCCATCTGCTTGCAGCAATTCGCTGAATTCGGGGTGGCTCCTTCCCTTCCGTCCTGGGCCCCGGGGGTGGGGGTGGGGGGCGCTGGGGAGGCTCCGGGTGCCACAGCAGGCCCAGGGTTGGGATGACAGTGCTTCCCGTTGTGAAACTGCCCACCCGCGAGAGCTGCGACCGAGAGGAAGGCGCCGGTCTGCGCCCAGCGCGGTGCGGGGGCTGAATTAGTTAGAGGCTGCGCCCCCGCCGGCCGCTCCCGGGGGAAGGGGCGAGGCAGGAACGTGGGGCCGCCGCGGGCCGCTCGCAGGGCCCCGCCGCCAGCCCCGGGCTGCGCCTTTGTCTGGGGGCCGCGCCGCCGTGGCCTCCCGCAGCCCGGCGGCCCCGGGGCTCCAGCTGCGGGGGCCTCCGGGGCTGGCCTCGCCGCTCCCGCTCGGCTCCCGGGCGCGGCGACCACGAGTGACGGAAAGCAGTCACGCCATTAGCGGCCGGCGGGCGGTGTCGCCCCGAGCGCGGGCGGGCCGGGGAGCCCCCGAGGGGGGCGGCCGCTGGGCTGCTGGGGGATGGGGGCGAGCCCTAATCCTCTTTCGGTTCGTTCGGGATTATGTTTTGAGCCGAAGACTTGCGGAAAATCAGCGCCCCAGCAGCTGCGGGGCCCAGGAGAGGGGGCGGGGGGCCGGGTGTCCCCGCGCTGGGGCCTGCCGGGTCCTGCCGAGGTGGACGGTGGCCATGGCAACCCCTGCCCGGGGCTGCGGTAAACACGCGCTTTCAAAGGGGGCCTTGTTCCCTGCGGGAGCCCTTCAGTTCCAGCCCGCTGGGGCTTTTCAGTCCTGGGGAGGAAAGGGAGGGCAGTGGGGAGGGCGGGCCTGTGAGTGAGGAAGTGTCACTCGGGTCCCCCGTCTCCCCCGCCCCAGGCATGTTTCCTGGAGGCCCTGGTTTCCAAAGCTCCTGCTTCTGGGGAATGAAAAGAAGCGTAAGCATCAGGAATGCGTTCAGTCTCCAGGCAACAGGGTGTGTGTGTAATTGAGGGGAGGGAAGGAAGCTTGGGGGAAAAAAAAAATCACTATTCCGCTGGCCACCTCCGAATGGAAGGCCTCGGTGCCCTAGACTGATTTCAGCAAGCTAGCCAGGGCCACAGGAAGCAGATCTTTAAAGACTTGCTCATCCTTTTTGGCCATGAATATCAAATGACTATAATCTCCCAGAAAACATTAAATCATTCATTAAATGTAATGTAATCTCATTAGCAATTTGTATTCTTATGTATGAGCCGGTGAATCTTTGTGAGAAGGCTGATCTTGGGAGCTTGAATAGCCTTCACTGTCGGGAGGGGGGGGTGCGCGGGGGGGGGGGGGGGGCTGGCCCCCTGGCTTCCCCTCCCATCATTTTGTCTTTAAGCTAACCCAAGTATAAAAACCGGGAAGGATGCTTGGCTGCTCACTAAGCACCTACATCATTTATGAGGTATCCTTTGTATGTTTGGTTACCAAATGAGTGAGTGGTGAATGCATTTCCATTTAGGGAAGGGTGGGGTTATAACCAGATCTTTTCCCTTGACACGACATTCCTCTCTGGCCTTGTCTGAAGAGGTGGCCAGCAGGGGCAGCCTCAGGTCTGGGGAGGAGAGGAGGCAGAGGACATAGATCTATGTCTGTTAACTGTTAATGATGGCCAGCCCTCTGTCTGTCTGTCAGCTCTCCTGATACCCCTGGGGATCCTTGAGGGATGTGTGAGGAAAGATCCTAGTCTTTCAGTCTCAGAAAACAGCTGATTCTGGGTCTGCTGACATTATTTTCAAGTCACTGTCTATCTGAGGACCACAGTCCTCAGTTTGGTAGACTGGAATGTCTGGTACTGCTAATGGACCCCAGCATCGCACCTTCCATTCTGGTCCAGAGGGGTGGGCCTCCACAAAGTTGAGTGTTCAGAGGCGGGCGTCCTGGCTGCTCAGCCAAGCTTCCTCCCACCCAAGGGAGAGCAGGAAGGGTTCTCATTCACAGGTTGGACACTGGGAGCAAAATCAGCTGGCTAGATTCTCATGGGCCCTCATGTCTTCTGTCCCCTCTTCCTCTTGAAGTTTGAAAGGTTGTAAATTCTTCTTGTCATATGCCGTTGAATTTGGGGGAGATGGCGGTATTTGAAATGGCTTCTTCATCTGAAGTTGGAGTGGAGGTGGGGCTCAAGAACTTTTCAAGCTTTTCTAATTAGGATAGAATAGGAGGAACTGCATGGAGCTTTGTGGAGAGAGGAAAAAAAGTATAGCTCATGCTTCTGGAGAGATCCAGTCTAACGGATGCACCAACCGACACATTAGAAGAACATTAAGGGCTAGTAAAGTGACGGACATTCTTGTCTTCTTGTGGAATCTGAGACCAGAAGCAGAGTGTGTGCAGGGTGGACTCAGGCATGGGTGGGTTTTATAAGCCCCCCAGGTGTTCCTCGTGTACCACCAGGGTTGCCGGCCATCCCTCCAGTGCAGTGTCCACGGGGATGATTTTGTCCCCCAGGAGACACTGGGTGTGTCTGGAGACATTTTTGGTTGGCACAGCTGGGGATGGGGGTGCCCCTGGCATTTGTGGCTCGAGGCCAAGGATGCTGCTAAACATCTGCCAATATCCAGGATAGGCCCCCTCAACGGAGAATGATCTGGTCCCAGATGTCAGTAGTGCCCAAGGTTAAGGCGCCTTGCTCTTGTGCTTGCACCAGCCTGTCTGGAGATTTGTGTTGAGCAGGATTCTGAGGGAAAGAAGGACGGGTGGCTGGGTGGAAAGGAGCCAGGTGGGAGCATCGCGTAGGGAAATGCACATGGCAAGGTTTGGAGGCAGGAGAATGTGATTCGGTTTTTGCAAAGGGAGAAAAACGCTTGTGGTTTCACGAGAGTCATCTGAGACGCAGGGGACGTTTTCAGCCTGATGACCCCAGAGGTGGGCTTGCACCTTGCGGAGGGACTTCTGGTTGGGACATCAGGCCCTCTGACTGCTGGCTGTGAGAGTCAGGAACGCTCAGGCCTCTCTCTGCTCTGGGTGAGTGAAGGAGCCCCTCTCAGGTACCGTTGGCTTCAAATGCCCAGTCCCGCTGTGGGCCTGGCTTTCCCTAAGCTCAGGCATGTGGGAGAGCTGCTCGCTTTCCCTCCGGCGCCCCAACGGGCCGTGCCCTTTGCCTTCGTTAAGGCAATGCCTTCGTGCGCGGGGCGCCTTCTTTCACGCGTTCCTGCTCCTTAGAGAAGGGGAGGGAAGGCCCTAGTCTGCTGAGTCTGCTGTATGCCCACTTCCTGATGGTCCTGGCACGTGGCAGTTGGTCCATATGTTTGTTTGTTTGTTTGTTTTTAAGATTTATTTATTTATTTGAGAGGGGCAGGGCAGTGGGAGAGAATCTTCAAGCAGACTCCCCGCTGAGCGCAGAGCCTGATGTGGGGCCCGATCTCAGGACCCTGCGATCATGACTTGAGCCGAACCGAAAGTCAGACGCTTAACGGACCGAGCCACCCAGGTGCCCCTGGTCCGTAATGTTTTTGAATAAATGAGTAAATCCTTGAATGAATGGAAGATCTGGGCCGCCTTCTATGAATTGCCCCTTTGATAAGCACATAGTCCGTCCTTGTGCCATAAATTGAATTAGGAAAGACTGAGATTGGCCATAAGGAGGAAGGTCTCTATTGTAGAATTTCGAGGGAGTGGGACACATAACCTGAGGGTTACCTGAGGGAAGTGGAGACCATTCCTATTTGGAGGGGAGCTGCTCGTGGCCCTTTCTGGCTGCCAGAGTGGCCACAGAGGGGCCATTTTTGCCCTCCTGGGTGACCCACATTACACTCCTTCCTCTGAGGCTTCCAGCTCTTAATTAGATTTCTGAGCTCTCACAGTAGACTTGAATATCCTTTGATAAGGAGTAAAAAGTGCGGTCCGAACATATGAGGGTAGTGATTCTCCCGGGGCCCACCTGCCGGACATCACCGGCCGGCCACCTGGCACGCGCAGAGCATGGCCGTAAGCACAGTGCCCCCAGAACGCCTCCCCTCCTCAGGTATGCTCAGAGGGAGTAGTCCTCCGAATGTTTGCCCATGCTTCCCAGCTGCTTTGCTCTGCCTTCAGTCAAGCCCTTGGAACTTGTTTCCGTTTCTGCAACGCAGGGGAAAAGGGCTCCTGGATGTCCCAGGCTCAGGCTGGAGGGGGGAAAGGTGTTGCAAGAGCTGCCTGTGAGCTGAGCCCAGTCCCTCCAAGGCCTTCTGCCTTCCTCACGGCCAGGCCCGCGTGGTGAGCCTCTTCCTGGGCCCTTTGCTGGACTCTGGCTGGCTTTGTCAGGCGAAGTCTCTGGCCCCAGCCTCATGTGTCCTGGTGCGTTTGTGTGGTTAGAACCTTGCTCCTCGAAGTCCAGACTCCAGACCAGGAGCCCTCAGGCCACCTGGTTCAGAATGGGGTCTCGCTCCCCACCCCCCACCTGGCGGACTGCCTGAGTCAGTCTGCATTTTACCAAGATCCCAGGGTTCACGTGCACAGTCAAGTCAGAAGCGCTGTGCTAGAAGACTTTGCATGCTGAGGGGACAATTGAGGGGATGGCTGGAGGCTCGTTTGAGCATCACCTTATGCCCCTGTCTTTGCGGAGTACCTTTAGAACAGGGCTCCTTCAGCTAGCCGAGGTGAAGGATGGGTTTTGTGTTTTTCGTTCGTTCAGGGATGAGTATGTGGTCCCGATGAGTATGACCAGCCTGCACAAGTCTGATGGTGTCTGAACTGGTCTGTGTGCATTCCTGTTCAAAGAGGCAAGCCCACCACATGCTGGGATGCTGGAGCAATGTCAGATTGCTAGAAATGCCTCTTTTTTTTTTTTTTAAAGGTTTATTAATTTATTTGAGAGAGAGAGAGCGTGCGTGCATGCCAGGGTGGGGGGCAGAGAGAGAGGCCCAAGAGACCCCTGCTAAGCGTGGAGCCCAACACCACACCTCAGGATTCCATCCCACAACCCCGAGACCATGACCTGAGCTGAAATCAAGAATCAGATGCTTAACCGACTGAGCCACCCAGGCGCCCCTAGAAATGTCTTTAAATCCTTACTTATTTTCTTTTCCTGTACGTATCTTGCCAGGGACACATAACTAACAGTTTGTGGATGGTCTATGAACATGTTTTTAGTGGCCCTGGTCTAGAGCCCCATGTTTAGGGTCAGAATAGACCCAGGTTTGAACCCTGGCTCTGTCAACTTATTTGCTGTGTGTTCTTGGGCAGCTGTTTAGCCTCTCTGAGCCTCAATTTTGTCATCTGTAAATCAGAGATGTTAACGCCCCTACCTCATAGGCTGGGGATGAGGATCCACTGAGATAAGCATGGGTAAGGCCCAGAGCCCAGTGCTCAGAAGGCGCTCTTGATAATACCGGCTAATCGAATGGCACCATTGTCATTGTTTAATGTCTTGGAACATCTGACAATGAAGACAGTAGCCCTTGTAAATGCATGCCCTTGTTTTTGGATAGACAGTGGTCTTTAAAACTAGCAAATTCGTTCGGAACAGAAACTTTTTCCCCCTGCTAACTTCTGATAGTTTAGGGCTGCTGATCATGAACTTGCATCTGTGTGGATCCAAGCAAAATCCAGAATCAGAATTGAGACACTGTTGGAACTTGTTTTTAAGTGATGGAGAGAAGTAATAAACGCTGTAGGAAATCCCTGTCATCCCGCAGGGCCTTGCTGTTAACGCTTTCCCTGCCTCCGCCACAGTGTATCTCCGGGACACCGTCTCCCAGGCCGGCTGGGTAGTTTCAGTGCCAAGTTCCTTGATTCTGCATCCTCCCTTTCTGGAGAAATTTAGGCTGCCCTCTTGGCTGTTTCTTCAGAGCAAGGAGTTGAAGTGAAGTAGAGGACTCAAGTCAAAAGATCTGTGTTCTAGAGTCTAGTTAGCAAGGCATCAGCTCATTGGCCTACAGTTCTTAACCTCTTTTTGAGTCCCAGACCCTTTCAATAATCTAAAGAGAACTTGAACGCTCCCTTCCACTGTGAAAAGTGAACACACACACGAACACCATAAATCGCGTGTTTGATTTTGAGGGGTGTTGGGGGAGGGGGCAGTCCGTGGACTTCATCAAACCCTCAAGAACCCTTGGCTGAGAATCTCGTACCAGGTTGTAAACTCCACAAGGCTTGTTTCTTGTGGACTAGAATATCTAAGTGACTTGAAGATGGGACAAGGGGTAAATGCATGGGCTTTGGGGTCCGAGTTCTGGGGGTTGAATCATTCTTCTCCTACTTGCTAGCTTGTTCACCTTGAGTGAGTTCTTATTTCCTCCAAGCCTCAGTTTTCCCATCTATAAAGTGGGGATAAGAACAGTACCTACCTCAGTAGGGTAGCTGTGAGATTAGACTAGGTAACATTTGTCACATGCTCCCGTCGCATTCTTGTGCAGCCTACGGAATGTCCCATTGCCTTCTGGAGGAGTCCCACCTCGGTAGCAAGAACCCACACGGCTCCTGTTTCAGAGCATCCATATCAAGACTGAGAACGTGAGGCTTTCCTTTGAATGAGTGGGGAGCAGACCCCTTGCTGTACTTCTGGGAAACTTGAAGGGCCGGTTAGCTGTGGAGCCAGGCTCCTAGAAGCCTGTTACACCTAGCTGCCCCTGGTCAGTAGTGGCCCTGTGCTGTTGGTGGGGATCCCTGCCTCGGGAGCTTCCCTGAAACGAGATGCCCAACCCTGAGGGGTGGGGAGGAGTCGAAACGAAGAATGGAGCAGCAGAGTCGTTTTTTTTCTCCCCTTAATTAACTCTGGCTCTTTTGCTCCCCAGGCTCTCTGCAGCCCCAGCAATTAGTGGGAGTGTTAACTGGGGTCAGGGCAGTGGCGGGGCTTCCGGGAGCTCCTGGGGACAGTGCCGAGGAGGAGGAGGAAGTGCCTCTGGGGGGGGGGGGGGCCCAATGAGGGCTTCGCCTCCCGCTGCCCCGGCCTTCCTACCCCTCGCTGCCCCCTTTTAGCTGAGCTGCCCAGAAAGCCAGGGCCACCCCCCTCCGCCCTGCACTGGCTCAGCTGTCGTGTGAGAATGGCGAGGAGTTAAAGGACTCCAAACATTGGCCCCCACCGGGCCCTTAATGACATTAGCGCACAAAGGGGCAGTGCGGGCAGGCTGCTTCGGGTGCAGCGCCTGGCCCGCCCCGAACAATTGCCCTTCTGTTCTCACGGCCTGTTTTCCCCCAGCTGCGCCTCCTTTCATCTGGGCCTCTTTCCCAGGGACGGGGCACGTTCCCAGGAGGGCGGAATCTCAGTGGCAACCTTACTTCTTCCCTGGCTTCCTTGGTTTTGTTTCCTCCCTCGCCCTCCCTGAGCCATTCCCCACCCCCCCACCCCCCCACCCCCGCCCCTCGGGCTGGGGAGGCCCACCGCTCAGGCTGCGCACTCCGCGGCCCATACGCTCAGGGCTTAGAGCGGGTGGGGGAGTGAGCTGGGGAAAAACCCGGTACCGGGCTCCTCTCTGTTTGCTGCCGCTTTGCTTGCTGTCGTGGGAGGGGAGTAAATGCCCCCACTTTATAAGGACACCCCACTAATCATAACGACAACTTCCATTTGTTTAGAATTTGATAGTTTTTAGAAGTGCTGTCCCAGGGACACCTGGGTGACCCAGTCGGTGGAGCGGCTGCCTTCGGCCAGGTCATGATCTCAGGGTCCTGGGATTGAGCCCCACTTCGGGCTCCCTGCTCAGGGGGGCAGTCTGCTTGTCCCTCTCCCTCTGCCTCTCCCCCCTGCTCATGCTCTCTTTCTCCCTCAAAAATAAATAAATAAAATCTTAAAAAAAATAAAGGGAGCGCAGTCCCATACATTTCTCACTGACTGGGAATGGCTGTGTACGGCGGCCAGGATGGGTACCACGGACACCTCATTCGGGGCAGTGAGGGGGCTAGAAAGCTGCAGGGCGGGGGTGAGACCCAGGGCTGACGCCCAGGCGCTCCTGCCTCCTTGGCTTCACGAGCCTGGCCCTTTTTCAGGCCTCTCCCCGTGTCTCAGCAGAAATGCTGGCCACGGGAGGACGTCCAGGAGGGGCACCGTTGGTGATGGGTGACCCCGAGCTCCTTGCCATGAGCTGCAAGTGAGGGACCCCTGAGACCTTGCCTTTCTCATCTCTCTACTTGACTTGACTCTGCCCCTTCCCCAGCTTCCAGGGATGAGGCCGTCACTTCTTTTTTTCCATTTTAGCGTTGAGCTGTTCCAGATGCTTAGGTCTTTCAAATCTCCAGAGAAGGAAATTCTCTAACCCTCTCCACATTCCAGTGCCACCCGGCCCTGGCACTCAGCACCTGACCCTGTGATGTGAACTTCCCAGGAAGCAGGACCTGCAGAACCTGCTTTCTGGCCCAGGGCTGGCCTGCCCAGCACAGAGCCTCAATAGGCCCGCGGCCCCAGCCAGATGCCCTCTCTGCCCCACCCCCCCAGCCCCCGGGCCAGCCACCAGGCAGCGGAGCTCAGGCGGTGGCGGGGTGACTGCGGGCCCCCCCCACCCCCCAGGAGGATCTCTGCTTGCAGAACCAGGCCTGGTTCAGGCGGCACAGCCCCTGTAATTAGTGTTCTTTAAGAGACAGCTGGTGCAGTTTTTTCCGCTTTAAACCCCCTTCCTTCACATTTGCACACGGCTTAGGGACCTGCCATTCTCACTCCCACCGACATTCCCACGAGGCTGCTGAGCCCCATATGGTGAAGCTTGTCTCTTTTATAACCTTGCGCTGGCGGGGGGGAGCGGCACGGGCAGGAATCTGTGTCTGCTGGGGGTCTCCGAGGGACCTGGGAGCTGTCATCGGCCTCTCTGCCTGGGGCAGGGCACCTAACTGGGCTGCGTCTCACTACAAGCACTTTTGGGGCTAATGGGCTTTTTGTTCTGTTCCCTGGAGAATTCCAGCCCCTTGGGAAGGGTTCCCCACTGGCTTGCTTGTCCAGGTGTCACCGCGACAGCCCTGCGGGCCTCTGGGGGTGGCTGGGCCTGTTCCATCTCATTGCTGGGGGCTGCGTGGGGTTTAGGCCCCCGGTCCCCCACAGGGCTTCATCCCGACTCTCAGACACCCAGACTGTGGTCAGAATGTGCTCCCCTTCTTCCTGGGCAATTTATGGGCTCACTAAAGAAAAACTGGAAAATACTTCGTTTCTAACACAGGAACGATCATCCGATCGTTTAAAAATTGCCACCATGACATTTGGTTGTATTTCCTGCTCTTTTTTTAATGTGCATAGATTTTTAAAAAATCGTTGTAATCTTACTGATTACCGACTTTTGTAAGTAGCTTCTTCATGTAACTGCACAAGGAGGGTTTTTAATGAAATGGCATGATTTTAAAACCGTATTTCAAACGGCCGTATAATATTTCATCACATGGCCATAACGCCACTCACTTGCTCGTTCCCTGTTGTTGACCACCCCCTCCCCAACTTGTCTTTGTTTTAAGCCTCAGAACTTTATGGGACATGCAGGCAGGAGCCATTTGTTTGGGTTGTATTGGTGTAATATTAATCTAGAGCTGGGGCCTCTGCCAAGGCCTCTTCTTGCCAAGGCGCTGGGAGGAGGGGCCTGGCTATGGGGTAGGTCTGGAGCGGACAGAGCTTCCTAGCATGGCCTCTTAAGTACTCGGCTTCCTGGTCCTTAAAGGGGGGCACTCGTTCGAGTGGCCTTTGGCTGCTTCAGGAAGCTTCTGCGGCTTATGCAGCAGGGTTAAGGCGAGGGGACACAAGTTCAGGTTGGCTCTCAGAGCCCGTCAGGGAATTGGTTGAGTCTCATTTCCAGCCTTGGGCCTGCCATGGTGGCCCAGGTGCCAGGAACATGCTGTTGTGACCCAGCCTGGTCTCCTTCCTTGAACTGTTTTGGACTCTTGCCCTGTCCACAAGCAGAGCCTCCCCTCCGAGCCTCCAGGGTATTCACCCTGGAGTCATCAGGTGCTGTTTCCAGCCCCCCCCCCCCCCCCGAGGGACTGGGGACGGCAGTGGCCTGGGCTGCTGGGCGCTGTTGAGGGCCAGAGCCTTGTTCAGACGCTCTAAATGTCAGGGTAGACACCAGCCTTTTCTCCCAGTGCCTCTTAATGACACGTCTTATGGTGATCATGATTGATAACAGATATAATGATAACAAGCATTCTCCTTTGTGCTTGAGACCCAAAGCCAATTTTAGTTGTCTTGATTTATACCCTTGTCCTTTTCTTCCTGCCCCAGTGAAGGGGTAAATAGAGACATTGAGAGATTTGAGAGTTTGGAATAGCAGTGTAAAGAGGCAGGGAGGACTGGCCAGGCTTAGGTTCCAGTCCTGGCTCTGACCTCTGTATGATCCGTTGTCGATGACCCACTGAGCCCGTTTCCTCACCCATGCATCCAATGAAGACAGTGATGTGGGACTTGCGAAGTTGATACGAGGATCACATGAGAGTGTTTCTGTAAAATTCCCTGTGATGTGGTAGGTGGACCCAGTCAGTGTTGTTTTGTGGATGTTATTCAGGGTCACAGAATGCACCAGCCTCAAAGCCACAGGGACCTGCCCGCCCAGCCCCCTCCCTGCTCACGTTTTCCCGGAGTCTCTTCAACTGTGTGCGAACCTAGCCAGCTCTAGGCAGGAAGCGTTCCTGTTTGGCTGATCGGAGAAGTATGGCGGACCAGAGTTGACATTGTTTTCAGCTCCTGGCTGGGACATCCTGCCAAGTCAGGCCCTGTTCTCCTCTTCCTTGCTCATCCAAGTGAAAGTAACGAGGGCCCTTTCCTTTTGGCTTTTCCCTTGGCCAGTCTGGAGAAGGCAACTCCACACGAATGCAGGGTGTGGCGCCATGATTAATTTGCAAGTATGTCTTTGTGGCCACACTTGTCTGCAGGCTCTTGTTAGAACCTAAAAAAGCCAACAGGAAACCAAAGCGAGAGTCATCTGGGGACAGGCTTTGGTGCTAGGTCCCTGGTAAGGTCACAGAGTTGACTGCTTCCAGGAGGCAGTGAACTCTAGCCTGGCTAGACAGAGCTAGCCCTTAAGACTGTCCAGAGAAGAATCTTACAAATTTTCCAGCCATCGTCCCAAGACTTTGAGTTTTGGATGCCATGGGTTGGCATCACCTGGGAGCTGGTTGGAAATGCAGAATCTCTGGCCTCGGATCAAACCTGTTGAGTCACGAGTTGGATTTTAGCAAGATCCCGAGGAGGTTTATGTGCATGTTAAATGTTGGGAGGCACCGATTTGGATCAGTTCTCAGCCAGGTGCAATTAGAATCAGCTGTAAAAAATGTACCGTTTTCCTAGGTCCCACCCCAGGCCAAGAATCAGAATCACTGTGGGTAAGATCTGGGCACTGGGATTAAAAAAGAAAAAAATTCTAGGTGATTCTAATGTGCAGCTGGAGTGGAGAATTAATTTGGATCCCTGTCTTCGAGATGTATGTCCCAAATGATGATCAGGATGGTAATAGTTCCTGCTTACTGAGCTTCTACGCTGCATCAAGGTCATCACCCTTATCTAGAATCCTGCGTGAAGGTCTTTACCTTTGTCTGGAATCTTCATTTAAACCTGAAGGTGGTAGCCCTGTCACTATCTCGTATTTGAAAAAAACCGAGGCTCGCAGAGGTGAAGCAAGGCACCTAAGGCCACAGAAGAAGTGGGGCTGGGACTGCCTGCCCAGATGCTTCTTTAGCCATCGCTGGAACTGAAGCTCATAATGGTTTAGATGGGTCTCGTTCTCCTTGGAAAATCTGGCAGGGGATTTTTTTCTGGCTCAGTTTCAAGGATACTTTCAGACTGTGTGGTTTCAGGACCGTTTAGTTTGAGGAAAAGCACAGTGGCGTTTAGTCCTGAGATCCACATGTTCCCTAGAAGGAAGGGACAGAGGGGCAAGGTGAGCGACAGACAAGTTGCAAACGAATGATAGAGAAACCTTAAGGAATTTTCAAAGGTCGGAGAGCCCCAGCCCAGCTCTGTCTGTTTGAAGCTAGTCTGTGGGTTGGAACAAGTCACTTTATCCCTCTGTACCCAAACCCCATGCTCCCCCAGATGAGCGAGGACAGAACTCGTGCCGCTCTCTCCAGTTATGCAAAATCTAAGATAACAGTGGGGAAACTGAGGCATTGGCCAGCAGCAAGCCAAACTGCAGACCCCCAAGCCGTTTGCTCGGGGAGTAGCCCGGAGGCCACGGCGCCGGGGGCTGGTTGCTGCGGGGAGTCAGAGAAAGCACAGCAGACTGGGAGTACACAGAACCCTGAAGCAGAACCTCTCCAGGACTTTCGAGCCTGTGAAGAAAGCAGGCGAGAAGTGCAAAGAAAACGGGCCAGACACTGAGAAATAGCCCTTTCTTTCATGTTTTGAACCATGTCCAAACCCAACTTCTAAGTTCGAATAAGGATTTGAAAATCAGCCTGAGGCTCCCACGGAATCTAAATCCAGGTTACTGTGTGCATCTTCCTTATAAAGTCATGGAATAGCTGCATTCAGGGAATGGGATGAGTGCGGGTGGATGTTTCACTGCTTTTTTTTTTTTTCATTGCTTTTCTTCCCAAGAAAACTCCCCGCCCTGACGTTCTGTGGACCTTGCAGTCCTCAGGGGCCTTTAGGCACGTCATGGCATTGCTGCGCCCTGCACTAGTGCTATGGGGTGAGGTGCGTGGGGGTGGGGCGACCCACATTATATCGCAGAGGTTACCTAGGCCCACAGATGCTCAGTGGGAGCCTTGAGGTCCCCCAGCCAATTGGGGTCGAGTCAGGCCTCGAATCCGGGTCTTCGGACTCCAAGCACAGCACTCTCTGTGTCCCACCAATGCTTCTCTGCTGACTCCCTCCTTGGGCCTTCCAGAGTGCGGGGCTGGAAGCTGTCAATAGCCTTGGGTATTGTAGCTCATAAAATACAGTCAATTTCAGTCATCTGTGCTTGTGTTTAATTTTATTTATTTATTTATTTATTTATTTATTTATTTATTTATTTATTTATTTATTTACTTATTTATTTATTTATCTTTAAAGTAGGCTCCATGCCTAGCATGGAGCCCAATGCGGGGGCTTGATCTCACCACCGTGAGATCGAGGTCTGAGCTGAGATCAAGAGTCGGATGCTTAACCGACTGAGCCACCCCGGCGCCCCTTGCTTGTGTTTTATGTTATTTTTTTCAAGATTTATTTATTTTGAGAGACAGAGAGAGGATGCACCAGCAGGTGGGGCAGAGGGAGAGGGGGAGAGAATCTCAAGCAGACTCCGTGCTGAGAGCAGAGCCCAACGTGGGGCCTGAACTCAGGACCCTGAGATCACAACCTGAGCCGAAACCAAGAGTCTGACACTTAACCGACTGCGCCCCCCTGTGCTTGTGTTTTAAAACATGCTTTCCTTTTAAGCCAATACACAACTGCATTGTTTTTATTAAAAATTTCAAATAATACAAGTAGAAAGCCCCCTTTGACTACCCTCTTCCCGGCCCTCTCTGCAGAGGTAACCACGGATGACAATTTGACGTGACTCTTCCTAGTCCTTTTTAAAATAAATTTTGCATATGTTACCGATGGATTATTATATCCCTCACCATCTTGCTTGCTTTAATTGCCAGCTCTGCGTATGTGTGTAGAGAAAGCAAACATTCTAATATTACCTTCAGCAAGATAAAACCAGGATGGTGCATCAGGATGGAAAACGGTCTGGTGATTTCGAGCCGTGATTCTCTGACTTGGATGTGGGTATGAACTGCCCATAGATTTTTCTAAGATGCAGATTCTGATTCATTAGGTTTGGGGGAGGTCCTAGGATTCTGCATTTCTTTTTTTTTTTTTTTTTTTTAAGATTTTATTTATTTGAGAGAGAGAGAGAGAGCACAAGAGAGGGGAGCGGGAGAGGGAGGAGCAGACTCCCCGCTGAGCAGGGAGCCCGATGCGGGACTCGATCCCGGGACTCCAGGATCATGACCTGAGCCGAAGGCAGTCGCTTAACCAACTGAGCCACCCAGGCGCCCTTTTTTTTTTAAAGATTTTATTTATTTGAGAGAGAGTGAGAGAGAGGGATTCTGCATTTCTAATAAGGTCCCAGTGGGTACAGATTCTGCGAGCTATAGGCCACACTTTGAGTAGGGAGGGTTTAGAGCACCATCTCTGGGCTCAAACACACCTGCTGGGCCTTTAATTGCCAGCTGACTGAGCTGGGCAAGTGTGTAAGCTTTCTGTGCTTGTAAATCGGCAATAAGAAGGACACCTCATCCATAGGATTGTTGTGAAAACAAAGTGATCTGGGGCCCGTGGAGCCCGGCACATAGTGAGTGCTCAATAAATATAAGTCATTAGTACGATCTAGAGACGAATACCATAAAGTTGTCCAAGCGAACAGGAAACGCTGCCTGCGTGGCTACTGTGTGGAGCTGCAAAGGCTGATGTACTTCTCCATTATCCGTCTGGCACCATCGTCATCAGGGAATTTCATATGCTTTCGATGCTTTATTTCCTTTCACTTATGAGGAAACGGGCTCAGGGTGTTTGGGTGACTTAACCAGATCCGCGCAGCTGAGAAGCAGCAGAAACAAACTTAGACCCAGGTGCTGGGTCCAGTGCTTGCTGTATACACCGCAGCTGACTTCGCTTGTTGGTGGCTTGGAAGCTAGAGCCCCTGAGCGCGGCTCCAGGGAAGTAAAGCGACAGCCTTCACACTTGTTTTGCTCTCACACCTGTCAAAAGATTTCTTGAAAAACTGTATCCTCTTACACATTTTGAAATTCACATATACAAACTCTTATCAGAACTTTGGGGTGTCTGGGTGGTACAGTCAGTTGAGTGTCCACCTCTTGGTTTCTGCTCCAGTGGTGATCTCGGGGTCGCGGGATCGAGGCCCGCGTCGGGCTCTGTGCTCAACCGGGAGTCTGCTGGAGATCCTCCCTCGGCCCCTCCCCCTGCTTGTGTTCACTCTCTCCTCTCTCTGTAGGATAAATAAATAAATCTTTAAAAAGAAAAAAAAAACCTGTTATCACAACTTTAAGTAGAACGTATTTCCACGCTGATTGTATGTCATATACTCGCTTCAAATATATTTTTGTCAAAGCCTTAAACCAGCAAACTCGGCCCATGCGGTTACGGGAAATGTCTGTCATAATTCTTAATTGGCAAAGCTGGACCTCGTCGTTTGAGCCATCAGCCAAATCATACTGTGTGTCAGAAAAAGTCAGATTCCGTTTTGTGATTTGAATAAATGTGTTAAACAGGTGTCCCTGTGTCAGCTTCCCTGCTCCCTGATTGTAACCCAAAAACCAACGGACGAAGGGTGGGTAAGATAGATAAGGCCTTGGTAAAATAAGGCCAGCCCCCTTCTCTCTCTCTCTCTTTTTAAAAGATTTTTTTGGGGGCGACTGGGTGGCTCAGTCGTTAAGCGTCTGCCTTCTGCTCAGGTCATGATCCCAGCGTTCCTGCTCTGCGGGAGGCCTGCTTCCCCCTCCCATTCCCCCTGCTTGTATTCCCTCTCTCGCTGTGTCTCTCTCTGTCAAATAAATAAATTTAAAAATCTTAAAAAACTAAAAATAAAAGATTTTATTTATTTATTAGAGAGAGAGAGAGCAAGAGAGCACAAGCAGGGGGAGCAGCAGGCAGAGGGAGAGGGAGAAGCGGACTCCCAGCTGAGCAGGGAGCCCGATGCGGGACCTCGATCCCAGGACCTGAACGGAAGGCAGACGTTTAACGACTGAGCCACCCAGGCGCCCCGAGGCCAGCCCCCTTCTCCATGCCCATCCTCCGGGGCCTTCCCCAGGAATGCTGCATTCTCCAGTTGTCCCTTTGTCTGGTGGCGTTCACACCCCAGGGGAGAGCACCAGGGTACAGTTAGGATGGCTGGAGGTGGGCCTTTCTTTGGGGAAATGGTGAGGAGGGGCCATTATGTAAAGAGAGCTGTAGAGCCAGGCGGCTGCCAGTCCGGCAGTTTGGGAAAGGACTCCCTGTGGAAGTGGAGGTTTGGGAAATTGAGTCCCTGAAAGCCAGCCGGGTCCCAGCAGCCCCTGGAAGTGCCCGCATCTCGCACACGTGTGCTGGCGGGAAGAACACTGAACCACGCGCCCACTGGCTATGCTGCCCGGATTGTGCTCTGTGAACATTACAGCGCTCACTCCAGAGCTTGTGGGCCTTTGGGGATCTTCTGCTGGAGCTGGGACTGGGTCTTCCTCCCGTGGGCTCCCCGACGACACCTTGGACGCACGTCCCATGTGTCTTCCCAGCTCCTCCTTTCGCGGTGAGGTGACAGGAGCTCACACGGTCCCATGCCTCCTTGTACCAGGTAAACGGAGGCCCAGAACAGGAGGCCACAGGTCGGTCCACGTGCCCTACCAAGAAAGCCCCTGGCCTTCCCAAGGGAGGCATCACAGGGCACAAAAGCCTTGAGGGAGTCAGAAGAGCTGGTGGTCTTCAGAGTCCACCCCCTGCCTCAGTGCAAGTCGCTTGGACTCTCTTGTGCTCAGCTTGTCTGTTAAATGGGCTGATGCGGCAAGCACTTAGCCTGTAGTGTTCACAGGCTTTGAAGCTGGGCAGACCTGGCTTTGCCGTTTACTAGTTGTGTGACCTTGGGCCAGTTACTTGCCTCTCTGCGCCTGTCTCCCCATCAGTAAGCGGGGATGAGGATAGCTTCTGCCTCTCGGTCTGGTTGAGAGGGTCAACGGAACAATGGCTGTACAGTGTCAGGCCCACACAGCACGCTCAGTAAATATTGTCGTCGTTATTATGCTTGTTTTTTGTTCTCGGTAGGAATTAGAGTCCCGGAAAAGCCGAGTGGAGTGAAGTCCTGGTTGAGACTCTCCAAGGGCAGGGCCGGGCTGGCGTGTGGCATTTTCTCCTTCCCAGGATGGCGATGCGTTTGGAGGGGCGCTTAATACATGTCACCTGATGAGTGACGAGAGCAAGCGCCGAGGCTCTTGTTAGTGCCCTGAGCCCCGGCCATCTGCCGAGGCTAATGCTGGCATTTTCCCCTGGCCTTCACCCGGGAGCCAGAGGCCTCTGGCCTTCTTGTTGTCCTGGGGGAATGAGGACTGACCGCTTATGCTCCCTGCGTCTCCCCTCAGCTAAGAGCTTCGAGAGTGCCCTGCTTTTGGGGTCCACCCTGCCGGGCCCCGTCAGAGACCTGTTGTTGCCCAGCCTCTCCCACTGTGGGCTCCTGTGCTCTTCCATGGTGGACAGGCCACGGATGTCCAGCTAACTCACCTTTCTGTCTTAAAGCTGCCCTGTCTCAATTTCCTGTGGGCCTCTCCCAGCAGATATTTTATTTTTTTGAAGATTTTATTTATTTATTTGAGAGAGAGAGAGCACAAGCAGGGGGAGGGGCAGAAAGAGGGAGAAGAGGCTCCCCGCTGAGCAGGGAGCCCGACGTGGGGCTTGCGGGGCTCGATCCCAGGACCCTGGGATCATGACCTGAGCCAAAGGCAGATGCTTTACCCATTGAGCCACCCAGGTGCACCCCCGCCCCAGCAGATATTTTACCAAGAGTCTTGTCCTCACCCCTCCATCCCTTCCCCTTGGGAATTTTGTCATCTTTTCTTACAAACTTTCAACTGGAAGCTACTCGCTTGTCCTTGTCCTCAGCCTCAGAGAAGTAAACAATAAAACAGACGCTCCAATCCACCATGGGATTTTGCTCTTTCAGGGAATTCCTTTGTCAAGCAGGGAATCCTTTTGTAAAGTGAATAATTGCTCACTTTGGATTTCTGTCCAGGATTTTTGTTGTTGTTGTTCAGGAGCTTTCTCAGGAGTGGGGCCAACCTAGTTTGTAGGCCCGGGGGATAGGGAGGCTCCTCGCCTCCTGCTCTACCAACTGCAAGGGCTCGGGCTCTGGCTTCTAGATCCTCTGATTACCTTTAATCCTTCCACCATCTTCCTGTCAGGGCTCTGGCCCGCCAACATCGATCACGCCGGCCCCGGAAGGTGCTGACGGGTTTGTGTTTCTCGCTCTGTTTCGTTCCTTCGCTTCGCCAGTCGTGTCTCCATGGAAACAGGCGCAGCCTTTGTGTTGCCTTTGCTTTGGGCAAATCGATGCCTAGTGGGGGATTTTTCTTTGCTGTCTACTCCCCCCTCCCCAATTTGGCATCAAAGAGAGAGGTGGGGGCAGCGCAGGAATCGACAGGAGGCCTTTGGTGGCCTGGGGCGCCCGGGTGGGGGAGCCAACTGTGAGTCGTCCAGCCCGGGACCCCGAGGCAGGGTGCCTGGCCTGGCCTCCCCTTTGGGGTTGCGCCGCGTACATCGCGAGGCCATCAGATGGAGGGGAGCGCGCAGCGGGTTGTAGACACTCAGCCCTCCTGGGCCCCCTGCATTTTCGCAGACAGCTGCTGGCCCCCGGGGGCGGGGGCTGGGTCGGAAAAGCTGGCATCCACGCTCATCCTTTGGCAAGACCTTGAGGGGGAGGACTCTGACTTTTCTGGGCCCTGGTTTCTCCCGAGGGCCTGAGAGGTTTTAAACCTCTTCGGTACTGTGACTCCTTTGACCTTCAGGAAACCCCACGTTTGGGTAAACTCTGCTAAGTTATTGTCACAAACTTGTTCAATGGTGACTAGTACACCCTGTGTTTGATTCCAACCAGTGGGTTACCTGGTTTGAGAAGAATCTTCAGATTCAGGAACCTCTCTTGAGACTGAGCATCTTGCTCCTGTTTCCAGGTGCCCCCTCCTCTGGCCCAGGCTATCCTGCGTCCCTGGCTGATCACGGTCTGCTCGGGGGAGCCTTCTGTTCCAGGCCAAAGCACAAGTGTTGGGCTGAGCAGCCTGGGGCAACAGCAGATCTGCTCTGTGGCCTGTGGTGCTCCCACAAAGAAGTTCATTGGTGAGTGGGTGAGGGCAGCCCCCGAGGGACAGGGCTTCTGGGGGCGAAGCAGCCGTGTTTGGAAAATATAGTCACCTCGGGCACCGCAGCTTTGACGAACTCCGTTATCCGACCGGCGACCCAGTAGGTTTCTAGCAATACTGCACTCGTGCTAACTTTAATGCAGTCACTTTAACCTCATTGATTAAATCAGCAGACTCTAAACTTCATTTTAATATCTGAACTCTCTCCCCATCTGTCTGTTAAGTGCAGCAAAGGATGTATTTAACCTCAGGTTTGCATTGTCCGAGAGCCTCCCTCGAGACTGGACCTGGAGCAAAATTGCCCGAGGAGCCCGCTGAGTGTGATAGGTGATACACTCATGGTGATAAAGGTCAAGTTGTCTAGTCTCCTGCCTGCAGAATGGGTACGTGATGGAGCTGCAACTTCTGGGTTTCTATCCTGGGAAGTGAACTCTCTCACGCCTCTTTATAGTTCACGAGTTTCTTCTGGAATCTAACTTACGTCCCATTTCATTTTGTCCTGACTTAAGAAAGAGAGAAAACAGAGAGCAAGTATCTTTAATGCTTTACTCAAAGACCCTTCAATCTCTGCTCGGCCTTGGCCAAACACACCCCATTTCTGAGGTTGTGTTCTCGCTCCCTCTCCTTCCAGCTGAACACTGCCCGAGTTTTCTGTTGGTAAGACAAGGGGGATGGTAGCCGTCTCACTGGGTTGGTGTGAAAGTCAAATGAAGGCTCTGGGGATACACCTCACCACGTACCTGTCATATGGCTCATTTTTAGTCACCTCAGTTGACCCTGAATACATTTTATTCCCCGCCTCCCGTGACACCTCTTACAGTTCCTGAGTGGTGACGCTTTCTTTGCAGCGTCTCTCAGAGTAAAGCTCCCGGGCTCGTAGAACATCCTCCCCATTGTTCCCAGGCCCAGACAGGCCAGGTGGGGCAGGTGCAGGCCACCCCTCTGCTGTTCCGAGCCAGTGGGCCAAGAGACGTGGGCATGGGGGAGAAAAGCCTTTCCACGCCAAGGCCCTGAGTGGCACTGTCCCTGTCACTGTCTCTCAACGGAGCTCTGCCCCCAGTGGGGACCGCTGACTGCTGGGCTCTCCCCGATGGTTGCAGCAGTGTCCCTGGTACCTGACTGCAAGGGGCTACCAGCAGGGACAAATGGCTCCTGTGGACAGCAACCTGGATTCCGGCTTTGTCCAAAAGCATGTGATGCTTAGAGCTGCTGGGACCCCTCAACCACAGGGAGCAAGGGCTTCAGAGGGAGCTAGTTTTTTTCTAGGTGTTCATCTTTCTTCCTTTGCGTGGACTACATCAACCGTAGCCGACTAGTGGAGAACAAGGACCCTGGAGCCATTCTGCCTGGGTGCTTGTCCATCTCTGCCTCCCTGGGTCTCGGGCTTCTCCGTGTCACAAAGGAAGTGCCAAAAAAAAAAAAAAAAAATTGCTGTAATTTCTCTAGAGTTTTGAAAAATTTGCCTAGTGCAACTGTTTGATGTAAAATTTCCTTCCCTCCCTTTCTCCTGGTCAGCATAAATATCTGTATTGCTCGCCCGCTTTATGCTGGGCACTGACCTGGGTGTTGGGGTCGAAGAACTGAATGAGACCCAAACAATCCACTGTCTGCCGGGGCCACCGGCCGCACACCGGTCATTGTGAGAGGTGATCAGTGCTGCCACGTTGATGGTACGGCAAGAATCTAACAGGCCAAGGCTGTGTGGGGGTGTGCCAAAAAGTGCCTCTGGGAAGGCTTCTTGGAGGAGGAGGACCACGATCTGAATCCTGAAATAAAGAGTCGCAGCTGGTCAGCATGAGGCTGTTGGGGCCAAGGCGTGGAGAGCACAGGCAAATGTGCCAGGTTCGGTGGTGGTCAGAGGAAAGCCCAGCCCAGGACTCAGACGTGCATTGACTAAAGCAGCAGGTCCCTGGAGGACTGGCTGGCCTGAACTGGGAGGGTGGTATCCCTTCTCCAGAATCAGATCTGGGTTGGGGGTGGACAAAGGGCACCTCAATGTTGACATTCTTTCTCCTCTCCAGCTGGTCTCTAGGTTCCCTTGGTGTTTTCCCTGCGGCCACTGTCCCTCCCTCCTCCCCTCTTAGATAATGATTTGCTTCTCACCTCTGAGGTGGTATCTCAAGTCTGGAAGCCCCCGGAATACCCTGAGCCTCTCTGACTTGCTATGGGGGGCAGGGAATGGAAATGGCGTGTTCCTGGGTGGGGGGACTCTGATTCAGTAGGGGGCCCTAGACCTTTGTCTTTCAGAAGCTCCCAGAGACCCTGCTGCACCCCTCCAGCCCAGAATCCCTGCTCCAGGGGGCCCGAACGCATGCAGCCTCTCCCCACTGAGGCACTGAAGGGTGTTCCCTGCCTGGTCTCCTTGCCGTTTCTCTCTTTTACTTTTACAGATGGCATTATTGTTGCTTGTTTGTTTGTTTGTTTGTTTTGTTTTTAAGTAGGTTCCATGCTGGGCATGGAGTCTAATGCAGGGTCTGAACTCACAACCCTGAGATCAAGACCTGAGTCTTGATCAAGAGTCGGACGCTTGGGGCGCCTGGGTGCCTCAGTCATTTAAGGGTCTGCCTTCGGCTCAGGTCATGATCCTGGGGTTCTGGGGTCATAGGGCTCCCTGCTCAGCGGGGAGCCTGTTTCTCCCTCTCCCTCCTGCCTGCCGCTCGCCCTGCTTGTGCTCTCTCTCTATCAAATAAATACATAAAATCTTTTTAAAAAGTCAGACGCTTAACCGACTGGGCCACCCAGCACCCCTGTTGCTTGTTTTTAAATCTCTCCTTTTATTCTTCCAGTGGGGACCTCTATCATCTTGTTTTGGGCTTTACTACCTTTTTAAAAGATAATGTTAGATAGTGAAATGGGGGCACGAAGAATTAAAAGTTGCCCAAGGTCACAGAGAAGCCAACAGCCCCAGTGGAGAATCTGGTGTCTTCAGCCTGCCCAGAATGTCTTGCTGGGGCACAAGACCCAAGTGTCCAGAGCCCCAGATGTTTGCAGAAATGGGACAAGGGTCTGCTGCCTTTTCATTAGGAGGTGGTGTCTTCTCGCCTCCCTCCAATGGGTTCCAGGCCTGCAACCATCACAAGTGACATAGGCAGGCGGGTCCAAGGACACAGAGGGGGCCCCACAGGCCCAGCCAAGAGGGTCCTTGGCTTTGTGCAGAATAGAAATCAAATGTAAGCCAGGAGGAAATGAAAGCAGAGCTTACTGAATAGCGTAAGTGATAGAGTATAGCAAACGGAGTATCTAAAAGACTCAGAAAGGAGAGGAGACTTTGTCTCATTGTTCCTGGAGTTAGGGGTTTATACAGGGAAAGGGTCTGGGGTGTTCCTCCAGGAGTCCAGGGTAGGGATCAATCACAGGGAGTGTCAGCTGAACAATAGGTGTTCCTCCATAAATCACCGAAGGTAGGTGTGTCCATGCCAGTGTGGGCCGAGGTTTGTTCGAAGCTAATGTCCTGGAACATGGTTGGGATCCCGTTCTTCTTAGATATTCTCAGGTGTTCTGGGGCCAGGACGAGACTCAGAGAGCAATTCACTTCCTTGCTTCCCCCTTGGAGTGGGAAAGGAGCTTCTTTGGGTTTACCTAGATGCAAGGTGAACTACAGAGCACGAGGGCACCGGGTGGCTCAGTCAGCTAAGCGTCCGACTCTTGATTTCAGCTCAGGTCATGATCTCAGGGTCCTGGGATCGAGCTCCCAGCTGAGCTCGGGAGTCTGCTTCTCTCTCTGCCCCTCCCCCAGCTGGTGCTCTCTCTCTCTCTCTCAAATAAATAATTGAAATCTTAAAAAAAAAAAAAAAAAGAAATTTAGACCATGAGTAAATGGGGCCTTTCTAAAATGGAGTCCCTTCAGCTTCCCTGTCTCACAACCATTGTTCCCATTTGCCCTGCCCCCTTACTTGGACATCTGTTCTCCTAACAATATCTGCCCATAAATCTTGTCTCCGAGTCCTGGGTGGCTTAGCTGAGGACAAATGAAGCCTGCAACTGGCGACCAGACCTTCACCATGGCTACACGTGGATGTGACCACAACCGTGCGTGCTCGCATGGCTGTGTGTAGGTAGCCGTCCCCGGGGCTGCAAGGGTGGGCTCCTTGGCTGCCTTTGGAAGGAGCCCTTTCTGCAGGCTTCTCTGGTAACTTTTTTTTTTTTTTAAGATTTTATTTATTTATTTGACAGAGAGAGATAGCGAGAGCAGGAACACAAGCAGGGGGAGTGGGAGAGGGAGAAGCAGGCTTCCCGCCGAGCAGGGAGCCCCATGTGGGGCTCGATCCCAGGACCCTGGGATCATGATCTGAGCCGAAGGCAGACGCTTAACGGCTGAACCACCCAGGCGCCCCTTCTCTGGTAACTTAATGCTATTGTAATTCTTGGTTTCCGTAGAGAAAAGAGATTTTCATTTTGTGCACCCGGACATACAGTAGGTGCTCACTGTTTTTTTTTTTTTTTTTGACTGATAGTGAATGTGTGAGTGAATAATTAGAAGTCTGTGTGTGAAGGAAAAGGTTCCGTTTACCTGGGACATTCAGAAGACCTCCTGCGTAAGTAGGGCTGCCAAAGAAGTGCTCCTCCCAGGCTCTGCCCGTAAGAGCCGCTAGGAAGGCAGGGAGTGGTACAGTGTCACATTGCCCAGCCCACGGTCCCTGAGGGCTCTCTCCCCTTTTCCAGACCACCAGCACATGGTCAGTGCTAGGGGTGGTCTGGAAGAACAGAGGGAGATCAATATTGGCCATTGGAAGAGACTGCCACATGGATGGGGGAACTTGAACTAGCTCTTGAAAGCTGGACAGGGCTTGTTGAGGAGGACCGAGGAGAGGGTTCTAGAGCATGCTCTCTGAACCAGCATCACCTGAGCACTCGTTAGACACACAGATTCTTGGCCCTCTCCCCCACCCCCAGACCTAGGGGACAGAAGCTTTGGGGCTGGAGCCCAGCAATGCGTGTTCAGCCAGCGTTGCGGGTGATCCTGATGCCCACTGAATGTGGTGAGCACCAATGCAGGCAAAGGAAGGGGTCTGAGCCTCACATGAGCAGCGGGCAAGCCTGGAAGCGACCTGGCATATTTTATTTTATTATTATTTTTAATTTTATTTACTCATTTGAGAGAGAGAGAGAGCACAAGCAGGGGAAGTGGCAGGGGGAGAAGCAGACTCCCCACTGAGCCGGGAGCCCGACCCGGGGCTCGATCCCAGGACCTGGGATCATGAACTGAGCCGAAGGCAGTCGCTTAACCATCTGAGCCCCCCAGGTGGCCCCGACCCAGCATGTTTTACATGAGTTCTTCTGTTGGTGGCACCAGAGAGAAGACAGGACGGGGACAGGAAGGGCGGCTAGGAGGCATCAGAGAAGCAGGCATGGGATGAGCTTGAGGTTTGCGGATCTCAGCCGGATTGGTGGTGGCCTTAGGAACAGAGAGCAAAGCCAAGTGGTCCTGTGACGGCAGAGTGGATAGGCCTGGTGGCACATTTGGTCTCGTGCACCCTTTTCTTTAAAATGTTTAAAAATGACTTGCGCCCCATCACATTGTTATATGCTGATCGTGGGAAAAGGTAAGACAGAAGCAAAGAGAGGGAGGCAGAATTCTACCATCCAAGACGACCACTGGTAGGCCGAGCGTTTCCTGCCGGCCCTTTTTCCTATGCACGTTCTCTTGGTGGGCCTGAAAGCAGAGCATTCTGTATCCGTTTGCGTCCTGCATTCTTTGCTTGACAAAATATCATAAGCATTTCCTGATGTGCTTTCAGGCTGTCTCTTCTTCTTGTCACAGGAGCTCTTTAAGTTGGCCAGGGAGTGCTGGTAAGGAAGGAGTAAGTGAGGCCCCGAGAGAAAAGGGAATTTGGTCCATGACCTTCAGACAGTAGAGAAGGCAAGAGTCACATGGCTGGGTGCGTCAACTCACAAATTATAAGGAAAAAAAGAAGATGATGGGCGAAGCCGTAGATTAAGGTAAACTTAAAGGACAAACGACATGCACGACTAAAGTCCAGTGTCCAGGGATGTCCATCTGGACAGTAAAGGAATGCAAGGAAGCAATTACGACAGAAATCAGCGTGTGGCACGGGGAGGGGTTGTGGAGTGGCCGGCAACGTCTCCTTTCTTGACAGGATGCTTATGGGGTGTGGCCTTATGATAATTCATTAAGCTTACATTTGCTTAGAGCAGTTTTCTTTTTCTTTTTTTTTTTAAGATTTACTTATTTATTTGAGAAAGAGAGACAGAGAGAGAGAGAGAGAGAGAGAGAGAGAGCACAAGTTGGGGGAGGGGCAGAGGGAGATAGAGAAGCAGACTGTCTGCTGAGCAGGGAGCCCGATGCGGGGCTCCAGGAGTGGGTCTCTGAGAAGGCAGACTGAGCCACCCAGGCGCCCCTATCAGTTTTATTTATTTATTTATTTATTTTAAAGATTTATTTATTTATTTATTTGACAGAGAGAGACACAGTGAGAGAAGGAACACAACAAACAGGGGGAGTGGGAGAGGGAGAAGCAGGCTTCCCGCTGAGCAGGGAGCCCGATGCGGGGCTCAATCCCAGGACCCTGGGATCATGACCTGAGCCGAAGGCAGACGCTGAACGACAGCCACCCAGGCGCCCCTCAGTTTTATTTTTTTAAAAAAAGGTTCAAGAGAAAGAAGATCTTGCTCAAGGATCCATGTTGCAGAGCCAGGGGCTGAACCCAGGCTCAGAGGTTCCCCTTGGGTCTCTGATCCCCATTGCTCCCGCATTCTGTGCGTTGTTTGCTCGCCCACCTCCCCAGCCCCTAATCTGCCACTTGCTGCAACAACTGCAGGGTTTTTTTAAAAAGAATTTATTTATTTATTTGAGAGAGAGAGAGAGAGCACAAGCAGGGGGAGGGGCAGAGGGAGAGGGAGAAGCAGGCTCCCTGCCGAGCAGGGACCCCGACACGGGGCTCCATCCTAGGACCCCAGGATCATGACCTGAGCCGAAGGCAGACACCCAACCAACTGAGCCACCCAGGCGCCCCAACAATTGCAGATTTATGGGTTCCGTTTTGGTTGACTTTGAGGGCCAGGCTGAGATGCGCTGTGGGGAGAACGGTGATGGATGGCCCTTGCCTGAAATGGGGAGGCTCTGAAGGAGATCGGTCAGGGTAGGAGTGCAAGTGTGTCAGCCACGTCACGTGTGCGGCGTGTGCAGGGCTGGGGGCTGCCTTGACCAGTCTTGCTCTCTCTGGTTGGTTCAAAGATCCAGACCCAAATACCCAACATCGCTCACCTCTCAGAATCTCCTTCCTTAGCCTGGTCCATCCGTTTCCTTGAAATACTGTTTTTTTTCTTTATAAGCCCTTACCCTCCCCACCCACCCCCACGACATGGCCCCTCTTTCCTCTGACTCCTTCCCATTGCTCTGGACAGGCCCAAGGAGGTGGTGCCAGGGCCACCACGGGGCAAACCCAGAAAAGGGGACTGTGGAGGAGCCCTGTGACCTCAGCACACAGTTTCTGCAGGCAAACAAATGGGAGGGCTTTTTCTGAACCTGGTCTTCCGCGGCCCGGGCTGTGAGGTTTGGAACTGGGACTTGGGTTTCTAGCTGGGCTTCTGCTTCTCTCTGCCTTGACTGGCAGGTTTCATAGAACCGGGCCAAGGCTCTGGTCTTGGCAGAGGCAGAGAACCCCAGTGAGGAGAGGTACTGGTGCTCACTCCTGCTCAGGAGAAAAGGGTCTTTGCCCTTACCCACCTTTCCCAGAAGGATGTGGAGGGGCTCCTCTTTTGGGGATCAGTGGCCCGCAGTCCTTGGTTTCCCCCGGACAGTTGTCATAAAGCACTCCAGGGCTTCATACTGCCAAGGAGGAAGGGCTCCCCTTTAGGTTCTAGAATAGCACCGTCTGATAGAACTTCCAGCTATGTTGGACACATTCCAAAATATGTCCTGTCCAGTGTGATGACCATTAGCCTAAGTGGCTAGTGAACACTTGAAATGTGGTAGTATGACCGAGGAACTGAATTTCCAATTCCATTTCGTTTCGATCAATTACAGTTGAAATTTGGACCTTATTGGATAGCACAGTTCTAGAAAGAGTGGGTCTCTGAGAAGGGCACAGCGGCCAAGTCGAGATGTTTCAGAACTGCTTGCCACCCTCCTTCTTCCGCGTCCACATACCCACATTACACATTTCAGGAAGGCCCTAGATACAGTGCCCTTTTCTAACCACGTCCACTGTTTGAATATTCTTATCTCGAGGGAGGCAGAGCTGCCGCTGACCTCAAATGCACCCCCATGCACGGCTTCTCTTTGTCCTTGCGCCATCAGAGCTAAGTGGGGTAAGACGTCTGGAAACCCTGCGCCTGAGCAGTCTGAGTCCAGCCATCACAGGCCTCAAAGCCCAGGGTCCCGCCCTGGCATGCCCATGCTGCTCCCTGCTTCTCCCCTCGAGGGGGAAAGAGTCCGGTCCCAGTCGACACCTGGTAGCTCGCCGATGGGCACACTGGTGTGAATGAGGCCCGGGCACCGGGGTGGTCGGCCCACACTGGCAGTTTTGATCTTACTTCCTAGTTGAACAGCTTGGCCTCAAGTAAGAAGCATTTTTACTTTCTGGAAGCAGGTGGAGGCTGGGGGTAGTTTTAGGTTTCTTGGCTTTATATAGGTATATATTTTTGAGCAAGATGGGCGGTGGCGCTGAAGGGACACTAGGTATTCATCAGATGAGATGGTTCTCTTACCCCCTTACCCCCGGCCTCCGTTGCCCCAGCGTCTAGCGCCTGGGAGAGCCCTGTAATGTTTGCTGGATGAATGAATGAGTCATTTCTTTCTTTCTTCCTTCCTTCCTTCCTTTCTTTTTCTTTCTCTCTTTCTTTGTTTTTCAAGATTTTATTTATTTATTGGTGTGAGAGAGAGAGCACAAGCAGGGGACGGCGGGCAGAGGGAGAGGGAGAAGCAGGCTCCTTGCAGAGCCAGAAGCCCGATGTGAGACTCGGTCCCAGGACTCTGGGATCATGACCAGAGCCGAAGGCAGACGTTTAACTGACTGAGCCACCCAGGCGCCCCTGAATGAGTCATTTCTGCCTGCCAGAGCACCCTGCAGGACAGGCCTCTCCTTATTCTCTGTGTCTAGTTTCCTTCTGTCCTCTCCTCCTCTCTCCCTGCAGTCCCGGCAAGCCATCTCTCCTCCCCGCTCCCTTTCTAGACCAGGCTCTCAGATGCGTGCTTCATTTTTCAGCACACTAACCGTTTCCTAGTGTGCCATAACCCACCTCTTCCGAACATTCCAGAAAGTACCCCTGCACTGCCATCTCCCCACAGCCCCATGGCCTGTGGGGCTCTGCAGGCCACATGTCCTCATCAACAGGGGTGTCACTGTCCCCTGGCCGCTCCGTGCCAGTGGGGACAGAGCCCCCCTGTGCAGGCAGGATTTCCTGTGTGCTCCTTGCCCTCTGTCCGGAGAGCCCAAGTAGCGCCCCCTTCTGTCTGGTGATTCTGGTGATTCTACCCCTCAGTGCCTCCTCCTGCCTGATTTAAGTCTTCAGTTCTTTTTCTTTCTTTTTTAGAGATGGAGCTGGGGTAGGGGGGGAGCAGGGACAGAGGCAGAGAGAGAATCCCTTGCAGGCTCCATGCCCAGTGTGGAGCCCAATGCAGGCTACAGGGCTTGATCTCCAGACCCTGAGATCACGACCTGAGCCGAAATCAAGAGTCGGACGCTGAACTGACCGAGCCACCCAGGCGCCCCTTTAGTTCTTTTTCTTGTGGTAAAAAATATATATAACACAAAATTTACCATTTTAACCATTTTTAGGGGGCAATTCGGTGGCAGTAAGTCTGTTCACAGCGTCGTATGATCATCAGTCACCACCATCCATTTCCAGAACTTGTTCATCATCCCAAACAGAAACTGTGTTCATCAAACAAAGACTTCCCTCCCCCATTCCCTCAGCCTCTGGTAACCTCTATTCTAGCTTCTGTCTCTAGGAATTTGTCGGTTCTAGGGAACGCAGAGAAGTGGAATCATACAGCCTTTGTCCTCTTGTGTCTGGCTTTCAGCGTGTTTTCGAGGCTCATCCATGGTGTGGCATCTGTCAGAATTTCATTCCCTTTTATGGCTGAAGAATACTCCCCTTTTCCCTTATGTGTCCACCACATTTTGTTTATCCACTTATCCGTTGATGGACACTTGGGTGGTTTCTGCCTTTGGGATATTGTGAATAATGTTCTTATGAACAGGGTGTGTACACGTATCTGTCCGAATCGCTGCTTTCAGTTCTTCGGGGTATACGCCTTAGGAGTGGAATTGCTAGATCACAGGGTAATTTCGTGTTTAACTTTGTAAGGAGCTACCAAACTGTTTTCCCCCACGCGCGCACCTTCCCACCGGCAGTGCACCTTATTATTATTTTTTTTAATTCTTAATTTTAAACTACAGAGATAATGCCTGCTTGTGGAAAAACTTCAAAGGATGCAGAGCAGCAGGCAGCGATCAGAAGCAGAACCCCTCCCGCAGCCCCACCTCTAAGATAACGGCTACTTAGGATTCGGTGTGTGCGCGTGTCCAGATACGCGAGTACACACTTAGACGCCTCAGCAAAACTAGCGCTGCGCCGGCTCATCTGGCTTTTTCATGTCATTCCGTGTTGGCCCCTGAAGGTCTCGGCTGCGTGCTTTTCCATTCTGGGGGTGTCCCTTGTGTTATTTATTGGTTAGTGGGTACTGAGAGACGAGTGGGGGCGCTCCCCCTTGTCGCTCTTGCGAACCACCCCGCACTTACCGCCTGCACACGTGGGCCACCATCTCACCAGATCGCAGCCTGTTTGGGGGAAAATGTGAGCTGAGCTTGGTACTGGGGAGGCCCTGCCGCCCAGAGCCCCTTCCCCACCAGGCTCAGCTTTTCCCAACTTGCTCTCCACGCGCAGGGCAGCCAAGCCAAGCTAAGCGGAGCTGTGAGCGGCTTTGTCAAGGAGGGCCACCCACCTTCCGGCAGAGGCAGCCTTGGTCAGGCACGCCCTCTCCTCTGGGAATTCCTGGGGGTCGGGTAACTTAGAGCGGGATGGAGAGGTGAGCAGTGAGCTGGAGAGAGAGAGGGTCTGGGCTCTGGTGGTGTGGCACCGAGAAGGTGCTTGTGGGGCCGGCAAGGCATGCAGTGCCCCCGCCACACTGGGAAAGACCCAGTTTAGGCCTGGCAGAGGTCCACCTTTCAAGCCAAGGACCAACCGGTCTTTTGCCAGCACCTTTTTCTGCAGAGCCCCAGGCAGCTGGTGGGAGAGTACAAAGCGGCCTGGAAAATCCATAAACTGCATAATCAGCCCCTGCATCTTGGCCGCTTGACTCTGTTTATTGCTTCCTGTCCCCGAAAGCCCTTTACAAACAGAGCGGCTTTGAGGGGGGTGAGCTGGACCTGGTGGGTGGCCTGCCCCTGCCAGCCGGCCCCAAACCAGCCCATTCTCTCGTACTCCTTGCTGCCGCCCCCAGAGGAGCTCAGGGAGGGTGGGAGCTCCGGGTTGCCGGAGAGTGAGAGGACCCCTCCCCGCCAAGGAGGGCGAACCGCCAGAGAGCTGTTTACTTTGTAATTGACAAAGGACGAGGATCCCATTTCTACCAGTTTCCTTGGGGACCTGGAGGTGAAGCCCTGAGGAGGTGCAGGAGGGGAGCAGGTGAAAGGCTTAGCCTCTGATTGACCCCTGCAAGGTGGGGAGGAGAGCAGGGGCCCATTCCCGGGGATCTAGGGACAGCCCTGGTTCCAAGGGCTATGGGACTTGCTCAAAACCTGCTTTATTCTTGTATTACTTTTTTAAAAAACAGGTTTTTCCCTGTTGACTGACTTTTCTCCCTTCTCTCCCACCACCGCCCCGGGGAAGGGGGGGCAAGAGGTGACTCAGGAAAAGCCGCCACCTGACAAAGTTGCTTTAGACACTGCCGGGGTGCCTGTGAGGGCTGTTTGCTGTCCTTTCCTTGCGTCTGGGGGACGGCAGGGGCCACGGGGCACCTGCGTGGTTGGAGGAGGGATGCTGTGCCCCGGGAAGGGGAGGAGGCGCGGGTAGGCAGGCTTCCCAGCGCTGGGGCTGCCCCTCCCAGCCAGATGTGGCCCCGTGGTCCCTCTCTCGGACCTGAGGCTCCCCCCTCCGCCCCCCAGGGCGGTTGGAGGCCTGAGTTCCCATCCTGCCTCTGCCGCCTTGCTATTCCTTCCTTTACTTGGCTTGCCGAGATGACTGACCACAAAGCCCTGATTTAAAAAGCAGGGGGAGGGCTCGGCCCGTCTCCGGCCTCTGTGCGGACCCGCCGTGGCTGAGAGGCCTTTTCCGCAAGTCCGCAGGGGGCTTGTCTAAGCAGACTTCCACGTGGGCCCCGTGTGTGTCTGAGCCTGTGTTTTCGGTTGTGCAACTCTGAGGCGGCCCCACCCTCCCAGCTCCTTCCTGAAAGTGAAATGTTACCGTCCTTGCTCAAGAACAAAAGCCCCAGGTTCGGCCCTGCATGGCAATGATTTTCAAGTGTGGCCGCTTCCTCCTGTGGGGCCTGCAACTGAGTGTTGAGGACAGCCCAGGTCCCGACAGGGAGGTCCTGCTGGGGCTGGGAGAGGGACCCTGGCGCTGGCCCCTCCGGGCCTGGGGCTGCTGTGGTGGCGGAGGCCTGTGGCGGGACTGGCTCAGCTCTGAGCTGGGCTGTGCCCACTTCTGTTCTACTCCCCTGCTCCAGGAGACCTGGATGGGCCGGGGGGGTGGGGGGGACCATTGCCAGGCTGACTCCAGGGCCCAGCTCTTCTGGAGCCTCAGTTTCTCCCTTTGCCCACGCAGAGATCAGAGGCCCACCAACGTAAGTGCAGGCACAGCGCGGTAAGAGGTTGGGAGCGTGGGCTTTGGGGAAGAATCCCGACTCGCCACTTCCTGGCTGTGAGACCGCAGAGAAGTTAATTCCTCTCTGCCTGCCTCAGTCTCTTCATCTACCAAATAATCTGCTTCCTAGCCTGTGGGATTGTTTCGAGGATTCCGTGTAGGGGGAGTGCCCTCACACAGTGCCAGAGTGGGTCCCTGCCGGAGGGGACGTGCCCGGCCTGGAGCTTGGCTGAATGGAAAGGGCTGGTGGACTCCACCCCCCGCCCCCCTCCCTCGGCATTGTAAACCGTCAAGTGCGGTGCACACGTAAAGCACCATCCTTCGGGCCAGTCGGCGTGCTCAGAGTGAGGAAATGATCCATTTCAGTATCCTTCAATGAGTAGGATCAGCAGACCATGGCTGGAACTCCCGGCTGTGTCCCACCGTGGACGTTGGGTTTCCGTTCTTGCCTCTCGGGCTCGTCCTTCCCCCTTGGTTAATTTGGCAGGAGCACACATAGCTTCACCATCCGCAAAGGTAACAGGAATCTGAAGTCACCCTGTGTCTGTGGGCCTGAGAATCCCCACAGCTCCACTGTTAAGTATACATAGACCTTGAAGGACGAATCAAGCAAATGTTTACCGCTAGCAAGCAATGCTTGAGCACTTGCTAGGTACATTGTGTGTTAAGGGGTGATCATCAAGGAACCCAGGGACTAAGGAATGTCTAGTTGCTTTTCGAACGTCCCAGCGATTGCTGGGGGCTTCCCGTGCCTCACAGCCCTTAAGTCTGGATAAACCTTGCAACCCACTTGTAGGCTGGGGCCGTTCTATCCATACCTTCTGTCCGACCCAGCCCCTCATCCCATTCTGTGATGGGAGGAAGGGCATGCAGGGTCCACACATCCTAGGCTGGGTGCTTCCCCTTGAGAGACAGAGCGGGTGCGAGTTTGGGCTTGTGGGGTGATTTGGCAGAGCCTTTGTTTGCTGACTGTTGACTAAGCCCAGGTGTGCAGACCCAGTGTTTATAGAATCCTGGTCGTCTTGGGCTGGAATGAAGCAAGTAGATGCTCGGGGGAGGGGGAAGTGTTGTGTGTAATCCAAAAGTCATTTGTTTAGGGCCTGGAGCCAGAGAGAAGGTATTTGTGCAGCTCTCCCTAAATCAGTCTGATGTGGACTCTCTTTAATGTGTGTCTATGGTGTGCAGGCCGTGAAATTCAGTTATACTCCTGGGAACCATCTGAGGACTTAGGGCAGACACAGAGGCTGTCACTGGGGAGAGGGGTCTGGAGATCATTTTAGTCCTCCTTGCCCAGTTTTCAGATGGGAAGCTGGAGGCCTGGGAGGTAAAATGACCTGCCTAAGGTCACCCGGCTGGTTCGTGATGGAGCTAAAACTAGAATCCAGAGTTTTATATTGCATCATCCTGTGAGGTAGGAGTCCTCACGCTTTACTGGGCATCAGAATGACCCGGAGAGCTTGTTAAAAAGCAGATTCCCAGCACCCCCCCCCAGATTCTGATTTAATAGTGGGGTGGAGAATATGTGTTTTTAGCAACACCTCGGGGGAGTCTGATGAAGTCTCACCACCCTCTGAGATACATGGCTTGAATGCAAAGAATGTTTGCTTCTGAGACTGATAGAAAAGCACATTAACATTTCCCAAGAGCAGGCTGGTAGCAGGAGGGGGAACAGGCAGAGACACAAACAGCTCAGGAGACAAGAGCATGGAGGTTGAACCCAGGCTTTAAAACCCTTGCGAGGAACCAGTGGGTCGGGAGATTTGACAGGTGCACTGGTCTCTGCCATGTAAGGCCATAGGGGTTGGATGCGGCCCAGCCCTGGACAACCTCTAGGTCACACATGACTCAGTAAAATGGCTCTGATACTGGTAGAAGGCAGTGATGGACAGTGCTAGAAGCTCGTGAGGATTAACCAACACCATGCCCGGGCAGCATGGCCCAGCACTCGGTAAATGGCAGGTTCTCTGATTATGTGTAACTTCTGGGGGAGGGGAGGGCTGAGGGACCTCTGCTGAGGGTCTCATATGAGGAAAGGGGTGGAAAGGGTTCTGGTTCTGTAGCTAAGAAAGGCTACAAGTCCTTCCAGCCCGGGGGGACTGGGATACGGCCACCTCCTTCTGCAGACGTCGTGGGTTTGTACCTCGTACAGTGGTGCCTTTCTCTGGCCCTTATCCACCCCACCCCACCCCACCATGTCCTTGCATCCCTGGGGGGTTTCAGTGATGGGAAGGGTGAGACTCATTAGGGGCTGTTTCTATTTTCTAGAGGCGGAGACTGAGACTCCTGGAGGCAAAGAAGGCTGGTTATGGGACCCCCAAGAGTTCCCGCCCCCTCCCGCTGACTGTCCGATTTGAGGGCCAGGGCTGGCAGCCCCGCCGGCCCGAGGCCCTTCCCTGCGCTCCATTCCAGGCGCTGATCCTGCGAGCAACTGGGAAGGCAGTGCCTCTGGTTCTGGCCAGCACTGCTGCGGGTCAGGTCAACCTGAACTCACCTTTGCTGCCCCAGACACTGTAAAAGCCATTCTGGGCACGGATGGGGAAGAGAGAGAGGGCTGCGGGCCTCCCGTGGCCCTGCCGTCAGCCCAGTGCAGGGCGTGGCTCGCACGGTGGGCTCACACTTAGTGCAGTCAGTGGGTGGAGGAGAGCGTGGCTGTAATTTTAAAAACCCAGCTTTGGAGTTAGGTGGAGAGAGGAATGGACTGAGGACCTGGGGCGGAGGGGAGTGTTCAGGAAAAACCTAATGAAGGTTGGTTGTGTCCCGTGGCCTTGCGAGTGAACGGATCTGAGTGAGCTGGTGCGTGTTGCACACACAGACGCACGAGCTGTTTTGGAGTTGCTAGTGTGTGCACCACATGGGGAGGGAGCACTGGCCCAGGAGTCTGGGTTCAAATCCCAGCTGGGATCAAATCCCAGGCCAAGGAGCTCTATGACCTTTGGCAATAGGCATTATCTGGAAGTGAGAACATTTCTTCCTGCTGTCCTAACCTAGCCTCTCCAGAGGGCACGGGTGGGCACGAGGCTGTGTGGAGGTGAGGCGGTGTGGCCAGCGGAGGGCCTCAGGCCGGGAGGGGGTGCCTGGTGGCTGGCTTAGGGGCGCCCCCGGCTGTGGAGGGGGGGCTCTGCTGCCGTACAGACTGAGAAGGGGCCGGGGCGAGGAGGGGGTAGCAGCCTGCAGTTGGGGAAAGGAGCTGGCCTGGTAAGTGGCTCTAAACAATCCCATCTGCTGTCTGGGCTGGCCCTTCTTGCTGGGGTGGAATTTCTGATGGGGTCTTGGCTGCCAGACGGGGAGGGCCGAGGCCCTCCCAGCCACAGCTGCTGCCTGTTCTTTCGAAGCTCAGGGCCAACCACCCCCTCCCCAAGGCCCTGCTCCCCAGCCCTGGGCCTGCATTCCTCAGCTGCCAGAGGCCGGCACTTCTGAGAAGGCCACTTGGCTTATGTGCTTGTGCTCCTTCACCCCTGGGGATGGCGGGGAGCCCCTCCCCAAGAGGGCAGGCCCCCAGGAGGAGTGGGAGGCCTGGGCGACCCAGGCCCCAGTATATTCCAGTCCCTTCTCCGCTAGGATGCATAGTAGAATATGGGCAGGAATGGGGCTGTCGGCCCAGCTCCCTGCTCCACTCAGGGGCCCCAGAGCCCCCCAGCCTGAGGTCCTGGAGGCCCCTGATGGGAGGCCTTTGTGCTGCACATTGTCCCCCTTCAGGGCTGGATTCAAGATCGTAACCCCAGGCCTGACTCCTGGGCCAGGCTCTAGACTCAGCCGCGGAGAAGTGTGGGGCCCTAGGGCTTTGCTAACAGCTGCCCCAGGCTGAGGGCATCTGTGTGGAGCCTGTGTGTGCCCAGCTCATGAATCCCCCTGGAGGGGAACCCGTCCTCAGAGGAACAGGTATCCCATTCTACAGATGAGGAAACTCACTCAGAGAAGCTCCACTCACCCAAGCAGTGGTGATCAGAATGTAAGCTGAGGTTGGCCCAGAGCTAAAGCTCTACTTGGAACCTCCGTGTGGAGGCTGCCCAGACTCCACACCATTCACAACCAACGTGTGGTTTCCCCTCCGCAAGGAGCTGCCTGGCCAGACCCAGCCCTGTCCTGCCCCGGAGGACCCCACACGCTGCGGTCTGACCTCTGGAACAGATGTGGCATCGGCCACCACCTTCCCCATGGCCCTTCATTCTCCCCTGCGAGGCCACCAGGAGGCGGGCAGGCCCCTGAGCAGGAGGGAGCACTGGGAGAGGAGTGGGGCCTGGCTCCCACTGAAGCAGGACTGGCAAAGCCCTGTTGGACTAGTAGAGGCAGGAAGGATGGAGTTGGGACTCTGAGGATTACAAAAGTTCTAAAGGCCTAGAGGCTCTGTAGTTTGCTTTTTGCTTAAGACTTTTTTTTGTCATCATTCAGTTTTTGTTTTGTTTTGTTTTGTTTTAATTAGAGAGACAGTATAAGGAGGAGGTTAAGAAGAGCATGGACTCTGGAGCCAGACCGTTTGGATTCACATTTTGGCTCCATCACTGACTGTGTGACCCCACGTAAGTTATTTAAACTCTCTGGGCCTTAGTTTCCTTATCTGTAAAATGGGTATTATAATTGCTTTACTTTGAGGCTTGGATGAGATAATGCATGCCAAGTGCTTAGAAAGTACATGGCACATGGTTAGCACTCATAGACGTTTGCTATAATGATTATTCAAAAGTGATTCATGTCTGTTGTAGATAATATACACATGCAAAAAGATTTAAAAAATCACTGGCATTGCTCTCATTTTGCTATTCTTTATAGGCTATCTGCTTATTTTACTTTTAAATTGATAATGAACATGAATCAAAATTTAAAAGATATACAAAGATTTACAGAGAAAGGTTTCTCTGATCTGTCTCTTATGACCTAATTCCTTCCAGCAGAAACCTATAGGATCAGTTTCTTATGAATGTCCTCTCCATACTTACTGACACACACATACTATAACGTACTATAGTACAGTACTGCCTTGCATTGCTCTCCTTGGCCATAGGTCTTGGGCAGAGAGACATATAGAGAGGCCTCATTTTTGTTCTCTGTTGTATAGTCTTCCATGATACATATTATATGAATTCCATAGAAGTGGGATTCATGGATCAGTGGGTGGGTGCACAGTACGTGTTAGTGTGAGGGGAAGGGGGCAGGAGTCGGACTTCTGTTCCCAGGACCCTCCCCTGCTTACCCTGAGCACCCCTCCCTAATCTTGGTTCCTTGGCCTGGATTCCCTGGGCATGCTCAGATACTAAAGTGTGTGGCATCATTGACCGAGCACCTGTCCCAGGGGCCCAGAGACATCTGGAACTATCCAGACTTGAGAGCTCAGCCCCAGAACATGCAGGCCCTGCCTCTGGAGGGACCTGCAGCCCAACTGCCTGAAGGAGAGGCCCAGGGAGGGGCCGCTGGCCCCCCTTTCCCAAGGAGCTGGCCCCGGGCCAGCATGAGCTCACACCTGGAGCCAGCCCAGCTTTACTGGCCTGCACCTGAGCTGCCAGGGACTCCCTTGCCTGAGTCTGGGCCCCTGAGTTGCTCCCAGGTAGACATACATTGCTGCCAGCCCAGAGGGGCTCCTCAGGGCTACGGCCCCTGGGTTAGGGCAGTGGGGAGCAGCACCCCTTCTGTCCACTGACGTTTGATCTCCTCACAGGCTCCTGGGTTGAGCGTTTTGGCTGAGCTGATAGAATGTGTTGATGGAGAGAGGGATTGTTGTGGAAATAGTTTCGAAGAGGCTCAGGTCAAAGTGGAAAACAGTTGGTCGTCCAGGCAACTAAACAGCCTTCGTGGGGTGGGGAAAAGGTTTTTGTAAGGAAACTGCCATGGTCCCTCCTTCAGGATGAGGCTTTGCCCGCAAACTTCTCCTTCCTCTTCCCTTGCTCCCCCAACACGGGCCCCACGCACCCCCAGCCTCCCCCAGGGCAGCTGTGCCCCGTGGAGGACTCAATTCAATACACGGTTACCTGAGTTCTTGCCACGTGCCTGGCTCTGTGCGCAGCTCGAGGAACACAGAGAGTTGGTGGAGCTGGATGGATTTACAGCGTCCATTCTGGAGTCAGACCTCCCTTGGCCACTTAGCTGTGTGACCTGCACAACTCCCTGGACTCTTCTGTGCTTCATTTTTCTATCCACAAAGTAGAAATCGCAGTGACAGTACGCCCCTTGCAGGGCTGCAACGAGAGGATGAGAAGAGTTAACATGCAGAAGGCACTGGAATAGGGTTGGCTCGGAAAGAAGCGGGCAACAGGGTTAGGTTATTACCACTATCACCAATATCCTACCAAGAGGGGCCAAACGAATGCCACGTTACTCATGTTCGAGGAGCTTCATCTTAGACGTTTTCAACTGGAATGAGGAACCTTATTAACTTCCTTCGAGACCTCTTGCCCTAGGCCCTACCGTAGAGCTCCCGTTGCCTACACACCTGGCCTTGGACGTCGAGGCAAAGAGAGAGAAAAATTAGGAAAGCAAATGTCTTTCTTTTCCTTGTTTTTTCTTCTACAGATTTTTTAAAGATTTTTTTTTTTCTGGGAAGGGGGACTTTTGTTCTGCCCCAGGCTTAGATTGGACTAAATGATGGGGTACGGCCCAGAGAGGTTAAGTGGGCAACCCAAGGTCACACAGCAGGACACGGCAGGGCTGAGACTGTGTCTCCCCCTCTTCCTCCTGCTCCTCTCAGGCCCGGCCAGGCCTCCTTTCCCCGCCAGCTGTGCCCATCGTGCCCCCAGAGGTGGGCACAGGTGTGGCTGCCCGGCAGCCCGGTGCCCTCAGAATGAGGCTGGCCTTGTCGCCGTCACCCCAGCAGCTGTGGCCGGTTGAGTTTTCCATTAAGCCTTTTCCGCGCCTTGGGCAGGAGCAGGAGGCTCGGCATTTAAAGGTCACCTGGCTTTTGAAGCTGCGGCGACATGAATAGCTTGGGAAGAGAACAGGCCTGTGCAGGGGCAGAAGGACAAGGAGCCTCTGTCGGCGCCGCCCCTCCCCCTCCGGCCGCTCGAGCCCCCGCCCCCCCCCCCCCCCGCGCAGACTCCCCAGGGCCTCTGTCTCTGGGGCCTCCACCTTCCCTTCTCCCCCTTTTTGCGGCCTCGCCAGCTCAGAAGCCCAGCGGCTCAGCCGGCCTCCCTGCGCCCTGCCCCCATGGCGACTGAGGTGACAACTGGACAAGGATGCAGCTGCCCTTGGCCCGGCAGCCTCCCCGTTAGCGCTGCCACTACCCACCTGAGGTTTGCCCAGGACTTAGCCATGGCGACACAAGCGTCCCAGGGGCCATATGGCCTCATTCTGGCCCCGCTGGCTTTTGCAGCCGGATTCCTGATGAGACGAAGCAAGCCGGGCAGTCGCCTTCTCATACGGGAGGGAAAGGGCTGGGGAGCAGGGTGCATGTAGCTTGCCCATTCCAATCATCCGCTAAGGGGCTCTGTGGGCTCCACAGGACAGGGGTAACACCTGCATAGATCCCCACGTCCGCCAAGGCCGGGGACTAGAACTTGGTGGCACGTGTGGGCCTTGTGTTTCCCACTTGGACAATAAGTCCTTCTGAGACCCTTCCAGTCTTGGGTTCTGAGACCCCTGGGCTGCTGGGGTTCCTCTCCTTTTTAGTCCGAGGTGGGGGTGGGGCAGATTCTTGGGTTCTCGGAGGGAAGCTGCTTCGCCTGCCCTTTCCCTGGGACCAGCAGGGACCTGAGCCCTGGGACACCACCTAGTGGCCTGGCTTGGTGGTGCCACTGGGCTGGGCCCAGACCTGAGGTGAGAAGGGACAGTGAGTCCCCTCTGCAGGGCGGGATCACAGCAATTACGGACTGATCACAAGCTCCGGTGTGTGGCTTGTCCTTGGGGGATTTTCAGAGGAGGGAGCCAGAGGTGTGCCGAGACAGAGCTGGCCTTGGGCAGTCCCTCCTCCTTCTAGACGAGAGAGGGTTGGGGAAAGGGAAGTGCTGGGGAAAGGGAAGTGCCGGCAATTTGGGACCTCTGGCCTCCTAACTCTGTCTCTTCTTGAGGCCTTCTGTTCTACCCCTACCTTTCAGGGTTGGGGTGGCAGGAGGAGTGTTAAGTCAGATATTGGAGGGAGTTGATTTCCTGTCCCCTGGAGCTGACGCTGACTTGGCGAGGGGACCATCCTGCCATCGGCGTTTTGTGCCTCGCAAGGGAGGAGGCCCTCAGGCTGGGCAGCAGGAGGCTCCCAGGACCTTAACCATGGCACTGACTGCCTTGGCCTCAGTTGTTTCATCTGTGAAGTGGGGTAATAATGCATGCCCCTATAGAAACGATAGCTTTTTCATGAGGACTAAGTGAGACCATAGAGGAGAAAGGGCTTTGGAAACTAAGGGCTACCGCCCACCTTGCTATGAGCCAGAGGAGGAAGGGAAGAGAGCTTCCCTTTCATGGTGCTCTTGCCTCTTCCTTTCCCTTCTTTATCCCCCTAACAAATCTCCATTGTCAGTGCCAGGCACTGTGAAGGTGCTGTACTCAGCACAGTGAATAAAGCTTGGGCCTGGCCTCGTGGAGCTTACCTCTCAGTGGCGGAGATGGTCAACAACAAGGAAATATATAATAATCTCTCATGTGGTCTGTTCCCTAAGGAGAACAAAGCAGGGCAGGAGGTGAGGGAACGTGGCAGGTAGGGCTGGTGCTTGATAAGATTATGCTTGAGTAGGGGCCCGAAGGAAGGGAAGGAGGCAGCATGTCCATATCTGGGAGGAGATGGAGGCCCCTGGATGGGCGCGCGCATGGCTTGCAAGTGGATGAGCAAGGATCCAGGATGCCCAGGGAGAGTGAGGGGAGGGGACAGAGTGAGGTTTGACGGCAAAGGCAGGTGGCCCAGGCAGGACGGTGTGGGGCCTGGCAGACCACAGTAAGGCTCTAGGTTGTGTTCTGAGGACATGAGGAGCCACGGGGGCAGGCGGGGGGGGCGGCGCGGGCGGGAGGGAAGGTAGGGGTTGGACCAGAGGAATGACGAGACCGCCACGGTGAATTTTCTGTAGGAAGGCTGGGGGACACAGACAGGCCGAGCGGTAGCAGGGGAGGTGGTGAGGGGCGGCCGGGTTCTGGGATGGTTTTGAAGATAGGAAAAATGGGATTTGCTGCCACTGGGTGTGGGTGTAAGAGAATTCGAGCACTCAAGGAGACGCCTGAGCTTTGGGCCTGAGTCACGTGGAGCTGCCGTTCACAGAGATGAGGAAGGTGGGAGGAGCAGGGTGGGTTTGGAAGGAACCACGAAGTCGGATGACCCAGTATGTCAGAGCTGCTCTTGGACATCCAAGAGGGGGCAGCCTCAGCGGAGCAACTGTAGAGTTGAAGGGCGTGTTCCCCGGAGGCCTCAGGGCAAGAGAAATTTGGGAGCCTGTTATTCAGCGTGTAGATGGTATTTAAAGCAGACTGGATAAGATCGTTCAGGCTGTGAGGGTAGCCAAGGGCCAAGGCCTGTGCCTAAGGCCACACCAACCTGTTTCCTCGGGTGCTTACTAGCTCCGGGCCCCCATATAAGTTCCATCACAGGGCGCCTGGGTGGCTCAGTTGGTTAAGCGACTGCCTTCGGCTCCGGTCATGATCCTGGAGTCCCGGGATCGAGTCCCGCATCGGGCTCCCTGCTCGGCGGGGAGCCTGCTTCTCCCTCTGACCCTCCTCCCTCTCATGCTCTCTGTCTCTCATTCTCTCTCTCTCAAATTAAAAAAAAATAAAAATAAAAATAAGTTCCATCACAACATCCCTTGTAGGTGGTATTACACCTGTTCTTACAAACGAGGAAGCTGAGGCTCAGAGAAGCGAAGTGATTTCTCCAAGTCACACAGCCTTACTGGGCTTTACTGGGCCCAGTCAGAAGGGCAGCCCAGGACTCTGGCTCCCAGGCTCTCACATCTCCCGGGTGGACCCTACCTGGTCCTGCAGTAGACTGGCTGGACTGACCTTGGGCAAGGTCAGGAGAACAGAACTCGGGCAGTTGGCCCACCTCCCTGGGCCAGGCCAGGAGTGACTCAGGCCTTGGCGGTCTCCTCACACTTGGAGTGAGGACTGGCAGGCTGCTGTGCCCGTCCTCCCGGGCCCGGATTCCTTCATGGGGAAGCAGAAGGCTGGGATCCCTGGGACCTGGGGGTGGACAGGTGTGGAATTTCTGCTTCCGAGTCCCCAGGTCACTCACAGCACAGAGTTTGGGAGAGCTGCGGAGTCGGCCTCCAAGACCAAGACATCTAACAGGCTCAACGGGTTTCATTCACTTCCTTTTTCAGAAGTGGGTCAGGGGTTATCTCCCTCTGTTGTCCTGCCAGCACCGGGCAGCTGGGGTTCAGAGAGGTGGAGCGGTTTCCCCAAGGTCACAGAGCCGGCTCTGGGGCCTGGCCAACAGACACCCCTCCCCCAGTGCTGTCTAGGTCACATCCCCTCTGCTGGAATGTCAGCCAGGCTGTGCCCAGTCTTCTAAGCCCAGGCCACACGTGGCTGCATTTCTGAGGCTCCTTGGCTCCTAGCCCTCCAAGCCTGACTGGGCACTTTTGGCTCCTAGGAGTTGGGTTCCTAATTCTGGCCTCTCTACGTACTGGCTGTGTGACTTTGTGCAGGTTACCTGACTTCTCTGAACTGGTTTCCATAGCTATGACATGGAGACGATAGCGTCTATCCCTGGAGTTGTAATAAGGATTGAATGTGAAAGCGCCTGGCACAAGCTTGTGAACCGAAGTCGCCTGCCTTAATTCTTCCATGTGTTTTAAATTGCTTTTCATCCGAGCCATGCTGGTTGCAAAAGGCAGCCTGGCATGGACGACACTGCCCCGAGGACAGCCCTCCTCCCTGCTCCCAGCCGTGCTGGCCCACCTCAGCCCTGGCCTCACACTCTGCACTTGAGCTTAGCGAGGGATGGCCCTCACGGGGTGGGGGTGGGGGGGCCTGTGTCGCCCCACCTGGTGCTAATTGTAGGCAGCTTGGCCTTGGGGTCTGGGCGTTCTTGCGGAGTCCTGTGGAGATGGTATTTCTGCTTCCCCGCACTTCCCATTAGCGTTTCTGAGCCACTCGCTCCTCATCCACAGGACAAGCTGCGATGGGAAAGTCTAGGCTTGGCCACCACGGGCCATATGTCTTTGAGCCATTCTGACAGGTCCTGGGCGTCAGCGCCTTCGTCTGACGTGCGGAGCAGGCTGTGGGGCTGGCCCAGAGTTGTCAGCCATGCCATATCATGGTGCGCACAGGACAGGCTGTTTTTCCAGGCTTCGCACCTGGGGTAAATGGAAGAGGAGGTGGCCTGACCTGTGGTGTCTCCAGCTGCCCAGGCCAGCCAGCCTCCCCTGGGGCTTCGAGGATCAGTACTTCTTCTAAGGCCTGGAGGACTCGCCCACCCCAGCCACTCTGGGGAAGAGTTTGGCCGGTGTGCCAACTGCTCCTGGCTCTTCGCCAGCCTTCTGGGGCGGCGACAACGCCAGTCAGGTAGCTCGCCATGTTCCAGGCACTGCGTGGGGGATGATCTTGTTTCATCCTCATCGAAGTCCCATAAGTACAGGTGAGGGTACTGGGCCCAGAGAGGGGAGGACACTCCTCCGAAGTCCCACAGCTGCGGAGGGGCAGAGCAGGGACGGCAGCCTGGCTCTGAACCCCTGCGCTTCCCGCAAACGGCAGGGGGTGGGGATGCCCCTCGGGACCTTCCTGACACTCACAGCCCGAGGGGCCGATCCAGGGGCCTGCTAATGGGGGCAATCTGGACCCCATCATCTTCCTTCTTCATCCGGAAGAAGGGGGGTCAGGTGCTGGCTTCACTCCCCATGGGTCTGCCCTTGGCAAAGTGAGAGCCAAGTCCCTCTATCTCTTAATAAATTATTTGCGGGGCAGCGAGAAGGTGGCTTTACTCCAGAGAGGGTGTTAGTTAGCACAAGGCACTGACCTGTATATATGATGATATCAGCATAGCAGATGGCAGCCGGGGCCCTGGCTTCTGGGGCCTCGTGCCCCCGAGGTCTTTGTCAGAGGCCGCAGCGCAGGTTTCTGGAGCCCGGGACAAAGGCGGCGGCTCTACGGTAGAGTTCCGGCAGAATCAGAGCATCCTCTGACCTTCTGATGTGGCAGGGGTGGTGGAGGGGTGTGGACGTGGGGGTTGGGGTGTCTAAAGCCGGCTGTGGAACGCCGTGTCATACTTGGCTACCTTCCTGTGCTCATTTTCATCACAGTTCTTGGACTGACCATTTGAGGTCACCCCTCTATATCTCCTTGTAAAATGGCTTTGGCTTCGCTGGGCTGTGAGTTGCTCGTTTGGGAAGACAGGGGGGTGGAAGGAGTTGGATAATGAATCATGCTTCACCCAGTCAACAGAATACTACTCAGGCATTAAAAATGGTGCAGTAGATCTATATGTTCTGACGTAAGAAGATGGCTACAATAAATTATTAAGTGGAAAAACAAGTTGCATAGAATTTCCGTAAAAAAATGCATACATACGGTAGTGGATGCATAGAGAAAGTATCTAGATGTAGACAGATAAACCAGAGTGTTAATAGGTATTTTCCAGAAGCTGGGAGGGATTGTAGTTCTGTTACATCAGTGTCCAGAGGCTGCATGGGGCCCAAGTGCTTCTAATTTTCCATTCTTTTTTTAAAAAATATTTTATCTATTTATTTATTTGAGAGAGAGAGTGAGAACAAGCGGGGATAGGGGCACTTCCCTGCCGAGCGGAGGAGACGCCCCAGCTTGGCACGGAGTCTGCTTCTCCCCACTGAGAGCCCAATAGGCCTCAATTGAAGGACCCCAAAATCATGACCTGAGCTGAAGTCAGACGTTTGCTTAACCCACTAAGCCACCCAGGCGCCCCTGGTTTTCCATTCTTCGATATAGCCCACCTTTCTGGGACTGGGCAGACGCCCACCCAACAAGCCCCAGAACAGGAGCCCTGGACAATTTCCACATCCATCTAAGGAGTCAGAGGTTTGAAGGAGGTTAGAATCTCAGCCTGGTGGCCCTGGGGAACAATATGCGGTCTCATTCGACCTGGGCAGGGACTGACCGAAAGAGACAGAGGGAATCAATGGTAGTGCTGGATCTTCTGACCCTGGGGTGAGTGAGAGCCCATCTATAGCACCTTCCACACTCCTCTGCTCTCGTTCTTACACCATCAGCTGTTTGACGGCTGAGATCATGGCAAGCAAGAGCATCATGCTGATTTGCTCACACGGATGTTTCTGTGTCAGCTGTTAAGATGATAACCCCAAGTCCTAGAAAAGGGAAAATAGCTTTGCACCTATTGTGTCAAACTTAGGAACTTTGGAAACATCCTTTGATGGAACGGTCCCTTAAAGCTGCCACTTTTCTACAATTAACAAAATTACTAATTTTGGGATAAGCAGGAGAAAGTCAGAATTTGAGGTTTTTAGACATATTCAACTCTCAGTTGACTGCACTAACAAAATGTGACCTTGGCAGTGATTTACGTGCTTGGTTGTGAGCGGGCTGGACAGTTTTCTGTCGCAGATTTAATGGCACTCTCCACAAACTGGAGGCCATGATGTTGGCGTCACCAAGTTGGGACGGTGATGTGGGAAGCAGAGACTGGGGTGGGCTGGAGACTAGAGGGCAGGCTGGGGCCTGTACAGAGCCCCTCCTGCCTCAGGTCGTCAGGGCTCCTGGGCAGTAGGAGTAGTGGCTGAGACCAGTGGCCATAGTGCTGGGTTCAAATCCTAATTCCTCCACATCTATGCCTCAGTTTTCCCACCTGCGAAATGGGGATACTAGCATCTACCTCATAGCGGTGTCAGGAGTCAGCCCACCCAGCTCACCGAGGACCCGGCCCGGAGTAAGCCCTGGCTAGCAGGTAGCAGTCCTGTGCCAGCACAGAACCCTGGCCGTTTGACTGTCGCAGCTGGAGAGAAAGCACAAAGAAGCGGTTGTCCCGTGCATTCGGGTTCTCTAATGCCCCTGGCATCCCGCCCCTGACTCTGCCTCCCTCTGTTTCAGGTGGGACCGCCGGCCCCAGGATGCCCCGGGGGTGTGGATGACCAGAGGCCCAGGCCCGGATGCCGCCGCCCCGCGAGGGCCGCTCCCCGAGGGCCGCCGGTGGCCCCGCGCCCTAGCCTCCCGACCCGGCGACCCCGCGCGCCCCGCCCCCGCCTGGCCGCCCAGGGGAGCGGGAGCCGCGGGAGGGAGTCTCCCGAGCCCACCGAGCGAGCGGCCACGGCGCAGGCATCCGGGGGCAGGGGCTCGGCGCCGGCCGCAAGCATTCTCCCCCAGCGGCTCGGCAAGATGACCAGCCTGTTCCGCCGGAGCAGCGGCGGCGGGGGCGGCGGCGGGGGCGGCGCGGCGGGGGCGCGCGGGGCCGGGGCCGGGGCCGGGGCGGGGGCCGCCTCGCAGGAGCTCAACAACAGCCGGCCCGCCCGCCAGGTGCGCCGCCTCGAGTTCAACCAGGCCATGGACGACTTCAAGACCATGTTCCCCAGCATGGATTACGACATCATCGAGTGCGTGCTGCGCGCCAACAGCGGCGCCGTGGACGCCACCATCGACCAGCTGCTGCAGATGAACCTGGAGGGCGGAGGCGGCAGCGTCTATGAGGACAGCTCCGACTCGGAGGACAGCATCCCCCCGGAGGTAGGGGCGCGCCCCCCCATCATTCACCGCTGATTGAACCTCTTAGAGGACTTGGGTCGTTAGACCTGACTTCTAACTCGCCGGTAGCCCCTTTCTCGTAGGAACCCCGTACCCAAGCCGGTCAGTGGCCTTTTATGGGCAGAAGTCATGCGGTCATTCAACAAACACGGCGCACCTACTGGGTGGTGTGCCAGGCATGGCACTAGACCCCGCTCAGGGGCCATCAGAATTGAGGAGCTTGTTAAAAATGCAGACACTCGGGCCCTACTCCAACATACTGAAGTCCAGTTCCAGGCTGGGGCCCTCTAGCCTGTGTTTTCCTGGAAAGGCTCCTTTTGCACTTCTGGGTGTCCACCGTGGCCAAGTCAGACCGGGTTTCTGCGGGCACAGAGCTCACAAGACTCAGGCAGTGGGAGCTGGGAGAGCGATAAATGCTTATGGTGGGAGAAGTGGGAGCAGGAGAGGAGGATGGCTTCCCAGGGAAAGGGATAGCCAAGTTGAGGCCCAAAGAAAGAGTGGGGAGTGAGGGACAGGGAGTGAGGGACAGGGTGTGCAGGCGGAGGGAAGCGCTCCTGCAAAGGCTCAGAGGTGAGACAGAGCACGGGTCACTTAGGGAGCCCGCAGCGGGACCATCTGTCAGGACCTCTGGAGTGGCAGAGACCGGGAGCTGAGAAGGCCAGGCCGCGGAGAGAGAGCATGGGGAGCCACCAAAGAGGAGGGACCTCCGACATACTAGTTCAATTCCTCTGACCAAGGCATGATGGAGGCGGCAGCAGGCAGTGCCCGAGCAGTTCCCTCCATTCTCAGCGAGGTCACTGGGGGAGAAGGGACCACCCTGCTGCCTCAGGGCCCACCTGGCCCCTCCAGTAAATGTGTGACCCCCGGTCTCCACAGGACCTGCTGTGCTGGGTGCAGAAGGGGCGCACAGAGTCTTTCTGTGATCGGGTCACTGCCTGCAGGGCAGCGAGAAGGTACATGTGGTGGGACACGTGGCCAGGGACAGGACGGAAGGGCCCAGCAGATGGCATTTAACTCTGCTCTTCGCTGAGTCCCATCCTGTGCCAGGCACCATCCTACAGGCTTCAGATGTATCCGTCCTTGCAGTCCTCATGCGCTTTGTGAGGCGGCATTATTATTATTATTACCCTCGTTGACAGAGAAAACCTAGGCCCAGATATGCCCTCAGATTCCTGGTCCACACCGCCCTGCAGGCATCTAGGACCCTGTCAGCCCGAGTCCTTCTGCAGGGCGAGGCCGCTGGCCCTTCTTCCTTTAGTTGGTGCTGCCTGCGATTTCTCCCTCCAGGTGGAGGAGAAGCTCCGTGGGCGATGACATCTGCCTCCTCCCCGTGTCACCTGCAGCACCCAGGACAGTCCTGGCACATAACAGGCACCCAGGGAACGCTCGCTGAGTGAATAAGTGCAGTTCCAGTCTTTGCACAGATTTCTTTAGTCTCTTTCTTTGGGAGACCGCTCCTTCGAACGGCCTGGATTAGCCAGTGGAAGGGGTCTCAGAAAACCCAGATCCTCTCTGTGGGAAGGAGGGGTGAGTGTGTGTGAGAGTGTGTGTGTGAGTGTGTGTGTGAGTATGTCTTTGCAAATACATCCTTTTTTTTTTTAATTAATTAATTTATTTGACAGAGAGAGAGAGAGAGAGCACAAGTAGGCAGAGTAGCAGGCAGAGGGAGAGGGAGAAGCAGACTCTCTGCTGAGCAGGGAGCCCGATGTGGGGCTCGATCCCAGGACCCTAGGATCATGACCTGAGCCGAAGGCAGATGCTTAACCAACTGAGCCATCCAGGCACCCCCCCTTTTTTAAAAAAATTTATTTATTTATTTGACAGAGAGAGGGGCAAATACATCCTTTAAGTGTGAGCTGGAAGGAAAGTATTCTGCATATTCTGACCCTTTCTGCGGTCTCATTGATTCTGCAGTCTGGCAGGTAGGGTAGAATAATCTTTCCTCCTTTGTCCATGGCACCCGTGGGCCTGTGAATCTCCACGGTCTTCACCATCCCCTTGATAGGCCTGCACTGGGCGTGCTCCTGTTTTTCTGAGACTCTTGCTTTCCAAATCGAGCCCCTTCTCAGCATCCCTCCGTGGCTATTGCCCCAGACGCCCACCTTTGGGGCTCTGCCTGGCGCATCGGCAGGCAGTTCCTGAGGCAGCGGGAAGTGCTTCAGAAGATTTATGAGCAGCTGGAATGACACTAACTGCTGACTGGAAAAAGCCCCTCGCTGGCGGCTGATGGATGGCGGGCTGGCCCAAGGGGCATCCTTGCCACAGAGAAACAGCTCCTGTCAGATCAGTGGCCTGGACCCTGGTCCCCGGAGCACCTGGCAGGCATCCATCACCCACGCTGAGTGAAGCCGCAGGGCCACAGAGCCGAAGACTTCAGCGCCCTTACAGCCCGAAGAACAACCTCAGTGTGGCTGGCGGGGTTGTGGGGAGAGAGGCCGAGGGGGGCCAGGAACACGGCTGGGGTTACTCTCCCTGGAGGCTCGGGATCAGCCTTTCTGGAGCGTGCCTGGCCCGCTGCCTGCCTCCTTGGCGGTTCCTCATTCTGCTCCAGGAGCTTCTGATGAACGTCTGGTTCTTGCAGCCCAGGAGGCTGCTCTGAGGAGCAGGAGCGGCCGTGAGGGGAGGGGGGCCTCCTGGGGCAGCTGCACAGAGGCCTGATCTCCCTGAGTCTGGAGGCGGGAGGCTACAGGCCGTGGCCTAGGAAACCTCAAGCAGCTTCCTTCGTCCTAAGAATCCAACTCTCCCCTCCTCACCCAGGAAACAGCTCTCCCCTCCTCACCCGTGTCCCTCACACCAGCCCCTGAAGGAGAAGTTGGCCTCAAGGCCCCAGTCGGGAACCCTGTCCCTCAGAGCAGCAGGGTCTGAGGGACAGGGAGTGCGGGCTGGGAGCAGAAGCAACACTGTTCTCTGGGTGCGCCAGGCAGTTGCTGAGCCCCTGTCCTGTGCCAGGCACCCGACGTTCCCCAGTGAGCTAGACTGGAGCTTGCAGTGTTCCCTCTCTCTCTCTCTCTTTCTTTTTTTTCTTGTGGACATTTGGGCTAAGCAGAGCAGTGGCCCACAAAGCAGCTACGTTCTTCTTTTTCTGCAAAAGCATCTGTTTAAATACTTTCCGCCTGAAAGGAAAGAACGTTCGTGCATTCCAGGGCGGGAGGCCTCCTCGGGCGGGCTGGCTGTGTATGCACAAAGTGTGGCCGTGTGTGTGAGAGCATGTACGCACTTGTGTGTGTGCTGCCCACCTGCCCACCTGCCAGCGTGTCCCTGTGAGACCCTGGGTGCCCGGGCGGGGTGGGCTCAGGGCGGACAAGTGCCAGTGCCGCCTGGCCCCGCCCAGGCTTGCAGAAGCAGTTTAGCGTGACTTCTGCAAACTCACTCGGGGTTAAGATGCAGGGCCTGGGGACTCTGGGGCCCACTGACAGCCTCTGAGCCCTTCCCGTGTTCTTTGGTCTTGGAAGAGATGGAACAGAAGTGGGGAGCAGAGAACAGGGAGCAGGAAGCTAAGGTGTAGGCCAGCGGGGGTGTGTCCGACCTGGGATCTCCTGGTTGATGGTCACCTCCTGCCTCCTGCCCCAGACTCCTCTGTGGATCCCTGGGGAAGGATTCAGGTCAGTCCACGGAGCAGGAACTCTGGGCCTTGCCCAGCCCTTGGCTTTTGCCTGCCCCTCTATCTGGCTTCTGGATGAAGAGAATCATCCAGGAGGGAGAGGCATCCTGGGTACTCCCCTTGCCACTGTCTGCCCTAAGAATCCAACCAGGGCGTGTGGGCATTGTGCTTGAAGGACGGATCCTTGCTGTGGAGACCATGTCCAAGTTGAAGACTCAGTTCTAAAGAGAGCATACGGCTTTGCCATGTCACTTAGCCTGGGCCTCAGTTTCCTTATCTATAAAATGGGAGTAACGAACTCTATTCTACCTTGCCAAGTTGTTTGACTTCGGGTGAGATCATTGATATGGAGGTACTTGGAGAGAGAGTATGAATGATGTTGAAGTTATTTATCAGAAATAACGCATGTCCCGAAAAGTACGCGAACCATACGTGTGCGGCTCAATGAAGTTGCCCCGGCGCCCAGGGTCAGGAAACACCCACAGAGCCTGGAATCCCCCTGGTGTCCCGTCCCGGCCTGCTGCACCCCCACAGAGGTCCTCCTGCTCTGACTTCTAGCCCCGTGATTTGTTTGGCCTGTTTTTAAACCTTGCTCAGATGGATAATGCTGCTCTGAACATTCTTTTGGGGACGTGTGCTTTCATGCCCATTGAGTATGTTGGAACTGTAGGGTCAGAGGCAGCCATGCGTTCAGCTTTACAGAAAACCAAACAGTTTGGCAAAGGGGTGGCCCTATCCGTTTACACTCCCCCAGCGACACAGCATTCCCTTACGACGCACCCTTGCCCCCCTGGCTTTCGTCTGAATGTTATTTAAATTCAGAGAAGGATTGTTAACATGTCTTTTGTTGTTGTTGTTTCTGCTCTAGATCTTGGAAAGGACTTTGGAGCCTGACAGCTCTGATGAAGAACCCCCACCTGTCTACTCCCCGCCAGCCTATCACATGCACATGTTCGACAGGCCTTACCCTCTGGCTCCCCCCACGCCACCTCCCCGGTGAGAACCCGCTCCTCTCGGAGCGCAGGGCGGTGGGGGAAAGGGATCAGGGGCTGGGGTTGAGTACAAACGCCGTGGAAAACTTGGCTGGACCCCTCAGGATATTATTCTAGCAAGAACAGGCTTCTACTGCAGCAAGAGACACTGTAGCTAGATACCAAGAAGAACTTCCACATGGGAAGGATCACCAGGGCAAACATTCGCTGAATTGCTACTCTAGGCTAGGTGCTGCGCGGAACATGAAATGGGACACGGAGTTACATAAGGCGTGGCGCTGCCTTCTGGGATCTCACAGTCAAGGCCCGTGCAAGTGGGAGAAGTAAACACAGGGAGTGTGTAGACACTTCCCCCGCTGAGCCCATGGTACACATTGCTAATTGACCACTGGGCTCTTTCCCGCTCGGTGGAGACAGAACCTCAGAGTTCCCTTCCACGCAGCAGCTCCCAGACAGTCAGCAGTAACTGAGGGGATGGATACCTATTTGCCATCCCTGGTCTAGGGATGTTGCGGGGATTTTTAGGCAATGGGAGCAAGTAAGTCTTTTTTTCCGGGATAGTTTGATAAGTGGAGGCAGAGGACTAGACTGCAGGGTCCTGGGAGACTTCTTCCAGGTGAGGGGCTCTGTAGTCTGGAGGGTTTACACGAAGCCGCTTGCCAGCCGGGTCCCACGGTCTCTGAGGTGCTTTCCTGTGCTTCCTGTTTGTAGTAGGGTTGCTGGAGCCCGGGCGTCTCTGTCCTAGAGCTGTAGTTCCTTCGAATGGCTCAGCGCCCGGGTGCTGAGGAGTTGGGGGGGAGATGATGGGACAGGGGACTAGTCCCAGTGGATCTTTCCTTCTGGGGGTCTTGGGCACCTCAGGCCGTGGTAGTGGAGACCTCTGCTGTGCAGGTAGGGGGTAATGACCCCAGCCACCAGCTACCAAGTGCTGGGAACCAGTGAGGCTCTTTATGTATACACTGTCACGTTCTAATCCTCGAACGGCTTGTGAGAGCACTGTCCGCGTCCCCATTTCACAAAGGAGGAAACTAAGCCTAAGCCAGGTTTCATAACTTTCCCAACACCATGGAGCTGAGCTGTGAACTCAGGCCATTCTGATTCCAAAACCAATGTCTTTGCTGCTGTGTCTCTCACCTCCCTAATGAGAAAATTCTCTGCGATTGCAGCTCAGGGAGCTGATGGAGGCCTAGAAGGTCACAGGACAGAGGGGACAATGTTTTAAGTCAGAGACAGGAGCAGACCTGGGGTCCTTCCTTTATTGCCGGTGGTACCAGGAGGCTCCAGTGGGGTGGGAGGCAGGGAGGGCATGGGTTGGTCTGGGTGAGGCCTTGGCAGGACTTGCGGCCTGGCATGGGTCATGGAGCCCAGGGCTAAGTGGTTTACCTTTGACTTATTATTACTTTTTTTTAATATTCCAAGATGCTTTTGCAAAACCTCCAGTGTCTACTAGGCAAAGTGGTTCTGCCTGTTTTTCAGAAGGGAAAACTGAGGCCATAAGAGAGAGAATCCCAGGGTGAACCTGGCGTGGGTACCCAGGCCCCATCCTCCCTCTGCCCCTCTGGCTGGGTATACAGCTGCTGTGAGGTCAGGCGCAGTGCAGCTCGGGGATGGAAGCCACCGTTGGGGGCAGGGTGACCTCAGCTCTAGATCAAGGCTTAAGAGGCCTGAGATTCAGGGCCCTGACCTGGCAATGAAGGCTTTGCTGGGCCTGGGGAGGATACAGGACAGAGAACTTGAGTTGTAGAGTCAGAAAAAAGAAAAGTGCTCTCCTACCCCCTTCTTTCAGCTGCCAAGCTTCTGATGCTTTAGGTGCTTGGCTGTGTGACCTCTGGCTCACTACTTAGCCTCTCTGAGCTTTGCTCCCCTCACCTGTGGAATGGGAATACTAATCCCCAGCTCAGCAGTACTGTGCTGTGAGGATCCAACGAGACACTATGCGTGGAGCACTTTGCATAGTCCCAGGCAGGGATCAGACCTGTCCTCTGTGGTTGACTGCTCCTTCCCACCCCAGGCTGCGCAGCTGGCCTCTGAGCTCTAACATGGAATATTGAGACCAGTGGTGAGGCTTCTTTCAGAGGCCAGTGTTCAGAAGAAGCAGGGCCAGGCTCTGAGCATGTGCCCCTTTGCCCCAGGATGGCCCTGCTAGGCCAGGTCCACCTGTAGGCCATTTCCAGGGCCTCATTCAGTCTCTCTATCCAGAACATTCATTTCCAGCATTTACTGAGTCTCCTGCAGTATGCAGGTGCTGAACGATGTGTGTTGAATATAGTACTGATGAATATAGTACTACCCTGCCCCCCTAAGGACATCAGAGGCTGGGGGAGGCATAGAACTGGGGGCAAGAAAGTAAGTCTGCCTAGAGGAATGAGGAACTCATGTCCACACGGTGTCCTAGTGAAGCAGAGGACAGGAGGGCATTTCAGGCAATGGAAACAGCATGTGCAAAGGCCAGGAGGCAGAAGAGGGGGAACCATCTGGGAGCTTTGGGGAACTCCAGGAAATGGAATGGCCATGAGGCTAGAGAGGCGAGCTGATCATGGGGGCCTTGTGGGTCCTCTGAGGAGCTTTGGCCTTATCCTGCAGTCAGCAGGCTTAAGCTGGAGAGTGACAGGATCCGGTTAGTGTTTTAGAATCCCTGGCCACTGGGGGCCAGGCCCCTCTGCCACCTCAGGGACTGCAGATGGGGTGGGGTTTGGGAGCTTGCCCTGCTGAGACAATAGAGAGCCAGGGTGACCCCAGGCGTGAGTGCCTGAAAAGTCAGGACCCCTGGGCCCAGGTTTTGCCTGCACAATCTGTGTGTCCCTGGACAGGGCCTAACTCTCTCTGGGCCTCAGTGTCCAGTCTTTACCAAAAATCCTGCCTAGAAGGTTCATGTCTGAAATCCTTCTGGGGTCTGATGTGCCATGGGTAAACTCGGGGGTCTGATGGGCGTGAAGTTTTAGTTTGGGGGTCCTGGTGCCCAGGCTGTGGGCCAGGAGAGCCTCCCAGCCTTCTCTCTCCTTCCCCTCCTCTAGCCTGCCCTTCCCTCTCTTTCTGGAATGAAGGAGGTCTCTGAGACCCAGAGCTACCTACCCCTCAGCACAGGCCACCTGCCGTTTTCCCGTTGAAATTACAGCCTTGGAAGTTTTTTATTTGCCTCTCAGCTCATTTCTGACATTCCTTTCTGACCACAATGGAGTTGCCTGGGCCGCCTAGGCTCAGGGCCCCCTGGCTCTTGCAGCTGCGGCTTACCTCATCTCTGCCTTTGCCAGCGCCAGGGCCCGGGAGGGGCTGGGCCTGACCTTCCTCGGGACCACGGTCCCAGCCGCCAGGGGAACGGTGAGGAGGGGTCCCCTGCTCCTTGTCCCCCTCCCCTCTTGGGCTCAGTAACAAATGGCTAGAGGGCTCCCAGTGCAGCTCTGGGGTTCTCCCTCCGCACTTTTCCCAGGTGGCTCCACGTGTGGTTGAGTTGGAGTGGGTACCCGGGTCCTAGGGGAAGACGCTGGAGAGGAATTCTCTGTGCTGGGGCCAGCCACGGGTGGTCCCCGAGTCCCTAAGAGAGGGGGCACCCTCTCCCCCGCCTTCGGCCCTCGGGAGAAGTGAAGCCTCCAACAGTGACAGAAGGCGGCAGAGTGATGTGGAGAGAGATCTGCCTAGGACTCACAGAGTCCCGGTTGGGTTTACGATGCAGGCTCTTCTGGAGCCTTCCCTCACCTGTGCCCCGGGAGGGTGGACGAGGCGGGCGGCTTCCCCTGGCTCCCACCGTGCACTTAGCAGCTTGTTATCCCCGTCTGCCGCCGCCCCCGCCCCCCCTCGCCCTGCCAGGCCACCCGCCCAAAATAGAAAAGGAAAGGAAGTTATTTCCACAGTCAGCGGCAGCCCGGAAAAGCTCCCCTCCAGTGAGGGGGCGGGCGGGATTCCTGGAGCTGGAGACAAATCAAAGCCAGGCGAGAGCGGCAGGCCCGCCGCCCCCGGCCCCGCTGCCTTCTGTGTGTGTCATTTCCCTGATTCAGCGGAACACGTGTCCTGGGGTTGCCACGCTTCAGGCTGCTGAGGCGCTGTGGGGAGCTCCCGGCCTGGCCCCGATGGCAGGGCGGGGGCCTGGGGGTCAGGGAGGGCTCCTGCCACCACTTCTCTTCCTGTCCCTGGCCCCCCCCCCCCGCCCCGGTGGCCTCTGCCTGTGGCCGACGGACCTCCGGCCAGGCACCTTGCTTATGAAGAGCTGCTCCTGAGCACCCCTTGCAACAGGAAACTTTCCATCCCCACCTTCAGTGCCCGAGACACAGCCTCACGAGGGGCTCCCGCCCACCTCGGCAGCGAGAGGGTTTTTCCATGAGGAAGCTCCGACCCAGAGGGGAGCAGGGTCTTGCCCAGGACCACCCTGCTGGCTGTGACTGAGCTGGAACTAGAGCCTGGATCTGCTCTACTCTGTAGGGGTCCCGCCATCCCCATGTCCCCCCACCCCAGCAAACCAACATTCGAGCAGGCCGGGCTTGGCGGCTGCTGGGTCTGGTCGTGGGGAGCGCACCTGTTCCTCAGCAGCCGCGAGCTCGCACTGTGCTGGGCGCTAGGGACACGCCTGCTGTCTTTAGAGGACATTCGTAAACATCTGCACGTAAACCCATGACAGCCAGCTCGAGCGCCATGAACACTGAGGGCTCTAGGCCTAGAGACCTTGAGGGCCCGCAGTAGCCGGAGAGCAGTGACTGTCCTGGGGCTGGAGGAGCCGGGCCCTGCGGCCAGAGGCTGAGGTTAGCAGAGGCCTGATTGGGAAGATGAGAGAGAGCGCTGGGCCTTTGTCCTGGAGGCCGAGGAGGCCGCGGGAAGCTTCAGAGCAGAAATGCCCTTCTGAGCAGGATCCTGGTGTGATGGGTCGCGACTCCTGAGTTTGGGCCTGACTGTTCCCTCTTCGTTGTTACCTTTCACCCCCCAGCATCGATGTGCTGGGCTCTGGACCCGTGTCGAGCCAGAGGCGCTATCGTAACTGGAACCCACCCCTGCTGGGCAACCTCCCCGAGGACTTTCTCCGCATCCTGCCCCAGCAGCTGGACAGCATACAGGTAATGGGGGAAGCCCCCGGCTGCCTGTGCGGCATCTCTGCTTGGCCCCAGTTTGTGCCAGCCCGTTTCACTTCCTGATGTTTAAGCCCGCGCCGGGCTATTTCTGTTGCCCTGGGTTCGCAGGGAAAGAATGCTGAACCGAAAGCCTCGTTTCCTGTCTGGGCCTGGAGGTTTCCTGTTCCACCCAGGGAAGGGGACAGCCCGGAGGAGTCTGTGGCTAGAGCCATCACCCCAGGCTGGAGGGAGGCGGGCACAGGGGCAGCCAAAGGCAGAGGGGCCGGCCGCCTCCCCGCCCTCCCATGGGATAGAGCCAGGGGCAGCTTCTCCCCCTGATGTGGGCAGGGCCTGAGGGGCCCTTGCGGGAAGGGGGCCTCGCCCCGAGACAGCTAGGACAGGGAGAGTTTTGAGTTTGGGCCTCCATGTGGCGCTAGCCAAGGTTTTGCGCGGCTTGCAGATCACTTTCCAGGACTGTTCAGGTTGTAGATGAGGGCTGGGGTGGTCCAAGGGGGAGGAAGCATCGTTTTTAAGCCCTACTGCTTCCCCAGCAGAGAGGGCTCTGGCCTGCTGAGTTGGATTGAGGCTGACCACCAGAGCCCGATAGCAGGTGCAGGCCCCAGGGCGCGGCTGGAGGATCCTGGGAAAGGACACATGTGCACCCAGATATGCAGGGATGTTTGTGCCGCACGTGCCCTGGTGAGCAGCCATTCAACTCGCTTGCTCCCCTCCTCAGGGTAACCCCGGGGGCTCCAAGCCCAGGAGCAGAGAGGGAGGCCTGCCCCCTGTGGCTGGACCCGGCGCCCGGGACCAGGAAAACCGCTGGAAGCAGTACCTGGAGGACGAGAGGATTGCGCTCTTCCTGCAGAACGAGGAGTTCATGAAGGAGCTGCAGCGCAACCGGGACTTCCTCCTGGCCCTGGAGAGAGGTGGTGCCCTGGGTGGGGGCACTTCGGCCACTCCTTTGTGGCTGGGGAAGGGAGCTGGGGTCGGCTTCAGCCTTGGGGCTCAGAAGAGGCACTGAGCTGGAGGCCAGCGTGGCCTCGGTCCTGTTGATACACGGCCCCCACCAAGTTACCCTGTGGGAACCCCAGAATTCTGCCAGCGGGGACACGAGTCACCAGCCAACCCTTCTCCCTCCCCTGGGACCCAGAGGAAGACAGGTGTGCCTTCGTGGGCCCTCTCCTTTGCCCCGGCACATCTGCTGTGTGCCAGGCACTGGCCTTGCCCCGACGTGTCTGGAGCTGGGTCCGTGGGTGCCTCCCCGAGCAGAGGATGTCAGGACAGGGGCTCTAAGGTGTTGTGGCAGTTTCGGTTGTCTTTGGCTGGGGACCTTACTCCCCAGCCTGGCTGCCTTTCCCCTTCAGGGTGGGAGTGTGTTGGGTGGGGGGATACAGTGAGGGTCCCGGTGGGAGTGTGTATGTGTGTGTATGCGACTGATGGTGTATAGCTGGGGAAGAATAAGGTGTGCAGGGAGAAGGCTGGCCCCAGCTCTGCAGCACAGAGAGAATGAGCAGGAGCAGGGGGGAGGGGCAGAGGGAGAAGCAGACTCCCTGCCGAGCAGGGAGCCCCACATGGAGCTCGATCCCAGAACCTTAAGATCATGACCTGAGCCGAAGGCAGATGCTTAACCGACTGAGCCACCCAGGCGCCCCTTATTTTATTTTATTTTTTAAAGATTATTTATTTATTTGAGAGAGAGTGCAGGGGAGGGAACAAAGGGAGAGGGAGAGAATACCAAGCAGACTCCCTGCCAAGCATGGAGCCCGGACATGGGGCTCAATCCCACAACCCCGAGATCATGACCCTAGTGGAAAGAGTCAGATGCTGAACCGACTGAGCCACCTGGGTGCCCCAGGGCCTTTCCTTTTAAATGAAGGATTGGACTGTGTGATCTCTCAGGGTCCTTCTAAGTGTGATGTTCTACCGTTCCAGGTGCCTGTCAGGCCGTAGTTTCTATGGTATAGCTGGTTCTTGGAGAGCTGCGAGACACGTGTGCACATATTTTGTGTGCGTCATGTGAGATTTGGGGGCTTGGCCTCCAACAGCCTCCTGCATCTCGGCCCAGGGTGCCACTGGGAGAGAGCTCACTGTCCTGACAGGAATGTGATCCTTTTCCAGATCGTTTGAAATACGAGTCCCAGAAATCCAAATCCAGCAGCAGCGTGGCTGTGGGAAACGACTTTGGCTTTCCTTCTCCTGCCCCAGGTAACCTTGCTTCCTGGGAGAGAGGCCTGGAGGGCAGAGAGGCTCACGCCGGCCCCCCCCGCCCCCCGGCCCCCTTTGTGCTTTGCATATTTGGAGTTTGGGGATAGGGAGGGGAAACAGGCTGGAGGGGCAGGGTCTGAGCCCACCACCCAGCCCACCACCGCACTCCTTCGAGTGACGTGGCCCCTCCACTTGGCAGCCCTGGACTCTTGCCAATCCAGCAGCTGCTGGAGCCCCCTTGGGGTTGGCTAAAGCCTGGCTGAACTGCTCATAAAGCCCCTAGAGCATGGGCAAGAAGGGGACATGCCACCGCACACATGTCCCATGGTGGGTGGGCTCAGGAAGGACTCAGAGACTTCCAAGGCTTGATCTCTGCCCTGGGGGAGCTTATGGTCTTCTGGGGAATGCAGGAGAAACATTCAAGGGATGGCTAGAACAAACCAGCAAAGCTGAGGACATACTTACTGATGATCACAGCTGCTCACGGTGAGGAGAAGGGCAGGGTTTGTTCATTCATTAGCTGAGGCTGTATCTGCCCTGGCCAGGCCCCACCCGAGTGCTGGAGGAAGAGAATTTTGAGCTTCACGTTCAAGATGGTGAGAAGCAAGAATTGCCTCAATAGAGGGCCAGGCCCCTCCAGGAGCCTTAACCCACTGAAGGAGGGCCAGGAATGGACAGCAGCCTATTGGGATGCACAAACAAGGGTTAAGCTGGAGCTGGGAACCTGGGCAGAGAGGGCCAGAAGGCCTGGGTTCCATACTTGATCCCTGCCCCCGTGTCCCTGTGTGTGCCTCGTGGCCCCTAGCCGGCCAGTGCTTCCATCCATACTAGGCTGCTCACCGCAGAGAAGGTAGCAGCAGGGGCAGCTTTTGCCCGAAGCAGACCTTACATCACGTAGTGGAGTGGGGTGGAGGAGCAGAAGGACGGGGAGCTCAGCTGATCCCAGCTCAAAGAGAGAAAATCCCGTGGAACTGATTCATAAGCAACAGGCTTGGAGCTTAGGCCCCACCAGATGTGCATCTGGGAGTTTTAACAATAGTCTCTCATCCTTGATCCTGAGTGAACTAGACACACTAGGGCTGCTGAGATGGATCATAATGACTCACAGGGGACTTAGCAGGCAAGGTGACTTGGGATTAGCCGAGTTGCAGGGTGGGGAGCAGGGGCTTTAGAAGGGCGGCTAGAGATGTAAGTGGGCGCTGAGTGAGCGGGGAGACTCTAGGTGGGCCATTTGGGTTTATTCTCATTCCTCTGTCAAATGAGTCAGAAACTTCATGTCTGGAGGGAGTATCAGAGGGGCTGAGCCAGGCAGGAAGGAGAAGGGAACTGTCATGGGCAAAGGCCTGCTCTGTGCCCACACCTCCCTTCCATTCCCGTATTAACTCTCACACTGGGTCGGGGTGCAGGCCAGTCACTGCGTGCTGATGAATATATACCAGCCAAGTTCAGGGTGGAGGGGAAGCCCCAGTGCTTAGCATCGGGTGGCTTCATGATGTAAATACTCCCACCATGACTGATTCCAAGCTACCAGCATGACTTCATGGAACTCGGAGTTGGTCAGAGAAGCAGAGAGTTGGAAGCCGGTGTGAGCCGGCCCTCCATGCATACAGCGGACCATACCACGGCCCTGCTTTTGACACAAAGAAGCCAAGCAAGGCTCGGTGGAGAAAGAAGTACTCCTCAAATCCTTAGTGTCTTTAGGGAAGAAGCCTGATCTTTTGCCCCCTTCCTCAGATGGAAAGGTTGGGCCGAACCCCTGTCCTGGTGGGGCCAGCCCTGGCCCACTCTCCCACCCCCCCTACTCCGGGAGGGCCTTGGGCAGCTGCTCTCCCTCTTCAACCGGCCCTCAGGGGTGTCTTCCCCTTTCAGGAGCCGGTGACACCAATCCTGCTGTGTCTGAAGATGCCTTATTCAGGGACAAGTTGAAACACATGGGAAAATGTGAGTCCAGCCTATGCCCCCTCCCCATCTGTTCTAAGACGGGCCCTGTGGCCTCATGGGAGGGAGGGAGCCACCAGGAGTTTTGAATACACAGCGGACTCTGGGTGAACCAAAGTGACATTTTAATCGCAGGCTGGCTCCCTCCGCCTTCCTGCCTCACTTCCCTCTGCAGCCAAGTCTGAATACAGACTCAATTTTAAATCCTCTTGAGCCAGCTGTCTGCAGAAAAATAATAATGTGCTGCACCCCCCCCCCCACACTCCCACCCCCGTTTTAGAGTTCACGTCCTTTGTGGCTTGAGGGGACTTGGCCAGGCCTGATGAGTGGGGAGGCCCGTGCTAAGCCCACTTTCTGTGGGCAGGAGGCCCGAGGGTTTGTGACCTCTTCCCACAAAGTCCTGCCAGCCGGGCCGCACCTACCCTTCCTCCTCCCCGCCCTACCACACAACCATGTGTGAATGAGGCTGCCATCCTTCCAGGCTCCATTTCAGGGAAAATCTCGGATTAGTCATGGAAATCCCAGAACCAGCTCTGGAGGTGGCGAGGGGGGCGGGGGAGGCGGCGGGAAAGACAGCCAGGACGCGTTGCTGTCTGTCGCTGCTGGGGCAGGAATACCCGGATCTCGGGCTGCCTGCCCGGCCGGCCCTGCTCTCGGTGGCCTATGCTGCCCCTGCAGGCCGGCCCCAGATGGCAGCCCCCCTGCTGGGGGGGCGGGGGGCGGGGCGCTCCCCTCCCCGCTGCATTCCTGTCGCCCCGCCGCCTGCCCCGACCGCGGGCCAGCCCTGCAGCTGCGGCTCACGGGTCTCTCTGCCCCAGCCACCCGGAGGAAGCTGTTCGAGCTGGCCAGGGCCTTCTCCGAGAAGACCAGGATGAGGAAGTCAAAGAGGAAACACTTGTCCAAGCACCAGTCGTATCCTTTCCGGCCTGGCGCAGGGCAGGGGCGTGGGTGCTGAGGGCGCTGACCCCCTGGCCCGACTCTCGAGGCTGCTCCCTCCCCAGGGGCTGGGGCTGGGACGGGCTCTGCAGCCACCTGCCTCCTCTCCTCCGTGCGCCCCGAGGCCAGCCCACCGCCCAGCCTGGAGCCGCATGACCCGGCTGGGGAGCAGGCCAGCGTCTCCCACTCCCTTCTGTGGGCTCCCGAGTTGTCCCACGACATCTTCACTTTCTGGCTGGGCTCATCTACTCTTGGTAGAAGACGTGGTTCTTCCAATGAAATCGGCAAACCTCTCACTAGTTTGAGTTGAATTGATCCATAGATCTTGCTGCCTCCCCATTTCAAGCACGTGGGACCTGCCTTCTTGCTTTCATTTCTTGAGTAAAAATAAGGTTCTCCACCTTTTAACCCAGACTCCTACCCATGCTTGTTACAGGGGCCCAGGATATTAGAAGCTGAACAGCCAGAGGGGAACAGGGAGGAACTCCCTTCTCCATGCCCAGAGATGGGAGCTGGGTGAGAAAGTCAGGACCTGGCTGTTCACCTGATCCCGAGGAAAGGAGGCTTTGGGGAGGGTTGGGGGATAATGCTAGAAGCCTCCTGAGCTGGGAGTGGGTGGTAGAGGCCAGGGACAGGGACTGGTAGAAGTAGGAGGAGGATGGCAGTGCCCACCCATCCCCGAGACCGTTTTCCTGAATGGCCTGGCAGGCTGGGAGCTGCGGGGTCAACGGCTAATCTCCTGGACGACGTGGAGGGCCACACTTGTGGTGAGGCCAGGAGGGCAGGGGAGCTTGAGCTCTAAGTTGCTTGTCATCGGTGACCCTCCCAAGAGAAGGGCCCGGGTGTTTTGTGGGTGGACCCAACCTGGGGGACACATCGTGGGTAGGTGGGCAGGTGACCCGAAGAAATGGGTCTTCCCACTTGGTTCATATTGCCTCTCCCTTCCTTCCACTCCCAAAAGGGGGCCCCAGCTGTACCTCCACCTAGATCTCTCCCTGGAGCACAAAGTGTCAGGTGCTGTTTCTGGGTCTCTTCTCTGGGGTGGGAGGGGGCAGTCAGGCCTACCCACGTGGAGGGGCCTCACCTGGACAACCAAGCGCTACACAGTTTCAGTCCCTGGGCCCAGAGGCCTTTCAGCATTCATCCAGTTCCTCCCAAAGGCCATGTGGGCCAGAAGACACTGCCTTAGACCCTAGCAGGCCCATAGCTGAAGCTGATCCTCGTGCCTCAGAGCAGAGGGGCCCTTTGGTGGTCAGGAGACATCCAGAAACAAGGGCTAGGAGGGTCTTAGAGGCCATGTGGAGGGTACCACTTCCCCACCCATTCTACAGATGGGGAAGCTGAGGGAAGAACTCGTCCGAGCTCAGTGACGGAGCCAGGCCAGCAGCCAGGTGTCCTAACCCCACACTGTGCCCTGGTGCCTCTCAGCACACCCACATGTCCCCACCCCACCCTACCCCAGGTTCAGCATGTGCCCCAGCAAACAAAGGGGATGGAGAGTGTTGGGTCAGCTCTTGCCCAGCCCAGGGGCACGCCTGATGAGGCCCTGCATGGTGGAACATGAGGCAACTTCCCTCTGCTTTTCAGATGAAGACTTCCGGGGACGGCGACACGAGGCACCCAAGGTGGAGGAAGCCCTAAGGGAAGGACAGTAAGAGGTAAGGCCTGGAGCCTGCCATGCCCCGTACCCCGGGGGTTTTCCCAGGGATCCAGAGGCATTGGGCTCAGGCAACTGGATGGCACAGATCCGGGTTTTCTTCCCTTGTCATTGTGGCAGGGGACATGGTCTTCTGCATGAAAACCAGCCTTTTGCGTTTCCTTATTTTTTTTGGTTATTCATTTAGCAAAGTAATCACACTTGCCTGTGCCAGATCCTGGGAACAAGGGGATAAAAGTCAGCTTTGACCTTGAGAGTTGACAGCCCATTTGAAAGACAGGACATATACTGCACAGTGAGGGGATGACTTAGGAAAACTTGAAGTGGCCTCCCCACAGCCGTGCACACACAGAACTGTCCCATTGCCTGCTTGGGTTGGGTGGTGTAGGATCTGACCCAACCACATGAAGAAACAGTCTCCCTCCAGGCAGCTCTGTTGCTGGCTGGAGCCGTGGGCCCTCGGGCTTCTCCTTCTCTTCTGTGCATCCCTGGGGGCGAAGCAGGGAATGTCAGCAGCCCCTCCGGGGCTCAGTAGAACCTGTTCCCTGTTCCGGCCCCCCTCCACATCAGGAGGCAACCTGCCCACCCTTCCCCAAGCTGCTGTCCTGGTCCCAGGGGCCAGCATCTACAGGGCTTTCCCCTGCCCAGCGGACGGTGTGGTAGGTGTGGCCCTGTCTCACACTATGAAGAAATGGCTAGCTGCTGCCCTCGGGATAGTTGTCGTGGAGGTGGATCAACCAGCCTGGGCGGCTGGCCTTCACACCTAGCTGACTGCCTCCCACATCCCCCAGGATGCCGAAGCTGGGCCGTCCTCAGGCACGGAGCTGCACCCGCGATCCCCACTGGCCCATGATGCCCCCATACAGCCGGCTGGGGTGAAGGCCCCCACTCCCACTCGGTTGCTGCCATTCCCTCCCCTTTCCACCGCCCCTCTCCCCCAGGAAAACGTGTCTGCGCCAAAGCCGCCCACACATCAGGACCTTGCCATCATTCCTTCTCTCCTGAGTCGTCCAGCTTTTCCCTTTCTAGCTCCTTCCTCAAGTCTACACCCTCCTCCTCCTCCCCATCTTCAAAACCAAGAGGTTTCACTATTTTCCTTCATTGCCCAACTTGGGAAAAAATGGCATCGTCTTTCACCCATTGCAGGTTGGCAGCCCTCCCACCATCCCCGGATTGATGCAGGAAGGTCACCCCAGGGCCAGGTCCTTCCGTTCTGCATCCTCTGGTGCTCCCTTCTGCATGCCATGCCCACTGTCCTTCTTGAAACTGCTCCCCGCCCACCCCTGTGGCCCAGGAGTCCTGGGCCTTCTTCCTATCTGCTGTTTATCCTCCGAGCTGCTCCCGGGGCTCCTCCCAGTGCCACAGTCCCAGCTCTCCCGGGAGCTCTGCCCTTGACCCTCTCGCTCCCACTCTCTGGCAGTTCACCACCCTCCTTCCTAGCAACAGCAAGACCCCTGTGCAGTGGGCCCCTCCCTCTGACCCTCCCTCTCAGGCAGTCCTCCGCATCCACTCTGCATCCCAGCTGTGCCCACGACCATCTTTCCAGCCCTGGGCCTGAAGTCATTGGAAGCCAGACAGCATCTTCTCCGGACTTGCCCATTTCATTTCTCCTCTCCCTTCCACCCTGCGCTGGTAGACTCGCATCGCCTGGTTCGCAGCTGCTAGTGTGGTTCATGGCCCTGACTCTGTTCACCCGTCCCCAGGACACCACTCTTCTGCCCTTTCTCCCTTGCTCTTGGAGTGAGCCCTCCTAGTAGAGGCTTATAAACTCCTCGGCCTGGTGTGTGGGGCCTACCAAATTAGGACCCTAATTTATTTTCTGCCCCTACGGGTCCCCTTGGTGAAGCCCCTCTGAGCTGCTGCTGTATCCCCACCTCTGAGCCCTCCCTATATGCTTGCTTCCGCCTGGACTTCAGCCCCCAACTCCAGCTCTGGCTGCCAGAGGCCCTGCTCCTGCTGTTCCTGGAGCTTGGATGTGGGGGGGCGGGACATGACCTCGGGCAGAGTTCCAAGGCTGGCATAGCGTCCCTGGAAGAAGGAGAGGGCTCCTGTCTTTGGGACCTTCTGCCTAAAACCATCTCTAAAGGGACTGCTGACAAGGAAAGACCACTGGGCTCTATTGAAAAAGGCTTCTTCCCTCTCTTTTCCCCAGCAGATGCCAGTGCTTCCTCCTTGCCGGAGATGGTCTGACCTGGTGGGGGCAGCCGGAGAGCCAAACCGGCCCCCGGCGGAAGGGCCCAGCTGCCGCCGGACAGATGGCGCCGAGGACTGAGGCCTGGTGATTCTTCAGCCACGTCCAGCCCCGCCACTGCCACTGTCACTGCCACTTTCCAGGGGACTTAGAACTTTGGAGTTTTGTGCTGTGATTGGAGGAAGGACCTGGGGCCCCGGGGGCAGCTGCCCGTCCTAGCCCCTTTTGTAGCCAGGCTGTTCTATGGGCAATGAGTGGAAGTGCAGGAACTCCCACCACCGTTCCCCGCCCCCCCACTGTCCCCACCTCCGCCACCTTAAAAAAATCCCAGAAAAAAGGCAAAGGTTGGAGTACCCAAAAGGGCAGGATGGTGAAGCCCCTGAAGGTGGAGCCCCTGCCCCTCCCCTTTCCCCATCTCTCCTGGGTCACAGACACTGCCTGACCCCTGTCCCCATCCCCAGCTCCCTTCTGGGCACCTTGGGCCCTTTATTCCCATGGCTTCCTGCATCTCAGCCTTCCCCCCGCAGGGCTGCAGACCCTTGGTACAAGCCCTGGACAGAGCCCTGGGTGGGAGAGCACCGGGCAGTCACTCAGGCTCCCTCTGAGGAGTGATGGGCCACTGTGGAGTTAGCTCCTGACCGACCACCCTGCCAGGGCCCCACCAGCTGCCTCTGTTAGGGGTTGGCATGGCCCCCAGCAGGGATGGGGAGGGGGCCACCCCGGAGCTGGAGGAGGCTGGCTAGCCAGGAGTGTTCTTGACTGTGGCAGAAGACAAAAGGCAGTTCTGGATGGGACCCTGCAGTCACTCAACAGTGGGGGCTCCCGGGGGTGGGGTGGGGTGGGGGGGCTCTGAGTAGAAGTCCTGCTGTCACTAAGGGTGGGCAGCAGCAGGTTCTGAGGTGACCCTTGAGAAAGTGCAGGACTGAGGGGCGAGGAGATGAGGCTGCCAGCCCCGGTGGGGGCGCCTGGGGCGGACGGGCTTGCTGGGTGCCTCTTGCCGAGAACGAGAAGGGGAATGACGTGAGGAGGCGCGCTCGGCTTCCACAAGCCTTAGCGGGCACCAAGCACTGCCGGCGGGAGGCGGCTGGCCCGGTCTCTGCGGCCAGCCTCCGGGACGGGAGCGCGCTGACCTCTCCGGAGGAGCGCCGGGGAGCCTGGGCCGGCACGAGGGGGTCCCCTCCTCCGCGCCCCCAGCAGCGGGGAACCAGCCCAGCCCAAGCGCGGGTTGGGGGGGGCTGGGAGCGGGAGCCCGGCCGTCACCCCGAGATAATGAGGGCGTGGCGGGCGCCGTGGCCCCTCGTCCCGCTGAGGCCCGGGCCCACGCCGAGGCCCCGCTTCCCCGGCGCGCGCGGCGGAGGGGCGGCCCCCGGGGGTGGGGGGCCGGGACGCGCCGCCGCGGAGCCCGACCAAGTGTGGCGGCCGCGCGGGGCCTGGGGCGCTGGCGCGGGGCCGCCCGCCCTCCGCTGCTCCCCGCGATCCGACCCCGTGCTTCCCCGTCCCCCGCCCCCGAGGAGCCCCCGGGCCGCCAGGCCGAGCTCCAGACGGTCCGGCCCCAGGGGCAGAGGAGAGGCCTCCGGGCCGTGGCCCGGACCCCTCCCAGCGCATGGCGGGGACGCCCCAGCCCCAAGTCTGTGTGTGTTGCTTTGTTAGTCGTTTTTTCTCCTCTGTGTGGGTTTTTTTCTTGGAGCTGTTTCATAGGAATTCCTGTAATAAAGACTTGGTGTTCTCTTGGTGCTCTGATGCGGCCGGCGGTGTGGGCTGGACCCTTCTCTTCTTGCCCTGGGCAGGGTTTGGCCCCCCTCTCCGCACCCCCCCCCCCCCGCCCCGGCCCCAACCGGTTAGCCCGCAGCGCGTGTAAGGCCCCAAGGGCTCATCCCTGGCCGCAGTGCACTCAGGAGGCGACACCTGCTACCCGCCCAGCAGGCTCCCCCACCTGGCTTTGCTAAGCGCAGGCGCTTTCCTGTTTGCCCTGGGAAAGTAAACCGCTAGCTGATAGGCAAAGGAAAACACCAAGGGGAAAAGCCGGTCTGTCCGGAAAGCTCCAGCCGGTCACTTCCCCAAATAAACAGAAAGCTTCTGGAGTAAGGCTGAGGGGAGGCTGCAGGGATGTGCAATGTCAGACTTCAAAGGCCCGCAGAGATCTTCCCCTGCAAGTACCTCTAGCTTTCCCGTAGGCCGCAGCTCTGCCGGACTACCTCCCATGCCAGGGAACTCACCGCCAAAAGAGGAAGCTGGTGCCCTTTCCAGACAGCAGTTCTCAAGGTTAAAAAGTTCTTGTGTTGAGCCCAAAGGTTTCCTTGTGGCTTCCACCCACACATCTTGTTTCTGGGCTCCCAGTCACCCAGGCCAAGGCCACCGCTCTTACCCCCATGCCACATTTGAGCTCAGTGTCTGGAGGAACAATGCGGGTCCCTCCTGCCCTCCTTAGAAAGAGGTTCTCCCTCACTCCCAGGCGGACCGAGGGGGGACAGCTGGTGATGCTCTCTCCATAGCTACTGTTTGCACGTGGACAAACCAAGCTTATTCTTTTTTTTTTTTCCCCTTTTAAAGATTTTATTTATTTATTTGAGAGTGAGAATGAGAGAGCATGAGAGGGGGAGGGTCAGAGGGAGAAGCAGGCTCCCTGCCGAGGAGGGAGCCCGATGCGGGACTCGATCCTGGGACTCCAGGATCATGACCTGAGCTGAAGGCAGTCGCTTAACCACCTGAGCCACCCAGGCGCCCCCCAAGCTTATTCTTTAACCTAACCCTACTCTGTGCATTTTTTTAAAAAAGATTTTATTTTTAAGTAATCTCTATGCCCATCGTAGGGCTTGAACTTACAACCGAGAGATCCAGAATTACATGCTCTACTGACTGAGCCCGCCAGGCACCCTGGCCCTATGCTGATAGGTGTGTAATCCCCAGAGCATAGTACTGACACCTAGGAACTTGTTAGGAATGCCAATTCTCAGCCCTACCCTAGACATACTGAGTCGGAGACTCAGGGAGTGTTGCCCAGCAATCTGATTCTTGTGTTTGGGGGACACCTGAGTGCTTAAAAAAAAAAATCCTGATGCTCAGTACCCCAGTCCAATTAAATCAACAACCATGGAGTGATTTATTTTAAAGCTCCTCAGGTCATTTAAATTTGCAATCAAGTTGGAGGACCAGCACACTGGGAAGTCTGGTAGGTGTTTCATATTAGCTCAATTAATCTTACCCAATAATGGCCACTTTATGGGTGATGAAATGACAATTCAGAAACGTTAAGTAACTGGCAATATTGCAGATCTAGCAAGGTGTGAAGCCAGAAACAGGGCCCCGGGCAGCCTGATTCCAAAGCCTCTGTTCCATGCTCTCTAGCCCTGCGGCTCAAAGTGGGCTCATGTGCCCACAGCACCAGTGATACCTGGGGCCCTACTCCAGATCTACTGAATCTGAAACTGTGACTATTTTAACAAGCCCTCCAGATGATTCTGATACATGCCAAGTTTGGGAAGCACAGTTCTACAACCTTACTACTCAAAATTTGTGCTAGGGGGGCGCCTGGGTGGCTCAGTCCTTAAGCGTCTGCCTTCGTCTCAGGTCAAGATCCCAGGACCCTGGGATCGAGCCCCACGTTGGGCTCCCTGCTCGGCAGGAAGCCTGCTTCTCCCTCTCCCACTCCCCCTGCTTGTGTTCCCTCTCTCATGGTCTCTCTCTGTCAAAATAAATAAATAAAATCTAAAAAAAAAAAAAAAAATTGTGCTAGGTACCAGCAGCATTTGTATCATCTGGAGCTTGATAGAAACAGAATTTCAGGGTCTACCCTAGACCTACTGGATTAGAATGTCCATTTTAACAAACTCTTCAGGTGACTTGAATGCACATTGAGGCTGGAGAAACACCACTCTAGAATACTAGTTCTCAAACTTGCTGTACATTGGAATTATTCTCTCTCTCTCTCTCTCTCTTTCTCTTTCTCTCTCTCTCTCTCTCTCCGCCCAACATGGAGCTGGAACCCATGACCCCGAGATCAAGCGTTGCACACTCTTTTGACTCACCCAGCCAGGTCCTTCATATTGGAATTATTTCTGAAATTTGGGTCTCAGTCTCAAAAGATTCTGATTTCATTGGTTTGGGATTTAGATTGTACATCTGGGAATCAGATTGCAAAAGCTCCTCTGGTGGTTCTAATATGCAGCAAAGTTTGATAACCATTCACCCTTTTGCCTTTTAGTGTAGCTGACTGAAGGTGACTGTAACCAGAGAGGGGATGTGGGGAGAGGAGGCAAAGAGAGCTTCCCAGATCCAACAGGAAGATGAAGATGCACAGCAGATGAAGCCTCTGCTCCACGATGAGTCCCTCCGTGTCGAGCAGTGTCCTCCTAGGACCTAGGAGGGAGTCCGGCTCTGCCAGACGACCCCCTTATCCATCTGCCCTCACATGCCAGGCTCATCGGCAGATGTTGGGCTCCTGGTACCCACAAGGCGATACTTGGAGAGTTACCTCCTGGAAAAGTGCTGGGCTGGGCTATCTGGAGTTCTGGCCCAGCCAGTGCCCCTCCTGCTTTGTGTGCTTCAGTGTCTCTAGGGCTGAGCCCCAACTTCCGAGGAGATCATGGGTCTGGAGAATGCTGTGCCCAGAACTGGCCTGGTTATTACCATGCTGGGGGCTCAACCCTCCCTCTGTTCTCTTGAGGCAGCTGGTAGGGGGTTGAGGTTGGAGGAAGGATGGAGAATTTGGTTTGCAGAAGGCAGGCAAGGCATGGGGTGATGAAGATGATAGCGGCTTATTGAGTGCCCTCTGTATGCAAATTTTTGGGGGTGCTTTATATACATTATTTTACCTAATCCCCACAACTATTATGTGAAATCAGTATTATCACTCCTATTTCACAGATCAGGAAACTGAGGCACAGAGATGTTAAGGTCCTTACTCAACATGACCCTCAGTAAGTGGTAGTACTCACTACCCAGGCAGTTGAACTCCCAAACTGGTGCCTAAACACTAAGCTCTATACTGGGGTGGGGGAACAGGTGATAAGACCTAGAACTCCTCCATAGATGCAATCTGCTGAGCACAGAAAGGTCTCCCTGATTAAAAACATTTCCATAGTGATGTGTATCCAACACTGTGCCTGGAACTCACCTATTAGCACCCTTTATTTGGTTTTAAAAACAATCTCTTAGCATTTCCATTAAATGGAAAATATGCTATTTAGAGAGAAGCACATGAACTCTTTTGCCCATTATCACAGCACAGATTAATTTGTTGGATTAGCTGGCTAGGCCATCTGGAGGAAGATTTAGAAATTTCTGGAGATGGGTGGGGGCCTGGCAGGGGTTGAAGAGGGCTGTGTAAATCTACTGCCACCTGGTGGTCTCTCTTAGAATTGGCCATTGAGAGGCCAACATCATTCTCTCAGAAGGAAGTGAGCACCTGTTTGGCCAGAGACCAAAGAGACAGAAGGGAATTTACTCTATTTTCATGGTTATGTGTTTTGCAAATTTTGCAAAACAAAGATATTTTTGTGCTTTTTTTTTTCCTTAAAAGAGCCACTAAGATTACATAAGCTTGAGGCCCCACAAAATGAGCAGCCACCCTGTCATTTCTAGAGATTAAAGAGTCACAATTCTTTATCAGGTCAAGAGGATTATTCCAGGGACTCTGGAGTGAGGGGCTGCAAAGCTCAGCACAAACTCAGCTGGCTACGTCCTTCTTACTCAAAGTGTGCTCTGTGGACACAGTGACCAACTGTCCTGGTTTTCCAGGTCTAAACGTCCCTCGGATGTGCTGAGTTTCAATGCTAAAACTGGGAGAGTCCCAGGACTTGGGCCAGTCGGTTGCCCTAGCTGCAGATTAGCAACATTGGCACCAACTTGGGAGATTGTTCGAAATTCAGAGTTTGGGTCCTCACCCCAGACCGCCTGAGTCACGATCTGCATTTTCCAAGATCTTGGGAGGTTCAGGTGCACATTAAGGATGGAGTTGCTCTGCCTTCCACAAGAAAAGAGGGGCCCACAGCAGCCTGAAACATCTGCCTTCAAGGGTCGTATCCTCTGCTGGGAAAGCTCCAGAGTGATTCCAATTGCCCTTTAATTCCAATAATAAAAGGCCAGATTGTTGCTTCAGGCCCAGCTGGCTCCCGTTTTCTTGGCTACAAAAGGAGCCACGGTGATGCAGAGTGGGTAGAAGCATAAAGTGCTTCTCTTTCCTCTGCTCGAACTGGATTCTTGTTGGGGGCAAGACTGTTGGCCGAAGAAATGAATGCGCAGCTGTGTGAACATGCTTTGCAAATTGTTAGGTGTAATTTAATAAATTGTGATTCGTTGCTCTTAAATGTGGAATGGTCAGAAAACATCATCTTATTTACTGAGCCTACACACTAGGTACTGTTTTAATACTCTGAAGATACCGACCTACTGACTCCTCACAACAAGGCTATATGGTGGGTGCGACGATTATGCCCATTTTGCAGATAATAAAGCCGAGGCCCAGGGGTTTATAAAATGGATCTGTCAGTGAGGTACAGAGGATAGCCAGAACTAGAAATGACTAGGTTCATGGTGGTGGTGGTGGGGGGAGGTGTGGAGGATTATTTCCATTCAACCACAGCTTTTGCCCATACACCCAGAGTGTATCTGAGGAAGGCCTCCAGGAAGGAGGGCTGGGATGGCTCCATCCTCATTTGTGCGAACTTGGCTTTATTCATCCATGTTGTTCATTAGAAAACTCTTGAGAGTCAGCTCTGGGCCAAGCAGCAGGCTGAGTATGGGGAGGCAGAGATAGGAGACCCAGTTCCTGCCCTCAGAGAGGCCCAGGTAGAGACTCAAGACAAGTAAACAGAGTCACAACACCACATTTTGAGAGGGATCAGTTCAGGGAGGGAGGGAGCAAGTTTGGCAGAATGTGTGCTGGGGGCTTAAGTGCCCTGCTGGCTGACTCTTGAAAGGAAGGGGAGGGTGGGCCTCTGAGGAGCATGCTGGGCCAGAAGACAGAGCACACAACAGTGTGTGGGGGGTGGGGGGAGATGGCTCTCGTGCCTCCTCCTTGAACATCCCCCTCCTTGTCTTTCATCCCCCTGGTCTCAGTACTTCGTACTGAATATATTGTTTTCCTCCTTTTTTAAGGCAAGCAGCTAATTTCTCTCTGACCCTGGCCCTCTGCCAAAGGTGAGTAGCAGTATTAATGATTTCATCAATATGCTGGGATTTTTACTTACCAAGGCCGTTCTGCTGGTGGGAGTGCTTTTTCTCTTTTTGTCTGACACACTATATAAATAAGGGCACTCTTCATAAAGAGGTCGGCAGAGTGTCGGGAAGCCACAAAAGATGGCCTAAAGCCTTTGGCTAGTGACAGAGGGGCACAGTTTGCTGAAACTAGGCCTCTGGGGGCGAGGGAGGGAACAGGGACTGGAACCCGGGGACAGATCTGTGTGTGAAGAGGCCTCCTTGTGAGAACCCTCCTACACTGTTGGCGGGAATGCAAGCTGGCACAGCCACTCTGGAAAACAGTATGGAGGTTCCTCAAAAAGTTGAAAATAGAGCTACCCTACGGCCTAGCAATTGCACTAGTAGGCATTTATCCAAAGGATACAAAAATGCTGATTCAAAGGGGCACCTGCACCCCAGTGTTTATAGCAGCACTATCTACAATAGCCAAATTATGGAAAGAGCCCAAATGTCCATTGACTGATGGATAGATAAAGAAGACGTGGGGGGCACCTGGGTGGCTCAGTCGGTTAAGTATCTGACTTCAGCTCAGGTCATGATCTTGGGGTCCTGGGATGGAGCCTCATGTAGGGTCCCTCTCCCTTTGCCCCTCCCCCTGCTTGTGCTCTCTTTTTCTCAAATAAATAAAATCTTAAAAAAAAAAGATGTGGTGTAAACACATATACACACACAGAATATTACTCAGTCACCAAAAAGAATGAAATCTTGCCATTTGCAACAACACAGATGGAACTACAGTGTATTATGCTTAGCGAAATAACTCGAGACTGACTTCACTCTCCTCCTTCCTTCCATTCCCTTGCCAATGCCTCCCACTGGCGGTACCAACTGGACCCTGGCTGGAAGCACAGGGCCGGGGGATGAGGTCCATAGAAGTCAGCCTCCTGGGGAACAGAGCAGGGTGAAGAAGAGCACAGAGTGGGTGTGGATCTGGCTGGGCAGACGGAAGCCCTTCAGCATAAGTACTTATCAACCTTATGGGGCTGGACAGCGTCCCTCCAAAATTCCTATGTTGAACGCCCAACCCCCAGTGCCTCAGGATGTGACTGCATTTAGAGATAGTCTTTAAAGAGATATTGAGGGGCGCCTGGGTGGCTCAGTCGTTAAGCGTCTGCCTTCGGCTCAGGTCATGATCCCAGGGTCCTGGGATTGAGCCCCGCGTTGGGCTTCCTGCTCTGCAGGAAGCCTGCTTCTCCTTCTCTCACTCCCACTGCTTGTGCTCCCTCTCTTGCTGTGTCTTTCTCTGTCAAATAAATAAATAAAATCTTAAAAAAAAAAAGAGAGAGAGAGATTGAAGTTAAAGTGAGGCCATTAGGTTGGGCCCAGATCCAGTATGACCAGTGTCATAAGAAGAGGACACAGACACAGAGAGAAGACCACATGAGGACACAGGGAGCGGGTGGCCATCTGCAGGCCAGGGAGAGAGGCCTCAGGAGCAACCAGCCCTGCCAAGTTGATCTCGGACTTCTGGCCTCCAGAACTGTGAGAAAATACAGTTCTGGTATCGAGGCCACCCCGTCCGTGGTACCTTGTTATGGCCGCCCTAGCCGACTACTATAATCCACATGCTATTCAGCACCCAACTTATCCATTATGAATTTGCTTCTCTGTCTCCCCCACTGGACAGTCAGCTTCTCCAGGACTCAGCATAGGGTCAGGTTGGTGCTTAAATGCTTGTGAGAGAAATGGATCATTTAACAAGAAAATAAAACAACAGTGGCAGTTGATGGAATACGAAACTGCTGCAGTCGCAGGTGGCAGTCGGTGGCTTACGGGTCACAAGAGCAGCAATGATGCTGGAACCGCGATCAGACTTGTCACGGTCCAGCACTAAGTGCCCGCGGCTACGATTCGGGCTTTAACGAATGGAGGCTTCTCCTCTTGCAGCAAGCCACGCAGACAGTTGACACTACTTAGTGGGCACATCTATAGGGGTCGAGCAGTGTAGTGGAAGGCATATGGCCTTTTGGAGAGTTTACAGGTTCTCTTTCCTTCTGTGTAAGATCGCCAGGGCATTACCTGTGGCATCAGGTAGTTGAACAGTTGAACAAGACAATCCAGATTCCTGGTGCAGTGCTTGGCACGAGTGCATCAGTCCCTTGCAGCCTTGAGAGGTCCTGGGTGAAAAGACAGAAGCCTCAAAGGTCCAGTTTGCCTGCCCCCAGCTGCTTGACATCTTCTTCCCTTTCCTGAATGAACGCTCGCTGGGGCGCACACTTCCTGCTGCAGGCTCAGAGGGCTCCCGATTCATCTTGCTCCCACATCCCTGTGGTCCTCCTATCTACCCACCAGCATTCCCCTGTCTCAGTCACAGAGGCATTAAATAGGATGCTGGAGGGGAAACTTTCAAAGCTCAGAAGAGGAAGGAACTTTCTTAAGAAGATCTAGAGGAAAAATTCCCACCTTGCAATTCCTCCCCTGTTGAGGGTTTGGGTTCTTGGCTCACCTCCCTGATCATGGAATAAAGCCTTCTACTTCTTTACCAGCGGTCACTGCAGTGGCCTGGGGAGGGGGGAGGCCCGAGTGGGGGAGGGGAAGTGTGTCTGTGGTCCCCGCGGGCAGCTAGCTCTGACTTAGACAGAATTAGAAACTTGTTATGAGGCTGGGAAGACTATATTTAGCTGGGAGCATGTTTGCTCTCCCTAGAGCAGAGTCTTCCAGACCTTCCTATGACTGGGAGATTGGAATCTCTACACTTGACCCACCAGCCAGAACTATGTTCTCTCTTCCCTGTGTCACAGGGCCTTGTGGCAACAGTGAAACCCACCTTTTAGTGTAGCCCTGGGCCTAGGGTCACCCTGGCCCCTAGCCCTGGGGCCAGCTTTGTCACACCTCCGTAGGTCTACCTGTCTCCAGCTTGAGGCATAACTAAAGAAGGTTGTGGGTTCTGGAAAGGGCCCAGGCTGTGCTGGAAGCCTGGCTCTGTCACTCAGGTATCTGACAAGTTACTTCACCCCCTGTGGCCTCACTTTCTCATCTATAATAAGGCTAATAATAGCTACCTTCTGGGTAGGTGTGTGGATTCCAAGATAACACAAACAAGCAGTAATTGCTCCTAAAACATTACTTCTCTCCTCCTTACCAGCCTCCCATAGAGTGGGAGGGCTCTGGGATGACTTGCTGCTCTTTCTGGCTGACAAAGATGATAATGGGCTCCCAGGAGCTATTTCGTGTGTATGTGATTCAAAACATTTCATTGGATTAAAAAGCTCAAATATGAATAAAAACTCTTTACAGGTCAAACTCTGAGGGATATCTAAAGAAAAAATTCTCTCTTCTCTTGCAGTCTCAAGATTGGAGATAACCAGTGTTCACAGTCTTGTGTGCCTTCCACACAGTTTCTATCTTCATTCAAACACAAACACATATAAAGGTGTTTTCTTTTTTCTTTGAACAGGTTAGGATCCCACTAAAATGTTTCTCTGCAACTTCCTTTTTCATTTAACTAGAAGTCATGGGCATGCCTCTAGGTAAATACATAGGGCCATAACTTGTTCATTGTAATAGCTGCATAGGATTGCATAGGATATATGAACCATAACCTTCCATTTGACTTTTTTCCCCACTGCAATGCTGCAATGACGATCTTTGCACAAGTATCCTCAGCAAATTGAGCTTTGATTTCTCTGGGGTACTCTACCCAACGTATGATTATTGGACCAAAAGGTCACCCTGAGGGGTTACTTTCCCCAGGTTTCTGAGTCTCCGTCTCCGAATTTGTTCTGTTCACTTTTGCTTTTCCAGCTCCAAGGAGGAGCGAGCCCGAGACGTCTCCCGGTGGAGAAAATACTAGTTGCCCCGCAGCATCCCGAGGGCAGCGGATGCAGGAGGCAGCAGGGCACGGAGGACGGAGGCTCGGGCGCTAGTGTGACCTTGGGCCAGTGCCTGCCCATCCCCGGCCTCGGTTTCCTTCTGCGCAGTCTGTGTCTCCAAGCAACGTAAGGCGTAGTCCGGGCCCAGCCCCGGTGTGACCTGTCATCTCTGCCTTTACGTGCGTCCTGGCCTAGTTGGCTGCGCCTGCCTCCTTCCTCCCCATCAATCTTCCCTCCGCGCCGCCCCACCTTCTTGACTGCAGGTGGCTCCGCCAGGCCGGAAAGGGTAACGCCAGCGCCAGCGTGAGTCCCTCCTCTAGCTCGGTCATTTATTGCTTCTGCCCGGCTCTGACCCGCTCCGTCCCTTTCGGCTCGGCTGTCGAGTGCTCCCGTCTGAACCTGGCCGGGAGCGAGGGCCGCGCCAGTTCGGCCCATCCTTTGCTTCTGCCTGGCTCGGCTCTCCGGCTGCGGCTGCGGAGAGAGCGCCGCGATCCTCGGCTCGGCCAGCAGCCTACGCCCATTTCGCCTGCCGCCGGCGCTTCCGCTTCCGGTAGCCCCAGGCCGTGAGCGTCCGAGGCGCCTGCCATGGCGAGGAGCCGGCTGGAGACCGTGGGCAGCGTTTTCTCGCGGTGCGTGCTCGGAGCCGGTGTGGGCTGAGGGTGCTTCCTCCGGATGGGTGCTCTCGACAGCTCACGGTCTTTCTGGGTGGGTCAGAGCAGGGCGAGGCCTTCTCCAGAGTGCGGGAGGCTGAGCCGGGTGAGGCCCACTCGTGCTCTCTCCTGTCTCTGAATAGGTGTGCTTGACGGCGCCACTCCCTGCATGTATCTTTCCCGCCCAAGATTGCACCTCTCCTGCCCGAGTGGAGTTCTCTAGGAAGAGGAAGGGAGGAAGATGATGATGGGCCCGGCTGGGCCATCTTTGTATTTCCTTCGACGCGACGGGGATGGGGCGAGGGGAGTGGGACGCACATGAGAAAAATAGGACTTAACCCCTGAGCTTTGTTAGGGCGGTTTGGAGTATGGAAATATGTTAACTGTAGGTGGGGAACACCCCTGCTGTGGCCTCCTTCCGGTTCGGTCTTGGGGACTCCGTGATCCCACTGATGTCCCAGACTGTGCTAGACTGATTCAGGGGCTTAGACAGGCTGTTGTAACTGACTGTCCTTCGTTATTTTTCCTTCCTTAAGGACTCGGGACCTGATTCGAGCTGGGGTGTTGAATGAGAAGCCCCTCTGGTTTGACATATATAATGCCTTTCCCCCGCTGAGAGAGCCTGTCTTCCGAAGGCCCCGCTTGCGATATGGCAAAGCCAAAGCTGCCATCCAGGACATCTTGTACCCCGAGGACAGGATTAGAGCGTGAGTACAAAGCCCCCATGATGGACAGGAGGCAGCAGAACTTCAGAAGGAAGGATTTAGCTATTAGTCTGGTAACTTTAGTGGGAGTCGAGCCAGGGCTTGCCCTGTGGAGGAGGTCTTGTGTATCTACCAAGTTAGGAATTCAGAAACAAATTCTGGGAAGTAGAATCTGGAGCCCAGCAATGGACTGATAATTGCAATTATAGCTACCCGTTTCTGTGCGTCTGTTAGCACTATGCTAAGCCCTTAAAAAACATTCTCGGGGCGCCTGGGTGGCTCAGTTGGTTAAGCGACTGCCTTCGGCTCAGGTCATGATCCTGGAGTCCCGGGATCGAGTCCTGCATCGGGCTCCCTGCTCGGCAGGGAGTCTGCTTCTCCCCCTGACCTTCCCCACTCTCATGTTCTATCTCATTCTCTCTCTCAAATAAATAAATAAAATCTTTAAAAAAAAAAAATTCTCTAACTTAGGCCTTACTCTAATCCTATAAGATCAGTATATTGTCTCCATTTTATTCATGAAGACTGAGGCTCAAGGAGGTCAGTTCACTGGGAATTCAGTGGCACAGCTCTTTCCCTCAAATACTGATGTCAGTTTTTAGTACCCAGAATTTGTATGATTCTTTTTTCTTAAATATTAAGATTGGAGGTTGTACGTTATTCAGGGTAATACATATTCCTTCTTCTTCTCCTTTTTTTTTTTTTTTTTTTGAGAGCATGTGCACGCACACACACAAGAGCATGGGGGAAGAGCAGAGGGAGAGAGAGAGAGAAGCAGACTCTGTGCTGAGCATGAAGCCCCAGGCGAGGCTCGATCTCACAACCTTGAGACTGTGACCTGAGCCAAAACCACGAGTCAGATTCTCGGCCGACTGTGCCACCCAGGTGCCCCTGTCCCCTTATTCTTTTCTCTATTTCCGGATGTAAGAAAACAATTTATGAAGTCATTATATTCTCATTTGAGGTCTAGGCCCCTTTCATTTGAGGAATCTCCTCCCCTGGCCCCCAACACTCCTTGAGGTAGGAGAAGAGTATGTTTTTGCTCTACTTGGAAATTTTCAGGGTAGTTCCCGAGCTCTTTGGGGGCATTAAATACTTTGTCAGTGCTTTTCTGGGTAGGCTCATTGCATGCACTTGGTCAGGATTTATACATTAAAATCATTTGTGGGTGTGTCTGGGTGTCTTAATCAGTTAAGCATTCGACTTCTGTTTTTGGTTCAGGTCATGATCTCAGGGTCCTGGGATTGAACCTTGCCTTGGGCTCTACCATGGAGAGTCTGCTTGGGAGTCTCTCTCTCCCTCTCCTCCTCCTCCTGCTTGTGCTCTCTATCTCTAAAAATTAAAAAAAAAATGTGCTTTTTTTTCGTGCTTCTGCTGTGTGAATAGCAGGAACTAGGTGATAGGTCATTGGAGAATGTGGAATATTTTACTGCTTCTTTTATTACTGTTAATGTTAAAATAATAATACCTTGCATTTAAGTAATTTTTTGAACCTTTATTTTTGTGGCTTCTTTTTAGTGTTTTTAATATTTTTAAAGAACTTATAACAATAAAATAAATTCCAGATATAGCAAAACCTAAATGTAAAAAATGAAAGCATAAAAGTACTAGAAGAAAACATGGGAGAATTTTAAAAATAATCTGAGTGATAAAGACCTTTGTAAATATAAAACCCAGAAGCCATAAATGAAAATATTAAAATTCTCTGCCCAAAAAAAGTACCTCAAACAGAAACAAAAGTCAGCCAACATACTGGGAAAAAAATTTTGCAACAAGTATGACGGGCTGATTTCCTATTTATACTGCTGTATAGTTTGCTTATAAATCAGTAGAAAAAACCCACCAAATGAAAGGCAAAGAACATGGATAGGGCACAGAAAAGGAAATTCAGTTTGCTTTTAAACATGAAAAGATGTCCAGTCTATTTCATAAGAAAAGGCAAAAATAAAACGAGTTATATTTTTTCACCTGTCAAATTGACAAAAGAAAAAGTTGGAAAATAGAATTTGGCCCGGGTGTGGGGAAATAGACATTCTCATGCATTATTGGTGTGAACGTAAATTGGCACAGCCAGTTTGGGAAGTATTTGGCAGTTTGGAAGGCCATATTACAAATGCACATACCTTGAGCTAGTAATACTATTTTTATGAATTTATTCTAGACTCATTTTCACAGTGTACTAAGAAATATTGATAAAGTTAATCGTTGCAGCACTGTCTAAAGGAGCAAAGGATTGGAAACAATCTAAGTTCACTGATTTGAAATGATCTCTAAGAACTATTAAGTAGAAGAGGCAGGATGTACAATAGTGTTTTCTGTTCTTGGAGTTAAACTGTATGGCTGGGGACAGGGAATGATAGATGCATATATGCTTGTACTTTAGAATATTCTTGGATGGATACACAAAAAACTGGTTAGTGTTGCTTCCTGGGAGGGAACTGGGGTTGGGGGCAGAGGTGAGCAGGAATGTTAACTTTTCATTGGATACCTTTTTGTAATATTTGGTTTATTTGCCATGTGCATGCACTACTTATTTAAAAAAAAAAAAAAGAGCTTATGTTTGGACTAGTAATTTTTCTTTACTCCGTTCTTGGCCGTGATCTGTAAATGGAGATTTATATTGTGTTGTTTATATTTTCTAGGAAATTTTACTCAGCCTATGGATCTGGTCAGAAAGCTTTTGATCTGTTCAATCCAAATTTCAAGTCTACTTGTCAACAGTAAGCCATTTTACAATTCCTGGGTTAGTTTTTTTTGTTTTTTAAGGAATTTAGTTACTGGTTTGAGGAGTTTTGTTGAAGTCCACCGCAGGGAAAAGCCGCTCCTCTAGGAAGACATGTTAAAGGAATGCTTGATACGGTGTGACAGCATGTCTTGATGACTCTCAATATACAGCCCTCACATGTGGTCTGCTTGGAATTCCAGGTTTGTGGAGAAGTACATTGAGCTACAGAAGCTTGGAGAAACAGATGAAGAGAAGTTATTTGTGGAAACAGGGAAGGCTTTATTGGCAGCAGGTGTCATTTTGAGAAGAGTAGAAGCAAGGACTGTGAGTATTTTTTGATTAAAATTGTTATTAGGGTTAGTTGTCTATTTGTTAGAAGTCAAAGGAAGACTTGGTTTTCCTTCTCCAACCTTGGTTTATGTCCCTGAACACCAGGTCAAATACTGGTAGATGAAATACGCTGAAATTTAAAAAAAAAAAAAAAAATGTGTACACACACACACACACACTAAAATTTTGTGATAGTGACTGCTACTTGGAACAAGTGAGTTGTCATTAGGGCTTTTGAAATTATGGTTCTCCAGAGATTTTTATCACGTGTATTGCTTGTTATAGTAGAATTTGACCTGGGATATTAATGTTACGTTTTGACTCCATGATAGAATGTGCTTAGTCATACAGCTTCGGCCAGTCAGTGGAGTGAAAATGACATCTGTGTGATGTATTTATGTCTGGTCTTTTAAGCAAAAGGAAGGTAGTCACGTTTCCTGGGAATCTGAACCCACGGGTGTCAAACCGCAAACAGTATTGGAAAAAAACCAGCCTCTACAAGAAGTTCCACAGGACCAGCATTTGGAGACATCTGAAGAACAGCCGAAAGGTCTCTCACCTCCCTGAAGAACTTGTATACCGTGTATACTGACATCCAAACTGTATTCACTAGATGAATGTTGAACTGTTTTTAACAGTTGGACTGTGTAAATGTTTCCCAGTCTCTAAGGCATTATGTTTGCCTTCTTTTAGTTCCTATTTCTAGGTTGTCATAAAGCTGAGTTTCATGGTTTGAATGAACTTTTATGTTAGGACGGTGTTAAATAAAGAATTCCCTGGCTGCTTATAAAGTAAATTTACTTTAAAATTGTAAATAGCATGAAGAAACCTTTATAAGTATGGTTTGAATGGGACTTGTTCTGAGTAGGTCTGCTTGGATTTCTGTGTTAACATGTGGGTTGGCTATATCTGATTCTCGGGTATCTTTCTCTTTTTTGGCCCCATCAGGCTTTTACTTATGCATATGGTATGTCCCCTGGGCCAACTTTCTGTCTGCAGATAATCTTCACGTTTTGTTATAGAACTATTGATCTTCAACTTGAGAGGTCAAGTTGACTTGGGCTTTGTGGTAAGAGTGAGAACCTATCATTGTTGATAGACAAAGGTCAAAACTATAGCTTTAATCTCATAGATTAGGTTGAGAGTGCTGGAGACAATTAGCATAGGCCCAAACCTAGTCTGCTCAGTAAAGATTTGAATGAATAAATGATTACATCCAGCTGAAGACTGAATTCAGAGGACATCTGTAGATAACTGGATTGCCAGGAGGGGGCCAGCTCATTTAGATGCCGTGATCCACCGGCATCCACCTGCCTCCCTGGTGTGGAGATGTGGTGATGAGACCTTACCAACCGTTCTGCTTTCTTCATTTTCATACCTTCTCTTGAATGAATGACATCTTCTGAGTTTCTAGCCTTTATATTTGTGATCCTAAGGCCACTAGTTTTCAACTACTAATAATAAGCTGCTTCAGAAATTCCTGATTTTAAAACTCATGTAGCTTTTCTGTTCTTTGTGTACAGTCTCTTCCGTCTCCTGGTAGACCCAGGGTAGAGCCCACACCTCAGCCCCGGCACGGCCTTGCACATGGTGCTCTGTGAATGGAAGGGGAATAGTACATGAGGCAAAAGCAGTTCTCAGCCATGCTGCATCTCCCTGCCACCCGTCACTGGTTTGCGATTCCTTTTGTTTGCGGAATGCTTTACTTTTAGATGGGAAAGTAAATTTCATCCATTCAACAACCAGAGACAGCTAGTGAATGCCGAGCTTGGGGAGGAGGACTTAAGCAGGGGGATGAGACAGTTCTGTTCTCAGAGGAACAATTGTGGGGGGGTGGGGGTCACTCATTAACTTCTTTAGACTTTCTGGGGTTTAAAAGGAAGTTTTTTGCCATAATGATGAAGACATTTTTAGAAAGTTGTTTGATGCATACTTTTCTTTTTTTAATTTTTCTTTTTTAAAGATTTTATTTATTTATTTGACAGCAAAAGAGCACAAGCAGGGGGAGCAGCAGAGGCAGAGGGAGTAGCAGACTCCCCGCTGAGCAGGGAGCCCGTCGCGGGACTCAATCCCAGGACCCTGGGATCATGACCTGAGCCGAAGGCAGACGCTTAACCAACTGAGCCATCCAGGCACCCCTATTTTTTTTTTTTTAAGATTGATTTATTTACTTAGCATGAGCGCAAGGGGCAGAGGGAAAGGGAGAGAGAACCTGAAGCAGGCTCTTTGCTGAGTGCGGAGCCAGACGTGGGGCTCGATTTCACAATCCTGAGATCAGGACCGGAACTGAAGCCAAGAGTCACATGCTTAACCGACTGTGCCACCGAGATGCCCCTGATGCATAATTAAAAAAAAAAATGATACAGACACATGGTTCAGAATTTAAAGGTAAAAGGCTGGTCTCCTTTCCAAAACCTATCTCCAGCCACCTATTTCTCTCCCCCAAGGCCATTTCCTTTCCAGGAATATTTTGGGCGTATGCATGGGGACACTGTGCTTACTGTCCTGTACCTCATTTTTCCATTTAATATGTCTCAGATCCTGGGCGCCTGGGTGGCTCAGTTGGTTAAGCAACTGCCTTCGGCTCAGGTCACGATCCTGGAGTCCGGGATCTAGTCCCGCATCGGGCTCCCTGCTCGGCGGGGAGTCTGCTTCTCCCTCTGACCCTCCCCCTTCTCATGCTCTCTCTCTCTCATTCTGTCTCAAATAAATAAATAAAATCTTTAAAAAAAAAAAAAATATGTCTCAGATCCTTTGTGTGGATGCCTAGTGATTTAATCAGTGCCCGAATGACAGAAGTGGCTCTGTGTTTTCTTGGGCTGCAAACAGGCTCGTGCTGCTGTGGGTGTATCCGTTACAGCGGTACTGCTGGAATAGCATGCCTTTGATTTTGGTGTTGTCCTCCATAGAAGCGGCTCAGTTACGCTCCCGCCAGCAATATACAGGGATGCCTGTATCCCCGCAACCTCACCAGTACACTTCCAGCTTGTGTTTTTTGTGTTTTTTTAAAGATTTTATTTATTTATTAGAGAGAGACCATGCACACGCACAGGACGGGGCGGGGGGGAGGGAAGAGGGAGAAGCCGACTTCCTGCTGAGCGCGGAGTCAGACCCAGGGCTTAATTCCAGGACCCAGGGATCACTGCCGGAGCCGAAGTCAGACATTTAACCGATTGAGCCACCCAGGCGCCTCCATTTCCATCTTGTTAAACCAGACAGACTCTTCCCTGAGGAGAACCTAAGCCTGGGAGAAGGGAGAGAGACTAGACCTTACAGCAAACTTCCTTTATGTTGAGTCTCAGTAGTCAAAACAGTGAAAGTGAAGTGTTTTGGGGAATTCAGAGCCCTTCCCACAGTTGGTGTGGGCAAAAGCCATCGTTGGCATTGAGATGCTTGGACAGAATGGAAGTGGAAGCTCATTCTTGCATCAAGGACCTTAAAATCTAATTGGGAAGACGAGTGACTTTGGAAACAAAATGAACAGGAATTCTTTCAAGTTATGATACAAAATAATGGTAGAGTCGGGGGGAGGAGCCAGCTCTAGATTAGTCCAGGAATACTGCACGGAGAGCCTTGAAAGGCAGGGGGAGTTGAAGGAGGCATGCTGTTTCCTCTGCCTGGAGCACCCTCCCTGCCACCACAGATTTGAGAAACTATTTTCACTGCCGTTTCCAAATGGTAACTGCTCAGGGGTGCCTGGCTGGCTCAGTTGGTAGAGCATGTGGCTCTTGATCTCAGGGTCCTGAGGTCATGGGCATAAAACTCAGTTACAAAAAAAAAAAAAAAAAGAAAAAAATGGTACATGCTTGGAAATGTTACCTGATGTTCAAATCAGATCTCCAGTCCCTTCCGGGCTGCACTCATGCATGTCATTCAGTTGGCACACCTGGTCCGCTGTTGGCACTCTGGCCTCACCCTTGTCATCCGTTCCGGAAGGAACTACCTTCTTTCCATTCAGAGTGTAAACAAGTGCAGAAATTCTTACTCATACCCACTGACGCATTAGACAGAGCCTTTCTGGAGTGGGCCCTCCATGTAGGTTTGCTGAGCTGAAGCCAAGAAAGGCATGTGTTCAGGTTACAGTGCAGTTTGCAAAGACAAGTTTGAAGTTCTGGGACTAGTTCTCGTTCCTCCAGTTTTTGTTGGTGTGACCTTGTGCCTGTGACAGTCTCAGAGTACAAAATAGGGATAATGTTTGCTTCTTTGGCTTCTAGTTAGTTATGTGAAAATTGAGACAATGCAAAGCCCGCTTGTAATACGTGACAGATGCTTCTATTACTCTTGAGTAGTGGAAAACAGGTTTGAACAGGTAGTATGGAGTCAGACCACGGTGGCCTCAGTAACTACCTGGAGTTGTTCAGTTGGGTATCAGAAAGTTTGAGCAGGGAAGTAACATAGTGAAAGCAGTGTTGTGTGGAAGGAAGATTGACCCAGATGTGATACAAAGAACGGCGTTGGCGGAGCCGGCAGGGAGGGGGGAGGGCAGGAAGAGGAGACTTTGGTCTCTGCAGCCATGCCAAGGTTACAAATCTGAGTGACCAGAATACCTGCATCACTAACAGCAAGGTTGGGAAGAGGGCTTCAGTTCTCAACATACTGAGAGGTGATGGTGCATCGTCCAGGTGGCAGACAAAGGAATGAGTTAGATGTCTGGGAGATGGGGAGGAAGTCCCTAGCACAGGGGTAAGGGTTGGAGCCAGGAGAATGAAAGCTCTCCAAGGGGAGTGTAGAGAGACACAGGATGTTGGGGGCTGAGCCAGGTGAATGCTCTTAGTTAAGGGACAGAAGGAACAAGAAAGTCAACAAAGGAAACTGATCCCACATCTCCCATCATCTATATAGCAAGGCTTTTTTTTTTTTTTTTTTTTAATTTATTTGAGAGCAAGAGAGCTCAAGTGGGGGGTGGGAGGGTTCAGGGAGAGGGAGAAGCCGGCTCCCCACTGAGCAGGGAGCCCGACTCAATGCGGGGCTCCATCCCACGACCCTGGGATCACAACATGACCTGAAGGCAGACCTTTAACCGACTGACCCACCCAGGCGCCCCTACGGCAAGGCTCTTTTAAGTGGTCCTGGATTCACAAGATTTTTTAGAGTTCTTCCTTCGCTTCTGTTTAGTAGGCCTGATTCTTGATCATGTGTCCTTAAAAGGCAAACCCAAGTCTTTTTGTAATTTTGTGTAACACTTAGTGTCGTGTTCTGTGTCTGTGATCATGAAAGCAGTATTATAGAAAATTTGGTGCTCCCAGAGGATTCCTGATTTTTTTTTTTAATGGTACCCTTCTCTGTAAATAAGTGATGGCTTGCCACTTAAAAACATTCCACAGATTCTCTCTTTGACAAAAGTCATTCAAATGGGAGAAGATTTTCTCTGAGCCCCGCACTGGTGCCTACCTCTGCCCCTGGGAACCCAGATAGGCACGCAGGAGTTGTGGGGCCTCTTCCATCCTTCTAGGCTCTCCGCAGGGCTAACTCAAAACCGGGCCGGCTGTTTTCCTGACTACATGGGCTCTAGGGCCCGGGACATGCTGTGGCTCTGGGACTGCAAGTGCTGGCTCTGCCTCAGGAATGTGGAGCTAGGGACAAGGAGCGGTGAGCCGGTGTGTGTGTGTCGGGGGGGGGAGGGGCACGAGATTATTACTTCGCTCGGGGTCTCCGTGTTCCTGAGCTCTATTCCAGAACAGCCAGAAGGTGGAGGCGTGATTGGCGAGGTTCATCATGTGTTTTGAGCCTTTGACGGTGCTCAGGGAGATGGATGCCTGAGCAGGTTCGGTGAGCCACTTGGTTGAGGTCACCTTGTCTGGTGGAGGAAGGGCACCTCCCGTGGGGAAGACAGTCTAGGGTAGCGCTCAGTGTGGCCTGTGGCCGTGTGACTGGGTGAGCCCGGCGCTGGAGCAGGTTCTGTGGAGATGCTGAACCACACTGTTTCTGCTCTGGCACTTGGATGGAGAGGTCGCTAGGGGAAAGCACAGGCAGGAAGTGGAGGCTATGTCCCCTCCATCCATGTGTATTACAGGCAGAGGACTTCAGTTGAGTGGTGGCTGACAGTGAAATTACATTTGGGGTAGAGTTTTACCCTCGACTGATGCTTGTCTGAGACCGGAACTTAAATGTCAGTCACCTGACCTTCTAGTTGGTCTGTTCTTTTAATTAAAAGATAGTTCTAAGCAACATCAAGTAGTGGTCTATTTATTATTTATCAAGCATTTTCCTTCCAGCAGTTAGTGAAAGGTCAGTGGCTTCAGCGGATGCTTTGTTTTTGGTGAGTAGCTTAGATGAAAAAGATATACAATCAATCTGCTCCCTCCTGTTTGCTCATGGGCAGGACACTGTTTAATAGTCATTGTGGCATTTAGGATCGCAGACCTCTGAAACATGCAGAAAAGTGCTTGTGCATTCCTTGCCGCTGACCATTTCTCCAAAAGTAAACATCAGGTTGTGATTATGGTTAATAATGAAATATTGATTGTTTGAAAATGTCACCACCCGGGACCATTTGGCCCCAGAACCGCTAGGTGGCGCTGCACTCTCGTGCTGCTCAACCACATTAATTTTATTTCCTTGCCTTGGGGTACTTGCCTTTCAAGGTTGGTGAGTGTCCTTGTAAAATAATGTTCTGGCTGAGGTTTAGGAAGCCGAGTCCTGGGGTGCTTGGGATAGGGTAAAGATGGGAGCTGATAGACCCCAGGACAAATGACAAAGGCCTGTGGGGGAAACCATGTTTGCACCATAGTGGGAGCAGGAGAGGAAGGAGCTAACTGGCCGAGTCCCTAGAGACTGCCCAGAGCAGCGTTTCCTAACCTTCTCCAGTCAATGACAAAATCTGCGAATTTGCTGTGGAGGACAGACTGGGGGAGTGGTGTGGGCAGAGAGGCAGTGTGGGGTCAGGCCTGGAACTGAAGCCCTGATCAATTGCCTTGTCTTGTGACATGAGGGGAGCAGGTGAATAACCTGACCCTCAGTTCCCTTATCTGTAAAGCAGGGGTCCTAACATCTCCTTCATCAAGGTGCTATACGGGTTAAAGAAGAGCAGGAAGAAAGTTCTTGGCACGGAGTCAGTCTTCGCTCTCAGTGCTTGGAAGGCTCTCAGCAGCTGTTGCTTCCCACTGGGTGAAGGCGAATGTACATTAGATTAAAATGGAGAAAAGGGGCGCCTGGCTGGCTCAGTCTGTATGCGTCTGCCTTCGGCTGGGGTGGTGATCTTGGTGTCTTGGGATCGAGCCCCTCATTGGCCTCCCGGCTCAGCGGGGAGTCTGCTTCTCCCTCTGCCTCTGCCCTCCTACCCCCACTCACTCATGTGCACGTGCGCTCTCTCTAATAAATAAAATCTTAAAAAAAAAAACAAAACAAGAAACAAAAAAACTACCTTTCACCAGGTACTTGTCTAATCGCTTCTCTCTTCTCAACTCCTCCCCCCAGCAGTTGCGATCTCTTTTATCTTCTTCCAACCTTCTAGCACTAAACCAATCAATCAGCCAATCAATCAAACAATTAAAAACAAAAAGACAAAGGAGAAAGCTAAAGAACAACCTGGGAAATCATCTATTATTGGAGTTTTTTGTGTGTATGTGTGTAGAAAGCAATGTCTTAAATGGCATTCCTTCTGTTTCCTCTTTCCTTCCTCATTGTTGCTTCCCTTGCCCTCCTTGTGGTAAACTTTTGCTCCTTTCTTTCTCCCTCCTGCCCCCTGATTGTGGAGGGAAGCCAGAGGGTTACTACCTAGAGGTCCACCAGAAAAAAAATGGCTCCAACCCCAGAAACATTGGTCCCCGGGGGTCAGGGCTGCGCAACCCTTGGGGCAAGAGTTTCTGGAACTCCCTCTGGTCCTCCTCCCGGTGAAGGGCAGGGTTGATGCCAGGGTTGGAATGGTGGGTGGGATGGGAGTGAGGTCTGGAGAGCCAGAAAGATCTATTTATGTCCTGGGGCACCTGGGAGGCTTAGTCAGTTAAGCATCTCTGCCTTCAGCTCAGGTCATGATCTCAGGGTCCTGGGATCGAGCCCCATGTCAGGCGCCCTACTCAATGGGGAGTCTGCTTCTCCCTCTTCCTCTGCTGCCCCCCTCCCCGCCGCTTATGCTCTCTCTTTCTCTCAAAGTCTTTAAAAAAAAGAAAAAAGATCGTTATGTCTTTCCCATTGTCCTGTGCCCCGTCACTCCATTTGACCCTGGTCAGTCTGCAGTGGGACCCCTCTGCCACTGGTCATCTGGGGTGCTAGTCTAGAGGACACAAGTGCTGAGGGTGCCACTGAGGGACATTACAGAGGAAGAGCTCTGGCCTCTTTCCTCTTCAGGTGTCAGAGAACTGGGTTCCAATCCCGGCACAGCCACTCCCTGTATATGACTGTGGCTTTGGACAGGTCATTAACCCTTCTGAGCTGCATTCACTTCCAGCACAGGGTCTGGAGCCTAGGAGATCCTTGACAGTGTACTTGTTGAGTGAATGAATGAACAAATGAATGGTTTCCCCATCTAAGCATAGGGATAATAGTACTGCACCAAGTATGTTTTGGGGTACAGAACCCAAAGAAGATGCTGGTTGTGGCAGAACTTTGGAAACTCTGAAGCCGTCTACAGTTCCATAAAATAAAGATGCCGGTCCGAAGCAAATGTCCTGGGAGCTGCTGGTGCTGGGCTTGCCCCGGGAGAGCGGAGCCCAGGACTTCGGACTCAGGAGAGCAATAGCAGCAGGCCAGGACAGCTGGTCTAGTCTCTGTGTGTTGAGGAATTCTGCAGGAGATGCCAGCTTCTTCAAACCCCCTCCTGGGTGCTTGCTTTAAATCCCGAGGGTGCTCAGCATTATCTCTTGAATATTAAGCACGAAGAGAATTGGATCCTGGACTTTATCACCAGCTTCCTTTGGCTCCTGCCAGGTGAGGTGAAATGGCCCTGCTCCATCTCAACAGCGACGGTCATGGCCTCCCTGCCTCCCTGGTATTCATTTCCTTCCTTGGGTCCTGCTCCCTGCTGGAACCATTTTCCCCTGCCCTGGCACGAATGTCCCTCTGGCTCCTCAAGGCTTCCAGCTCCTGAAATGTATAATTCAAGGGACAGTGGGCTTGTGTTACCATTTCTGCCGGCAGCCTCGAGCTAACTCGTAGCCCGGGCGGGGTCTCCCTGTTCAGGCTGGGGACAGGGTGGGCCTGCCTGGCTCGCCTCAGCGAGTGTGCCCGCGCCCGGCTCCTGGTTGTCCCGGTCAAACCACACTCAACGGGCCTTAGAGAAAGCCAGCTTAATCCCAGAAAGTTTTCAATTTAAATCCTAAGAAGGCAAAGCTTGTCTTTGGCAACCCTGCACCATCCCTAACTTTCCTACTTTGGGTTGTGAGAGAAGACAAAAGGGCGTGGGAGACAGGCCAGATGAGTTGGAGGGGTCCGGTCATCTGAACAGCAGGCAGGTCAAGGGCACCAGAATGTTCCACAGTCCTGCAGCATTCCTGCCATGTCTCTCCTGGCCTTCTGGGCGATCTAACCTCCAGTGCAGCGTGTTCTCAAGGTTGGAACTGTTTATTCCTTCCCTTTTGATTATTTTTTTTTTTAAGATTTTATTTATTTATTTGACAGAGAGAGCACAAGTAGGGGGAGCAGCAGGCCGAGGGAGAGGGAGAAGCAGGCTCCCCGCTGAGCGGGGAGCCCGACGCGGGGCTTGATCCCAGGACCCTGGGATCATGACCCGAGCCGAAGGCAGACGCTTAACAACTGAGCCACCCAGGCGCCCCCCCTTTTGATTATTGTTTGACACACCTAGCATGGCTTCTTAAAAGAACCACTTTGAATACCTGTAAAGTCAAGAAGCTCAAATTTAGGAAAATCTCACCGATAGGACTTAGTTCCTGTGTGCTGTTGACTCATAATTACTATATTATAAAATTATTACAATATAATTTATTATAATTGCTATTATATAATAATAAATAATACTAATGAAATTCACATTATAATTAATGCTAATGAAGGATAGATGACAGATGTTTATTGCTCAACTAACATGTGTTGCCAAACCCCAAAGGGGTTACTTTAAGATCTAAAGGACCTGAATGTACTTTACTGTCATGTTGAAGAGAATAAAGCTTTCAGGTATAATCAAGATTTCTTATATATGAGAACTCAGTGACCCATAGGCAATGTCTGCCATAAAAAAAAAAAAAAAAAAAGAACTGAGTGTACCTCCATTGTTTACTGACATTTAAAAATATCTCCTTTAGCGCACAACTGAGGCAGAAGATGGTATGGAGAGCAGCTGGGGCACTCGATGAGGCTCTTGGAGATCCTGGCCCAGCCCCGACTCATCAACTTGTTGGCTGTGTGACTTTGGAAAATCATTCAACCTTTTTAGCCATTTGTGAAATAAGGGGGTTGAGCTACAAGACCTTGGAAGCCCTATTCTCTGGGTCTTTGGTCCAAGAAGAGCTGCGAAGATGGGGAGAGCAAGCACATTCCAAGACTTACTAAATACTTAAAATCTTACTTTTTTTTTTTCTTCAGATTTTATTTATTTATTTGAAAGAGAATGAGCAGGGGAAGGGGCAGAGGGACAAGCAGACTCCCCGCTGAGCAGAGAGCCCAATTTGGGGCTCAGTCCCAGGACCCTGAGATTATGACCTGAGCTGAAGGCAGAGGCTTAAGCAACTGAGTCACCCAGGCGCCCCCAAACCTTCTCACTTTTAAATTTTGATTATGGATGGGAATGCAAGCTGGTGCAGCCACTCTGGAAAACAGTATGGAGGTTCCTCAAAAAGTTGAAAATAGAGCTACCCTATGACCCAGCAATTGCACTACTGGGTATTTACCCCAAAGATACAAACGTAGGGATCCGAAGGGGTACATGCACCCCGATGTTTATAGCAGCCATGTCCACAATATCCAAACTATGCAAAGAGCCCAGATGTTCATCGACAGATGAATGGATAAAGAAGATGTGTGTATACACACACACACACACACACACACAGGAATATTACACAGCCATCAAAAAATGAAATCTTGCTATTTGCAATGACGTGGATGGAACTAGAGGGTATAAGCGAACTAAGTCAGTCAGAGAAAGACAAGTATCATATGATCTCACTGATATGTGGAATTTAAGAAACAAGACAGAGGATCATAGGGGAAGAGAGGAAAAGATAAGACGAAACCAGAGAGGGCGAAAAACCATAAGAGACTCTTAATCAGGAAACAAACTGAGGGTTGCTGGAGGGGAGGGGTGTGGAGGGATGGGGTAACTCGGTGATGGACATTGAGGAGGGTAATTGTAATGAGCACTGGGTATTATATAAGACTGATGAATCACAGACCTGTACCCCTGAAACAAAGAATACATTATATGTTAATTAACTGAATTTAAATTAAAAAAATAAATTTTGATGATGCAAACACTTGTAAGGGTAGAGAAAATGGTATGATCCTCCATATGTTCATCATGTAGACTTAACCATTATTAATATTTTGCTCTATTTGCTCATCTAGATCTTCTCTGAAGATTTTGCTTATCGATACATTTTTCTGTATCTTAAAGTACGTCCAGACATGACCACTCTCACCCAAGGCTTCAGCCTGCTTCTCTGAAAAATAAGACCTTTTCTTACATCAACACCATTACCATTATTAAGCTTAACAAAGTGGCAATTAACAGTAATTCTGTAATATTACCTGATAACCAGTCCATATTCACATTTCCAGGCTGTCTGCCGCCTCCTTCGTCAGCCCGTCCCTGGGGCCAACCATGGTTAACTCTTTCTGTGTTTGGTGCTTCTGGTGAGTAGCTTCAGGGGGGTTCATACCCCCAGCTGCTGTCGTCACCTCCTGGCTTTCTGCTAGGAGAGATGACAGGTAACTTCGATTCTCTCTTCTTCCACAGCGGCATTTACCCCCTTAGTTCCTCTGTGTAGTAACACTTACTAAGGTTCTGTTTGGGGTTGAATTTTGTACCCTTTCCCCCACCCCCCAAAAAAGGTATGTCAAAGTCCTAATTGCTGGTGCCTGTGAATGTGACGTTATTAGGCAGCAGGGGCTTTGCAGATGTGATCAGGTGAAGATGAGGTCATGCTGGAGTAGAGCGGGCCCTAAATCCAATGACTGGCATCCTCAGAGGGAGAGAGGGACTTGGAAACAGGCACACGCAAAGAGGAAAGACAGCCATGTGGAGACCGAGGCAGAGGTTGGAGCAAGGTGCCGCCACCAGCCAAGGAGCGCCAAGGGTTGCCAGCAGCCGCCAGAGGCTGCAAGAGGCAAGGCAGGAACCTCTCCAGGGCCTTCGGAGGGAGCCTGGCCCTGCCGACACCTTAATTTCAGACTTCTGGCCTCCAGACTGTGAGCGGTACGTTGCTGTTGTTTTAAGCTTTGTGGCAGTTTGTTATGGCAACCCTAGGAAACTAATATGGTTCCTCTGCCTTTGGGATCACTATAAGGGAAACTCGGTTTTCCTCTTTCCTATGCAGGGAACAACCCAGTTCTTCTCTACTGCCTTTCTCCCCATGACTTGACTTTACTACTCACATAAAACGCTTGACTTCTGGTCACCAAAAGTGGCAGGGAGTGGGGGGTTCCACACAACAAGCCATTGTCTGCTACACCAGCTGGTGTCCTACAGTTTAATTCGGACACTGTCTACCCAGACATAGTGTCAGATCCCACAGGTTAGGTTAAGGGCTCAGTCCCACAAGGCTGCCCCTCAACACACACACACACACACACACACACACACACGCAAACACTTCAGATGCCAGTGGAAAGGCCAGATTATCACCTATACTTCCAACCAACCAGCTATAGATCTCAAGTTCCAACAGCCCTGTTCTCGGGTTCAATTGATTTGCTAGAGCAGCTCACGGAAATCAGGGAAACACATTTACCAGTTTCTTAAAGCCTATGATAATGAATACAGAGGCCATCCAGAGGGAAGAGATGCATGGGACAAGGTATGTGGGAGGGGTGCGGAGCTCCCATGCCCTCTCTGGGTGCGTCGTTTCCCAGCACCTCCCTCCACGTGCTCACCACCCTGGAAGCTCTCAGAACCCCGTACTTACAGGATTTTATGGAGGCTTCATCACGCAGGCATGAGTGAGCATTGACTCCACTTTCAGCCCTTCTCCCTTCTCAAGGGAATGCGGGGGCGGGGCTGAAAATTCCAAGCTTCTAATTATGGTTTGGATTTTCCAGTGACTAGCCCTCATCCAGGAGCCATCCAGGAACCCACCCAGAGTCACCTTAGTAGAATAAAAGATACTCCTATCCCTCCTATCAGAAATTATGAGGGTTTCAGGAGCTCTGTGTTAGGAGCTGGGGGCAGAGACCAACATGTATTTCTTTTTTTTTTTTTTTAAAGATTTTTATTTATTTATTTGACACAGAGAGAGAGACAGCTAGAGAGGGAACACAAGCAGGAGGAGTGGGAGAGGGAGAAGCAGGCTTCCGGCTGAGCAGGGAGCCTGACGCGGGGCTCGATTCCAGGACCCTGGGATCATGACCTGAGCCGATCGATGGCAGACGCTTAACGACTGAGCCACCCGGGCGCCCCCCAACATGTATTTCTTATTACGAATCCCACTATTAGAGTCACATAAAGTACTTACCCTCTATTTCTTGTTCCATCCACTACCTCTTGACTCCCTGCTTTGTACGATGAGGGTAAGAACCAGAGGTTTAAACACAGCCGGAAGGGCCCTGGATGTGAGAAGTGCAAGTGATGGAGGGCAGCATAAGGCAGAGGGTGGATGCCTTCTGATCCCAGGGCTGCCACTGTTCCATTTTCTCCATCTGCAGAGACACTGGCTGCCTGGGCCTGTGTCCACACCGTGTGTCCCAGAGCCAGGAGCAGACGTGGGAGGGAGAGTCCTGTCCAGAGTCGAGGTTATTTCATTCCCCTCCAGGGTCCGCCTGCTTTGCTCCTGAGTCACACAGGCCAGTTTCTGTGGGAAGGTCCCAGACACTGGCCGTAGAGATGTCCCCCTCAGAGAGCAGCTCCTTCTGAGTCCTGCGTTGACATTACGCCATTGGCATGCACAGGGAGATGCTAGAACATGGTTGTGTGCAGCTCCCTCCCCCCTTACATTTCTGTAGGGATGTTATTAACCGTCTTTTCCCCTGTGAGGACCCATGGGTGAAATTCCCGTCCATCCCGATGCAAAGAAAACCTGTATGTCTTCTGAACACCTGGCGTGGCTTACTCTCGTGGTCTTGGCCAATTTGGTACCTTAGTTTCCCTCTTCGCTTTGGCTGTGAGTAAATTCAGAGGTAAAGTTACAGTCACATGCAGCTGATAGAGGAATTTATGATGACATTTGTTTTGATAATTGTGAAATATTTTAGGCTTACAAAAATTACAGAGAATATATAACAAATATCCCTGTCAAACTTAGCAAAGACAGATTGAAGCCCTCCGAGCACCAGGTCCCGAACCTGTTCTCCCACCTCCCACCCCTGTGGGACATCTCTTCCTGGACTTGCTCTAGCCCTTCCTATTCAAAAAATAAGAAATTTTCTCCAAACATATGCCCCTGTAACAAACATATGGTATCGTTTTGCATATTTAAAAACATTCTATAAGTGGCTTTGTGCTATATGTATCGTTCTGTAATTTGTTCTTTTTACTCAAGGATTTTACTTTGAAACTTCCCTCTGTTGACACATGTAGCTCTAGTTAATTCATTTTTCACTGCTGTGTAGTATTCCCCTCGAAGACTAGACAAATGATGATACGGTGTTTCAAAGCATGGGCCTGGGGCCAGAATGCCAGGGTTCAAATCCCAGCTCTGCCACTTACTAGTTCTACGACCTTGGGCAAATCAGCCTCTCTGAGCCTCAGTTTCCTTAGCCATAGGATGGGGCAAATGATAGCGCCTACCTCAGTCGATGTGAAGATTAAATGATGTAAGCTGTGAAGCTTTTAAAATAAGCCTGGCGCACAGTGTGCACTCTTCAAGACCTGGCTATCACTGTTGCGTGTTTATTTTTCTACTGGTGGACGTTTCCAGTTTTGCCCTGTCTCCGGATGTTGCAGAGAACATTATTCTATTTGTTTCTTTGCGCATGTGTGCCGGAGAGTTCCTCTGGGCCAGGGCGCACACGTGGGAGTGGATTGCTGGGCCATAGGGTGTGCCCATCTTTCCTTTTCTGGGCAATGTGAATGTGCTCTCCAGCACGATCCTCGCCCTGGCCCGTTCTTGGTGTTGTTTTGGTGCACTACTTTTGCTTAAACTTGGCTAAATCTTTCTTTCCTTTTGCCCAAATGTCCCCATCTACTTATTTATTTATTTTTTTAAAAGATTTTACTTATTTATTCGACAGACAGAGATAGCGAAAGAGGGAACACAAGCAGGGGGAGTGGGAGAGGGAGAAGCAGGCTTCCCGCCAAGCAGAGAGCCTGATGCGGGGCTCGATCCCAGGACCCCGGGGTCATGACCTGAGCCGAAGGCAGACGCTTAACGACTGAGCCACCCAGGTGCCCCCCCATCTACTTACTTTTATCCTAGAATGGACTTCTGTGAGCCTTCTCTTCTCCACCCTTCCTCCTTTTTCTTTGCAATGATGCAGGATATAAATACGTAAAAATGAGATAGGATCCCGCAGAATGAAGAGCACAATCCTCAGGGGCTGCCTGCTGTGGACCTCCAGGATTCCTGACTCTCCGGACTCATTAAGGTTGCTACCAGTCGTGCTCACATGGAGTGCTTACTAATAGGTGCTCTGCATACAGCGTCCTGTTCCATCTCATAGCAATGTAGTGAATAGGACCATTAGTCCCAGAACCTTGACTCCGATGAGGCAGTCTGATGCCAGGATCTATGCTCTTACCCAGGGCCTCCTACAGGGCTGTGGTGTGAGGTGGCTCAGGCTGCACATTGCACAACTCGTGGGGGCACCATTTGCACAGACGGTGATGTGAATGGCGCCCCTTGGAGTTGTGCAGTGCATGGGCCCTGGCCTCCTAAGTAAGAGCTTAAAGCAAATGTTTCCTACCTGCTTGACAGGCTTAGAAGGGCAGCCCCCACTACCCACTGAGGGGCTTTGCTGCTCAGGATTTATAGGACTTTCTTAAGGTCATGGTTCTTCATGTTTTAAAAGCCTATTGGCACGAGAGCCCTCCCACCTATATACACATTTGTTTAGGAAGCGGGGAGCCCAGCATGGGCCCTGCACGCTGACACCAACCGTGTAAGGGCATGCACTCGGCCGCTGTCCGTGGCTCTCTCCCTTGGCCACCGCAGACTTATTGAGCAATATATTATGAGTGTGGCTCACTCCGATGATGTGTTATGGATAAATCATTAAGGAGGCAGCTCACCGCGGTGATGTATTGGTGTAATAGATCATCAGAGTGAAGTCTTATGCCGACCTACGGGCTGGCTCAAAGGGTGGTGTCATTCAGGGAAGAATTAGCCCAGCAGCAGATCTGGCTTAATTACAGGATAAAAGGTTTGTGAATGATAGGCTGAAGTCTGCAGCACTAGCATTTTGATTCTTGATGTAAAAATATAATTGGGCTTCCTGAGAGAATTTTTGATTATTTCCAAACAGCCTTCCGCTCCATCACAACAGCACGACCGGCCACGTGGTGGCAGGGGTACTTTCCATCGGGGGGCTCTCCAGGCCCTTCCCACGTCTGAATTACTGTCATCCTTTCTATTTGTAGGTCACAGAATGAGTTAAAGGAGATAAAATCCAGGAGGCCTGGCTTTAAGGCCATCAGAATGATGTCCTTAGCAACCAGACCACGGGAATTGAGTGATTTATTCAAATCATCATTAACTAAGGCAGTGGTTCTTGACTAGACTTGTATGCACATGCGGGGAAGATTGGGGGGGGTCTGCTGAGTGTGTGTGTGTGTGTGTGTGTCTGAGGACATCAGCATCTTAGGGACAATAGTAATAATCATGTTTATCAGACATTTGACATTGTACTACAGACCTTGCATGTATTATTTAATCTCATGTAGTTCATATGACAACATTGTCAAACAGGCATTCTTTTTCTTCTTCTTTTGCTTCCTCCTCTTCGTCCTCTTCTTCCTCCTCCTTCTCCTCCTCCTCATTTTCCAATTGAGAAAACCAGCAAAAGCCGGCATCATTGGCCCAGGTTGGACAGGGGCTTGGTGGCAGATCCAGTGAGGCTGATGCTGCAGGTGACTCCTATAATCTTCCCATCCCACCCCCAGACCCCCTTCCTTTGAGGACCCAAAACCAGCACTTTTGTGAACTGCAGGCCTCAGTGAGCACCACTTGAAAATTTGATTATTTTGTTTTAAGACACATAAATCAAACCTCAGGTATTTGTCGGGTCCCAAATGTATTCTGAGTTGGTTATTTCTTGAGAAACTTGTAGGATGAGGCTAAACAATTTGGACCAACTCTCGCATTAGAGACAACTATAAAAGCATAAAATAAGTTTTGACATCTTCTTAAATAGTATTAAATTGCTGACAAACAGTAAGAAATGATGAGGTCAACAGACGGGAAGAGTAGGAGCCAAAGGGGTGAGTGGGCACAGAGGTTGTTTTTGCCTTGAGGGTTACTGATCCTCAGTGGCCTTGCAGCCTACCGGGAAGAGGGAGCCAGGAGACAGCCCAAGGAAGGGCTCTCTCCACAGGAAGCTGGGGGAGGGCAATCTGGAAGTGGAGCAGCCATCACCCAGAATCACAACGTGAGGTTCCAATTACCAGATTGTCCCAGTCCGGGAAATCGCAAGCCTTGCACTTGATCTAATTTGGGCTCAGCCTGGTATGGCTTAATGCATCAGAGAAGCAGATTTCTGGGCATAGGAACTTTACCATTAGGCCTTCTATTATTCCTGTATTTATTGGACCGTGGTCAGTGATAACCAGGCACACAAGGAAACCTGACTCCATGAGTGAGAACCAGCAAAACAGACAATAAAAGCAGTTCTATAAAGACTTTCAATATTGAAGCCGTCAGACTACAGACAATAAATAACTTTGCCTCCTTACTATGTTTAAATAAATAAAAGATAAGTTTGAAGATATCTTCGGAGAGCAGAAAACAAGAAGTTGTTATAGGACAAATATGCAGCTATCTATCCACTGTTCTTCCCTCCCACTCCATCCCCCAAAGAAGAAAGAAATTCTGAGCTGCAGAATTCAATATGGAAAGCTCACTTGGTTTATTATGAAGCAAACGAGAAGAGGCATTGTTCTGTCTCAATATGCTTATTTTCAACAAAGAATGTCAAGCACAGAACTTCCTTTTGACCTTTATTCGTGCCGTGAAAAAATTACAATTTGAAATTTATGATTAACATGGAAGGCGGAAGTAAGAAATACCTTTAGGCAAGTTGACTGAAACATCTTGAAAATAGACAACAGACAATATACCACACCCTATTCTGCAAAAAAAGAGAGGAGTATACAACCTCACATTTTTAAATCGTCATAGAAAATGTATTTCATTTGATTTGTAAATGTCAAAATCTGCAGTGTAGGTGGCTATGATATTATGGGGTATAGATGACATTGCTAAAAATCTGTAGGATGTTGGACTAAAACATCATAGTTAAAAACACAGGCTCTGCCTCAGATAGACTGGTTGGGGTTCCAGCTCTGCCACGTACATTTTGTAATTGTGCGCAAATTCCTTAATTTCTCAGAGCTCCAGTTTGCTCATCTGCAAAATGGAAATAATAATAGCACTGCACCTGATTCAAAGGGTTGAGGGAGCCAAGAAAGATCCTGGATGGAAAGAGCTTTACATTCTGCTGACATGTGAAACGTGCCATTGTGCCTTTAGCTTCTTGGAACAGCATTACCCCATCCAAGTGACGTTGGCATTTGCATTTTGCTTGTGTTTAAATCCAGGAAGGATTTATGTAAGGAGATTGACTCCCTATGTGTTACGAGTCAGAAAAACTCTTTTACCATGAAAAGGTGATGAGCTTTGGCTCCTGGGGGCCAGCTCAGGGCTGCTCAGGCTTGGCCATTTACAGTAAACCTTTTGATAAAGAAGCCACTTATTCTTTATTGATAAATAAAGGGTGGCCTTGATTTATCCACCCTAAAATCAAGGGCATCTCCTTGTGAAGGTAAAAATCCAGGTAAGATAAGATTGATCATCCTGCATTGCAGAATTTATTAAAGATGTCCAGATTAAAAATTGGGTTGTCTGCCAATCAATCAGCCTGTTTTCTACGTTTTTCTCTGCAATTTACTAAAAATATTCCTGTATAACACTGACCCCCCTGTGGACATCATAAATGCTAATCTCTTTTCCTTTCCTTTCAGAAAGACAAGCTTGGTTGTGCTCCCTAGCAGATGTCCCTGGGTTTGTCCTTGTCTTGCTGAAGGCTTTACTATTATTATTTAAAGTTTTCTCGAGTCATATGATTTAAAGTGAGGAAAAAGGGCACATGAGTGGAATTCACCAATGAAGTGTGGCTTAGGCTGCATTCTCCTTTCTTTGGGTAATCTCCTTGAACCCCAGTGAGAGGGGACAGGTTGGAAACAACCAACCTGAAGATTGATCTAAGGCTTAACTATTGATCAGTACACCTGTTGGGGTTCCTTGTGTCAAAGAACCAAGTCAGCATCATTGGAGTGTCCCAATGTCTCAGCTTGAGTTTGGGGATGTCTTAGATTGGGTTCCCTGGAAGCAGACCCTGAGATGGAGAGCTGCATGTAAAACATTTGTTAGGGGCATTCTCTGGAGATACACCTGTGAGGGGGCAAGGCGGCAGGACCAGGCAGAGGGGGAAGATGTCCCCTGTTGTGGTTGCCATGGAGACCTCAGCTAATTGTACAGGGACTCTGCAAGTAGGATGGCCCTTCAGAGTTGCCGCCAGGTATTGGGGCTGGGCCTTTGCATCTCCTCCATCAGCTAGTCATTGCTAGGGCCATCCCTAGGAGAGGATGCACCTTGGGTAAAGCAATTTCCAGGGAGGGATGAAGCTCTGAGCCATCAGCAGCCCATATTTTCAGCAGCTGGGGGATGAGTGGGTGGCCCCAAAGAGGGGGATCTCAGCAGACAGAACCCATAGCAGACTGTCCTTTGAGCTGTTCAGATTTACTTGCTTTGCACAGTAAGTTTGTTCCATCTCTATGGAGATGTCCAAAGTGTGGACCTTGGTACATCCAGAACTTGATGAGGTGGTGGGAGCTGAGGCCCTGGCACTCTGGAGCCGGGACACCTCTTCAGAACTCTTCCAAATGAGAAAAGGAGGCCGAGCATTTGCATCCCCACCTAAGTCAGTCCTTGGCTATAGGCTGCACACTGGAAGGCATGTAATTTTGGGCAAGGCAGTTCCCTGGGGCTAGAGTGATCCCCTGGGGCTAGAGTGATCCCCAGTGAGGGATGCAGCCACGAGTCATCATCAGCTGATAGTCTCAGCAGCTAGAATGGGTGCAGAGGAGGTTTGGGCAGGGGACCACAGTATCCACTCAAGGGATCAAACTCCAGGGCAGGGACCAGAGTAAGGCTCAAATTTAAGGAGTCACTCATCCTTAAGATCATACAAATGCAAATTTGGTACTTGCCTCACCCTAATCCGGGCCCTGTCTGACATTCATTGGAATCTAATATCAGAAATGGTAGGCATTTCAGGTTGACCAGGATAAACTTCCCAGTTACTATGAAGGCAGCCTCTTTCTGAAACTGGTGGAATCTTGGACAACATAGTCCTAGAATATTTCCTTTCCACTTCTCTTCGGGGAATGGAAAGGTGGACACTAGGGAAAGGTGTTACTTCTTATTACTGCCAAAAAAATTTCAAAACACCTTTCCTAACCAGCCAGTTCTTCTATAACTTTGTTTGTCTAAGCCCCTGGTCATTTCCTTATGATCTTTGTGTTATGGAAATGAAGTCAGAGGAGGGAGTTGGAACTAGAAGAGTCTTCAGTTTCCTTTTATTACCATGGCATCGAGGACATTGTCCAATCCTGAGCCTACTGGCCAGCTTCAGTGGCTGGGACCACTCCCCTGCATGAGGGAGCATATTCTAGAATGGTCAGGAGAGAAGACCAGCCATGCTATGCTAGGAGAATCAGAGGTGGTTGAAAGGCCAGAGAAACACGTAACTCATAACGCAAGTAAGAATCAGAGTTGGAGCCCCACAGGAAGAAACAGCAGGAGTTGATTATAGAGCAGGCTGAGCGAAGGGTGACATGGTGTGTGGGGCAGCATCATTCCAGAATTGATGCTGAGCCTGTTGGATTCTGGCTATGGCATCCTGGGTATATGAGAAATCCATGCCTAGTTTTTGTCTTTCCCTTTCACACAGAGTCTTGGACCATCCTTCCCAACTTAATATATATAGTCAAGGCAATTCTAACCAGATCCCATGGTGGGTTTTCTTTTTAACTTCACAACTTGATAATAAAGTTCATCTGGAAGGATAAATGCATGAGAATGGCTAACAAAATTTTGAAATATCAGAATGTAGTATTACTTACTCACTATCAGAGGTATTACAAAGCAACAATAATTAACTCAGTATGATACAGGTATAGGATTAGGCAATTAGACCAGGGGAATACAACAGAGAGTCTAGAAAAAAATTGATATATATATGGGCATTAAGTATATGACAAAGATAGCATTTGATATCAGAGAGAACAGGATAGGTTGTTAAATAGTACTGGGAATGGGTTGTGAATTTCAGGGGAATTTTAAATTTAATTCTCTATCTGATACCATGCCCCAAATAAATCCCAAGTGAACTAAAGATCTAAAAATAAAAAGTAAAACTATGAAAGTACTAGAAGAAAATATAGGGTCTTTTTGAGCATGACACAAAACCCAGAAGACGGCAGGGAAAGAATGACAGTTCTGACTACAGGAACAAACCAACAACAACAACGTCTGTATGATGAAAAATACCACAAACAACAATTAAAGAATGGAAGAAAATGTTTTAAACATATATACTAGATAAAAGGTTAACATCGATAATATACAAAGAGCTGCTACAAATCAATAAGAAAGAGAAATGCCATAGACAAACGAGCAAGGGCAATGAACCGGCAATGTGCAGAGGAGGAAATACGTGTGGCAGAGAAAGCATGAAAAGATGAGCAACCTCAGCAACAATTAGAACAATACACATTAACAGAAAATGAGATATATTCTCCCTATTGAAACTGGCAAAGGTTAACCAGATTGCTAGAACTCAGTGTTTGGGAGGATACAGATAAAAAGGGATATATAGCTGGAACTGAAACTTGCAATAACGTTTTTGAAGAATAATTTAGCAATATCAGTCAAACTTAAAACATATTTACCCTTTGACCCAGAAACTATACTTCTCAGAATTGATCATACAGAAGCTGCCTTCGAGAGAGAAGAGACGTAGGCGCAAGTCGGTTTACTTGGCATCATTTGTTACGGCACAACAGTGAGAACAGTCCGTCAGGGGAAGAGAGGTTGGGTAAATTACGGGATATCCATTCAATAGAAAGCCATTAGAAAGAACAGGGCTGATCTATGTTGTATAGATTTGGAACAAGGTCCACAAGAAGCTGTTAGTTAAAGAAAAAAGCAAACTGAATTTTACGTAAAGCATGAGTCCATTTTCTAAGCAGTTAAAAAAACAGCATTTAACAATTTAAGTTCCTATTGTAGAAATTGTCAAGTTCATAAAAAGTGAAGAGCAATAGTGCAATGAACTAGAGTCCCATCACCTTGTTGCAACAATTTTAACTCTTGGTTGTTTTTTTTCCCATCCCATTCCCTTGCTTTTTCCACCTGTGGATTATCTGAAGCAGATCCCAAATAGCGTATCATTGCATCCATAAATATTCAGGTCCACTTCCACATTCAAAGGATGGCGCAGGCAGGGAAGCAAGGCTCAAAGAATACACATGAAGTTGATGTCAGTGGTCATTGTAGGGAAATGGGACTGATGAGGGTGGATTTTCATTATAAACATTTTGGTATTATATGTTTTGTGTTTGCATTATTTAGTTTTTAAGAAGCTCAGTAAAGTTTTTAAGAGAAAGAGAGAAACCTCAACCATCCCTTTTACCTCTACAGAACCTCCTTCTAAATTTTAAAAAAGCAAACAAGTAATTGTTCCTTGATTTTTTTCCTTTAAAGTAAGCTCTAGGCCAATGCGGGGACTTAAACCATGACCCCTTAAAACCCACGACCCAGAGATCAAAGCATGCTCCACCGACAGAGCCAGCCAGGCGCCCCTATTACTTGATTTTTTTTTTAAGATTTTATTTATTTATTTATTTGAGAGAGAGAGAGAGAGAGAAACAGCATGAGAGGGGGGAGGGTCAGAGGGAGAAGCTGAGCAGGGAGCTGGATGCGGGACTCAATCCCAGGACTCCGGGACCATGACCTGAGCCGAAGGTAGTTGCTCAACCAACTGAGCCACCCAGGCGCCCCCTATTACTTGATTTTTTAAAAGCCACTTCAAGGGGTGCCTGGATGGCTTGGTCGTTAAGTGTCTGCCTTCAGCTCAGGTCATGATCCCAAGGTCCTGGGATCGAGCTCCGCATCGGGCTCTCTGCTTAGCAGGAAGCCTGCTTCTCCCTCTCCCACTCCCCCTGCTTGTGTTCCCTCTCTCGCTGTGTCTGTCAAATAAATAAATAAAATCTTAAAAAAAAAAAAAGCCACTTCAAATCTTTTATGGAATGGCTTGGGATTAATGCATCAATAAAGATATTAAAACTTGAGTACATACTTAATATTTATTATTATCGGAGTATCCAGTTTTGGTCAAGTCTTTGATAGTTGAGTTGTAGCCCTTTTTGTGCTGCGTGCATAGTGTGTATATTATAATAGAAGCTCTTTTTTTTCTTTTTTAAAGTAGGCTCCATGCAGGGCTTGAACTCATGACCCTGAGATCAAGACCTGAGCTGAGACCAAGAGTCGGATGGTTAACCAACTGAGCCACTCAGGCGCCCCCCTGAGAAACTCTTTTAAAATCAATGTTGCGGGCGCCTGGGTGGCTCAGTTGGTTAAGCGACTGCCTTCGGCTCAGGTCATGATCCTGGAGTCCCGGGATCGAGTCCCGCATTGGGCTCCCTGCTTGGCAGGGAGTCTGCTTCTCCCTCTGACCCTCCCCACTCTCATGTGCTCTCTCTCATTCTCTCTCTCTCAAATAAATAAATAAAATCTTTAAAATAATAATAATAAAATAAAATCAATGTTGCTATGGACTGAAAGTTTATGTCCCCTCCCCCTCCCCATTCATCTATTGAAATCCTAATCCCCAATCCCCAGTGCGAATGGTATTTGGAAGTGGGGGCCTCTGGGAACTGATTAGATCATGAGAATGGAGCCCTCATGAATTAGTGCCCTCATAAAAGAGACCCACAGTGAGAACATAGCTGTCTATGAACAGGGAAGTGGTTCTCACCAGACACTGAATCTACAGGCACCTTGATCTTGGACTTCCCAGACCTCAGAACTGTGAGAAATAAATTTCTGTTGTTTATAAACGGCCCAGTCCTTGGTGTTCTGTTATAGCAGCTCAAACGGACTGAGACAGATGTGTACATTTGTTACCATTTTATGGAACTGCAGTGACTCAGTTGCCAAGTTCGCAGAGAGAGACTTTGATTGGCCCGCGTTGGGTCAGCTGTTCCCTCCTGGCCCAGTGAGGGGGGAGGGTGGCGTCACTGGAGGCAGGGTGGGGGGCCCTGGGTGGACATTTCACCTCCACTGGGCCTGCTTCTGTGTTTCTCTCTGGTGTTTCCCTCCCTCATGTTTATTGACATAACAGCCTCAATCAGCCAGGAAGAACATCCTGGAAACGGGAAGTGGCTTCGAAGGCAGATGATCTGGGTTTGAATTGACTGTGACTTTGAGTAGGTCCCTCATCTCTGAGGCTGGTTCCTTACTGGAGTAAAAGGTTGTGAGAAAATGCCTTATGGGTGAAGAGTACTGAATACCTGCCGGGCACACAGTAAGCCTTCACCTTTGTCAGGAAGCATGAGCTTGGACTTCTCATTCAAGGATGTGCCTGCTCCTGGAACATTCTGGTGTGGAGGCCTCGGATTTGCCACAGCCCAGGCCCTGTTAGCAGACGCTGTTGGCAAAGGCCTCCTCCTTTCCTTCTTCAGCTGGGCTGACAGGCCCAGGCACATCGGTGGCCCGTGAAGCACCATCTTCACATCCAGGGGCTCCTCGGCTGGCTCTTCCCCATGACCTTGGAGTTCAGCCCCCAGGGACATTTCCTCACAGACCTAGTCTTCCCACTCAGGCCCATCTCCCTCGCCACAGGGTTCTCCACAAGCCCACTTGGATATGCACTAATGCCATTATCTTTCCGAAATTAAAATCAAGCCTCAACCTATAATGTTTCACGGAGAGGGAATTGGGGTTATATATTCCTGCGTCGAGCGGTATTCTATTTCAGTCATAGCATTTAATTATGATTGGTATGTTAGTGCCCACCGGAGCATAACAAATTGTCATTATGTTATTCTGCTGAGTCTAATTTAATTGGCAAGTTGTCACAAAAGCAATTATCCATCATTTATTTTGTTGCCATAACCACATCTAGAAGAGCACCTGCTGTCTGTGAAGAGAAATGTGCCACAGTCTCTCAGCCCTGGATCCAGGCCACTTATCTGACACAAAGACATTGCTTCCCCTTCTGATTTAAAAATATGTTCCTCATTTCCTGCTGTGGTCTCAGGAATCCTCCTGGGGGAGCCTCAAAGTGCCAAAGGAAATTCATGGGCTGGGAATTTTCCTGGGGTCCCAAGGCGAGGCTGGAGGTCAGCCCTGCTCTGTCAGGGGGTGGGTGGGAGGCCGCAGGAAGAAACGGGGCCCGAGGAGGTCCGGGACCTGACTGAGGTCGGGCTTTGCTCCATCAGCTGTTTCAGTTGCCACCTCAGTGATGGAGTTATAAATATTTGTTGCTCTTTTCTCCCAAGGCACGCCGGTGCTCGCTCCCTGGGAAGCAAGATAGTTTGGCCATTTCACAGAGAGGGAAGCTGAAGCCCTGGGGACCGGAGACTCAAAGTCATGAGGGAAGGTCTGAGGAGGAGCAGAACTACAGTGAAGATCTCTGGAGTCCAAAGGCTTTTTCCATTTTTCAGAGTAAGCATCTGCAGGCAAAACCAAGGTACCTTTGGGCCTGGCAGAGCCCCAGGATGTGCGTCTGGTGCAGTGGGACATTCCTCTGGCCTCCTAAGAGCAGGGCTTCATTGGCCTTATGTCACGTGGACATATCAGAGGTAGAGGCTGGGCAGGGGGGAAGAAAAGAGACCAAAGAGAAAAGGGAGGGAAGAGCCACCAGACTGCCTGACCGCTCCGAGGGCCCGAGACGGGAACTGCCCACTCTCCCAGGAGCTGCCAGTCCCCAGCGCTTTGGAAGGTCCCGCTGGCCACATCCCTACCTGGTTGCCTCCCCATGCTTGAACAGCAGCCTCCACACCCAAGTGCAGTAACACTTCTGTGAGTGACGAAGTCGAGGCAAGCAAAGTTTTATTCGTGTGATTTTTCTCCTACAGTGGGAAGACAGTCATTCCTAAGGGAAGATGAAGCCTGCAGGTCTGTGTCCTGTGGGCTCAAAGCAGGTGCAAAAATGCTTCCATGATGCTCTTATTAGCATAGTAAACAAAAGATTCATTAAAAACAAAAACAAAAACACCCCACCCACGATACTGCAAAGGGGAAAAAAGAATCAGACCTTTAAATCAACCAGCTTTTCCCTCTGGGGCCAGTCTCTCCTCGATTCCCAGGCCACCTCTTCGGGGACACTGGAAAATTACCAGCTTCCTGCACATAGGCAGATCCATTCTTGCAATTCTTAAAAAAAAAAAAAATTCTCTCATTGTAATTGCTGACTAAAAATAAACTAGGGATGTGTCAGGTTGCTCCCTCCTGGATCAGCATTATCCCTAAGGAATGTTCCTTATGGCTGTGGAAAAGTCGCTCTTGCCACCAGGAAGGCCACCGTAGCCAAATGTCCAGGGTTCTCAGGGGCCAAAACTTACACAGCTGATATCAGAGCAGGAAAAACTTTAATGGGCAGGGGGGAGGCTGTGCGTGAGGGCCCTGCTGGGCCCAGTTGTGGTGGAGGGTGGTGCTTGGTTACAGGTAAGGGCGTGAATTAGCTCGAACTCTCTGGAAAGTAAGGTGGCTAAATGGGTCAAGAGCCATAAACATTGTCCATTCTCTTTCACCCAGGAAATCTGCTTAGGATAAGCAAACCGTTTCAAAAACAGAAGAATGATGTTTGCTCTGGTGTTATTTTATAATAGCAAAAACAAAATCTGTGCTGAAAGCACAATGACCTAGAGCACGTGGCTCTAAGCCCATGGATGTTGATAGAGTTTGCTTTATGTTTTCTGGGAGGGATGTTGAGTCAGGAATTCTTTTTTTTTTTTTTTTTTTTTTAAGATTTTATTTATTTGCGAGAGAGAGAATGAGAGACAGAGAGCATGAGAGGGGGGAGGGTCAGAGGGAGAAGCAGACTCCCCGCCGAGCAGGGAGCCCGATGCGGGACTCGATCCCGGGACTCCGGGATCATGACCTGAGCCGAAGGCAGTCGCTTAACCGACTGAGCCACCCAGGCGCCCCGAGTCAGGAATTCTTAATGCAATTGCATTAAGGGAGCATTTATGGAGCACCGAAATAGAAGGAGCCAGGTTATGTGTGTATGTAAATTCAGCCGAGACACGGTCCCTCCTATGTTAGTTTCCTATTGCTGCTGTAACAAATTACTTCCAACTTCCTGGCTTCAACAATACGTGTTTATTACCTTACAGTCCTGTACATCAGAGGTCTGAAATGGGTCTCCCTGGGCTAACATCAAGATGCCTGCACAGCTCTTTTCCTCTCAGGAGGTTCTAGGGAGAATCTATTTCCTTGCCTTTTCCAGCATTTAGAGCCTGCCTATGCACCTTGGCTTGCTGGCTCCTTCCTCTACCTTCAAAGCCGAAGATGAGCTGAATCCTCACATTGCATCCCTTGGACCTTCTCCAGGAGTCACAGCTCCCTCTGCCTCCCTTCTTCTGCTTCTTTGTGCCATTTTTTTTAAACTCAGTTCCCTTTTTTTTTTTTTACAAGGAATTTGTGGGTCTTTTTTTTTTTTAAAGATTTTATTTATTTATTTGACAGAGAGAGAGACAGTGAGAGCAGGAACACAAGCAGGGGGAGTGGGAGAGGGAGAAGCAGGCCTCCCGCAGAGCAGGGAGCCCGATGTGGGGCTCGATCCCAGGACCCTGGGATCATGACCTGAGCCGAAGGCAGACGCTTAACGACTGAGCCACCCAGGCGCCCCCCCAATTTTTAAAAGATTTTATTTACTTATTTATTTGAGAGAGAGCATGAGAGAGAGAGAGAGAGCACCAGAGGAAAGAGAGGCAGAGGGAGAGGCAGAGGCAGAGGGAGAGGGAGGAGCAGGCTTCCCGCTGAGCAGGGAGCCTGATGTGGGGCTCGATCCCAGGACCCTGGGATCATGACTTGAGCTGAAGGCAGACGCTTAATGACTGAGCCACCCAGGCACCCCTCTTTGTGCCATTTTTAAGGACCCATGTGATTATATTGGACCCACCCAGATAATCCAGGATAATCTGGTTTTTAGGTCAGATGACTAGCAACCTTAATTCCCTTTTGCCACACAATGCAGAATATTCACAGGTTCTGGGGGTTATTAGGATATGGACATCTTTGTGTGCGTGGGGGGGGGGGAACACATTATTCTGCAAACCACACTCCAGACCAGGAGCTTACAATTTAGTGATAGAGACATGTGAACATATCGTTAGAGGATGTGGCAGAGTGCCATCCATAATCAGCCAACAAGATCTGGGGAGGCAACATGCACATTCATAGTAATGCAGAAATTCCTTGCTGGAAGCTGGATGCTGTCCCAGGTGGGTTTCTTCCTCCTCGAACAAATTCTGCTCTGGTCACTTGAGCCTCCCTGCCATTACATAATCACCAGGTACTCTTTCCCAGTCCCAACCTTCGCCCATTGCTGCCCCTACCTGGCTGCCCTGGTTTCTTCTTACTCCCTACCCAAATCCCACCCACCCATCACAATCCAGAGCAAATCCCACATCCTCCATGACTCTTCCCCTGTGCCCCCTCAACCAGCGCTTCTATCCCATTTCTATTCTCAGTTACATACTATTCTACTGAAATATAATGCTACTGTCTCCATTTTAGTGTGTTATTGTGTCTCGGCTAGATTTTAACCACTCTGATATCAGGGATCATGTGTTATAATTCTTCCCTCACCCCCATAGCCCCTGGCACAGTGGTGCTAAAGAAAAGTTTGCTAAATCTGTACAAGCTATTCTCTGAACAAACAGAGCACTCACAAAGGTGCTGGCCCCTGGGAATGGACAGGTGCTCCAGAGGGAGTCCTGCTCTAAAGGCGATCAGTCTAGAGTGGAGGGGGACGGACAAGCTGACCAGGGGGTTATGATATGATGTGACAAGAGCTAGAATAGAACTATACATAGGAGGGGCATCTAGGTCACTAGTGGGTGGATCAAGGAAGGCTTTTCAGAAGAGGTGATGTTTGAGCTAAGTTTTGAGAAATGAATAGGAGTGAGCTAGATAAAGGGATATGGGAGAAGGATTCTATTCCGAGAGGAGGAGGAGGAGCATTTAAAGCAGAACAAAGAGGGGTGCCTGGCTGGCTTAGCAGGTAGAGCATGTGACTCTTGATCTTGGGGTTGTAAGTTCGAGCCCCATGTTGGGTGCAGAGATGACTTAAAAATAAAATCTTAAAAAAAAAAAAACAAAAACGGGCGCCTGGGTGGCTCAGTTGGTTAAGCGTCTGCCTTCAGCTCAGGTCATGATCCCAGGGTTCTGGGATTGAGTCCCTCATAGGGCTCCCTGCTCAGCAGGGAGTCTGCTTCTCCCTCTCCCTCTGCCGCTCCCCCTGTTTGTGCTCTCTCTCTCTCTCTCAAATAAATAAAATAATAAATAAATAAATAAATAAAGCAAAACAAAGAGATTGATTGAATTCTGGAAAAGCTACTCACCTCTCTCCGCCAGATATGAGAGTATTATAGATGCTCAATTTTGTCCAACGTGGTTTTCCCCACCTCCTAGCACAAACTCACTGCTCTGATCACTTGAACCTCCTCTCTGTTCTATAGTCATGGCATGCTTTTCCCTAGTCCTGCTCCTTTGTCCATTAACTTGGAAAAAATGGTGGAAGCTGACATTCACAAGTGAAACTGACAGGGAAAGGACAAAAATGATGGAGTTCTACTAAGTCCCCAAACTAACAATGATAATACCTGTGACAGACAATAAATAATACTGTGAATGTATAACCTGATAAGGAAAAGACAAAACTTAAAAAAAAATGGACAAAGTATATGAACAAGCATTTTACAGATGAAAGAATACAAATGCCCGACAAGCACATGAAAAGACACTCAACTCTATTTGCAGTCAGGGAAATGCAAAAGAAAACAACAATTAGTACCGGTTTCACTCATCAGATTGGCAAAAATTAAAGATTGATAACATCCAGTGCTGTCAAGTGCGTGGGAAACTATGTGAATTGCTAAGCCTTTTTGAAAAGGTAATCTCAAGGTGACTTTTAGAAATAAAAATGAGCAGGGCACCTGGGTGGCTCAGATGGTTGGGCGGCTGCCTTCGGCTCTGGTCATGATCCCAGGGTCCTGGGATTGAGACCCACATTGGGCTCCCTGCTCAGTGGGGAGTCTGCTTCTCCCTCTCTTTCTGCCTGCCTCTCTGCCTACTTGTGCTCTCTCTCTCTCTCTGTCAAATAAATAAAATCTTAAAAAAAAAAAAAAAAGAAGATTATGGAGGTATTAAAGAGTTAATTAGATCCATATATGTTGATATGGAGAAATCTCTATGATACCGTGATATAATGTTGAATAGCAAGAGCAACATTAAAGCAGGTGAGGCAGGGGCGCCTGGGTGGCTCAGTTGGTTAAGCGACTGCCTTCGGCTCAGGTCATGATCCTGGAGTCCCGGGATTGAGTCCCGCATCGGGCTCCCTGCTCAGCAGGGAGTCTGCTTCTCCCTCTGACCCTCCTCCCTCTCATGCTCTCTCTCATTCTGTCTCGCAAATAAATAAAATCTTAAAAAAAAAATAAAATAAAATAAAATAAAAAAAAGTTGGTTAAAGCAGGTGAGGCAGAGGGGGAGGCCATAATGGGGAATGGTTAGGTACGTTGAAATGGTCACAAAGAAAGCGATGGAAGGCTATGTACTCCAGCATGTTAACACTGACTACCTCAACTGACTGGAATCAGAGGGGAGACAATAACTTAAATTCTGTATTGTTTGCCTTGTGACAATGAGCACAAACTATTTTTATAATTGCAAATATTAATAACATTTAAAAACAAGTACCGAGGAAGGCATTCAGCAGGGCTTCCCTGTTAAGGGGGTGAGGAATGATTCCTGTGGGCAAGTTCCTGAGTTCAGACCTTTTTTTGTCCCTCCCTGGCCTCTCTTCTATTCAAATGAGCTAATTAAACAAATGTGAGATAGCTTTCATTTCCTTGGTTAAGTGGCTTTAGATCCTGGGATAAAAACAGGCATCATTTACATTTGTAGTGACCCTCTCTTTATATCAGTGAACTCCAATAATAAATTAATTAGAGCCATTCAGCCCCAACCCGCCTCCCTGAGGATGGCCTTTCTTTGCGTGCAGGCGTCTGTCTGGATCGGGCTCGGGGTGAGGTGTATTGTTAAGGCTTCCACTCTGCAGTAGCAGGGTGAGCCCAGTGTCCGCTCCCCCGCTTGTGAAGTTGTTTGGGTACTTTCCTCACGTCTCGGAGGCTAAACTAGTTGAATATGTGCGTGGTTGACCAAAGAGAATGCCATTTGCATCTCAGCTCCCTGCTTCTTAGCCACGCCGCCGCCGGAGGAAGCCCTTCTGAGCCACAGCTACTCCAGAGGTCAATGTCCCACGGTCACCATGGCAACTCCCTTCTGGGCACGAAGGAGGGGGCTGAAGGAAAGAGTCAGAAACTTAACCAGGGGGCCCCAGGAGAAAGCCACTTTCACAGAGAGGGATTTCAAAGTCTCCATTTTGGGGCTGCTATACAGGGCAATGCTTTATATAAGATACATTATTTCTGGAAAAGTTGCTTTGGGTCAATTTTTGGGGTAAAATTGTGTAATTTTATTGTGAGTGTGCAAGTGGAGTTCCCTATATTTAGAACCCTTTTGTGAATTCTTTTGTAAGGTGGATAAAAACACCAATTATTTTTTTTAGTGCGAGCATAGATGTTCAGATGTCAAGTTGTTTTGAAGTTTGGCACACCAGTTTCTTTGGGTTTGGAAGATGGGAGATGGGAGTGTGGGTGACGGGTTGGGGAGAAGCCTCCTCTGAGTGATGCCTCAGCTGCTTTTTGGATGCTGACTTAAGGTGAGGTTCTACCAAAAGAAGAGCCTGAGCCAAGGATTCGGGCGGCAATGACTTATAAAGGAACGGCTGTCAGAAGAAAACTACAGGGCAATAACAGAAGCAGGATAGGGAAGGGAAGAAACCAAGCAAAGGTGAGATTTCAGGTCCCAGCCTCAGCCTGATCCCACGGGGAGCTCCAGAGTCCAAATTACACTTCCGAGCTTGCTGCCCTGAATCAAAGTTACCAGGTGTTTATGCTCTCAGATCAGTCAGTCATCGGCTATAGGCTGCTGAGGGGAAAGTGTTAAATTCCCAGAGTGAAGCAGCTTTGGTGCCCAGGGTCAATCCTCTGAAAGTCGTCAGTGTAAGCTGTTAATAGCAAAGTGTACACAGTGGGGAGTGGGCATGCCGAGCTGGTGAAACGGATCCCAGAGGATCCAGGAGGGGTTTTGCTGGAGTCCACTGAAGATGCCAAGCATGGTCCACCAACAGCTCTCTAAGGGCTCAACCTCAACAAAAGTTAGCTTCCCACAACGTATTTAGAATGGTGTTGGAGGAGAAAGGTAAGAGTACGCTTAGTTGGATGCAGAGTGGGTTGAACAAACATTTCAGAAGAACATGGAACAAGTGGCTGTTATTTGGAGGAAGAGCTCCAGGAGCAGACCCCAGGACTCCACCTGGGGCCTCAGTTGCAAAACATTTATGTCTACATCTTAGAGGCTGATGGAGAGCTCATCCAAGTAAATCTGTGGATTACCCTAAACTGAGAGGAAAAGTAATAGAACAAAGGGAAAAAAGAGTTGAAAAGGAGATTCCAATGAACGGATAGCTATAAGATTGAAATTAAAAAGATAAATGTAAATGTAATGTGAAGTTAATTTTATTGTGGTTATTCAGACAATGGAATATTACGTGACCATTAAAAATAATGTCCAATAATAATAAAATAATGACATGAAAACGTTCATGATTATTTGGTTATAAAAGGACATTACAATGTTCACGGAAAACGTTTTGAAAGATGTTCTAAAATGGCAATGCTGGCGCGCCTGGGTGGCTCAGTTAAGCATTTGCCTTTGGCTGAGGTCATGGTCCCAGGGTCCTGGGATCGAGCCCCACATCGGGCTCCCTACTTTGTGGGGAGTCTGCTTCTCCCTCTCCCTCTGCCCTTCCCCCTCTGCTTGTGCTATCTCTCTCTCTCTCAAATAAATAAACACAATCTTAAAATTAAAAAAAAAAAGAATGAAACCTGCCTTGCTGGTGCCTTGATCTTGGGCTTTCCAGCCTCCAGAACTGTGAGAAAGAAATTTCTGTTGTTTAAGCCACCCAGTTGATGGTATTTTGGTATGGCAGCCTGAGCAGACTAATACAATGTTCATGGATCAGGAGATTCAATAGTGTTAAAATGTCAGTTTGGTGAGCCTGGCTGGCTCAGTCAGTGAAGCATGTGCTCTTGATCTCAGGGTTGTGAGTTCAAGCCCTGCACTGGGTGTAGAGCCTACTTAAAAAAAAAAAAAATGTCGGTTCAACCCAGATTGACCTAGAGATTCAACACAATTCCAATTAAAATACCAGAAGACATTTTTATAGAAATTGGCAAGCTGTTTCTAAAATTTATATGAAAATTCAAAGGACCTAGTGAGCCAAAACAGCATGGAAAAAGAGCAAAGTTGGAAAACTTATACTATGTGATTTCAAGACCTTATTATACAGCTACAGTAATCAAGACAGTGTGGTACTGGTGTAAAGATAACTATATAGATCGGCGGAACAAAATAGAAAGCCCAGAACTAGACCAACACATATGGGACCAGTTGATTTTCAACAAAGCTGTCAAAGCATGTTAAGATTAAGAACTTTCATTCACCAAATGCCACTATCAAGAGAGTGTAAGTCAGAATCCAGGCAGGAGACCGAAATGATACTAATAATAGTATAGTATAGCAGGGATATTTAATATAAAGAAATAGAATATAAAGAAAAAGAAAAAGGTGATCTAATGTTTAAAAAAGTAAAGGAGAGTGCTAAGATATAATAAAGGTTGTAAGTGCAGGAAGCAGTTATGACCTCAAGGCTGAGGGAAAAGTGAACAAGGAAGGAGCCTAAACACTTCGGGGCGCCTGGCTGGCTCAGTCAGTGGAACGTGTGACTCTTGATCTCAGGGTTGTGGGTTTGAACCCCACGTTGGGTGGGGAGATTACTTAAAGAGAAAATCTTTTTTATTTTTAAAGATTTATTTAGGGGCGCCTGGGTGGCTCAGTCATTAAGTGTCTGCCTTTGGCTCAGGTCATGATCCCAGGGTCCTGGGATCGAGCCCTGCATTGGGCTCCCTGCTTGGCGGGAAGCCTGCGTCTCCCTCTCCCACTCCCCCTGCTTGTGTTCCCTCTCTTGCTGTCTCTCTGTCAAATAAATAATAAAATCTTTTAAAAAAATAAAATAAAGATTTATTTATTTATTTGAGAGAGAGAGCGAGAGCATGAGTGAGAGGTGAAGGGGCAGAGGGAGAGGGAGGAGAGAAGCAGACTCCCTGCTGAGTGTGGAGCCCAAGGTAAGGGGGAGGGGGATCCCATGACCCTGAGATCATGACCTGACCAGAAATCAAGAGTCAGATGCTTAACCGACTGAGCCACCCAGGTGCCCCAGTTTTGTTCTTTTTAAGATTTTATGTTTGGGCTGCCTGGATGGCTCAGTCCGTTAAGTGTCTGACTCCTGATTTCAGCTCAGGTCTTGAGCTCCGAGTCATGAATTCAAGCCCTGCATCAGGCTCCTTGCTCAGTAGGGAGTCCGCTTCTCTCCCTCTCCCTCTGCCCCTGATTCATGCACACGCTCTCTCTCAAATAAATAAAATAAATCTTAAAAAAAAAAAAAAAAAAAGCTTAGACGGAGAGCCCTGCAAAGCTAAGATTCAGATCTCTGAAGAGGGGGCATGGCTGCTTCGAGAATACCATGTCCACTACTGCAGGAACAGAGGGAATGGCTGGAAGGTACTCACTCCCGTGGTAAACAAGCCAGGGCCTTTGTACACTGTTCCATTTGGTGTCCCGTGCAAAAATATAACAACAGAAGAAAATAAGTAGCTCTTCCTCTTCCCGTCTTGCAGTGAGCCTGCAGTATCTTCTGCTGACAAAATATATCATCAAGCCAGCTGGCAAAGGAGAAATATCATCTTCAGAGTCCAGTTCCAGAATCACCAAGCAGAGCAAAGCAATTGCAAAGGCAGTAAATTTACAACTGGAACGAAAGTGAACGGGCAAGCCACAGAGGGTGGAAGAAAATATTTGTCATATGTAAGCTGTCAAAGGAGTCATATACAGAATACAAAAGGAACTCCTACAGATCAATACAGGAAAAAGACAGACAACCCAATAGGAAAATAGGCGAAAGACTTGTACCTTACAAAAGAAAATTTCTCAATAGTCAGTAAGTATATTAAAATGTCATTCTGGAGAGGTGCCTTGGTGGCTCAGTCGGTTAAGCGTCTGACTCTTGATTTCGGCTCAGGTCATGATCTCAGGGTCACGGGATCGAGCCCCGGGTAGGGCTCCCTGCTCAGCTTGTCTACCTCTCTCTCTGCCCCTCCCCCCAACGTTCGTGCACGCACGCATGCGCTCTCCCTAATAAATAAGTAAATCTTAAAAAAAAAAGTCATCCTGGAAATATAAATTAAAACCACAATGTGATACTACTGTACACCCACCAGAATGGCTAAAATGGAAGAGATCAGGGGTGCCTGGGTGGCTCAGTCGTTAAGCGTCTGCCTTCGGCTCAGGTCATGATCCCAGGGTCCTGGGATCGAACCCCGCCTGGGGCTCCCTGCTCCGCAGGAAGCCTGCTCCTCCCTCTCCCACTCCCCCTGCTTGTGTTCCCTCTCTCGCTGTCTCTCTCTCTGTCAAATAAATAAATAAAATCTTAAAATAAAATAAAATGGAAGAGATCAGATTTGACTATATATCCAGTGACTTTGGTAAATTACTTATATTACACTAATAGTTCTTCTCTACATCTTTTTGGGGGTTCTATGTACCCAATTATTGCCTGTAAATAATGGCAGTATGCTTTACGTATTTTGAAGCTCTGTTGTTAGCTGTACCAATATTTATGATTATCCATTTGCTCCTTTATTGTTATGAAATGACCCTTACCCCTGGTAATATTCCTGCTCTAAAATTTGTCTGATATTTTATAGCAACTCCTGCCTTCTTTTGTTTAGTTTTAGTATATCTTTCTCCATGCTTTTACTTTTAACCTAAATTGTTCTTTATATTTAAAGTGGATTCCCTGTGGAAAGGATATAGTTGTGCTTGCTTTCTTATCCAATCTGACAGTCTCTGCCTTTTAACTGGGGTGCCTACTGATGTGGTTAGATTTAAAAATACCATTTTGTGATTTGTTTTCTATTTGTGCCATCTATTCTTTGTTCCTTCCCCCTGCCTTTTGCTTTTGTATGAAATGAGTATTCTTTTTATGATTTCATTTTATCGCTTTCATTTGCTTATTAGCTAAACCTCTTTGATCTTTTAGTGGTTGCTTTAGGACTTAAAATGTAGACATTTAACTCATCACAGTTTACCTTCAAGAAATATTATACCACTTCACATATGGTGAAAGAACCTTACACACTAGCCTTCCATTTCTCCCTTCCTGGTCTTGGTGCCGTAGCTATATCATTCATTTTACTTCTACATATACTAGGAACTCCACAACGTGCATTTATCAGTTTTGCTTTAAACTATCAATTACCTTTTAAGGAGACTTAAATAATAATAAAACAAGATTTTTATATTTACTCACATACTTGCTATTTCTGGTGCTCTTCCTTTCTGTAAATTTTTCTTTTTTCTTTTTTTTCCTTTTTTTTTTTTTAAATTTATTTGAGAGAGAGAGAATGAGCGAGCGAGAGAGAGAGAGAGCACAAGAGGGGGGAGGGTCAGAGGGAGAAGCAGACTCCCTGCTGAGCAGGGAGCCCAATGTGGGACTCGATCCCGGGACTCCAGGACCATGACCCGAGCTGAAGGCAGTCGCTTAACCAACTGAGCCACCCAGGCGCCCTGTAAATTTTCTTTTGATATAATTTTCATGCTGCCTGAAAAACCTACTTGAAGACTTCATTGTCCCGGTGGCTTGCTGGTGATGACTTCTCTCAGCTCTCATATGTCTGAAAAGGTCCTTATTTTGTTTTCATTTTTGAAAGATATTTTCTCTCTATATAGAAATCTAGGCTGGTAGTTTTTTCCCTAACAAAGATGTCACTCCACTATCTTCTCATTTGCATTGCTTATGATGAAAAGTCTGCTGTCATTCTTATCATCATTCTTCTGTATGGAACGTGTCTTTTTTTTCCCCCTCTGGCTGCTTTTAAGATTTTTTTCTTTATTGCTGGTTTTCAGTATTGTGATTATGATATGGCTGGGTGTAGTTTTCATCATGTTTCTTGTTCTTGGGGTTCATTTGTCTTCTTGCATCTGTGGGTTTATAATTTTCATTAAATTTTGAAAGATCTTAAAATTTTTTTAGATTTTATTTATTTATTTGTCAGAGAGAGAGAGAGAGCAAGCAAAAGCAGGGGTAGTGGCAGGCAGAGGGAGAGGGAGAAGTAGGCTCCCTGCTGAGCAAGAAGCCTGATGTGTGACTCGATCCCGGGATTCTGGGATCATGACCTGAGCCAAAGGCAGACACTTAGCTGACTGAGCCACCCAGGTGCTCCAAATTTGGAAAAATCTTAACCATTATTTCTTCAGACTCTTTTGTCCCTCTCTTTCTCCTCTTCTTGAATTTTAGTTACAGGTATGTTTGATGTTATGACACAGAGCACCAATACTGTTTTTATTGTTATATCTTCAAATTCATTAATTTTTTCTTTGGCAGTAAGCCCACTCAGATTTATTTTTCATCTCTAGAAGTTCAACTTGGGTCTTATAAAGTATTTTCCATGTCTATCCTTATCATGATCACATTTTCCTTTACTTTCTTGGACATATGGAGTGGTAGCTATTTTAACACCCTGTCTACTAATTGTATCATTTGTATCATTTTGGGATCTGTTTCTGGTGCTTGGTGTTTCTCTTGGCTATGGACCATATGTTCCTGCTTCTTTTTATGCTTGGTTATTTTTTAGTTTTTTTGCCCTCTACTGTGCCCAAATTTGATTCCCCAACACTTTAGCCTGTTGACCCTAATTTTGTTTTGTAGAGTTATGTAAACTCCATGTTATTGAGGCCTGTAGCACCTTTCTTTGTAGCACTTTTCAACCTTTTAAATGCCACATTCGCTTTTGTGATCATTTGATCAATGTCGGTTTTCCTCACCACACTCCCTCTATAATACCGGCTCTAAGAATAATCACAACCACCATTATATTCCAGTGTAGTACACAGGCCCGGTGCACAGAGGTCCTTGATAAGTATCTGTTGAATGAATCAATGAATAAATGCTTGGGTTTAATGATTGGCCCTTGTTAAGAATGCCACCCTGCTACCTGCCCTAAATTTGGATTTTGAAGTTTCATAGTTCAGCTCTTTGTCTTAAGAGATGACAATCAGTCACAATTATAAGAACCTTATTTGGATCCTGATTCAAGTAAACAAAAAAATGTGAGATAATCAGGAAAAGTTAAACATTGCCTAGGTATTTGATAATGCTGAGGAATTATTATTAGCTTTTTCAGGTTGAGCATAGTATATTATATATATATTATATTATATATACATAAATTATTATATATATGTATATGGTGAACTCTTTATGGATGAAATTGTGTAATGTTTGGATTTGCTTCAAATTATTGGTGGGGAAGGAGGAAATGATGGGAGTGCAGGTGAAACAAGATTAAAGCAAATCCGTGTCTTTAGGATTCAAGATGTGGACGCCAGTCCTTTCTGACTGGTGTTTCCCCTTTTTTGCGGGGGCTGCCGGGAGGGCACATCTGAGCAATGTTACTGAGGCCCAGCCCAGGCTCCTCCTGCTGTTCTCAGCTCACTGGTCCCTGGGGCTTCTGCAGGCCTGGAGGGAATGATTTCTCCTGCTCAGACCCTCCTCCTCCATTAATGCAGGCCCCCCCATATCATGTTTCTGCAGGCCTCTGGCCCAGGACACAGAAGGCCTGTACTTCTGTAAGATATGACCAGGACTCCTGGGTGTTTTAGGCAAATGAGGTCATCCAGTGGAAAATTTTATCTTAACTTCCTCTGGGTCCTCCTGTGTAAACAGCAGTCTATATTTAGCTGTGTATATTATATCTAGTTGCTTCTGACTGGCCCACCCCTCCCCCACAGTATCTTCCTTGTTTGGAGGTGAAAGCTAAGAGAATGTGGGCATTTTGAGGGAGCAAAGGTGTGTTAATATGCTTGGAGTACCAGAATTTTAACACCACTAGACTATACATTACAATGAAAAAAAAACAAAACCAAAACTCTGAAGAAATGATTTCCACGTAAAACTTTTCTTTTAGATGTTAAAGCAAAAACTCTTGATGGGTTTTCTAATTTGAAGGCCAATAATTATTTTCCATTTTAAAAGTGAAGCACCCCACTTACAAACTCTTGGAAAATACAAAACAAGTAAAAAATCTAGCCATGGTCCCATCGCCCAAGCACAAGGATAAATACATTTTTGTCTATTCTATTCCCCTAGTCTTTTTTTTTTTTTAATTTATTTGACAGAGAGAGACAACACAAGCCTGGGGGGGGGGGGTGGCGGGGGAGAGGGAGAAGCAGACTTCCCGCCGAGCAGGGAGCCCGATGTGGGACTCGATCCCAGGACCCTGCGATCATGACCTGAGCCGAAGGCAGCCGCTTAACTGACTGAGCCACCCAGGCGCCCCATCCATTAGTCTTTTTTAACCCACAGTCCCTATCATCTTGTGCTGGTGGTTGCAAGTCTAGTGTATAGAACTTTCTATGTAACGGTCCTTTCCAACTTTGGTGTAAAATGCCTCCGTGTTATAGTGTGCTCGCTCTTAAGAGGCACACTGCCAGATGGTTCCCTAAAAGATGCACCTGATTGCTCTCTCTCTTCCCCTATAAATGGGCAGACGGGCTGTTTTCATTTCTACTGTTTTGTTTTTGCTATTGTAAATAACACCATAGCAAACATCGTTTTCTGTATTTGGAGCAATTTCCTCAGGGTCCAACCCCAGAAACGAGATTTCTTTTTTTTTTTTTTAAAGATTTTATTTATTTATTTGAGAGAGAGAGAGAGCACATGAGAGGGGGGAGGGTCAGAGGCAGAAGCAGGCTCCCCGCCAAGCAGGGAGCCCGATGCGGGACTCGATCCCGGGACTCCAGGATCATGACCTGAGCCGAAGGCAGTCACTTAACCAACTGAGCCACCCAGGCGCCCCAGAAACGAGATTTCTGAGTCAAAGATGATGGATATTTGTATGGCTCTTGACTCATTTAGCCAATTTGCTTTTTATTTTTATTTATTTATTTAAAGATTTTATTTATTTGTCAGAGAGACTCAGCAAGAGAGGGAACACAAGCAGGGGGAGTGGGAGAGGGAGAAGCAGGCTTCCCACGGAGCAGGGAGCCCTATGTGGGGCTCGATCCCAGGACCCTGGGATCATGACCTAAGCAGACGCTTGACTGAGCCACCCAGGTGCCCCCAATTTGCTTTTTAAAGATTTTGCGTGAATTTACACTCCCACGGGAGTCCTGATTGAATCTTTAAATTTTGAGTGACACTGTCCCATGTGCCACACTTTCTAGAGTAATGATTTTCCTGCCCAGATACAAACTTTAAAGATTTGGACACCTGCAACAATGTCCCCTCCTCTTTCAAACCTTCTGGTTCTTTCTGAAAGATATAAAGTGGTCTTGGGCTCCAGTATATGCTTGCCATCCACCCTGGTTCTTCTCCCAGTCTCATCTAAGGCCATTGCTGGTCATTCCTGTCTTTCCTCCTGGGGACCTGTCTAAAGATCCGATAACAATTCAGAAGCCAACTGCCCATGTGGGACCCTGCTTGGTCCCTACCACAGTCTGTGGCCACGTTCAGGTTCCTTCTGTTGCTTCTCAGAGTCTGGTGGACCTGGAGGGATGAGCACTGAGTAAGGGGTTAAGAGCTCACTCCAGTTCCCAGGTCAGCTCATTCACCATCCCTCTCCCCCTAGGATAGGAAATGAAGCTGGTTGCAGCTTTTGCCAACTCCAGCTCCACCTGGAAGGAGGGAAACATCCTCTCATCCACCCCCTGCTTCTTTTGATACTAAGAGAGAAAGAAAAAAGCGAGATTAAAATATTTACAAGTGTCTGATCTTCCCTGCCCACCCCCCCCCCAAGGCTCATAATAGAGAAAAGCAGACAGACATCTGTGAGCATTTAGAGAACGGAAAAAGAAACAAGCAGGTTTCAGGTGAAGCCCGTCAGGTGGTTGGCAGCAACTGCTGGGGCGGGGGAGGGAGGCGGGGGAGGAGGGCGGGGTATGGAGTTTCTGTCCTGATTGTATCGTCCCTTCTGGCCACCGGGGAGGGACAGTGGCTGTGGATGTAGGTGGGGAACGCTGGGGGGCTGCAGGAGGGCTCCTCAACTGTAATTCCACTTTACTTTGAGAATGGGTCAAAGTGTCGTGGCAAAAAGTTCTTGCATGGCAGAAATGTGAGGTCTTGAAGACGCCAGAAAAATAAAAGCGGGAAAGACGAGAGCGTGCACGGGCCCAGAGAAGAAGACCCGTGAAGTAGAGAGGAGCATGGTGGGTCAGGGTAGGAGGCTGGGAAGAAAATGACGTTGATGGTGATGATAATGACCATGGCCACCATTTCTCGAGGGCTTCTTATGTCCCAGGCACTGTCCAAAACACTTTCCATGGATTAACTGTGTACTCCTCACTACAGACTTATGTGGAAATGACTACTTTTGCCCTGATTTATGGATGAGGAAGCTGAGGCACAGCGAGAGTAGACCATGAGGCTGATAGGTTGGGTCTGTGAATAAACTGGGGACAATTAGATGAATCAGAGCCTGAAGGAATTGAAGAGAAAGAAGGGATGGTGAGGTCTTTCTGGGTGTTCAGTCATCCAGGCCCCAAATCTGGGAGTCTCCCTGGACCTCTCCTCTCCTCCCTCTCCTTTTATTCCTTGAATCTCCCTGCTGTCCAGTCCATGGCTCGGCACCAGCCCTACCACCCATTATTGCGCTCCCTGTGTCCCTGGATTGTTGCATTAACTTCCCCACTGATGAGCCACCTTCAGATTACTTATACAGAGAGTGGTCAGGAAAGGGTCTGTCTTATATAGAGGTTCAGGAAAGACCTCTCTGCTAAGATAAACAGAGACCGAATGAAGTGAGTGTAGGAGCTCCGTGATAGCCTGGGGTCAGAGCATTTCAGGAAGAGGGAACAGTAAGTGTAAAGGCCCTGAGGCAGAATCCTGTTCAGCACCCTGCAACATTAGCAAGAAGGCCAGGTGGCCTGAGTGAAGTGAATGTGGGAGTAGGACATGAAGTCAGAGGAGAAGCTCCAGGTAAGATTGCATAAGGCCCTGTAGACCATTGAAATCTCTTCTTAGTGAAGAGGGAAACCTGTGGAGGGTTTTTGGCAAAGGAGTGACATGACTTGACTTTTTTTTTTTTTTTAATGAAAGACTCTCTCTGCTTCATTTTTTTTTTTTTTAAGATTTTATTTATTTATTTGACAGAGAGAGACACAGCGAGAGAGGGAACACAAGCAGGGGGAGTGGGAGAGGGAAAAGCAGGCCTTCCACCAAGCAGGGAGCCCGATGCGGGGCTCGATCCCAGGATCCTGGGACCATGACCTGAGCCGAAGGCAGACGCTCAACGACTGAGCCACCCAGGCGCCCCTGCTTCATTTTTTTTTTAAAGATTTTTATTTATTTGAGAGAGAGAGAGAGACAGAGCACGAGCAAGGGGAGGGACAGAGGCAGAGGGAGAAGCAGATTCCCTGCTGAGCAGGAAGCCCGATGCGGGGCTCGATCCCAGGACCCTGGGATAATGACCTGAGCCGAAGGCAGACACTTAACCAACTGAGCCACCCAGCGCCCTGACTCTCTCTGCTTCTACGTGGAAATTCCTGCAGGGGAGCATGGGTAGAAACTAGGAGACCAGCCAAGAGATGATTCTGGCTACATCATGAAGGGAAGGCTGGCTGGATTTGCTGGTGGACCGATGTCGAGTACGAAAGAGAGGCAGTAGGATGAGCAGCTAGAAGTCTGAAGTCTCCATTTATCTGATGAGAAAGAGGGAGAAGAGGGGGTCAGGAGCTCCACTTGGACTCGTCAAGTTAGCTGACGCTAGGCTCTCCAAGTGGGGTTGGTGAAGAGGCTGCTGGATGTGTGTGTCCAGAGTTCAGGGAGAGGGGGAGGCTGAGACATGAACGAGTATCATCAGTGTACAGCAGTTAAAGCATGGGGCTGGTGGGAGTCCCTGGAGGGGAAGCAGAAAGAAAGGTGCCTGGACACAGAGCCTAGGAACGTGCCGACAAACTGAGGTGACCGACAAGGACGGGCCAGAGAGGAAGGAAGAGAACCAGGGGTGAGTGGAAGGAACAAGGTGTTGCAAGGGACAGGGAGTGCTCCATCAATTGTCACTGCTGCTAACGAGCGGAGTGTCGAGACCTGAGGGTGAAGCACTGGGCAGAGGCCGCAGGTGACCAGGACAAGGGCGGGAGAGTGGCCTGAGTGGTGGGCGTGAACACTTGAGCAAGTGGGTTCCAGAGCTCACGGAAGCAGAGGAAGCGGAGTTGCTGAGCATATTTCAAGAAATTTGGGGTGGGGGAGGCCAGCAGGAGGGGGATGCAGAGTCATCTCAACTTTTTAAAAATGTATATGGAAGATGTTTCAGCATGTTTGTGGTTCACAGATATAACCCAGCAAAATGGTCCCAACTGATAATGCGGGTCAGACTCTCCCCAAACGTAACTTTTCTCCCCCTTTCTTTATTGCACAGCTAAGAGCATTGATCAATGTGTTTAGTAATTGTTTGTGGTTGATGCTTCTGTGAATGTCTCTGGCATTTATTTCCCCTTTAGGCAAAGTTGTTTCCCTCAATATGCCCATGGAACTAGATTAGATCTGTTTAAAGATGAAAAGTCTTTGAAAAAACAAATCCCTGACTCTGGTCCGCGGGGTCCTTTTGGCGATTGTCTCATCACTGACTTGTGGAGGTGTCAGCGGAATCAATAACAATAGTTACTATTATTGAAAGCTAACCGTGTGCTTTACATGAATTATCTCCTTCAAGCATCTCTGTGATATACAGAATATTGATGATCTCAGCTCAGGGATGAAGGAACTGAAGCTTCAGAAGTTAAACCATCTGTATGCCCAGGGCGTTGTGGAGCAAGATTTTATTTATTTATTTATTTATTAAATATATATATATATTTTAAAGATTTTATTTATTTATTTGAGAGAGAGAGAATGAGAGAGAGCACATGAGAGTGGGGAGGGCCAGAGGGAGAAGCAGACTCCCTGCCGAGCAGGGAGCCCGATGCGGGACTCGATCCCAGGACTCCAGGATCATGACCTGAGCCGAAGGCAGTCGCTTAACCAACTGAGCCACCCAGGCGCCCGCAAGATTTTATTTTTAAGTAATCTTTACACCCAACGTGGGGCTGGAACTTCCAGCCCCGAGATCAAGCCTCGTGGGTTCTACCCACCAAGCCAGCCAGGCGCCCCCAGATCCCATATTCCTAGCCACAGCGCCGTAGAGAAGTGGGAGTCTGGCTGGAGGGGCTGGTGCAGGCCCCCGCGGCTGCCGGCAGGGGGCGGTGTAGAGGGGGCGGCGGCCTCTTTCGGCCCGAGCCGCGAGTGGGTCCCGCCAGGCGGCGGCGCAGCGCCCCATGACCCGCTCCCCGCCGCCGCCGCCGCCGCCGCCGCCCTCCCCGGTGCGGCCGCGCTCCCAGCGGCCCGGCTGGGCGTCGCCGGCGGGGCTCGGGCAGCAGGGGGCGCTCTCCTGCCACGAGAGGCGGCCAGAGCCGGCCCGGCTCCAGGCTGCGGAGAAGCGGAGAGGAAAACAGGGGCCCTTGGTCCCAGCGCCCCCTCACCGGCCGGGCTTTCCCCCTCCCCGGCCCCTTCCCCACCGGGACGTCTTGCTGTGCTGTTGGCGGAAAGAACCTCTCCATGGAGATTTGTGAAAAGTCTCTGCCCTGGTGAAAGGTCCCCGGGTAGGGGTGGGATACACATGGGAGGAGCTGGCCCTTTGCCAGGGGGTGTTGGTGTTAAACTAGTGGGCGGGGGGGGGGGGGGCGGCCAGCTGAGGCCCTTAGGTCGGCCCCGAGCCCGTCACGGGTGTCTAGCCCGGCGCCCGCCACCCGGCCAGCTCCGGCTTTCCTTCCCAAGTGCCTTTCTGAGCCCCAACCACCCGAAGCGCCGACACCCGAATTCCCCGTTGGGAAAACAGATTCCCTTATCTGCAGGGATGCAGCCCAGAAAGGAAGCCCCGTCCTGTGACTTTGAAGCCAATGTCACAGGAAGAAGGGCACAGAAGGAGCAGGTGCTGGTGACCCTTCCCCACGGTCCCGCACCCCTTCTCTGGGGACCCCGCCGGCCGTTTGCTGCCCTGGTGGCAGGAGGGGAGCAGCCGGCCCCGGGGAGGGCCAGCAGCAAGCAGGACGCCCCGCGGCGGGCGCGCGAGCCCTGGGGCCGCCCCAGCTCCGAGCCGCAGCCGCGCCCGCCGGCAGCATGCGCTTCTTAGCCCTCTCCGGGCCCCAGGGCCCCAGACCAAGGAGCGAGGATGAGAGGGAGGGGGAGGAGGAACCGGCAGCTCCCCCTTTCTAAATGATTCCAGATTTGCCTTGGCTGTGCGGCCTCTTCGCCCCTGTGCCTACTGATTACGTCCGGCTTCCCCAGGGCAGCCGCTCCCTGGGAGTCCGAGAAGCCCCTGTGGGGAGCAGGCAGGAGCCAGCGTCCTGGCATTGCCCCAGACGCAAATCCAGCTAGCCCTCGGTTGGGCGGCATTGACCTTCCCACCCCACCGCCCCAATCTGCTCAGAATCCGAGGAGCCCCGCTTGGGGGACGGATAGAAAACCCCCTTCCTGCTGCAGATTCTTCGCATTTCCCCTTTGGAAGTAGCCCGCTCCGAGCTGTTCTGATGTGTTTAGAGCGACACGTATCCGACCCCGCATCAGCCAAGCATAGCCGTAGTTTTTGTGGGCTAGAGCTAAAGAAACACACAAATCCAGTGTGGGACAAGTAAGGATCAATCGCCTACTGAAGAGAGAACTAGAGCAAGACCTAGAGGAGGCAGCCTCGCCCTCCAGGGCCTTGTAGTCTGGTTGAAGAGATGAGGGACCGTGTAAGTCACAATTTCAACCGCCGCAGAAGGGATGTCACAGGTCCCTACGTGCCTAATTACCAAATGAATGGCTCCTACAGTAATTGCTCTCCCCTGGCCAGGGGAGAGGGGGGTGCTCCAGGCCCACGTGCTCAGGAAGGGCTGCACTGGGGCATGGTGGGGGCGGGGGGGGGGTGGGGGGGGAGGTGGCCGGGGAGGGGGGGTGAAAGAGACCTGGATTTGAATTGCTTCTGGAAGGCTGGGTACATCAGATATCATTAGAAGGATTCATGATGATTTTTTGCTTTGGAAAAGGACTAACCATCCTTTCTAGATTAGTGACTATTTCCAGGGCACTGACCCTCACATCTTCAAGGTGCCCAGGGAATGTAGTTTGATAAATGAGCACCTGCTATGTGCCAATCATTGCAGGGGTGGAGGGACATATTAAAAAACTTATTTCTGGTATTTACAATGACCATTATTGGAAGATTATCCCCTACCCTAATCTATAGATGAAGCAAATGGGGCTCAGAGAGTGTAGCTATCTTGCCCAAGGTCAAGGGGCTAAGTCAGAGCGCAGCCAGGATTTGAGAGGCTTGGATCTGAAGGGACCCAGTCAGTAGCTGGTTTCCTGAGGACTTTCCCATGAGTGTCTCATTGGTTGCCTTCAAGAAGACCTGGTCTCTTGGACCCCCCCCTAAAACACTGCATGGATTGAGGACCCAGCTTTGATATTATTTTCTTGTCTTTTTTTTTAGGATAAGGGAAGAGAAGTCCAAATAGATATTGTTACTGCTAAGAGAAACACCACACTAGGGAGGAGAGTGCCTGGACGTTTGGGAACCGGGCAAGGGTCTGAGCCAGAGGAAAACCCACAGAGGGTGGGGATCTCTGTGACTCAGGGGCCCTGGGGGAAAATGAATGGACTCACCCCACCCCCACCCCAGGCTTCCTGTCCATTCTTGATGCTCTCTTCCCTCCCTCTCCGCTGATACCCACGGAGGTGATGCTGGTGAGCTTGACTCCAGCTGCTGGAGGAAATGGAAACCTCTGCCCTTCAAGCCCTCTCCCCTCTCCTGCCCATGGGGCTTTAGCAGCAGAGGATGGGGCAGGGAAGGTGGCACCTGGTCCAGCTGCATACGCAGGGCATGCTCTGACCTGCTAGTTTGGCGGAGTGGTGTATAAATCTCTCCCTTCCGTCTGCTCTGCTCTTCTGACTCTACAGGAATGAAGTGATTAACTCTCGTCTCCTACTCCTTGCGGCCATGGAATCTGATCCACTTGGCTCTAGATGAACCTTCTCGAAGTCCCTATGGTCTAAGATGATATCCATATTCCCCATTATGAAAATAAAACCAACATGTTCCAGGGAAAAAATATATATATTTAGACATAAAGAAGAGAACCATGAATCATCCACTCCTCCAGAGGTAACACCGTGACATTTGGGTATGCCCAGGTGGAAATGTTAAGTTTTTTAAAAACAGCTTTGATGAAACTACCCCCAACTTTGTATCCTATTCATTCACTTAGATTTTCTTTGAATTATTTATAAAGTTTTTGTGAGCATCATTTTAATGACTACATAAGATTCTATCATATGGCTGGGTCGTAATTTATTTAACTCTGATATGACTAACTGAGTGACTCCAGCTTTTTATTACTATAAGTCATATCACAGTGGACATATTTGTGCATAAATATTTTTGACATTTTAGTTTATAGCCTTAGGATGGATTCCCAGAAGTGGAATTATGAGGCCAAGAGTACGAGCATGTTTAAGGCTCTTGATATATTTTCCAAATTGCTTTCCAAAAGGGTTATATTAATTTATACTTTATTAGGAGTCCATAAAAGTGTTCAACATGTCACACTTTCCAGCAATCAATACACTCTGTTAAAAATTAGTTTTTAACTACCCAAATCTACTCTTCTTGTAAAACCAAAGGGTACAGGTCAGGCTAACGCTGTCTTTGACCATATCCTCACCTGCTCTCCTCCTCATTATCATGTGGGTGCCCAGGGCTTGCTGGGGGCTGGAAATTCTCCTGGGTCCTTTCCTGTATCTTTATGTACACTGACTCAGGGTCCTATTTGATTATGTATACTGGTTGGTATCTTCAAAAATATGTTCCTTTCCCTTTTCTCCACCTAGAGTAGAGGTTGGCACGCTTTTTCTGGAAAGGGCCACAGAGTCAGTAGTTCGGGCTTATGATAGGCCACGGTCTGCTGTTGTCCTGCAAAAACACCATCACCATAGGTGATTGGCTGCGTGCCAGTGAAACTGTTGAGACAGAGAGCCATCTGGCTGGATTTAGCTTGCAGGCTGTAGTTTGCTGATCCCTGTTCTAGATATGAATTCCTTGGAGCAAGCATCGAGTGGGTGCCCTGGGGCCCTGAAACGGGGTTCTGCGCAATTAGGGGCTTGAGGATGATGAGGTGGAGGCCTGACATTTTCAACATTGAACTTGGGGCTTGAGGTGGTAGAAAGGATGGGGAGGCGTCATTCTGCATGACCTCCTCTCTAGTCCCTGCACCTTGACCCTTCCTGGGGGAAGAGAGAGAGGAAAACAAAGGGGCATTTGCAAGTGGCTTGAGTTCCTTGGGCCCTGGGAGTGGGAAATTAAAGAGATGCGCCGTAACCTTTCTCCACCCTCGTCTCCCTTAGCTAGCCCGAGCCCCGTTCTTCCTCTGTGGTCAGACAGGAAAGGTGCCTACCATGCAGGGTAACAGTCAGGGCCTCAACAATGTGACTCCAGGCAGAAGAAGGAGAATAACCGGCATCCGACAAGCATTTACCGTGCACCCCAGAGCACTGTGGATTCCCAGTAATCCAACAATAATAATATCCACGCTGAGGTCAGTGCTGTTGTTATTCCTGTCATGCAGATGAGGACGGAGACAGGGGAGGTAACCTGCCGAGGCTTTTATAGCTGCTCATGAGTGGAGCAAAGGATCTGAACCTATGCATCTCATGCCAGGGACTCCTCTTTGGCCCAGTGCTCCGAGCACCTCTGTGGCTGACCTTCCCATTGGTCTGTTCGATATCCATTCTACTCCTTTTCCCTTAGTGCTGAGACTGCAGATAACACGTCCAGCTGACAAACTAGTTTCCAGTCTCCTTTGCAGCTACGTATGGTCAATGAGACGAAAGTGGGAGCTCTTTGGTTCTCTTTCCTGCTGCTGGGAATGAAACATGGTGACGGGAGCCCCAGCAGCCACGAGGAAGCCACCCCACGGATGGGAGCCACTTGCTGCTGGTGCTGGAACAGAAGCATAGAAGGAGTCTGGGGGCCACCAGATCAGCTCGGGGCTGCCTTATGCTGGCTGTTTCTTCTTCTTCTTTTTTCTTGTAACATGGGAGAGATAAATCTCTATCTTGTTTAGGCCACATTGATCAGGTCTCTCTTACAGGAAGATAAATGCAATTCCTAAGTGTTAAAGCCTCAGAGAAGGTCTGTAGCTGCAGGTCTTATAACGCACATGAGATTTGCTAAGAGGAGTCCGTCCGGCAGGCTCCGAACACATGTCTCTTATCCTGTCCCCCTGTTCCAGAGTCATCCCATGCACTGGAGCAAAATGATAAAAATGTGGGCCAGGGATCGAACTCCGGGGGAGGAGAGGAAGTGGGTTAAAAGGAGAAGAAAGAGCCCTTAGGGGGAGGGAGGGGTTTTCCTTCCCAACTTTGAGAGGGGTGGCCACACAAGGCCAACAGCAGGTTCAAGGCCTTGCCCTCTGAGGAACAGGGTCCCAAATTATCCATGGGTCCTGAACAGATTCGATGATCCACCATGGCCTGAGACAAAGGACCACTGTTTCTGTGTTCCTGGTCCCCGTGGGTTGACCGCCCATCAGTAAGACTGCCTACCAGTGACCTGCCCCTCCCTCCCCTCCACTGTCCAGCACACTAACCGTGAGGCTAACGTCTGGTCCATCTGTCACCAAACTTGTGGGGGCTTAGGGTTATCCAGGGAGGCCAGCCATGCAGAGATCCGGGGCAGGATCTAGCTCTCACCTCTAAAAGCACAGATTGGCATCTGTTTTCATCTCATCTCCGTGCTCTGGTCTCCATGCAGGGAAACAACATAGTCGAAGGAGAGGAACCCCGCCCCCCCAGTTCAAGATCCTCAGCATTGAGAGAACTATTCTCTCAAATCATGGTTTTAGGATTCCACTGGCAGATAGCTACTCAGCTCCCAGTAACCTAGAAATAGCATGTGGAAATCCTCAGGGGGAAGTCTGGGGCTCAGGTATTCAGAGGTCAAGGCCATCTGAGGCCTTGGTGAGGGGGGTGAGGTTCTTGGTAAACCCATCCCACGGGAGGATGAAGACAGGGTGGAAGATTGGGTTCTCACCAGAAACAAAAGAGCAGAATCCTGATAAACGCCTTTGGAGGTGGCCTCCACCGGGAGATTGACCTTGAAAGAAAGTTGCTGCTGAGGTCACACTTCACCTTGTCCTCTGCCGAGCGAAGCACTTCCCAGTTTTCCCTCAGACGTCTCCCTATCAAGACAATCTGTAGATTTCCCTCCAGTCGGCACATTGGCTGCAAAAATAATGTAGGTATTTTCAGTCAGCCCAGAGCAGGAAAGATAAGCGGGGGAGAGCCGGGGAAAACTTGATTGAGTGACTGAGATAAATGGACTATACCACAGGAAATCGAAATGCAAAAATAAGGATTGGGAGCACCTGAAATATTTAAAAAGATAGAGAAGGACGGGCATGTGAACGGAGCGGCCTTACCCCTTCCTCGCCTGATCTCCTAAATATTGCAAAAGAGAATAGAGTGGAGAGAATCTCAGAATAGAAACTAGCCATTAAGGGAGACAGAATGACAGGGTTTGGCTTACAAATGGGATGATAATTAAGAAAGGAGGAGAAATAAGAGGGGCTTGGGGTTTGATTCTTCGCCTCTGGTCTCACTTAGGTTATGTGTCAGAGAGAACACTTCCCTGGGTTGTGGTTCTGCCTTCCAGACACCTTTCTCTGGCCCTCCCTCTGGAGGGGATGTGAAGGAGCTGAGCTCTGGGCCTCCTTGGCCGAGAGGCTCTCGGTCAGAAGCGAGGCTCTGGAGACAACAGGCCCAGAGGTACTCGAGTAGCTTAAATAAAAATAGGCATTTACTTCTCTCCTACGAGCCTTCCACACAGTGAGACGGACCTGAGTTCCTGCCACCAGGCCTTGGTTTTGTCCACAGCGGTGAGGCTGAGCTGCCTGGTTCCAGCCACAGGGAAAGGGAAAGAGAGAACAGAGAAGGTACATCCACGCATCCCAAGGCTCAGGCCAGGACGTGGCGCCCCTGGAGAGCGGCCAGGTGCCTGTGGGCAGCCGTCTGGTGAGAGCGGCCCCGTCGGTCTGGGGCCTGGACTTCTTCCCTCAGGCAGGCAGGCCCCCCCCAGTCTACTCCTCATCCGTACAAGCCGGGTCTGGTGGCAGAAGCACCCGTGAGGGGGTGGGCATCCTTCCCCGTCTCCTTGCGAATGGTCAGCTCCTGCCCAGCCCCCTCCCTGCCCAGCTCAGCCTGCAGGAGGGCCGAATGCTCCTTCCTGCTCATTGTGGAGGGGAAGCATTTCTGCCCAGAGTCTCCCTCTTTTATCCTCCCCAACTGAGAGTGAAAGCCAGCAGGGAAGGACGCCAGATTAGAGCACCCGCACTGAACAGGGTGAGCTGGAGCTCTGGACTGGGCTCAGCAGGGGAGTGGAGAGTCTTTCCAGCGTCTGTCCCCCAGCACTACCACCTCCTTAGTCAATACGCGCACCGCGGGCAAGCCAGATCTGATGGCTTCAGCCCTCCCAGACAGAACCTAATTCCCCTCTCCGTTTTTAAGGATAAAAATCGATGCGTAAAACGCCGGAATGATTCAGAGGGCATGGGAGAGCTTATCTCCTTTTTCCTTCATATCATCAGCTTGGCATTTCTTGAAACAATAAAACTATTTTCTTTCTTTAGACAGGAAACATGGCCTCAGAGACCTTGCCTGGCAATCAGAAGACCGGGGCTCCCTCGGGGGCTCCATGAAGAACTCGGTCCTGGCTGCAAACAGTTCTCTCCTCAAGGCGTTTCTCCTGTACAAGCCGGGAGCAGGCCGAGCGTGCATGGCTCAGGAATTTGCAAGAAAGAATGTGTTTATGCTGGAAGAATACTCCAATATTCTAAAGATACCAGCTACTCCGACTACCCACCTGGATCCCACGGTTCAGGTGGCTGATGTATAGCCAGAGCTCGCCACCTAACTTGCTTCTGCTGAAATCTGTAGTCTCATTTAGACACAAAACCTCGAAGAAACCTCTGTCCCAAGTCCCAAGGGTACACCTCGTCTCCTCCCTGTCCTGGTCAGTCCAGTCTCTTGTCAGGACACTTTCTTGTCAATCTGAACATTTTGAAACGCAGAGGATGAAGTTCTCTTCTTTCTTTTTAAAAGATAGGGTTTAGGGGTGGCTCAGTTGGTTAAGCGTCTGCCTTCACCTCAGGTCATGATCCCAGGGCCCTGGGATCGAGTCCCGCATCAAGCTCCTGATAGAGTTTATTTTCCACTCTCTATTTAAGTCATGCAGTTCAGTATAAAAAAAGGGACAATATGGAGTGAACACATGATTGAATGAGCTGGGCTTGGTAGGGTGTAAGCAGAAAGTAAAGTTCTTCTTGCCCCCACTGCCCCTGCATTCTGTCTCTGAGGATTCATTTCCCCTTACTCCTGTTTTTTGGATACTCCCAAGTACTAATGTAAAGTCTCATTTCTTCCAGTAATAAACTGTCAATCAAGTTCAGTCTTCCATGAAACTCTTGTGCAAAGTGTTGCTTCTTCCCTCCCTAAGCTTGGCCTGGGGGTGCAGGGTGTGGTCAGCTTCTTCTCTGTTTTCTTCCTGCTCTTCCTTCTATCCTGACTTGGTGGGCTGTCTCTGCCTCGGCCAGTGTGGAAGAAGAGTGGGGCAGAGATTTAAAGGTCTGGCTAGGGGCGCCTGGGTGGCTCAGTCGTTATGTGTCTGCCTTCGGCTCAGGTCATGATCCCGGGGTCCTGGGATCGAGCCCCGCATCGGGCTCCCTGCTCAGCGGGAAGCTTACTTCTCCTTCTCCCACTCCCCCTGCTTGTGTTCCCTCTCTCGCTGTGTCTCTCTCTGTCAAACAAGTAAAATCTTTGAAAAAAGGACAAAAAGAAAGGGTCTGGCTAGGTCTTGGTTGGCCGGAACGGTTGTCACGTGGTGTCCTCTGGGTTGTGTTTCTCTTTTGGGTTCTTTGGAGACACCAGCTCCCCAGAGACCAGGGTCCCAGAGCAAATGTCAGATGATGTCTAAGAAAGCACCGCAAGGGCCAAAACTGGCACTCCGTATGCAGGAATGGTCATCCAAAAAGCGGGTCTTAGGTAGGGAGACAAGCTGATTGTCAAGCCACGAAAGGTGGGAACAGGAAAAGGAGGGTGGGGGTCCAGGTCAACATGGGAGATTGTTCCTGTCAAGCCTGGCCTAGAGGTGGATTATAAGGGCCACACAGCTTTTTTTAAAGGAGCCAGGCTGGGAAGAACAGCATGTTGTGGGTCTCATCAAGCTCATTGTCTTCACTGTTGCTGAGATTGTCATCATCAACAACAGCATCCTAAAAGATGGGGAAGGATGAGTTTCTTTGTGGAATTAGGAGACCCCTTGGAGGACCACCTGGATTAAATGCAGCTATTTCTTATCCTCTTCCTCTGCCTGCTAAGGAAAGGAACCTTCTGGGCCCCCAGTATTCTGCATTGCGTTCTCCTTAGAGGACAGTGTAGATGGAGGCCTCTTTCCTGTTAGTGCCCCGAGGTGGGACCTGCCTCATACCTCTTCTCCACCCCTTCTCCCCGTAAACGAGGCAGGAAATCAACACAAGAACTCGGCATCCATTTATAAGCCTAACTCACATCTTGCTCGTCATTAAAAAGGCAGAAATCTATCTCATCTTGCATTGTCTTCTCAATACTTTCCACTCACTTGGTCAAGGACTCTTCCCAAAGCTTTAAGTCTCAGACAGCAAGAAAACCCCAACTTTCCAGAGATATTTACTACTCTCAATTCAGTTTTTTTTCTTTCTCTTTCTCACCCAAATTGTCCAGGGGACAGAATAGGGGTGGGTTAGGAAAGAGACAGATCAATCTAAAATGTTGAGGCTGACGGCTAATGGCCTTTAGATTGCCAAAATTGAGTAAACAGATTTAGCACACTGATTCAACATATTAATTGTTTGTTAACCTTTGCATAACCTTTAGGAAGCCTTTGAATGTGTGGATTTAAAACCCAGAGTACACCCGAGGTATTCCCATGGCACGGCCCACTTTTGCAAGGTGTTAAAACTCATTAATTTTCTGTTGAAGCTGGACAGGAAAGGGGAGTTGGGAGGAACAAAGCATACCAAATAGAGAACTAATCAAGCAAATTAATGTATGCACAAGGCTCTCTCCTCGGCTTGCAGAAATATCCATTTGTTACCTATATAAGCTATAATTACATAAAACGCGAGCCATCGCGAGATGGAGTGTGATTTAAGGGTTGAGAGAGCAAACATAATAACAATAGCATTAATACTAATAGCTGTCATTTGCTCTAATGATGTCAGCCCTTGGCTAACGCCCCCATTGCGGGCTCTCTGAGCACCTTGGCCATATTCATTAAGGCTCTCGCTGTGAAGGTGGGAGGGTTGCTCAGAACCATCCCCCTCTCCCCTCAGGTGGAGAGGAGACACCAGAGCTGGGAAGAGGTTGAGGAACCCCACTGCCCACCTCGCTGCCCTGCCTCCTGCTCCCAGGCAAGCTCCAAGCTGGAAGGGACCTGCCCACCCGGGGGCAGGCAGGACGGGCCTGGTTCTGTGACGCTAAGGAGAAGAATGGACCCCCGACGGTCTTCTAGTCACGGAATTGTTCGCGGTTCAACACTCTTCAGGGTAGGAGACACGCTAGGAGGCCTGCAGATCTGTCTCCTGGTCTGTAGCCTCCAAACTTTCAATGAAGACTGTCGCCTGCCTTGTCCTTCGAGCCCTGGAGAAACACTTGCTGATTCTTTGGGTCCCCTGGGCGCTTCGGTGTGAAGTCTGAGACCATTTTCTTCTCTTCCAATCGAAGTCCCACCCCCTGCTATTTTGTTTGGTCTCAGTCCCTCCTTCTCAGCTGACTTGAGGCTGTAAGTCCTCCCCCAAGGACGGGCGTCATGTTAATCCTTTATACTGCCTCTCCCCGAGGTTAGGGGCATATAGTCAGCAATCGTGGGATTGCTTTTATTGAGGATGGTACTTTGGAGTCTTGCGGGGAGGCTGCCCGGGGTCAGATGGACTCCAAATCCCTCTGGCTGTCATTCATCCTGATGGCAATCCTGCTTTTCTGAGCAAGCCAGACAAGGGCTCGGGCCACTTTCTTGGTGCAGATGGCGTGAGCAGGCCTGCAGTCCCTGTTCTCTGCAGACCCGTTGTCTTTTCTGTCCTTCCGCCCTCGGCCTTGGGCCTGTCTCACCCTGCGTACATGTCCACCCACCACCTCCTGTAAGCAGTTGCATAAAACCTGGCTCAGTTCTTGGAGACATTTCCTGGCCTCTTTTTTTTTTTTTTTTCCAGTTTTTGTCTGTTGCAAAACAAAGCGTTTGGACAAGATGACTCTAAGGTGGCTTCCAGGACACAGATGAAGAGGGAAGATAACACGTTTGTCCTGGCCTCACAAGGGTCTACGCTAGTGGCCTCCCTCCCTGTGGCCGGCCTGCTCCCAGCCCCTGGAAATGAGAAGCCTGCCCTCATCTGGACAGGACTCCATGAGGAGGTGGGGCTTCTGGACTCACACCGGGTCCTCCAAGGAAGCCTTCCAGACCTGGGGCCGTGAGCCCGGCCCTGCCCAGCTAGCATCCCGCAGACATCCCTGCTGCGCCCGTCTCTCCCCATCGCCCGCCACATACCTGAGCCGCACCATCCTGTACTTTTTGCACAGTCCTGGCTTTTGAGCTGCTCGGGCAGCACCCTGGGGCCCGTCAGGCCTCCTTCTGCGTCCCTCTGAGTCCCTCTGAGGATAACCTTGACCTACAGAAGTGATGGAGCGATACCAGCTTCTTAAAGCACTGCCCTGCCTCTTGGTTAGAAGCAAAAGCCAACAGCAGCAACCAAGACTAAAGAACTAAAGAGAAAGCAAAAAGAATCTCACCTTCCACACGACAGAAACATCATGAAAAGAGCACAGGGTAGGAGTCACGAAGCCAGGTATCAGCTGTGGGACCTTGGGCAAGTCATCGGGCTTCTTCCTGTTTCTCAGCCAGCTGACTGCCAATGCAGCTCCAAGGTCAAGTGACATAATGCAGGAAACTGTGGATGGCCTGGATGTAGCAGCCGGGAGGGGAAGACTTCCTGTGTGCCGAGCACTTTGGGGAGAGCTTGACATGCACCATTTCCCTCTATGCTCCCACCTGCCCTACGAGGTCGGTAGTCGTGTTGGCACGATCAGCCCCCTTGATCGATAGCTAGGGAAGTGGAGGCTCAGAAAGTCACTGGCCCGAAGTACATGCTAGTAAGGGGTGGCACAGGGATTTGCACCCAGGTTCCCTGATGCCAAATCCCGACGAGGTGGCCGTTTCTTAAATGCTCTTACATTTTGCATTGCTGTCTCGAGCTTGCATTGTTCGCTTCGGCTTGGAGTGAACAAGTAAAGGCTTGTGCACTGGGTGGTGGCCTAGACACAGGAAAAGTAGCAAATGCAGTGGTGTCCTTCCCTGGCAAAATTCACAGGACGCACGGGGCTGGGTCCTCTGATTGAAGGAAGAGGCCCCTCGCTGGTGTTTGGAAGCTGCTCTTTTTTTTATTTTTTAAAAGATTTTATTTATTTGAGAAAGAGAGGGAGAGAGAGCGAGTGTGCGAGCATGAGCGGGGGGTGGGGGAGCAGAAGAGGGAGAGGGAGAAGCAGGCTCCCCGTGGAGCAGGGAGCCTGACGAGGGACTTGATCCCAGGACCCTGGGATTGTGACCTGAGCCGAAGGCAGATGCTTAACTGACTGAGCGACCCAGGCGCCCCTGGAAGCTGCTCTTGCTGAATGAGCCAGCCAGGCCTTCTTCGGAGCTCCCGAAGCTTCCAGTCCCCCTGGGTGGTTTCTCTGTTCAGTCCCTGGGTTCTCCGGGTCCTATGGTGTGGTTGCGGCTCTCTGTGGCTCATTCGCATCTGTTTCTAAAGCCGGGCCTGCTGTTGGCTACAACTCCACGAATGTACCTTCCACACACCCCATCACCCCAGGGCCCCCCCCCAGCCCCCCCCTCCACCACACGCACCCTGGGATTGCAGTCAGACACTCGAGGGAAACTGAACAGACCGGAATCCTAGAGCCGCTCTGTCCGACGTGGTAGCCCCCAGCCCCCAGCCCCCAGCCCCCAGCCCCCAGCTGCGGAATACTTGAAGTGTGCCCAGTCCCTGTGGAGATGTGCTGTTGGGCGACATACCCAGTGGATTTTTGAAGGCCTAGTATGAAAAAGAAGAATATAAAATATCTCAATACTTGTTTACAATTTAAGTTTAATTTTCTTTTCTTTTTTTTTTTTTTAAAGATTTTATTTATTTATTTGACAGAGAAAGACACAGCGAGAGAGGGAACACAAGCAGGGGGAGTGGGAGAGGGAGAAGCAGGCTTCCCGCCGAGCAGGGAGCTGGATGTGGGACTCGATCCCAGGACCCTAGGATCATGACCTGAGCCGAAGGCAGATGCTTAACGACTGAGCCACCCAGGCGCCCCAAGTTTAATTTTCAAAATAAAGATATAATTGACATATAACATGGTATTAGTTTTGGGTGTACAACCTGACGCTTTGGTATTTGTATTGATTGCGAAGTGATGACCACAATGCATTCATTTACCGTTCATCACCACACATAGTTACAAATTTTTTTTTTTCCTGGTGATGAGAACTTTTAAGATCTACTCTCTTAGCAACTTTCAAATTTACCATACAGTACTGTTAACTGTAGTCACCATGTATAGATTATATGTTGAAATAATATTTTAGTTGTATTCAGCTAAATAAATCATATTATTAGAATTAATTTCACCTGTCTCGTTTCCCTTTTTAATATGACTCCTAAATGATCTTAAACTACATACATGGTTCTCATTGCACGTCTCTTGGACAGTCCTGGTCTAGAGACTCCGAATCATCTTCTGCCTGGGCCACTCACTTGCTGTGCATCTCTAGAAGAACTGTAGCCTTTTCTGGGGTTAGTCTCCTCGGAATAAAATAGAGACCCAATGGGATGTCCTCACATCCCTCCCAGTCCACCCCGAAGGGCCTCGCCCTGAGGAGAGCCAGGGACACACGCTACTTTTGTATGGGTGAATCTTAGCTTCTTCTCTCTCTATTTTTCACTCAATCCTTCAACATATATTTAATAGGCACAGACTGTGAGAGTCAGGGGCTCTGTCTGCTCAGCTGATAACTCTGGTGGTGGTTTTTCCAACATAATATTCTTCAGGGACCGCAAGTCATGCCAAATGAGAGCCAAGTCCCATGATGGCCAAGGACCTATGTTGCCCTCAAAGCCTTCGTCCAGGTGAGGGTTCCTTGAAAAGAGGAGTAAACTAGGGCGCTTGGCTGGCTCAGTCAGTAGAACATGCAACTCTTGATCTCGGGGTTGTGAGTTCGAGCCCCACCTTGGGTGTAGAGCCTAATTAAAAATAACTTTGCTCAACAGGCATTTGGGCTCCCCTGTTGCTCTCCTTCCTTGTAACCGCACTGACCACTACAGTTGACTGAGAACCGAGCATGTGTCAGGCACTGAGCTGTTCTGTGCCCGTCTTGCCTGAACCTTTCAACAGCACTACATCTTAATGGTGTGTCTTTAAGGTCTTTCCACAAGAGTAGGTGTAGATTCCCTTCATTATTTTTTAACAACTCAGAGTATTTCATTGTATGGATGTACCACTGATTTCCCTAATGATGGGTCGTTAAGATTGTTTCTCCTTTTTTTAAATCGTGAATGGGGTTGCCATGAACACCCGATGCCTACGCCTCCCACACATCTGTCGTACAGCCATAGGGTGGATTTGCGGGACTATGGGCTTACAGGGTGTGGATGCTAACATTTTGATCAATGGCGACACGCTGTTTTTGAAAAAGCCTTTACTCCCCTTCCCTCCACACGAGAGTGCCCGTTTCCCCACATCCTCACCAGACCTGTGTACCTTCCAGCTTTATCATTTTCATCTTGCTAATAGGCTCTTGTTAATAGCGACTAAACCTCCTGCCCCGTTTTCCTGCCTTAGAATCCGTACAACTTCCCACCTTAAACTTCCTGTTCTCCAGCCATAGTGACCATGCCATGGTTCTACAGTGGGATCTGTCCCCTGGAGAAGTTGTCCCCTACAGTGAAATCTGGAGCCATCCCCTGCACCCACTGTTTAATATTTATCCCAGGAGCCCCCTGAGTGCTGGGTCCATACAGCGACCAAGACTTTTGGGAAGAAAACATGCAGTGCTTTGAAAGGCAAAGATTACTTAATAAAAATCGACAGCCCCATCCGAGGCCACAGAGGTGCCCCTGTTTCCCTGGGCATCTGTATATTCCGGGTGAAGCAGGTGGGGGTGTGTCCCCCTCTGAGAAGCCGCATTAATGTGGCATCTGGTCTCCTACAGGACGTCTGCACAGTACGATAGAGCTCATCACTTTCCCGTCTATGAGCAATTAAACTGCGCCAGGAAGCCCTGTATCTTTATATCATCCCCTAATGACTTGGGAGTTGTGGGGGGAGGGTGGTGTGGATACAAAGAACCCACACCGTTGTTAATTGGCTAAGTTATCACCTTTCTTCGGGGGCCAAATGTCCAGCACATTTCCCATCCGTCTCCCCTTGCCAAGACCAGCAAACACCTGGCTTTGTCCCCCGTGTGCACCTCTGGAATTAAAGGTCATTTGCAAAGCCTATAATTGCTTGAAGAGACAGTAGCTTCTTTTTGTCTTTCTCAGACTGGCTACTTTAACCCTGCCCAATCCCACTTCCTCCCCCTGCCCCCCGCCCCGCCCCCGCCCCGCAGACTTCTTTCCCCGACCCCCATCCCAGGGCCTGTCAGATTACATTTTTTATTGCATCGAGACAAAAAGCCATCTGGAGCTCCTGGTCTCCACTGTCAGTGGGCTGCCATTCTCAGGGTCTCCTGCCAGGCCGTCCGATTAAGAGGCACCCCCCACCGGCCCTCTCTCTTTATTTTTCACCCCCTGCCTTCGCCCCTGCTCAGCTCCTGTGTCTTTGTGCCTCTGCTCCCTCACCCTATCCCTGGGATACGGCTACCTTGTCTTTGGCAGAACAATGCAGCCTGTCAGCTTGTATTAAGCATGCGGCGGCGGGGAAAGCGCCACAATTTAGGAGGCCGAACGCTTCCAGAGTCTTCATGTGGTTCTGGGAGCCCGGAGTGTCTCTCCTCGTCCCTCATATACTTCTTTTAGGCCTCAGCTATTCCTCTTTTCCTTTCTTCTTGGCCCCAAACCTAAGCAGCACATTAGAGAAGAGTCTTTGTGAGCACAGGGAAGGCAAGGACACAGCACAGAAGGAATGGGCGGTAAACTCTCCCTGGCTCCAAAAGCCCAGCAGGAGGCAGATCTGTGCAGGCCTGGCTGGGGGGGAGGTCGGGGGACAGTAGGGGGCGATGGGAAGAGAGGCCGCAGCCCCTTCCTCGGCAGGGCAGGGCACCAGGAATTCCATCTGCACTTTAGGATAGGTGTGTTGGTCTTGTAGAGTTCAGACCCAGGCCCAGGTGACCTCTGGCATCTCATTGTGCGGAGAAGGGGCCCCAAGTGGGATGCAGAGGCCTCTGGGTAGAGGGGTATCTGTGCCAGGAGGAAGGTAGCTTTTGCCTGAAGATGGGACTGAGCACAGGCACAGGTCCTGGATGCACCTGTCAAGGCCCTGCAGGAGCCTGATGCATCCGGGGAACGCGTGTGGCCAGCAGTGAGAGTTGGGTGCCCTGCTTTCGAATCTGGGGCTCTGCCTCGTGGCTGCCATGTGGCCTTGGGCAGGAGGCCTGACTTCTCAGTGTTCTCAGCTATGATAATAAGCCTCACTACCTCAGGAGGCTGATGTGAGGTCGAATAAGATGCTGGCGTGAAGTGTTAAGCATCGTGCTTAGCTCATAGTAGATGTTCACCACATCCTGGCTGTCGTGATCTCTCACTCAGGCTGCAGACTCTAGACCCATCCTATCTCGATTCCTACTTGGTGGTGGAATCATTCATCTTTGAACTCCTTGGGTAGATGGTCACTCATGGGGACTCCTCCCCAGAGCCGGAGGAATGGGCCAGAGGTCCCACTGGGCTCATGCTACATGCCCTCTGGAATGTCCTCTAAGGGCCAGACCTCATCCTGCACTGGAGCTTAGGGAGGCCCTCGTGCTTCTCCCCCTCTGCAGATTGCTTCTGGACAGTGTGAGGTTGCAGAAAGGTCAACGCATCCAATAGGCTAGGCCTGAACTGAAACTCGGCCAGGTCTCCCGTTTCAGGGTCCGGATCAGCTCCTAGGAGGGTGGAAACTCTTCTTTAAACAAGTCAACAGTTGGCTTTCAGACCAGAAGCCTAAACAGAAGCATCAGAGCATGAATGTGTCCATTGTTCTCTCCTCTCCTTTGACATTAACCTGAATTTGGCCCCGAGCTGACTCATCCTGGCACTTAACCAGGGGTCTCTGTAGGGGTCACTCAGCGAATGCCTGTCCATGGGTAACACCGTCTTGTCTTCCCATGAACACAGGTCCTATTTCTCAAGAGAATGCAGTGAGATGGAAGGGAGCTCACAGCTCCCAAGAGCATACATTTTCTCTTGGGTTCTCACAAAGTCCTATGAAGTGGGTTTTATTTCCTTCATTTTATGCACGAATGGACTGGAGACTCAGAGTTTAAGAAACGATCTCATGGCCTTAGGGACAAGTGAGGAATCAAGATCTGTCCCCAGAGCCATCCAGCACCAAATCTCGGCCTTCCACTCCATACCAGGCCCCCTACCCCCACCGCCGCTGGAAGTCTTTATTTAATCCCTAGTAAAGACAGACACCATACCAGTCAGGTTTTGTCAACCGTTAACACGTGGCCAGCGTTCAATTTTCAGAGATGATCAAGGCTTGGCCATAAAGCCACAACGTCTTTCCCCAAATACGGAAATTACTTCGAGGCGCATCTTCTCCCTAAAGATCACAAACTGCCTTGGAGAACAAGCGCTTTTAAAAATGAAGCTGGTCACAGACTTGCGGTGGACAAATACGGCCCCGAGTCGTCTCACAAATCTTTCCGGAACGAGCACTCTGGCATGGAGGTGTGATGCAGTGTCCACTGGGCCCACGCGGTGAAATATCTGCGAGCCCGAAGGCTCGTATGCTTTGCCTTAAACCCATTTATAGCAGAAACTTTCTTACTTCCAATGAGGTCACAGTAGGAAAACGAAATGGTTGGCACAGACCTGTGGATGTGGTCAAAAATGAACCACGTCTCTGGGGATACACAGGTTCTCGAATGTGCTCATTGCAGAAAATAAAGCCCTTGCCGTCTGCGTGCCACTGTTTTTTTCTGAGATGAGACAGTCGCAGTAGAATGGTTTCTAAGGTTCCGTCCAGACTCAACATCCCAGTGTTGTGTTTTCATATCTGGCACCACTGAGGACTAGATAAATTATGATTACGTATTATAACAACAACGATTTAATGAGCACTTGCCACAGGGCAGGCTCTGTTCTGTGCCACTTTTATTCTTCACAACGATTTCCTGAGGTTGATATCTCATCATTCCCGTTTTTAAAATGAGGAAATGGAGGGGCGCCTGGCTGGCTCCGTTGGTGGAGAATGCAACTCTTGATCTTGGGGTAGTGGGGTTCGAGCCCCATGTTGGAGGTAGCATTTACTTAAAAAAAAAAACTGAAAAAAATCAATACATAAAATGAGGAAACTGAGGATCAGAGAAATTGAGTAACTTGCTGGAGGTCACACAGCTCATAAGTAGCAGAACCAAGATTTGAACTGGGTCGTTTGGCTCCCGAGCTCGAGCTTTGGGCTGTGGCCAAGTGGCTAATATACCCCCCCGGAGCTCACAGCCCTCCCTGGCCTCCTGCCCCACATCTCTACAGCGGCCACACAGAGAATCACTCAAAGCTAGTTTGTCAGGCAGCAAAATTAAATGACAACATTATCAAAGGTGCAACAGTCACTTGAGACTTGTCTAACTCAGTCCCTTCTCTGATTTCAGGTGATGTGGGATCCAGGCCCTCCTCTTAATTCTAATCACTTTTATTGCCCTTGGATGACTGTACCTGCTAAGTGGTCACTTACAGGTTCATAGGCTCAGGTCTGGAGCAGAGAGCACTGGTCTGGGAGTCTGAAGAACCAGGCCCTCGAACTGGCTCTGCTTCTAAACAGCTGTGTTAGCTCTGCAGTTTCAGCCTCTCTGTGCCCCATGGTCTTTATTTGCACCCAGGCGGGTAGATTAGATCAGTTTCATAAATCCTACTTGAGGGGGCCAAAGTGGGCCCCCCGACAGGTTTTGCTTAGTATGCACAGTGATTTCCTTTTTGTTTAAGTCAATTGCCGACACTCAAAATAGGGAGTGTTCACATAAAAACCCCGGTCCCCAGAATCTCGTGAAAACCAGGAGGATCTGATGGATTTGAAGTCCCTTTCCCACCAGGCGACAATGAGTAGAGGATGGGGCCTCACACCCTCTTGGCAGGCCTGTGGGCCTCACCCCACCCTGGGTTCACATTGCTTCTCGGGCCCCCCAGCCCCCTGGGTATCTGGCTTTGCAGCCCCTGGGTGCCACGTCGCCAAGGCTTGTCCGATCTAACTGATTCAGGTGTTACATGGGCTCCCCTGATCTCCGCACTTTGGAAGGGCAGGAAAGCGCCCCTTCCTGGATAACCCCCTCCAGCGGCCACTAGGGTGGGCTCTGTCACCGGGACCCTCACAGCGCTGGGGGAAATGGGGAGCTGTGTGCTTTGTGTTGCCCCCATGGCTGCTGGTAGGCAGAAAGTCAGGAAAAAGCACACAGGACATTCTTTCTTGTTCTTTTTCAGCACCGGTCTCACCTTGACCCCTGCTCTGGAAGAGGGATCATGCCCAGCACTGGATAGACCCCGATGTGGATTTCCAGAATCCCTTTCAGACACATGTCTGCCTGTTCCTTTTTGACAAAGCCCCCGCTTTCCCGAGATTAATTGTTGTGAAACGCAACTTATTTTCTAATCCTTTCAGGCTCCGTTTAAAACCTTCTGCTTTATTTTACCTCTTTTGATAAAGTCGCTGAGACTCCCCCCCCTTTTTTTTTATGGATTTGCCAATGATTGTCCAGTTTGACAAATTGGATTCCTAAAGCTGATGCTTTGAAGAAAAGGATGCAGTGTGACAAGACAAGAAACAGCTCATCCTCAAACCAGGAGGATAAATAAAAAAATAGAAGCAACCCCATTTTCTGGCTTCCCTGTGACTCAAAGGGTGTCTCAGTTGTCACTGATAATCTAATCTTCCGATGATAGGTGAGAAACAGGACAATGGCGACCCAGCCAGGCTGCGGGTGTGATAGGCCTCTGATTAATAGGACTGTCCACGAAGCCCCCAGCCCCCGGGAGGATGATTAATGACATTTGATGTGAACTCTGACCTCCGCCGGCAAGCACAGGGGAGAAGAAGCTGCAGCTCAGACAGGAGGTGCGTTCTGCAGAAGGTGATTGGTTCTCGAAGGTTCTGTGACTCTGAGGGTGCTTAGGGTGCCCTAGCGGCCCCTTCCTGGGCTCTGGCAAGCACCCTACCCTGGCAGGGGTTTGCAGTTAGCGTCTCTCCCGTGGAGCGGAAGTTTTCCTTGTGCCTGAAACACTGTGTCTCAGAAGCAGTTCCCTGGGAAGCTGCGGCCAAGCTCTGCTGAGCTGTCTTCCCCAACCCGAGCGATCATTCTGACCCCTCCCCAACCCAAGTGCCGTGAATCGCACCAAAGGGGCTTTAAAAGCCAGGCCCATAGGCCCTCTTCGGGGTTTTCTACTCTAGCCCCTGGACGGGCATCGGGTGGCTTGGAGATACCCGGCTTGTGGCGAGAAAGTGTTTATGTAGCTGGTGGGGAGGGGAGCAGCTCAGACGCCCCAGGCTAGCAAGCAGAAGGAAAGGGGGCGCTGTGGGAGGGGGGCAGCTACTTGCTGTCAGTCATCATAGGGTGTGGGAGGAGCCAGCTTGCTTGGCCCTGATGGCTTGGCTGCAGGAACCACCGCAAATTTGGCAGCTGAGAGTCTTCTTTGCTTAGCTCTGCAGCCCTCATGTACTACCTTGTCTCCCCTTAGTGGGAGGGCCCTAAGATAGTCTGAAATGTTTCCTTCTGCTCATCGGCCTTTTCTGGCTTTACTGCTTATGCCAACTGTCATGTCCTTCATAGCACCCCATGTCATTGTCCTACTGAGAGGGGCCATTGGGTATCCAGGTCTCAGTTGTAATAATAACCAAACAATTATAGCCGAGAAAAGTGTTCATCGTGAGGTCAGCCGCGGACGTGTGAGGCCAGTGATCATCATGAGATGGAAGTGTGTCTGCCCGTGGGTGTGCGCGGGATCCGAATACCGGTAAAGCCCCACTCTTCCTGGGAAGCGTCCCTGGTTGCTGGTGGCCTGAAAACAGGGCTTGGCCAGGGATTGGGGGAGCCCAACACAAGACCAATGGGAGTGAGTGGGAGCCAGAGACATCAGGGACCCCTGAGCAGAGATAGGCCAGGTGGGACTTGGCGTAACCCTCACTTTCTGACGACACACTTCAGAACCACTGGGTGCCTTCCATGTGCTGGATTTGGGGTGTAGAACCTCAGCTGATGACCGGCCTTCTCAGCCATCCCGGGGGGTGAGGGTGGGGGCTGCTGGCCAACAGGTAGGTCAGTGTGGCCCACTTGGCCCCTGCCACGGAGTGGTGCAGGTGCTTAAATAGTGGATGGCATGTCAGCCTTATCTGATACACACGAATGGAAGATGGACAAAAGGAAGCTACTGCTAATGGACTTACACACCTAATTCACCCGGGACCAAGATGAGCCTCGGGTAGCATCTCGAGGCAGGTGGCTTTTCGGCCTCAAAGGGATAGTGTGTGTGCGAAGCCCCTGGGCCTGGCACGTGGAAAGCACTAAATGAATGGTAGGATTTATTATTATTATTATTTTTATTTTTAGTAAATTATTATTAATAATGCGATGCGTACAGGAGAATCAGTTGACAGTGTATTCAGTCGTGAAGAACAATAACAAAATGCAGGAGCCTATGTGAAATGCTGAAAAAAGTACTATAACGACGAAGTGTAATTAGGGACTTACTAATTTTTTCTTAGCTGAGAATGGATTCCCCACGCCACGTGAGGTCTATTGTTCAGTTTCTGCCTGTTGGACTCTCACTGGGGTTTGAGTAATTCATTATGTGGAGAGGTGGGGGACTCCCTGGAATATAAAAGGCCAGCTGAAACACAGCTTCCCTGCGGCAGGAAGAGAAGTGGAAGCTGCTTTGGCTGCCCCTTGGCCTCCTCCTGGTTCTCCGAGGTGCCACATGATGTCTGATGAGCGGGCATTCGTGGTGGCTAGACATGCTCAGCCAGGATTACTGGGTCGGGGACACTGATGTCCACTCTCCCTCCATAGGCTGCCCTGGCCAGCTCTGACCACGAAGGCCTCCCTCCCTCCCCTATCACCGCATGCTGAAGATCACCTGGGCCAGTAAATCTGACCCAAAGCATCCAACTAGTACAAGATGCCCTGCAGAAGCGACTAGGGAGGGAGGAGAAAAAGCACAGAAGGTGAGAAGACCTATCACCTTATTTTCGGAGCAAGGAAGCAGGTGTGACATGGGTTAAGTTTAAAAACCTCCTCCAGAAGTTTTTGGGGTCCAGTATTAGTCAGGGAGTCTCAGATACTGATTAGCTCAATGATTTATTTATTTATTTATTTATTTATTTATTTTAAGTAGGCTCCTCACCCAGCATGGAGCCCAACATGGGGCTTGAACTCACAACCCCAAGCTCAAGACCTGAGATCCAGACACTTAGCTGGACACTTAACCAACTGAGCCACCCAGGCGCCCCTTTAGCTCAATGATTTTAAAACTGGCAATCTTCAGAATCATCTGGAGGCTTTCTTAAAACACAGACTGCTGGGCCCCACCTCCCAGAGGATCTGAATCAGAAGGTCTGGTTTGGGTCTGAGAATCTGCATTTCTAACAAGTTCCCAGGTGATGCTGATTGTTGCTGATACAAAGACCATTCTTTGAGAACCACTGGATTAGCTAGCTTGATGGAGAGCATCAGAACAATTTGGGGGATCTTGTTAAAAATATTAATTTTGAGGTCCTCTGTAATAGTCATGATGTGCTTGGCTGCAATTAACACACAATGCCAGATGACCATTGTTTGAACAAGAAAGACGTTTAATCACATTATCAACTAGACTGGAGGTAGATAATTTGAGGTTTAGTGTTTTATGTTGTAAAAAATGGGGGGTATCTTTTTATCTAATTGCTCATCCTTCGGCTTGTTGCCTCATGATTGCAGAATGGCTGCCACAGTTCCAACCATCATGTTCTCAGACAGCTATGTCCAAGGCAGGAAAAGGGGCAGGACCCTCCTCACCAACACCCCCCGCCGCCATTCCCTGAATCTCACTCTTTTACATCAGACGTAATATTTTTCCATAAGTCTTCTCTTTACAACTCGTTGGTATGAAGTGGGTGAGAGGCAGTAACATTGGGGAATGGCATTACTGAATGCATCGATGCATCGAGGCTCAGCGCCTGGGGCTGGGTGATGGCTCACTTTCCCTGAGCATGTTACTGCCTGATCAAAATAAAATTCTACGACCCAAGGAAGAAAGGAATGTTATTGGGCAGAGACTAACAGTGTCTGCCCCAGCCAGGGTGACTTGTCCCAGATCTCCTGGGACAGGCCTGGTTTTAAAACGTGAAGTCTCACATCCCAGGAACCTCCTTGGTTCAGGGCAAATTAAGAGGATTGATCACCCTAACTCCAGTCTCCCAAGACCTCCTGAATTAGCATCTCTTAAGGGAGAAATACAAACCTTAAAAATGACTTTTAACACTTCCCCCCAAAGATTGTAATGTATACCAGAGTTCGAGAATCGCTGGCCTTGAGTGTCTATGAAGCCCAAACAGAGGACTCACAGTTGACATCTTCCCAGCCAACCTCAGAGCAGGAGGACGTTCCAGACGGAGGGATGTGGGTAAGACTTAGGGCTGGGGGCTCACCCAGGATCAAACTGAACCTCAAGCCTAGGAGGGCCTGGGATCTTCAAACTCCATCCTCAGCCTGCTGCTCGTCCCTGGGAGAAGTGCCCGTCTAACTTGGAGCGCCCTGCTCTGGGTGGTCTGGAGCCCTTCAGCCTCTCCAGAGCTTGTGACACTGGACGTGCCAGGTCCCAAGTTCTCTCAGGACAGATGCCCCATCTTAGCCATTTCCTGCCTGAGCAGCGAGCACCATGCCTGGCTCATCGTAGTCATTCGGTAAATGTGTGTTGAATGAATGAATGAATGAATGAATGAATGAATGAATGAATGGGGGGCTGCACTCTTGAACAAAAGATGAACTCTAGCCCTCGAACCCCAAACCATCCCTTGTGACAGCCAAGTGCCTGGAGCCAGAAACACCTCTGCCTCATCTGTGAGCTGGCAGGACCCTGGCTGGGGTGGGAGTGGGGTCCGACTCCGCCCCAGAACACAGGATGCCCGCACCCCGTCTCCCTGGCCCAGGTCTGTGGGAAGCAGTGTGTGTCCCCGCCGCACGGCGCGCTTGGTAACTTTCCGAGGGTTTGAGGTCATTACTCATCATTAGGAATCCTGGTGTCTGGAGTTTTCCAGGTGATCAAAGCTCCTCTGTCAGGAGCGGCCAGGCAGGCCCTGGGATCTCTCACCAGTGATCCCCTGGCCTCGCCAGACAGACAGTTAAGTAACCCAGGAAGGAGGGGATTTGGTTTTTAAGCTCATATAACTCAGCCTGACACCCAGACAGGCAGGCAGTGGCTCTAGCCCAGCCTGAGGAAGTGGGCCCAGGCCAGAGGGGTGAGGGCCAGAGGGTGCGGCCCCGAGGGAGCCGCAGCTCCTCTCAGGGTGGGTTATTACAGAGCCCCTGGGCTCCCTCCTGGCCCACTCTCCTGCCGGCTCTCCTCTCAGGAGGGCTGCGGGTGGGAAGGAGAATCCGCCGCTCACGCAACGCTGGGCCCACGGCACCCTCCTGCTCACGCTCTGTGGCTTCTCCCCAGAGACTCGCCTCCAAAGCCCAGCCCTGCCCCTTGCCTCCCCACAACGGGAGCTCCCAATGGGCCTCTTTTTGCTTCCTGGTCTCTGGCGGGGGTCAGGGCGCAGCTGGCCTCCCCAGGCCCCTCAACACTCCGCACGATCTGTGTCGTTGCCGAGGAAATGTGCTGTAAGTATCTGGGCAGGTCCTGACGTTTCAGTCAGAATCACCGATTCCTTCTCGATGGGCAAAAAGGAAGGATGGTTAACACAATGGCATTTTCTGACTTTAAGAAAAGATGGGGAGGGGCGCCTGGGTGGCTCAGTCGGTTAGGCGACTGCCTTCGGCTCAGGTCATGATCCCGGAGTCCCAGGATCGAGTCCCGCATCGGGCTCCCTGCTCAGCGGGGAGTCTGCTTCTCCCTCTGACCCTCCTCCCTCTCATGCTCTCTCTCATTCTCTCTCTCTCAAATAAATAAATAAAACCTTTAAAAAAAAAAAAAAAAAGAAAAGATGGGGATTAAAAGTTTGGGCCTATATTTTTTTCTGATTTGATCTTTGTGCAAAAAAGCTTGTTCGCGCCGGCCCTGAACGGCACAGAGCAGGGCTCCTGCCCACACAGAAAGCCGGCGGAGTGCAGAGGAAACCCTGGGCCTGTCTTCGTTTGGGGGATGGCAATGGCTTTGCTGAGGAGTCGATGGAAGTGTCCGTGTACCAGCGTCCCCAAGGGTCGTTTAGGAAAACCAGCGTTGAGGGCGAGGATAGAATATTGCAGCTGGGGTCACGTCGGGCCCTTCCTGGCGCGCTCTCGGGGCTGCCCCGCTGGTCTGCGGACCCCGGGGGCTCCTCTCCTGTGAGGCTTGTTCTGCGCCACCTGAGCTCCGTGCCCAGCGGAGCAGTGGATGGTGCACGACAGTCGTCAGCGCGCCCCAGCCTGCTTTGGAGGCGCTCCTGGCACAAGCCTGGGCCTCCGGGGCTGGAGAAGGGCCAGCTCCGCTGGAGGCGGAGGCGGGGGGGGGGGGGGGGGGGGGGGCGCGCCTGCATTTCTCCTGCCCAAGGACCACTCCTGTGTCTTCAGATCCACTCCCACCAAGATGTTTTACATATTTTAATTAAAGTGCCGCCCTGGGCTGGCAGAGCCTCTGCTGGATGGCTCCCTTCCGAGCCACAGGGCTGCCTCGGGCTGCAACGGCGCCCCACGGCGCGCTCCTGCTCTGGAGGATGCGCTGGCTCCCACCCCCCGGGGCGGGTCGGCTCAGGCTCCAGCCCGGGAAGGGGCTCGGCGGGCGGCAGGCAGGTGGCGGGCGCTCCGGGATGGGGGAAGGGTTCCGGTAGGAAATGGCACAGACAGTTTCTGAGGACCAGCTGGCCGGCAGGCTGTGGATGATCCGACTCTTGCAGACACACGGCCCCGCGGACACTCCTTATCAGTGTCAAATTATGACAAATGGCGATGGGTAATGGTTGCTGGGTGGCAGGGGCCACGGCTCAGAGGGAAGCAGGTATTTTTAGCACTGTGCCTTGGGGCTCTGGCTCCAGGTCGGTCAATCACGGGGAACAGCACTGAGTCTGGTTCTTGACCCCGGGCCCCACCCCCAGCCCAGCCTTGTCCCCACTCCCCAGACTGGAACAGCAGCTGCCGGGCCGGGAGGCGGGTACAGCTACAGTAGCCCTTGGCGGCCCTGGTGCTGCATGGGGGACACTGGGGGTGCCACCCCATGTCTCTCCGCGGCGGGGGCCCCGCACCTCCCCTCCCCTCCTCCTCCTCGTGGCCCCCACTCACCCGGGCCTTCTAAGTTCCTCCAGCCGTTCCTGCCTCCAAGCCTTCCCACTTGTGCTTCCATTCCGAACGTGACTCCCAGGCATCCTCCCCATGCTGTCTCACCCCAAATGCCCGCCCTCCCAAAGGCCCTGCTTGAGCGCCCCCGCCCCAGGCTCTCAGTCACCCTGCCCTGTTTCCTTGCTTCCGAGCACTTAACACCAGCCCAAATCACCTTATTTCTTGATTGCTTCACTTTATTGTCTGTCTCCTTCCACTGAAACGCCAGCAGCTTGAGAACAGGGGTCTTCTCTCTCTTGTTTGCTGACTCAGTGTACACAGGGCAGGTCCTCAGCGAATGTCACCGAATACGCGCCTGGATGGATGGATGAATGGAAGGCGGGCCAGGTGGCTGGGGGGTGGATGGACAGAGGGAAGACCGTCTATAGGATTTAAAATGCACCGTGTCAAGATTGCTGTTGCTGATAGGGGCACATCTGGGGAGACGCTGGCTGGGTAGCCGAATCCGCACCCAGGCCAGCTGCCGCCAAGGGAGGCCCAGGCCCAGGGGATTCTGGGAAAAGAATATTCTGGATAGGGCCAACAGCTGTTCTCTCTGCTTTAGAAATGTCCAACCACATGGTTTTCGGTGTTTGTGAGAGATTGCTCTAATTTTGTTCTCTTTTTTTTCCGTAACTTTTTCTTGGGATGGGGAGAGATAGACCAGTTTTCAGGAATTCCTAGAAGACTGTTTCTCTACTCCGCCTGAAAGCTGACATTAGTAATTCATTTGGGGGAATTAAGCATGGGCCTTCCGCTGTTTCCTCTTCAAATATAACTATCCTCTGCAGAAGCCCCAGTTGGTTGCCGATTCTCCCCGTCTCACTTGGGCACAGAACCCCAGTGTAGTCCTTGTATTTGGAAGCAGGTGCTTCAGGGAGGCCAGGCCCAGCCCCAGCCCAGGAGGGGACCTGTGATTAGTGTGAGCTATCTGCAAGACCTCCAACCCCCAGCCAGTGCTTGGGTTAGGAATGGGGCTCTGAGGAGCTTTGGAGGGTTTCCCTCACTTTTTTTTTTTTTTTAAGATTTTTTATTTATTCATTTGAGACAGAGATACAGAGAGAGAGAGCATGAGCAGGGGGAGAGGCAGAGGGAGAGGGAGAAGCAGGCTCCCTGCTGAGCCAGGAGCCTGATGCGGGGCTCCATCCCAGGACACTGGGATCACGAACTGAGCCGAAGGCAGATGCTTAACCATCTGAGCCACCCAGGCGCCCCATCCCTCACTTTTAAAGACATACATGAGGAGCATCTGGGTGGTGCAGTTGGTTAAGCATTCAACTCTTGGTTTCGGCTCAGGGTGTGATCTCAGGGTCATGAGATTAAGCCCCACGCTGGGCTCTGTGCTCAGTGCAGAGTCTGCTTGAGACTCTCTCCTTCTCCCTCTGCCCCTCATGCTTGTACTCTCTCTCTTACTCTAAAGTAAATAAATTAAAAAAAAATAAATAAAGACATATGAAGGGACCTGGGTGGCTCAGTTGGTTAAGTGTTTGCCTTCTGCTCAGGTCATGATCCCAGGGTCCTGGGATTGAACCCGCGTGAGGTTCCCTGCTCAGTGGGGAGCCTGCTTCTCCCTCTATCATTCCCCACTGCTTGTGCTCTCTCTCTTTCTCTTGCTAAAAAGAAAGAAAGAAAGAAAGAGACATATGTGAAGGAGTGCACTTGTGTCGTGTCCCTTTTCTTGATCCTCAAAAGGATCAAGGTTTATTTCACACACAGAGGCAGAAGCATGGGAGGGCACACATGGCAGAAGCTGGGGAAGGTGGTTTCCATTCTCTAGGGGTGGGCAGGGCCCAGCAGGAATGTGCTCCGATCCAGAGGTGCCCAACCCTGGAACTCCTAAAACATGCCCACTCCTGAGGCCCTACCCATTCAGGTTGATTCTCAGGGGGTGGGGTCTGGATCTCTGCGGGGTTGATACCCTTACCCCCAACTCCCCAGTTTTTGGAGATGTGGGGAGCCTGTGAGCTGCAGAAACAGGCCAGGGGCAGGGAAACCCTCTTGACAGTGGCCCGGAAATGCCTTGCCAGAGATGCTAGAAGCCCTTGCCCTTGCCATCCTGAAGGAGCCAAATCGATCTGCCTCCTTCCTTTCCTGGGACTGGAAGGAAATTTGTGAGGAAAGGACAGCCCTGGGTGATAGACCTTCGGGGGGAGAGCATTCAGAGCGTGTGCACATCGGGTCGTCCCTGCTGAGGACTCTCCGAAGGTTCGGGAGGCCACCGAGCCTGGGGTCTCCTGTGGGCAGAATGCTCGTTCTCCCTCACCCTCTGCTGAGGCTCGTGTGGAAGCGGTCCTCCCAGGCTGGTTCCGAGGAGCAATGAACTGAAAGCTCCTTAAAAAGCACCAGGGAGATTAGAGATTGCCATTCTTTCTTAACTTTTGCTACTTTTCTTTCATAGTTCTGGTTATGACTTCCACCATTCCCTGTGGGGGACGGAGATAAAGAGGCAGAGAATCCAAATCAGAGAGAGAGAGAGAAAGAGGCACAAACAGAAAAGACACTAAAAAATGACAGAAACCAGAAGACAGACACAAGTTCTTTCTTTCACTTGTTAAAAAAAAAAATACTCATCAAGAACCTGCTATGTGCCGGGCCTGCACACACACCCCTAATGAGTACACCACGAGACGAGACGGAAGCCTGTTTACACCACCTCCCCAGGCACCCCCCCCCTCCCCACCCGCTGGATTTTAGGCAGGAGGATAAAAGGCATGCTGTTCCCGCTCAGGCCAGTAGGTGGCGCCATGTCAGAGGGAAAGCTAGGGGAGTCGTTGGCGTTGATAGGCACCTATGAACATAAATTCCATTTCATCTAGTTTTCTGAGAGCCATTATGTGCAGGGCACCAGGCAGGACACTCGCGGGTACATAGGATGAGAAATGCACGCTCCTTGTCCTCATGGAATTTACTGTGCCATCGGGGATTGGAAGGACAAGATCCCAGGTCACAAAAAAAGGGGGAAGGCGGTATGTGCCTCAGAAATGGTTCAAAGGACGAGCTGCGTGGATCTTAGAACTAGAGACTGCAGACAAGCTATCTCCCACCTGCTCACATTGTACCACAGGGAACAGAGAAGGGAGCTAGGTGACTGACCCGTGGTCCTATGGCAATTCCAGACTCCCGATCTCCTGACTCCTACAACTGTGCTCTTTCCGCCAAACATTCTGTCTCAATAATTGGAGCTGCTGCCCCATCCTGAGATTCAAAATTCTGCCTTAGTTTAGCCATTACCTCCCTACAAAATGCCTTCTTTGATGCCTCCTGCAGGGCACTCCACTAGGTCAGTGCTCATCCAGGGACAGCAGCTGTCCTCATCAAGCGTCCCGTGAGGCTGGGGTCAGCTCGCACCGCTCAGGAGAGCTGACTGTGTGCACCTCTACCCAGAGACGTCATGTGGGTAGCTCAAAAACAGCCATGGTGGGAGTATTCACACCATGGAAATCGGCAACAGCTATAAATCAGAGCCTTCCCCTTGTCCCCCCACTGTCCAGGGACTGCACACCACTGAATTAGCATCCCTGCTTTATGGAGGAGGTGAGGTCATCTGCCAAAGAGACACAGCTTATAGGTGGTGGAGCTGAGACCCGGCCCAAATGGTTTGGTCCTGCGGTGCTCAGCTTAGGGCAAAGTCAAGAGAACCCAGAGTCACTTGGATGCAGAGGGGTCTAGGCTGATCCCTGGTTTCTCATGTGGGTGCTACCCCATGCTGGCGTCATTAGCTTGATGTCACTATTGGAACAAGAAGCAGTTTGGGCAAAATGATAACTAGTCCAGCTTTGGATAGATTGGATTCGAGGCACGGTGTGGGAGATGCTCACACTTGGAGGCCAGGAGAGAAGTCGGCTCAGGACATTGAGATAGGCAGGATAGAGGTCTGTTCTGGACTAAACTGACATAACCTAGCTAGAAACATTTTCCTTTCTTAGAGTATTCAGGTAAAAAGTGAGAGGTTCACCCTTCCGTATGTTTTTTCTCATCTGTGTCGACATTCAGGCATGACCTGGCAGGGCAGGGGTGGGCACCAGGCCCTCTTGCTCACACTTGCTCCCTGGTCAAGGTGCAGAGTGAGCACTCAGTACTTGCTGAATAAATGAGTGACAGGATTTCACCCTCAGCACTGCCGTGGACCACACATCAAAACCTAAGTACATGCCTCATAACTTCTAAGATTATCTAGAATGCTGGCATTGTTATAAGAGTGTGGATTTGGGGGATGCCCGGGGTGGGGGCTCAGTCGGTTAAGCGTCTGCCTTCAGCTCAAGTCATGATCCCAGGGTCCTGGGATCGAGCCCCACATCGGGCTCCCTGCTTGGCGGGGGGCCTGCTTCTCTCTCTGCCTTCCACTCCCCCTGCTTGTGCTCTCGCAATCTCTCTCTCACAAATAAATAAATCAATAAAATCTTAAAAAAAAAAAAAGAGTATGGATTTGGAAATTCTTTCTTTTTCTTTTTAGCATTTTTAGAGCTAGAAGTGAGCTTAGGCATCATCTCTTACAATGTCCCCATGGAATTTCTTGTGTCACGGGGATCTGGAAGGACAAGGTCCTAGGTCAGGAAAACAGGGTGAAGGCAGTTAGTGCTTCAGGAGAGGTTTCAAGGAAAGGCTGTGCAGATCTTAGGACGTCCGAGGCGGCCAAGGAGCCAGTTTCCCTGTGAGGAGCCGAGACCCAGAGACCGGGTATGGGAGAGCACCCCCTCCTGGCTCACTGGCCCGGCCTGCCGTGCGCTGGCCTGTTTACTGCCCCGCTCTGGGCCTGGGTTTGTCCCTCCTGTAAAAGGAGAGACTGTGCTCTGGTTCTGGGCGGGGGATGAGTCGATGAAAATCCATATAACGGGAAGACAATTTGGGTAGATGAGCAGACAGAGCCCTGGATAACCAACCTGGGAGGCTACAATATGCAAATGAATGGATTGTGGCTTTCCTCCTGGTTGGCTGAAGGGGCCCCGATGTCACAATGTGTGGGGTTTCTCCACTCCAAAGGATTGTGTCTCTAGCCCCACCCCGCAAAATAAATAAATAAATAAATAAATTCACGGACCAGACGGGTCTCTTAGCTCCCTCTCTTTGTCCAAACGGGGAAGAGAAACGATGGAACCGCCTTACCACGCTGGGTCCATCCTCATGAAGGTGAACACCTTACAAGGGAAGAAGATGGTGGAGAGCGGCCTCCAGTCTGGAGACTTTTCCCTCCCTCAGTCCTGGCCTTCCTGCCTCCTGCCGCCGGCTGACCTGGAGAGCCTGCAGCAGAAGGTGGCCGGGGTACAACGGGAGCTGGAGGACTTTAAGAAGGAGGTGCTGAAGGCCATCCACTACCTGGAGGACGCCTTCTGCGAGATGAACGGGGAGCTGGTGCAGCAGGGGGAGCAGGCGGCCCGCGTGAAGCAGCGGCTGAGGGAGGAAGAGGACCGGGGCATTGTGCGCAATAAGGTCCTCACCTTCCTGCTGCCCCGCGAGAAGCAGCTCCGGGAGCACTGCAAGCAGCTGGAGCGCATGCTGCTGGGCTCGGGCCGGGATGCGCTAGGCGCCCCCAGGAAGATCCAGGCCAACTGAGGCCTCCTCCAGTGCAAGCCCAGCTTCCGGCCGAGCAGCGAGTAGAAGACGGTTTTTTTAAATGGAAGGACCAACCCTAAGTCCCTGTCCATTTGCTCCCCCTTCCCCATGTCCACTGCTTTCCTTCTACCTCAATAACACCTTGCTGAGAGGTGAAAAGGCCCCAGTATGTTCTTTGGGTGAAGCTCCGTTTGCCCAGCATCACCACAGAAGGGGGTGCCCCAATCCTCCGTCTTTCAGACACCTGTAACTTTCACCGTTAACTGTTTTCCTGTTTGTAATGGTGACATTGCTCAAATGTATAACATGGTGTTTTTTTAAATCTTCTTAAATTGATGTGTTGAACACATTTACCTTTCTTTCGATGACTCGAGGCTCTCCTGGTCGTGACTCGATGCATGGTCCACTGAGAGGGGTCGATCGTTCGCCCGAGCCCCGAGCGGCCTCTGAGTACTGTACCTTTGTAGTTCAAGTCCCCGGCCCAGTGAGCTTTTCCGCCTGCTTTCCTTGTTAGACCGTCGTCATATCTCACTTGTCTTTGTTGACTTTGGAGTACCTGAACTTCCTCTGCACTTAGTCCGCAGTCCGGCCAAAGAGATCAGAGACTGAGCTCATTAGGGCTCGGATGGGTGGGGGTCCTAAGAGCTTAGTGCGCAGACGCACTGAGCCGTGGCCCCTGTGAGGTGGGTTATAGAGCAGTGCGTCTGACCCACGGAGCAGGAACGGTTACGGTGCCCAGACGTTTATCGGGCTGTGTATACACACCATCCCACCTGCCGCTCCAGGCACCTCTGGGAGCAAGCGTTGCTTCCCCATTGTGCACAGGGGGCGGCGGACTGCAGTTCAAGTCCGGTCCCCTGTGCTCATCATCCTGCTGCCCCTGTGCAACCGCATCAGGCTCTTCATGGACCTGCTCTTCTGGAGGGTTGAGACCGTCACAGAGGTGACTCGGGGCTTCCTTCACTGTCACTGTGCTTTTTATTTTCTATGAGACTCTGTTTCATCGAGTCGCATATCCCCTCTCTGGTTCCCCCCGCCCCCGCCCCAAATGCTGCCGTGCAACAGGGATTCTCCCCTAAACAGCAGAAGCGATGTGCCTGGAGGCCAGAGTCAGCACCTGAGCCGAGCCGGGCCTCTGTCCTCCCAGTCTGGGTCTCATAGCCCATGCCAGATCCTCTGACATTCTCCTTCAGCCCCGTCTGCCCTCCTGTTTCATAGAATCTCTCCCAACAAGATTCGAGCAACTGGAACCCCCACGCTGACCTTCACAAAAGGACCCCGTGACCTACTGCTGATTGCTATATCCATCCATCACCGTCCACCCTGGAGGGCCGCACCCCTATTTTAACTTCAGACTGTTTCTACCTTGGAAGGTGTAGCTGAAGGACTAGTAATAGAGACAAGAGCGAGCACCATTCCTGCGGCTCGCTCACAGTTAGTTGCCAAGAATGTGCTGTTTTCCAGGCCCCAGGCTCAGCCGCTCGAAGGCGGGTACGGCCATAACCTTCACTGTCAGACTCTGAGGAAACCATAGTTCAGAGAGGCAAAGTGGCCCAAGGTCACACAGCTGGTAAGTGGTAGGGCTGAGAGTTGAGCCTAGGAATGTCTAACTTTAGAGGCCTTGCTTGTTTTAACCAATATAGAGTATTTTGGGAACTTTATGAATATCTGCTAAGCACTCCTTGAGTAGATGAGATGAGCATCCTGATATTGCTGAGGTGAGCTCTGGAAGAAAGGACTGTTTTGTGGGGGAGATTCCTATCCCTTTAGGCCTTGTGGGAGATGCTTGTGTGTGTGTGTGTGTGTGTTTGTGTGTACAAATGTATCTGAGAAGAACTTGATTGGCCAAATAGAAGAAGAGGTTTAAAAAATCAAATGCTGGGGCCCCTGGCTGGCTCGGTCTGTAGAGCATGGGACTCTTTTTTTTTTTTTTGCTATATTTACTTTATTTATTTATTTTTTAATTTTATTATGTTATGTTAGTCACCATACAATACATCATTAGTTTTTGATGTGGTGATCCACGATCCATTGTTTTCATATAACACCCAGTGCTCCATGCAGAACGTGCCCTCTTTAATACCCATCACCAGGCTAACCCATCCTCCTACCCCATCCTCTCTAGAACCCTGTTTGTTTTTCAGAGTCCATCGTCTCTCATGGTTCATCTCTCCCTCCAATCCCCCCACCTCATTTTTCGAGCATGGGACTCTTGATCTCAGGGTCGTGAGTTCAAGCCCCACACTGGGTGTAGCGCTTACTTAAAAAAAAAAAAATCAGCTGCTTTGTACAAGAAAATTGGCTCTAATGCGAATTCATGTGGAAAAGGCTTTGCATCAACTGCAGGTTCAGTGTGTTAATACGGCTGCTCAGGATCGATGGTGTTCATGGGAGTTCTGCAAAGAAAGGTAAAAGAAGCACAGGGTGGAGTCCAGGAGAGACCAGGCATAAGCTTCCAGTTGTCCCCTCCCAACAGAGCTGTGGGGACCATGCTTAATTTTCCCAGCAGCAAGATGTGACAACGCGTACGGCGTACTGTCAGCCATGGGGGCTCACCCGCGTCTTGGTGTCAGGGTGTTTACTGGTGGTTCATCACCTGGCCTGGAGCCCCCCGTGGCTGACCTTGCTCACTCAGTCTCTAGTCCCTCCCCAGGTCAAGCTGACACAGAGTGAATCACATTGTTAGCATTAACTATCCCGTGTGGCCCAAGGCCCCAAGTAAACAAAGACAGTCTTATCAGACAGCAGATTGCAAGGGCTTAGAGGTTATCTCCCAGGAGCCCGTCAGGGGGGCCAGACCTTTCTTTGAACGTGCAAGATTGGAGCATCCCACCGCTGCTGAGCCACCCTTTCCTGCAGGGCACATTACCCCACCCACGCTGGTTTTTGTTTCTTCCCTGGGACTGAAACCAGTTTCCCGCTAGCATCTATCTTTCGTGGCTAGTACCGGCCCAGAGAATTTGTTCATCTTAACCCTTCTCTTAACTGTTGGAGGGGACCCTGAATCCAGCAGTTGTAATAAACTGTAATCATGTGTATAACAGCTTTTTACTCTGCGAAGAGTTCTAGTCAATCATTGAACTTGAGGTGGTCTTGGGGACCCATGACACCATGTCAGAGGCACTTGACATTTCATCCACAATCACCTTGTGAACGAGGCACTGTTACCCGCAGGAGGCATGGAGGGTAAGTACCTAGCCTAGGATATACAGCAGGACTCCAGAGCTCCCTCTCCTGACCACCATCCCGCACCAAAGGGAGGGACTTGCAGTGACTGGCCTGCCCTATTTGCTGGGAGGTTCCGTCCCCAAGGCCCTCCCACTGCAAGGCAGTGAGGTTGTCCTGGAGTGATGAGGAGGGGGAAGTGCTGGAGGAAGAGGCAGGAGGCTCGTGAATTTCCTGGCTTAGAGAGCTCAGGTGCACCTATGTCCGGGTCGGGTTAGACAGGTGCCTTGCCTGGACAGGGTGAAAGTCTCAGTGACCTATCCTGGTTTTCGCTGCGGCAGGGTTTCAAGCTTGCTTCTCTGTCAGGAGCTTTCAGCTGCAAGCCACCGGATGCCCATTATCCTGACTTCTTTGAGACTATTTTTTTTTCTCATGTAACAAGACATCTGAAGTAGATGATTGGTTCAGTAACTCAACAATGACAGGTCTGAATTGGTATGCCTACATCCTCTTTCCCCCTTCCTCACCACCCCCTCCCAGCCCAGGGTCACGTGATGATGTCATCGCTCAGGAGTTCCAGAACTGTGTCATCACTCAATGACTTCCAACTCGGGAAAGAAGTGGCAGAGCTTTCCTTGCAAGCTTCCTGTTCATCAGAGAGGAAACCTTTTTGCAGAATACCCCCCAGCAAATTTTCTTTGACATCTCTTTGGCCAGACCTGGGCTGTTTGCCTATCCTAAACCAATTGTGGACAAAGAGGAAAGCAATGGCCACAACTCAGCCCCGCTGGGCACCTCAGTGACCCAAGATCTGAGCTTCCAGCAGTGAGTGTTGCTGTTGGGTGGTAACCAACCGCACCGGCCACAACCTCAGTCTTACCTTTTCTACTTAATAGACACAAAGGGTCAGGGTGCCCGGGAGCTCAGTCGGTTAAGCGTCTACCTTCGGCTCAGGTCATGATTTCGGTTGTGGGATCGAGTCCCATGTCAGGCTCTGCGCTCAGTGGAAAGTCTGCTTGGGATTCTGTCTCTCCCTCTCCCTCTGCCCTTCCCCCAATTGCGTGGGTGCTCTCTCTTTCAAATCAAAATCTAAAAAAAGAAAGAAAACAGATGGTTTTCTCCCTGTGTATAGCCATAGTTCTCAAAGGTTTTGTATAGCTGCAATGCTCGGCTTGCTCCTCCTGGGCACTCCCAGCAGTCACAGCGCTGCTGAAGTCTTAATGCACATCGTTCCACCTGCGGGCGCCCGGCCGGCTCAGTCAGTTCAGCATCTGACTCCCGATTTCAGCTCAGGTCACGATCTGAGGGACATGGGATGGAGTCCCGTGGTGGGCTCTCCGCTCAGCAGGGAGTCTGCTTGCGATTTTCTTTCTCCCTCTCAAATAAATAAATAAATCCTAAAAAAAGACACATTGGATCCATCTTAGGAAGACCCATGGCAGCCAAGGGAACCCTCCCTGGGACGCCAAGTCCTGTGTCTGCAGCAAGCTGGGAGCTTGGGTGAGTGGCAAGATGGCTTAGTGCAGGAGAGCTGAACACGGAGCGCTTCACACTGGGAGGTAACCTCAGTTGCTACAACTTCAGTCTTACCTGACAACTAGCCCCGGGAAGAAGAAAGCTCTGAGGAACAGCAGAGCTGGGCAGAATTGGCTGGTGTGGGTGGGAAGCCAGGGTGTGGATCCGGGCACTGGCTCCATTCCACATGCAGAACGTGACCTCCTGTTCAGATCCAATCCATTTAGTAATTCCTGGAGGGCTAAGAGCAGCAAGCATCATTCCAGCCCCTTCGACATTCATCAGGTGTGGATCTTTCCTTGTTTCTCCCTGGAAAAACAGTTTGGCAGCATCTCAACATGTGGAGCGGAGAGTTATCATGTGACCCAGCAATTCCACTCCTAGGTATGTACCCAAGAGAAATGAATACATATGTCCATACAACACTTATACATGAATGTTCATAGCATTAGTCGCAATAGCCCGAAAGGAGAACAACCCAAATGTCTATGAATGGATAAATAAAAGGTGGTACATCCATACACCAGAATATTATTTGGCCATAAAACAGGAAGGAACTACTCATCATTTAATATTGTGCTAAGCGAAAGAAGCCAATCACAGAAGGCCATATGGTACATGACACCATTTACATGAAATGGCTGCAACAGACAAATCTATAGAAACAGAAGGCAGATCAGTGGGTGCCTGGGGCTGGGGAGTGAGGGTGTGGGACAGCAACTGTTAGTGGGTATGACAAAGGTCCTCTAAAATCTCTGTGCACTTTAAATAGGTGAATTGTATGGCATGAGAATTATATCTCAATAAAGCTGTTAAAACATAAAGCGTAAGCACAAATACACAGTGAAAAAACAGAAATGATGCTATTATTTAAAATTCAAATCCCTTTTAATATCGAAGAGACACAAATCAAGACAAAGATTATTTTAAATTGTTTTTACCTTATGGACATTCTGGAGCCACAGTTTACTGGGATTGCATTTGTAAAAAGTGCCTGACTCAGAGACTGGCACATAACAGGTGTATCACAAATGATAACTGAATCAAAACTGTAAGTAAGGCGGGGCACCTGGGTGGCTCAGTCGTTAAGCGGCTGCCTTCGGCTCAGGTCATGATCCCGGGGTCCTGGAATCGAGCCCCACATCGGGCTCCCTGCTCCGCGGGAAGCCTGCTTCTCCCTCCCCCACTCCCTCTGCTTATGTTCCCTCTCTCACTGTCTCTCTCTCTCTGTCAAATAAATAAATAAATTCTTTAAAAAAAAACCAAAACTGTAAGTAAGGCACAAAATGTTGCGATTGATGACCTTGATTGACCTCCACCATCTCCAAGAAGTCTCAGGAGGATGGCAGTGTGTGGAAGACATTCTATTATGCCCAACTGTGTGCTTGACTCCCCTCTCCAGGGTCACAGGAGATGGAAATGCTAGATGGAGATCAAACCCCACTGCTCCCCTCCAGACTGGAAGACACCTTCGATGGGGTAAAGACAGCATCAGGACCAGGTCGCTCAAGTTGCTGTCTACAGCTGTCACATGACCAGGAGCCAGTAAAGAGGTCTTATTCGGAGGTCTGTCTCTGGCATATCTTGTCTCCAAAAGGCTTCACTCTTGAAGATCTCTTGGTTGACCTCTTGCTCATCTCACCTTCCTTTGGACTTCCTTTCAACAACAGGAAAGGGTACTGGATAGACATACCGACTCTGCAGACAAACCACCCTGGTTTAAATACCAACCCTGCCCTCAACTTCTGTACGGCACAGGGATGTTACTTTACCCCTGTGGCACCGTCGAATAGAACTTACTGTGATGACTGAAATGTTCTAGAATTCTGAGCTGTTGATATTGCCCTAGTACTCACGTGTGGCTATCGAGCTCTTGAAATGTGGTGAGTGAGATTTAGGAACTGAATTTTAAAATTTTATGTAATTTTAATTAGCCATATGTGGCTAGTGGTGAGCCTCAGTTTCCCCATATTTCCCAAGGGGATAACGGCACTGCCTACCTAGTTGGGATTGTTGGGTGAGTTAACAGAGGAAATAGAGGTATGGCAGGATAATTGACTGAGATTTTAATTACAGTTTGGTTCCCTAATCCACAGATAGGCTGTGTTCCCTGCCGCAGGGACTCTTGTTTGTGGGGCCCCAGACAGATGCTTTGAGAAACCCAGAAGGGAATCTCAGCGTTCGTGCTGGGAAGCGTAAGTTATGGAGAGAAATTTGCTGGATCAGCCCAAAGTGCAAGGTGATGGAAGCAGGTGTTGGGAGGGCAGAAGGTGGAGCTGCCTCCCAGGGAGAGGCCGGATCAGGAGGCTGGATCTTTGCATCCAGCCTGGTGTGCCCGGCTGGGTGTGTGTGAGCACAGGGCTCCTGTCCTCAGGCTGAGGCAGGCTGAGTCTCTCTGTCTCTCTCCATTGAAAGCACAAAGAGGGTTCCTTTGGGAGATAGCTGGCATGTTGTCATTTGGAAAGACAGTCAAGTCAAAGCTCATAGGGGCTGAGGTTTAAAACCAAGGTCCAAGTGGAAATGCCACCTACCCGGGCTGGAATCGGGCCTCGAGGGAGAGAGAGGTTGCAGAGTCTGAAGGTCAGAGCCGGGAGCCACAGCCCCAGAAACAGAAGAGGTTTCTGCCACGGGCCGGCACGGCTTGAGGCGTAGGATGGGGAGTCCAGCTAGCCCAGAGTGGACGCCTTGACTTTCAGACATGCCTTCTTGTCGAAAAGGTTTTTAAAGACGCTCTGACAAGCTGGGGTGCGAGAGAGAGACGGGGAAGGCAGGCCCCGTCCCTGACACTCCGAGAGAGGAACAAAGCTGGTTCGTGGTTCCAGTGTCCTTGGCTTGTCTGTCACCAGCCTGCCTGGTTACTGCTTCAGGAGGGGCATGGCCCCATTTCTGGGTTTGACAGTTCTCGTGGAGTCAAACCTGTCTCTACTAAATAAATTAGATCTCTCCAGGGCAGATCAATATTTAATGTGGGGTTTAAAAAGACCGACTCAGGAAATGAGTTTAAAAGTGGAAAATTTGCCTTAGGTAGCAATTTCTGAAATACAGTGGTATCAGGGGACAGATTATTCAAACCCAAGCCATGGATAATATAAAAACAGTTGAACAAGCCGAGTTCTGCTTCCTGTGCCTCGGTGACTCTGAATCCCCAGCTCTCTGGGTGCTACTCACAGGGCATTGTCAAGCTGGAAGAGGCCGTCTTCTGTGACAGTCTCCTCCCAAGACGGCCAACTCCCGCACGGCGGCCCCTCTCTCACCTGTGCCAGACATCACTAATCAATCCGGGCCTCTTTCCTCTCCAGGTGGAGGCAAACTCATTTTTTCTCAACACCCCACTCCAGGCGGGCACCATCTATCAGCCAGCGTGCACGTGATGTGAAATTTATTTCCCATCCTCCCCTAGTCCAAATTCCTCCTTTAACAGAGGAGAAGCTCAAGGTTCCACAGTGAGTTAGGGGCCGGTCTAGGACCAGGATCGAAGTCTTGCTCTTGAGCAGACTTTTTTCCCCCTCCCACATGAATGCATGAGAGGCTGGGGTTCCATCAGGGATCCTTTTACTGACCCCTCTGTGAGCAGCACAGGGCTTTCCTGTGCTGTACTTTGTTCTAGAGATAAAACTGGAGAATTTTACAGCTAGAAAGCAGCTTAGTGGTCATCTAGTTCTACTTGTTCCATTGTGGGAAAAATGAAAACTCAGAGAGGTCAGGTGACTTGCCTAAAGACACACAGCTGGTTGCTCTCTTCTCTCCACTATGCCTTCCAATTCTAGAGCTCTCATTTTGAGGCCTTGGACAAATCACCCCAATGTTTGGACCTCCCACAGTTAGAACCTCAGTGCCTAAGAGTTGCAAAAAGTATGCATAGTAAGAAAGGTACAGCATCTATTTTTGATAGACTTTGATGTTTACGTGGATGCTCTCAGATTTAGCTTTCTAATAATATTTTGTTTGGCTGATGCAAAAATTGGTTGGTATTCTCCAAACAAATAGTAAATGGGAAACTAGATTTGTGCTGGGCCATGGAGAGGTGTCTGTGTTCTGTGAACATCTTTTCAATGATTTTTTTTTTTGGTATGCACGTGTGAGCAGGAAAATGATGGTCCCTAAGAGAGAAAAGAAGCCTTCTCTCCCCAGGGTGGAGGGGCAGGGCCAGGTTTAATGTGACTGGTGTGGCCTCCATTTTCCCATCCATAAAATGGCAATGATGATACTTGTCCTCCCATCTTCAGAGGCAGATCGTAAAGGTCAAATGGAATAACGTCTGGGAGGGAGTTCTGAAAGGTAAGGGATTATTGTGACAGGCAAAGGGGACGAAGCTGGCAGATTGAGGCGAGGTTCTCAGGAGTGAGGGGCTGGGAAGGGTGACGGGGAAATAAGATGCTGCCTTGGCACCAGAATGCTGGCAAGAATTTCCATGCCCTCATTACCACGGTGCTCCTGTCCGATTTAAACCCATCTCTGCTTTACTGCTCGAGCTGCCGCGATATTTTAGGAACGGCAGCCCAAAGGAACGCTGCGTTTGAAAAAGGTCGCTTTCCTGAATTTGCCACCGGGTATTATTTTTATGCCATTGTGCTGTTACCCAACTTCAAAATATACATCATATTTACATTGCCTCTGCTATGCATATATTTTTATTTTATTGCTTACCGTGTGGGTGACATTTGGTTATTGAGAATTGGACCCGGTTGTTGTTGTTGTTGTTGTTTGTTATCCTTCCTTTTGTAAGTGCTTGCTCTGATGTATTAATCTTTACAAAAGGAATGAGACGGGGACACATAAGCATTCACACTCACACACACTAATCACATTGCCATTTTATCTCACTTTGCGGGTGTGTGGCTACATTTATAAGAGCCGACAGATCTGAAATAGGTGGTCTGAACTGATTCAGGTGGGGAACGATGAAGCCCACAGCCTCCTGGGGAATCAGCTGAGGGAGAGAGAGAGAGAGAGAGAGAGAGAGTGAGAGAGCACCTTTTGTCTTGTTTGTGAAGGACACACCAGGCAAGAGGCAAGGATGGAACCATTGTGAGTCTGGGCTGGAAGGGGCCCTGGGGATATATTTATAGATCTATAAAAATATAGACATGTGTTTTATAGATATTTTATATCTTATACATTCATCTATCTATCCAGCACCTCACATAATTCCTGATCCTGGGCTCAATAAATGGTTATTGAATTAAGGAACCAAAGAATAGTTCTATCAACAATTTGTTGAGGTTGTCCTCTGTGCAAAACATTTTACATGCCCTCTTGCTCAGTGCCCCCAGCATCCCTGCCAAGCAATGTCATGATTTCCATTTTAAAAAGAAAGGAAACGGGGCTCCTCAAAAAGGGAAACATAGAATTGTCATATGACCCAGCAATTCCACTCCTTTTTTGGGTGTGTACCCAAAGGAATTGAAAGCAGGGACTCAAATACTTGTACCCAGGTGTTTCAGCAGCATTATTCACAATGACCAAAAGGTGAAACCATTTCATGTGTCCATCAACAGATGCATGGATAAACAAATTGTGGTCTATTGATAAAATGGAATATCATTCTGCCATAAAAAAGAATGGATTACGATGATAACATGCTAGGACGTGGATGAACCTGGAAAACACGGTAAGTTGAAGGAGCCAGAAACAAAAGGTCACATAGTCCATTTATAGGAAATGTCCAGAATAGGGAAAGCCACGGAGAGAAGGCAGATTTGTGGTCGCCAGCAGCAGGGTTGGCTGGGGAGTAACTCCATGATGGATTTGGGGGTTTTATTGTGGGGTATTTAAAATGTCTAGAACCAGAAGGAGGTGGTGGGTGCACCACACTGTGAACGGACTACATGCCACTGAATTGTTCACTCTAAGATGGTTCGTTTTATAGTATGTGAATTTCACCTCGATTTTAAAAAGGGAAACTGAGTCTAGAGGGTGTGGCAGATCAGTTACATCGGCAGCCCTAATTACCCTCTCCCATGTCCATGCGTTTGCACCGTGGCTTTTTTTTTTTTTTTTAAGATTTTATTTATTTATTTGACAGAGAGAGAGACACAGCGAGAGAGGGAACACAAGCAGGGGGAGTGGGAGAGGGAGAAGCAGGCTTCCTGCGGAGCAGGGAGCCCGATGCGGGGCTCGATCCCAGTACCCTGGGATCATGAACAGAGCCAAAGGCAGTCGCTTAACCAACTGAGCCACCCAGGCGCCCCTGCACTGTAGCTTTATAGGGCCTCTTCCGTTCTGACTCTGGACTTGGCCAAATGACTCTCTGATCAATGGGATGGCAGCAAACTTAATGGAGAGGCTTGGAAAAGCCCACATGTGTTTCCACTCACTGTCTTGGACTTAAACACCGCCACGGAGAACGGGCTTGGGCTAGCCTTCTGGAGGATGACGTGGAGTGGAGCCAAGTCATCCCAGCCAAGGCCATCCTATACCAGCCAGCCCCCAGCCGACCTGCAGGCTGCCTGCGATGCAGGAGTGACCTCGGCCAAGATCAGCCAAGCCTGGCTCATATCAGCAGAACCGCTCGGGCTACTGCTGGATTCGTGAGAAATAAGAACTGATTGTTGTTTTAAGCGATTAAATTTTGAAGTGGCTGTTTAACAATAAGAGCTAACTGGTACAGAGAGTTTGCATAACTTGCCCGAGGTCTCACATCAAGTAAGAAAAAGCAGAACTCGTTCCAAAGATGGGTTTGGAAGGCACTGTTTTATTCAGTTGTCATCTTCATTTTACAAATGAAGAAAATGAGACTCAGAAATTGTGAGGGTGGGTGGAGAAAGTGGGGCAGGGGGTGGGGTAGGGAGAGTCAGCCTCCTTGTCCTTGGTAAGGAAGGAATGTCACATGCACGCCCTCCCAGCCTTCCCCCAAACCCCAACCCAATGTCACTGGAAGGTACCGAAATGCTGATGTTGGTTTTCCAATGTGGGTTTCAGGTGGGATCTCTGTAGCTTTCCATCAGTTTTTGGCAAGGCTGCCCTCCTGCCCTGCCCTGCCATGGGCACTGCCTTGCTGGCGGAAAAGTAAGAACGATAACTCACTTACGTACTATTCTTCTCTCCTAAAACATTGCCCAGGTGTTATCCTGGTTCTTTAGAAGATGTTAATTTTGTGAGGCAGTGAGTTGCTGAGTGTTGCCCGATCAGCTTTGGAAACAGGGTCCCAAGGAGGACATGCAACTCACAGAGGCCACCTGGTTTAGTGTGCTTGGATCCAGTTATTAAAGAGGTGCTATTTCCTGACAGTCCTTTCTTACAAAGAGATCACGGCAATGATCAGCTTATCCTCACCCCCCCTGAGAAAAATGCTTCCCTCTGTGGGAAGAGAGCCACATGGATCTACACAATCAAGTGCTGGGCGTGGGGGGAGCAGGGAGAGGAGAGGGGAGGCTTTCAGGGACTGGGGGTGAAGGAAGAGCTTTTTCAGGGCGTCGAGGAGAGGCACACCTGAGTTGCAGGATAAGAAAGAAGTAAGTAGGAGGACAAATGGGAGTTTGATAAGTGCCGTTGGGGTCCATGGCTGGGAGCCTCGTTGACTGAGTCGGGAATGGCCCAGGGCTGTGTTCTTGGCCAGACAGTGCCCTGAGACTGAGCCACGTGAACCCACACTTTATAAGGGTTACGTCAGGCATGGGGCTGAGCCTAGTGTGAACTGGAGGTGATAAATGGGAATTCTGTCTCTAGTTCCTATTCCAGCCGTCACCCTGTCCACCTGGATTTGGAAAGAGACTTGAAAATATGGGGATTGCCACTTACAGGGGCATTCCTGAAGCTGAGGTCCCAGGTCCCAGCGCTCTGAGCAGCTCAGAAACCTGGGGGAGTCTAGGACTACCCTGATGGCTGTTGTGTCACTTCTAGGATGGGGCTCCTCTGGTCTGAGTAGTCTCGGAGCCTCACCAGCGTGGGCGAAGATTCGTGCAGAACCCAGGCTAGGCAGACAAGCTAGGGGTGGGATGATCACGTCCCATAGAGCCCACGTGTCCTCCGTACATCTCACACCAGATCACATGCATCGCTCCACATGCCCTATGACAGGCCACACACCTACCACGGGCCACATAGACACCACTAGTCATATGCCACATCAAAGCACAAGCTATACAGACACACCACATAACGTATGTCAAATACACATCCCGTCCCTCACACACATCCCGCACAGCACACCCACATTTCAGCACAATGCACACACATACACCGCTCCGAGATACACCCACCACACCCCCAACACACGTCGCAGCCCAGGCACCGACTTTACACACCTCCCACCCTGTGCCGCACGGGCACGCTCGCGAACCTGCCCTCCGCGCCCCAAGGCGCCAGCCGCCGCCGTGGCCCGCACCCACCCCACCCGCCGCACTTCCCTTCTCGCTCTGCCCCGGGAAGAAGCATAAAGGCATCTCCACGATCGTCTTCATGGCAGGAAGCCCAGCCGACGCGGGCGGTTGGTGGGGGTAGAGTGAACGCCTGTAAGCGACCGCATGCTTTTGGCACCGAGCAAGCACCTGGGCACAATGGAACATTGTAGGAGTTGCTGGATCTGGATTCTTTTTAAACTTTATTTAAATCAGATGATCCCTTTTTCCTCCCTGAGAAGTCAGGTCATGGGTATTGCCTTGAAGGGGTCACTGCATGGTCAGGGTGACTGACAGATAAACAGGTTATAACAAAGCCTTTCCAAAACTCTGGGGGGCCCAGCGCTTGCCAGGAGCGTCCATCTGGGCAGATCTTGCGGAGACCCCCAGGACTGGCATCTGTTGTGGGGCTTGCAGACTGAGGGCACTGACAGACTGGCCTGCTAGGGAAGCTAGGTTTATGGCAGTCGAAGATGTGGGAGGCGTGAGGGGATAGGCAGGTGGCCTCTGTGATGGCGAGGGGCTCGGCCTCGGGGGCAGAGGGGCCTGGGCGTGAGTCCTGGTCCTGCATCTCAGTAGGGCTGGGGCCTTGGGCTTTTACTCCTCCCGGGAGCTCAGTTTCCTCATGTGAAAAGAGGGACAATCATAGGCCCTACCCTAAAGGGTGGTTCTGAGGGCCAGATCTAAATGAGAACCCATGTGGCTGGTGCCTGTTAAGCACACCATGAATATTGGCCGCTGTTATTATTGTGACTATTATTATCATTTTCTTTGGAGTCTGGTCCCCGAAGTGATGGGAGAAGATGAGACCCAGAGCTGAGCAGAGGGGTCAGCCTTGGAGAAGGAGAGGGAAACAGGCAGGAGGAGGAGAGCTGGGTGAGGACAGATGTGGTGAGGTAGAGGCCAGGGAGGAGGAGAAAAATGGACCCCGAGTCAGCTGGTAGAGCCTGGTGGTTCTCGGCCCTGGCTGCCGGCAGCATCACATGGGGGACTTTTTAATAAACCCAGGCCCAGGCCCCGCCCCAGGAACCCGAAACTGGTCTGGCAGGGCCCAGGCATTGGGATCTGGGAGAGCAACCTTGACAACTGTTATGTGCACTCAGGGTCTAGGGCTCCTGTTGTAGACAAATGGTACCAGAAGGTCAGTGCCATCAAGCCCCCGGTGGGTGTTCTCCTGGCTTTTTTGGGGGTCTAACATTTGAGAGTGCCTTGCAGGCGAATCTCTCCACTGGATCTAATAGAGTGGACGCAGCGGCAGACTCACCCCCTCCCTGGGAGCCCCACGTCCTTAAGTGAGGGGGACTTGGCCACTGGCCTGGCTGAGGTGGGTGGAAGCAGACAGCCTGAGGGTGACCAGGGGCAGGGCCCATGACAGCTCAAGCCCTGGGCCATCTCTGGCAGCTCGTGGCCAGGAAAGGACCGGAGGGGGTGGGCCCTGCTCGGCACTCAGCACCCAAGTTCGCTCAAGCTCCTCAGCCCCAGCCAGCCCACCTCCCAGCCTCCCCTTCTGGGCTTACGGCCCCGAACCCCTCAGTCCTCCAGGCCCCTCCCTCCCACAGGTCACAGCCCTCTGCCCGCTTACTCCTCCTCCCTCTCAGATGCACTCTTGCAAGGCACCCTCCTGGACCACCTCTCCTCCCTGGCTCTGAGCCCTGTGCTTTCCTGACACCTTGGCTCAGGCCCATCTCAGCCTTTTTTCAACCCCATGTTGCAATCATCAGACTATAACCCCTTCGGGAGGAGTTTCTGGGTTATATTTATATCCTGGTATCCCTGGGCCAGCCACCGGCGGGTACTCAGTTAAATTTGTAAAGAGGCACACAAACCACCCACACTGGAATGAAAGATGGGGTTTGTGGCTTTCTTCTCTCCACCCTGTGCCTGCCCACGCTCTGCGAGTGAGAGAGGGGCTCAGCCTCAAGGCTGTCTCTGCGGGGCCTTGGGTACAGCTGGGGGACTGCACGCGTCTGGGGCTACTGGATGCTGCGCACCTCTCGATTCCTGCCCTCCGAGGAGGACGAGCTCCAGCTCCGGGCCCCTCGGGACACGCCCTGGAAAGCAATGTGGCATCTCAATGAGTCTACTCTTCCGGCCTCAACTGGGATACAGAAATCTATCCTGGGTGTGCCATGCGTGAACAAGCCTGCTCCTCCATCCCAGCTGCCCTCCTCTGGCCCTCCCCTCCTCTTTCCTTCCCTGCAGGGTCCCTCACCCCACAGCGGCAGTGGCCGGGGTTTGGACACCTGAGAACCCCAAACCCAGGCTGGATGTGAGGTGGCTGAGAGGCTTCGGTCTCCCTGCTGAAAGCCAAGGTGGATCCAGCTGTTCGCCCTGGCCAGGGAATCATGTCCTCTTTCTCACCATCCGATGGTGAGATCCCTCTTGCTACCTTTCTTGGGGGTCAAGAGGTGGGCTGGGTTCCGGCTCCGCTACTGTCCCCTGTGCCCTTCGGCAAATCCCTTCTCCGTCGAATGAGGGGGTGGGGCTCAGTGGTCTGCAGTGCTGTGATTCTCCAGGAACTGGGACAAGCCGGAGCCCTCTCTCTGCAGGTGGCATCGGGCTGCCTCGCTCGGGGTCTGAGCTCTACCTCTGCACCCAGTCGCATGGAAGAGGAGTGGAGGGAGCAGGCTCCATTCCCATATTGGGAAAATCTCGATGGGGGCGGATAGGTGAGCCCCTAAGCTTACCCTCTCTCATACCACCCTCTGGTTCCTAGAATTTGCTCCATTGCCTCTTGGGGTGGCAGGATTCTGCTCAGAGATGGACAAGGCTGCCCCTCTTCTTTGCCTCTGACCCTGAAGCCAGAGCAACCCTGGTCTGCAGCCCCTGGCGAGTCGAATGGGAGTGGAATGCTGCGTTGGGTCTCCACTTCCTCCCTGAAGGCTGATGGTAGCCCACAGCCGGCCACCTCACTGCCCTGAGGCCTCAGGCTCGGGAGACTCTGCTTTCCCATCATCTTGACCCCCAGCCTGCTCCTCCCAGCATCCCCTGGTGCTCCTCAGAGAGTCCCTGTTCGGGGGACAAAGAGCCAGCAGTTCTGCTGGTCCAGCCAAGCTGAGGGTGGCCAAGACAGGTGGCAGCCCCCTTCTTGCCCCAAACAGATGCAATCAAGCCATCAGCCTGTCTTTTTTTTCTTTCTCTCTCTTTCTTAATCAATTCCCATGACAAATGGGTTTGTGAAGGAGGGCAGCCTGCCCCGGGCGCTCTGCACGTCAGTCGGGACCCCAGAAGGAGCTGGATTCATAAAACTATAATGCACTATTTGAGCATATTTCCCAGTAACTGGACCCTGCAGAAAGGGGGCTGCCAGGGCCTTCCCTCCCACTAGGGAAGGTGGCTTAACCCTTCACCCCAAGTGCAGATGGAGTTGTTGCGTAGCCTCCTCATGGGGCCAGGAGCTCGGCGCATCGGGGGGCATTTGGGGGTGGCACGGTTGGAAGGATGGGCGGCAGCGCATGGTAACTGTGGGAACACTGGGCTCCAGCCTAACAATAAGTGAGATGCGGAACAAACAAAAAATCCGCAATTCTTCTTAGATCCATCACAGAGTGGAGGTCACTGGGCAAACGGCTGCCCCCTAAATTGGAAAGACAGACGAGAGGGTATAGACAATCGCGACTCTCCTGAACAGAAACCCTCAGGTGGACGCCCCCGCAGGAACCGTGCCGGGGTAGAAAACTCCAGCTGTAACTGATGGGTTGCCAGAGGCTCAGTGTGGACAAGCCAGACAGACAAACACTCCAGAGGGATCCAGTCATATGCAGCTTTTGTGTGTTTTACCAAGTTCTTACAGTAAAGATTGGAGAAAGAGCCCGTCTTGCTTCCTGCACAGGGACGGGAAAAGGAGCTGTTTTGAAATACTTCAGAGCATTCTGTTCCTACTAAGCCCTGCCTTCCAGAGCAACTAGTTAACCAGAGCTTAACCTGCTGGGGATTAATCGGAGCCCGACCGACCTGGGGCAGGGAAATGCCCGACTCCAGCCCCCTTTAGCCTTCCCGTCCCACCTAAGGAGAGCCAGAAAGCTGAGAAGGGCTTGTGCACAGGCTCCCAGAAAGACAGAGGCCTAACCCCAGGGCTCTAGAGCGTTCCCCTCCCCTACACCTCAGCCCCACGCCATGGAGGGTCTAGATGTGCTAGGGGCTCGGTCCTTTCTATGTACAGAAGAGGAAGCTGAGGCTCACGGGGGTTCAGGGACTTGCTAAGGACCCCATACGTAGCCAAATGGGAAGCAGGAGTTGGATTAGGTCTTCTCAATCCTAGACCGTGGGCCAATGTAATTCCCCTTCAGCCCCCTGAGTGAGTAGTCCTCTTGCCCTGGAGCATCTTAAGGCTGAAACTCTGCTCCTTTCCCAAACCTTGGCCACAGAGGTAATTCAAAGCAGCTCACTCCGATGCCTCTCTGGGAAGCCGCCAGTGGGGAATCCAGTGGGTGCACTGTTGTAGGAAAGAGGTTTGGGGGCAGGGCATACCCGATGCCCCTCTGGGTCACTTCTGCCCCAGGGAGCTGATGTCCTGTTCCACGCCCCTCAAGGGCTTAACCCTCTTCCCAGCCCGAGACCCAGGGGCTGAGGGATGTGAAGATGCCCAGTGAGGGTACCGGGTCTCACGGTGAAGCTGCCCGGAACCTGCCCTGAATCCACAGCCCCCCTCCCTGCCTTTAGCACTTCATCTGGCCAACCTGGTGGGACAGATGCGAGGACACTCCTTTCCCCAGACCCTCTTGCTCACAGCTGACACTGTGAGGACTCAAGGACAGCCTGTCTCCATGATGTGGGGCAATGCCCTTTGTTGGAAACTTCCAGAAGCAATTTGTGTTTCCTGGCAGAGGAAAAGGGAAAGAACTCCGGGCCTTCCATCTACTTATCCAGGGACAAACATAAGGAGAGAGTGTGGGGGTTAAGAGCTTAGGCTCTGCCCTGGGGAAATGTGGATTCAAGTCCTGATTCCAGCTGTGTGACCTTGAACAAGCTCTCTAGCCTTGGTTTTCCCTTATGAAGAGTGGAGGTCATTATAGCCAATCCGTGGGGGTGCTGTGAGGACTGAAGTGGTTTATAGAGAGCCTTAGCTCCTGGCGCCAGAAGGTGACAAACTGTCAGTACCATTATGGCGGGGGGGGCCTGCCTTTCTGGGACATCCTCTGAGAGACCATGAGTCTGCCGTGAGGCAATGCTCGAGGGTCTCCCTGGCCCACCAGCCCTCTGCTGGGTGACCTTGAGCCAGTCACTTTGCCTTACCAGGCCGAGTTTCTCCCTCTGTGAGCGGGAAGGGCCTCTTGGGATGGCTGGCCCACCCTGCCACAGGCAGGAGCTCAGGGGCCCGGCCCGGGGAGGGACAGGGGGGCCCGGGGGGGCAGGGGGGCCCGCAGGGGGCAGGGGGGCAGACCGAGGCCTTGAGCCCTGGGGGCACCGTGCTAAGACAGTTGCAGACACTATTGTTTGTGAGTTTGAAATTTCCTGACAGACAGAATGAGCCATCTGAAGCGAGAGTTTCATTTCCGTGGCCGTCCGGCTCGGCCACCTCCTGGGGAAGGCACGTGAGTGACAAGCTATAATTAAAGCCTCAGCTTAAGTCCAAGTCGGAGAAGGACGGTCTTTTAGTCAAGCACTCGGGTGAGGACAGACCTTTCCATCTGTGTGTCTTTGCAGGCCTTCTCCCCGGACACCGTCTGGCCGCTGGAGCAGGCCGGCCCTGTCCTCGTGACCTTTGCTGACCTGGCAGGAGCTCTCCCACATTCTCAGGCTTCAGCCCATCTGCCTGCTTCCCTGAGAAACCCGCAGAGCTGTGTGGATGGGCTCTGGGGCCCAAGACGGAGGCCTTTGTGCCGAGGCCCCAGGAGGCCACCTGCCTGGGGAAGGGCTGAGGGGCCGACTGTGCCTGGGGGAGCCCCAACAGTGTGCCGTGGGGATGCTGAGGCCTGGGTCAGACGACAGGGCTGCTCTCCGGTTCAGCCTGCCTGAGGCTCTGAGGCATGCCTGCGAAGGGTGGGGGGTGCCCCTAGATAGGGGGCTCCTGGCTTCACCCAGAAGCCCCTGCAAACCGGGGCCACCTGTGTGACCTGGCTCTGTCTACTCCCAGCTGCATCGGGCTGGGATTTCTCTTCCTCAGCAACCCCCCCCCCGCCCCCCCCCCGCCCCGCACCGTGTTTCTCTCTCTCTGGGCCTTACTCTTTCATTTGTTCAGCAACTATTCATCAGGGACCTGCGCTGCGCCCCAGAAATACAGTGTGAACAAGAGAGAGTTTCCGCCAGCTTCCAGAGCGGCAGGCAGCTGTTAGGGCGCCGAGCAGGGCAGCTCAAGGCCCACACAGACGTGCCCACACGGCCAGGCCTCCGCGGAGCCTGGTGGTGAAGGGAGCAGGGCAGCCCCTTCCCCCACTCAGGTGTCCTGCCCTGTAGGCTGCTTCCTACTCCGAGCCCTACCCACTGACCCCCCTACCCCCACCCGAGACGGAGAGAATTTTCCTCCTTCTCCAGCCTGGGCCGGACTGTCCGAGGCCAGTGGGTCCCGATCTCACCGATGTCCTCCTTGCCAGGCCGCCCTGACCGCTGGCCTGTTTCTGCTAGCCATGAGCTCTCTAGCTATTCCCTGGCAAGGAGGCGATATTCCTGTTTTACACCCCGGGGGCCGGTGGGGTATCAACAGGGTCCCTGACCACCCTGCGTTCGGCTAACCAGGAGCATATTTTCCCTGCTCATTTATTTATTGCGTGTGTTACTACTCTTGTCCTTCCTCATGCATTCGTGGTCATCTTGTGAAACCAGTGGGTCCCCAAGGAGCAGAATTCTTCCACTTCTTTAGGGACCCTTTCCTGAACGAGCATGTGGTGGGGGAGCGGCAAGGGCCGGATGCAGGCTGGAGAGTTGCTCTTCCCCGTCCTCACTGCACCTTCGGCCGCCTTCTCTCGGGGCCGGGGCGCTGACGCGGGGCGGGTGGCGGGGGGCAAACTCTACCAGCCTGGCTCCTCCTCAGGTTCAGTGGCTGGGAGACGCTGCGGGGAGCCTTGCAGGAGGGAAGGAGACCGAGGTCAGGATGCTTGTCCGACAAGCCCAGCTTCTTCCCTGAGGGACGGAGAGGGGCTGTGGCTGGGTCCCCAGTCCTGTCAGGCAGCCCCTGGGCTGTGGAGCCCGCGCCCCCCAGACTCCTGTAACGTAAACCCCTAGAGGCCCGGGGGGACCAGCGCTGCTCGCCTCAGTGAGTTCACTTCCTAGAGCTGCAGTCACCCCTTGGCTTCAACAACAGAAGTGTATTCTCTTCAGGTTCTGGGGGCTGGAAGTCCAAAATCAAAATGCTGGCAGGGCCCTGCCCCCTCTGAGGCCGCAGAGGGGAATCCGTTCTCCCCTCTCCCCTCGGGGGGGTTCCTGGGGTTCCTGGGGCCGGCAGGGCACCTCTTCAGTCTCTGCCCCATCACAGGGCGCTCTCCCCTCGTGTCTCTGTCTCTTTGCTTCTTGTAAGGACACCAGTCATACTGGATTAAAGACCCACCTCTCTCCTATATGACGTCTGCTTTACAATTTTTTTTTTTAAAGATTTTATTTATTTATTTGAGAGAGAGAGAATGAGAGAGCACATGAGAGGGGGGAGGGTCAGAGGGAGAAGCAGGATCCCCGCCGAGCAGGGAGCCCGATGCGGGACTCGATCCCGGGACTCCAGGATCATGACCTGAGCCGAAGGCAGACGCTTAACCGACTGAGCCACCCAGGCGCCCCTGCTTTACTATTAACATCTGCAGTGACCCTATTTCCAAATGAGGGCACATTCTGAGGTACGGGCGGGGATGAGGTTAGGGATTCAACATATCATCTTCGGGGGACACTCCTTATAACACTGGGGGTTGCCTCCTGGTCGGTGTTTCCTTAGCCCTGCCGCTAGCTCTTTGAAGAATCCTTTCCTTGAACCCCTCTTCCACGACCCCTTTGAATATGCTGTTTGTTTCCAGCCCTGAAATGGATCCCTGCTCTGACCCTTCCTCACTGTGTGAACTGGGGCCAGACGCTTAACCTCTCAGAGCCCTGGTTTCTTCATCTCTGAAGTGGAAATAATTTTCATACCTGCTCTACCTACTTTGCTGTGGCCGAAAGCTCTTTGTAAAGCCAAAAGGCCCGTAGCACTGACTGGGATCATTATCATCCTGTGTGTGTGCGCAAGGTCCAGCTGGGAAAGGCCCATGTCTACGTTACTCTCTGTGATCCGAACTGAACCTAGCACCACCTGCCAATACACGCTGAATCGACGCTCCTTGCTGTTGTTGATGACGGATCTCGTTCTTCTTGGCCCAGCCTTGGGGAGGCTCAACACCGAGCTGCTTCCCGGAATACAATTCATCCAGGGCCGGTTTCTTAGGGTCCGTTTGATTTGGACTTCCACTGAACCCTGACATCACAGGCTGCTCCATCACCAGTCCTGGGAGAAGCCAGCATCCCCCCGAGTGGAGCCCTTACTTTTAGTGCGACAGCTATTTTATCTAGGCCGCAGGGAAACAGAGATATTTTAAGATGAGTGTGTCAGCCGGGGTCAGTTTCCGCTCGGCTATCACTCGCGCTGTCAGGAGGAGAGAGGTTTCAGCTGTCCGGCGGGAGCCCATCAGTCACTCCCGGCAGCCCTTAATCAGACAAAGGAGCCCTCTCCACGGTGTTTCAGAGAGGGAGACTGTATTATTGTTCACACTCAACACATAATTTTGGACAAGAGTTTTAAGCCCACGAATAAGATCCCTTGTAGGTTTCAAGTGCTTAGGTCCCCTAAGATAGCCGACGGCCTCCCCCAAGGCTTCGAGTGGCTGCCATTTCTCTCCCGGCACAGCTCTCTTTCCCCAAGCTATTTTCATTCGGTCATTCAAGCAACATCCACACTGAGCCCCTCTGTGTGCCAGGCTTTTGCCAGGTTCTAGGGACAGTCCTCGAGAAAGCAAAGAACTCCAGTGCCCCGGGAGAAGCCCGTGAGCTAAGGCAGGTGCAGAGTGCTGGGGGACCCGAAGAAGGAGTGAGCAGCTCTCCCAGGGGGGAGGTGGAGGGCGGGGTTGCACCGGAGGGGCAGTCCAGCTGGACTCCAAGGACTTCTGCAGGTGGATGGGGGACAGTAAGGACATTCCAGGAAGGGATAAGAGCAAAGTTAGAGACGTGGGGAGGAACACCTGGGATTGTGAGCAGTTTAACAGGTGGGGAGTAGAAGGAGGGGAGGCTGGGGAGGCAGGGCCACGGCTCGATGATGAAGAGCCTTGTCCACTTAGCAGAGTAGAAGCTCCAGAAAGGGCAAGCACCTTGCCTGCCTGGCTCCCCACCGTTTCCCTGCTCCTGGAACAGTGCCTGCCGGGGGAGACATTCAGGAACTATTCCCTGAGTCCACAAAGGAGAAGTGAGGGCCGGGCGAGGAGGCTGATGCCGAGCCAATCCCTCTGTCAGCCCACTGCCATCTCGCCGTTCTCCAGTTAAACACCTTGCAAGATTCCCAGCAGCCACTGGGTAACATTTTTTTCTCTGGCGGGCCCTCAAGGCTTTACTGATCCATAGCCCATCCCCTTCTCCAACTGTATGTTCTAAGTCAGGAATTGGCAGACCACGGGCAGCCGGCCAACTCTGGCCCACCACCTGCTTCGGTAAATCATTTTTATCGGACCCCAGCCATGCCCCTTGGGTTAGATGATGTCCGTGGTGGCTTTTTCCTTCTACAAGGCAGCACTGAGGTGTTGCAACAGACCCCTTCTGGCCGGAAAAGCTGGAAATATTTACGATTTGGCCCATTTGCAGAAAAAGTTTGCAGGCCCCGTGCTAAGTCTTTGGACCTAGCACCTTGAACGTAGCAGGTGCTCAACCCATAGTTGCTGAACGAATCTGAGGGACCTTCATGAGTGCACTTACCCCTACTCCTGTCTTTTGGCTCACACCCTTCCTTGCACGCTCTTTTTGCCTCCCAGGCCTGGGCCCAGAACTCTCTGGTGACCTATCAGCAAGACAGAGCCGTAGGGCTGGACACCCCCATACACGGGGCCAGGACAGACAGATCCTGGGGTTTTTATTCGGATGTGGCTGCCGATGGAAGGTTCTGGCACCAGGGCAGCCGTGAAGCCATGGGAAAGGCTGGGGGATGGGTCAGAGCTCTTTGACTCACAGAAACCCTATCAAACTGCTGAGGAAAACAGGAGGGCTTATTGCGTGGGAAGTGGAGGGCAGTCTCCAGGTCTGAGAAGATTCAAGAGACCAGGCAAATCCAGGGACCACAGTCGAGGAGGCCATGACCCCCCTTTTCATCCACCCATCTTGCCTCATCTCTGCTCTTGAGTCTACCCGCTTCCTTCTCCCCTTTGACAGTCAGGGTTGCTCCCACTGGCAGCAAGTCTGGCCACCACCAGGCCGAGATGTCAGCATTCCTCTCTTGTAATCCACTGGGCCAGGGCCCCCATGAACTCTAGTTAGAACAGTCTTGGGGAAGGACTCTGATTGGTCAGACTGGGGCTCCGTAATCCGTCTCTGGGCTAATCCCTGTAGCAAGGGGCTTGAGTACTCTGATTGGCCAGGCCTGGGACACGTTGTGGGTGGGGTCTATTACCAAAGGAACGAGGGTTGGTGCAACCTGGCTGGGGATCTGAACAAACGTCCCTCAGCAGGTAGCGGTGTCCCAGCAAATGGCGCAGAGCCCCGCCTACAGAGCCGAGGCACCGAGGGAGCAAGGAAGTGTCTTAGACACAACAGGAAACCCTACTTGCACACTGGGGCACAGAGTCAGCTTCAGACCAGCAGCACAGGTAACGTCGCTGAGTCCTGGAATCTAGAGTTGGGGTTTCCTCGAATTCTTCCAGTTAAGACTGGTCCTGGGAACAGAGGTGGGTCTGAGCCTGCAGGGCTGAAAGAGTCAGTGGGTCCAACTGAATGCGCGTGTGTGGGGATGTTGCAGGGGCTGGGAACAGCCAGATCCTGCCCGTTCATTAAGCCCTGCTCACATGTCCTTCCTCCAGGCCACCCTCTCTGACCTTCCCTCCTGGAAGGGCCCTCCTCCACCTCGGACTTCTCACTGAACACGGGCTCTTTTTCCCCCCTGGGCACTTACCACATTTCCTGCCCAGGATTGTTCCCACAGCTGTCTCTCTGTGACAGGGTCTCACTCTAGCTGGAGAGAGAGAGAGAAGATGGCAGACACCAGGTCTTCTACTTGATTATTTTCCTGGAAGGCTCTAGAACTACCCTATGTGCCTCTCACAGAAGCCCTGAAATTTGGAATTGAAAGCCACTTTCTGGTGGCCGCTTTAATGCTCTTGGGGGCACCTCCAGCGATGGCAGACTCTCTTCTTTCCCAGACATGTATCACATGGAGGACAACTCTGATTCCACCAAAACACTATCTGCCTCGTCGTAACCGCTTCTCAGTGGTTCCAGCTCATTCTGGAGGACCTCCAAAAAAACTGAGTTGCTCTTCTAAATTGCAGGCTTTTAAATATTTGAAGAACATGATCATGGTACTTTCCTTCCGTATTTTCTCTCCAGGCAGACTCCCCAGGTCGCTGTTACTTAGTGGTGGCCAGTGGGTGAGGGATGGAGTGGGCCATGGGTATGAGACTCAGCATGCTGGTCAGGTCTGATTGGAGCAGAGCACTTACCAGGGCCATTAAAGGGGACTCACTTGGCTTTGTGTATTAGGATGCTTACAGGTAGAATACAATAGAAAACCCAAGCAAAAGGGGCTCAAATAATTAGAAAAAAGGATTATCTCTCAAGAAGAAGTCCTAAAGTGGAGTGGTTTTGGTTAGTTTAGTGCCCCAAGACAACCGTCAATGACCTGGGGCATTTCCATTTTTGCACCCTATATGCTCCTCTTTGGGCTGGTCTTATCACTCCAGATTCCTCAGGGTGTCGAGTCGGCTGCTGCAGTTCCAGACCTCACATGCTAGCAAGGTTTAAGGCAGAAGAAGGGCAGGGGCCAGTGTTTCTAGGGGTTCTTTTTAAGAAAGAGGAAAACTTTACCCAAAGTTCCCTAAATGTATTTGCCCCCATGTCTTCTTTGGCCAGAGTTGGATGTTGGGCCATTTTCAAAACCGTTAGTGGTGAGGAGAAAGGAATCACTTCAGTGAGTCATCAAGATTGACCCCCTGGGGGACGGGAAGGATTAGCCCCAAGGACAGGAAGACCTGAATTCAAATACCAGTTTCATCCACTTTGTAGCTGAGCTCCAACAGCTTAATGTGAATCACTAGTAGCTTGATGTGAATCATATAATCACCGAATCCCGTCACTGACCCCTTCATCTCCTCTGTGAAAGGGGCTCAGCGATGGTGCCGCCCGAAGAAACGGTGCGCGATCATTTAAAGCAATTAGTAGAGGTCCTGGTACAGCTAATGGATGCTGTTTTCTGTTCTTTTCTTTCTTCCCCTGATCTTAGACCACGGGCCATGTCACACTGGCTCCTACCTAGTCTCTTTGCTGCTTTTAAGCCCCGTTTTTCACATCTGATGTTTATGAAACCTTTTTTTTTTCCCATAAAACCTAAATGCAGGAATTTACGTTTATCCCTTTTGCATGTTTTCGGCCCGTTATTTCAACCTGTCAAGATATTTTTGAGTCTCGATTCTGCCACCCTTTCTATTAACAATCCCTCCGGCTTTGTGTCAACTGCAAATTTGATAAGCACCTCTTCTGTTCTGCTTCATCCACGTTGTTGAGAAAAGGGTGGAGGCAGACAAGGTCAAAGGCTGAGCCTCTGGGGCTGTGGGAGCTGCCTGCCGGGCCGACAGTGGGGTCCCAGCACGGCCTCCCCAACGCCTGTAGCATCAGGCAGGCAACGCTTGGCCTTCGTATTCAGGACGCGGAGGCTTTGAGGAATGTATTTCTTGAATTGCCACACCACCCCTTCGTCACAGGCACCCCCTGGTCCCTCCTGTTCTAGCTGTCCTTTAGGACAGGAATGCAAGCGGGCATGGCCCCTCCCGGGCGCCCCTGCTGGCTCCTAGGGATTCTTGCTTTCTGCTCTCTACGTCCTTACTGGGATTTGATGTTCTGTTCTAAAAATCAGGACGTAAGCTGTTGATAGTCCACCTTGTCTGCACTCTCTGTCAGCCCTCAAGGATGCCTGCCAGGGCTTCTGAACTGGCCCCTGAGGTCTTGCCATGAGCTCTCCAAGAGACCAGAGTCACTCTGGCTTCATATATATATATATATATATATATATATATATATATATACACACACACACACACATATATAAAATACAGTATACAGTATACATACATATTTTTAGAGAGAGAGAGAACGCTTTGGGGGGTGGGGGTGGGGAGGGACAGACAGAGAGAGAGGATCTTAAGCAGGCTCTATGCCGAGCAGGGAGCCCAAGGCGGGGCTCAATCCCACCACCCCGAGATCGTGGCCTGAGCTGAAATGAAGAGTCAGACACTTAACTGACTGAGCCACCCAGGCGCCCCCTGGCTTTATGTATGCTGAGTCCGATTTTCTTTCTTTCTTTTTCTTCTCTTCCTTTCCCTTCCCCTCTCCCTCCCTCTCTATTTCTTGAAATAAACGTTTTTAGATATTTTCCAATATCGTAAGTACATATTCTTTGCCACAAATTTGGAAAGCACCCACCTTGAGACATGACCTAATTCACAGTTCCGTGTGCTCTCTTCCCATAGGCATGGTCTGATTGTGTTAGGTAGCTGTAAACAGGTGATAAGAGAATTAAAGTACATCTGATAAATATTTTGAAATGCTATGGACCGCAGTTTTTCTACCGTACAGGTAATACAGGGAACAAGAGTGCATGCCCACACAACATGTGTGACTGCGTAAGCAAGTTTGGGACGCTTACCTTGTTTCTACTTAACCCGTCAGCCTATCTTGTCCAGGCTCTTACAAACTCTAGAAGGGTTTTGATGACTTTGGAAGAGTCCATAGGCTGGATGCCCCGAGTTGCCCCCAGAGGCAGGTCCAAACACCTAAGTTGTAGTGTTTGCCCTGAACTCAGTAGCTATGTGACCTGGGGCAAGTCACTTATTCTGCCTGGCTTCCAAAAAAGGGACTTGGCCTAGATACGCAATTCTCAATCTTTTAGGGTTTCAAGACTCCCAGTGATGACTAATTATATTTTTATTATCTATTGCTTGGGAAAAAAATGACGGCGACTTTGGGAAGGTTGTGAGTGTGAGCTTTGCTGGAAGGGTGTTACTCACGTCAATGTCCTAGAAGTATCTGAAGGGTGGTTGGCTCCGTAGCTCAGGGGTTAGAGCACTGGTCTTGTAGAAGTATCTGAAGGAAAGATTCAAGGTCCTAGGTCGGAGGAAACTCCAGAAAGCCTCTCTTCTGCTTTCTTTTCCATTTTCCCCAAAGACTGTAAGAAAAAGGGATCAGAGGATTGGGGGATGAAAGAGTAGGCGAGGATAGAGTTAGGGGGATGGGGGGATGGGGGATGGGGAATAAGGATGAGGGACTGGGGGGTGGGGATGAGGGGATGGGGTGGAGATGGGGGATGGGGAATAAGGATGAGGGCATGGGAGGTGGGGATGAAGGGATGGGGGATGGGGATGAGGATGAAGGGATGGAGGGAGGGCATGAGAGTGGGGATTAAGAGATGGAGGATGGGGATGAAGAAGTGGGGGGGATTGGAGATGGGGAATGAGGAGCTCCAATGTGTATGTGGTAGAATGGTGTTGCCTGTCCTCTTTATCCTCCTGTTTTCCCACCTCATGCATGGGGTAGGTTATTTTTGGTACAGTCCATCAAAGGAATGCTGTGTGAGGTGGTCAGTGTTAGCACCAGAAAGGTGGGTTGTCTTGTAGCTGTTCCTCTCAAGGACGTGAGGGTCCCTGGGAGCTGGGAGAATATCTCCCCAGCTTCAACCTCAAGGAGCAAAGACCAGTGGAACTGTTTCCCCTGGGGAAGGCAGAAAAAAGAGGAAAGAGGGAAGGGGGACATGGAAAAGACTCTCAGACTCCCATTTGAGACCCCCTCCCCACCCCCCGGCCCCAGGGCTCAGGAAGGAGACACTCTGCACCCTCCCATAGAGCGAGACAGCCCCTCCACAGAAGGCAGCATGACCTTGGAAAATGGAGAAGTAAGGAAGGCAGACAGGTCTTGGTGGGGCTGTGGTGTAGGGAAAAGGCAGGAAGAAGGGGCAGTTGGCGGGGAGGTCGGGGATACAGAGGTCTGTGGTGGAAGGGTGTGGGGGCAGGGGGAAGCCCTTGCCCATGAGGACTGCCAACAATGAAGTGGTGGCGGTGGGGAAGCCACAGCTCCCATCTGAGTTCTCACCTGCCTCGGCCCGTGCCCTCTGGGTGACTGCAGGTGCATCCTCCTTCCCCTGAGCCTCAGCTTACTCACTTTGGCAGTGGGGCGGGGCAGAGATGAGGAGGGTAGAGCAGTCTGCAAAGCTTCCTTCGGCTCCATCTTGGGGTCCCCTCTCCGCACGGTCTCTGGGGACAGCCTCCCCAGGCCTGCAGTGGTGGCCTTGGGACCCGCGCCTCATTCCCTAGATGTAACTACCCATTACACAGAGCCGCTCTCTACCAAGCTGGGGCTCTGGCAGCTTTATTATAAGTTTATTACATGCTAATTCAAGCAAATAAATTTGCCCCAGCTGTGAAGCAGAGGAGATTAATAACCTCAAAGATTACTTTGCTGCTTTGATGAGTTTCTTGAGCAGAGTATATTTAGGAAGAGCAACTAGATTAGTCAAAACCCCCTTTAATTATTAGTGACACTGTGCAAACGACTCTATACGACTGGAATACCAACTACTTAACTCCCTGACCTTCTTATTCAAATAAACACATCTTATTATAGCAACGTGCCTTCCTAGTGCACACACCACGGCAAACTGCTGGCCTTGGACCTGGCATTGGGGCAGGCGGTATGCGAACTCCATCCATGAAGGGTGGGATGACAGCCTTAAAGGTCTACATCCCCGTTTCCCTGTCTTCACCCTTGGATTGGATCGGCGCCACAGGGATGCCGTGGATGTCCTAGAGTTAGAAGAAACTTATCAGATGAGGGAAAGGACTTGCCCAAAGTCATGCAGTGAATTAGCCATATGGTCGCTGGAGCTCTGCCCCCTAATTTTCCACTCCAAAATCAGTTTTGCAGCAAGACAATGGGTCTGCCTCCAGTGGAAACTGTGAAGGTGACCAAATCTAATTGCAGGGACGCTCTCACCCCTCACTCCTATGCAGGCATATTGGGCCTTTGCTTCCTTCCAACTTAGAGCTTTTCTTCCCAGAAGCCTTATGCCGCATGGAAATGCCGCCTCTGCACATTCGGAGAATGAAGGTGGAGGAGTCATGTAACCAGGGATTCTGGCATCTCCTGCCAGGGGAGGGAAAGAGAGCCCCTCGGGTGTGTCCTCTGCTGCACAACAGACCGAGCACAAGGTCCCATCCCTGAATGCCAACAATGAGCTCATGAAGGAGGCTCTACCCATTTGTTTTCTAGATGAAGAAACCAAGGCTCAGGGAGCTGAAGCAACCTGCCCTGAAATGCCCTGCCTCCACTTGCCTACCTGGAAAATAGCCCCTGGTCTCTTCTGCCTCAGCTCAAGTGTCAGCTCCCGTGTGAAGCTTCCCTGTAGGCTTTTCCTTCCACACTACCTCCAGCGCTGATTACCCTCAACGGTGCTGATTTGCTTAGGATTTGTCTCCTTTATTTGTCTCTTAAAATCAAGAACTGGGTCTCTGTACTAAGTGCTCAGCTAACACTGACAAAGACTTGAAATTGTTCTGGATAATCTTGGTCATATGGGCAATGTCTGAACCTACTTATTGGCAACTTGGGAATAAGTAGTTATAGTTCCCTCATATAATTCAACAAAAAAATTGCAGGTGGAAAAGAAAAAAGTAATAATATGGAAAAAAATTATAGAGAAAAGGCCGACATGTATCTCAAGTGGAGAGTGCCTTTCTCAATGTAGAAACAAAGGCAGAATTCATAAAAGATAGATCTGACTATTTAAAAATGCAGATTTTTTTCCCACAGGCTAAGTGTAGGTTCCTTTCCCTTATTGTCTGCATGTCTTCCTGGTCAGAAACTTGCTTTTTTTTTTTTTTTTTTAAGATTTTATTTATTTGACAGATGATAGAGAGAACACAAGTAGGCAGAGTGGCAGGCAGAGGGAGAGGGAGAAGCAGACTCCCCGCTGACCAGGGAGCCCGACGTGGGACTAGATCCCAGGACCCTGGGATCATGACCCCAGCCAAAGGCAGACGCTTAATGACTGAGCCACCCAGGCGCCCAAGCCACTTGCTTTTATCCCAAATTTTATTTTTATTTATTTATTTTTTAAAGATTTTATTTATTTATTTATTAGAGAGCAAGAGAGAGAGAAACAGCATGAGAGGGAGAGGGTCAGAGGGAGAAGCAGGCTCCCTGCTGAGCTGGGAGCCCGATGTGGGACTCGATCCCAGGACTCCGGGATCATGACCTGAGCCGAAGGCAGTCGCTTAACCAACTGAGCCACCCAGGCGCCCTATCCCAAATTTTAAAAAGTACCATCAGAGTGAAAAATCTGCTGGTAGAAATGCTTGGATCAAACGATGCTTTGGCTTATTATTTGGAGGATGAGACAAATCCCCCAAGATTTTACTCCCTCCTTCTTCCTTTTGTAATAGAACCTCAAGATTTTAGCTGAGCAACTGCACTGCAGCAAAATTTTACATTTCCTAGTCTTCCTTGCAGCCAACTGGCCAATGGGGTGTAAATGGAAGTTCTGTGGACAACTTCTGGCTTCTGCCCTTAAAGAGAACTGGCCTCCTTTCCCCCTTTGCTCTTCTTGCTGGCTGGCGTGAGACCGGATCTGGAGCAGTCTTCTGGATCACAAGATGCAAGCCATGCGTGGAAGGTAGTGGAGTAACAAACAAAGGGAAAGAAGGCTAAGTCCCTTGCACCATAGAGTCATCACACCAGCCCTAGAGAGCTTACGCTAGAACTGTTAAGTGACAATTGTATATTATTGTTATTTTAGGGTCTTTGTTACAGCATCAAACTTGTATTCTAACCATAGAACGCTTTGATATGAATAACTGAGGATCAGCCTGACTGTGGATGCTGTAAAATCTCAAGACTGAGGTGTCTGTACTACTCTGAGCATGTTTAGGAGCTGCTCAAATTTTAATAGATCGGAATTGGAAGACTTCTTTTAAGATAACTTGTTTTGGGGGCGCCTGGGTGGCTTAGTCTTTAGGCGTCTGCCTTCGGCTCAGGTCATGGTCCCAGGGTCCTGGGATCGAGCCCCGCATTGGGCTCCCCGCTCAGTGGGAAGCCTGCTTCTCCCTCTCCCTCTCCCCCTGCTTGTGTTCCCTCTCTTGCTGTGTTTCTCTCTCTGTCAAATAAATAAATAAAATCTTAAAAAAAAAAGATAACTTGTTTGGTAGATGTGACTTTAGAAACTTGTAAAATTTTCCACAATTATAAAAAATTAATTTTGAAAAAATGAATCCATAAAAATGGAAAAAAAATCTAAATTGTGAAAGCAAAATGAAGGAAAGAAACCTGTGTATTAATTGTTATGGTAGCATAATTACACAGAAAAAAACTGTTTCAAGTGACTTAATTAATTACATTAATTTGATTATCAGCTCAAGGGGGATATACCCTAATAAAAACAGCTGCAAAAAAACTTTTTCAAACTGTTTATTGATATGCATATTACTAATGATAATGCTGGTATTGTTCATTTGAGACTGTTTGGTTTATATTATGAGATAAGGAAGTGAGTAATTATGTTGGTTTTATTGGGTTTTATGCTCAATGTGAAAGAAAAGATTATATGGATATAAGACTGATGAGGCTAAGTGAAAGCCCTATAATCCTGAGTCTGAATAGGGAGTATCAACATGAATTCAGGAGTATTTTATTATTTTTAAAGCTCTGTCCATTTTCTATACAGTGGGAAGACCTGGGAATAGTAGCTAACCCAGGAATATTGAACACCCCTACAAACCAGATTATGGTCTCTAAATACTATTATCTAAAAAATGGGCATCCAAGAGTTATTTATTTATTTATTATTTATTTGTCAGAGAGACAGAGCACAAGCAGGGGGAACAACAGGCAGAGGGAGAAGCAGACTCCCTGCTGAGCAGGAAGCCCCATGCAGGGCTCTATTCTAGGACCCTGGGATCATGACCTGAGCCGAGGGTAGATGCTTAACCGACTGAGCCACCCAGGCATCCCCCAAGATTTTTTTAAAAGATTTTATGTATTTATTTGACAGAGAGAGAGCACAAGCAGAGGGGAGTGGCAGGCAGAGGGAGAGGGAGAAGCAAGCTCCCTGTTGAGCAGGGAGACCGATGTGGGGCTCGATCCCAGGACCCTGGGATCATGACCCAAGCCAAAGGCAGACGCTTAACCGACTGAGCCACCCAGGTGCCCCAGGGATCCAAGATCTTTGAAGAAATGATGGATTCCGGTTCTGGGGCACAAAATGTATAAGATGACCCTGGAAAATTTGTTATGTCAAAGATTACTAGTTAGTAGCAACTTGAAAAGGCTTCTACTGGCCAAAGATGGGTCAATTTGATCATCAGTAAAATAATAACTGCAATGCATTGAAATGTATTTGGTCATATGGGCATTCTATGCAACGCTATTTGTCCCACAGCTGACCTTACTCATTGACAATTTGGAAAAAATTTAAGATATTTTTCAAGCCATGATTTCGTAATAAATTTTAAAAAGAAAAGAAGAAAAGCCACCCATGATCACTTTTGAAGGATGTTAGGGAACCTACTAAGTATTTTGAAAACCGGCAAATGAAGAGAAAGAATCAAGCTATATGAACCACAGGGTAAAGAAATGGTTGACAAGTAGCTCTGCATATGAAGAGTGAGATACAGAATTAGAATAACAGGGTGCCTGGGTGGCTCAGTTGGTTAAGCGACTGCCTTCGGCTCAGGTCATGATCCTGGAGTCCCGGGATCGAGTCCCGCATCGGGCTCCCTGCTCAGCAGGGAGTCTGCTTCTCCCTCTGACCCTCCCCCCTCTCATGCTCTCTCTCTCATTCTCTCTCTCAAATAAATAAATAAAATCTTAAAAAAAAAAAAAGAATTAGAATAACATCGTTTTGCAACTCTTAATGAAATTGTGGGGAACTCGATATAATGTGCTAGGTGATGGAAGAACACAGCACTCTCCACGAAGTGTCATTGCCAAAAAAACTCGACCTGAATTTTATCCAACCTCTATACCTAACTATCAATAATCTTTTGAAAGAGACGGGAAAACATGTTGAAGGACACTGTGGGGATGCAATCTGCAAAATCCCAGGTGTGCAAAGCCTACAGAACCATGATTCCAGGCTTTTCAATGAGCAAGGTAGGGTCAAGTTCAGTGGCATCCACCCAGCCTGGGATGTCAGCGGCAGAGCAGGTAAGAATGGCGTCCCTGGGGCAGGGGGCAGGGGGCAGCAACCCAGTGTGGGGTGTGGGAGCCCAAACAGGGTGAGGAGAGAGTCTTTGTGGCATGGCACAGGGGGTTAGAGTCCAGGTGAGGAGCGTCTGCATTGGTGAGTGGTGGGTGTTCAGAGGCTGGGGTGGGGTGGGAGTGGCCACATGGCCCAGCGAGGGGAGTTAGAGCCTGGATCAGGGTGAGGGAGAGTGTCCACACGGGAGGGGCGTCCTGGTGGGGGAGGTAGGGTATGGTGTATTGGAGCCAGACAGGGCTGAAGGGGGCATCTACGCGGGGCAGACAGCGGACAGCAGTGGCCTCATGAGGGATTTAAAAGCCAAAGCCGGGTAAGGAGGGCGCCCACGCGGGCATCCACAGAGGTGATGCTTACACGCACGTGGCTTCGTTCAGTAGGAAAACAGGCTGAGGGTAATCACGGGAGCGCTATCTCACGGTCAGAGGGAGTCACAAATATGGATGAGGGGAAAATGAGAAGTAACTGTGGAATGGGACTGGAATTAGGGATGTTCGTGTGAATTCATGTTTTTCAATGTCTAGATAGATATGGATATAAATATAGATGTAAATGTGGGTGTGAATGTATATAAATGTACATGTTGGTGTATTTGTGTGTGTGTGTGTTTTAGCGCAGTCTGTTGAGAGGGCCTAAGAGAAGCAGTATCTTGATACTAAGGAGCAGACCTAGTGCCCGTATTTTGATTTCTCAATACCCTTCTCCACGACAGAGGAGCCAGAACTCCCTGGAGAAAGGGGTGATTCTTCGGCTGGGGCGGAGACAGTAGAAGATGAGGCGAGAATATCTTGTGCCAGAAAATAAGGAAGGGCTCAAAAACCGGTGAGGGGGTGCTAGACAAATACTGAGGGCCAACCTGAGGGGCTACCACTAGAGCTCAAATCAGGGAACTTTTGAGTATAAAAATAAGTAATGATAGGGGCGCCTGGGTGGCTCAGTCGTTAAACATCTGCCTTCAGCTCAGGTCATGATCTCAGGATCCTGGGATCGAGTCCTGCATCGGGCTCCCTGCTCAGTGGGGAGTCTGCTTCTCCCTCTACCTGCTGCTCCCCCTGCTTGTGCTCGCTCTCTTGACAAGTAAATAAATAAAATTAAAAAAAAAGAGAGAGAGAGAAAGAAATATAGAAGAGAAGGTGGGATTCAAACCCCCCCCTTGGCTATCTTCACAGTCATAATGACTTCAGCCAAGAGGTTAGTGGATGCCGAGCTCAGGGAGTGAAAAGAAGCTCAGGGAGTGAGAAGTGGATATGTACGTAGTCTCAAACCAGCTGCCATCCAAAATATTGACTAATTACAAGGAAAAATGAGTACATTTACTGTGGAATAGCCTGGCCGACCCAATGGAATCAAGTGATTAAAAGCGAGCGTCGCTGCTAAGAGGACAAGCGAAACTGCATGGCCCCCGATAGGCTGCAGGACGCCCACAGCGCCCCTCAGTGTGGTGCTCTTGTTAAAAGGCATCGGCTGAAACGAATCGTGGAGAAACGTCAGGAAACTCAAATTGAGGGGATTCTGCAAAATCACTTGCCCATGATCTTCCCGAGTGTCCAGGTCATGGAAGTCGGTGAGAGGCTGAGGAACTGTCCCAGCTTGAGGGGGACGAATGAGACCTGACGATCAAATGTAATGCATGATCCTAGATCGCGGCTTTTGCAATAAAGGACGTTCCTGTGGCCACTGGTGGAACTTGGGTCGTGTGGTAGGAACGAATCAATGTTCGTTTCCTTATTGTGATGGCCGATTGGGATTATGTAGGAGAGGGTCACTGCTGCGGGAAAGACACGATCGCGTCTTGTCTGTGTGTGTAAATACGGGGGGGTGGGGGTGGCTAGTGGTGCTGGGCCATCCTGTCCGCCGTGCATTCTCAAACGGTTAAACAGAGAAAGTGCTTTGTATTGTCCTTGCAAAAACGTTTTTGTAAGTTTGAAGTTATTTTAAAATAAAAAATATCTCTGGCGTTCAAAAAAAGTAAGCTGTTCATAATAGCCCGTAAGCAGAAATAACCCAGATGCCTACCAACAGATGAATGGATAAATAAGATGTGGTGTATCCATACAATGGACTATCATTTGGTAATAAGAAGGAACAAAGTACACACTACAACATGGAGGAACCTTGAAAACATTATGCTAAGTGAAAGAAGCCAGTCATCATAGACCATATATTACATGAATCTGTTTATAGGAAATGTCTGAATAGACAAATCTATTGAGACAGAATTGTTCTAAAATTGGTCACGGTGATAATTGCGCAACGTTGTGAAGTACGAAAAACAACTGACTTCAAGCGAACTGCATGGTATATAAATTATATCTCAATAAAGCTGTTACCCAAAACAAACAAACAAACAAAACAAAGTGCACACGCATGATTAACCAATATATGAATTCCAGTGTAATCCTAACCCAGTAAGATTTGTTTGGGGGCAAAAATGAACCTTCTTTCAAATTCAGTTAAATTCAACATGAATTTGTGGAGCACCTACTACAAAGTAGAGTTTAAAAGGAAGTAAAAAGTGCCCAGGCTCTGGGCTAGGAGCTTGAGATTTAAGAATAGGAGACAAGAGGGGGCGCCTGGGTGGCTCAGTCGGTTAAGTGTTTGCCTTCGGCTCAGGTCATGATCCCAGGGTCCTGGGATCGAGCCGCATCAGGCTCCCTGCTCAGCGGGAAGCCTGCTCCTCCCTCTCGCACTCCCCCTGCTCATCTTCCCTTTCTCGCTGTCATTCTCTCTGTCAAATAAATAAATAAAATCTTAAAAAAAAAAAAAAAAAGAATAGGAGACAAGAGGAGCCCCAGGAGCTCAGACAAGTAAGGAGGATTACTACTGCAGGGTCACGGCTGTTGCAGAAGAGGGCCCAGGGGCTGTGGGAGCCCAGGAGAGGGGCACTTCATCCATTCCTCCTGGGAGGCCTGCCTGGAGGCGGTGACCCAGAGCTGAGTGGGGCGAGCTGAGGAAGTCAGGTGGAAGAGGGTAGTGCAGGGAAGGATCCTGCAGGCGCAGAAGCCACAGAAGCCACAGGACAGAGACCAGGCACTGCATGGCATGTTTTGGCAAACTGCAAGGGGTTAAGTGGGAGGCCTGGGCAGGGGGGCAGGCACCCAGAATGGAGGCCATGGTGCGGCAGGGTCAAGGCCGGCCTTGAGAGGGCAGAAGCCACCTCGTGCGCAGAAAGACAACAGAAGGTCATTTGCAGCTTCCAGAAGGTTAATAGGAGCAAGGAATCAGGTGACAATTGACAGTGCCCATTGGAGCAGAGGAGCAGAACACTGTCCCCTAGATTGTCTGTCCCTTTATGGGTTAACTGGTCCCCGCTGGGCTCCCAGGCCCCAAGGCTTCTCTGTCACTATGGATCACTCTACGGAGTTGGTCTCGCCTGCTCGCCAGCCAGCTCGGTTCCCTGGAGTCTGGCTGTCATTTGATTCCCCTGGAAGCCAGCTGCTGTGTGGGTGGGAGGGAGAGGGAGAGCAGGGTTTCAGGGACAGATCTTCTTTGTGCAGAACTCACGTCTGCTCCATGCTCCAGATGGAGGTGCCAGTCCCCTCCCTGAACAGAAGACAAACTCCAAAGCTGTCGGGCCAAGTTGGCTCACCTTGGAGACTCCTGGGAGGCAGGGGCGGGGGGGGGGACGGGAAGCAAATAAAGGGCACTTTTGATTTCTTTGCAAGAGCACAGCTCAAAGTGTCCTGCGTCAGGAGTGGGGGTGGGAGGGAGGGTGCAGAGGGGCAGAAGGGATCTGTGTCTCGGGAACATTCAGCAGAAGATTCAGAAAAATGTTTCCCTTTCCCTGCCCCTTCTTCCTCACCCCAAAACCTGTGGGGCTATAGAAAAGCACACCCATCTCCAGTATCATTGGCAGCACGACTCCCATTTCACAGAAGGAGCAGCTGAGGTGGTGCAGAGAGGTTGAGTAACTTGCCCAAGGTCACAAAGCTGGCTTTCCACCCAGGAGTGGCTGGTTCTAAAGCCCGCGTGGTGCAGGATATAGAACAGGACAGACTGGAAGATCCTCGAACCCTGCAGAACCCAGGGCGGTGGAGGGGCGGTCACAGGAATTCTGAAAGCCATCAGCAGACCCTGAAGGCCTCAGAAGATGCTTCAGAGGGGCTGGGCCTGAGCTAAGGAGAAATGGTGCATCTGTCCAGTCGTGGCATACGTCTTTATTTAGTGCCTATCATGTGTTGGGAACTCTTCCCAGCTGGACCGCAGGCTTGCAGGGTGCCAGGTGCTGGGGACACAAACACGAAGAAGTCGTGGTACTTGCTGGGCGGGAAACGCATGTGTAAGCCCCGCGCAGGGGTAGAAGTGAGCACGGCACTCCAAGAGAGGGGATGTGAGCGGGGGGCTTCCCTGAGCGGAGGCACTGCCTTGTGGAATTTCCTCCCGTCCACTCACGGGGGCCCACACTTGGATCTGTCGGCACCCTGAGCACAGGGTACTTGCACACCGAGCACACAAATGGAGGGACAGTTCTGGAGAGCCAGCTCGTTGACATCATCTAGGACTACCCGGGAGGCCAGATTATAACAAGAAGGTTGCTCAGGCGGGGGAAATCAGAGGGGTGGACGAACCATGAGAGACGATGGACTCTGGAAAACAAACTGAGGGTTCTAGAGGGGAGGGGGGTGGGAGGATGGGTTCGCCTGGTGGTGGGTATTGAGGAGGGCACATTCTGCATGGAGCACTGGGTGTTATGTACAAACAATGAATCATGGGACACTTTATCTAAAACTAATGATGTAATGTATGGGGATTAACATAAGAATAAAAAAAAAGATGCTGACAGAAGTTTAAGAGGACACAAATAAATGGAAAGACAGCCCATAAAAAAAAAAAAAAAAGAAGGTTGCTCGGCACGTTTTCAATCAGAACAAGGGGAGCTGGATGGAGCAAATATTCAACTGCATCAATAAGAAAGGTTGATGCACCTGTCTCTCAGGAAGGAAGACGTGAGCATAGGACGAGAATACTAGACATCCGTAAGCACGGAGCCCTGCCTCCACTGCGACAATTCTGCATGACGTGATCCAAAGCTTCTTGGCGAAGCTAGATTTAGCCGCTCAGCTTTCCCTGAGTCCAGCCTTTCATGCACCTCCCCTAACAGTGCAGCTTAGATGCTCTTCTGCTACAAATGTCCCCACCACAGAAGAAACCTCCAACTGACTTTCATGCAAGTAGCTCCTTTTCTGCAAGTTTGAAATGAAACTGACAAATGGTTGCAACTCACCGGTGGGTTCGAGAAATTGCTTTCTCATCCTACTTGGTGGATTAGCAGGCTCAGCAGGGCTGCGGGGAGCTGGGCTCCAGGGTCCTGGGGCCTTCGGACTCTTCTCCCACCCACTCCCACCCCACTCTCTGCCTCAGCCTCCCCCTCCTCCCCTCCCCCAGTCTACACTGGGTTTGCCAGTCATCGCCAGGCTGGACCACCAAGCTGAGCCGAGCTGTTCTGCCCCAGTCGAGCCCCCACTATCTGCCCAGCAGCCTCATCTATTGTGGCAACACGGTGGCCGACCACCCCACCGACGTCTTCAGCGCTAATGAAATGGTTTAATTTGACACAGATCTCTGAAAACTTTCTAAACAGTTAAGGGAGGCAAATTTTTAGTAAACGTGTTACACGCGACAGACGGGTCTGATGAGGCTGGAGCTGCAGGAAGGGGCTGCATCCGAAGGGTCTGGAAGCCTTCCTAGGAGGTTTGAGCAGTAGCCTGTTTCTCAACTCTATCAGACCCAACCCTCCTTTATATAAAAACATGTTGTAATGTCCCCCTTTACTAGCCTGAAAGAGAATCTGCAAATAATAGAACTTAAGTACTTTCAAAAAACTTCAGTAAAATGCTCAGTCCCTAATACAGGCAGTAATGTCGTGTGAGTGATTTAGAATAAAACACGATGTATTTGAGTATGTCAACATTTGGGAATGGCTGTGTTAGAGGGCATGATGAAGCGGTCAAATGTTTCCACGTGCGCGGTCACCGTGAATGTGACAAGTAGATGCAGACTGACCGAGGGCCATTGCCATCGATGACTCAATTTTCCAAATTGGTGAATAACTCGGTAACGTCCTGAACAAAACAAAGCGTGCTCTTCTCTTCAGTGACAGGGTAGTTACACTCCATCATGACTTATGAGATATTGAAAATGTGCAGAAAATACTTTGAGTTGACTGTTAAATAAAATTAGACAAAAGGCCCAGATAAGTATAGATTGGTTTCTTCTCCCGTGAATATTATGGGACCTGTCAGGCCTCCAGGGACCCAGGACAAGTCATCCTCGTGCAGGATTGCCCCACACGTCACAGCAGCCACAGCCCTCGCCTCGTCTGCTAAATGCCCACATTGAGAACCTCTTTGTGGGTCTGGAGGGCCAACAAAGGTCTAAGGGACAGTGACGGTCAGGCTTGTGGGGCAGCATGCCTCCTCTGGCCGCTGGTTGGGGCCGGGGAGGGCTTCGGTGGCTAATGCAGGAGTCCAGGGGAGAAGCCAGTGAGGGGAGGGCTCCCCAACCTGCAGCCCAGCCTGGTACGCACTGTGGGCTCAACTCCTCAGACACATGGGCCAATGACAGGTGTTGTGGGGGTCAGGCAGGGTGGGGAGCAGGGGTAGGATTTCGGTTCCGGCAAAAATATGGCAGATTGGTTTTGCTGCCATTCCACAGAGCTGGGTCCTTTGGTAAGGGAGCCCTTGATCTTCTCCTGACCCCAGATCCCCAAACTGGCCACGTGCGTTACAGCTCTAAGCTCGGCTTGCCATCCCCAGTTTGGATGCCCAGCTTCCCCCCATCATCCTGTTCCTGCCCCAACCATTGAGCATCTCATTGTCCTCTGGGGCTGGGGTTAGTGAGGGGCGAGGGCAGAGGTGATGGCCTCGGTGGTTCTTGAGCTGACTTCCATGCAACCCCAGCTCTCTCTGCCTGACCCTGCTGCTGGGCAGCACTTCCTGTGGGGATGGGGAGGAGGGTCTCTGGTCCTTAAAGGCACTATTAGAAAACCTTAAAAAGCCAGGCCTTCTTGCTCCTGACTTTTTGCCCCTGTTTCCACGTGGGAGTATATTCAAGGAAACAGCTATAGCCGAAAGTTATTGAAAAGCAATTTAAACTTTTCCTAAAGTATTCCAAAAAATTCCAAATGGTGATTCTTTTTTTTTTTTTTTAGATTGTATTTATTTATTTTAGAGAGAGAATGAGCATGAGCAGGAGGGGCAGAGAGAGAGGGAGAGAGAAACCCAAGCAGACTCCGTGCTGAGCGCGGAGCCCCAGGGAGGGCCCGAGATCAAGACCTGAGCCGAAACCAGGAGTTGGGACACCCAACCGAGGGCGCCACTCAGGCGCCCCTCCAAATGGTGATTCTATTTAAATTTTCTTTCCCAGAAAGAGCATGGTGGGCTCCTCCGTCTTTTAACAACCTAACCAGGGAGCTGTTATGTGCATTTCACCCACATACACTCTCAGCCCCATACACACACCTCACAGTCGTAGACAGCTGCCTGCGACCGTTCTCTAGTTTCTCCTTCTCCACCCAGCTCTTGCGAGATCCCGTCTTTCCCCTGCCCTGCTCACCTTACGTATCTGTTCATTTCTCTTTTACCTATTAAAGGGGATCCCGTCTTTGGCTCTTGGGCTTTTCCTGGGCAGGATAATTCTCCCCCTCACTGCTAATTTGCGCGACTGAGACCCAAAGCGGCAAAGAGCAAATTCTCCTTGGAAGGTGTGGGAGCAGAGGGGGGCCAGGGAGAAAGGCTGACTTCTTCCCAGGGTCATTCACTGAACGTGGGGACATCAGCATTAGCCCACGTTAGACTCCTTATCACAGCCGTGCTTACGTGCCCCCCACCCCACGCAGCCAGCTCTCACAGAAACGCCCACATGTGCTCTTTTCCATAATCCCCTCACCCAGTTCTTCCCTGGGTATTTTTACACTCCTTCAATATCAAGTTCTGATATTCATAACCATGACTCTGATTAGTGCAAGACTTCAAAGCGCCTTCTGAATCATTAAGGAAAGATTAAATTACATTCAGGATAGTTTCAGCATTAAGTGTAGCTGAGCTAATTCAGATCCTCTGAAAATTGGCAATATGATAAACTGCAACTTTACACAAGCCAGAGTATTCAGCTTAGATCCCCCTAGAAGCTCAGCAGAGTTAGACCACTCTGACGAGACCATGAGTCCACAGGAACCCATAAATACACAGGCACATCTGGGCAGGAAGCAGAGCCTGAGTCCCATCCAGCCAAATGCTGTCACTACCCCGTAAATCTTCCGGAAATTCAAACAGCCGTTAACGTTTGCCGACGTTGTAAGTGATGCTCTCATAATCACTGCCATCTATCTGGGCTTGGCCGTGGACAGGGTCATTTGGTTAATGCAGGATTCCATCTTCATTGCTTTGTAACTAGTTTTTAATCAGCGATGATTGCCGAGCTGGGATGCTGTGGGCCAGCTCACGGGCTCTTTCCTCAGAGAGTGCCCATAAATATGTCACAGCAATTAACCAGAGACCCGTGGGACGGTGGCGAGGGCGGCGGGGTGCAGCCACCAGCCTCTTCCCCTCCCCAAGAGGGGCTCCCTGGCCCCCATCCACCTTTGGAGGGTTGGTGAAGGGCATTGGCAGACAAGGGATGCCCTCGAAGGAGCATCTATTCCAGTGATTGCTTTTGACTTGCCCAGCAGTTTAATCTCCCAGGGGGTGGACGAAATGACCAGTCGTCCGGTTCCTCTGAAATCAATTCTGACCGTCAAAGAAAAATTGACTGGCAAACAGAATAGAGTCCTGGGGGGAGGGTCTTTATAATATTGTAGGCTGTATATAAAACGAGGCAGAGAAGGCTTAGCACGTGGAAGTTATCCCTTAGACTTGAGGGAGGTAGAGCACAAAACATTCAGAAAACAATATATAGTCATTTCTTTCGATTACAAGACTCTGCAGGAGAGGATGATGTGAGAAGCTGGGAAAACTACTACACATGCACTTCTGATTGGTCAATCTCAAATGATTCTGATGAGGAAAAGATGGGCAATGTCCCTCAGGATCCAGCGATGGCTGAACAGGCTTTCCAAAGGGACCAAAACATACATTTTTTAGCAGAAATATATGAGCACCCTTGGCTCAGAGCAACAGGTAATGCAGCTCTTTTCATTTTCTGCCGGACTGATGAGTGTAGCTTTAATGTTCATTTCCTATTTTGTGATTTAGAGCTGTGTTTCGTATGTTGAGCCATTTGGATTGGCTCGTCCATAAGGCACCTATTCCTGTCTTTTCCGCCTTTATCTATTGGGTTGCCTTTGTCTTGTCAATTCACAAGAGCTCTGCATATATTATGACCTTCGTTCTCCGCATTACAAATACTTTTTTCCGCCAAATCTGTCCTTGGTCTATCTTCAGTTTAAATTTCTTTGCCATATGAAAAATTTAAGTATTTTTTGTGCTAAAATATTTTCATAATGTTAGATATTTTTTTTAATGGCTTTTGGGTTTCTGATTTTAGCTTAAAAAGCTTCTAGATTGTACATGAATGGCATCGATTTTCTTGCAAGAATTTTATTGTTTTACATTTAAATCCTTAATCCATCTGGGATTTATTTTTATGAAGAACATAGGTTGAAAGTCAACTTTTATTTTAATCTAGTTGAAAAGCCAGCTGTGTTTGTACCATATATTAAGCAATCCATCCTTTTACAACAGAATTAAGCTACTCATTACATTTATCATGTAGTATTAATTCTTATATATACCAAGATTTATTTCAAATTATTTATTCTGTCCCACTGATCTATTTGACTCTTTTTTTGAAGTTTATTTATTTACTTAAAGATTTATTTATTTTGAGAGAGAGAGAGAGAGAGAGCACAAGCGAGAGGGGCAGAGGGAGAAGGAGAGAATCTCAAGCAGACTCCATGCTGAGTGCAGAGCCCAACTTGGGGCTTGATCTCATGACCCTGAGATCAGGACCTGAGCTGAACCCAAACGTCAGACGCTTAACCAACTGCACCATGCACCGTGCACCCCCATTGTATTTGTTTGTTTTGTTTTGTTTTAATGGAATCTCTTGAAATTTCTAGGATCACAATCCTATGTCTTTTCCTTTCAATGTTTATATTATTTCATTATCTTATTGCTTTCTTTAACCTCTAAGACAATATTAAATATTAAGTGATAGCAGCACCCCTCACCATCTCTTACTTTAATTTTTTTTTTTTTTTAAAGATTTTATTTATTTGACAGAGAGAGACAGCGAGAGCAGGAACACAAGCAGGGGGAGTGGGAGAGGGAGAAGCAGGGTCCCCGAAGAGCAGGGAGCCCGATGTGGGACTCGATCCCGGGACCCCGGGATCATGACCTGAGCCGAAGGCAGACGCTTAACGACTGAGCCACCCAGGCGCCCTCTCTTACTTTAATTGAAATAGGTTTTGTGTTTTGCCATTTAGGATAATTGCCATTGGGTTTGGTAGATAGTCTTTATTATATTGTATGCAATTGCTTTCTGTTTCAACTTTCTGTGGTTTTATTAGGAATAGCTGCTGTATTTTCAAATACTTTGCGAGCATTTACTGTTAGGATCACATGGTCTTTTTCTCCTTTAGTCTGTTAATATTAACAGATTATGTTGATAGATTTCGTGATAGTGGAATATTTTGCATTTCTGGAATAAATCCTGGTTGGTCATATTATGTTATACTCTTGGTATATTACTGGATTCTCTTTGCTACAGTTGTAGAATTGTAGAAGTTTTGCATCTGAGCAAAGTCTGTAGATGTATTTTTGTCTTGTTTCTGTATTGGGTTTTGACATCAAAGCTATGCTAGCATTATAAGACAGGGGAGCCTTCCATATTTTTCTATCATCTGGAACGGTTTAATAGCAATGGAATTATCAGTTAGATAAAACTCATTTGTAGGGGCGCCTGGGTGGCTCAGTCGTTAAGCGTCTGCCTTTGGCTCAGGTCATGATCCCAGGGTCCTGGGATCGAGCCCCGCATCGGGCTCCCTGCTCCGCGGGAAGCCTGCTTCTCCCTCTCCCACTCCCCCTGCTTGTGTTCCCTCTCTCGCTGTCTCTCTCTCTCTGTCAAAAATAAATAAAAATATTTTAATTAAAAAAAAAAGAAAAGAAAAGAAACTCCAGGGGCGCCTGGGTGGCTCAGTCGTTAAGCGTCTGCCTTCGGCTCAGGTCATGATCCCGGGGTCCTGGGATCGAGCCCCGCATGGGGCTCCCTGCTCAGCGGGAAGCTTGCTTCTCCCTCTCCCATTCCCCCTGCTTGTGTTCCCTCTCTCGCTGTGTCTCTCTGTCAAATAAATAAATAAAATCTTAAAAAAAAAAGCAACTCATTTGTAAACCCCTTTGTACCCAGTCCATTTTTCAATATTAGATCTTTAATTACCCTTTCAGTATCTTTTGTGGTAGTAAGTTTATTCTGGTCTTCTACTTCTGATCAGTTTTGGTATTTGCTAGAAAATTTTCTGCTTCTTTTAAATTTTTAGATTTGTTGCTCTTACTATTCTTTTCTCATTGTTATCTGTAGTTAATGTCTCTTATTCCTTAGATTGCATATTTTTGCTCTTTCTTCTTTATTCAGGGTGACTTATTAGCCTTTGTAAAAATCCAGCTTTTGGATCCATTTATCCCATCAATGACTTTATTGTTTCTATTTAAAACAATTTTTTTTAAAAAAGATCTTATTTATTTGGCAGAGAGAGAGAGTAGAGCAAGAGAGAGGGCACGAGATGGCGGGAGGGGCAGAGGGAGATGGAGAAGCAGCCTCCCAACTGAGCCTGATGACTGGGGGCTCATCCCAGTATCCTGAGATCATCACCTGAGCCAAAGGCAGATGCTTAACCAACTGAGCCACCGAGGCACCCTTATTGTTTTCTATTTTATAGCTTTTAGCTTCTACCAATTTCTCCTTTCTAGTTTTTTAGGTGCTGTTTACTACCTTAAGATGAATAATAAATTTCTTCACTGAAAAATAAATTTTTTCCATTGAAGACATTTAAAGCTATGAACTTTTCTCTGAGTACAGTTTTTGCTGTATGTTACAGGTTCAGATACAATGTGTGCTTTTTGTTGCTTTCTAGACCGTCTGTACTTTCTTTAACTTTCCTCTTTGATCCAAGGATGTACAGAATTGGGTCTCTCAATCATAACTGCACAGAAATTGAGAGACCCAATTTAATTATCTCTAATTGTATTGGATTATGATCATGGGATGTGGACCACAAAGTTGCTATTTGTTTAAATTAATATTAATTTTAGCTAAATTTAAGCATTAATAATTACATGGTTAATATTTATCAGTTAATAGGTAATTAATATGTTGCCACACAATGGGTTTTTGTATATATCCCATGGATAAATGACCAAAAAATGTACATTCTCTATTTAAAGATTCTATAGTCTGATGATCATTTACTAATTGCACTATACAAGTCCTCTGTGTCCTTATTTTTGTCTATTATACATGTCTAGTTCCAAGAGAGGTGCGTTAAAGTCTTTATGATTGTATTTTAATTTGTATCTAGTTCTCTTTGCAATTCTAATAGTTTCTGATTTAAGTGTTTGGTTCTCCTGGTAATTGAGGCTTGGGGTTTATCACCTCTGTATCCTCTTGTGTTTTTTGTCATTGCAGAATATCCCGTTGAGTGCCTTAATGTTAAATTCCACCCTGTCGGACCAACTGACATTTCAATTCTTGCCTTTTGTGTTTGCTTATTTTCTCTTTGCCACAGCTTTATTTTCAGCCATCTTTGTCATTTAACCATTTCTATAATAGCAGGTAATTGGGTTTCATTTTTTCTAAACATACCTGTTTTGCAGTGGTAGAAAATGCAATCCATTCATATTTAGTGATGGATTACCTTGCTAGCATTCCTTCTGTCCTACTTACTATGCTTATGTTTATCTTAACACTGTTGTTTCTTCTTTTCCTTTTCCTAGTTTTTGCTGATTTGTTTCTACTTAATATTTTTAGGGTTTCTCCCTGAAAGTTTGGTTTTCTCTAGATTGATATTTTTCTGCTTCTTTTTGGGTATATTTAGGCATTTAGTTTCGAGTGCTCTCCCCCACCCCCAACCAGGCACACTCAACACTGATGCTGACGCATGTCACCAGCTCAAACCCAGCAGAATGTTCTGGAGATGACAGCTCAGTGCTGTCATTGAGCACTTGTAGGACGGCAGGCAAATTACCTATCCCTCCCGAATATTAAAATGTAGCAGTCACACAACACGTGTAGGACTAACCAGGTCACGTGTGGGCCTCATCTAGCGTACCGTTGACGCCCCCATTCCCTGCTCTCTCCTTGGGCTTCTGGGACGGAGCTGCGCAATCAGGATGAGGATGAAGATGAACTTTTTCATGTCTCTGGCCCGCTCCTCTCAGAATTCCTAAGAGGAATTTCTCAGCCGAGCTCTCATTGGTCTTTCATTTCTGTGGGACGGCAGAGGTTATATATACTCTTCTGTCCTCAAGATTAACAAGACATTAGAGAGTGCTGATGTTTTGCCTGTGGACCTAAGAGATGGGCCTAGAAACAAATTCTCCTGTCTCCAGCCTTGGATTGAAAGGGACACCTTCTGGGCTTCTCTTCTTGGACCTTTGTGTAGCAGAAATGTCCCTAAGATAAAGCTGGAATAAGCCCGAGACGGGACACTGGAGGAGGGGCCCAAGGTGGCCATGCCCTGGGGACTAGGGCTCCACCTCACACTCTGAGGAAGCTTCATCCCTTATAAACCCATAGGCCTGGCTCTTCCTCTCCAAAGCTTAAAATCCATGGAATCCCTCTGGTTCAGACCATGTCTTGATTGTTACCACCAAGTCTTGGAGCTTGCCCCCCGTGAACTGGGTCTCAATGCTTTTCTTTTCTCTCAACGATTTGACAGATAGAAGGCGGAAGTGTCACAGATGATCTACTTCTTTCTACACCTTTAATTCTGTGATCCCACAAAATTTCTCTTCATTAAGCAAGACTTTGAACTTGAGGGCCAAGGCTGGGCTTCCTAACACCCTTTCAGACTCCTACTCAAGGGTCATGGAATTGGTTCTATGTCTTCTCCTGCAGGCTGCTGATAACAGAGGCCAGCAACCTGGAGAGCCACTTAGCTCCTTCGACACACATCTACCATCTGGGTCCCATGATCTCATGGGACCTTTGGTGTTTGCTCCCTGCCCACCCAAGGGCTCTGAGGTGTTCTGCAGCCTATTCTTCCATGGCAATGCTCTCTTGTCACTTCATAAAAATGTTCTACCAGCTACCTGGGGACAGCAGAAGGGCTTCTCCACTGGAGGTGCTGGGAGGCAGGTGCCAAGAGGTGAGGGGAGGCAGGTGTGATTGGTGACACCGCTGCCCCCCCAACCAAGCAACTGCTATCCCGCAGCCCAGCCCTCCTCTGCAAGTGAACAAACACCGAACAACTCTGTTCAAAACAGTTTATTGTATTTTATTTTTTTTTTGTCAGACAAACACATTGATTTCTGGACCACAGTAGAGGATGGAAACCTTTCACAAACTTATTTATTTGAAAATACAAATATAAAATTATACTTTCCACATCTGTGATGTGAGAGACTGCCATCCACATAGTAATTTTTTACAACAGGGCTTTAAGAAAGCCACACACAAAGACCTGAAAGATGCTTGAGATATATATATATATAGATACATATATATGTATATATATAAAAAAAATACTCACTACCAAAGTTGTCATCAGTTTCATACTAAAGTATAAAAGTAAGGGTGAGGTCAGCCACAGTGCTAGGGAAAGTTTTATTTAGATACATTTATGTCCACATGAAACGCTTAGACTTGCATCCTATTACATATGGAATTCCGAGTTTACAACACACCATGAACGGCAGACTGGCTAGCCCACGCTACTCAAGAGGACACTCACAGATTCCACACAGGATGGTACAGTATGTACAGAATACAGTAGCAGAGAGCCTTCCAGGGAGGCTCTGGAACTTCTGTCCCTCAGACACCCTCCCCCCCTCCCTGCCCCTTCGTGCCCCTGCCTCCCAGAAGTGAAATCCTGTCTGAGACAATACATTCTGATTATTTGATAGCCAAGTGTTTGGATTAAGGTTGCTTCCCCAGAGGTGTGGGTTTTATGTATATATATATTTTTGTTTTAGTTTACTTACGTTTTTTGGTTAAAAAAGAAAGAAAGAAAGAAAACCAACATATTACAGTATTAAAGTATTGCTTAACGTACAGCGTCTCCTTGTGTAGTGTCTGTGCCCAGGACCGGGCTGAGCTGATTCTGCTGCTTTTCTGCTTAGGGGGAGGGCAGAGGGGCCCACCAGTGTCTCTCTTCAGTGTGCTCGCACGCCTCCATCCCTCAGCTCGCACGCCTCCACCCCCCCCTTTTGTCTTCCTTGGAAGGTAGCCCAGCTGGTGAAGCACATTCAAGAGAGAAAATTCTCCCCCGCACCCCCTGCTCCCACAGTCTCCCTCTGTCCCTGCGTGCCACTCCCAACCGATAAAGAGAAGTATGAGTTAGTGTTTCTTTTGTAAACAATTTCATATGCAATATAATACAGAAAGCATGGCTGACCTTCAATAAAAAATGTAGTAAACTATATTGCTTTATTCTTGATTATGCTGCAGTGAGCGAATGGCAGGATGAAGCAGTGTGGTGTGGTGGTGGCTAAGTCTCTAGCCCTCGTTTGCACTAAAGATCAAAATAGGTTTTGTTTTTCTATTTGGAACCGAAAAAAAAAAAAATTTTTTTTTTCAAAATCCCCAAATGAAAAAAGAACCCCCCCTCAAAAAAAACCCCCAAACAAAAACAAAAACAAAACAAAACAAAAAAACTGAAAACAAAAACGGAACACCTTTCAGGTCGTTAGGACCAACAATTACCCGATGATTTTGAGACTAGTCTAGCAAGATGTGTGTAACATTCACTGGCTGTGAACTGCTGTGCAGTGAAACCGGAAATGGACACAATAGAGCCATGCTACCTTAAAGTCCAAGCTACAAGTTCAAATTAGGATGAAGGTTATGAAGGAGAGAAACGCAAAAAGGCATGTCGGGGCTTCGTTTGAGTCAAGCCAATGAGCGAACGGGACAGAACACGAGGCTGTTTGGTTTTCCCAGTGGGTGTGAGGAAGGCCACAAACCAGGGCTGAGAAAGCTCCTGGGGCGGGGACCAAAGGCTTGGCTGTCCCCGTCAGCTCCATGTCCAGGCGGAACCAGGAATGGGGTCTGGGAGCTAATGCCACTCACTTCCCTCTGCTTGGGAGGAGAGGAGTTCGGGGGTCCCAGGCAGATGGATCTGGAAGCCAGAAAGTCACCCGGTGGCTATTTTGTGATTCCGCGGGTGGGGGGGGGGAAGCCATCAGCCAAGAGGGTTTCTCCCCCAAAGGCGAAAAGGTGGTTCCCAGGTTCACCACTGAGCTTAACTGAAACAAAGACAAGGCTGAACATCAGTGCTAAAATAATTTATGAAAATCTTTCAAAATGGACTTCTAGATGAGTGGGGGGGACTAACGTGAACCTTAACCTAGGTAGCCACATTAAAACAGATCAGATTTCCACGAGATTTGTGCTATGGGCTACTGGGTCTCTTCAAAAGGTATTATAAACATCTAAAACATATTCACACAGATTATCAATTTCTTCTGAGCATTCTTAAAAAAATATTTTTTCTCTTAGTAAAATCATTTTAATATACCATGCCTCCCTCTTTTAAAAAATAAATTAAAAAAATCCAGTTTTGCATATCTAGCATTAGCATTTAAGGTAGTATGGCACACCCCTTCACAGTTTGGGGGGGGGTTGGGAATCTACAAAACGCCATAGAGTCTGCCGGCATTTGAACATCATGAGACCTTGGGTTAGCTGAAACCACATCAGATCAGCAAAAATAAAATAAAAAGTTGAAATTGGAAAAAAAAAACCAAAGGAAAAAACTGCCCCAAAATTATTAGCAATTTTTTTTTTCATAAATAAGAGAAAGTTCTATCCTTACTGGTCCTAAATCTGAATAACTATGTCTAATTTTTTTTTTAAACCTTAATTACGTTATACCTATCAATATGTACTAGAAGAAAGAGAAGAAAAAAAGTCACTACACTAGTACGAGGACAGCACGCTTACAAGATAGCCATTTTATACATTATTAACAGACAGTGATCAACGAAGAGTCTTCTGTGAGGTGATGGGGGATGCGGAGAAAGGAAGGGTACTACAGTACATCACCAACATGGACAAAAGAGTACTTAAATTCCCTAATCTAGACACTGAATTTCTGGGAATTTATGGTCTTTTTTCTTTTTTTCAAAAAACTTCTATTTTGTTATTTTATCACTTGAACAAGTTTTGATATTTTAAAAGCGCCCAGCATTTTACTCAACTTGGTTGTTTGGAAATAAAAGAAAGAAAGAAAAAAACAAAACAAAACAAAACAAAAACCCCTCACCAAACAACCTAACATTGATCGGAAAAACAAGATTTTTTTTTTCTTCTTTTTAATGTTGTTGCTGTTTAATTAGAATTGAAAAAGGCTTTTTTTCTTTCTTTCTGAGTTAGCATTTTGGAGCCTTTTGTTTGAAGATGCTTTTGCCCTACCATGTCTGTGAATGTCTACATTAGTCTACTTTGTTAGCAAAATTTATAAAAATAGGAGTGCAGCAGCTCTTTATAATAAATGTCGCATTCAGTGTTTCATACTGGCTGTGCCTTGAGTACCAAATTTATAAACGTAACAATTTAAAAAATATTAATAAAACGTCAATATCACATTTTAAAAAAGAAAAAATATATATCCACACTACAATATGTTTTAATGCCATCTACTGAGTTGTACTTCTATAGTTGCTGTTGCCGACCTATTACCAATATTAAAAAAAAGTTAAATTAAAAAATATCCTTCATCATAAGTATCTTTCCCCAACTGAGGACCATATATTATAACAGCCAAATGTTAAACATGTGCAAACAGGAAACTGTCAGTTTTTCCCACCAGTCACAGTGCAGCGATGTTTATACTTTTTTTATTTTTAAAATTCTGTTTACATCTACAATAAATTAAAAAAAAAAATTCTTCCATAGCCTCTCTGGGGATACTTGCAGCACTGAGGTATTAAAAAAAATATATAAACCAAAAGGTTGCTCTCCTAATTTGTAAATAGGAAGTGAATGGAGAAAAGTTTTCATTAACACAGGCTTCTCCGCCCCTGGCCTGAGCTCCCCCCACCCCCGGAGCTGGGGGGAGCCGGTGGGGGAGCAGGGGAGCAAAGAGAGGCAGAGTGTCCTAGGGACCTTTGGAGGTGCTGAAATGGTTGGACAATAGAAAATGATCAAATATTTAAAAATTAAGACTGAAAAAGAATGTCCCCCCACCCCCTCCCCACCCAAGCCAAACAGGTGTGCTTTGAAACTTTAAATATGTTAAATATTAAAATTGTAGCTTTGTTTTTAAAAAACGTCTTGGGAAAAGCAGTTTTTCATATTTTAAATAAAAATCTAACTAGACGGTAACATTTGAAGCTGTGCACAGACGAGAGGTTAATATGCTGGTATGACGCTAATACAGTTCTTAGGTCTATCACACAGACAGAAGGAGCTAAACAGTGTTCTAACTTTTCCCGGGGGGTCGTCCTGGCAGCGGGGGCGGGGGGGGGGGGTGTCCTTCCGCCTGGGAACCGACTCGGTTATCATGCCTTCCCCTCCTCCTCCTTCCACAGAGCATCGAACTGCCTGGGACCGACTCCCTCACAAAAATATTTTTGATTCTCTCTTTCTTAATAGTTTCTATGTAGTTAATGGAATTGTATTTACAACGCTTCTTTTTTTTTTAGAATTCACAATTTCAAAAAACCTTATAATATCACCTCTTTCAACAGAAAAAAAGCACTTATAGAAAAGGAGGACACTCAAAACATGGTCGTCCTTACCTTATTGCCGAAAATAGATATACTTAGGTTAACAAAGAGACGTCACAAAAAAGAACCGCTACAGAGTCTGTTAATTAGCTTACTACATCTCACTTATACGACGCAAAGTAGAAAGTTTATGCCCACCTCCCGCTCCACACTTCACAACTTTGCTTCCACAGACGCACAATGTGCTCCACTGGAAAAGCCATACAGTCTCAGAATTGGTACCAAAATATTGAGGAATATTACCATCTCAGCATCCTTTAAAAGTGAGAACAGAATCAAAACAAGCAAAAAAAAAAAAATCTTTTTAAGAGAAAAATAATACCTTAATATAACAATTATACTATGGTTAGCTTTTAACTAGATATTAAAGCTATATGACTACCGGACTAAGTCAAAATCACTACCAAATGTGATTCAAAGAGATTTAAAAGGAGAAGGGGGGGAAGAGAGAAGAGGAAGGGAAACCATCAAGAAAAACAAAACAAAACAAAACCAAAAATCATGGGTTATATACACATTTAAAAGCTGTTGTCTTATATTACAGCAGATTCGTGAGATGATGAGATGTAGTCAACCCTCGATCCGAAGTGAGCCATCTCTGGTTGGGATGGGGAGTGAGGCTGGTGGGGGTCCAGGTCTGATGACATCACCTAAACAAAGGGCCACTCAGAAACTTCGCCCAGTCTTGCCTGGACATCCAGGTATGCTCTGCAGGGCGCGGAAGGTCACGGATGCCCAGAGGAGAACATAAAGTGGGAAGTGGGAGAAGAGAGAAGATGTGTCAGGCAAACATACTATTTATTCCAACTTCTCAACTAGCGCTTCCACAGAACGACTACATTGGGCTACTGAGTACGTCTGGAAATGGCCAGGCTAACAGCTTACTGGGATCACGGCTTGGGAAATCTGACATCTTCACCACGCCTGACACTGGGGAGCGGACAGCTCTGCGACTCACTGTGCTCGTTTGCTATTTTGCTGATTTGATACGGCACTGGTGAATTCTTGGGGGGGGGGGGGCGGGGGAGTGGCAGGAAATGTGGTCAGCAAATGCGGCCATGCTGGGTGTTTGGCTACACTGGGTGAATTGCAAACTGATGAGAGATGCTTTTTGTTCTGGTTAAACTTCGGGTTTTCAAAGCCAAATGTTTAAAAAACTACTTTATCAGATACCGTCAATGACTGCCAATAACTGAAAATGCAGATTTAAAAAAATCTAAAAAAAATTATATTTCGTATCGAGGACTCGAGGTCAGGAAAAACATATGCAACAAATAACCAGCTTTGGTTATAGAAAATAAAAACAGGCCCGCGACTCACAGACTTGCTGAGTCTCCCTGAGTCCATTGTGAGCCTGGGAACTTCCTCTGTGGAGGGGACTACAGAGAACGAAACCTCGGTCATGGACAGAGTGTGTGTTTCGGTTCAAACATGTGACTCAATTGGTTCACTTCATCCATTTTGGAGGAGGGTGGTGGGGTGTTATCGCCAGTCTCTTGGCTACGTTATCCTTCTGTGGGAACCGGGTCCTAGAGTTGGGTGAGGAGGATGGGCTGGATGCCTTGCCCTCCCCTGGCTCCTATAGCGGCCATGGAGGGGAGGGCGGGCTGTGGTGGGAAGCCCTACCCCATCCTCATTTCCAGGGGAGGGAGAGTGCAAGGACAGCCGGGCAGCCGCAGTGTCTGACCTTGCAGGGGTCTGCTGTGCCTGGTAGCTGTCCCATCCCCTCATCATCTGACTCCACAAAGGGCTGGAGCCACCTCCAATCCCCAGAGTTCTTGGGGAGTTCAGTCCACTTTGCTCTCAGAGGAACCTTACTTCCCCTGGGCCCCCAAACCCAGCTTAATTAGTAGTGAGTAGCTCTCTTCAAACTGTTAGTGGCCTCTGGCTCTGGCCAGCAATGGCTGGGTCAGTGCTCGAAGGGAAGTGGAGGTGAGGGGTGGGGAGAATTCACACACGGGGTTTATTTGGTTAAGAGAGGCGGTTGCATTAGTTGAGGTGATTCCTTAGCAGCAACATTAGAGAAATCCAAAAGAGATTTATGGAGCTCAACTCAATCTGGTCCCCCAACTGGGCCCACCCGAGAGAGTCCTGGCTGACTTGGGGGCCTAGAGTGACCCCCTCTATGAGACAGGGGGTCCTACTAACTGCAAACCAAAGTGGCAAGTCCATCTCCAGTCTTGCTTCTCCTACATCCGAACTCCCAGAGGGAAAGGCGCTCCTGCCCCAGCAGGGACCCAGGCCCGGCCTCAGCTGTCACCCTCCCTCTTGACAGACCCATGTCTCAAGCCCCCAAACTAATGTGCTAACACAGTACGCACTTCGCTTTCACGAGAGAACCCCTCTTCCTTCTCGGGGTTCCTCCCGAGAGCAACAGATACTCATTTTCCAACGAGACCGTGGCAAGAGGCTCCTTCACTGACTGCCCCAACCCCCCCTTCTCCTCCACTCCACCCCTTCCATACCCCCATCAAAGTGATTTAAAAAAATGTTTAATTAACTTGAGCTCAGTTTAAAAGGTTAGGAAACTGGCAGGGATCCAAATCCACGTTATGCAGGTGATGTCGTTAATTTAATTTGCTTTTCGTGCGGTAATCTGGATAATTACTCAGTAGTTACTGGCAAAAATGTTTTCTTTTCACTAAAAGATGGAGTCTGGCTGTTGACTGCATGAACCCCATTGGCCAAAGCCAGCGAGCGCTGGGGGGCCGAAAGGGTCCAGGGACCTGAAAGGCCATCTCGTGGGACCCTGGAGGGGTTGGCCCTGGCCCCCACCCCCAGGCTTGGCTGAAGCCCAGGCTTCTCCTGCCTCCATCCCCCTGGGACAGGCAACAGCACCAGATCACCTTCCAGTTTCCTACACTCTTGATCGTATTTCAAGACAGAGAGAGATGAGGGGGTGGGGAAGAAGATAAAGAAAGGGAATCAAAAGAATCAAATCAAGAAGAATTAAAAAAAAAAGGTGGGGGTCATGATTACAGCTGGAGAGAAGGATGAGAGAGTACAAGACCGGATTTTTTGCCCCCACCCTCCTGCCAAGGGGTCGGGGAAGAGGAGAGAGAGGTGTTGGCACAATGGGGCCAGGGCCCGTGCGTACTTGCATGCCAGGGCACACACACGTACGACGCGCCCGGCAGGGCGGGGACACAGGGCAGAGAAGGTAGTACCTCAGAGTGGGGTGGCAACGGAAGCACCTGCTCAATGGTATCCATTTGTAAAGGCCGTTGCAATCAAAGGTCCCTAAAATTGCACAATTGTTAAGGTCATCAGCACGCTATACACGGGAACAGCTTGTCATATTCTGGGAAAGGAAATTATCTCTAGAACTAGACCGTGGTTGCCAGCATGAATATGTAATTCTGAGACACTGCGCCACGAGGGGCCCGGACGCCGTCCTCCCTGGCTCCGGGCCCTCCAGCCCCCACACCCCGCCCCAAGCCCGTCTGCTTGCCCAGGGGGTAATCGAGAGCCAGATGCACCAGGGAGGTGTGTGGCTGAGGGGAAAGGGAGGCCTCGGCCCAAAATGCTGGGCGCTGCTGCCCTGGACCCCGGAGGGCAAAGATACCCGTGTCTCTGCCCGCAGTCCCGACAGCTCCAGCTGGGGAGAAAGCAAGCCCAGCGCAGACAAAACGTGATGCCACGCGTGGTCATTTCAGAAAAGCGCCACGACCCACAGGTCAAGAGACCCAGGTTTTCAAGAACGAATAGGGTCTGTGTTTCCGGGCGCTGCAAATGGAAATGATCTGTGCTCTAGGTGGTGATAGATGGTCTCCCAAATCGATGCAGCTCTAAACTGAATACTACTACTCTGGATCTGGTACTACAGCTCAGCCGAGTGGATGTGACTCATCAGACTCCTGACTTAAGTGTTACTGGTCTGGGAGTGGAATTGCACAAGGACCCAGACTGCATGGGCCAGGGGTGGCGGCAACGCACACGTGCGTGTGCGCGCACGTGTGTGTAAGACAGTCTGTGAGAGAAAGAGTGCTCGTGCGTGGGTTAAGAGTGTGTGTGTGCACCCCTGCATGCGTGCGTGCACCCCTGTGTGTGTGCGTGTGCTTTCCAATGCTGGGGTGGGGGGGGCAGGGAGCGGCGCCCTGGTGCCCCAGACTTGTCCGCACTTGCCCTGTTCTCCCCAGCTCAGCCCCTGAGGCGGGGTTCTCCTGACAGGGACAGGGCCTGGAACAGCAGACACTCCCATCTTAGCCCCCAAACCAAACCTCCTCCAAAATGCTGAGGTTGGCTAGAACGGAGGGTGGCCGAATTTCTGCTTCCCAAATGGAAGGGACAGCGAGCGAGTGGGCTCAGGCACATTCATGCTCACACACACGAGGAGGGGGAAGAACAATACAATCTGAAAACAGCATGCAAATCTGTTAAGCAAATTTCCACTGCCTGGATTAGTTAGATTATAGAACCACAGAGCATTACAAATATCAAATGCATCTGGCCTTTGCGGGGTTGCGGCTAAAGAACGCAAATGGGAACTTACTTGGAACCTGGAAACTCTAAGAAACATTAGCAAAGGAAACCACCTGGGAGGGAGCGTGCACCCCACGCACCCCACACCGTGTCCCAGGGCCAAGTGCTGCCTCTGGACCTCAGGCCCAGGGCCTCGACCGACCAAGGCTGCTATCCTGAGGAGGGGGTGGGGGGCCCCCCAGCTCCTCAAGTCGCAGCCCACATGGCTGTCTCCAGGAGGCAGGGATCAAGCAGGGGGGCCGATACCGAGGGCCTGTTATGTGCTAGCAGGTGACGTATCCTGTTTCCATTAATTCTCAGACCATCTTTCGAGGGAGGCACGCTTATTGTCGTTTTGCAGCCAGGGAAGTGAAGTTCCGATGGGTTATGTAAGAGGCTTAAGGCTGCATGGGCTGAAGGTGATGGAGTGGGGATCTGAACTTGACCTGCCCATGCTCCTTCCACTCCATCACACGGCCACACACCGGTTGCTCAGGAAAAATCGAAACAGGAGCTTCAGCCCTAGGTGGCTGACGGAATGTGGACGGGGGAGTGGGGACCCACTGTCCTCTCCTCAGCCCCCAACCCTGGGGTCTTCTGGCATACTCTCCCATGGGAGACGGGCGGGAAAGGATGAGGCGGGGGGCGGGGGGTAGGTACTTACAGCTATGCCGTGGCTGAAGCCTGAGCCCGGCTGTGGGCTGGCCGCACTTATGTAATTCCCCACTCCGGAGTCCTGGCTGGCAGGGCCGTACAGATCGGCGACAGGTCCTGGGCTGTTGGCCCCCGGGAAGCCTCCAGGCCGCGCGGGGTTGGAGCCTGCCGGGGAAGCGGGCGCGCCAAAATTCGGTTGAGCACTGTAGCTATTCAGGACTGGTGTGCAGAGAATAGAGCTGGGTATGAGGCCAGAAGCCAGGCATGCACCGGTCATTACAAGCCAAACACTCGAGAAAAACAGCTGAGGCCCAACTTCTAACACTCAACCAAGGCCATGCGAAAACATCAGCAGGGACTCAAGAATACTCAGCCCAGGCTACTACTAAGAAGCTCGGAGCTCCGAAAATAGAATAAAAAAACAATCATTCAACACACTACAGCAACCAACCGGAGGTGCTTCACTGCCCACCAAATTATCACAAGAGAAATAGAGATATATATGGAAAAGAGAGAGGAAAAGAGAGAGAGAGATTGGTTTTCACATCTGAATTGGTGCTCATGCAGTCTTGTCTAGATCTGGGCACGTTGAGACAGCATTCACATCCCATGCAAACTACAAAGGAACTAGTTTTAGACTACACATTGTGTTAATATTGATATTAAAACGTGACAGGAAACAAAGCAATTTGTGTCCAGGAAAAAAAAATCTTTTGGGGAAGGGATTAAAAAAAATTTTTTTTTTGTTTCGCTTTTTCTTGTTTGTTTTTGGATCCATTCAATGACAAATTTGTTTAAAAAAAAAAGACAAAAAAGATCTCCATTCTCCAGCCCCCCCAAAACCACTTCCCCCCTCCCCACTGGCTACGTCCTCCCCCCACCCCCATTTATATCCCTGTATGAAAGTCGTCACTACTGAACGTGGTCGGAGGATGGGATATGTCATGGAAAATTTGGGCATCTTAACGTAACCGTAATGATGGTGGCAAGGGGTCCCCTTCTGGGGTGGAGAGCAGGGGATGGAGGGAGGGGGTGGGGTAGGGATGGCGAATCTGGAGGCTGGGGCCGAAGCCGGGTGAATGCCAATGGTTCTACAGGACACCCACACACTCACCTCCTGCAGTAGAAGGAAAAGGGGGGTTTAAACTTTTTTTTCCTTTTGTTTAAAAAAAAAAAAAGACAAAGAAGTATGAATGCAGAGGATACTGACTGAACCGATTTACAGCTAAAACGTATCTGACCGAAATGCCTGCTTTCTGTTAGTCAATCTCATATAAACTCCAGACTGAGCAAAGAGCTAGGAATGCACCTGTGCTCTAGAGAGGAGACTTCACAGCCACAGATCCTGAGAGTGGTGGTGAGGAGGGGCAGCGGCGGGGACACTGCCTGGGCTGCCATCTTTAGCCCTTGCACCCGCCCCCCCCCCCCGCCACAATTCCATCATTCCTTCTTCAGTGAGGGCCACGGCGGCAACCAGGTTAATTTTGTCTCATCTTTCATTTTCCCCTAGTAGCTTAAACTTTTTCTTTCCAAAATGGGGGAAAATTTTTTCTTTTTTTTTAAATTGCCAAAGTAAGTTCTCACTGATTTTGAAAGCTGAAGGTGGGTCTGGGGCCAGCCACTTCAGGGCTACGGCTGACCCATGTGGAAGAACCAGACAATCTGGACACCACATATTTCCACAACTTTGGCTCCAAGGGGCTGCTTCTCACTACAATCTTCTCCCACTGCTTCCCGTGGCATTTCCCTCTCTGCCTTGTGACCAGCTGCCTCCATCTGCAGCCCCACTCTTGGCCGCGGCCTGGCCCGAGGGACCTGGGCTTGAAGAGCCAGACTTGGATGGATTTTTACCTGTGTGTGCCTGGGATGGAAAGAGACTGACCACGCACCCAAGCCAGGCTGGCAGGAGACTGAGATGGGGACACGGAGATAGAAAGGAGATCAAACCAAGTGGCATCTGGCCCGTGACTGAGCAGAGAAAAGGGAAACTGATACCTCCAGGTGCCCTCGGGGCAGGAGGCTCGAAGGTGAGGCCCCTTGGAAGCTGGAGCTGAGAAATGAGTCAACTGGCAGATGGAAAAAACAGGTTCAAGAGGAAAAAATCACAGAGGCTTAGAGCAAGTGAACGGCTGATTTGAGAATGCACTGGCCGACAAGGGGGGCAGGAATTTTGAATACAGAAGATTAAACTTGCAGATAACATTTGGCCTTTTTCACTCATGGAGGCAAATATCAAGCTGAGATATTCAAAGGCGGTATTATCTTGGTCTAACACTTTTTCTTTTTTTGCTCTGGGCTAGGGAAAATGGAGTGAGCTCAGACAGTGGACTCCTGGTTTACCCAGGCAGCCGACCCCTGCTATACAAAGTAACTAGCTGGTTCTGTTTCAGGGTAAAGAGAGGCTAGGGGAAGGGGCCCACAGTGGAAGATGGAACGATTTTTTTGGCTTCTTGCTCCTCTGGCCAGATGAAAATGCAGGAAGACTGTGGGCAGGCCCACCTACCTAGGGGCTGGGGAGAAGGGAGGTCTTGGTCTTGGCTCCTTCCAGCAGGGAAAGCCACCCAGAGACTGATCCAGCTAGCAGAAGCAGCCTTGGAGAGAGGATGTAGCACGTCCATAGAAGGATGCTGTCCACAATCAGCCCCCTCCGTGTGCTTAGGAGCTAAGAGGGCCGGTGGTACCCGCCCATCCCAACTCCCTCTCCCGGTCCTGTGTGCCCAGGAGGCCTGAAGGGATTTCACAGTAAGCAGCCCCTCTCAGCCTACGGTGCCCCTCCCTGCTCAGTCACTTGTCAGCAAATGATCCTGTGAAGGCACCCGATTAGAATACAGCTCTGAAACCCCAAGTCCTGTATTGTTATAGACTCACTCCTCACAGTGCCTGATCCCTGCTCAAAGTCACCTTGCGGCTGTCCCCCAGCCAGGGGCGCAAGATCGGGCCGCGGGTCCCCGCCAGAGGGCGCAGTTGGCAGGCAGCAAGCACCTGGTTCCGGGCTGGGGGCTCCGGGCTGGGGGCACGGAGGAGGCCCGCCTCTGCGCCCTGCAGCCAACAACGCCCTCCTCGCCTCTCTGCAGGCGGAAGACCCAGGCTCCAGAAAGCAGGCCCAAGTCCCCGGACAGGCCAACCAGATACCCATGCATCATCAGCAAGCAAAAGGCTCGGACTGCTCGGCAAAGAGTAGGGAGCGCCACTTTGCATGCAAACTTGTCAGCAGCTGTTCCTTCTGTCTGGTGGGGGGTAAGGCATCAGGGACAAAATCGTCCTCTTCTTTTGGGAAGTTTGTACTGAACACCGGCTGGTTAGACAGGACGGGGAGCCATCTGAGGACCCTCTCTCTCCCTCTGCGCTGTGTGATCTGAGCAGAGGGAGATGCAGGCGGGCCGAGAAAGCAGCGGCTGAGTCCCGACCTGAGCGTGCATGCTGGGGCAGTCAGCCTTCAGGCAATGCTCAGTGAAGTGTCTTGGTGGAGGGTGCCTTTCCCTCCTTTGGAGGGGCTGGAAACAGTCCCCCAGGCCAGGATTGGGCAGGAAGAGGGGATGCGACATCACTTTCAGCGGGCAAGCGTACCTTGTCTACTGCTCAGCTCTAGGGTGTGTGTGTGTGTGTGTGTGTGTGTGTGTGTGTGTGTGCGCGCGTGCGCGCATGCGCTGGAGACAGGGACTCTTGGTATGTGTTGCTGAATAAACAGTGCTGAGATTTATGAATCGGGACATCATGACTCCCGTCCCAGGAGAGGACACGTCTTGCAAACACTTTGGCATTTCTGCTGCAGAAACCGTGAACATTGAGTGGCCACCAGGCAGTTTGGGGGCTCGCTGTGGGGAGCAGGGCTATGTGTCCGCCAGCCACTCTGGGCAGCATCCCCGTCAGCGGTTTAATTCTGGGCAAGTTCCTCCTCGCCCCTCGCCCCCAGCCCCCAGTGTCCTCTGGGCTTTCCGGGTCCAGGCAGCCAGTATGCTCAGGGACGCAGATGTGGTGCAGAGAAAGGGAGCACTGGACTTGGAGTCAGAAGGCCTGAGTGGGACCCTGGCCCTGACCTTCCGGCTGTGGGCCTCGGGTAAGCCCCTCAGCCGCTGGGGTGCTCATCTGTATCATGTGAGCGCCATCTGCCTTAGCCTGCCTCTCGGTGGGCTACGTGAGAATGGGAGAGAGAAAGCACTTTGTAACTTGTCGAGCTGAAAACAAACATGCTTATTTTTAATATAGTTGGGTAGGCAGAGCCCAGTAAGACAGGTACCATAGGAAGATTTAGGAAAATCTTATACAGGAAAATACAATTCACTGGCCATACAAATCAGGAAGGGATTTACTAAAGGATCCAATTCATCTGCCCGGTGCACTGAATCATGCTGGACCCGGATGAAGGACTCTGAGACATGGGGGGCAGGAAAGCAAGGGCGTGGAATCTCACTGAGGCCAGCAAGAGGAAATGCACTTGACTTATAGTGGGAGGCATTTAAGTTGGATAAAAAGAGGAACTTCCTGCCTATCCAGGGAATGAAACACCTTGATGGCTGAGCCAGGAAACCCCAGGGAATCTTATCCCAGAGACCCTAACAAAGGTTGGTCCTGCAGGCTTAAGTCCTTACTTGTAGGGGCTCAATCCACAGCTCACAGGTACCTCAGGGTGGAGCCTGCCTTCCTGCTGGCACACAGTCTGCCTGTGGCTCTGCCCAACTGTGGTCACAAGGGGCTGGGCTGAGAGTGGAATTAGTCACTGGGGGAGGGGAAGAACAGCCTTGAAAGTATGGAAGTGCCGATGTCCGTAGAATCCCTAAGTGATGCCAATGGACCTGACATAGAGAGCTAGAGCCCAGGACTATAAGGGGGGGTGGGCACCTCTGGGAGTGTCTGGCTCCAAGACCTGAAAATTGGATTATTACTGATCCAGACAAAGGAATTGTTTACAAAATCCTTTCTAGTTGAGCTCAGCGCACATATCCGGGACAAGCCGGGGCTCTGCCAAGTCCCAGCATGAGTCTGTGGTCTTGGTCTGGTGGCTCTCACGTTTCACCAAAGTGCAGGGCCAGCCCTCAAGACAATTGCAGTCATCTGCCTTGTGAATTATCTGCTGCTGCCAGGTTTCATCTGGGGTGGGAGGCCCTGGTGGCCCCTGGCACATTTCCAGAGCATGTGCTGCTTAGGGCTCAGGCAATGGTGGGCCCGTCCCCACCCAGTCCAGCTCTGAAGGTAATGTGCTACCGAAACAGAACTCACAACGCAGGGCATTTCAGGGCCAAAGAGAAGGGAGTCTGGGCTGACTGGTGTCAGGGCTCCCATTCCCAACCCCCAGCTCCCGAAAGAATGGAGGGAACAGAAGCCCCTGTCCTATTCTTTGAGGGCAGGGCTGTGTTCATTCATCACACTGGGTTTTAGGGTTGTTTGTTTTAAATAATGTAAAGAAACTGAAAAAGGAATGAGTAGAGGGGCTATGTTGATAGGCTGATGTCAGAGAAAAAGAGGTCAAGGTCATTGCCCCTCCAACTCTCCCCTCTACCTTCACCTTGTCCCTATCATGCTTCTAGCTGCCTTCATTAAAAACTCCATGGCAGGGGCGGTTGTGGTGGCTCAGTTGGACTCTTGATTTCAGCTCAGGTCATGATCTCAGGGTCATGAGATCCAGCCCTGTGCCCGGCTCTGCGTTCAGTGGGGCGTCTGCTTCTCTCCCTCTGCCCTCTCCCCGACTTGTGCATGCTCTCACTCTAAATAAATCTTAAACAACAACAACAACAAAAAAGACTCCTACAACACTGGGTGCTCAGTGATCCTGGGTCTGTAATGCCAACTGGCTGTCAACAGTGGAGACTCATGGGTCCCTCTTAACAGCCACTCACTCCTTGCTCATGTGCTCTGAAGAATGGCAGCTGGACAGCCAAGGCCTTCCTGGGAACAGAGTCGAGGACCCCGCTTTTATTCTCCGTGCCCTCTGAAAGTAGGGTCCACTATAAAGCAATGCAGATGGTCAAATGGGAAAGGTCAGCATGGAAAGATAATCCTGTTCCTGCTAACGGAAGGAGAAATACTGAGCTGTGAGTTATTATAGCATGTTTCCAGCAGAGCACCGGGGGATTATGCGCCAGCAGTCTGCCCGGCCGCTAGGTCCCAGGGATCCTGGCTCTAACTTTCCTTCTAGAGCTTAGCCTGAAGGTGGGAGAGAGAGATAGAGAGGACCAACAATTACATCCAACCTGGGAAAACTGTATGACACACTAAATTAGAATCAAATCAGTTCAGGGAACCAGATGCAGGGACAATCAATTTAATATATTATATATATATATACACACACACACACACATATATATATACTTAAGCTCTGCTAAAATTCAGGCTATTTCAGAAGGGCAGGGGAAGAAACACTTTAAAACTAGGGGAGGATTAAGAGAGTAATGTGATGACATTTCCTTTTCCCTGTCTCCATACACAAACAAATGTATTACAGAGGTACGAACTCAGCCTGATATCAACAGGTCTGGACATATCCAGGGAATGCCTGGCTCATCTTAAACACTGCACAGGACACGTGGAGAGTGTCTGCTCATGCACGGGGCTGACAGGAAAGCCAGTGTCACAAATACTCCAAATGTCACTTACAGCGGTGCCATGGTCTTCTAAGATTGCAGCTCCTGCTTGTTCTCTCAAAACCTAAGCTGCCTTAGACGGCTGTGGCTGGTGCCTGCCGGTTCACGCTGGGCGAATCTCAGGGAACGCATGGACAGCAGAACTGAGGGCTTGGGACTAACTATTATGTGGAATGATGGCCTAAGCTTCTGGTCAAATCACACCCCTCGGAAGAGATGACTTCACCACTGGCGGGCTCTAAAGCCCTCATCCAGTGTTAGAGGTGAACGTGGAGATTCTACTACCACTCAGGTCAGTGTGAGGAGAAGGCCCCAAACACCCAGAATGAACCCACTTGAGGAGAGCTTTGTGGCCAGGACTGTATACTTTTATGTTGAGATACAATCTCAACACAAATTAAACAGCTCGTTCTCTTTCTATCTTGATGCTCTTTTATTATCGGCCCTGAGTTGGGTCTGTGGGTGTGTGCCCTCCTCACAAAGGACCAGGCTGGGGTTGGTGGGGAAGGTGGGTGAGGGGAGGAGAGGGGTTAGTGGTTAGCTGCCGTCTGCTTATGGTGTAAATTCTGGGGATGGAGTAGCCGTGAGTGGGTCTGGGCCTAGTGGCCAAAGAAATCATGCTTTGCCGTGAGGGCAAAGAAGGAACTTTCTGGAGCCACTGTTAGGTTCCCGTTTCTCCCAGACCCCAAGGGTCCTGAGGGACAGACCCTATTTGCATGTGTCTGAAGAAGGAGGGGGAGACGGGTCCCCAGGAAGGGAAAGGCCATGAGATGGATCACTGGGGCTTGCCTGGCGCTGGCTCAGCCAAAGTGAACTGTTTTCCGGGCTGCAATGGCTTCACCAGTTGAAGGGACCTCAGCAGGCTGTCTGGCTCAGGCCCCTGGTCTCAAATGCAAGAGGGTGGTCGTGATCCCTCTCAGAAGTGAATGGGGTGAGTCAACAGTGCCTTAGCCCTGAGCCTCTAAGACACCTCGGAAAATAGGGGAAGTTAACCCGAGAGACAGATGTTTACGGCCCTGGGGAGACAGGCTTCGGCCTCCCCCGCCAACTCGCTGGGCTTCCAGTTCTGGCCCTCCCTGACCTGAGGCCCGAAAGGAAATAAGAACGGGGAGTGTGGTGCCAGAATGATCCCCCGTCTCTCTCTTTCCAGAACACTTTGGTTGCTCCGAGTGTCTCCTAGTTTAATCCCGAGAATGTCCCTTGCTTTGTTTTGATCTGGTGACTGCCTAGGTCTCTGAGGCCCATCCAGCTCTATCTTGTCAAAAAAGACACCAGTCTGGCTCCCCCCCCGCCCCCCGGGAACCCAGCCACCCTCTGTGCTGTGTGTGCTTGCTTGTTCCCCTCCTGTCTGCCCTCAGCCATAGGCGTCGGGTCCTAGCTTGCATCTTGTAAGTGATCCCACTCACGCAGGCTCGGCGAACGCTTCCTGCACTATGTACTATGAAGAGAAAGCATTATGAAGTCCAAGGCCAGAACTGCATACGTGTGGTATTCGCAGTCATGAGGAAAAGCTCTGTAAGAATTTGATAACACCCTGTCCCAGTCAGGGAAGGTGGAGTGGGGGAAAGCCTCCTACTATTGTGGGCACAAGAGGGTCCGGAGGCAAGAGGCACAAAGTTCTAGAAGCTGCAGCTTCTAAAGGTGCCAGGCTGGAAAGGGACCACGTGGGTGTTTGACGCCATCTTTTCTCACGCTCCCGACAACCTGTGAGATGGGTCCTATTACCCTGGGTTATAGATGAGGAAACTGAGGGCTGGAGCAGTGAGGGAACATGTCTCCTGAGTGTCTCTGACCAGACTGAACCCAGCTCTCACTTGGACCTCAAGCCAACTCCTGGCTGCTCTCCAAACCGAATCCTGCCGCTCGGCTGTCCCTCCCTGCATCACAGTCTGACAAGTCATCTCGTGATTATTTGGATCTTTCTTTGCCTCACACAGGTCGCAAGGACAAGACACCAAACCTGCCTTGTTGGAGCGCCAGCTCCTGAGGGTGTGGGCTCTGTTGCCCTCTCTGCATTAGAAGCTCCCTGGTGGTGGTGTCCCCCCCCATCAGACTGGGGGCTTCCTGGTGTTGGGCCATGCCTGCCGCAAGAGATAGGGGATGGTGTCTCTCCCAAAGGACTAGACCACCCTCCTCTGTGCCACATCCCAGAACAAGGCTGGGCAGAACAAAGCAGGCAGGCAGCATGGCTGGGGTCAGGGTGGGGAGGAGAGGGCGCTGCCAGACAGAAAGGAAGCCCTCCCATACGTGCATCCTTAGAGGGACTCCTCCAGAAAGTGTGACCAGAGGCCTGGTCTCAGTCCCAAAAGGGCAGTCCCGTGGGGAGCTGGACTGCCCTAGGGCCATCCGTATTTACTGCCCGATCACACTGAATGGAAACTCACTGTCCTGGACTTATGACCAGGGGTTAGGGTGGGGAGGATGCCCAAGGGGCAGCCCCTCGAGGACCTGCACAAGAGGCTTTCCACTCGAGCAGCCTGTCTTTAATGATTATAAAGGCAGAGGAGTTTAATCCATTTTTGATGTAAGCACTAATAGTTCTGTGTCCTTGAAGTTCAAAGCGGGCACATACATGTCACTAATTAGCCAAGCACGGAGCCATTCAGCTCCCTCTCATGTTTCTAATTAGGTCTTTAATAACAAACAAACTCCGACCTTACCAAACGGCCCCCATTCATCAGACAGTCAAGGAGGGTGGCTGCTTCCATGTTTATGGCTGCTTCGGGACGTTGGTTTCTATATGTACCTGCCCTTAATCTCAGCCAGGACAGGCCTGTCCTGAAATCCCTCTGTGAGGACAAAGACCCCTTCAGCCTGCCCTGGAGGGACGGACTTCCTGGCCCTGTTGGGAGGATCCATGGTGGGCAGGACAGCCGGCTGCAGGCTGAGGATCCAAACCAGCTCTCCTGGTCATTAGAGGAGGTGGGGGCGAGCAACCTGGCTTGGCTCTATGTATCCACTGCTGAGGTGCGGATGCTGGTGACAAAGTCACAGAGACGGTGTGAGGCTCTACATCTGGCAAGAAGCCGCTGGTACTTGAGTCCATGGTTACACACTGGACTTGACCCAGGGAGCTTTCACTACTACTCACGCCTGGGGCTGACCCTGGTAGATTCTGATTTGATGGGTCTGCAGTGTGGCCTGGATACCAGGAATTTAAAAAATTCTCCTGGTGATTCCAACAAGCAGCAAAGTTCAAGAACCACAGTGTGGGCCCCAGTCTCAGATCTGCTCACTGGCAGTAACTATTAACAGGTCCGCCTTTATTAATAAATACCATCCAGAAAGCCAAACCCTAAATGTTTAATCAACCACACCCAAGGATGGAAATCTGACTACAGGTTCCTTCAGGGATATCCATGATCCTGGAAATATTTTTGTCCCCCTCACTGCCTCCATGCATGAAAAAAATGCAGGATTGATTGTTTTCAAATGCATTCTCATCACCTGGAAGCCCTTGGCTTTCTCTTTACTCTTTTTAGCTCTTAAGGCACTGTCACTATTGTTTCCACCCCCCCCCCCCCACATGACAGGGGATCGAGAGCTGTGGAAACAGCAGCTACCTAGAGCTACAGAGTTGAAAGGTCCTCAAGCACCCTCTAGTCTGAAACCCTGAAATCACCTAGTGTGTTGGGTGGCGGAGCTAGACCAGAACCAAGTCTTTCCGATTCCCTCTTTCATGCTCTCATCTTCTTTTTAAAAAACACTGTTATCATCCTTCCTTATCTGATTAATCCCCAAGGCAACCTCGTCCCCTAGGAAGGTGAAGGAAAGTAAGGCCTCTGAGCTATTTCTGTCCCAAGGCCAGAGCACCGACAGCTGTGGGGCCAGTCCCTGAACCTGGTGTAACCCTCCAGCAACTCATATCCAAGCCTGACTTGTTTTTCTGGGCACCAGGTTGTCGGGGAGACACTGAAATCTCAGGGTCTGCCTCCGTGGAAGGTTTAAGGACTAAAAACTACTTCATGTGCCTGGAGTGGCACAATCTAGACCCAGAAAAGTCAAACAGTGTGGCCAAGGATACACAGCCAAACTGGATCCTCCAACATCGGTCTAGGTTTTCTGGTTTGGCTGCTGTGTTTGGGGTCTTCGGTCTTTTCTGGAGGCTGGGTTGACACTGCCAGACCCTTCCACCTGGGTCAGTGCCTAACTGACCCCTGACTCCGGGGTATCCTGTGTCCCGTGTGTCTGTAAAACTCTGCCTCTCTTTCCCCCAAGGCCCGGAAAGCCAACCCTCTGCAGGTTACAGTCAGAAATAACTTGCAGAAAGAGAGCCGAAAGCCGGGCTGGGCAGTCTTTGCCTCCCACAGCGCTCTGCCACGGCGCACAGGTCTGCACTGATTGCTTACCACAGACCTGGACAGACCGTTTTATTAATATTAATAAGTAACCAGGAACAAAGGGCCCCTTTATTTTTAGCTTTCTCTAATTGCGTAGTAATTACTCATCTACAAAACAAATGAGCCCCTGCTCGCGGTTGCCATAGTACCGGGAGCCCAGCCTCTCTCCAGGACGATTGGCCGAGGATCCCGCTGCTCCCACCTCCGGCCCCGCCCCTCCGCGGCCATTGGCCCGAAGCAAAGCCCCAGCAACTGGGCGGCCAATCCGCTCCCAGCCCCAGGGCTAGGCTGGGCTTCCTGGCGACCTTCCAGATTCAGTCCTCACCGCTCACGGGAAGGGATGGTGACTCATCCCTAAGGAGAACGGGAGAAGGTCTGTCTTGCCCTCCCTTGTTCCATCGCCTAGTTTCTTCTGGGCAGTGGCAAACTTCCCTCAGTCTTGTATTAGCTAAAGGCTCCTTTCAAATAATAACAATTACCTTCAGGCCGGCTCCCTCTTACCCGACCACGCCTCTTTGGGCCTCCTTTGTCTGTCTGTGGTGTGAAAAGGATTCAGGGACTGGAAGCCAGATCAGAAATGTCAGCCAAAGCTAGACAGAACCATGACCTTAAGTCTGCAACAGCAGAAGCAGGTGCAAAATGTGCATATAATGCTTCCTGAGGCCTCTTGTAAATGGTTTTGGGTTCTCTCTTCCCCCAAGGATAGGGAGAATTAAGTTGATGGGTAGTGGTGGTTTGCCCTTGAATATGTGTTAAGAATGCAGACCTCTGCTCACGAATCGGAGGGGCTGGTACGATGGAGCATCCGCTGACATGGTTGGGAGCACAGATGTGATGAGACAGACCCAGGTTCCGATCTTGTCTCTACTACCTCTGACAAGCTAGCTAAGCCACAGTCTTAAAATTTTAAAAATGGGAATGATAGTGCCCTCTTCATAGGATTAGGAGAATTAGATGGGGTAAGGCAGGTGGGCTTGGCACAATACTTGGCTCACTCAATGCGGGAGTTATTATGAACACTATTATGATTACTATTATCATCATGTATTAAAACTGGCTGGGAAGTGTCTCTAGCATTCTATCAACCACTTGCAAGATATCTTTCCCTTAGGGGGCCTCACAGGTGGGTGTGAATGTTGAAATGCTGGCTGGAACCCTCCTATCCATGCCACAGAGTGGATTTCATCGTGGCTCCCCCATCCTGACAGATCTACTTCCAACAGCCAATCACAGCTGTTCAAAAGCATTATTTGCCCACCTCCTGTTCTGCAGGATTCCAAGCTAGCAAGGGGGAGACCTTTTCATTATTATTAATAAGCATCCAGGAACAAAGGGCTCCTTTATTTTCTGCTTTCTCCGATTGCATAATAATTAGTCATCTACATTAAGAATGAGGCTGACTTTGCCTCCTGGAGTACTGATGGTTTATATTGTTGGAGAAGGTAGGCACCACTCTGAGATACATGCAAAACATGTTCCATAGAGTTTCAGAACCCCGCCTTTCATCCAGAAGACCTCACCAATCAGGAAGGAGACCGAGGACAGGTGCTGTGTTGAGGAGGGGCACCCTGGGTAGGGTTAATCAGGTGTGGCTTCCTAGCAGTCTGAGCCAATTTTAATGGAGGGAGCAAAGACAAGGACAGAGGGAGGTGGATTGGCAGTGGCTGCCACGAGGGCCCAGGAGTGGGGACCAACAGCCCCAGGTAGGGAATGAGTAATAACTTGTTGGCAGAAGCAAAGGAGAGTCACAAAAAACTAAGGTGGGGCATGGTGAGGGAGTGCCCTCCTGTGTCAGCCTTGCTCCCCCCTTCCCTTGTTCCAGGTCACCAACCCAGCCCCAGCCCTAGGGAATGGAGAGGGGTCAAGCTGTGTTCTCTGGGGGTGCTGCCAGGCTGATCTCCTTTAGCTGGTTCCGTCCTTACCACGTTCCACTGCCATGAAGCATATGAACTTCTCTCTCCCACCAATATGACTGTAGTGATCCGGTTTTCAAGGTCTCCCAGAATCTAGCCTGCCCTTGACCTCATCGTGCCTATACCCCCACTGCCCATCAGACAGCCTCCCACTGTCCCCCCTCTGACCGTGCCCTGAAATTCTGTGTCCCACCCCAGACTCCAGCATGATACTGAGCCCAGAGGTCAACAGCTAATAGGTAAGAGCCGAAGGCCCGAAGCCGCTCTTCCTGGGCAGTGACAGATGAACATTTATGGAGCGTTTACTCTACATGGTCTGTCACCTGTCCTCCTGCTTTCAGCCCGATCTCTCTAGTCTACCCTGCTTTCAAGGCTTGGCTAACATACAAATCTGATGTCACTTCCTGGGTTCAGGCCTCTTTGAGGCTCCTGGTTGTCTGTGTGAATCCAGGCTCTGGCCCTGCCAGCCCTCCAGCTTCATCAGCGGCCGCCCCCAGGCCCCCAACCCCACCCCATTGCATTTTACTCTCCAGCTGCTGGGAACCATTTGTAGGGCTTCAGATTCACTCCTCTGTTTTAGGCTCTGGTGACTTTGCACATGCTGTTCCCCCTGGTTCTTGGGGAACTCCTATTTGTCCTTTAAAAGTGGAGTCACTCCCCTGTGAAACCTTCCTTAACTTCCCAAACAAAGCCAATCACTTCCTCCTCCATGCCCTTTCTGTGACTGGACGGATGGCATCATACCGTAAGTACCCGTCAGCCTCCAGGCTAGGTGGGGAGACGCTTGAGGGCAGGGATTGTGCTCTGGATTCATCTAGGAGATTCCAGGGCTGTGGTGGGCTTCACACTTGTCCACCCAGCAGCATTCTCCTTTCCCCTCCTTTATCTGCACCCAGACCGTCCTTTGGAAATCCATCCTTCTCCTGCTATTCAGTTCAGAGGGGACTGATCTCACCCTCAGTGACTGGTTCTCTGCCAAGTCTTAGCCAAGGAGCACAAAGCTCTGGACTTCTGCTAGAATTCAGAACCATCTGACCCCCTCTTCTTCTAGACAGGTTGGTGTGAAGCAGGAAACTGTCGTGACCATTTTGCCACCACAGGAAAGCCAACATCATGACAATATTGAAGCAAAAAGGAGGACAAAGCCAAGGGAACTGCAGACAAAGAGCCCCAGCAGTCTATACATGAAGCCCACTCTTCCACGGAGCTTCCAGGATGTTGGTCAATAAGTCCCCTATCATATTTTACCATGCCGAGTTGGGTTTTCTGAGATAGCCCAAAGCACCCTGACTCAAGGCCTGGCACAGTGCCTGCCACATGTAATAATAACTACTGTTGTTATCCACTTAATAAATATCTGCTGAACTAAATTCCATGGCAGGTGTGCCATGGGCCCAGTTCTGAAATCTACATCTGAGAGACGGGCCTGTGAGGTCTAGGAGCCTGAGTCCTCCGCGGATACAGCGCCAGCCCCAAGGCTACTGGGCTCTCCCAGCATCCTGCATGTGGGGGGCATCTGGGTGGCAGGTGAGTTCTTCATGAACAAACATGGTTTCCCTACAGGGTTATTAAAGGAGGCCAGAGACCTGGGTTCAAGGTGAGGGTTCTTCACCCTTGACCAAAGCCTTGCTCCCCAGGTAACCAGCTGGGTGACTTTGGGTAAGTCATGCAACCACTCTGCAGATCCGCTTTCTCTTAAAACCAAACATGCAAAACCAGGCCAAAAACCTCTGCCTTCCTGCCTGTCTCCTGGGCTAGCTGCGGTCATAGGCATGGCAATCTAACCTCTGCCGAAAGGTAAGGAGCCATGACGCACCCAGGTCTGTGCTCCTTTGATGACTCTCACCAACATGTGAGTTCACCAGCTTTTGGGGTGCAAGGAGGGGGTGCCCCTGCCCATCTCTGTTGTGCTCTCTGTGCTCTTATGGAGCTTCCAAGGGCACCACCACACTTTCTACCCTCCTCCAGATGGCAGGGCCTGGGCTCCTGAGCCAGCGTGAGAGAGAGGGCCAACCAGCTCAGGGGGCAGGCATGGATGTGTCACCCTCTGAAAAGAATTCCACTGATTTAAAAGACCCTTAACATCCCCCTACTCCATTCACTTTAGGATTAACTTCTATGGAGGTCTGGGCTTCAAGGCTAGTCACTAATTGCACTAGAGTTGATTTATCAAGTGCATGGTGTTTCTATTACAAAATTATTGATCACAGCTGATGTATTTTATTCTCAACAGGGTTGGTCCAAAAGCCCTTGGAAAATGAATGAAGCCGAGGTCAGCAGCAGGCAGCTCCACACATTATTATAAATTCACTGGGGTTACTGAAATCCAACATAGGCCTCTTGATGGCAAAAGAACCGACCCTCCCAGAAGCGAAGATTTTAATAACAAACTGAGAAACGAGCTGCCCATCCCCAGGACATGAGGCGGTGGACTGAGAGGTAAGTCTGGCTGGTTGCAGCAGCTGCTCATAATGGGTCAGGGATCTGCTCTCCCTCTGGGCTGCCGTGCTGGCTCTACGCCATGGCCACAGATGGGGCTCCTTCCCAGCGAGAGGGCATCCCCAGGACCCTACTCCCCAGATGGGCTGTCTTGGGGCCGTCATCCCCAAAGGACACTTGCTGCTAGCACAAGGGAGGCTGGCTGGGAAAGAAGAGACGATTGCCCTGAGGCCCCCCTTCCTGGACATCAGATCCTGCTGATGGAGGTGCAGAAAAGCCATCCTCAGAAATGAAGGTAGCACGTGGATCCATTTTCCTTTTTGACATGAAGCTGACAGCGTGAGAAACAATGCATCGTGGGAAATAGGGACTCTCAGCAGGAGGGATCTGGAGCCTCAGACCACTGAAGGCAAGACGTGTTGTCTGCCTTTATATTCCTTGGGGCCTGGCACAGAGCAAACCTTCAATGCCTGCTTGGTTGAAAGCAACATCCGGGAACCCTAAAACGTATGCCACAAAGGATGCAAGTAATTCCGGATCCCTCTGGCAGCTGGAGGAGCGTGTGTGGGACGCTGTTGTTCACGCCCCTCAGGCCTAGCACATGTAAGGTGAAGGGGGTCACGGGGAACATGGAAAATACCCTGGGTGGGAGAGGTGGGACAGGCAGGCCTGCTTCATGTGCATCAGCATCTACTCTCCTTTATGGTTCAAGTTCAACTATTTCCTCTCCCTCCTGAGTTGAATTTTACTTTTGTTCATTGTACATACTGGAACCGAAACGGTTAGGATGTCCAGTCACAGGGTGGCAAAGCCATTTCCCTAGCAGAGCCAGACCCTGGATTTAGGCCACTAAGGGGGGATTTTCGCTGGCTCTGCCTTCTGTCCCACCCTCCTTCCTGCTCGGCAGCCTGCGTCCGTCAGCAGCTTTAGCAGCCCCAGAAGCCTGCCACTTCCAGCCATTTCCCCCGGCCCCCCCTCATCCCCCCCGCCCCCCCCCCCCCCCGCTCTGCAGGAGGGCTCTTCCCTGATCTCCCTTCCTGGGCCTCGGGGCCCTCCTTCTGTCCGGTGGCCAACTGGCCTGCTCACTTGCAATCCTTGTTCGTGCTGATGGTGCCACGGACCTCTCTCCACCATTCTGCTCTGTCACCTCACACTCCTCTGGGAACACCATGGACGCTGTGAAGTCCTGGGCTTCAGTCTCCCACAAGAGACAACCTATCCCCTGAAGGCTCAGGTCCCACCGGGTCCTCCTGCAGCGTTAGGTCAGAGTCACCAAGCAGCCGGACTAAAGAGCAGGTCCCCGGTGGCAACTACTGCTTCACATCCCATCAACTTGTAAAGATTCGGGCCATCTCCAAAAGCACTCCGTTATGGCTTGTCCCCACAAATGTAGGGGAGACAGCGTGTCCAGAGACATGGACTGCCCATGCCCCTGAGCCGAGGGCAGAGGCTGCAGGACTGGGAAATCTTCCTGGCAAGGTGGAGGGAAACTGTGGCCTCCTCTGTGAATGTCAGGGGTTCCCCTTCTCCCTTGTCCCGCCCCCTCTGCCCCCCCGGCCCACGGAGCTGTGCCAATAATCTCCGCACCAGGAAGATCACCACTCTGACACCACCTGTCCCCCCCCCGTCCCGTTCCTTGGAGAGCACATGTAAAGGCTTCTCCTTTATCTTCACCAACCGTAAGAACAGATGCTAAGCTTCACTAGGACCCAATGCATTCCTTGTCTGCAGATCAAGAACCTCAAGAGCTGAATCCCTTTCCCCACCATGTCTCATTTGCCCTCTGCCCCGGGGACTAGACTGTGTAGACAGGACTGCCATGAGGACCTGTTCCCTTGACAGGCTGGATGTGAGCTGGCAAAGGACCCAAGGCGTCGAGGGCCTGGACAGGCCTTGCCGGTGGGCTTTAAGAAAGAAGAAAAGACCTGCTCTGTTCAAGAACCACGTGAGGAAGACAAGAACAAGGCAGAATTGTCAGACTGCTTCCGATCCTGGTTCTGTTCTCATTTACTAGAGCCAGACGTCCTAGCAACAGAGACCTCAGTGAGGAAGGCTAGAGCTGAGGGTGGCAACCCAGTGCTGGACTGGGGGAGCAGGGAGTGTGAGGGGGGGTGGTGGTGGCTGATGGCGAGAACATGGATCCAAGCCCCTTGGCAACATTGAAAATATGGAGCCCCCTCTCTTCCTGGTCCCCCACGCTATCCTTCAGACAGCCATGCTGTGCTGGGCTGTCGGAGACCCTGTAATATCAACTCAACAATGCATGTTCTAGAGCTACAGCTACCAGGACATCTACTACAGTGCATGCATTTAGTTCAGTCCCACAGAGACATACACTCTAAGAACAGGCAGGGGAGGTGTGAAATGTTTTACTGGACAACAGGTGTTTTGGAGTTGTAACTAATAAAAAAAAATCGAAAACGAAAGTGTACAAAAAAAGACATTTCTCGAGAGTTGGATATGAGTTTGTTTCTTGAACTGTTTCATCTGAACAAGCAAAAACATGCAAACCAGCTGGTACTAACAGGAAGCTGGACACTGAGAGAGGATTAATAGGTGTGGACAAACCTTCCCGCTGAGCGTGCTCAGAAGAGTGTTTGAGAGGAGGTGTGCAGATCCTAGTGTAAGAGAGGCGGGAAAGTATGCCTCAGAGACACGCTCTCACCGCAGCCCCAACCAAGCAAGAGAAAAGACAACAGAAACATGACTCTCGCACTCACCACCACCGTCAGGAGCTCATGTTACTAGACTGGAATAAAGCTGGCAAGTATAAAGTACAGTAAGGGGTCCTGGCTGGGGCCGGAGATGGGCTGGGGGGTGGCGGGTGGGCAGGGGGCTCAGAAGCTCTTCGACTGATACACAGACCCACCCCGTAATGTCCCCCAGAAATAAAAGAGCCTGAAATCCGAACCACTTCCCTCATCTGTGTGTGTGTGTGCGGGGGGGGGGGGGGGGGGGGGTCGTTGACCAAACTGGATTTAGGTTTGGGTGGGACATGATGAGGCCATCAGAACTGAATGAATACGATCAAAATAAACAAACAAACTCTCGACTGAGCACAAGAAAAGATGACATTTCAGACTACCGGGTGAAGGTAAAAGAAAAGTGACCACTGATAGTGAAGTTATCTAGGAGTCGCAGGGACCTCCCCTGGCGGGGGGTCACCTGAGCCCTGCTCACCTCAGGTCCTGCGTGAATTAGGAAAAGGCGGGCAGGCTGGCCCCGAGAAGTTTTTGAGGTGGGTGCAGAGCTCAAGGCCCCCCTGGACCTCCTACCCTGACACCATAGCCCTGAGAGATACAAGTTGCCAACCTGAGCAAAATCCAAGCTGCTTCTCCAACCCCCAACCCTGCCCACCCCACGGCCCTCAGCAGGTGCTTCTACCTCAGGAAGCTCCCCCAGTACATCATAATATGGAAGGAAGAAAAACCAAAGTGGTGGAGCTAGACAAAAATGAAAGGCAAAATAGGGCCCTCCATAGGACGCCTGATCCCTAGACCAAGCCTGACAGCCAGGCCCTGGGGAGTGGAGGCCACGTTCCCTACTGTTTGGAGTCCCCTGCCAGGGTCGGTAGAGTACCAAGCTCAAGGTCAGTACTCCACCACAGGTTCCCTATACCAGCTTCTTCCTAGAAGACGATGCGCCTGGACTTGTGATGCCCTCCAACAGCTGAGGCTGCTTGCTTTGGGGGGGGGCGGGCGGGCAGAAGGAGCACCCCCGCCCCCCGCAAGGAGCTGGCACTGGGGGGCGGGGAGGGTTGCAGGAGCAGGGGAAGGGAGAACCGGGCAGTCATCCTTCAGTGATCACCTGCTGGCCTAGGCTGATGCACAAATACAAACAAGCGTGTGCCGTCCCTCTCACATATTCGCCAAAATGCCACCAAGGGGCCACTACAACAGGTAAATAATTGGCCATCTCACCAGGCTCGGAGTCCAGATTATTTTCTAGGGGGAGGGAGGGGACAGTCCTTACAGGCCAAAATGCACTAAAAGAAAGACAGGCAGAGATCTTCCTTCCCCAACCTTGTAACCCTGCTCCAGGTCCAAAGTGGGGGGCTGGGGGTGAGGGGCTGAGCTACCCTGTCTACACAGAGGCAGGTGTCTTCCAGCCCAGGTGGTGTTCTGACTTTGGCAGGCACAGTCTAGTCGTCGCCCTGGGGCTCACCACAAGCCCCTGACCCCCAGGCAGCACTGTGGGGTGCCCTGTAGCTTCCTGGCCGAGCCTGCACCCCTGGGGCCAGGCACCTCGGAGTTGAGGATTTACTCTTTGCACTAACCTAGGCTGGTGTGGGGCAGGTGGTCTGGGAGCACGCTCCTGAATAGAATTCACTAACAGTGCAGCAATGAGCATGGCTGACCTCGAATGGCCCCTGGGAGACTTAGCTCCCGATGGAAATGGCTACAAATAAAACACCACTGATCCTGGAAAAAAAAGTGTGGTTGGAGATGGCTCTGGAGTTTGGGGTTAGGAGCTGGAGGGAGGGGGTGGGTGGGACTCCCGCCTGGCTCTGGGGGTCCGTGAGAGGGTGGGGGTGGCGGGGGGGGCACAGGCCATGGGGAGACCGCTCTCAGACTCGCAAAGAACCCCATGCTGCCCTTTAAACTTGCCATGAAGTCAAGGAGAATGGGGGTGGGGAGAGAGGCAGGGTTAATTTTGGGTTAAAGTTTAGTTTCATAATCCAAGTTATAATAAGAAAGAAACTGAACGGAGAAAACATCCAACAACACTCAAAAATCTCGAGTTTTCTTTTTGTCGTCCCCCCCACCAGGCACAGGTAGGACAGAGGCTCGTTTGTAACGATACCAAAAAGCACTCAAGTTAAAAAACCAAACAGAACAGGGAGACACCAGGCAGGCGCGCCCGCCCCCAGGGCAGGGGCACCAAGGGACACGGGCCTGAGGGCAGGTGGGGGCCGCTGGAGGCTGAGCACGGGCGCCCAGCTCTCTGGCTAACTGGCCCTCAACAGCCCCCAGACAATTCCCGGCCCCTCCAAACAAATCCCCAGTGGGTGATTCCGGGGAGTGGATCCTTTGTAGCTCGAGGCAGTGCCAGTTTGCATGGAACGGATTTTTACTGATGTTTCTAAAGGGACTCACTGTGCCAGTCTCTTATCACTGAGGGTTTGGGTTTTTGGCATTTGCCCTCTGGGCTTTTAATGCCCCATTTCCTGGTACCCCACCAGCACCTCCCTCCCCCTGCCCTCCTCAGAGGCCTGTCAAACTAATTCGTTCCCGGGGTGCTCCCGTGCCCTGTCCATGGGGTATAGGGGAGAGAGCCGCAAACCGTGGCTACTGAGTCTAGGAGGAGCAAGGGCCCCTCAGCGGCTGGGGCGTGGAGGCCAGGAGGCCTCCCTGGGAGCCGGGCACAAAGCAGAAACCCCGCTTGCTTAGGAAGGCGGGGAGCATCTGGGGGGGAGAGACAGAAGGCCGCTCTGGGGCCTGCATCCTGGACATACCCAGCTCTAGCCTGAGCCCACAGTGCTGCTGGGGAAAATGTTCCCACCTCAGCTGAGGGGCTCCAGACCTCCTAAGAGGCGGGGTTTGGAGACCAAAGGACCAGGGCAGTTCTGTGGGAGAGAAAACCCCCAGTTCCCTCGGCAGGTGGAGTCCAGGAGCTCTCTGGCCTCTGCTCGGAGGATGCAACAGGGACTTCAAGGAATCACTCCATTTCAATCCCAGGACCGGGCTTTGAGCTGCATCAGCAAGGCCACCCACCAGGTGCAGCAGGGGCCTGGAGGCCAGGAGCTTCCCTCTCACTACCCGGAACTTCTCTGGCTAGGTCAGAGGCCCAAGGAAGGGCGCCTCGTGAAAGAGGGAAAGCTGAGGAGGGAAATGCGGCAGGTGCCCTGAGGCCGGCTGTCAGGTGAGGGGGCCATCCAGAGCCAAAAAGAAGGTCACTGCTCTTCTTACGAGGAGAGAGTAAGAGTCTACCTTTGGTCTGCAGTCCCGCGACTGGCCCCCACTGGGGGCTGCCCGGGGGGGCGGGGCCTCACCCACGCCCACCCCCCTGTCCCCACCCTCTGGGCTGTGGCGACAAGAGTGGACAGACGCAGCCACACAGATCCAACAGGGCCTTTACCTTCCCCGCACACTGGGGCATGCCTGGGAGCGCCTGTCCCGCACACCTCCCTACCTGAGCCTCTCGCCGCCGCCACCGCCGCCGCCGCCACTGGTCCGTAAGCCGCTGCCGGGAAGCCTGGCGGGGAGAGAGGAGCTGGAGTGAGGGCCGAACCCTGGCATGGGCCCCCCAGCACAGCCCGGGCTCACAGGCCACGCTCCACCCTGCCTCCAGAGCATGGGAGCGCGAAGGGAGCTCCGCGGGGTGGCCTTTAGGAGGGACCCAGGTCAGTGGCTCTCAGGCTTCTGGAAGGCATAGCACCTTCAGCTGGGTTTGATTCCTACACGTGTCACCCCAGAAACTAGTCCGAGAAGGCACACCGAAATAATCTCAGAGGATGAGGAGGATCTTCTCTTGGGAGCAGGGCGGGGTCCCTGCTGTCCTTGCCGTGACCGAGGGGGTCCCCCAGGGTGTGTCCAGGGCAGCGCCAAGCATGGCCCAGTGACCCCCGGAGCAGGTGGCCCCGAGCCTCTGGGCAGCACAGGCACCTGGGCCAGGAGTTGGCTGAACTCCAGCTGCTCTCCTAAGGCTCTGCTGGTCCGGACTCTGGAAAGCCTAGCGCTAGCAGCATCCCAGCCCCAGGCTGGAGGACGAGCTGTGCGGGGAGGCCTGGCTGGCCTCCTGCGTACACATGAAGGCAGCTAGGGGAGGGAGCGGGCAGCCGTAGGGACCGATGTGGGGTGAGCCCTGTGGCTTTGTCTCTCTGTTTCAAGCTCCCGAGGCACATTATGGGGATTTCGATCTGGCTCTTCTATCTGAGCTCCACATGCTGCTGATCAAGTCGGCAGTGAAGGGTCTCCTAGGGATCTCCATCAGTGCTTGTCCATCTAATAACACCCCGGGCAGCAAGGCTGTCCCAGAAATGGGACTGAAGGTCAGAAGGGACAAAGTGACCCAGTGTGGCTGCAGAATGTCCAGGGGAAGGAAGAGGTGGGCGAGTCCCCTCCCCTGGACTTCTCTTGGCCACTAGCATAATGCACACACAGTCACACTCACACGCGGAACAATCACCATCTGCCATCCAAGCAGACTTCTCAAGGCCTGATTTCAAGACCCATTTCCAAAGGCTGTGGTTTTAAACGATGCGCCAGAAGCCAGCAGCAAACAACGGGCAGCCAGACAGCTGCTCAGCTGTAGCCACTGGGCCTTCCAACTAGGGACCTGCTAGAGGACCAAGTGGGGGACACATGCACCGCGGTGTGGGGGCAGGGAGCAGGGGGAGGAAAGAAAGGAAAGAGAGCCATCCCCCAAACACAGCGAACTAGAAGCCCACTAAAGTCTAAGACTATTGTCCTAGCTACACGGAACTACTGGGGAGGAAAAGAAGTTCAAAAAGGAACAAGCTACTCTAAAAAGGTCAGGCTAAGCTACTTAAAATGTCAATGAAAAAAGACATACTTGCATTTAAATATGGTAATAGGGCTGTTGAAGGGGGAAAAAGAAAGATCCAGGTGAAATACGGGTACAAGGTCATCCCTGGCTGCTGGAATGGGTCTCCCAGCTCCCATGAAGACCCCCCATGTGCCAGGAGACCGCTCCCTCCCCCGAGGAGGCTGCCAGGGACCCATGCCACCTGAGACCCATGAAGGCACTCTCCCACCAAGTCCTTTCCCCCTCTCTTCCAAGCAGGATCTAGGTTTCTGGAAATGTGGGTGGTGGCAGAAAGTGCTGAAGAAAGTAAGGAAGAAGTCAAGTCATTTCTCCCTGTCCCAACCTCCGCACACCAGGCCCCCCCGCTGCAGGCACACGCAGCAGAGCTCAGGGGACCCTGAAGGAGAAGGAAGCAGACGGGGAGAGAAGGAAGGTCAAGTTACTCTTTTGCACTCCTCACCCGTACTCGAAACGGGTTTCCTCTTCCTCGGAAGCATGAAAAGGTGCGGCGGGGGGGGGGGGGAAGGGAAGGGGGGCAGAACCAGGGGGAGGCGCGTTTCGTCAATAAAAAGACATTTAACAAAAGGTCTATTTTCTGGAGTCAAGTGCATTTTTGACCAAAAAAAAAAAAAAAAAAAAAGTCCTAGAGAAAGAGGAAGAAAAAAAAAACTTATCCAAGAAAGGAAATCCATTATCCTTAATCTCAGATAAAGGTTTCTGCTGGAGACTGAGCATCAGACACCGCTAAGGGCTGGAATTTCATCTCAACCATCAAGCAGGGTTGAGCAGACTGACAGGTCTGAGAAGAGGCCGGGGGAGGAGAGCTCAGTCTGCCCCCCACCCCAGAGCGGGGAGCCCACAGCCCTCGCAGTGACTCCATCTGAAACACCAGGACCACAGCCCATGGCCCAGCCCAGCCTCTGTGGGAATCTGTCCCGGACCACTTCCCCAGCTCCCTGCCATCCCCCTCCTGTCCTCTTAGGCCGTTCAGCTGCACTGGTCACCCCACATACATTCTTCAGATGACCTCGCGGATAAGCCCGACACTATTACCAGGGGACCCCCATGGGCTAACACAGATCCAAGAAAGGGGAGTGTATGCATGCATGTGTGTGTGGTGGGCTGAGGCTGCCCCAGCCAGGGGCTGTCAGAGGCCAAAGAAGCATAGTGACCCTGGCCTAAAGCTGTCCTGATGGAGAACAGCCTGTCTCTAGGACAGCAGGAGACACCCGAGGACCAAGAGGCCCCAGCCCAGGGACTGTGGTGGAGATGAGCCCTCCTGGGCTGGACCTGGACCTGGACTTGGAAGAGCTGGGGGTGCAGGGAGAAGAAGCCTTCCAGACTTGCCTCGTGGTCCTGTTTTCAGCATATCTCCCCAGGCCCCGAGGAGCCAGGGGTCATCTATGGCAGCCTCGCTGTCCAGGAAACCTCTCATTTTATTTTTGGAGGGAGAGGGGGTCTGGGCTGCCGAGGAGAGAACTGCCCCGGTTGGGGGTACTCAGGAGAAGACCTTGGGGGGATTAGGCAGAAGGTCTGACAGGGCTCAGGCTTCTTGCTGGGGCTGAGGCCCAAGCAGAGATACATGGCAGAGCCCCTGGCCCCTGAGTGCCCATGGCTGCCTAGCACCCCACTCACTGCCCAGAATAGGTGACCATTTCTTCTCTGCTGCTGGGAATGTGGGCAGAGGCTCTTATGAGACAGGTGAGCACAAATCTTGGGTTCAAATCCTGGCTCAGCCATTTACTAGCTGTGTGACTTTGGGGACGTTGCTTAACCTTTCTGTGCCTTGATGTCCCCATCCGTAAAGGAGGTGATGATATTAGTGCAGGATTAATATACACAAAATGCTCAGATGAGTTCCTGCCAGGGAGTAAGCTTAAATGAATGTTAGGTGTCATCTTGATGAGGCCTGTCCAGCCATCAGCTCTGCCTTTAAGACATGACTCTCCTGCTTTCCTCATGAGGGGTCACAAGGTCAGATAATCATAAGCACACAGGAGGCTGGAATTTTTTACCCATTAACAGTGGCCTGTAATCCTTCATATTGTCCCAGCCTCCTAACGTCATTTTAGTGGAGCTAAAGTTCCCTAGCTCAAGATTTGAGTATGTATTCCGTTCAGCTCTAACAATGACTGGGCCAAGCCGGCTGGCATGACCCTCCTGCTCTCTAATACTTCCCGTTTCTTAGTAGTAAATCAGGCAGCAAAGAGAAAAATGTTTTGCTGATAAAATCTCAGGGCCTGGGGGCTTAGGTTGCCCACCTGGGAACTTGGGTGTTAGGAATGAGGTCTGCTCCTCCTGTTCGAGAACGCTGCATGCAAAAAGAGGGTGCCTGAGAACAAGAGAATAATGCTGATGCTAGAATTCCAAGCATGAGCAGGTGCCATGCCTTATTTAATGGCAGTCAAACCCAAAGACCCAGTCTCGCTAGTCTGAAGTTCCCCTGCCCCTCAGATGGGAGAACAGAAGGATCACCGTGCTCAAAGCCCAGCCTCTATCCCGTTGCCCAGGCCTTGCTGTGTAACTTGGGCATGACGCTTCACTTCTCTGGGCCCTGAGTAACCAGCTCGTTGTCTGCTGTAAGGACGTGAGGCCAGAGGACCTCTATGGTCCCTTCATCTCTGACCCTGTATGAACTGGTCTTCCTGACATAAAAGGATGACAAACCCAAGTCTCTGTCCCCGGAAAGCAGTGCCTCTGGGGTTGGTACGACCACACGTCTGGGTTCGTAACTCATCTAAGTAAAAGCTGTCACCATCCCACTGACCGTGAATGAGATGCTTTTCTGGACTTCTCCGAGCTGTAAGAAACTTGATGGCAAATTAGAAGTCAATGGCACTTTTGATTTTTTTGAGAATCCTAGGACACCACACCTTCTGCTGATTGCTTCCGTGGCACGCACCGGTTTCTGCCACCCCGGAGCAGTTATTTTGATGTGCACATCTTCTCTTGCTGGGTGACAAATTCTTCTGGGCAGGGAATGAGCCCCATGTCCCACTTAAGGCCTAGTGCAGAGTCTGCCCCAAAGAATATTCTCGTGGAGCATCAGCTGCTGCTGGTCAGGATGTCTTGAGGTGGTTCCTGAGAGCCAGAGCTGGGAGTCACCTGCACACGTAGCTGCCTCTCCTCAGGCGACCCTCCAACCTCGGGGGGGGGGGGGGGGAGGGCAGGGGAGGTTACACAAACTCAAAATGCCTACAGAAGTGTAATGAACCAGCGGAGGGGGCCGGGCGATAGCCCCTAAGAGCACCCTGCTCTGTCTCCCACGCTGATCCCCACCCCTGTCGCTCCCTGGACCACCCGGGGAAGCTTGACAAAGCCTGAGGCCTGGGTCCTACCCTGCAGAGAATCTGATTTAGCTGGTTGGGGCTGCAGCCCGGACAGTGGGACCTTTAACTGCTTCCTGGGTGATCCCAATGTACAGCCAAAGGCAAGAACCTTTGGTTGAAAGACTCTCAAAAACTGTAAAAAGTTCAAAGGCGCTGCACATCTGCACAAGTCCACCACTCTGCTTCCTTGTGGGAAGGAAGGCCCTGCCGACGATCCGGCAGTGACTCTCCTTCTTGGGACCATGTCTCACGAGACCCACGGCAGGGCCTCCATTCAGAGCAGCAGGTCTCTAGCCTGGCGGCGGGGGGGGGGGGGGGGGGGGGGGCGGAGGGGGCGGCTTTCACAACACACTAAGAATCGGGGGGGTCCGCATCTCTAGCTTTTAAAGGCCTTCCAGGGGTGCCTGGGTGGCTCAGTCATTAAGCGTCTGCCTTCAGCTCAGGTCATGATCCCAGGGTCCTGGGATCGAGCCCCACATCGGGCTCCCTGCTCAGCGGGAAGCCTGCTTCTCCCTCTCCCACTCCCCCTGCTTGTGTTCCCTCTCTCACTGTGTCTCTCTCTGTCAAATAAATAAATAAAATCTAAAAAAATTAAAAAAATAAAGAAATAAAGACCTTCCAGATGCTTCTGATGCACCGTGGAGGCAGAGAATCTCTGACTTAGAGGAAGCCTTAGCTTGTAGTCAACACCGAACGGTGCCTCCGTCCTATCGGCTGTGGGGCGTCAGGTCAGGCAGCTCTTTCTCTGCATCCCCTTCCCTGCCCGGCTTGAAAAGATGCTAGCCTGGAAATGGGCTGCAGGGAGACAGTCCTGGCAGTCACTACTTATTTCTGTGATCTTGGAGGAGTTCGTGGGCTTCTGTGCCTCTCGCAGGAAGAGCAGACGAGACAATTCAGAGCTTCCTGATTGTTCCAACAGGCTGCGACTTTGAGGGGAATCTTTATAAAACACTCTCTTGTAATGTGCCTTCCCATCCCGAAGGGTCCATTATGAAAGCAGTTTCTCCTCTGTTGTGTTTGCTCAAAGCACTCTCCACCCCCTTCCCCAGCACGTCCTGCATCTCCCCCACCAGGATTTTCTTTAGATGGTTCCAACATTCTTGACTAAATCCAACGTTGCTTCACTGAATCCAAACACTCAAAAAGAAGCAACCCAAAGAAGAAATGGTCTCCCAGAATGTAGGAAATACGCCCTGAAAGAGTTTAGAAAACGCTCCCATCTGTCATCTGACTGGCCCAAGGGCCCTGCCTACCTCCTGGGCAGGCCTGCCTGGTGTAGCTTTGTCCAGAGAGACAGAGCGGCGGATGCCCGGGGGTGCGGGGCGGGGGGACGGGTTGGGGGGGAGGGTGGATGGTGCATTTTTGGAGGAGGACCTAGGGGATCCAGATCAGAAGAGAGGGCCTGAAGAGGTGGGACAATGGATAACCAAAGGGGCACATGTTCATGATCAAACTGTAAAATTCTGCTCTGAAGAAAGCTGGTATGTGTCCATTGGAAAAAAAGAAAAAAACAAAACCCAAGTTCCTGCCATTCAACCTAGGAATCTGATTTCCACACACCTTTTTAGGAGCAAGCCTGACATTCCCTAAGGATACCAATAGTGCCATTCTCATGGGCACCCCCGCCCCCACCCCCAGGAGAGGGCTGGGGCTCCTACTGGGGCAGAGGTGCTGGAGACAAGTGTGGGGTGGAAGCCAGAGGGGCCAATGAGAACAGGCCAGGCCTACCTGTCTGGGCATAGGCAGGGGAAGGGTGTGCAGCTCACGGCTGGTCCTGGGTCCTCCCAGTTGCCTAAAGGAAGTGAGAGGCTCTGGGGTCAAGAGCCCCAAGGGTGTTGGCACCTAGAGCAGAGGGATGGCACAAAACTCGTCCCAAATAACTTTTAATGCAATTGCTGTTTAGCTTAATTTTCTCTGCAGATGTTGCAATGGGGATAAAGGGAAGGTACACTGCACATCAAAGCTTTGAGAGGTTTTACAGTCTGGTTGTCAGAGAGCTTCTTTTTGGATGAAAGGGTTTGTGGAAGCATGAAAACCCAAGTCAGGGAGCATCCTTTGGCAACGACAAGAAAATTCCCAGGAGAGGCAAGCACAGACCCAGGGTGCCCGGCCAGCAGTGAAAGCTGTCTGCCTGCAGATTCCTTCCAAATCAGAGGGGCTCAGGGAGCACAACAGAGTGCCTGCCATCACCATGCCCCCGAGCACCAGCAGGGGGGCGACTGCCCCCCACCCCGTGAAGCTTTGTGGCTTCCCATCTTCCTGGTGCCGGATAATGCAACTCAGGAATGGGCCTTGGCCTCAACCCAGGCGTGGCTCCCAGCTCAGAGCGTGGGGTCGAGGGCTGCAGGAGGAGAACTGAGAACACACTTTGGGCACTGCTTGCTTGGGTGCTGGGGTTCCTCTGGGAGAAAGGGAGCCGAGAGCTCCACCTGGGGGCTCTGGCCAGCATCCTCCTCCCTGGGCCTTCCTACCCCCACAGGTAGAGAGCTGGGGCCGCAGCACCTCTCTGACCCAGAACTTCTGCAGGGAAGCTATGTTCGAGCCTTCCCCATCTCCAGACCCTTTCTCAGACCCTTACCCTTTCCATAAATATTTACTGAGCACCTACTACATGCCAGCCACTATTCTAAGCACAGTGGTCAGGAGAGGAAATTGGCCAAAAGAAGCAGGGCCTTGGACTAAAGGGAGCTACGGCTCACTCTGCCAGGGAGAAGGGAGGGCTCTACCACAGACCCATCTAGTTTGTAACCAGGCCCGCGTCTGCTTTAGGGTCTTCTCACAGCCGAGCTCCAGCCCTGGGTGTGGCTACCCCAAATTCTGCTCCAAGAGGGGGCCAGCACCACGACTGTCTGACATAGGACACGTGCTTCGGCCCCCTGCTGGCCCTACAAGGACGCTCTGTTCCACATCACGCTCTCTCTCCAGCAAGACCTTAAGAGCGAGGACGGCCACAGGGAGTTCATTCCCAAACCAGCCCCCGCTGCTCTGGGCCAGCAGTCTGTGGCCCTGGATGGCCCTGGATAACCCAGGGTTACCTGCTTGCCCACAGAACGAACACCCGCCCGTCTCTGAGACCAAAGACCAAGACCTTCAAGTGAAGGCATTCCAGACTGTTGTTTCGAGAGATACATCAGCAACTATTCTGAGAGTTTCTCCTTGCATGAGAGAGTCCCTCCCTGCCCCCAAACGCTGCAATCTCTGCTTATGAGATGCTCACCCACCTACCACCAACGGGTGTCCCGACAAACCTGGTCTGACTATTGGTCCTTCTAGAGCTTGCTGTTCACATGGCTTTTCACACTTCTCCTGGTTCCCCAAATTTCAGATGCTGAGTCAAAATTCTGCTTCCTCCCCACAGGGTCTCATGCTGATCCATTTAAATCAAAATGGCCTCAAGTCTCTTTGGGCCTCTTCGCCGTGCCTACCTTGCCCCCCAGCTTCATTCTATATGGGCCTTTGCAATGGTACCGCCCCAGCACGGTTCCAAAGGGCACCCCTGTGGCGCCCACCTCTACGGACCCGGGCAGGAAACACTCAAGCCTTGAGCGCCCGACTTCTTGCCCGAAAGCCTTGAGCGCCCGACTTCTTGCCCGAAAGACCCCAGGTGGCCATCCTGGCCCTATCACTGGCTCCGTGAGTAAACTGACATCTGTGATCTCAACTCCCTCTGCCCCGCCTCCGACGTAAAATGTAGACCCCCCACCTTTTTGTGTCCCGAGAGAGGCTGTTTCTGGCGTTGAATAGCAGACCACTGCTGTACTGGGCATCACTGGGGTTGGTGGACCGTGGGATGGTCAGGGAGTCTTGGTGGGGAGCCCGGGGTGGCGAGGGAGACGCTCTGGGGGGCACAGGGCAGCTGTTATCTACCAACTGGCACAGACATATTTGACATTTTTAACAGCACAGCATACCACCTGCATGCCAGACCGAGGGTGAATGGCAGAACCTTCTCTACGCCTGTTTCCTCACCTGTACAGTAAAAGAACACGGCCTAGACAGTAAGAAAACAGTCCTCACACCCCGGAGAGTAACACAGCTGGTGTGTAAAAATTGTCAGCCACTGTGTCTCTTGCCCTGGAAGAATCAGGATAGTTTTGATTCAGATCTAAAAGGTAGAAAGAGGAGGAAGGTTGAAGCCAGGAGGGCATAGATGCTATCGATGGTGGAGCTTTCTGTAAAACGCTACCTGTTTCAACTTGCCCTCGTCCCACTCTCCAACATGGGATGGGCCCTTGGAGGGCCTGTTTCGAGCCCCTCGGTCTTACAGAGGAGGGCAAGTTGTGGTGCTTTCCATGGCCAAGGACCCAGAAAGTCCCCTCCAGCCGGGCCCTTCCCAGAGAGGCCCGGGTCACCTCCATGAGCTGTCCCACAGCTCTGCAAGGAAGACCCCGCTAGGCCCATTTAACAGACGAAGGACTCCAGGGCCAGAGCAGTTCCAGGAAACCGTATGGAGAGTGATTACAGCAAGGGGTAAAATGCCATCTCCCACACTTGTTGTGACCCAGGACAAGTGATGGAACTTCCGTCCCCAGCTCCTTCTGCTCCTTTGAAAATGTGGGTGACGGCACCGCCTGGCAGGGCCACTGTGACATTCAGCGAGAAGGCACTGGGTGCTCAGCGCAGTTATCTGGCACGCGGCAAGCCATCAGTAAGCGGGATAACAACTTTTATGTCTATTTTTATTATTACTGCCCAAGGTAATAACAGTAGTGGAGCTGAGAACTCCCTTTGGAGGCTTCCTATTCTAAAATCCTATTAATTTGGGGCGCCTGGGTGGCTCAGTCGTTAAGCGTCTGCCTTCGGCTCAGGTCATGGTCCCGGGGTCCTGGGATCGAGCCCCACATCGGGCTCCCTGCTCGGCGGGAAGCCTGCTTCTCCCTCTCCCACTCCCCCTGCTTGTGTTCCCTCTCTCGCTGTGTCTCTCTCTGTCAAATAAATAAATAAAATCTTAAAAAAAAAATAAATAAAATCCTATTAATTTACATGACATTCCACATCCAAAGGGCTTTCCTAGATAACATTTATAATTTCCTTGTGAGTGATAAAGGTAGGTTTTATCTGAAGTGTAAGTGCTAACTTTGGTGGGGTAACGTGCGTGAGGGCGGGAGGCAGGGGGCTCACAGGGGCTCAGGGAGGACACGGCCCCGTGATGTCGTGCCCACAGGTGTGGACGTGGCTCCCGGAGCTCTGGTGCTCATGTTGGCAGCTGGACTGGCTGCCCTCTTGCTCCTCACAGCTCCTCTAGGAAGGCCCCGCCTAGACGAGCCTCTCTGGGTCCTTCCATCTCAGTGGAGTCTGCCCTCTTCTCTGCCTCCAACAAATGCCCTATAAAGGCAAGAGCATGTCCCTCTGGTTCGCACCATGTCCCCAGATCGAGGGCAGGGCCTGTGACACGGCAGGTGTTTTAGTAACTTTACACTAGATGCGTAAAGGATGGAGAGGTGGAGGAGGATGGGTGGGTGGGTGCAAGGGGGTGGGGGGAAGAAGGTGCCTCTTCCTGCTCCTAGCCTTACCCGAATCCTAGCTTGCTCAAGGCTGGTACGAGAGACCAGATGAAGAAAGCCTGGAGAGATCCTAAACACGGACCGCTAAGACAGCTGCGGCACTGGCCCTACACCCTCCCCTGAAACGCCAGGAGTGCCCTGGGGCCAGCTGAACACCCACTCAGGCTCAGGGCAGGGCAGCAGGGCATCCATGGGGCATCAGCAGGCTGTGCTCTCCTCTCCCCGATGAGCGAGTGCTTTTGGGCAAGGCTCTCCTTCAAAGAAGCCAGTCCCGGCAGCTAGCATCCAGGGCGCGCGAGGCTGGCTCAGTGGTATCCACAAAGGCCTTGACAGGGAACAGCCTCCTAGGAGAAGTGGGGACAGCATCCCTGGCCCACAAATTCATTCCCTGGCTTCCCCATGACAGTCTGTTCTCCAGTTGTCCTGGCCCAGGTAAAGGCACAGCATCTGCCCGGGGGCAGGGGCAGGGGGTGGGGGGTGTCACAATGAACAGAGGCAGTAATGCAAGGGAGGAAGACATATGGACATATGACGCTTTCGTGCCTTTAACCTGCTGGTCCCTGGATACGGAATATCCTTCCCTCACCAGCTGCCTAATCAAATTCTATTTGCACTTCAAAACCCAGTTCAGGTACCACCCCTTCCTGAGAGCCTTCCAAGCAAAGTCCCAACTCCCTTCCCCATGCTCACTCTGCACATCTGGCCACATGTGGGACGTCCTCCAGGCTCTGACCTCCTCGATTGCTCACCCGCTTGCTCAGCATCCCTATGCCCACAGAGGATCCAGCCCCGGGGCTGGCCCTGATGACCCTTTCCAGCACATTGCAGAACATGTGCCCATGCCCCCACCCTCAAAACTGAAGGCGCAGGGAGGAGAGGGAGGAGAGGGAGTGACCCCACTGGTTGGGATCTCTCAGGGGCAGGGGATCCGAGCTGACCTGAACTCTGGGGCGTCTCTGGGCAGGACCCGGCTCCCTCTTTTCAGCCTGGAGAGGAGGAGGGCTTGGGGGCTGCACCTTTGCCTTCTGGTTTGTCCTTGGCTGCTGTGGACAGCATGAACTGCCCATCCCCCAGGCCTGCCACTGCCGCCTGCCTATAATTTCACACTCAATATTTTGTGTTTGTTTTGTGGTGTGAGTGGCTGGCTTTCACGTGCTTTTGCTGATGGAAATGAAACCTGAAGGGCTTGAAGCAAGGTGATTCCGTTTGAGCTGGCAGGCCAAGCAGGACTCTGTGAGCCTGGGGGTACAGGTACCCCGGGAGGTGGGAGCGGAGCAAGGGTGGCAGTGCGGGAGGAAATGGGGTCGGTGGGCGTGGCACTCAGCCCCCAGGAGAAGGAGGGAGGAAGCCAGGCCCGCAGCCTCCCTCATGCTGGCCCTGCCCCTGCCCCTGCCCCAGCCTCAGGGTGTCCCCACCTAGAAGGTGCATTGCCTGGCTCCTCCTCAGACACGACCCTCCCTTTCCCCAAGCACTAGATCATGCCTGATCCCAGTGCCCCTCTTAATGTGAGGAAAGGGAGCAGGGCAAGGATCGATAGCCCCATTTGACAGATGGGGACACAGAGGCCCAGAGGAGGCCTTAACTCTCCCAGCAAGCTAGGGGCAAGCACTGGGTCTCTGGACTTCGCCCTGGGAGAGCACAGTGCTCCGGGCTTTCGCGTGGGGAGCTGAGCGCTCCTTTAGTTACATTTCCCGTTATTTATGCAGAGGAGCTTCAAGAGGCACGGAAAGCTGATCGAAAGTGAAACCCGCAATTCATGTCAATTCAGATCGCTCCAATTCATTTCCGCAAACATTTATTAAGTGCCTATTAGGCCCTGTGCTCTGCTTTCATCTGGGAATAGCATCAGCTCCTGGGTCCCCAAGCGGAGGGAGGGCGCGGTGGTGAGGCCCACGCACGGCCCCCCACGGTGGCCCCCCACGGCCGTCAGCCAGGATTCGGGGCTGGGGCGGCATCTCCCCTCTGGTCTTCTTCCAGAACCGCAGACCGCTTCCCAGACTGAGTTTGCCTTTCACATGCAAACAGAGGATAAGCCCCCAGAACACCTGGGGGGCGGGGGGGGGGGCAGGAATGGGCTGGCCACAGGAGGAGCTAGCTTGTGATTTAAAATCTGCCCCATCCTATCTGTGAAGGGCGTAATGCCTGCAGACAAGCGTGAGCGCTGCAGGGCTGTGTGCATCGGGGTGCAGGGGGCTGCCTCATTACGAGGGGCCTTCTTTACACGGGAGTGTTTATAGAACCGAAACACCTGCCACGGGCGCCCAGGGCACATGGGCCTGAGGTTCCATGGCTGGGAAGCCAACCACCTCGTCTTAGCAGTTCAAGATCGGAAAAGGTGGGGGGCAGGAAGAATCCTGGGCTCTGGAGTTGTTTCCTGCAGTGGTCCAGGTGACCCATCCAGGCAAGATCCTAGGCCTGTGGGGTGGCAGCCGACGGTGTCTCTGAACACCTCACAAGATGTCATAAGCCGGACCGAACCAACAAGGTTGGGTGTGAGCTGGTTCAGGAAGCAGCCCATTCCCCATGGCCAAGGCTGCTCTCCCCAGTCATCTGGTTTATGGCAAACTCCTTCCCCGAGACCCTGGGCTCTCTGCACCCTGCTTTCCACATTCAGGCCACGGCCTTTGGGACAAGACCGACCACTAAGCCTGTGTGTTTGCTCAGACCAGCTGGACCTGACTGGAGCTGACCTTGCAGCAGCCCCTACCGAGCCTTCTCCTCCAGAGGGGACGGGGTGTCCCTGAGCTCCTGCACCTCTCCTCAGACCACACCCACCTCCTCTGCGTGAAACAGAATGGCCATCTTCTAGAGTGACCGAAAATCCCCCGGCACCGAAGATCCATCATTAGCCAAATAAGGAAGGCGAAATCTGTGGCGAGTGGGCATGAGTCCCAGACCCAACAACCCTGCAGGCATTGCTAACCAATCACAGCCCCTCTTTCTGCTGAGCGAGGACATGGCCTCAAAATCGCTCGGAAGCCAGTTCTCCAGGCGGCCAGTAGCCATCAGTCAATATCCACACTCGAGATGAAACCTGTTTTCTATCGCTGGAGAGGTAGAAGCACAAACTGGAACTTCCAGAACCAGAGCCTCAGGGTGTCCCCACCTAGAAGGTGCATTGCCTGGCTGCTCTCTCACGACCCGTCCTAGGAGGGGGGTGGGAGCACTGAGCTATGGGACACCAACCTGGTTGGTCCCCAGGGCAGCTGAAGGACCCCTGCAGGGCCACCGGCCAGCCTGAGGCAGGGAGAGGAATGGAGCCAAGAGAGAGTGAGGCAGAGGGGAGGGGAGAGGAGAGGAAGTGAAGGTGCAGGAGGAAGGAAACAGAGGTCCCCCTGTGGTTTCTCCACTGGCCCCCCACCTCTCTGACTCACTTTGGCAATCAAATCACATTACTCCTCTATTTAAAATCCCCTAAGGGCTTTCCTCTTGCTTTCGGGATCAAATCTCGATTCCTGAATCTGACTTACAAGCCCACCATGACTCAGCCCTGCTGCCCTCTTTAGCCTTGGCCCCCCACACCCTCACCTCCACCCCAAACCGCTCCTGCAAGCTGCCCATACTCTGAAGTCTGCGTAATCCATGAGACTTGTGTGGCTTCCTCTCTCAGGTTTGTGGCAGATTGCTAAGTATCCTGTATTATTCTACTTTTATTATTATCCCGTATATACTCCAGTTTTCTTCCTTAGTACAGAATCTCCTGTTTTTAGCTGGTATGTGGTTACCTGAAATAAAGATATTTCTGAGGATCCCTTGCAGCTAAAACTGGTCATGTGACTAAAGTCTGATCAATGGGATGTAAGCAGAGTGCCACACTTGACTTCTGAGAAGTAGTATTAAAGGGAAGAGATGTGCTCTTCTGGGATGAGTATGTAATGGCTGGAGCTTGGGCAGCCTTCTTAGACTATGAGGTAGAGTCTTATGTTGAAGAAAATAAGAACATGAAGATAAAAGAAACCCAGATCTCTAATACTGTGAAACCAAAACCAAAGGCTTCTTTTACATGAGAGAAACAAATTCTTATTTTGTTTAGGTCATCACTACTTTGTGTTTTCTTACTTTTGTGTGTTCTTTCTTTCTCTGCCTGGGATATATTTCCTTTCCTTCTTTACATAGCTGATTTCATTTGACTTTGCAAGACCCAGCTCTGATTTCACCGTCTCTAAGGGGCCATTCCTGACAGCACCCTAAGCTGGACAAGCAGCCACCATTGTCCCCTCGTAGCAAAGAGCGATCACCTCTTTCTAGCTAAGCACCTGTCTCATGATGGTCAGTGGGTCTGATGAGTGGTTCTCTCTCCCCCAGCTGGACTATGAGCATCTTGAAGGAGGGAGTCTCATTCATGTCCAGAGAGCTGGTACCTAATCAAGTGCCTGATCATGAGTAAATGGGGAGGGATGGAGGAGCAGGGGTGGGGCATGAGGGTGGGAAAGAAGTCCCGGCACTTCTCTGGCTTCACTTGGCGGATCCTATAGCATTTCTTTCACTGATAAGCAGAGCCACCAATAGGCAGCTCCACTGAGGTTGACGAGGAAGAGACAACCACTCTGGAGAGCGGCATAATAAGAACGCAATTTCTGAAACTTCTAGCTGCACAGCATTTACCAATTTACAAGGCACGCTGACATGTGCCCATTATCCTACTTAATTCTAACAACCTACCTAGGCACTCTTATTATTCCCAGGGCTGAAAGGGCTACATCATTCCCTCCAGGTCACATGGTACTACATGGCCAAGTGGGGGACCTGGGAATGAGGTCCTTCTAGCTTCACGTCGGAGCCTCCCCCAACCTGCACCGTTCAGGGGAGTCAGTGAGGCAAACCACGGGCAAACCGCACATCAGCCAGCGTGCACGAGCATGTGCATGAGCTCACGCACACCTGGTGCACAGATGTGAGAGGGGCTCCAGATGTTCCAGTGGCATCTTCCCCGGGGCGGCAAGAGTGATGGCAGACAAGGGGCATGGGGGCGGGCCACGCAGCTGCTGCATGCAGATGCTCTGCCCCTCTGCTCAAGGACAGGACCACCCCGAGCAAGTGCGGGGGACGCGAGGCAGCGGGGAGGGCTGGGGACAGGCAGAAGCCAGGGGGAGTCCGCATGCTTTCACAGACTGCGCTAGGCTGTTATGGGGACCAGTTATTTAGTCTAGCATTCACCTCCCCCGGAGCGAGAACAGGACACTGTCAGGCTAAGAGATGGCAGCACACAGCATGTCCGTGGTAAACAATTTATTTTTCTACCTCAGTCGCTTACAGGGGGGAAAAAAATAAAACGTCATTAGGGAGCAGCACAGATGAACTATTTACAGAGATGAAGAAAATTCACAATGGTTAAAACGTGGGTGAGGCGAGCATACCAAGACAAGTTCACCAAAGCAAAGCAATTCATAGCAGAACAAAATAAAGTGGGGGTGGGGGGGGTAGCCATACAGAATTGTTCAAAAAAAATAGCACTCATGAAAAAGCCTGCAGGAAAATAACAGGAAACTAACCAATGATTACATCAAGCATCTTTAATGAGATGAGCAAAACCACACTGGTTGGGTCTCAAGGACAGTGACATTCGAACAGATGGATTTGCTCACATCAAATGCATCCAGTGGAAGCACGCGGGTCACTTCTCACAAACTATGAACGTAAACAAGGGGGTGACTCTCGAAGGCGCTGCTGAGCTGTACTTCACGAATGCAAGCCCGTGGGGCTATTTCAAACGGGGGAGTGGAGGGGGTCGGGACCACGGGAAAAGCAAGCCCTTCTCGGAGTGACTGATCATCGGGGGTGCCAGCCCGATCTGGACCGGCCCCGTGTGTTCCGTCCCCTGCTACCCTGGCAGGCCCAGAGGCTCTGATCCCAGCAGTGACTGCAAGGCCAGTGTGGACGGGGTGCTGGGGAAGGAGGGGCTGGCGTGGGTCTGTGGCCATGGTAACTGAGATGTAGCAGTGCCCTAGTAAGGACACCAGCCCTTCTCCAAGTCACGTGTGCTTATTATTATGGCTAACGGCCACGGAGGGCCTGGCCCCCAAACACAAACATAACCAGATCATGATGGTTTTCCAGATACAGTTTTTCTTCCAGATGACGTTTTTCACATTAGTATGTACAGAACAGGGGTGTGTGTGTGTGTGTGTGTGTGTGTGTGTGTGTGTGTGTGTTCGTTCACTGTTGGTAATGTCCACCACAGGACATGAGTGCTCAAAGTCACACATCCCCAACGCCTGTGGGCCGCCACCAGCACTAAAAGCTCACCCCATGAAATGCCCCAAGAAGCCTATTTGGTCGCTATTTAAAATAATCTGATGTCTGTTTCCAGGATTCCCCTGAGGAGGCTCTACAAAGTTTGTGAGAAGTTTCCCTCTGGCCCCGTTACATTCCAGGTGGGGGTGGGGTGGGGGGGTGGGGCGGGGGGGGACGCTCACAGTGTGTACAAGAAGCAAAATGGGAGGGGACTGTAGAAGGAAAAAAAATTTTTTTTAAACTGAGTGAAGCAATGAGGACATGAGTCTTTTCCAAGAATTAAAAATGAGAAAAAGAACATTCGTTCAAACAGGCAGCTAGGACAGGCTCAGTGGACACTGAGAGCAGCTGGGGTGGCCCCGACCGGGACTGTGTCCTCTCTCTAGTAATGGTAGCAAACCCCAGTGTGTTATGCCTCTCTTAAGAGCTAGTTGATAAAAATTATGTCTTGTGAAATCGGCAAATAGTCTGCAAAGTGAAATAAGAACAGAAATTAACAGATTAAACTGAAATGAGTCCGGAGGGGGGGGAAGAGAGGAAACAGGGGAGGCCACCAATGAGGATCGTAATTATTTGAGCCCCAGTATTGATCCTGGGGGGGGTCAGGGTGGGGGTGCACGCGGTGGACACCTGGGCCTGGGAAGAAGGAGCCACTTCCATAGTGGCGGGTCGTCCCTCAATCTTTCTAGAAAAGAACCACTCCTCACTCTAACAATTATCCATAGATGTCGAGCCCTCTTTATCGGAGCATCTCATTTAATCGCATCAAACCCTAAAGGTGGGCGGAGGCAGGAACTGGTTCGCCTCAGCTGTGCGGCCCAGGAGAGGAGGTGGGTATTCACAGAGAGGACCTGCGTAGGGGAAACGCCGGGCCCTGTGTCCTGACAGGGGACCCCGGGGATGTGGGCTGTGAGTGAACACCCACAGGATGAAGAACCTTAGCAGCTCTTGGGGGCCTGGGCGTCCTGGTTAGTGCTCACACTGCCCCACTAGGATGGGTCCAGAGAGGGGCTGGGAGGGGTGCGGCGTCCACACACACTGTGAGAGACTGGAGGTGGGACGTGGGTGAAGTGGTACACGGTGAGGACACGGAAAAGAAAGATCACAAAGCAAAACCTCAGGGCAGTCTGGTGGGGACAGCTGTGTGCATGTCACCGGCTCAAAGGACCCCAGGGTGCGGGGGAGAAGTCAACCGGACAGGGAGAGCAGAGGGCAGATTTGGGCCACCCTCTGCTGGGCCGTCCCTCTGCACCCCAACCTCCTCCTCACCAGACCCTCCAAAACACTCCTTATTGGCACGGGGCAAGAGATGGATGTCAGAATGTTCCAAAGCTCCCCTGACTCAGAGACCCTGGCCCAGGCTGGAGGCTCCAGGCAGGGTCAAGTTTGGTTTTTGAAGGGAGCCACCACGTCACGAGCTCTTGACTAGAACACCATGGGGGGCTGCCTGGGGACAGCGGACAGAGGGGCAGCCAGGTCCAGCCACCGGGCCACCCCCTTCCCGGCCTGGGGCTACTCCACACGCTGACCCTCCCCAACGGCACGTGGCCTCACTCTTGTGGCCACTGACAGCCTCTTTGTGGCCATCGGTGAGGACATACAAGAGACCTCCAAGGTGAGAACTGGAAGGATGGGGAATGGAGAATCTGATGGCTGGGGGAGGAGAGAACAGCCACGTCTCACGGGTCAGGGAGCCCCTGTCCAGACATTTTAACGCCCCATTCCTGCCCTAATCAAATCCAGCTGACTGCATTGAGCTGCAGGAGCTAGTGACCGTGACAAACAGGCCCTGGACATGGTCACGCCTAGCCCACGCCAGGTCCCTCACACCCCTGCTCTGTTCCCAAAGCCTTGGCTAAAGGTGAAGGGCTGGGCACAGCAGGGAGACTATCTCATCCTACCCAGCCTTGGTTGGTCACTCTTGCATCTCTGTCTTGCATACATGTCTGCTGAGGACAGATCCTAAAGCACAGATCCCTGAGACAGAGCCCTTAGCATGAATCCATTTTGTCACCCCCCAAATTATTCCATGTTAGGATCCCCCAACTCTCCCTGCCTGGGACTAGTACTGCACCGAGGGGGCAATGGCAACCTGATTGTGAAGGGAGGGAAGCCACACCAGGTGTGCAGAGCGGCATGGTGCTCTCAGCGAGCCAGGACGGGAGCCTATATGTCTTCTTGTACCCTGGTGAGGAAGCCAGGGGAGGGAAGGAGACGAAAGGCTTTCCTAAAACTACCACCAGCTTCTGGGCTGAGGAGGATGGGCAAGAAATGAATAGGGACGATGACATGCCAGGCCTCCCTGGGAGGGACAGTACATATGCATGCATGTATGTGTGTGGACCATGCCCCGCCCACCTCTTTATGCTCCAGAATGGTGCCATCCAACAACTTCTGTAGAAATGTTCTACAGGCTGTGCTAACAGCAGCCACTAGCCACGTGTGGCTGCGAAGTGAAGCGTGGCTAGTGTGACGGAGAAACTGGAATTTTCATTTTACTTCATTTTCATTTAAATCTAAATTATAGTAGCTATGTGTGGTTAGTGGGATCGTCCTGGACAGACGGACGCTAGAGAGAGGAACGTGGGAGTTAAGAGCCAGACCACCTGGGTCTAAATCGTAGCCCTGCTCCTTGCTGCTAACGAGCCCTGGAACAGGGTTTTCTACCTCTCTAGGCCTCGGGGTCCCCATCTGTACATGGGAAAACCTAATGGAGGGGAGGGGCAGACTTCTCTGGTCGTCGCGCCCACTGTCCTGCTTCAAGAGCTCCCCTCCCAGTGCAGACGCTGGCCCCAGGGGACACGCTCATGGGGGAGTCTCCCCCACTCACACTCCCCCATCTGGAATGGCTGCTACTGTACCTGCCTTCCCTACCCCTCACCCCCACAATCGGAAGGGTGCACAGACCCCAGGGACTATCCTGCCCAAACCCCCTGTTTACAGAAGACAGAGATGAGGCCCGAGATACTGGGTGACCTGCTGTGGCCATGGGCAAGAGCCTGGGGCTTCCGTTGATGATGGAGGATCTGTCCCCCACCGGGCATGGCTCTAAGTGCCCCAAACGCTTCCTGGCCTCCTCTGAGTCACCCTTACCCCACCCCAACACTCAGTTGGAGGTGTGCAAATGCTGGGTGAGCCCCTCACGCACCTCTCCCTGGCCCTCCTCCCTGGCTTTAGGACAGGATCCTCTAAGGGCCATGCCTACGCTCCCTGGGCCTCCAAGGCCTCTGGGTCCAGGCAGGATGACCAACCAGGAATGAAACTCTCCTGGAAGCCCAGCTTCCGAGGGAGCCTCCTTCCTCAGCAGAGAACCCAAGAGGACAAAACTCCATTCCTAATGCCTTTTCTAGAAACTCCAGCTGTCCTCTGTACACACACACCCCCAAGCACCCCTGCACCCCGATATACTCTTGTCTATACTCCACGTTTGGGAAAGGCTGGCTCACCCCTTCAGGGGACAAATAAAGCCCCAACAACATTGCTTCCTTCAGCACCCTTCCCCCCACCCCTGTAAGACCATGCCTGCCCTTGCTGCCGCCTCAGGTGGGGGTCCCAGGCCCCCCAGCTACGTGGGAGCTGTGGCAGCCTGGGCACAAAGGCAGGCATTGTTGTGGGCTCTGCCTTGAGTCTCTGACGCCTACACGCGGGGGAGGGTGAATCTACACCCCCCGACCCAGGACAGCAAACCCAAACCCCAACAGCACACCACAGTTACACACAGAAGGGCGTCGAAGCCAGGGCTGCCAGGCAGAGCTGGAGGAGGGGAGGGAGGAAGGCAGGAAGGTAGGTAGGTGGGAGGGAGACGGGGGATGAGGGAAGCAGAGGGTAGGAGTCCAGTCCAGTGAGAGAACCTGTAACAGGCTCCAGACAAAGGAGGGTGGGCAGAGGGAGGGCTCCTGACTCAGCTCTTTCCCTTCCCCCGAAGGCTGCCACTCTCAAATACCCAGTACCGAGGCGGTACTTCGGTTAATCAGACACTGAGCTGCATCCTGCCCCCGGAGTTCAGTGGATTTGAACTTCAGCACCTACAGGTCATTTCCTGAATGCATATGTGTACGAGCTGTGTTCTCTTCAGGGATCCTCCCGCCTCCCCTCCAATGCAGCCCATCTCCCGTGCTTCCAAAGCCCCGGGAGACAAAGACACTCACCTGGGAACTGATAGCCATAGCTAGGAGCAAATCCAGGGTAGCCGCGGCCATAGGTTGCCACGAAGTTGGGGTAGCCTTGAACACAGAGAGAAAGATCACAGGGGCGTTAGTACAGCTGCTGCCTCAGCCCTGGGGTGAAATCCCGGGGAGGGCAGAAGTGAGGACAGCCTGGGTTATTTTCCCGCCAAAATGATTCGTCTCCCGTGAGGGTCTTTACCCAGGGCTCGGGTCCCCTCTCTCCTGTGGCTGGGGGCACTGCTGTCAGCCTGCTGGTAATTAACCTATATTTGGGCAGAGAGACCCCCAAAGCCCACGCACTTTCTGGAACCTGCAGAGTAAATGCCACGCGTTAGCACCAAACAGAGGGCCTGTGCCTGGCTCTGACATTTGGAGAGCTTACTCTGAATGTACTTTACCTTAAAGCTATTGACAGTAGGAGATTAAAGTCCTTGTAATGCCTCCTCCTGAGGCAGCAGACAGAGGTGCCCGCACCAGACAAAGCGGGAGCACTCAGGGCTCAGAGTTGTGGGGCAAAACTCAGGGCTGACCTTACGCTTCTAGAAAACCACTGTGCTTAATGAGCCCTGGCCCAGGGGAGGCAGGGTCCCGGGGAGCCTGCGTCCAAGCACAGGTACTCCACAGGGTGCCAGCATCTTCCCAAGCGCCCCCCCCCCGCACCCACCCCCACCCCCCGACCATGAGGGACTGGTTGGGTTAAAATGTGCTCCAGGAAGCATGGCCCAAACCCAGAAGCCTCACGCCACACATTGTAACTAACGGGTGCTTCACAGCGAGCGTATTTCCCACATGATCTCAACAGATAACCCAGGGGGTGATCTGTTAACCGTGGGCTGCCTGTGGAAATGGCTGCTGGGCTGGGCATGAGGAAACTCTGGCATGTTCTGCTCCTGGTGTGGCCCTCTGTGATCTAGCATGAAACCCCCAGTGAGCAGTCCCTTGGCTCTCAACCCTGCATTGTGCTCGCTCAGGCTACTTCACCATTTATGTCCCTGCCTCTTGGCTCAGGTGACAGAGAAGGCCGGTGTGTAGCCCTCTTGGACCGATTCTGCCAGCCCCAGGGGACCCACGGGTCCCCTCTGCCCCCATCCCACCAGGCTCACGTTGCCTCTGTCCACTCGGTGTGTAGGAGTCCCAGTACATTCATGCTCTTCACATACCTCCACGGTCAACCTCCCGCCACCACCATCACCAACCAGCCAACCACCACCAACAGCTGGACTTTTGCTTTGACCTCCGAGGTGGCTATTTGTGGTTGTTTCTTGGCTTCCCAGTCCCTGAACCCCTTCTCTGAGTTTGAGTCTTAGAGAGAGGCCTGCCTCCCATCCTGGAAGCAGAAGAGGGCCCCCTCCTGCTCTCTCTGAGCCAGGCAGCGGGAAAGCAAGTTGCGAACCTGGGTTTGGCCCAGGGAAGTCCCCCTTGGACCCACTGCTGAGGCTAATGGGGCAGAGGAGGAGACAGTGATTCAGAATTTACTCTGGGGCCTTTAGCATGAGCCCAGCACACAATGGTGGCAACAGGGGACCCCCCTTGACCAGGTCATTCCTAGGTTGTCCCTGGGTCACGGCTGTGGCTGACCACCCACCTCCCCAGTTACTGCCTATTCTCCAGCCTTCTTGGCAACTCTGTGAGCTGACGAGCCCCTTCCAATCATCTCCTTTTTGGTTTGCAGCAGCCAGAGCTGTTTCCGTGGCTTGCCACCAAGATGCTGGTAGAGAGTGGCTTTGATGGGTGGGGTCTGTCAGAGTCTTCCTGCGCTCCAGCCACAAGGGCAGCAGCTCGAGACAGCCACGGACACCCCCCAAATACGGGCTCTGGGGTCTCGTCACCCGCGTCCCAAGTGCACGTGGGTACGCCGCAAGCATTTTCTGACCTGCGGTGAGGGCTAAAGGAAAAGGATCATTCACGCAGTTCCATCTCGGGTGCCCTCGGGCATTGTGCGTTCGCGTTGGCAGGTCTTCCTGCTGCCTGTTCATAGAGCTCATATGCCTTAGAGGCCCAGGGATGGGACCCACCTTTCCTCACCTGCCCATGCATGTTTGTGTCATAGCCTCCTCTTGACCAGTGGATCTGTCATCGGACCGAGAAGAGAGGCTTGCTCTTGTGGGTGTCAGGAGACTTGGGGTCCAGGCTGGCCTCTGTCCCAAGGCCATGACCTTTGGGGGCGGGGGTCTTTATTGTCCTCTGACAGCTTGAGTCTTGCCATCTGTACAAAGCTCTGTGGGTCCCTTACAGCATTCTCGACTGAGACTCCCCGTGGCTCCCTTCCCTTCCTGTTTAGCCAGAGCCTTTCTAAATGTGCAGTCACAACTCACTGGCCGACTGACCCGTTTCCACGTCAAAAGGGGCCTGCGCCTGCTCCTTCCAAGTGCGCTGATCTCCCGGTGCTTGGGGTCTCCCTGGCACAGGGTCGCCCACACAAGCAGGATGACCGCACGGCTTTGCTCTGACTGCCGAGGAGCAGGCTATCCAAGGGTGATGCTCAGCTCTGGCCCCCCAGTGGGGAAAGAAAGGGACAGACGGACGGAGAGGAATGGGGCAAGCCCAAGAGGTCTTAAGTGGACTCACGCACACTGGCTTCTTCCCTGGTATTTATTTCATGGCTGGCCAGCTCAGTTCTCTTCTGAATTAATCACCCGCTCTCAAATCAGATCTTTCATGACTAGATTTCTTAAACCATTATTTCAACACTATTGATAAACGGATTATATGCAAACAGCCAAATCACCGCTGCCTAGGGCCTTTCCTGGTGAAAAATGACTCCTTTGCTTCTAACTTCAGCACTAGGGGTCTGGAATATTTTAATCTGACAGCAGATGTGTAGGCCCATGTGTCACCTTCAAGCCTCCCTCGGGGTGGGTGGGGTGGAGAGGGGGTGGGACGCCCAGCCCCTCCCTGACTCCAGCCACTTTCTTCCTGGCACATGTGACAGTCTTCGATAAGAAGGAAGACAAGCATGGTCGAGTTCACCCCAATTAGGGGCCTCACCCCAATCTTCCTGGACATATAGATATTGTCTCCTGCACAACAAAGACGAGAATTTGGCATCTGCCGGAGTGGGGTATCTGATCTCCAGCCCCCATCACGAACATCCTCTGGGTCAGGCAGATGAAATCATAAATTTATAATACAACATTACTTCAATTTTCCTCTTCATTTACTGTTGTGCAGCCCAGCTCTGCTCGAACTGCTCCAAGCCCCAGCCACACAGGGAAATTGGCTGGCTGCATATCAATAGCACATTACAGCAGACCGATGTGGATGCTCCATCAAGCCATATTACAGCGAGATGACCCAGCCGCCGCTTCCATTAGTAGCTGGGCCCCGCCCGCACTGGCCACTGCCCAATTTATGTGCTCCAGTACTCTGGACGCCTGATCAATCCCACAGTAATTATCTCTTGTCACTAAAGGAAAAACTAAGCCTGCTGCCTGGCTGACCACCTTTCTGGCAGATAGGCTTTCCGTTGTGGAAAAAAAAAAGGGAACTCAGAAATCAACAACTACTCGAATTTGCCAGTCAGATCATTTCAGGGCTCCCTTTTGGGGTTGCTGGCAGAGTTCTCAGAATCGTGGTTCTCGATCTTTGCTCCAACTCTAGGAGATGCTGGCTCTAACCCTGAAAAATGTCTGCATTCTAGGTGGGTGCATGACTCATCCGCTCCCGGGCTCTGTGACTCAGCTACTCAGTCATGGAAAATTGCTCCCACCAGGCCCCAACTTGAAAGGACAAGAGACAAGGGCTGTTTATCCAGGGACCTGCCAGAGTGTGACATATATGCCACGTGGTATGCAGAGCACTGCCCAGGGCGCCATGTTGGCTCCATGAGGGATGCATCCAGGATGCAATACCTAGTGCCCAGAGCCCCTCCCAGGTTGGGATGGGAAGGCCAAAGTCTACCTAGATGCTCGGACCCCAGAGTCATTCTGAGCCGTAGGAGCATCTTTAGGCCTATGCTGTCCAATTTAAATTTAAGTCTAAACTACGATGAAAACCCCAGTTCCTCAGTAGTATGAGCCACATCTTAAATGCTCAGTAGCCACATTAGCTAGTGGCTACCATCTTGGGCAGCGCAGACAGAGGCCCCTTCTACCACCACAGAAAGTTCTGGTGCACTGTGTTGTCCTAGAAGGAAACTGAAGAGCTGAATTTTGAGTTTCCTCTGTCCACCAGGAAACAGCTGAACAAACAGAGACCTCCTTGGCAATGACCTCAACAGGTACTTTGGGGAAAGACAAATCCCCGTTGAAATTACAAATGAGTCTAGACATGCAGCTCTACAATCAGCCCATCTCCTTTTGATCTGTTAGTGCATACCAGCAGATCACAGATCCTCATCTCTTCTAGATGCTGATTTTTTTTTTTTTTTTTAATTTGCTTTCATTTCAGAGGGGTTTAGTGTCAGGAAACACTGGGTCAAGACTTCACAGGGACTTCTCAGTAGGAGCACTGGTAAGAATGCCTCAGGCTTTCTTCAGCTGGTCTACAGAGTCCCACTATTTCCGGGCCTGCAGGGTGAAGCTTTCCTTCAAGGCCTCAGCAGTGAGGTATTTCTCTACCAGTGGTATCAAGCATGTTCAGTAGTGTGTGTCCAGCCGGGTCAAGACAGTTTAGAGGTAGTAGGACTATGTGGCTGGGGGCAGAGTAGGCCAAAAGGACTAAAATATATCAATAATAATCACATTTGCTTTTATTAAGTCCACTTTCATGAAGAAAAACCAGAGAGTCTAGGGCACGAGAGAGCAGCACAAAGTCTGAAGGGCTGCAAAAAGACCTTTCCAAGGGTCTTCGCTGATTTTCGTTTTGTCTAGCTGGAAGGCAGGGAGAGCTGGTCTGAGGAGGCCCCCTCCTCTTCTCTCCTACATTCTTTTTTAAGGAATTCCCAAGTGGGCTGATTATTCTATGACTCTGTCAAAGGCTGTGAAAGCTAAAGCCAAAACAGCTGTAGGTTTCCTCCCAAGGATGGATGCAGCCACATCAAGAGAGATCAAGCAAACATAACTGTGTAACTATACGCTCGCCAGCCTCCCTTTGACGAGACCTCCCCAAAGTATGGAGAAAATCTTAAGGGATATTTAAAAATTAGTTTCACAGTTCCCAAGTCATTTACAGACCAGCGTTATCTGCTGTCTCACTAGAACATCAGCTCCCTGAGATGCTCTGAGGCATCCTCAGCGCCTAGAACAGTGCCTGGCCCTTAGCAGGTGCTTGGGAAATACTTGTGAGAATGAACTGAAAAGCTTTAATGGTGTATAGTCTCACTTCGAAAAACCTGTCCAAGTGTTAGACATTTTTCTGCTCTTCTGACAACAAAAATTTACAGCACTAAACCTTTATTTCATTAATGAACTTTTAACAAACGTTGTTCTGTGCTGAGTTCATCAACCAAACTATGGCTGATGATGATCGCGGTGATGATGTGGACAGGTGATGGGTGATGGTGGCGATTCCAGGACAGATATGCACCACGGACGGGGTGACCCAGGTGACTTGTGGGGACATGTCAGGCCATCCCCATCCTAGCAAAGGATCAGATGCCGCCCGGTGCGACCACTTTAGAGGGAAGAAGCAAGAAGCAAGGGCTTTGGTCTCAGGATAGGAGACGGCACTCTCCTCGCCCAGAGTATCTAGAGGCCCAGGATGCCAGGCTCTGCCAATGCGAGAAGCCGAGGGCAGCGTCAGGAGTCTCCAGGCTGGCTGAGGAGGTGAGAGGCCAGCCAGGCCTTGAGACTGTGTGTTGGGTTCCCTGGGTGCTACGCCCGCTTCACCCCTTCTGCCTGGACCTTGGGCTGAGCTGGTTCCTGGCCGGGGGCATATTTTGGGAGCTCTCAGGAGGCCCGTCTCAGCAGGTGCCTGAAGGGCCTCACCACCATGGCTGGGGACTCAGGAGGCCCGGCGGCTGATGAGGCCTGGAGCCCAGCGCACAGATCACAGAAACTCAAAGATGATCCAACTCCTTGGGCTAGGGGTCTGAACGGAGAAGGCAGCAGATGCCACAGCACAAGCCACACCTTCCTGGCCGCTGGCAGGAAGGGATGCCCCATGGAAGGGTGTTGGGCACTTGCTCGGGCGGGAATGCCTTGGACTTGCACGGCTTACTAAGAAGAGCTCCCAGTTTGAGTATATCCTATTGTGTTTTATTGATCGGAAGACATACATTTTTTTCACATCTTAACGTCTCTGAAAGGAGCTCTATCTCACAGTCATTGTGGTAAGAAAGCCTTGGTCCAGTTTAATCAACAGCATCTGTATCTTTCTTTCTGAATGTTTGTACAAAGAGGCGTTTCACCACCCACAGCACCTTGGATTTGAGGAAATACAGCGCTGGCGAGGCCCGAGATGGTTTCATTGATCCTCAACAACCCCATGAAGTGAGAGTGTCCCACATCCCTATCTAAGGACGGGGTAACTGAAGGACAGAGCTGTTGGCACTTGTCCCAAGTCATGCAGCTCGGGGTGAGGAGTCCAGATCCCCTGGTTCTGAAGTCCCCAAGCCTTCCCCACTGGCTTACATAGCCCCCATGTTGGGGGAAGCTGGCCTGACACCATCAATTCCATCTTAAGGGCTCTCCGAGGACGGGTGACGGCCACCATCACCCGTCACCTGTCCACAGAGGAAAGCCTCTGTGACATGAGTGAGGCTGGCTGGGGTCTGGGGGTTCTGCCTGGTGGCAGTCTCAATAGAGCTACATGGGCCAAAGGCAAAAGCCTTAAGCAGCAGGGGTGTCAGTGGGAGGGGGTGACCTGGGAGAGGTTATCACTCAAGGACTAACAGATTCACCACAACATTTTTAACCAACAATTACTTCTTTACTGCAGCTTAGAGAAGTCATGACTTCAACCATGAGAGACAGGGAAAAAGTGGGGGCAGAGGAGTAAGCACCTGCCATTCATCACATATCCATCCCTCAATAAACAGGAGCCAATCGGATGGCACCTGGAGAAACACACGGACCACATGGGTTTGCCTACCACCAGCCGGGGTCAAAGCCCATCCTGGAGGCTCTGAGCCCAGCACTCCTCCTCACACACGCCCTGCAGGAACCTGGCCCCCTCAGCCAGGCCAGGGGGCTCTCAGTGTTCCCCACTAGGATCCTCGCCTTCCAAGGCTAGTCCTGTCTGGATCACTCTGAGCTTGCTCATCCTTCTTAGCATGGCGAACAGGTCACCTCCGCAGGGAGGTATTCCCTGATTCCTCAGTCTAATTTCCACTCTTCATGATGTGCTCTTAAAGCACCCCCAAACTCTATTATGACTAACTAGCTAGCTGTAGGATTAACTGTTAGCTGTTGTCACACTCACCAGACCGCAAGCTCCAGAGGGCAGGGACCACATCTGCCTTGTCAAGCGCTGTCTCCCCGTGCCAGCCCAGAGCAGGGCACGCACACAGCAGGTGCTCAAAGCCGACTGCTGGTGAGCACCTCCTGCATTCAACAAAGCCTCCCTGCCTTGGCTCCCATTATGAAACCACTGGGTGCCCTCTGTTCAGGAATCTGAGCTTGGGTGTCTGTAGAGATGTGGGCCCCCGGCCCTTGCTTGCAGTCTGGGGCAAACAGAACTGCTGCACCTTTGCTCTCTGGCAACTGACATGAATGAGCTGGCTTCGCTGTATACCTCTGCTTCCCCCTGAAGAAAACAGGTCATTCCTCCCAGCCTGCCAAGGGCATCAAGTTAGACTCCGAAAGGCAGCGGCACTTCCTGAAGATCTGATCCTAAGAAGGTTCCCATTTTATGCCCCAGGGCCTTCATACTCACCGTTTAAAATTCAAGACTCCAAAAACCAGCAGGAGGCAACTCTTTTAAGATTTGATTTTAGAATTTACAACTATTAATTAATTTGGAACTTCTCTTGGTATACACTGTATGGTAAAGACCACATACAAAATTACTTTTGAAGCAAGGGGTAGACAAGTGTCTCATAGTCAATCAGGAGATAATTCCCACTGATTTTTATTTATTTTATTTTATTAGAGAGAGCATGAGCAGGGGTGGGGGGAGGGGGAGAGGGAGAGAGAGAATCTCAAGCAGGCTCCACGCTCAGTGCAGAGCCCGACGCAGGGCTCGATCTCACGACCCTGAGATCATGACCTAAGCCAAAATTAAGAGTCGGACACCCTCCCACTGATTTTTAAAAGTAACTTCTTTATAATAATTACACTCTTACACAGAAATACGTTTAGTTTAGGTGCTTTCACTTTTTTTCTCAACAGGTGCATTCCTATATACCACACTATTTCATTACTGTAGCTTTGTGCCGTGTTCTGCTATCTGGTCAAACTAGTCTTTTCTCCTTTCTCTTTTGAAAACATTTTCTTATCTATTCTCATGTGTTTCTGCTTCCAGATCAGCGTTAGAATCATTTGGCCAATGCTTAAAGAAGTAAATAGGAATTTCCAATGAAACTCAATTAGACCTAAAACATTAATTCGAGAAGAAGTAATATTTCTGCTACTTTTAGGATTCTCGTGGCATCTCTTTCCATTTCTCAAAGTTCCTCAAACTAACTTTACTGGCCCTTGTTATTTCCTCAGACAAAATAGATACAATTCTTTTTAAGAATGTGTAACACCAAGAAAAGTTTCATACATTTCAAATGGAGCCAGGAATGATTTAAAGAACTGCGAATCTGAAAATACATAAAGAGCTGATCAAACAATATAGAAGGGGGACTCATCGCCAAACCGAATGAAAATCCATTAAAACCAGACAGATCATGTGCCTGAATGGAATTTTACCATTAACTACCATTTATCCCATTTAATTAGTATTTTCCCGACACACAATAACTCGCACTAAAATACCGCTCTCTCGCCTTGAAATTTCTAATTATTGTTGCGACCCACACCATTACGCCTCTTCTCTGCTTTCTCCATTTTTCATGCCATTTCAGTGGCAAGATTTTCAATTATCTACGTGGGATGGACAGAGATACCTTTAAGGAAGGGGCATAATATGCAACTTAATTTCTCTAAAAGCCAGGAGAGATCATTTTTCGTCAGAACAAAACACACTTTGTCTTTCATCATCATTTTTTTTTTTTTTGGCAAATAAAGAGTAAAACAGGCCATTTAAAACATCCATTTAAATGCAAATTCTGATATCCCGAGAGAAAAATGTTAATCATTTAAATAGACAGGATTATAGCCCACCCTCTTCACTTCCTCTCCTCTCCCAAGTTTTAGAAAATGGAGCCTCAGCCCACAAGGGTGAAGCTAGTCAGGAGTCCTCAGGTTTTTCAGAACACCCTGCCAGTAGAGAGGTGTGAGGCAGAGGGCTGCCTTTTTCTCCTTCCAAAGAAGGGAGTGGAGAGGAGATAAAATAATATCAAGTACCCCTATGAGCCAGGCATGGGACAAGATGATTATCTATCTATCTATCTATCTATCTATCTATCTATCTATCTATCTATCTATGTATCATCTATCTATCTTTGTAATGGTCACAACTACCTTGCAAAGGGGCTTATCATCTGAGACTCAGAAAGGCAGTTTGCCCAACTGGTAGGTGACCCAGTTGGGTGTCTAAGCCTCCGTAGCCCCCAGTGCATGGTAGCTCTGCAGTGTCCCCAGGGTCCCACCCGGACTCACCTAGCATTCCCATGCCAAGCATGAACGCGTCCATGGTGTAAGGCAGTCCCCGGGCCCGGCCTCTTGTCCCCGGTGGGAACATGACTTCCTTAGGCTGAGCTTTCTTACATTCTACCTGTTCAACAGAAAGGCGAACAAATGAGATGCAAATGAATGCCACGTAAATGTCAAATGCAGAACTGATCTGGTTACCCGCGAAGGTATTTTTAGCCTTGCTCCTTATTCACTGTAAATATAGCCATGCCAAGCAAATGGCCTGCAAAACAAATATTTAAGAAAACACGCCATTTGTTGCAAATCCTGCTCTGGAAAAACCGACAAGGATGAAATTGGGTTTGGAGGGGTGACAAGGACGTGGGCTGAAGACACACGTGCTTGGGTCGGGAGCTCAGACTGGAGCGTGCGCAGAAGGCCTGGGAGGTGAGGAGGCAGATGGGGCTGCCGGGTGTGTCTGTGAAGAAAAATAACAGCAGTAGTAATAATCCCTCCTGCTCGTTTGGTCCCTTACAGGTTTACAAATGCCTTTGCGCCCCTGACTCTTCACATCAGGCCACCTGATTCCATTTCTTATTAAACAGACAGGCCAGTTAGCTTTAGCTCCATTTCACAGATGACAAAACTGAACGTCAGAAGGCGTGTGTAATGTGCCGTAAGCCACAGCCCAGCAGGGGCAGGCCTGGAAGCCAGAGTTTTCAAATCTCTAGCTCAGCGATGCCATGGTCTCCAGAAAAGCCACCCCAGCAGGCTCCCGGGAGAAGTAATAACATTAAACACTGCTTCTGTCCATCTGGATTACCGGTTTCTCGTTCTGCAGCTACGTCTTCGAGTGGTTGCTAATCTTTCCTGTTTCCCTTCTGCCTCCTAAATTTCTTAATCCTATTCTGCTCACACAACCCATAAGTCACTTACTTCCCAGCCTTAATGATAGGTAATACAAGCTCCAGGAAAGAAGTAAAACTGTTGCCCTCGACAGTGCCTACACCATTCTTAGGAGCATGTGTCTCACACCCCTGCTCGGTGCTTACTTGCTTTTAGTTTACAGATAAACCTAACATAGCGTTGGCTGGTAATCCGCCCCATCGCTGATGGAGATAGGATGCCGTGGGGCAGGGCAGGAGTGCTTATGGTTGCAAAAAGTATCAGCATGACAGTCAGATAGATAGTGAGGTGGGAAGGGCAAGAATGAGGTCCCCGTATTTAAAAAGGGGCCATGTGGTTTAGGAGTCAAAACTCCACGTAGTTCAACCACTGCCGAGGGTCTCACTATCACATGGAAAATTACTATTATTCCCAGGGTATCTGAGATAGGAAGAAGTTAAATTGTGTGCCTTATACTTTGTTTTAAAGGGACCTACATGGGCTATCCATTTTGGAGACATGGATACCTCTCAAATCTTCTCATCCCAAATCTTCAATTAAAAAAAATATGTTAGGGGCACCCAGGTGGCTCAGTCGGTTAAGCAGCCGACTTTTGATCTCAGCTCAGGTCTTGATCTCAGGGTCGTGAGTTCAGGCCCCGTGTTGGGGCTTAGTGCTTAAGGCTTGAGGGAAGCTTTAACTACCTAAAACATTAACTACTCTTCCTTCAGAGACACCAGGTAGCAGGTGTTACTTGCTCTTGCTCTTTAAAGAACCACACATGCTTTAAAAACATGGACAAAATGGCTCAAAGTTCATGCCTGATAAGCGTAATACAAAGTTTTTATAGGTTATAAAAGAAAGAGACGAGCATACTGAAGTGAAAATGGGTGAAGGACATGAACAAGCAATTCACAAATGACTAATAATGACACGTATCTTTTCTATCACACGTCATGTATGACATCCTCAAACGAGACATACTGTCACCTATCAGATTGACCACAACGACAGGATTCCTTGATGTCAGAATCTCTGAGAGTACGGGGAGGATGGGTGGGAGTTTGTGCATATTTTTTGGGAGGGCAACCCAAAAACTTTCAAAAGCCATCCAAGTATACATCATTTGACCTAATAATGCTACTTGCAGGAGTTTATCCTGCACGGACATATGGATAAGGCTACTGTGGTGACAAACGTTAATTATGATTTTTTTTTTTTTAAAAGGAAATATCCTAAGTGTCCAAGAACAGGGAGTTAGTTAGCCAGGTTTGGTTCACCCAGGCTTACTGAAAGCTGTGAAGCTTCAGAAAAGCATGCTGATAATAAGATGCAATGGTATTGGGAAACCCTCAGTCCTGGGCAAACCAGGGTGGTTGGTCACCCTAAATGTAAGGGTGAGAAAAGCAAATTACAGTGACTCTGTGGAAAAATAAGTGTATATGCATACCAAACAAGGGGAAAATATTAAAAAGACATACCAAAGTCGCTTTAGAGTGACTTTGTTCTTTCATTTCCATGGTGCATTTTGTTACTGGTGTTTATTTGCCAAATTTTCTGCTCTGAGTATTACTGCTGCAAACAGTAGTAGGGAAAGGTGATTAAAAAGAAAGAAATTCATGAGAATTGGCTCTTTCAGATTTCTCTCCCAGGCCGGGGGTGACAGTTTGCTCCTAGATGCTATCCCTGGGACTCAGAAGCAGGCTGGGAAAGCTCATTTGCAGGAGCCTGTCTGAGCCTGGGAAGATGGGTGAGCTCTGCGGAGGCAGACAGATCATTACCTGACGCCAACACCGGGATCTGGAATAATACCGCTAACCAGCTCACTTCCTAATGGCCCTATCGCTGACAATCTACTGCATTGTCTTATGAAAACCTGCCGCCTGTTCCTAGGCAACCTGATCAACGAAAATTTCAGGTTTATACAGTCTTCATTTAGGGAACATAAAGGTTAACTGACTGTAATGGGAGTATTTTAAACAAACCCACCTACTCTTCCTCTCACTGAATAGGGCTAGCAGCTCCGTTTAATTCTGCTCTGTCTTCGCTGGTGCTGTTTTGGGCAGCACCCACTGCGCGGGTTCTGTCACCTGCCCGCTGTGTCAACTGTGAGTGCTCCCCGAGGCCAGGGGCTGTGGCACATGCACTCTTGGGGGGGATCCCCACGTCCTGGGCACTTGAGTGACGGGGAAAGGTAGCCACCGCACCAGGGAGCCTTGGCCTGGCCTGCACTGAAGGCTTCTCGAAAGATCTCTCAGAACCAAGAGGCCTGCCCACCCAGCCCCCAGCTCATTTGAAAACACACAAAAGGGGAAAGAAGAAGAGCTAATCTCTGTTCCTATCCTGAGTCCTTGCAGGGGGTCAGGGGCTTCCTGAGCGTGAAAACTACTCCCCCCTCCCCACCCCCACCAAGACTGGCAGAAGCCTCCCCTCCCCCATCAGACTGTGAGTTCTCAGGACAGGGATCAGGGTTTGCCCCTACTTCCCTGGTTCCTTATGACACCCCGTACAGAGCATGGACTGACGCACATGCTCATCAGGGTCGTGGAGACCCAGTCTTCTTAACCCAACAAAGCTGAGGGACTCCACATGCCCGGCAAGGGCTAGGCTGTGGGGGATGCAGACATAAGTAAGGCCAGCCTCCACCTCGAGAGCTCTCATTCTGTTGAAAGGAACAGGTTCTGTCTTGTTCTCCTAACATGACGGCAAGTACTCACGTCAATCTGTCCCCTGTCATTTCTGGGCCTGCCAGGCTCTGGAGCCTCTTGAGTTAGACCCACATTTGGGTCACCCCCGCACCCCCACTATCCTCCCACTGGGCCCCCTGGCAAGCTAGAGAACCGAGCAGTTACAGCCAGAACCCAAAGGGGGAAAACCAGCCTAAATCTGCCGGCTCCAGTCACACACTCAAGTCATGTGGCCACACACGACGTGCCACGTATCTACTGCTGTGTACCAGGCTACTTCCAAACTTCGTGGCCCCGAGCAACAATGGACCATCCTTCCCCGTGCTTCTGGGAGCTGCCTGGGCCCGGCAGGGCTCTTGCTTGCAGTCTCTCCTGTAGTTGTGCTCAGATGGTGCCTGGGGCTGGAGCTGGAGCCAGACAAAGCCCAGATCAGCTGGAGGTTCGAATGCCTTCTCCCACACAGTGGGCAGTTGAGGCTGGTCGGCGGGGACCGTCCATGGGGAGGCGCCGCCTTCTTGGCTTCTCCATGTAGCACTCCCTCCCTGGACACCATGGTGGCTGAGTCCCAAGAGGGGCTGTCCTTGCATGAGAATCCCATGAGACCAAGGCAGAGGCTGCAAGGCTTCTCATCACCTAGGCTCGAGGGTCACACTGCCATTTCCATCACGTTCTGCTGCTTACGCTGGGTCAGCCTAGACTTGCTGTGGGAAGGGACCACACAGGGTGTGCATGCCAGGAGGCGGAGCGCGCCGGGGCTGGCCTCGGACACCAGCTACCCCATGAGATCGATGAAGAGCGGCGAGCCAACAGGACAGTGGGAGGCCCTCCTCCTGGGAGGCCCGTGGCGTCTGGCTGGCCGGGTTCTTGGGCTGGCAGGCACTGAGGCCTGCTTCTAACATGGGGCCCCAGGCCTGGGAGCTCCCTACGGGGGCAGCCCCGGAGAGGCTTGCCTGGCTTCCCATAGTCAACAGAAGCAGTGGGCCTCTGGGTGGCCAGGCCTCTTGCTCTAGCTGTTTCAGCTCTGCCCCCACAGAACTCCATTTACTGTAAACGCCCTGCACCACCCACACCCAAAGTGCTTTCTCTAGGGCAGTCCTGGGTGGCGGCAGATTTTGAGGAAGGAACATCTCCAAGTCTTGGTCCTTGAATCTCCTCCATCAATGGCTCAGCCCCCACCTCAGCAGCTTCTCACAAAGGCTACAGCTTCCAATGGCAACTGGAAAAAGCAGTGTGGTTGGAGGACCAAGAGATTTCGTAGGAACTTCCATTCGGATCCTCAGAGGCCACCTGGGACTGACCAACTGCTCACATTAGGAAGACGAAGTCTCCATTTCAAGTGTCATGGCTAGCAAAGCCACAAGCCAACCCTGCACCAGGGGCCGAATGCCAAGGACGTGCCAAACCCCCCAAAGGTAGGTGGGATTTGCTTTCATTTTTCTGTCTTCAAATATGCTGCTCTACTTGGCACACTGGCCCTGGAGGAGAGGGGGTGGCTCCCCCGTAGCCTGCAGTTATGGAATAAGAATGATCTAGCTGAAGCCTCTTTAACGACAGGACAGTTAGGGCAGCAGTGTGCTCCTCCAGAAGATGAACCAGAGGCCTGACGTGGGCTGGCACGTGCGGTTTCTGACCCTCTGTACCGGCTGCTTGTCGAGGTGGGGTGCCCCCACCCATCACGGTCGAAAGCAACTCAGCAAGGAGGTCTGTTTCTAACTCTTTCTGTAGAAATGATTCCACACTTGCAGAAGAGTTGCAAGGATAGTACAAAGTACAGTTCTATATGTCTACATTCCTATCTGTATCTATGTACGTTTTTTCCTGAAACTTCTGAGAGTACGGTATATACACGATGGTACACATTTCCTAAACATTTTCTTACACACAGATACAATGCTTTTTATCTATAGCCTTGTGTCAGTGGACCCTATGATGTCCTTTGGAGGTAGAAATCCATCTTCCAGGACAGGAAGCTGAGGCCCAGGGATGTCAGACACCTCAGCTGTGGCTGAGGCCCAGGTCATGTGTGCTAAGGCTGAGTTTGAGGCCAGGTCTGCCTGATGCCCCCCATGGCTCATGCTAGGGGAGCCAGTCCCACGCCGAACCCTCTCCTTGGGGGTAGGGGTGTGTGTGTGTTTAGCATTGGCTTTTGGAGAAGGCACAGGGACTTTCTGTGGGGACGGCTTCCCTGCAGCTACTCTGAGTGGCCGCCCTCACCCAACTGGCCTGCAGCCCTTGCTGAGGCCAGCTCCCTGCCGGGCACCTTTTGGAAGAGGCTGAAGTCTGAGGATGGTGCCAAGGTCTGGGAAGTGAAAAAGGTTTTTGTTTTTCCCTGGTTTCTACATAAACAGCCCCAGTCAGCACATGGTCCCAGGGCTGGGAGGAAAACCACCCCAGCCTCAGTCTGGGGAAACCCAAGCCTGGTGCCCAGGGCCTTGATTTACCACCCAGGACAAAGCGACTCTGTGTGGCCTGGAGGCCAGGGTTTGCAGCGTCACTTCTCAGCCCAAACTGGTCAAGTTAGACGTGATTTTACTCCTCCAGGGGGAGAGGGGCCCATCTCAAAGGGTAAAATTCACTGCTGTTCAGAGAGGCCAGCCCGGACTGACTGGCTGGTGAAGGGAGGGGAACAAAGGGCAGGTCTCCCGGGCAGATGGGTGCGACTGGGAGCGTCCACGTGGGCAGCATCTTTTTGTTGAGCTTCCTGAAAGACAGAGGCCTGACCTGGTCTTGCCCCTAGATCAGCTTCTCCTCTGACTCAAACTGCAGCTCCCCCGCACCCCCCAGTCAGGTTCCAGGGGATTCCAGGCCAACACTGCTGCTCTGAGGCCCAAGCTGTCCATCCCCTCTGGCCGATAGGCCCCAAGTACTTTCCAGGGAGACGCCACTCTAGTGTAAAGACTTGGGGTCCTGCCTGGAGCCCGGCAGCTACCCAGCTCTCTCTGGTCAAACAGAAGGACTGAGCAACAGCCCAGAAACCACACCTGGCTCTGCACACCGGCCGTGCTCTCCTGTGGCTACGCCTTTCTCCCTCCTGCCCACTGTTCTCTCTTGCCCCGTCTGCCAGGCGTAAGCCTTTCTGGAGACGCTAGGAGGGCAGAACCTTTCCTGGGGCTCTTACAGGTTCATAACGAAGATTCAGAGGAGACCTGCTCTCAAGGAACCCACAGAGCAAGGAAGACAAACACAAGGCGAGCGACTCGGGGGAAGAACAGAGTCCTTACTGTTCTGCCCTGTGCACCATACCGGGAGTCAGCCCCAAGAGCATGGTAGCAATGGAACGTGCTCGAGAACGTGCAGGCCACTATGAAATGAAGTTGAGAGGCCCTTTATTCTGCCATTACTAGGAGTTCCGGGATGGTGGCAGCAGAGCACGAACCCAGCGAGGGCTCTGCTGAACACGGGTCTCATATCCCGGAAGCTGGCCCTGCTCCCGCCAGCTGCTGAGTGAGCTGTAGAAGGAGGCTGATGGAGTAGCAAGGTGCAGGTGACAAGCACAGAAACAGCCCAGCGAGGAGAGGCGGGGTAGGGCTGGGGAGGGAAGGCAGGACCACGGTCCTCCTCAGTGTGGAGCTCACGCTGGAGTTGGACCTGCTGGGCATCTCCCTCTGAGGAACCTGCAGAGAGTCGGGTTGCCCCTTCCGGGTTCTAACATCCAGTCCAGGGTTCCCATTCCGTCCAGCTGAGGTACTTGTCCACGGCCAGAGGCAGGATGGAGTCACGACCAGCAGGCGTGTGTCGCTGGAGGAGGGCCAGGCCTGGGGCGCCGCCATGGGAGGGGCGGCACTCACACCCAGAAATCCCGGCAGCCGCGCTGGGAAGACCCGGCCTGGGACTCCAGCAGGGGAGGGTGCCTCACCATCCTGCCATAGCCGCCCCCAGCCAGCACCTGCCCTCCAGCCTCTGCGGCCTCAGGGAGGCCGCTCAGCTGGGCGCTGGGGGCACCAGGAGGTGAGCAGAAGGGAGTTCTGCGTCCCGTCCCCTCGCCTCTCCTGTCCCAGACCTCTCCATCAGGTGCCGTCCTCGTAGACAGGGGCCAGCCTATGGCCAAGCGCCAGAGGACCCACTTGTAGAGGGTAACTTGTCTTGCTCCTACTGCAAAAGGGTCCCCACAGATACGGAGCCTCCCATGGGGTCTCTGGCAGAAGCAGTTACTGAGTAAACAAGATGGAAACGCCAGCTTAGACAGACAAAGGCCACCAGAAACCTCCACCTTCCAAGGACGTGTGCTTGCTATAAACGGTCCAGACCCATTTGTGAGAAGCACCGAGAGTCCCACAGGACATGTAATCTTGACGCTCTCTCCCCGGTCAGCAGGGTTACTGTAGGGAGGAAGGAACAAATTATTTATGGAGCGCTCCTCCTATGCCAGGCATGGCCACGACGCCCTCAGGTGTGCGCGCGTGTGCACGCATACGCTAGCTCACGTACAGTATGCATGCACGGTGACGTATACACATCACGCATGTAAGGCCCAGGGCCTGGCACAGAGGTCCTCAGAGAATGCCCACTGCTCTCCACACCCTCATTAATCAACTCCTCATTTCCTCTGCCTTGGCCTAATTAGCCCTGAAGTTACAACAGGAAAGGAAACGGAGGCTCCGAGGAAATGATTTGCGCAAGGTCACACAACCTGGTAATGACAAGCTATGGTTCAGTCCTAGGTCTCCTGCTTCAAAGCCCCTGTCCCCACCTCTGGGCCACTGGCCACGCAGGTGCGGCCCTCACAGCCCTTCCCCACCGCCCTCTATCCGATTCACATGCCACTCCTTCCACAAGGCCATCCTCAGTCCTAGTTCCAGAATTAATTTTATCTGTTGTTACCTCTGATTCATTAAAATCAACAATGACAAAGTGAAGGACGTTCTAAACCAATACAATCAGCACCTCCTAGTTAGCAGGCAGGGGCTAGGTGTGGACGCAGAGATGAATTCAACAGGATGTGGCTCTCCCTCAGAGGGGCCCAGCGTCTGGGCAAGGAGAGCAGAGGAGCTGGTCCCCAACACCCTCTGAGGCACGCGCCCCGTGACTGCAGGCTCCCACTCTGCCTCGATCTCAGGGTAGGGGGCTGTCCTTTCCACCAGCTCCTTGCTCTACATCTCTGTTCCGCTCACCAGCTGCCTGACTTCTCTGTGCCTCAATGTTCTCAACTGTAAAACAGACTAACAGTGGTGCCTGCCCCCCCAGGGCTGCACTGCACTAATAAATTCAACCAGCTAATCCTGTGAGCGCTTGCGCTGGATAAAGTTGGTTGGGTCACTCTTTAATCTTCGCCACGGGAGCCTAGGTGCGCGTCCCTGAAGGTGATAAAGCCGGTTCGCATCTGTGCTTCTGTCCCAAAGCCTGGGGAGCAGAGAGGAAGAAGGGGGCTGCCACCCGCCCCCAGCCCAGCAGACTCTGGACATGCTGCCACCGATTTTCCCCCAACCGCCCCACCTCCCGGCCGGGGAGAGCCCCGTCTTCCTGCTTTCATCAGCAAGGTGCGCAAAAGGAGCTTTGCGGGCTGCACTATTTGGGGAAAAAGCTGATGGTCGCAGTAGCAGCTGCTCTCTATTTCTGGGAACCTGCAAGGGCATTTCAAAGTGAAAGGAAACCTCTGCCTTCAGCAGGTGCCCAAACGCGGCCACAAGGCTGGGTGCTTACCCGAGGGTGGGCTTTGCCAGAGACTCTGCACCAAGCCCAACCTAATTTCTCTATTTAAAAGAGAGAGAGAGAAAGAAAAAAAAAGGGGGGGGGGGGCAGCCGAGCATTAGCTTGCAGGTGCCTGGGAAGTTGGGCAGGGCTGCTGGGTGGAGTCAAAGGAAGAACAGGCCCCAGAGAAGGGGTGCAGATTCTTCCAGGGGTCTCCATGCCCCCTGTGGACCCCCACCCCGTGGGCGGTGTGTAGGGAGCAGCACGTGTGGGAAAGTCCGGAGGAGCTGGGCACCAGGATAATGAAGGACCCCGCCCTCCCCAGGCCCCCTGCAGTGACCTTCCCAGAGGACAGATGAAGGGTGAAGGAGCCAGAACTCAGGCAACCTCCCTGCCGGCCAAATTACTTCTGCCTAAAGAGCACCGTTCACCACCCAACACCCAGCCTCCCCATGCCCTCCTCCCTCGGCACGCAAATCCCTCCACCCGCAGGAACACAGCCCGTACACAAACATGTGCATGCCTGATGCAGGGGTGGGGGGCGCAGGACCTCCCTCTCGCTCGTAAACACGGGGTTCATTTATTAAGTGCCTCTCTGGCATTTCCTTTTTTGCCTTCATCCTGCTTGTTTAATATTGCATTTGACATTCTCATTTTATAAATGGTAACAGAAGCAGAATGGATGGCTAAAATTAGCTTACAAGTAAGGAGGATGCTGCAAATAGGGTGGTGAACACAGAAGCCTAGTTAAATCCACCCACATCACCCAGCCCCTGCCCCCCACTTTTGGGCTGGTTCCCGATCAGCTCTTAGTCGTCAGTCTCCGGGCTGTGGAGGAGTGGCCCAAGGGAGGGGATGCGTGCCCACTCCTGGGGCACCCCTGCCAGGTGGCAGCACCCCATGCCAACCGTAGCTGGGGCCTCCGTGGACCATCTGGCCCAGCACCACAGCCCGAGAGGCCAACCCAGGACTCCCCTGCTCTCTCATCCTCCTGCCCCTGCCACCCCCAAAAGCCCCCATTCTGGGGGCGAATCCCCCAGGTGTGCCCTGGGCTGAAGGTGGCAAGCCTGAGAGCTCACCAGGCTTTGCTTTTTGAAGTGGGGTTTTCGAAACTTCCCCAATGTAGGATTCAGCTGAAGGGCTGAGCTGGCCTCCCTGGGACCTAGCAAATCCCGTCAGCGGGGCCCCTTCTGCTCTGTTCTGCAGGATGTGCACCCACCTGCTCTCCTCCGGCCCACCTCCCAGCCAGAGCATGGTGAATACCCACCTCACACCCTCCTCCCTGTCCGGGTCTGCACCCCTGCATTTCACTGACTTGTCGTCTGTCCAGGACCCCCTTCCCCTAGGATTACACATTTGTTCAGTAAAAGGATCCTAGAAATAATGACAGAGATGATGACTAACAGTAACAGTAAAAAGGCCTATTGCCTTGACAAAGCATGCTATGGCTGGTAGAGCCTGGTCCCAAGTCCTAACTCCCAGCAGTCTCTGAGAGAGGTGCCATCCTTACCTATCTGACCGAGGAGGAACCAAGCACAGGTGATGAGTAACCTGAGCAAGGTCACAAAGTCTAGCAATGAGTAGCCAGACATACTAGGGGGCATTCGGCAGCAAGGGACTTTGGGAACTCTCTCCTGGGAAGGCCTCTCGGGTTGACAGCATCCTGTTCTGACCCTTCCTTCACCTCCCACCCACTCAGTGCTTGGGGTCCCCCTAAGAATGAAGGCGCTGCTACTTTCTGCAGGCTACTACCGCAAACTCCAGCATCTGTTTGGGGCACCGCTGACCCTCTCTGCCTCACGCTAGTAACGTGCTGACTCCGTAGTGGACGTGGGTGAGCTCTTGCCTAAAAGCCTTTCCTTGGGCCCCTTGAGATAAGCAGACTGCACCTGCTCTGAGCTACATCAGTATAGGCCAGGAGTTGAAACTGTGGCCCACAAGGCAAATCCAGCTGCTGCTTGTTTTTATAAATAAAGTTTTATGTGAACACAGCCATGTCCACCCACTTACTTATCATCAGTGGCTACGGTTTGCTCTATGATGGCAGAGTTGAGTAGTTGTGACAGAAACCTAGGGACCTGAAAGCCTAAAATATTTATGTCTGGCCCTTTACAGAGTTTTTGGGCCCTTGGTTTAGGCCAAATGGAAGAAACTTGCGGGTACCAAGGGGGTTTTCAGGAGGGTGATTCCTTCAAGGCTACCAGATTATAGACCTTACACCAGAGCAGTCCAAGAGCTCCCAGGGACAAGAACCAAACCAGGGCCTTCAATAAGCTTCAAAGGCAGTGGCCACCATCCTTCCCATCTCAGAGGAGGAAACAGGAGCAGACAGGTGGGATATTCACCTGGGCACAGGACAACTAGTGATGGATATGGGATTGAGGCTCAGGTCCACATGATCTAAAGCCCTGAGTGCCTCTAAATGACCCAGGAGCTCCTGTTCTGGGGACAAGGACATGAGCATGTTACTTGGAGGATCCAGCTCAACACCCCAGTGGATGTGCCTCAAACATCTTTAATCTGAGACCCTTGTCAGAGGGGGAGGGCATGCCAGCACCGGGGGTGTGGTGGGGGGTGGTCCCTGGCACGGACAGCTTGCTATGGCGGGGTGCAGCGGGGGAGGCCTGGTGCCATGCACACAAAGGGCGTGTGGGCTGGGGCTGAGAGCAGCAGACCGGCCTGGGGACCCCATGCCATGCTGGCTCATCCAGCTCCATGCTCCTGGGGCCTCAGCCCTCACTCCGGGTCCCTTCCTTCGATACTTGACGATTTATGACCGACCCACAACTCCCACACCATCTCTCATTAGCAGCGATCCTTGCCTGGGGCTTCCCAGACTTTAAATGTGCACAGGCATCACTAGGGACTTGTCAAAATGCAGATTCTGATTCACTAGCTCTGGGGGTGGGGCCCGAGACTCTGCATTCCTAACGAGCTTGCAAAATGCTCAGCAAATTTCAAAAATCAGATCACCTCAATGGAACAAGGAAAAGGACTATTTAAAGGAGTCCTATAGAAATCCTTGTACAAAGCAAATAAAAACTCTATCTTCATCAGTCACACCAACCCAGGTTTTTCAGTTAGTGAGGTTTTGCCTAAGGTGGCAGCAGGGTAGAGTGGGAAGAACACTGGGTTGGAGCCAGAACACCACCGGTTCAAATCCCAGCTCTGCCACTTAGAACCGTGGACTGTGGAAGTCCCTTCACTGCTCTGAGCTCGAGAGCCCGCTCTGTAAAACGGGGCGATGACCACGTGCACGTGAAGGCCAACGTCCTACTGTTGAGTCAGGGGTCAGAGGAGGTGCCCCTGTTCGGGCACCCCTCAGGCCGCACCCCACGTTCTCCACCAGCGAGGCTCTCCCCAACTCCATCTGAGGTGGGGACGAAACCAGGCCTCGTTGGAGGCCCGGAGCAGGTCGGTGTCACTCCCGCCTCCCTCCCCGGGGCTGCGAGCTGGCGGGAGGCTGTGCCAGCTGGTGGCTCATCAAGCCCGCATCCCTGCTGCTGGGGGGGGGGGGGGGGCTGCTTCAATCAGGGGCCCGCGCTGGGGCTCGCAGAGTGGCCAGAGAGGAGGCCCTCTCTGGAGAGTCCCCAGATGGCTCTGCAGCTGCATTTCTGTGTGTTTATTAATAAGGAGCCCCGTTTGCGCCTCACAATGACCCGCACCAAGATGGGGGAAGGGGCTGAGTCCTGGCTCTCCCGGCTTGGGCCCCGAGCTCAGGTGGCGGCCAGCTGCCCCCCTTACCTGTGGCTCACCTGCCTCTGGGGGAGAGGCCAGGGAATCTGTCATGGCCGACGGGGACCCCTTCTGCCCAAGCTTGGCCCTTTGCCCCAGCCGGGAATCTGGCCCCGAGTGAGCCCATCTTCTCTGCTCTTCTCTTAGGAGAACATGGGAGCCCCACGGGCCATGACACAGCCGACTGGGGGAGGGGGGGGTCAGCGGTCTTGGAAGGCTGTGGCCCAGCGACATGACCTTTCAAGTCCCTTCCAGCCTCGAAGGGGTGCTGGCTTCCTGGATACAAATGTGAGCTCTGGTGCTGCCCATTGCTGAATGTTTGGCCCTGGGCAAATTGCTTAAGTTCTCTCTGCCTCACTTGCTTATCAGTAAAATGGGGGACAATAATCAGTACCTATATCAGAGTGTGTGTGATAGAAGAAAGAGATGCATATAGCGAGCTCTCAGCAGAGTATGTAGTTGGCACTAAAAACTGTGAGCTATTCGTGGGATCTCTGTAGGAGGGTGCCAGGGGGGTCTTTTGTGGCCCTCCCCCCTGCCGCCACCATCACCATGGAGGTGACCTCCTTAAGGGAGGGTCTATATGGGAATGGGGGCAGGGCTGTGGTGATTCCAGTTTCCTGAGGGCAGCTACCCAGAGCCCCGGCAGGCAGAAGGGCTGGTGTCTGCTGCGGGCTCTCTTGGATGCTGGGGAAGGGCCTTTTAAATGCCCAAGAGATTCACCAACCAAATTAGACGGGAAATGGCTTTGGGAATTATGATGCACCTCTCTGTCACATGGTCCCTCATGTAATCCTTTATTCATTCCACAATTATTTACCCAGGGCCCACTCAGTGCCAGCCAGAGGAGTACTGGATTAAGACGGAGAAGATCTGGATTCAAGTCCTGTCTTCGTGACTCATCGGGGGCCAGGCCTTTCTTATCTGTGAATATGAGAAAACGGTCGCTCCAGGCACATTCAGGGGCAGCACAGTGATCTGTCCCTGCAGAATTCGCGAGATTGCCAAGCCTCCAGGAGACGGGTCTTTACAGCTTCACAAGCAGTCCAGTTTACAAAACACTCCCCCAGACCTTCTAACAACCGTCCGGGTTTCTGCTTGGCAGTCTCTGCGTTCTCAGAGTCTTTCCAATCCTTCATTTGAATTCTGTCCATAGCACAGGTTAAATCCATTTCCTTTTCTGTGGGCCTCAGAAGTTGAAACCAGTATCACGGAATCCTCAGCAATTCCGACTTCTTCAGAGGAGGACGGCGTGCTGGAGAGGCCCTTTCTGTGACGACGACACGGCCGATGGCAAGAGCTCACGGTCAAGCTCATGGTTATCAAGGTGCTTGGCCTTTGCTGCTGGTACCTCCCCCCGAGGCCCAGGGGCCCCACCAGGTGGTCACCACGGGCCCCGTTATCCTGGAGCTTGGTGAGGCCTGGTGACCTTCCAATGGCCTCTTCCAGTACCTGGAATTTCCCCTTCAGAGCTGGTGACTGGTGGGTCAGGGCAGAGCACATGCAGGGACACCTCCAAAGCCTGTGTGTGATCCTCACCACTCCGCGCTCACCCCTTCCTCTTGTCTACTTCCACTGTTGCTATACCTTTAAAGAACAAGTACCAGCCCCCGATTCAAAAGAAATCAGAAACCCTGCCACTATGAACACAGTTACCTGCATGTGCCCCTGTCAGCCTCCAGCTGGCGGAAAAGAAGGTGACAATTGTGAAATGACTGGGGACCATGGCCACAAACCTCTCTGGCTTCAAGCCAGCCCATCCATGGGTTATCATCTTTCTGGGGCTGAACTCTACCTTCTGATGGTCCCCCTATGTCATCTGGGGATTCACCCTTGCAGCCCCCAAGCTCAAAACAATGGTCTGTGTTGTTCATCAGATGAGCCAGGAAGCTCAAGACCTCGGTTCCTTTACTGCCTGGGGAGCCCTGGGGCAGATTCCCCTGGGCCTCAGTTTCCCCACTGGACCCCCGAGGAGAATAAAGCTCTTTGTCACTTGTGCTTAAGGCTTGTGTCAAAGCCAGTCTGTAGCGAAGGGCTGCACGTATGGATTCGAGGCCGCACACAGCACAGTCTCTCGCCCGTCTGCACTGGGACTTCCTGATGAACCGTTAAGTCCTGGCAGGACGGGAATGGTGTCTGCCGGTGCTCTCAGAGGCCTCTTTCACTCTCCGATGCCCGGGCAGCCCTCAGTGGAGCCTGTCAGCAGCACGCCTGGCTAGGAGAAACAAGGCCTCCAGGCACTGTGCTTGTTTCCTTTTAAGCCCCCTGTCTCCCTAGTTTTAAAAATAGCAAGTAGCAATCTACCAAAAGAGAGAAGTACCAACTGGAAGGCACTGAGTTGGGGGGCGGGGAAGGGGACGGTGGACAGTGCAGAGAATGCTGATGAAGGGGTCCTGTGTTATTCCTACACACTTATCTCCCTGGTACCATTTTAATGCCTGAGCTGACACCTCCAACCTACAGTATGCAAAGAAACAGCATTTTCATTTCAGATGCATATGATGGCTAGGAACAATATGAACAATATTATTTTAGTGCCCTGGGAAAAAATTAGCAAGTCAAATATTGAATCAGGCCTGTAGCACCACATGCTAAGCAGACTGCTTTGATCTTATCCCCACTAAAAGCTCTGTTATTGAATTTAAAGTCAGTGAACAAGTATCAAACCAATATACAATGCACATATGAACGCATGTTTCAGAAGCTGGGAATGTTTTGACTAAAGGGAGAAAATACCAAAGTTAACAGCTACAATTGAAACACAAATTTGCCCTCCCTTTCTCATGGGGCTGGAGGCTCTGCTGGCCAAATATTTTGGCCCCAAAGGGCCTGCTGATGGCTCCCGAAACACCTGCTGAGCTCCGATATTTCTGGAACCAACAAGGAAGGGGTTTCTCCCCCACCGACTCAATTTGAAGGAGTTGGGAGACCTCCAGCAAGCCAATGTGCACGCTGTGTTCATGGTATGGCGCCCTCTGGTGGCCACTTCTCTGGGAAGCCTACCTGGCTCCCCCAGCTTGCAATGATCCAACCTCCTCCCTGTTGTGGGGGTCTTCCCAGAAAAAGGAGCTTTCAAGAGCCAAATGGGGGGATGGAAGAGGGTGCTCATTCGGGTAAAACCAGCTAGTTGATCGGAGGGGGAGAATGTTAATTACCCAGCAGGGCCCAAATGCAGAATGAATTTGGGTGGTAAACTTCCTACCTAGGAAATATTCCTCAAAAAGCCAAACCAAACAGCAAACTCATGTCCTAAGCCGCAGGTCAGCGAATTATAACACCCAGGCCAAATGTGGTTCCCCTGCTGGCTTATGTACATGTACAGCCCAAGAGTCAAGAATGGTTTTTGTACTTTCAAATGGTAAAAATATAAATAGATAAATATTTTGTGACATGAGATTTCAGTGTCAGCGTCCATCCACACAGCTTTACGGAACCACAGCCGTATTTGCACGGGATTGTCTGCGCACGCTTCCGCCGCGGCTTTGAGAGGCCGTGATCGTCAGCTGCGTGGCCTGCGAAGCTGAGAATATTTATGACTCAGCCCTTCCCTGAGAGTCTGTCAACACTTGCCGTCCATGGGACCGAACCCTTAGAGTCTCGTCCCGGTGCCCACCCTGCCCAGCCTCTCGTGTGCTGACGCGGGCTTTGGAAGTCTGTAAGACAAAGCTGTGCACACCAAGGGGAGGGGGGGCATTGCATGCACCGCAGCGCGACCCCTACAAACTTACCATTTTATTATTGATTTCATGGAAATGAATCTCACAGACTTTCTCCACAACATCTTCATTCTCAAACGTGACAAAGCCAAACCCTACAGGAAAAAGGAAAACAAAAAAACAAAAAAAACACAAAAAACAGAGGGGGTGGTGAGTTCAGTTCTGGCTGGCCACATGTTTTTCTTTGATGTCCTGCAGCAGTGACAGGCTCCTGATCTGAGGGTAGGGGGCCGGATCCCTGGGAAGGGCCTCCAGGTTGAGGCAATGATTTCTAATTTGTACCGAGCACCCTTCCGACAGTGAGGAAAAGTTAATGATTTCACCCACATGCAGTGGGCGCTGTATGGCTTACATCTGCCCCGAAGCAAACAAGAAATTTACTTGTCTGTTATTTACAAGGGTCAGAGCCCAGCGGCTCTCTGCGCAGAGGCAGGCGGGCGGGCCACCCTGAGTGGCGGCGGGGATCACCGCAGGGCCACGCGTGCCCTTTCCGCGCTGGAATGGCCAGCCCTCGGGGTCGGCCTCCAGACGGAGGCGGTTATTTGTCCTTTTCTTCCTGAATTACTTCCTCTAATACCTCATCAGGACATCCTGAGGCCTGGAAGAAACTATTAAAAGTTTCAGGCCTCTGTTCTACGCAGGCTTCCTTTTTCTACCGCTGCTTCCAAAGCGCTGCGGATCTGGGGCAGTTTAAGACTGTTTGATGCCTGCTGTCAGCCCGTCAGCCATCCACTGTATTTACTCGGCTGGAGACCGGCTTTGCTAGACAAGCTGTACTGAAGAATTGTGGCAGGCAACCGCTGCTCAGCATCCTGAGTTGCTCTCACTACCCTCCCGCCCCTCGCTTTCTTCTCCTCCCACTTGGGGCAGGGTTCCAGGACGCTGCCCCATCTGTGACCCCACTCAGTAAGCACTGCTTTAACACACAGACCCGCTCACAGGACCGCACGAACACCATGAGGGAACACACATGCAGCAGGTGCAGATAGCCCGATGGGGAGACAGCAGACCGGACTCTGCACTGATGAACTTATGTGGCATCCTGGGAAGCCCCTTCCCCACTCTGTGCCTCGAGCTTTGCACCTGTGGATTACGGTGGTGAGACTGACCACCCCTCAGGTTGCAGCCCCAATCGGGATTTGCAAGGCTCCCTGCTATGAACTAAAGGTTGTGTTCCACCCCCCATTCATATGTTGAAATCCTAACCCAATGTGATGGTGTCAGGAGGTGCGGCCTTGGGGAGGCGAGTAGGTCATGGGGGTGGCGGCCTCTTGCATGGGATTAGTGCCCTCAGGAAAGACAACAGAGAGAGTGAGCTTTCTCTCTCTGCTTTCTGCTGTGGGAGGACACAGTGGAAACCTTTCTACATGGGAAGGGGGCCTTCACCGAAACCCCGACCATACCGGCACCCTGACCTTGGACTTCCAGCCTCCAGAATGGTGAAAAATACATTCCTGTTGTTGATAAGGCTCCCAGTCTGTCCTTTGTAATAGCAGCTCAAATTGACCAAGATGCTACTGTCCCCAGAGACATGAACCTGGCCCCACGCAAACCTGGGCCCAACAGGAACACGAAAATCAGAATGGCTACTTTGTATTAGGATAGGCTTTCCCGTCAATAAGTAAAAAAAAAAAAAACAAAAAAAAAAACAGGTGTTTCCTCTTCGTGCTTCTGTGTCAAGTTTGGGTCCTGGAAACCCAGGGTAGAGAGAGAATCTCTCCAGTCCCTTCCGTGTATCTCCCTTCTGGCTTTCCCACCACCGTCTCTGAGGAACTTCAGAGAACAGGCAGCTGATACCCTGAGCTCCTCCATCATTGCTCCTGCAGGGTCTAGAACATTCCTAGGGAGAGGAACGGAAATGGCCACTTGCTACTCTCAAACAACTTCCAGCAAAACAGAGGGCTGGGACCAGCACACAAATGGCAGCCATGGTCTTCATTAGGATATGTGCTTTATTACCACACACCAAACAGGGGGCCCAACAACGCCATCCCCCAGGTTCCCTCTGTCTGGGCATCTCGTCCTCTTTGGCCCTTGGGGCCATCGACTATGTGCAGAGCTATAGGAGAGCCACACCCAGAGGCTGTCTCCACAACGTTTCTCTTTGGGCCTTGGCGTGCTGGCTCCCTATGCCCTCTTAAAAGGAGTGTGAAAACCATCAGGTAAGCCTCTCATCCAAGCAGGCACCCCATCAGCACACAGGGGATCACTTTGGTTAACCGCCTCCCTTCTGCCCACCGTCCTAGAGCCCAGATCCTAGGGGCCCCTCAAGAAGGGATTAAGATGGGGTCTTTGTCTGGTTTTGGGATCAAGGTAATGGTGGCCTCATAAAACGAGTTTTGGAAGTTTTCCTTCCATTTCTATTTTTTGGAACAGTTTCAGAAGAATTGGTATTAATTCTTCCTTAAATGTTTGGTAGAATTCCCCTGGGAAGCCATCTGGCCCTGGGCTTTTGTTTGTTGGGAGATTTTTGATGACTGCTTCAATTTCCTTAGTGGTTATAGGTCTGTTCAGGTTTTCTATTTCATCCTGGCTCAGTTTTGGTAGTTGATACATCTCTAGGAATGCATCCATTTCTTCCAGGTTATCTAATTTGCTGGCATAGAGTTGCTCATATGTTCTTATAATTGTTTGTATTTCTTTGGTGTTGGTTGTGATCTCTCCTCTTTCATTCATGATTTTATTGATTTGGGTCATTTCTCTTTTCTTTTTGATAAGTCTGGCCAGGGGTTTATCAATCTTATTAATTCTTTCAAAGAACCAGCTCCTAGTTTTGTTGATCTGTTCTACTGTTCTTTTGGTTTCTATTTCATTGATTTCTGCTCTGATCTTTATTATTTCTCCTCTCCTGCTGGGTTTAGGTTTTATTGTCTGTCCTTTCTCCAGCTCCTTTAGGTGTAGGGTTAGGCTGTGTATTTGAGACCTTTCTTGTTTCTTGAGAAAGGCTTGTATTGCTATATACTTCCCTCTTAGGGCTGCCTTTGCTGCATCCCAAAGATTTTGAACAGTTGTGTTTTCATTTTCATTTGCAAATGACATATCAGATAAAGGGCTAGTACCCAAAATTTATAAAGAACTTATCAAACTCAACACCCAAAGAACCAATGATCCAATCAAGAAATGGGCAGAAGACATGAATAGACATTTTTCCAAAGAAGACATCCAAATGGCCAACAGACACATGAAAAAGTGCTCAACATTGCTCAGCATCAGGGAAATCCAAATCAAAACCTCAATGAGATACCACCTCACACCAGTCAGAATGGCTAAAAATAACAAGTCAGGAAACGACAGATTTTGGTGAGGATGCGGAGAAAGGGGAACCCTCCTACACTGCTGGTGGGAATGCAAGCTGGTGCAGCCACTCTGGAAAACAGTATGGAGGTTCTTCAGAAAGTTGAAAATAGAGCTACCATATGATCCAGCAATTGCACTACTGGGTATTTACCCCAAAGATACAAATGTAGGGATCCGAAGGGGTACATGCACCCCGATGTTTACAGCAGCAATGTCCATAATAGCCAAACTATGGAAAGAGCCAAGATGTTCATCAACAGATGAATGGATAAAGAAGATGTGAATCTTCATAATGGAATATTATGCAGCCATCAAAAGGAATGAAATCTTGCCATTTGCAACAACGTGGATGGAACTGGAGGGTATTATGCTGAGCGAAATAAGTCAAACAGAGAAAGACATGTGTCATATGACCTCACTGATATGAGGAATTCTTAATCTAGGAAACAAACTGAGGGTTGCTGGAGTGGTGGGGGGGTGGGAGGGATGGGGTGGCTGGGTGATAGACATTGGGGAGGGTATGTGCTATGGTGAGCGCTGTGAATTGTGTAAAACAGTTGAATCACAGACCTGTACCCCTAAAACAAATAATACATTATATGTTAAAAAAAAAAGATAGCAGGAAGGGAAGAATGAAGGGGGGGAAATTGGAGGGGGAGACAAACCATAAGAGACGATGGACTCTGAGAAACAAACTGAGGGTTCTAGAGGGGAGGGCGGTGGGGAGATGGGTTAGCCTGGTGATGGGTATTAAAGAGGGCACGTATTGCATGGAGCACTGGGTGTTACATGCAAACAATGAATCATGGAACACTACATCAAAAACTAATGATGTAAGTGATTAACATAATAAAAAAAAAAACCTTCCCCCCCCCCCCCAAAGAAGGGATTAAGATACAGTGCCCTTCAAAAGGTCCTCAGGGGAGGGAGGGGCAGCACGGCCAAGGATGGGGGGTGGGAATCTGCTAGCACGGCTTCCAGGACAATGGCAGGGCTGGGGCCTCATTCACTCTGTGTCCCCAGGATGCACAGAGCCCCTAACACACAGAGAGGGCTGAGTGGCTGGTGGCTGGTGGGGTCTGAGTATCTTGCTAATCCATCTGCACCACTGCCTCCGCTCAAGACTGACTCGGCCCTTCCTTCTGCATTTACAGGCTCCCACCCTGCTAGGATCCTGGAGAATGCAAGAGATCAGCAAGACAATGTCCCGTTTCTGAAGCAATTGGCTCCCTGAGTGACACAAGTCAGAGGTTCCCACTCAAGGACAGCGTCTGGGCCATACAGACCCCGCCCCGCCCTTCCCTCCAGCCTGCGGGCCGTCACCCTGAGATTCCTCTGTCTCTGAAGGTCACCTCTCTAGCCTGTATCTAAACCCAGTTAACACATGTATCCCTAAAGAAGCCTGGACATGTTGGTACTCAGGGGAAACCTTACTGCTAATTAGGATGAGTGTAATGAGTTGAGCAGTAGCCCCCAGACGCTGAGTCCCCATCCTAACCCCTGGACCAGATGAATGTGACCTTGTTTGGAAAAAAGCATTTTTGCAAACGTAATGAAGTTAAGGATCTCAAGAATGAGGGCAGCGGGGATCCAATGACAGGTGTTCTCAGGAGAGAAAGGAGGGGGAAATTTGAGACCTAGAGGACAGAGAGGGCCACAGCCACTAGCCCACCAGCCGAGGAACACCTGAGCCACCAGGAGAGCTGCAAGTGGCAAGGGAAGTGTCCCTGAGGACCTTTGGAGGGAGCGTGGCCCTACGGACACCTTGTTTTTGGACGTCCAGCCTCCAGAACTGTGAGAACACAAGTTTCTGTTGTTCGAAGCCACCCACCCAGTTTTCGGTGCTTTGTAACCGCAGCCCCGGGAAACGAGCATAGCAAGGTTACAGGGTTTCAGCCGCTCCCCCACGTACAGGTCACACATGACCTCCCCCAGCCAGGCCAAGTGTGTGCTCTGGTCAGAAGGCAGGAGAGTGTGGACAAATGAACCCAACCCGACCATGCCATCGGGAAATAACAGCAAGTCAGTGCCAGTCAGGGGCACCGCTCCACAAGCCAGAGGACAGCCTGGCTGAGAGCCAGCTTGCTGCTGAGCACAGGTCCTTGATCCTGGAACAGAGCCCAGGGTAAGTCAAGTCACCACGGGGGTCACGAGTCGAGATGACCACCATGAAAGCTGCTTTCCTGGGGCAGCCCACGCCTTCCCGGTCTACTCTGCAGATCACCGTCTGAACTCCAGGCCCAGGATCGTGCAGGACGCCCCGCTGCCCCAGTTTCTCACTCGGCGCCACGGCTCCAAGCTGGGAGCAGGTGTGACAGAGCTAGGAGGCAGGAATCCAAATGCAGACTGTGCACCAGGAAGGGTGGGGGCAGGACTCGCCGCATCATTTTGAATTCTGACTCTGATGTTCTCCCTGCTGGTCCCTTCCCCTAACCTCACAGGACTCAAAATTTGAGTATCACAAAAAATGATTTTCCTGATCAAAGGAGAGAGCCTCCATTTCAAACCTATGTACCTTGGATGCATAACAATTCAGCGATGTCAAGACTCATTTGCAGTATTTTAAAGATCTACATCATTTCAACAGCCCTGTCTGTTTGGCCCGAATAGAGAAAACAAACTTGATTGTGTCTAAAATATTTATGTATTCCATTTGAGAAAGCAAAGAAACCATGAAACGCTTAATTATCAATAAATGTTATTCCTTAACATATAATCATTTTTCCCTCAGAGGTGCATTATCATTTACAATGAATGAGTAACTCAGTGGAGAACCACCCCCAAGTAAATTAAACAGAGGAGTGAAAGACAAGACAACGGTGTCAGAAATTTGGGAAGGAGAGGGTGGTGGGTGGGAAAAATCTTTTTTTGGCATCAAAGTCTTTCTCTTTTTTGAAATTAATTTTTTTTAACTGGGTAAAATGTACATAACATAAAATTTACCATTGCAACCATTTTTTTTTTTTTTTTTAGTGTACACTTCAGCAACAGTAAGGACATTCATGATGTTGTATAATGATCACACTATCCATTTCCAGAACTTCTTTTTACCATCTTGAGCTGAGACTCTGCACCCAGCAAGCCCTAGCTCCCCATTCCTCACTCCCTCAGCCCCCGGTGACCTAGTTCTACTTTCTGTCTCTAGGAATTTGCCTCCTCTAGGCACCTCATGTAAGTCGAATCCCACAGTATTTGTCCTTTCGTGTCTGGTTTATTTCACTCAGCACAATATTTTCCAGGCATTGTAGTCTTTTGAGTGGCCTGCTGGACATACAGATTCTACCTGAAACTCAGGAAGTCTGATTCTTCCTGAGAAGGGGTAAGAAGGACTGATTATTTCCCTTCCATTTTCCCAAAGGAGAGCCCCACAGAGAATCAGAAATGGAGCCTCATGAACGCCCACCAAACGGAGGTGTAATGGCCGGGTAAAAGAAACACATGGTTATCCTCACTCAAAAAAAAGGAAGGACCAAATAATGAGCTGTGTGCTCCTAGAGAGTCCCATGACCTCTCTGGGCCTTTAAAAGCAGGCAGAACCTAAGGGATGCATGGGCGGGGGTGGGGATGGGGAGGTGTCCTGCTCTGGTCCCCACCAAGGCAGGGGCTGTGACCATGGTGAGTCTACGAGGGCTCACACTCCACCGGGGCCCCCTGGGGATGCCCCTGTGATCACCCCCTGCTCGGGCTCTCATCTCCCTTGATCCTAAGGAGGCCTCTCACCCTGAAGCCAAAGAACTCTGTAGGTATTTAAAGTCACTCAAGCTGCCATTCAGAATGAAGAGGAACCCTAGGGACTCACAACTGGAAGGGGGAAGCAAAATCTGGGGACAACAGGCTAGTTCACCAAAGAAACCCTCCCACCTGTCATCAGCAAAATGACACCTCCCTAGCCTCTCACGAAGCCCCCACCTTAACTGTACCCCTCAATTCAGAGGGGCCTCCAGGAGTCAGCAAAACTGGCACAAAGAAGGTGGGTGGGAAGATGAAACCCCAAACAGAAAGGGTTTAAGAATGGACATAAACAGGAGAGAAGTTGACAGGGAGCATTTAAAAATGAAAACTCTATAGCATTCTCCTGAAAGAAGCTATTATTGGAAACTAACAAGTAAGCTCTATTTAAGAGATAAGCATTTAAGAGTCAAACCTTTTTTCCCTCTTTTATTCAAATGAACAAAACTGAATATTCATCTGAATAATACAAAGCTATAAAACACACACACACACAGAAGAGAGTAGAAATCTGAAAATAAGATACCTCAAAATTAAAATGACCTACTGCAGACACAGGCACTGAGGAACATCCGAGAGCTGACTTTAAAGAATTCTTTTTTAGGTCAGGGAGGGAAAAATGGGAAGGGCCACCTCCTCACCTCAAAAATAATTTTCTTCTCTTATCATATAGGCCAATGAACACTAATAGGCAATCGCGTGGTGCCTAATGCATCTTCAGTGAAAATCACTGCAAGTCATGAGTTAACACACTTGGTTAATGGGGGAAAAAATGACGGAGAAACCCTCCCCCCACCCCACAACTGTCGAATTTACTCAGAGAATCCCATGAGGAGTTTAAGGTATGTGTACACAAGTCTATTTATAACCCACGCAACCTCCCTCTCTCGCTAATAGCCCAGTGTCGGAGGAAGTGGTAGTATCCGTGGGCTGCTTTCAGTATAAATACAAACCTCTTGGGTTTGGGCGTGGGGAACCCTTTCTGGTTTCAAAATGCTTCTTATACATCATCCTACCTGGTCCCCAAGTTAACCCCATGAGAGGTGGGGCAGGCTCTGCCATCATCATTTTGCTCAACTGCTTGGCATCGTTTTAAATGACCCATCCAGGGTGACACATGGCTACTAAGCCAGAGCAGGACATCTGGGACTTCCTCAGATCACTAAGTGTTCGAGATGGATTTGGTGGCCCTAGGGCTCAAGAGGGCAAGAGCCTGGACCATGAGGCATGGTGTTTCATATGCCCCATGAGTCAACCACCACTGAGCTGTGTGTCGGTGACATGTCATCTCGGGCTACTCCCTATCCCCAACTCAGAACATGTCTGGGTCACCCGTGTGGGCTACAGCAGGTTTGGCAAATCTGTTTTGTCTGCCTTGAAGGGCTTTCCTGGAACCTGGGATAGAGAAGGTCTGAGCCCCTGCCTCCCATGGGTCCATCGGGCAAGAAGAGCAGAGAGAAGCAGTATGCACAGATGCACGGCAGGGTGAGGTGGCTTTATAAGTCCTGGGTTTGCCCTAAAAAATATCTATATAACTCAGAAGATGGATCTGTTCCAAGAAAAAAACAAACTGTCTTTCCAAAAGAAGTGACATGTTTCCGACCACCACTTTGGGATACTCACTGCATGTTACCCAGACATTCATGAAATCCACTCTAACGATAATTTTAAGAGAAAGCTTGCCTACATTTGTTGAGCAGCTGCTAACTCAGTCCTCATAGCTCCTCCTGTGGAGCCGGAACGTTCCCACTTGACAGATGAAGGACTGAGGCCCGGGTGGCAGCCTGTGCTCTTCCTACCACAGCCCACTTCCTCCGTATGAAGATGCCTCTGGTATCTCTTGGATTCTAAATTTGTCCTACAACCTGGCTCTTACAAGCCCTCCCTGTCACCTTTCCCTGCAAGAACCTCTACCCAATGGGCAACAGCACCTCATCCTAACAACCCAGCAGGGGGCGGCCCAGGAGACAGGGGGGTAGAGATGTGCTCATCCGTTCCAGTTGCCTGCTTGCCTCCCCCGCTGCCTGAGACATCTGCATCCTTCCACATAAAGGCAGCGAAGGGAAAACTGAGGTTTTTCAGAAGTACACAACAAAGACTTACAAAGAAAAACAACCAGGGTCTCTCCTAAGCCAGTCTAACGTAGGATGGGCACAGGGTGAGTGACTTCCCTGAATGTTTCCAAACCCCACCCACAGACCTGCCGGAAACAGGGCTGGATTATCAGGCATGATGCTGGAGACTTTGTGCCGCAAAATGCCTCCCTCATGAGTCAGCCGCCCCGGAGGGCTCACTTCCCTGGACGGGTTAAGAACAAAGAACAAGGGCAGGTGTACTGACCTGTGCTGGACACAGGACGCAGCCTCAGGGCTGGTCATAACAAAGACTTGCGGGCCAGGAGGCCAGCAGAGGCAGATGCTTGTTACCACTCTCCCCTATGGCCGGCAAACATGCCTGTGATGAATTCGAGAGGCCTGCAGACATCCCTGCCCCCTACCACCCCCCCCCCCCGCCCCCGGTCCCCTTCTACCTCCCTGACTCGAGCCAACAGGCTGCCTCATTGGGAGACCCCATCTGACCCGGCCTATCCTCCCTGCCACGTCCCCTTCAGGGTGGCACTGCAGCCCTCCCATTGTGTATCATTCATGCACCTGCTTCCTCGTTTACACCAGTAGTTCGGCAGCTGGTTGCTGTAAACTATAATAAAATGCCTTTCCAAAAAATGAAGGAATGTGACCAGACATGCCAGACATCATGATATTAAAGCCGTGTCAATTAATTTCTCCCCCTGCTTGATAAACGAGCCCCATTCCATCTCTTAATAATGAGGAGAGAAACAAGAAAAGTTGACACTTAGTTTAATTTATTTTCTCAACTTGCCTGGTCATATTTCTTTCTGCCTTGCAGAGCCTGGCTGGGGCTGTGGGGGATTACAAGTGGCTGGCGCGCCGGCAAGACAGAGATCGGTGCGAATCGACACGGGCCTCCCGTATTCCCACAAACCACTTAATCAGGAGGGGAAAGGGACTTGGAGAGCCGGCTCGCACCTGCGCCTCTCCAGCCATCTTTGTGGGCTGGGGGAGGGGAGTCTTGGGGACCGGGAGGGAGGTGATCTCAGGTGTGTGTGTGTGTGGGGGGGGGTCAGATAACAGAAATGGCGCTATCAGGTCTCCAATCCAGTGCACAGAACTGCACAAGACTGAATTCCCTAAATTAATATTAAGCTACGTTGGTGGCATTAGCCAGAGGGGAGCCCATTTCTCAACTGGAAAGGTACTTTTCTTTCCTCTTCAGCCCATGGATGCTGGAGCCAACACCTGACCTTGAAATGTGAGCGTCAGCCTTCTAAAAGTCGGACGCCAACCGTGAACCAGCAAGCATTTCAGGAAGGCTTAAGTTACAAGTCATTTTTTCATATGGCCACAGTCACTTCAGGACCGTTTATGGAGGCCTCCAGACCGTAAACCGAGTTGGGAGTGAAAGTGAAATGTGCAGGGGGAGAAATTAATAGACGCGGCTTTAATATCATGATGTCTGGCGTGTCTGGTCATATTCCTTCATTTTTTGGAAAGGCATTTTATTTCTTGATGTGGTCCTGTGGCAGTTTTCTGATGGGGGTGGGGCATGTTAGAAATGCAGGGCAGGGCCCTCCCCAATCCCCAGGTTCTCCTGCTTCCCAAGGTGGGCTCCGTGGACGTGGCCCAGGAATCTGCATTTTAACCAGCTCTCTGCAGCTTCTGATGCGCACCAAGTCTGACTCTGCTCCGTACTTCCCAGTTCAGGATGAGCTGAGTAGAGATCATTTGGTTAAAAATAATCCAGAACTTTTCCAAAAGGAAAGAGAATCTCTAGGCTTCCCTCTAACATGAAGAGAGAAACTAAAACTGTTTTAAGAAGCCTCTAATATCCCTTTCATGGAGAGCTGGACCTCTCAGCCCCACGGGCAGTCCTCATCCAAGATAAGGCGAGATCAGGGGCAAAGAAGCAGCTTCTCTTTTCCAGGCTCAAGAAAGGATGGAGACCAGTTCATACTAGAGTGTGAACAACTGATGTTACTTCCCTTCCCAGAGGTGTTAGTTGCTTTCATACAAGGATTTGGTAAACCACTAGGTTCTACATTAGAATTCTAAACAGATATTCAGGAGGTGGGAGGTGTGTGTGCGTGTGCGTGTATTTTACTGATGGGGGAGGCACCTCCTTCCGTCTGTGAAATTATATGCATGTAGAGAGGACTTTACAATGGGGTGGTGATGGGGTGAAAAACCACCCTGGAAAGAGAAGGAGGGGAGGAAAAAAAGGGAGGGAGAGAAAGAGATTCAGAGAGAGGGGTGGGGTGGAGGGAGAGAGACTCCTCCATCATCCCTAAACAATTTTTCTTTTTTTTTTTTTTTTGAGAGCGAGCGAGCAAGTGCAAGTGGGGGGAGTGGGTGGGGGGGGTGGGCAGAGGGAGAGAGAGAATCTTAAGCAGGCTCCTCGCTCAGTGTGGGGGAGCCCAACGAGGGGCTCGATCTCACGACCCTGAGACCATGACCTGAGCCAAAATCAAGAGTCGGACGCTTAACAGACTGAGCCACCCAGGTGCCCCCCTAAACCATTTTTCTAAGAGAGAAGTCTGCCATGAATACTGATTGCGTGGTCTGAAAGGGCCTACGGCTGCAGGGAAAGGGGGGGTCCTCATCCCAGACTCTTGTTAACCGAGGGGGAAAATGCACCTGTGATCTAGGCCAGACAACCCCAACCTCATTTCATTCTGAGTGCGCTCCATCGCAGTGATTCTGTGAATGACACTTGTCAGGACAGCAGATTAGTTCACAAACCTATTTTTTTGTGCGTGGTGTTCCATCTTGGTTGGGAAAATAGTCAGTTCTTGGCGAGAGAGACACATATTACCGCTGTTAAGTGCCAATATAAACTCCGGGACGCAGTGGTAAATTCACCAAATTAAATCGCTAGACAACTGGCTCGGATCAGGACCCCGGCAGAAGGTGCCAGGGCGGCAGAGCGTGCCCAGCGGGATGGAGGAGGCTGAGGTCGTGTGCACAGCTGGAGCAAGGGCATGAGGACGCGCTGCCTCCACGTCTGCTCTGCAAACCAGAGCCTCAGGCAGCCCTGCTGAGCTCTGCCAGTAAGAACGTGTCCTTCAAGGCTTCTAGGTCCCTGGGAGTTCTGAGCTCAGGGGAGTTGGGGCACCAGCCAGAAGCTATTCCCCACAGAGGTATTATTTGGGTTGGTCCTCCCAGCCACCCCCCCACCCCCCGAGAGTGGGTTTAAAATCTGTCACCTTTTCTGACACCCTCTGGCCCCATGCATGCAGTGAGCATCCTGGAAGGTAAGGCAAGTCTCAACTACCTCAGTGTCCCCCCGAGGGTGTGTGTGTGTGGAAATGGGCTTGGTCTTGGATTTAGGTGGATCTGGGCTCAAATCCTGGCTCCAGCAATAACTGGCTGTGTGACTCTGAGCAGGTTCGTTAACCACTCTGACCCTCAGTATCTTCCTTGAGACGGAAAGAAGAAATCTGCCTCACAGCTAGGATTGCTTGAAAACCCTCGTGAGGGGTTAGCGGTCCTTGCCCACCAACCAAAAGAGACTTTTCATGGCCTCTCTCCTATCCCAGCCTCTATCTGCACACATACTTCCCAGCCCTGTGTCCTGTTAAACTTCATTTGACATGTGTGTCAGAGAGATGGCCATGGTGCTTTACCAACTATCACAATGGGAACAAGATTCGGGACAGACAGAGGTGAAACAAGTCATGTGGTGAATTCCCAGTCTTACTCCTTGAAAAGACCCCATTGTGCATCCTTTTGGGTCAAAACAAAAATCACGTACTACTCCCTCGCCCCTACCACCGACGCACCATCAGCAGCTCTCCTGCCACTCTGAGAGTCAGACTGCAGCCTGGCTGCTGAGGAAAAAGTCAAAGGCCTCTGTTTGGAGGGCGCTTCCCTTGTATCCTCGGAAGAGGGAACGTAAAGGACGAGACAAAGGGAAACAAAAGGGGAACGTGGGGTGGACACAGACAACAAAACCTGGCCCGAAAGGAAGGGTCGGAAGCAGCCCCCCACCCCACTCACCCCAGTATGGAGAGAGAACCCCTCAGAAAAGCTTCAGCCTCCCCAGCAGCCACCTCAAGATGCCCACCTGCCTCCCCTCCAACAAGTCCTCGGGGAATGGTTACTGGCCTCAGAGAAGGTTCCAAAACTCCATCAAAAAACCATTACTTGGAAGCAGGTTTTCAGCGCCGCCGCAAATTATATGACTTTTATTATGAGGTATGGTTTCAGAATAGCTCCAACTGACAGAGCCCTGGCTCGATGCCTGCCGTGCCCGCTACCCGCTCTGTGCCCCCCCCCTTACCCTGCAGGGGGGTCATCTCTGCCTGCATCTCTGTGGCTCCAGCTGGCCGTGCTGCCAGCAAGCCTGCGGGAGTCTGGGGTAGGGAGCTGCCCATCACGGTGGCTCTGTGGAGACACGCGAGCTTATTCACCGTGGAGTGGGGGCTGGCCTATTTTTGTGGCTGTTAAAGGAACTGTTCCTAACATCTGGAGACCAGATCTCTCTGCGAAGCTGAGAGCAGCAGTCCAGACAGCCTGGCTGGGGCGGCAGCTCTGCTGGGAGCAAGCTTCTGCTCACTCTGCTCTGTTCCTGGGCTGTCCAGACAGCGGCCTGGGGCGGGGAAAGGGAGGAAGGGGGTGGAGAAGCAGGGGCGGTGGGCCGCTACTCAGGGGGACCCACACCAACCAGCAGCATCGGCGCCACCTGGGAATTTGCTGGAAATGCAGAGTCTCAGACCCCACCCTGGACCTCCTAAACCCAAACTTGCATTTTTAACAAATTCTCCAGGTGACTTACGCAAATTGAAATTTAAGAGGCACTGGTCTGGAACAATGATTCTCAACTGTGATTCCTATGTCAGAATCCCTTAGGAAAAAATTTAAAATACTGATGCCCAGGCCCCACCCTCAGAACTGAGTTAGGTCTGGGTTAGTACGCCAGCATCTGTCTGTTCTTGAATTTCCCCAGGTGATTCGGATGTCCAGATAGGGTCAAGAAACACTGGAAAAAGGAAAAATGTATAGTGCCTAATTTTTATTATTTTTTTATTTAAAAATTTTTTAAAGATTTTATTTATTTATTTGACAGAGCGAGAGAGCACAAGCAGGGAGAATAGTAGAGGGAGAGGGAGAAGCAGGCTCCCCGCCAAGCAGGGAGCCCGACGCGGGACTTGATCCCAGGACCTTGGGATCACGACCTGAGCCGAAGGCAGACGCTTAACCATCTGAGCCACCCAGGCACCCCTAATTTCAGCTTTGCTAATTTTAATACAAGGACTGAACGGTCTTAGTGCCCATAAGTGCCACACACCCATGTAGCAGAGACTTGTGTCTTATTTTATTTTATTTTATTTTATTTTTTTTTTTTTAAGATTTTATTTATTTATTTGAGACAGAGAGAATGAGAGACAGAGAGCATGAGAGGGAGGAGGGTCAGAGGGAGAAGCAGACTCCCTGCCGAGCAGGGAGCCCGATGCGGGACTCGATCCCGGGACTCCAGGATCATGACCTGAGCCGAAGGCAGTCGCTTAACCAACTGAGCCACCCAGGCGCCCGAGACTTGTGTCTTAGACGGTGTTTTCCAGACCTCTGAAGGACAACAAATGCTTCGAAGCTGGGGGAGGTCAGAGTGGCACTTCACTTACCCACCTGCTGCAAGCTTAGCTGGTACCTGGTGCTGCTCAGCTATGACCAGTAAATGGATGTACAGATCGTGTGGCCTGGCTTTAAGAACAAAATGGGCCTTGCAAAGAACATCCGGATTGGAAGGAATACCAAGAATATAAGCACATGCCAACTAACAGAAAATGGCGGGCTAACCCTTCTCTGGCTCCCAGCAAGACTCCTCACCTGCCATACCATGCCCCCAAAATGCGTTCTGATCAGGTGGGACAAGTGGCAGCCCAGAGAGTGAGAAAGAATATGCCCCCACCTTTTTTTTAAGAGGGGGAGAGAGGGGCAGAGAGAGGGGTAGAATCTTAAGCAGGCTCCATGCCCAGTGTGGAGCTGGACACGGGGCTCGACCCTGAGATCGTGACCTGAGCTGAAATCAAGACACAGACGTTTAACCAACTGAGCCACCCAGGCGCCCCCAGAACCTGCTTTTCAAACAGAAACTTGTGCTATAGAGAAAACACCTGGAAAACAAATGTTTGCAAACTATTTGTATTCTTCTGTGATTTGGTTGCCTTTAAAAAGCATATAACTGGGTCAGCCTACAAAGGCTCTCATTCTACACAAAGGCTTTTAAAACTTGGAAATAGAACTGTAAAACTCATTTCTTTAAAAGAAAAAAAAGATTTCAGTGGATTTTGAACCCATTTGTTAAAAATATAAAAAATGCAACACTTGATTAGTTTGCGTGAAAAACTGATTGACATCAGGGAAGATGGAAATTTACAAGCTGAATTTCAACAAAATCCTTTGCATAATTGGAGGATGGGATTGAAAAATTAGTATCATGATTTAGTCAGCACAGTGAATATACCTCCACTGGGATCTGTTTATCTTGTGCAGTGGATTTTTCAGTTATGACAGGCATGAAGTCCGTGCACCAAAATAAACTAACCTCAGAATTCATCCTGTAGAGTTGGATCACGAAGTGTTAAATCAAGAATTTTTTTAAAAAGGGAAACCTATTCAACCACATTACTCTAAAAATCTTCTAATTACTAATAAAGTAAGTACGACTTAGTTCAAATATATCCTATTCCTTTTGTACAGATTTATAATACACATATATTAGAGTAGTACATGTAAAGAAATTAAAAAGTAAGATATACTGGGTGTGTGTGTGCTAATTTTTTTCTGCACAATTAGAATATTTTGGAGACACCTGCTCTACAAGGAGAAGGTGGGGCCTTATGTCTTGAACTCTGGTTCTGAAGCCCATCCCTTAGTTACAGAAACGATGGAAAGTCAGAGGATGGGATGACTGCCAGCTGGTGCGGACCTTCAAGGAGAGGCCTTCGGGGGAGATATTCAGGGGAGGCCAGAACCAGCCAATTCCAGGATCTCCTGGGTCCTCGTGCTCAGCTCAGAGAGTGCTCCGAAGGCCCTGGGGAGAGGTTTACCCTCCAAACAGAGACCCCTGCTCCCTGCATGGTAATGGCAGCAATACCTGAACTCTTCTCAATACATTTTTCATAGCATCGTATCTTCATTAAAATTTTATTCTATTAGCATTCTGAATCCGAACCACTAAGTACATAATTGCTAAAACATGTGTTAAGCGACGACTTAGGAAATGCCGGTTTTATCATATTGTTAATTAACAGAAAGCAGGATTAATACATTCACAGATCATTAGAAGCGTTTGGTTCCGTCTCCCCTGCTCTGCAGCGGGGAGGCTGGTGGGCAGTGGGCAACCCCAGGCGCAGCTCCTCGTGGTTTGCCCGTCGCCCCTCTGCAGGTTCTGCCAAGGTCTTTGGGGCAAACTCAAGAAACAGAGACACAAAGTCTATTCTGCCCAAAGGAAACTATTCCAAGATCTGGGATCACTCAGTGCAGGCTACTCAAAAAGCCGGACATGGAAGGATTTGGGTGGGAGGAAGAGAAAGAGCAACACATCCTCTGAAGTCAGACCAGGGAGGCTCCGTGGACCACTGGGAAGTTTCCAGTCTTGACCCAGAGGATGTGGCTGAAATCGCAGTTGTGCTGCCATTACTGGCCGGGCAAGCCATTAACCCCCCTGATCCTGTGTCTCCACCTGTAAAGCAGGAATAAAGATGCCGACCTCCCAGGGCAGGCATGTGGACCGAATGAGAGAACGCACACTGCTATCATCCCCGCCCAAGCGTGCAGTTTTTATGTAAGGATCCTGCACCCAGTATTGCTTGGAGTAAGTGGGCCACCAGCTGAGACCTGAAAATGAATTAGCTATCCATAAATGTTGACTGCAGTGGGATGGGCTCTTGTGGGGCTATCCCGAGGTGCCAACGCCAAGTGATTTGGAAGTGGATTCGGACTTGCTCTCATCTCCAATGGAAACCCTGTCATACGATCTCTAGGACCGAGGGGTTTATTCAAACCTCTGCACACCCCGTCCTGGGAATTATAGAGGTATTCAGGCAAGAAATGAATTAAATGTCTTCTCTTTTCCCAGCCATCCAAACTGCTTTAGCCTGGCCCGATGGTGGTACTCCCAATTCTTCACACTTAATGATGAAATTATCCACCTGCCTGGGCAGCACACAAGAGCAGCACTGGAAGCGCCCCCCACAGATGAGGGAGGAAGGAGGAGGCCAGGTATGGTGGTGAGGCTCCACCTAGGGTTTCCTGGAAGCTGGGGGTCAAGGTGAAGCCCTGGGTCAGAAATATGAAAGCAGTCAGGAAAAGCAAATAGGTTCTGCCTCAGCCTTCAACAATAAACTTCAGCTGGGGCAGGAGCCCTTCCCAAAGGAAGAGAGGGGCAGGGCCAAGGCCAACTGCTAGGGTGATGATAAATCACTTCACCTAGCTGGAGCCAGGATACAGAAATCAAAGCTAAGGGAAAATAGAAAAAAATAAATGCAGACCAGCCTCTGGCAGGACCAAGTGGGAACAGAGAAATCACCTGGTTGCATTTTTTTTTTCTGGAACATTCTTTCCAGAATAGAATGTTTACTTAGCATATCGAAGTCTCCTGTGTTGAGGCCTTCTCATATGGGTTATTTGTGATATAATACATCAATTATTTGTGAATTGTGAATGGAAACAGCTCCCTTATTTGTAGATAAGGTTAGGAGTAGAAAGAACCTCCTTATTTCTGGGTTGTGAGTGGAGTCTGAGCTTCGGGTTCAGACCTGGGCTGTAATCCCAGTTCCACAACCGATCAGCTGTGTGAGGTCTCTCTCTGCCTCGGTTTTCTCATCCATAAAATGGGGATACTAATATTTTAGGGTAGCAGAGCATTTAAACAAGACAATGCCCACGAACCTTAGTCAGCACAGTTCCTTGTCCTGGTCAAACGGTAGAGCACTTGTGTCCCTCTGCGGATCTGGTTTTCTTACTTATATCGATTTGCTGTATCAGCTCACTAACTTGACCCTGTGGGATGCGGGCTCCTGGAAACGGCTGCCTCTGAGGAGCGGCTGGCCAGGACTCTTGTGCTTTGAGCCCCGCCTGCCCCACTGACCAAAAGGAGGCAGAGGGAGCCGGAGACTGGCCGAGAGGGGACTCCCCCCACCCCTAGGGGAGAAGGATCATCATGATAGTTTGGCCTGACACTTGGCACCATAACTGCTACACTCGATCAGAGATGGACCCTTCCCGAGCCCAGAGCAGGAACAGGACGCACCTGAGGCCAGGTAAGAAGGCAAGGCCTGGGTCTCCACCAGGAGCCACCGCCTCCCTCCTGTCATCCAACCCAAGAGCCAGAGCCTCCCTGCTCACCAGAGAAGGCAAGTGAGAGACAGCAGAGCCATACCCCAACGTGAAAAGCACGGCGCCCCCAGGGCCATGCTGTGGTCATTCTGCTGCCTGGTTGCAGAGACCAGGAACTTCGATTTATTTGTGTCTGGGGCCTTAAAGAACCTCAGCTGTCATCCCTTCCTTAGTTTATTACCAAATTTCTAAAATATTACATTCTTTATTATATCCAAATTCACTTTATTGCACTTGACAATACAGATAATCACATACCATATGCTCTAATGTTTTGAAACCAATGCATGTTGACAGCGGTTTTTATTCATGATGCATAATTCCATCCCGAGCTCACAATGAGGCCTCTGAGCACCCAGCCTGGTGTTAAGACTTTCGCCTAATAACAGATTAACAATACAGCAAGTTGCCGAGACACAATCCGTCCCTTGCCATTCTCTATTTACAACGCGAAAAATGTACCTGAGCTGAAAAGAGGGATTTATCGGAGAGAGAGGGGGGAAAAAACCCCTACCACCACCCACCCGTCATTCCCGGAGGGTTCATAATGATTTGTTATTGTTCTGTGCTTATGAAACTTGATATTGAAAAGAGGGATTGGTCTTGTGCCAAGTAGCAAGGCAACTAATCACACCAATCCACACTGCTGGGCCCTGAGAAATGCAGGCACAAAATGCCCCAAAGCCCTCATTAGCGGTCTCTTGTTTTCACTCTTGTTTTGCTACAAGCAAATATTTGTCACTCCTCTACCTTGGTGAGACCCTCCCTCCCTCTCGTCCCCTCTCCTCATCCCCTGGGCATCCCTTCTGTTCCCAATTAGCCCCAAGCTTCCTGGCAAGATGAACGCTGCTGAGGAGGACTCCTACCCCCGGCCTCCTGGCACCTCCCCGGGAGAAAGGCCAGCACGGCGGGGACACTCTTCACGGCTCCATCGGCAGAGCCCCCTTGTCCGAGGGCAGCTGAAGCAGAGGGTGGATAATGTGAAGATGATCCTTCAGCTTTGCGGTGGTGCCCAGAACAAACAATGTCATTTCACGCATCCCCTAACTAAGCGCTTTCTTTCATTTGCTCTGGAGAAACGCTCAAACTGGAAACCCATTAGATCATGTCACACGTCGTGGCAAAGAGCTTCGGCTGTCACCAGCAGAGAATCAACTCAGATTTACAGATCCTTAAAGCCTGAATATATAGATATTCGTCTTCCCCCTGCAGATAGACAATGGGACCAGGGTGGCAGTGGAGGGACCTGCAGCCCCGCGGCCCGGCCGCAGACAGATCCGAGTTTAACAATCATTCTCCCAGATAATGGGATTTCTCAACAAGGGGAGGCGTGGGGGGAGGGGGCGGGAGGAATGATAAAGCCAGGCCTTTACTCTGCCCAACACTTGGCTGTTTCTCCAAGGCCTTGCAGGGCCGGGGCAGGAAGAGAGTTATTGGCAACCATGCCTCTGGGGGACCCAGTGATCTGCCGTAAGCAAAAGCAACACTACCGACCAAAGAAGGGACAGGAGGTGGAAGACGCAGAAATGCTTACTAAGCCACCTACGAAGGAGGCCGAATGAATTAAGGGGCATCTTACTCCATGTAATTGCTGTGCCCCTGGACAGTTTAAGTTATCACTCGTTTTCATAAATAAAAACCTCCTTTCCCTTTGGGCTTCCAGCAGGACTCCAAAAAGGCTTTTTCTTTATTTCTTTAATCATCTTTAGCAGACGCAGGGGCTCCTCCTACCATCTCAAAGAGTACGGGTTGTTCTTTTGTTCTGTCTTTTTCCCTTGCTCATCTCACACAGATCAAGGATGGAAGTAACTAGTCACTAAACCAGTATCTACCAGACACCAGAGCTTAAAGACCTAGTTTCCAGACATGTTATCAGCAGATCTTTCCAGATTCCTCTGGAAAGGAGAGGTTTTGGGCCATTTCATAATTTAGCAAGACCCATTCGTGATCTGCAAAGCGACCACTGAACACACTGCTTCCTGGGCCCACTGCGCCCCATCAATTCGATTTTCTGTTTGAATACTTCCTCTGGGGAGAGCACATCACCCCTCACCACTTCATAAAGATGGCTTGTTTAAGAGCTGGGCATCTTGAGGGACTGCTAAGTTGTTCTTCATCCTAAGGATCGATCTTTCTCTTGGTAACTTCACGCTCAGCCATCTATAAACAGGGAACCAGCCCACCCCACTTCCAGCCCTTTGGATCTAACACAGCCACCTTGTTCCTTCCTGCTCTCATCTCCCCTGGTTCCTCTTAAATGTCTCCCATGATACTGTTTCCAGTCCCCATCAGACCTCCCCAGATATGGTCTACCTTGTCAACATCGCTCCTAAACTGGGACACCTAGAACAGGACACAATACTCCACATGGGGACTGTTGACGAGTCTAGTGAGGGTCTCATGCTCTGCTTCAGGCAGTTTCTCTTTCTTCTAAGTGGCTTTCTTAGCAATTTCATCATCCCACTGCCTCAAAGAAAGCTTACACAGTCAATTAAAACCTACGGCTGACTGTAAACCGTTATCAAAATACCCTCCCCCCACCTTCATTTATTTTCCTTTCTTTAGACTATAAACTTTGTCACCTTCTGATGATAAAATAGACATTTTAGAGTCTTAGAAAATACAGAAAACATGTATTCCTACAATAAGCAGTAACTGGACACCTACTAGACAGAGGAAACTTAGCTGAGCCTTTAGGATGCAGCGGAGAATGAGCCCCAGCCTTTGCCGTGCAAAGAATGGAATTATCTGGGCCCAAGGGCCGGAACTGCTGTTGGCCTTATTCACCCCTGCGTCCCCACATCCCCTTGATTAGCAACCAGGGCAGAGTGGGTGCTTAGCAAATTAACTGTGACATGGGGAATGGCTTTGGAGGATGGCACTCCAGCCGATCGGCCTGTACATACAAATGATTTTATTTTTCAAAGATGGTGTCAGTTATGATCAGATACAGTCAGTACCAGATGAAACGCTAGGACAAGGACTCTCAGACCCTCTCCTTCAGCCTGCCAGGGCCTCCTCTTCCAGTTTCCACCCAGAGCCTTGTCCCTGAGGACGGAACCTGCTCCACTGAGGATTTGAGTGCATGCAGGCCAATTCCAGGATCCCTGGGCCCAGCCAAACAAGGCCATCTTCCTCCTCTGACAAGCACAGTTGCAAAGGCTTACATAAAAGTCTATGTTTCTCCAGGCAGCAGCAGCTGGGAAGAACCGAGCAGGGATGGAAGAAGCGGCTGGAGAGGTCTAGCGTGCTCTGCTCCTATTGAATCACCACACTGAGCCAACTCAAATTCAGTTATGCTGCTTCTACTGGGACTGGATGTTTAAGCATCTGTGGTCAATGGGGCCACAGAAACCACAAGCTGGACAACACCCTGGACTGTAGCCCCCAGTTACCATCTGCCATGAACGAGCTGCTGTGGATGGGACAGCACCAGTCAGCAGGCAGCCACGACAGAGATCGACTCCCATCGGGACTTTTAAAAAAAACAAAAACAAAAACAAAATGCATTATTTCTGGCTCTTGGAAGGCTGGGAGAGCGGCTGGCCCTGCCATCCCTGAGATTGACCAGCCAGGAGTTCCACTGTACTCAGTAGAAGACAGAAGGCAGGAGTTAGGACAGCCCCATGCTCAGGGAGAGACTCCTACCCCACCCAGTGTCGTCTGTTATTGCTGTGCCCAGAACATGGTGCCCTACACAGCGCATCCAGCCTTTCTTTCCACGGTGGTAACCTTCCAGGAAAGGCTGGGGATGGCCACTGGAGGCTCAAGCGTGCCGGGGAGGACCAGGAACAGTGTTCCTCCCCTGGGGTCTGCGGCTCGGTCCATGGGCTGGCCTGTCTGCCGTGCCCCAGCCGGAAGCCACCCCTTCCCCACTCCCCTGCCTCTGAGGGAGGACGTTCCTACCCAACTATCATGGGGCAGACTCATGAAGGCCTTGCTTTCTGGTTCTTCATGCCTGGTTTTCTGCCTGTCAGAAGGTATAATGGACTCACTTATTTTGTTTCATTGGCTTGTAAAGGAACATAACCGAATCATGATGGGGAAAGAAGCTGGCAGTGGCCGAGGCCTCAGCGAAGGCTGGAGAGAGGCCAGGATTTAAGTAATGCCTGGCCATTCACTCTCGCCGAGGACCAGCGGCACTGCTGAGCTGGGATGGAGGACAGGAGGGCAGGGGCGGGAGAGGCACTTCCCACCCTGGGACCGCATGATCCGGCCCAGGGAGGCAGGGGCAGAGCTCCCTCCCGACAGGTTCTCCTCCAGGGTGAGCTGCATTCCTTGGGTGGTCCTCATTATCATCACAACCACCACTACTTATTCAGCAGAAGTCTAACTCAACCCTTTTTTTTTTTAAAGATTTTGTTTATTTATTTATTTAAGAGAGAGAGCGAGAAACAGCGTGAGAGGGGATAGGGTCAGAGGGAGAAGCAGGCTCCCTGCTAAGCAGGGAGCCCGATGCGGGACTCGATCCCGGGACTCCAGGATCATGACCTGAGCCAAAGGCAGTCGCTTAACCAACTGAGCCACCCAGGCGCCCCTAACTCAACCCTTTTAAATACATTATCTCTAATCCTCCCAACCTGCCCTCAAGGCAGGTAATGTCATCCCAATTTGACAAATGAGAAATCTGATGCTCAGTGAAGTCACCTGCCATGGTTTCTCCATGAGTAGCTGAGCTGGGATGCAAGCCCGGTTCCATCTGTCCCGAAAGCCTGGGCTTTCCTTGCCATCAGCCCCTGGAAGGGCAACCAGAATAAATGGAAGGTCTAGCATGAACACAGCTCTAGATAAGACACCATAGCATGGAGGCCAAATGCCTGATGGGTTATCCTTGCTGGGATGTAGGGTGGCCGGGGATGCCCAGAGGGTCCTCAGGCTGTGTCACCCTGAGCAACTCACCTGACCTACTGGCTCAACAACTTCCTCATCGAGGCCTGAGATTTCTTTCAGTCCGCATTGTTCAGCATCAAATTTCCTGTGCTTAGAACTTGCACTCGGTCAAGATTTATCAAATGAATGAATACATCTGAAAAACTGGAAATCCCAGTAACTTCCTCCCTACTGGTCTTATTAATTAGATAACACAGAACACTTTGCAAGGAGCATGACACATACCCAGGGATCAATAAGCAGAAGTTTCTGGTTATTATTAATGCTATTATTCTATACTTTCTATTAGGATACCATTACTGCTTCACAAGGTCGTTATAAGGATCAATGCAGCTGTGAACTCTAAATGTAGGCCAGTATTTTCATACTAACCAGGAGCCAACACTGGACCATAAAGGAGGATGCTGCCAAGTGTCACGGGTAATACAGCAGAGGCCGCGCAAAGGTGTCCCAGGAAGCTGCGTGCTTTGGGGGCACCCAGTAGGGGAAGGTCCCGGGGCACTGTGCCCAGTGGGATCCTGGGGCCAAGCTGCTGGGGGCAACGCCAGGGATTCTGCCTGCTGCTAACACTGTGCGCGTCACCTGATGCTCATAAATTACAACCACCTCGGCCAGGTCTCTGCTCAGCTTTGTTAAAAATAGAGTTTACAACAGAAACCTAAATCCAGACCCCTCTAAATCAGGGCGGTGGGAGAGCAGGTGCTACCCAAACGTGGCGCCAGGCTGACATGCAGAGGAGTTTGGGCAGCTGCAGCTCTGGAGGAAGGAGGGCTCTTGACACAGAAGGTATGGCGGCATTCCCTCCAAAGTGCCAGCCAACTCTGATTCAGTCAATACTGGTTCAGCACCCGCTTATGTGCCAGGAGGGTCTGGGGGCTGAATCAGCCGCGGCTCAAGGTGACCAAACGGACGGGGATTAGTGAGCACAGAACAGCTCTAATTTCAGGACAGATTTTCTGAAGGAAAAAGGTAAACAGATTGGTCTTTTAAAAGGCAGCTCCTCCGAAGCTAGAGTTCTGAGACCGTGCCCCACAAAAACTTCTGGCAGCCTGCCCTGAGCTCCGGAGCTCTGGAAATTCCTCTCATCCTGGAGGCTTCTATGGCAAGTCCTTCCTCTTTTCCAGGTTGCTGGTGCCAAATACCATCTTGCTTAGCAAACCCAACATTTCCAGAACAGGGTGAAGCTCAAAATAATTCTCACAGTGAGACTCACTGGGACCTAAATAGCTTTGCTGATTAAACCTCTGAGTCCTTACCCGAACCTGTGACATTCCTCCTCAGTGATGCCAAATCCTCTACTGCACCCCAGCAAGCTGAGGCCCCGGGGTCTGATTCTGCTGCACATGCCTGTTAGAGTCGCCTGCCCTTCCCCCATCATAATCCCCTGATTTACTCTTTGGAAAGGCTGACCAGCTTTCTGGCTCCCCCACCACACCCAGCAAAGCGGAATGGACAAGCCAGGCCACAGAGGCAGGCTGCTGGGTCCTGGGCAACAGAGGGCCCGTCCCCCTGCCGAGAGCGCTCTCTTCCCTCCCTGTGGCCTCTCCTCTCCAGTACCAGGGGCAGGCCCCTAGGCCTGGAATTCGAGGGGAAAGATTTAACAAGCCACAGAAGCTAGTGGTGGACTGATTCTCCTGTGGCCAGGGGGCGGCCTGCCCCTCCACCTTGACAGTGACAGGCCATAAAAGGTTAGTGGCGTGCTCCCTGCCGCTGGATCCTTGGAGCTAAATGATAAAATGATTTCAGGTCTGGGCGGAAAGCTCTATTCCTACTTAGAACGGCCACAGCTCCAGAAATGAAACTCTGCTCAACATTCTGGCCTTCTGCTCCAAAGCTCTGAGCCAGACCCAATACGTCAATGAGGCAGCCAATTAGGGCTGACTGCACGCTCCTGCCCTGGTCTCTACCAGCCTGAGAGCAGAAAGCCACCGGCCACAGCAGGTCAGAGGCCCTGAACCTCCCCCGCGTGGCTCAGGCTTCGCCATACCGTGCAGGAGAGAGGCTGTCATCGCTGCCCTGACTGCCTGTCCCATGTCAGTCCTTCTCCCAGAAGGCCTGGGGAGCTGAGCCAGGCAAGCTTCATCTACCTGCTGACCGATGGCACTAGGTTGCGGGACCCCCCATCTTACATGGAGCTCGCACCCCAAGCTGCCCACTGTGGTGACCTGGGCGTGCCCGTATGAGCAAAGGCAGTGGAGACTCTGCTGGGTTTCCCCCCTTGCCTCATATAGGTTCGCTTAAACATTCTCAATAGGCATTAGGACCTTATCACCGAGAGCACCAATATAAATGTGCCAAGGAACAGCATCCTGAGGCCTGGGGACAAGAAGGTGGGAGGGAGGTTGGGTCTCTGGCACTATCCATTTTGCCAGCTGGCAGGGGCCCCCCGTTCTCTTCCTGGCTCCCACAATGCCTGCAAAGCCTTGGCAAATGCAGAAATGATTAAGGCACAGACTTAGAACCCACCCACGACTCCTTTACCAGGGAAACCACTGGTAACAGTTTAGAGAAACTCCCTCCTTCCACGAATACCACTCTACCAAAGTGACGCTCAGCCAAGACAACGCGTCCCCATCACTCAGGGAAAATTTTAAAAACACAATCTGCAGGCGTCACCCTCCACAACTCTGGCCGACTTGGTGTGAGATGGAACCTGGGAAGTGGCCCCCGCTCTCAGACCTCCCCAGCGGATTCGAATTCTAGCGTGATTCGCGGCATGTATACAGTTTATAGCTCTTTTTGTGCAACATTATGTCATCAGCATTTCCACGTCATTTTAAAAAATCCTTGTAAACATCGCTTTGATGGGTGTGTAATGATCCATCATGTGAACGTCCCATTATCTCCTTTCAGTCTGCTTTTGTAAGTGCTCTCCCGTGAGAGCATCCGGAAATAGCTGGGGTCCAGACTGAAGACCTCCTCCCAGCTTGCAAGGCCAGTGAGCCTGGTCACTGGCATATACACTTGGGGAGCGGAGGCTAGCCTCCTGCACTGCCATCTTGGGAGCCTGTACCGCACCCCAGAATTCTTCACCAATTGGGTACCCTGGCTGCCTCTGCCAGGAGGAGCATCTCGGTGTCACGGGGGGAGATACACCCAGCAGGCCCTCAATGAAGGTCTGTGTGGCGGGGCGGGCTGCATGATCCCGAATGCCTTGGGAGTTCCTCTTGGAGTTTCCACAAGGCTCACTGGCTTAGGACCCTCACCACCTTAAAAGGCATTTTGAATCTTTTCATTTTGGCCCAGAAATTAGGTCAGGAACTGAGTCTTCATCTTCCTATACCCGTTTCTCTTGCTTCTTCCTTTGAGCAACTTGGAAAACTGGTATCTCTCTAGAAATAGGCACGCAAGAGGCCTTGTTCTGGAGTCCCCGGTCCCGCACGAGGAGGGGTCATTTCAGAGATTCTCATGGCTCTTTACACCCAGAATGTTCAAGCTTCCAGAAGATCCACCAGAAAGACAGTTGACCCCAAGACACCAGGCTGGGGCAGGGAGGCCTCTTTACCATCCTCCCTCCAGATGTTCTACGAAGGAGAAACACCTGGCATGCAAACTGGGGCCCATTTCCAATTTCAAGCTACTTGCTCCCCATCAGGGAGCTCTCAGGCAACGCACCCTCCATCTCCCACTCCGGGAACATCTGGCAAGTAGATGATTAGAAGCACATGCTTTCCGGCGAAACCGAGCTTGGTCTCAGGAGCCCTATCTTCCCTCTTCCCTCTAATCCACCGCCCCACCTCATTCACCTCCCCATCCTGGCTTTGCCGAGCTGTTCTGCAAAACAGATGTTGCACCTGACCCAAGATCTCCCAGGCCAAAAAATTTTTTAAAAAGAGGCTGCAACATCAAACAGTCTTCCCAAGTCCAAGATAGCACCGTAAATACCGCCCCTGCCCCCCTTCTGCCTCCAGCAACCTCTGCTCCTGGCCTCAGCGCAAAGCTTGTCATCCCCGCTCAGAAGGCGTCAGTCACACTCACCGGGACACAGGCACTCCCCCCCTTCAGCTGAACATCTACATCAAGTTTCACATGAAGGAATATGCTGAAAAAGACCTTCCGGGAGTTTAACATTACTTGTTTCCAGTAAACCAGGGTTAGTCCCAAGGCCTCAACCAGGGCGAAGAACTAACAAGGAAGAGAGACGCTGGAGCTAGGTGTTAACTCTTAGGAGGTGAGCCATTCAAAGCCTCTAGGAAAGTTCTAGAATCAGAATGGCTTAACCACCTCCTGTTGGGAGGCCCCTGGGAAACCTGCCTCCTACTAAGTCCCTAAAGGCAAGAGAATCTTTGCTACTGACGGGGCAGGAAAAGGGACTGGAAGAGGTCCCTTGCGAACCTACACACTGGATCATCCCAACGTTGGGTCACTGTCCTGTATTCTGTACCCATGTTACAGCTCACTCCGACACACTCAAAACTCCTAAGGAGTAGGAACGTGAATGATGAAATGGGGGAAGAAATCTGAAGCATGCTCCTCCCATGCTGTACCCCTCTGTGAATTCACAGGCATCCTCCCAGGAGAGCAGGGCCCGCACATGGCACTCCCGCACCCCTTTCCAGGTGCCCCGCCTTTACTTCAGTTTGTCTTCCGGGCAGAAACGTTTAAAGAATATAGCTTTTGGAGTTAGATAAACTCTAAGGTCCTAACCCCAGAGCTCCTGCTTACAGGAAGCTAGAGACTCTGGTCATGCCTCAGCATCTTCATCCATGAAGCCGGGACAACGGAAGCCTCTGCGGGGCTATCGTAAGGATTCAGTAAAGGTCTTTATTGGAATGCTGGGCACATAGCAAGGTGTCCAAGACTCCTCCCTTCCCTTCCCCTGGGCGAACTATGGACAGAGACGACTGCGGGCCACACAAAACGGGAGGGACAAATGCATTCCACCCCGTCCTGGGCACAGATAAGCAGACCATCTCGGGGAGCACTGGCCTCCTCAGTCAGGAAGGCACCTGACGCGTCTGACGGCGCGGCGAGCCTGGAGGGGAACCCTGCCGTCCTGCCGTCTCTGTGGCACAGCCCTGTGACACGAGCCACGCACGCCCCGTTCCAGAGAGAGGGGACAGGCGGTCGCTGGTTAACTGCCGGTGAAGGCAGCGGCACTTTACAGTAACCCAGCATGGACAATATTATGAATGACACTCGCAAGCTGCTAGCCTGGGGACTCATTACAGTCAAGGTACAACACGGCAGCCTGCCAAGCCCCCGGCTTTCACACTCGCTATGCCAGAACATCCACACACAATTTAATTGCATTATAATTTCAAAAGTGCTTTTCAAACTGGAAAAAGGCATTCACTGATTAACCAGCGAAGAGCAAAATTGTTTATGAAATTGAATACAAAAAGCTACAGAAATGTAATTGGGTCGTTCTAGCACCTAATTTTCAAGCCATTTTCCCCACTTATTTAATCACGAGATACAAAAGGAGCGACTGAATTGACTTCATACTAATTAGATTACTCCCTGCGATCCTCCGGGCCTATATTCCAACTGGTTGATAGCGAACAAAAATGCTGCCGCAGCTTGTTGGCGGGACAGAATGGATCGTTTCGAACAGACCCTTCCGGCATCTGTCCCCTCCAACCTCCCCGGCTCCCTGCTCCACGTGTGTGTCCTCGGAGAAACCTCACCCTCCGGGGGATGGACGGGAAGAATCCTCAGGTCTGTCCCCAGCGCTCCCTGGAAGAATGGGTTTGAGCATGCCCCTTCTATTACATCCTGCCACCTCCCCGGCGGCAGCAGTGAAAGCCACGCGGCGACTCTCCTAACTGGCTGTACGACGCCCTTGGTGTGCCTCAGCATACTTTTCCTTTCATTGTTTCATAAACCGGCTGGTGGCCCCAGCCTGATTGGTGGCAGCCTCTCGGCAAGCCCGGCTCTGCTGAGTTATTTTCTCACTCTGCCCTGAGCCTCCAGCGCGGGGCCAAATCTTCACTCCCTCAATTACCGAGTGGATAAAACCACTTTCCCCTTGGAAAGCAGTGCTGGCCTGTATTTTCAATGCGGGCCTGCCCTCTGACAACACAGGTGCGGTGAGAGACGGTGACTTTGGCACAGGGAAGCACAGCGGATGCTCTGCGGGTCACCCTGACACACACACCCAACTCAGGCCTCCCGGAGGACAGGGCCTCCTTCTACTCCTCTGGAGACCTTCCTCTGATAGACGGTACAGCCTTCTCGTGGCTTTCTGGCTCATTTTAAATTTTATTAGGAGCAACATAATTGATTATATAATCAAATGTAAAACGTACATTATCAAGATAGCTCAGCACTTCACAGACCATTTAATCAAGATATCTGGGGCCGGGCCAAAAAAACCTAACTTACACGAAGCCTCAAGTACATATTACTCTGCTCTTAGTTTCCACACTGAAGATGGGTGGGGGAGGAGCTCATCCGTCCAGGGCTGAGCTGCACACAGGCATTGGGTCTGCAGGTCCTCTGAGCCACTTCTCCGAACGAGGAGAAAACCCCAAAGGCCTCTCTACCGTGAACCCTATCTGGCGATGTTACATCTTCACGCAGACCCCAATTTCTCTAGTCTGTGAGGATGTCTTTGGGGGCCTGCCCAAGTGCCCCAGCAACATGCAGGTAGCCGAAAGGAGTTCTCACGTCTCTTCGCCCATCATAAACCGTTACTTTCCCTGGGAAAGTAAACAGATGTTATTTAGGACGCAAGAGAGGTGTCTCATGACGACAGCCAATTTTCACCAAACCTGGGGAGCCGGAGAGTGGGGAGAGTGGCAAGAAGGGGACACCTGCCTGCAATGCCTTCCCCTCCCCCGCGTCCAGGGTCTAGCAGGATGCAGCATCAACTGCTCCACGAAGCCGCTCAAACTAATCCATGCCATCAGTAACAGTGTGCTGAGCCTGGCTTACGGCAGTGCCAGGCAGGGTGCTGGCCCCGGGGGTAGAAGATGAAACAGGTCCCTGTCTTCAGAGAGATCCCTGACCTTAGTGGGACAGGGAGGGGCAAACATCCCAATAGGAAACCGCCAAGGCTGTGATGGGGGTGGGGGAGGGGGCAAAAGGAAGGTGACTGCCTGCAAGAACCTAGAAAGGCTTCCAGGCAGGTGATACGGTCTGTCCATCTGGCCCACTGGAGTCCTACATGGGAGAGGAGGCTTCCCGGCACCAAAGGAGCAGAGAAGTGCATTCTAGGTGAAGATAAGGCCACGTACAAAGTCAGGGACGTCTGCAGGGGCGTGAGGCGTTGGGAACCAGCAGGTAGGATGCTATGGTTCAAGAACCAGAGAAGGGTACAAGGTGAGGTTGGGAAGGCTGGCTGGAGTTAGGAGACCTCGAATGCCACGCTAAAACATTCAGCCCTTATCCTACAGAAAACGGGAAATCCCTCCTGATCTCTTCCTTCTCCAGAGGCACGATCCGGGCACAGCGCCAGGCACTGTGGATCTTATAAGCCCTCGAGTCTGACCCCCTGGGTGCCTACCGTGTGTCTTTGGCAAGTAAGCACCCTTCCGCATCTCTGTTTCCTCAGCTTCAAAGAGGAACCCCGCAAGGATCAAGTAAGGCAGCACAGGCACTCTGGGACAACACTGAAGGCGCCCCGTCAGCGGTCGTTGCTGACGAAGGTGGTGACACGAGACACACACGTGGAACAGTGACCAGCAACCCACTGCCATGACCGGCACCGGGAGAAGGCTGTGTGCAAGTGCTGGTGACTGGACAAGGGAGCACAGTCCAGGCGCAGAGTGCTGTCACTCCGTACACACCAGGTGCTCACACCAGGTATTGTATGAGCAAATACAATGGCATACAACTTAGCAAGGATCACATACTCAACGGGCCTCCTAGTTCTCAAAGTGAGGCCCACCCTTTACGCCCCGTAGGTCTCAGAGCTCCCGATAGGGCAGGGTCTCCCCACAGCATGGTCTCCAGCATCCCTCCCAGGTCACGGTGCGACACAGACGTTTTGGGGCTCAGGAGCTGACTGTAGATGGCCTCTGTCACCACCATCAATGCAACTTCCTGGGCTTAACTGGAGGTTTCCAGACCACCCTGCTGGGCCCAACTGAGGTCCAGAAACACACCCCAGGCAGTGGAAGGATCCACACATTCAAAAATTCCACAGTCTAAAGAAAGGCATGAGAGAGGCCACAAGGGCAAAGGATGCAGGCCAAAGCAGTGACTGACCATCAACAAGTTTGCAGGAGTCACGTGAGACCCGTCACAGGTGACCTTCTAGGCTGTCCCTGGCCAATGCCTACAAATACATTCGCTCCTGGGCAGTTCTTAATTACTGCTATGCTCAGACCCAGGCATCTGTGCCCTTTTCCAGCAAGAGACCCACAAACACAGAGCACATGCCCTGCACAGGTAGGGAGGATGGGCAGCCAGGGACACAGGGTCTTTGTGTCTTGAGCACAACAGATCAGCAACACAGTGAGAAAAACCGCACAGCAGACCTGGCCATAAAAGACGTCCTATTCTTTGGGCTATGCTCGGGCAAGGTGATATGCATAGGAAGCGGTGCCCAGTCCTATTCTGGTTCAGGGGGCTGTTCAGCAGAGCGTGTACCAGGCCAGACAATGGGGTTCTTTGCGAACTCCTGAACCACAGCATCCTTAGCGAGGCAGCAGGCCTGGGGACTAGGAGGTGGGGGATGAAAGGAAAACGCAAAACCTCCCTTTTGGGATGGGGCCATCTGCACACACGGGGTGTGTGTGTGTGTGTGTGTGTGTGTGTGTCCCACCAACATGTGGCTCCTACTGATATATTAAATTCTAGAGCAGTACAATCCATGTTAGGGAGGACAGGAAATTTACCCGGCATGGCTGAGCTTTATTCAATGTCACACTGTTTATGAAAGCAGGGTTGTGCAGTGAGAGGGAAATGCAAAAAGTGGGTGGTACTTCGGGATTCGGGAGCCGTGAGCTCACTTTCCAGCTTCGCTGCTGACTGGCCTGAGATCTTGGGCAAGCAGCCTAACTGCTCTCAGCTTTTTCCATCTGTAAAAGGGGTTCCTGTCTCCTAGGCTGTGGGGAAGCCCAACCAGCTAATGTCTATGAAGCATCAGCACAGCGTAAATGGCCCCAAAGCATAGGGCTGGAAAGGAATAGAACTTTCCATGGGAAAAGCAGGAAGAACAATTAACTCACGAAAGAGAACTAGCTTCCAAGGCTTGCAGCCGTTGGAGTGAAAATACTGGACACACAGTTCACACAGCAAGACTTATCTATCCACTAGTGCAGGCCCTGAGGATCGGATTTGCTAGCTACCAGTTTGCCGGTCAGAGTTGAAGGGACAGCATTTCTTTCTGTTGGTGGAGTAAGGACAGGGTATTTCCCCCCCGCCCCCCGCTTTTAACAGTTTTAAAAGATGGCTGTCCTCCACCCGCTGAAAAGCTAACATCCATAACAGGGAGTGCATCCTACTGGAAAGCTGGTGTCACCGTCATCCGCTGTGACAGCACAGGCCTGAGCAAGAGCCGCCTCACTAGCTCTGTACTGCCACTCAGACGTTCCAGGCCACAGGCGGAGCCCAGTGAGGACAGGTGGCATCCCACTGACCAGAGTCCAGGGTGGGCTGGTGTGGTACCCGCAAGTGATGCCTTCTGCCAGAGGACGAACACTCCCTCTGCAGGCTAAGGACCCATGAGAAGAGAAATCTACAGGTCTGGGGGGAGGGGGACCTCAGACCACAGAAGCTCCTAGAACAGGATCCATTTTCTTTTTTTTTTTTTTAATTTGAGAGAGTGAGAGAGAGAGTGAACATGAGTGGGGTAGGAGCAGAGGCAGAGGGAGAAGCAGGCTCCCCACTGGGCAGGGAGCCCCATGCAGGGCTCGATCCTGGGACTCCGGGATCATGACCTGAGCCAAAGGCAAACGTTTAACCGACTGAGCCACCCAGGCGCCCAACAGGATCCATTACTGAACATCTTGGGATGCCACAGCACTTGGCATGTGATAGGGGCTCACTCACTGTTTACTGGGTGTGTGGATGGAAACCCACAGCTGCCATTTGTTGGACACTCCTATGTATCCGGCTTTTTATAGACAGGTCCTCAATTAATCTATAGCCGTCACCATCTGAAGTAGTCTCACCCCATCTTTCAGATCAAGGAAACAGGCTCAGCGACACTACGCAGCTTACAGAGAGGGTAAGTGGGAGGAGCCAGAATTCGAATCCAGGCCTGTTGGACTCCAAACCTGCAAACTCAAGCACTGACTAAACCAATCCTCTCTGGCCATCAGTTTCCTTCTCTGTGACATGAGGGTACGGCCGTCAGCTGGTGCCTAGCAGGGCAGCTTCCAGGCCTCTGAGATTCTGGTTATGCGGGCCGACCCCGCTCTGGGAAACGGGACCCTGCCTGATGAGGGCCAGTGAGGACTGCTCTCCAAGACACAAGCTACCACTTTCTGCGAGCCAGGCCGTGGATCTCCCACCTTGCTGTGCTCCCCACAGCCTCCCGCCTCCCGAGAGCACAGCCTCCTTTCCAGACAGGGCCCAAGGAGGAGAAAAAGCAGCGGCTGGGCTCATAGATCAGACCGCTTCTCGACTGCAGCTTGGATGGGAGGCCAGGTGGGGAAAAGGGGAGTCTCTGACCCATGGGCTCCAGCACCGTACATGTGGGATTCCCCAGAATCAACCGAACAGAAATGGGTAAGCTGGAGATGGACAACCACAGGCCGGTGAGCGAGAGCTGAGGTTTGTGCGGCATTTGGGACCTGTTCAGGGCTGACATGGGCAAAGTGGCTACAGATATACAGATCTTCCTTGACTTATTTATTTTTTTAAAGATTTTATTTATTTATTTACTTATTTATTTAGAGAGTGTGCACGCCTGTGCATGTGAGTGGGGGGAGGAGCAAAGGGAGAGGGAGAGAGAGAATCTCAAGTAGACTCACCACTGAGCATGGAGCCAGACGCAGGGCTCGATCTCACGACCCTGAGATCAGGACCTGAGCCGAAACCAAGAGTCAGACACTTAACTGACTGAGCCACCCAGGTGCCCCAATCTTCCTTGATTTACAGTGGGGTTGTGTCCCACCATAAGTTGAAAATGCATTTAATACAGCTAACCTAACTGAACATCACAGCTTGGCCGAGCCGACCTAGTTTCTAACACTTGCCTCCTCAGAACATTTACATTAGCCTACAGTTGGGCAAAATCATCTAACACAAAGCCTGTTTTATGCCAAAGTGTTGACTAGCTCATGTAATTTACTGAGTATTGTACTGACAGTGAAAAGTAGAATAGCTGTACGGGTACAGAATGGTCGTGAGTTATGGGTTGTTTACCCTCATGATCGCAGGGTGGACTGGGCGCTGCATCCCACCGCCCAGCATCACGAGAGAGCATCGTACTGCACATCCGCTAGCCCAGGGAAAAGACCCAAACTCACAATTCACATTCTACTCAATGCTTATGGTTTTCCCACCATTGTAAAGTAAAAAAAATTGTAAGTCAGGGACCATCTGTATTATGTTTGAGGCAGATGGGCAAGAACACCAAATGCCCCACCTACTGCTTTGGCAGAGCCCTCTCCAAAGCATCCAGCCCCGCCCCTGCTGGCGTCCTCCCACCTTGGGGCTGTGGTTTCTTCTGGGTCATGGGGTCTCTGCAGCATCACTCGAGAACAGTGTCAGAAAAAGCAGCATCCACACTTGACTCCCTAGACCTGCAGATCGGCCTGGGCAGAGAGTTCTCATTGGGGGCCAAGGCACTGACCTCACCACTACTGGGCGTCATCAACTAGGTGGGCGCCGGAAAGTTGTGGTCCCTACCAGCAGGACAGCAACCGCCGCATGGCCCAGGAGGGCCACAGTGGGCCTTCCATCCCCCACACCTCTCCTCCTACCATACTTCCAGTGGGATAAAACTGGCTTGCCTCCTTCCCTGGGTGCCCACGAAACAGAACCCCACAATCTGTCACTTGGCAGAGATCAGGTAAACAAAAACACACCACGAGGCACGCCTGTGCTGGAGACAACCACCTCCTTCAGTGAGCTCTGATTGGGCCTACTAGGAACTGTAGAGGGATTGTCTAAATGACACCTTCCAAAACCCTAGGGGACAGGTGTTCCCGTTATCCCATTTTACAGAGGAAGAGTCTGAGGCTCAGAGAGGTCATGTCACTTGCCTAAGGTCACTCAGCAGGTGCATGGTTAGAAGATGGGATTTCTGAAGTCAGGCACTGCTATCAGAGTCCCTGCTTCCCAACCATTCTGTTCCCCAAACAGTGGTTTGGAGGTGGTGGGGGGGAGGAAGCAGTACAGAGAGAAGAGCTTTGGACACCATCCACAAAGCAGGCTGTGTAAATCCCCGGAAATCCGCATGGAGTCTGGTGCAGGTCCTCCCCTACCTCCCTCCAGAGTTCCCTGGAAGGGCATGGAACATTACAAGTCCCTCCACCCCCAGAGTTTCAGCAGGGGGGTCCAGGACACATGAAGTCTCCTCCTGCTACCCCCAACCCCCCCCCAAATATTTTGAAAGAGCAAAATTTCCCTCCGAAGACTCTTGAGAGAAGCCAGCTGGCAAGGCAAAGCTATAAAGATGTCATTATGCAATGAACCCCTTCCACGTACCGTCATAGCTCTCCACGTTTGCTACCGTACCGGGAGGTACCAAGCAGCAATTTTAAACAGTCTCCTCCACTGCCCCACTTCTAGTCTTCCAGAATCACATGTGTTTCTACTTTGAAATCCATTAACATGGATGTTCAGCGGGCAAATCCAGATGGCTGGGTGCCCTCTGCAAACGCATGTGGCACTTTGCAGAATCCATTTTACGACCCCGCCTTCTCACCTTCCCACCCACCAATCGTGGCCAAGGAGCCAGGCTGAAAAGATGGACCCGCCCAGATCTGAGACCCCGCTCCTGCTTTAGGAAACCTCTGCGGGGACACGGGACAGCCAAGCTCTCTCCAGGCGCCCCTGGGTAGACAGGGGCTGGCACCAAGCAGACCTGGAGGGGTGCTGCCTGAGGCATGGCAATGGGGACAGGCATCCTTTGGACTGTAGGCTGTCATCAGCACACGGTCCCTTCAATTTCCCCTCAGGCCCGGGGCTGCCTTATACCGGTCCTTGGGATTTTCCATTTTTACCACTAGGGTCTATGCGGTCATGGGCAGGGCTGAGGCAAGCTCCGGGACGCAGGAGCCAGACTGCCCTGCTTCACATGCCTCATCCTCCACCAAGGCCCTCCCTCCACCTGCAGCCGATCCCCAACCAGAGAAACTCCCATTGCAATGGGGCTGCTGGTCTGGACAGATGAGGTGGGGGGGAACCACCTCATCATCAGGGAGGAGGGGTAGGCAAAGGGTGTGTGCCATCTCCTCCTTGCCTTAGCTTTAATTTTCCAAACACTGTCCTCACAAAGGTGTCTTTCAGCCCAAGCATTCTCTCCAAGGTAGGCGGAGCAGAGATCACCCCGTTCCGTAGTTCCGTGGATATACACGCCTGTTTAGACAGTAAGTAATGTTCCTTCTGTGGTACCAACGTCGACTGGGTATGAATTAAAATGGCATCAAAGAGCCAGCGCGTTCTTGATGCATGTGAGCCAAACCAAAAAGAACCTGGAAGGTTCTGTGACTCAGGAACTCCACAAAGAGACAACAGAATCTAGCAGGCGGGTCTTTGCTCTGGGCAGGGCTGGTGGTTTAGAATTGGTAGAAGGGCGGGTCTGGGGATGGGACAAGTGACTTAACAGTGGCGGCTTTCTGTTATACCACCAGGGAAGATGGGCAGGCAGCTCGAGCCAGCAAGGGCTTGTCCCCACTACTGTGGGGCAGGCTAGGGAGTCTCACCCAAATGCTGGGGGTCTCCAAGACTCACAGTGTAGGGAGGCACCAACACTCCACCCATGGACTCCAGGACATGGAGCCCCAACAAAAGAGCCCAAAGGGGAAACCAACCATCTTTGCTAGTTGCTGGAAAGGTACTATTTATAGCTCCAGATGGTTAAACTGCTGTTTTAAAAAGACTGCTCTCAGGCCATTTTTAGAGCACCCGTCTTCCCTCGGCTGGCTGCACGGTGACCAGGAAGAGCAGAGCTGAATCGGTGTAATTAGAGGTGCCTCCTACGCCAAGACCGTAACTCCAGTCTAAGTCTGTCCTTCTCCCCAGAGCCTTTATATCAATATTTTGTCAGCTCCCCATGCCAGGAGCAGGCGAGCTCCACCCTGGGCAGCTGGGAAAATGGGCGGGGGGTTATTACGAGAAATGTTCCTCCTGTCCCCTTATTCTTCTTAGCAAAAGAAGTGAAAACCAAAAAGGGGGGTGTGGGAGGGCTAAGTCAGCTGCAGTCCTGGGGGCACCACAGCACCCAAGGAGACCGTGCTTTCTGGAACGCTGACAATCCGCTGACTTAGCTGCCTTGGTTATGGACCTGAACATTTAGAAGAAATATTTGGCACCCAGGAAAATGGCTCTGTTTCACCCCATTAACTCTGACCAAAACTGGGGCTGCTTCTCGCTCATCAACAGCTCGTCAGAATCAGGGACTCTGCACTCTCAAGGGACACTCTGAGACTCCTCCTTTCCCCATCTCAAACAGGGAGTGGTTGCAGACAGACTTAGGCACAGGCAGCCTTGCCTTGTGGTGGGCAGGGGCAAAGGGTACACCCCTGCCCAGGGCTGCGGGGGACCAGCCAACCCCCACCGAGCCTGTCCTTGGCCCCAAGCCCTCCCGGGCAGGGTTTTCCTTTAGCAAACCAGACCTCACAGAGTCCACAGGGACAGAAAATGACTGAGAAGTGAAGTGAGCTGGGTGGTGCTGGCATTACTGAATTCATTCCAAACACATTAAGCATTAGAGTCAGGAGGGAAATGGGGCTTGGCCCTAAGGCTGAGCCTTAAGACTCCATCATGACGTCTTGCAAAAAGCCTCCAGCTCCCAAGTGATTCCTTGCTTTTTTTCAGGGACACTCCTGCTCTTACCCTGTTTGGTAGAAGGTGGTGTGACTCTCTTCGTAGTAAACAGGAAGAATACCATGGGCAGCAGAGAGTACAAGTTCCCTGTGCTCCCTGGGCTTTGAGTCAGCCCACCCCAACCCCGAAGGCCTTGTCCACGACGAGGAAGTCTCTCCACTACTGGGGTCCAGTGGGGTACCCCTCAACCTAGTAAGATGTTAGGTGAGGGGATAATCTGGTATGCCATCTGCCATTCCTTTGGCTTATGTCTCCCTTTCACTCCTCAGGCAGGGACAAGGGATGCTATTTAATTAGGGGAGACCCTCACAATCCTAAATCATGCGGTCTATACTCCACCTACGGAACCATCTTGGACAGGTCTCTCCATCTGTGACACAGGGAAGTCCTGAAACCCATGCACACACTTGAGAAGGTGGCCAGGACAATGAACATTATCGAACACCAACTAAGGGCCAGATGCTGTATGTCTATTAATCTGGGAGGGTCAACATTGAAGCTATTTCTCCTTCCTGTTATAGTTCTTTTGGAAGGATCCCGAGCTATCAACACTGGACAAGTGAAAATACTTTGTAGATGGCATAACACTTTAAAGATAGGAGCTAAATAGGGCGTCTGGGTGGCTCACTTGGTTAAACATTTGCCTTCAGCTCAGGTCATGATCTCAGGGTCCTGGGATGGAGCTCCTCATCAGGCTCCCTGCTCTGCGGGGAGCCTGCTTCTCTTCCTCCTCAGCCCCTCCCCCCACTCGTGCACGCTCTCTCTCTTGCTCGCTCACTCTCTCTCTCTCAAATAAAATCCTAAAAAAAAAAAACAGGAGCTAAAGAAACAAAAAGGAAGCTCCGAAGACAAGTGAAAGAACCAAGACAAGTGCTGCCCCCAGGACCGCAGCTGACAAGGTAACATACACCAAGTAGCTATCCTCCCAAGAGTTAGCCAACTGGTCCACCTGGGAGATCAATCACATGACCTTTGCCCCCAGAGGGCCATGTGGGCACTGAGTCCGGGGACCAGGAAGCTGTGGGGCTGTTGCAGGACATCCTGACCTCCTTCCAAATACCCCAGAGACTGATGTGTTGGGACAGACACGTTCTGCCTCACAGCCCCATGGTCCTTGTCTGTCCACCTCAAGGAAGATGTATTCTTGCATTTCTAACTGATGTCTTGGGGAAATAATTAGATGTCACTACTCTCACATTACATTACAACTTCCCTGCAGATCCTGGAGGACGGGGAAATGAGTTACAGTGAGCAAACCAAGCTAAATACAGTTGGTAATTGAAAAAGTGGCCAAGAAAATCAGGAGGGGAAAAGCAAGCAACTCAGACCTAAACGGATTATCAATCATTTCCTTTTAGGGCAAGCTCCACTGCAACTTAATCAATTGCTATTGCTTCCCAGATTAAATAAGAAAACTGATACTGTAGGGAAGGAGGAGGAGGAAAAAAAAAAGTTAAATATTTGTTTACCATCACATTCTTGATGGATACTGAACATCCTATATTCAATTCCAATCCAGTTCCAAGTATATCGGCATAAAAGAAATTTATAAGCGACAAAGCTCAGATAATGTGTCATTTTACGACCAAGGGTGTGAAGTGTCTAAGGCATAGTCTCCAGGCACCTCGGAAACATGGGGTTTAACAGTCACACGAGAAAGTGGTGGTTCTGGGCTGCGCAGCCTGCCTGGAGCAGGGGGAGAATTCCAGGTGGGGCCCCGAGGAGGACTGCTTTGTGACCTTGGGACCGCTAAGGTCCCCAGTCACGAGACCTCCAAGGGCTGTGGAGTCTGTTGCCATGGCAACCCGGTAAGGCTAAACACTCTTGCTCCTCTAGTTAACAAACATGTACCGAGTCCCTGTTATGTGTCAGGGACTGGGGACACCAAGAAGAACAGACTCTGGTCTACTAGCAAGGTCCTTACAGTTATTGAGGTGGGGGAGGCAACATAAGCAAACATTGACAAAGGAATGGTCAGAGGGATCTGGAAGGAAGGAGTACGCCCAGGCTGAGTCCTGGAGACCCTCTGGAGTTTGTCAAAGGAAAGGTGGGTGGGAGTTAATAGGTGCAGAAGCAGGGAGAGACCCTGGTGGTCAAGGAACGGCAGGGGCACCGGACATACTAAGCAGATAGCCCAGGCTGGTGGGGAGTAGAGAGGCAGGCAAGGACTGTTCAGGCAGCTGGGAAGCCATCAAACCTGGCATGATCAGAATCCTCATTCAGAAAGATCCCTTCGAACGGGTCAGAGAGGGGCGGGCCTGGAGGCAGGAGTCCCCTGAGAGTCACGGCAGGTGCCAGGGAAAGATGGGACGGGTGCCTGCAGCAGGCATGTCAGTGAACACAGGGGCTGTGCAGAGACCGGCCAGATGTGCAGGAGGGGGGGGAGTCCAGGGTGAAGCCTCAGGTATGGCTTGAGCAGCCGGGCACTATTACCCAGGAAGGGGGGGGCAGTCAGGGGGACGGCCTGGGCAGCCCAGGCTAGTGACACACTCCCTTCCCACATTGCTTGACTTCTTACCCACTGTCCGTAGAACTTAAAAAATACACACAAGAAGCACAAGCTTCTCCAAGTTCAGCATAGTGCCCAAATACCATTGAGGGCGGGAACATGAGAGCAGGTTCCTAGGTTCCCCACGAGGTCTCAGCATGTCTGGATGGCAGATCCCAGCAGGGCTGCGGGAGCTGCTCATGCAGGACTCAGGAATGGAAACTTCAGGGGCCGGCCTGGATGGCTGGGAGTTGGGCTACGAAGCTACAGTCCAGGGGCCAAATGCCCAGGCTATACGGCCACTCTGGGGCTCAAATCTCAGCTCAGCCCCTAGCTGTGTCCCCATGGGCCAGGTCCTTAACCCCCCCGTTTCTTCATCTGAAAAATGGGCACAATAACAGCTAAGCCACACGAGGCAGCCGGCAGGGGCAGGGAGGGATAGCAGGGGAAGCGCAAGGTCCCATGGCCAGGAATAGGGAGCACTTTCTGATAAGAGTTAGCTCTCATCGGTGCTAATAAAGACAACATCCCAGATGTAAGCCAGGTACAGACCATTTCCCTCAAACCTCTCGCCACCAGAGAAGCAGGAAACAGCTTTTTAACACGTCCCAGGCAAGGGAACACACACAGTGACCCCTCGCCGAGAAGGGGGAGGGAAGGGGTCTCAGATGCCGGCCCCAGGCTCGCCAGAGCCACTGGAAGCAGAAGCTGGTGGCTCTTTGCAGCACTGCTACTCCTGGTACTTGATGCAGGAGGGGGACTTTGAAAGTGACAAGGCACTCTAGTAATGCTCTGGAAAACTATACATTCACTTGGAGAGCACCAAGTCTAATTACCTCGCCAAGACTCTCTGCATTTTTAAGAACCCCCCCTTTTTTCCCCCTCCTTAAACTCTTGATCATAAGGACTCTTGTTAGCAATACTCGGTGTCCTTCTTGTTTCGCCTGTTGCCGTGGCAACAGAGCAGTGTTTACCAGCCTTTCCAAGCTGGTACATCTTTATTAGCACCCGGATCCCATGAGGAGCAGGAAGCAGTGCAGAGGTTTAAAGAGCATTAATCCCCTTAAGCTTTGCAAACCTCTCTAGTTAGGGAGCCCACAAGGGGGGGGGGGGGGAATTGGGGTCTCTGCCATTTTCAGGGCCCTACTAGAATCGTTAAGCCTCCATGAAGCACCAGACCGAAAAAAACTTATCTCTCCGGAGCTTTGCTTTAAATTTCTTCCCCTCTTGAAAAAGACAAACTTGTGGACCGCCTGCTTGTGCTTCGCAAGAAAAGTTTGCTCCCCATCCATCAGAGAGGGGAGCCACCTCTCCGACCATATTGTTCTCTCTCGTGATAAACACTGGCCTTCAAAACATGGTTCTCTCTCGGCTGGGAGGAGGGACAGCCACAAAGGCCTACGGGCCGGGCCACCTGTGCACCCCCTCTCTGCAACCCTCCCTGATGAGAACCAACAGATGATTCTGAGGTCAGATAGATTTCCAGTGTATTTCAAAAACCCCACCTCTGAAACAGCTGGAGAAAGTGCTCCATCTCAGCCTCTCCAGGAAGGTTTTTCAAAGTCAGCACCAGGGCAGAAGTGGGAAAGGAGGGAGAAGAAAGCGTTCCTTTACATCGTTTAAAGGCAGTTCAATGTCCCAATCCCCCTCCTACCATATAAAGGTCTCTTTCATCCTTCATCCCAGCTTAGGAAAAAAAAAAAAATCAAACCCAGCTAGGGCTCTAGGAAAACCTGTGGCTGAATTTTGAAAAATTGCACAAGTGAAAGATGATACCAACATTCATTCTGGCTTCCCAAACAGCTTTCAAATGGGTAATTTTGAGCTGGCCGAGCATTGGCATCCTCCACAGCCCCCAGTCCCGTGTTCTGTGCCCACCAGTCCAGTTCAGTCAGGGCTGCCCAAATGAAACACAGGGGCCATTAAGAGCTTGGCCTTGGGTGGGTGGGGGGGTGGGGGTGGGGGGAGCGTACTGCCTGGGGGGCTGACAGAAGGCTGCATTTCCAACCTAGCAATTTCTGATCCCACTTTTGAATCTACTAGGCGTCTCCCATTATTCCCAGGGGTGCTCAAAATTCTTAAAACAAAATATTAAGTCACTTGGATCATTTTTTCTTCTTTTGGTGGGATAAAGGGTTCATTCAAAGACTAGTATCACCCTCTCAAAAGACTCCCCAGCCCAAGCTGCATCAGCACAAAAAACTCGGGACAGCTTGGTTCCCAGACTCTACCAATTCTAGGTGGTCCCACAGTCATGTGATTACAGAGTTATTCATCTGTGACATCCCCCTGGGTTTTCTAAAAGTACTTGAGGTGCCTTAAAATGCTCAAGCACGTACAACAGTGGACAAGAAAAACATGAATCAAGGCTGTAAAAGGGAGAACGGTCAATCGCGTTGGGGTTCAGAGCAGGCAGCCTGAGGCTCAGGGCCGGAGCAGCCAAAGGACTAGAACTTCTGATTATGGAAAAACTGGAACACCAATTTTCTCTATGAACCCGAGGGAACACTAGAGAGGTGTCACTGGTTAACAGGGCTTAAAACAAACAGTCACAGAGAGCTCAGGAAAGCCCATCAGCCAAGACCTCCAGAGAGAGAGTCAGGACCAGGATGGCGACACCTAGTGTTTGGTCTGATTACTTCAGGCTTGGGGTAGAGAGCACCCCAGAGGCAGAGACCCAGGGTCTGGAGGCAGCAGGATGTCGAGTTAGGGGGGCTGGGCTGGGGGTGAGTGGGTGGGAATCTGGCTGGCTTGGGTTCCCGTGACACGAAGCCAGCAGAAAGCCAAACCGGGCTTCCTCGGACCCTCTCAGAGAGGGAGTTAGGAATGAATTACAGACCAGTGAGCAGGACTCTGAACTTCAATTAAACCGCAGAAACTCCCCCATGGGTTATGTGGGTTGCTCCGTGGAATCAGCAGTAAATTCTCATGAATGATGGGTCTTGAGGGTCCAACGAGAAAGTGGGAGGACAGCCCCCCCCCAGTGTGTAACCAGTCCTGGGGCAGGGCGAGGAGAGACCTACTAAAGGTCACATGGCCTGGGTCTAGAGCACTCTGGACAAAACACAGCTTCTGTGCAGCAAGTGGAGTAAAGAAGTAATCCTTCCGGAAGCTGAAGGATCTAAGGAAAGTCAGGCTGGTTGGCCTAGTGTGGGTGTTCCAGCCCAATGGTAAGAGAAGGCTGGGGTGGCATAAATCCTGCCTGAACTTCTGTTTTTAGAGGAGCCACCAGTGCCTAAAACCACCTCCCAGCCAACCCTTGTCCCCAGGAGTGGACACCCCTGAGTCCAACTTTGACATCTGTGGTCCCTTTAAATCCTTTCCTTTCCTTTCTTTTGGAGCCTAGTGAGAAGCCTCTCAAGCAAAGGGCCAACTGGGAAAAGTCTTGTTATTAACCTCCACACCTGCACTTGAAAGCTAAGATTCAGCAGCAGGTGGGGGAAGGGAGGTGGGCTATGGCAGTGCGGGAGGGGACGGTTTGAGAATGCGCCCTGCGCACACGTGTGACCCATGGGTGCATTCAGGGATCGAGAGACTTATGCACCTAATTTCTACCCTTGGCTGAACACCAATTTCCAATCCAACTGCCACCTCGTCCCAGGCAGGCTGCAGCCAGTATATCTCCTCCGCTGGCCTGGATGCGCTGGACGCTCATCACACTGGCCCCCACCTTCCCCGGGGCAGGGGCAAGGGCACGGCTCCCGCCAGGTTAAATCTGGGGGCCGACTGGATTCTCGGGCCCGGGCGAGTCTGAGGAGGGCCTCTCCCTCAACACGCAGGCAAATCAGCAGGAAGAATTCAGAATGTCGCTGCGACTGGCAGGGAAACCCTCGTACACTCAGGTCCAGCCTCAAAGGAGGCTTTATTTAGTCCTCGAGATACTACTGCTCCGTGTGTCCCACTACGGTTCACCTAGGCACCGAAAGCAGAGGACTTCACTCGATCTCAGTCCTGGCCTGCAGAAGCTCACAGCGCTCCGCAGAAGAGAGCCTTTATGCCAGTTCTAAAGCACTCTGGAAAAAAAAATCCTTAAAAATACAACCACCAAAAAACGACAAGGAGGTGGTCATTCTTTTATACTGAAGAAAGAGAGTGGTTATTAGTCACAAATTTTACTTACATCTTCTAAAACCATCTTCTTTCCCTATCAATTCCCACTTTTTGGTTTAATAGGCAAATGGCTTCTGAAAAATTCTGTGAGGTGAGGCCAGGGGTGGAAGACATCTACAATGTGGATTTGATCAGGCAAGAGATGGAAGGTAGGCGTGTGTGTGTGTGTGAGATCTTGGATGTGTGAACTTGTGTGTGTGTGTGTGTGTGAGTGATCTTGGATGTGTGAACTTCCACATCCAGACCTGAGCATTCCTAAAAAAAGGAAAGAAGTCCCCAGTCTCCTCTCCTTCCCAGGCTGAAAAATTCCCAAGTTTTCCAACCAGGCTTCCAATATATCAGACAGAAAGATGAAAACAAGAGAAGGGAGAATTAAGAAGGGCAGAGAATGAATTTGGATTTCTGCTTAACTTTCAATTCTGTCTCCAGAATTTCTTTTGGAAGAGAAATGGTAAAAAGAGGGGGGTGGGAGTAGAGAATAAGAGACATCGTGTTCTTTCCTTATGACCCCCCCAAAAAAATCCAAACCTTGCTATTTTAAACTAAGAAAAGCAGTGTGTGAGGAACAGCTTGCATACAGCTGAAGCCGGCATTATTTACCTCGGGTCTCCTATACTAACTCAACTTTTACTTCTTAAGCACTTTTGCAACAAAAGAGAAGAGGAAAGGCCCAAACAGGCGCATAATACGGAGATCCGCCAGTGGATCCTGAAGGTGGCCCAGGGCGCTCTCCTGTCCAGGCTGGCCGTGGGGCCTTGCCAGCTACTGTTCCCAGCTGCCAGCCAAGGTCCCCAACCCAGCTCTGACAACAGTCTGCAAAGCTCCCTCCCCAGCACCGCTCACAAGTGGCACTTGTCTATGGCGTTTATGCTCAATCCTGTTGAGGTTTCTCCTAACTGGCTCAGAAAAGATGGTGTTTTCAGACAGCTGGGGCCAGAGGTGGGGTATGGGGAGGCAGGCCAGCTTCCACCTCATTGGGGGGGTGACCAATGCCAGTAAAGTGGCCCCGGCATCAACCAACTTCTAAACGCTTTGATGCCAGTCTCAACGGACCCACTAAAAGGACTGTCTCCAACCCACTCTACTTTCTCCACTCAGCAGGGCCTCGAGCATCAGCTATAATCTCTTCGCCAACTGCACATGCCTTGTTCCTGAACGCAAATGCAGCAGGGTGCGCCAAGGAGCTACCGTGTAACAGGATTCCAGGCTTCAAATCCCACTCTCCACCTCACCCTAGCTGTGTGACCTTAGTCAAGTTACTGAACCTCTCCCATCAGGGAAATGGAGTGGCCAGGGGGTAAAGGGGAATACACCAAGCCTCAGCAGTGCCTCATAATGACTGTCATCATTCACTCATTTCCTCAAAAACTATTCACCCAGGGGCATCTGGTCAGTAGAGCATACAACTCTTGCAGGATGCGAGTTCAAGCCCCATGTTGGGCTCAGTGCCTACTTCCAAAAAAAAAAAAAAAAAAAAAAGGAAAGAAAGAAAGGAAAGAAAGGAAAGAAAGGAAAGAAAGAAAGAAATTCACCTAGGCCTTAATTCTTAAAGGTGACTGGTTTCACAGCTGAGGGTAGGGGTGAAGGGGAGGTGGGAAAGGAGGGCAAAGAGCTACCCCAAAGAGGAAAGCCATGGTGGTGAAGACAATCAGAAGTGAAGGGAAAACAGGATTCCTTATTCATGCGCTGAACCCAGATGTTATCAGCGGATACCATGGGGTACCATGCAACTAGGCTAAATCAAGAGCTTGAGGTCTACGCGTGGTCAGGGAACTCCTGGGGCTGGGGAGGGTACTGGATTATTTTGTTTAAGTAACAAGGAGAAGAGGTGTGAAGAGGCAAACACCAAACTTGCTAAGGGCCTCCAGGTCACTCATTAAAAGCACCTCTTCTCTCAGGGTCACCCTGGATAATGCCTCCAGGCTGGTGAAGGATCACTGACCCAGGAAGCTATATCCCTCTGCCTGGTGCTGCCATGGAGGTTGCGAGCAATCACCCTCCCTCCCCGCCCCCCCACCCCAAACTTATCTGGCCCTACTGTTTACAGCTCACCACACCACAAATCTTTATTTCTTGTCACCCACTGGCCCGAGCTGTCCCCACTCCCTGTTTCTTCCAGACAAGTTAATAAGATGGAAGGCTCCCCAGAGGCCCGGAGCCGGCGAACATTATCACTTGGAAGCAAGGCAGAAATCCTGACACATCGGAAATGACTTCAAGCCTATTAATTACCCTTTCTTCTTTGGCAGATCTTTTGAAAGAAAGCTTGACAAACTGAAAGGAAGGCTAGCATTGCCTCCCCGCCCCAATTAGGCCCCCACTCCCACCCCAGTAACACCAATCTGCTACCTGCCTTTTTATTTTAAACAATTTGTCAGAATGGTACCCACACCTCGAGGGGTCCCACCTCTGGTCCACATTGTCAGGGCTGCAAAAGGCAAGCCCCTCTTTAGGGACTAAGTCTTTGAAATCCGAGAGATCTGGAAGCGGGAAGAAGTAGGGAGTGGGCAGGGCTTAGAACCCCAGGGCCTGTCTTCCAAGGACATTCACAGGGAGCCCAGACCCCAAGTCACATATTCAGGGGAGGAGTGTCCACGCTCTCTCATTCCTGGGGTGACAGATGCAATGATGCTTGGATTCCTGGATGCAGCATCTTTCCTGAAATCCTCTGGATGAATCTCGCCAACAGAGAAGTGTGGGGGAGGGGCTTCTAAAGCTAGAAAGCCTGGTGTGTTGAGGGGCCAAACAATAACTGCATCTTCACGTTTCACCGTCTACCACACCAACATCTACTCGGGGCTCCCCTGAAACAATCCCTTCCTTAGTGAGGTTTATACAAAAAGGACTACGTGGATTACTTTGAGAGCCCTCTTCTTTGGTGTACTTTTTATATATCCATCTATTCAAATCACCAAATGGATTCCAATAGGAATTGCAAACATAACTATTGATTTTCTTACTGAGATGGGTTCCTTCCATCAAAGCCGTCCCCATATTAATGTGAACAGAATCACCATCCCCTCAGCTGCTCCACCCTGAACCTATAATCAGCCCTAATTGAGCCAGCTCTTCATAACCAGCATCCAACAACTGAGAACATCTTGGGTCTCATCTCCAAAAAACTGCCTCTCCCCATCCCCTCTGCTACAGCCCAAGACCTTGGCAGCTCTCATCTTCTGCAATGAACTCCCACTGGCTTTCCTACTGCCCAACGTGCAGCCCTGTCACCCTTCCTCAACTCAGGAGCCAGTAGAATCTTTCCAGAGCAGAAGTCCTATGCCTCTGCCCTTCTTCCCTCCTTCCAACAGCTGCCCTCCACCTTGCCCTGGCTCACAAACTCTTCATGGTCCAGCCCCTACCTACCTCCCTCGATCATTGCCTACCACTCTCCCTCTCAGCCATGGCCTTCTGTCCTTCAAACATGCCACGTTCATGCCCACCCCCAGGGCCTTTGCACTCACTGTTGCCTTCTCCTTGGAATACCTCTGCCTCCCAATTCAAATGCCTGCTCCTCGGGGAGGCCACAGCCACCTACCCACCTAATAGGCCCTAGGCTCCCTCACCAGGATTTTCCTATTTTTGCTTCAGAGCACTCCCCAAAAGAAGAGGAGCTTGCAAAGAAGGAGAGCTAGGATTAGGCCTGCTTTGTTCCTGTAGTATTGCTAAAACTTGAACAGCTCCTGGAACAGAGGATACCCCAGTATGCAGCAGAGCCCCCAGCACAGGATGGACCTCCGCTGGTACCGTGGGGGGCCCCTTTGCCCCTGGCCAATCTGAGGAAACCCAGAATGAACACATGACTGGATCAGTACAACCCAGCCCCCACCATAGCTCTGGAAATACCAAGGGCTTTAAGCTGGAACGACCCACTGCCTGACCACCCCTGGCAGCTGGGAGAGCCCCCATCACTATCGTCTACGAAGGTCCCACACAGCTTTCCAAGGGCATTCTAGATTTGAATCTCTGCACCTGGGTCTGCTAAAGGCAAGGCCACCCACCCAGGCGCCATTTTTCTGGTGCATTTCCACCGGATCGCACTTTAAACTCAAACAAAAAAATGTTTTAAGCCATTACCTGGGAAATCATCAAATCATTTGTTCATTTTTATTAGTGCTGCTGTAATTAAAGAGAATCATATTTCCGAAATCTTAAGCTGCACTTAACAAAACCCACCCTCCAACCAATCAATTAGTATTACAATAACCACGTTCCCTTGTTGCCGCTGCGATTAGCATTTTGATTGAATGTCTGTTGAAAAGTGACTGGTAACAGAAGATTGTGTTCAGAAAGTAATGTTTCTTTATTCGTCACCACCGAACCTTGTCTGGTTGTCTCCAGTCTCAGCTCAAAAGAGACAAGACAGTTTCCAAAAGCAGTCATTTTGGTGGCGGATTATATTTTCAGGAGGTGGGTGATAAATTAGGCATAATGGCTCTGGCATGGCCAGCTAACACACAGGGGCCTCCCGCTGACTGTGGCTTGGCACCAGGCAGCTGCACCTCCATGACCAGAGCCCTCGGCGGGGGTGGGGATTATGTGTCCCTGCTGCCGCGGCACCCGCCCCTACCCCAGTAATCTAGGACAGTAAATGCCAGGTCTTCAGACATAGCACTTCAGAAAACGCAGATATGATAAGGCCTCTGCCAGATAAGCCAGTGACCACCGTGATTCCTACAGAAGATCACCATCACCCGCTACTCTGCCAGGCACTCGGAAAACCCGTTATTCTAGCATAATACTGTCTCCAGTCGTCATAATAATAAAAGTACCAGTCAGTAAAGAGATGGGTTAAGAAGCTTCATTATGGGCAGAGAATGACTGTCTTCTCCACGTCACAGGAATTAAACACAAGAGTTCATTAAGTCACTGTATTAGAATTTAAATGACACGCTGGTTCAGACAGCTCTATTTATGGATGCCCCCCATCATCAAAGCCTTGTGTGGCTAACTGGAGAGTTCCAGAACAGAGCACAGCCAAACAAACCAAAAAGTTTCCGTTACAGCACATACTTAACTCCAGGCAAGTCAGCTTCTCAACTAGAGGAGATTCTGCTTTGACCGGCCTTAGAGTCGGAAAAGGGTACAGGAGTGGGGATGTCGGCAGTGAAGAAGGCCACGTGCTCCAGGACAGAAATATGGAGGGAGTTAAATGTCATCCATCTGTCTGTCCATTCATCAAGTTTCAATCCACAGCAAAGGACGTGCATGAGTTTCACCCACTTCCTGCCCACAGCTCACCATACAATAATAGCAAGGGGCATCGGCAAGTTGTGTTAATGCATCATTAAAAAAAATACAAAAAACAAAAAGCCAAACTTCTAGGGCGCCTGGGTGGCTCAGTCAGTTAAGCGTCTGCCTTCAGCTCAGGTCATGATCCCAGGGTCCTGGGATGGAGTCCCGCATCGGGCTCCCTGCTCAGTGGGGAGTCTGCTTCTCCCTCCGCCCCTGCCCCGCTCATGATCGCTCTCTCGCTCTCTCTCAAAAATATATAAAAATCTTAAAAAAAACAACTTCTAGAATTCAGGGGAAGGGGGGGAAGCGCCATACGGTTCCTTGAAAAATCTTCCTCCTCCAAGCCCCAGTTCGTTTTCCTCCCCCAACTCCAGCTTCTTCCCTGGCTGCCAGACAGGATTTTTCTGTCAGGTAGCAATTTCATTTTTAAAATGCTCTTATCAAGGATTTAGGGTGAAAGATAAAAATCAGCACAGTAAATCATCATAAAGGAGTGTGGTGTGAGGCATAGTATTTTACAAATCAAAACAGTTAACAAAATGAAAATGCAAGGACAGGAAAACAAAGTAAGTTTAAACATCCTCTGAAAGGGGGGGGGGGGGCGGATCAGAGGCCAAATTAAACAGAGAGATCACCCTTCAGATTTCCAAGCCCCTTTGGTAACAGTCTTGGCAGATCTGCTAAGAATTGCATGAACAGTCCAATTTCCACTTTAAAACAGGTTTTTAGAAGGTATATATATTGTCAAACCATTACACACACTTAACTAAGGGGCTTTCATCGAAGTCATCTGACCTGCAAGCATGTGTTGCTAATATCACTGCTTTATTATTTATCAAATCAATTTCTTCATGGAATGACTAATAAGGCAGACACAGCTGCTCTCCTCTTCCCATCCAGCTGCTACCGACCAGACAACAGCAAGATTTGCTAGAAACCTGCGGTTTCTTAACCCCCACATTTTGCTAAAGAAACTTACAAAAAATAAAAGGGGTGGGGGGGGGGAAGAAGGGATGGACCCAGGAGGTGCCAATTTAGGATTCAAGCCACTTTGTGGAAGCCGTTTATACTACCCAGGAAAAGTTAAGACTGCTAATTGACCAGGCCAAGGCATGAATCTTGGTTTTAGCAAGGGATTTTATTAATCCCATCATAAAGGAACCGCAAACCTAAAATAAAGTAAGAATACATACGGGCACCTACTTTCCTATTTTGATCCTTTGTAACATCTTTGATTCCAGCATTTTTAAAACAAAGGGCCACATCTCATTCACCTACGCACCATCTCCCACCCCCGGCCCCACAACACACACAAAGTTCCTATACACCCTTAGAATGGCAACTCCTAAAAATAGTCATCAAGACATTTATTCTAACCTTTTTTTAATTCTAACTTTTTAGTATAAATTTACCAATCTCTTCGGAGGCCTACCTGAAAATTCACAATAAATAAGAACATGCAATTTGGTGAGTTCCCATCTGCCAAGGAATGATTCCATTGTCCATTAAAAGCTACGGTTCTAAAAATACATGAAGGGAAATTATTAGGTATTGTGGATACACATTTCTGTTGTAAAACAGGATCAGTACTATGGGCAAAATACAAAGCTCCTTTTATAAATCTTACCCGTTTTTTAAAAAGGTAAGACAGCATGGGGGAGGGAGCAAATTAAACTATAATTTTCAGGCAATGTTTCCTTATTGTCACTCAGAAAAATTGCCAGGTGTTTCCAGAGTAGTTTATACATAAATATACTAGCTGAATCAGGAAATCTTCCCAGGGCAAATGAATCAACTTAATTAAAAGAAGACTAAGATGCCAAGCCTAGTGATTTGGGAAGTGGGGAGGAAATTCAGAAATCTCTAAGTACACACCTTTCTACCTGGCCTTTGAGAGTGAAGCACATCAAGTGTTTTAAATCCTGGTACGGACCCCTGGCTGAAGTACACCTACCCTTGGCCCACGAGGCTGCACCAGGCATCATGGGTTAGGAGAAGGAATGCAGGACCTTTTTTTTTTTTAATTGAACCAGTATTTTCAGTCTTTCTTCCAGGTCACCTGTAAAAGGCAACTACAACCCCACCAAAGCCATTTTTTTTTTCCCTTTTAAGAAATACACCCCTCCACCCGCCGTTAGTTTGCTGAATAATTGTTCCTCCTTTAGGCTCTGGAAGAAACAGCAGTGTTCCCGAACCATCTTCAGGTTCAGCCTTTACCAAAGCCCTCTCCCGAAAACACCTGCAGCTCTTACACTCTCCTCCAGGCAAGACCACTGCACCTCTTTTTTTGCGAGCGTAGGTCTCCAGTTGTGAGGGGGAAGGCACAGAGCAGAGAAAGTGGAGATGAACCTCTATTTTCAAGCAACGAAGAACAGAGACCACAGTGGGGAGGGCCTGCCCTTTTTCCACCCACCCTCTTGTCCTATATATTAATACCATTTGCCAAATACTGGGGATATAAGGGAAGGAGATGGGGAAGACACAGATAAGAATCAAATAAGTAACACAATCACTAAGAACTGAGAAGTGCAATGAAGGAAAAGGACAAGGAACTGGGAGCCCAGGGGACCGATGGAACTGACCCAGTCTGGGGGTTTTGGGAAGATCTCCCTGAGGAAAGGATATTTAAGACTCCTCCTGAAAAGTGAGTAAGAACTGGCCAGGAGTGGAAGACAGACTGTCCCTGGCCCCCCGAGGAACAGCCTGTGAGGGCGGCCCTGTTAAGGCAATGCGCACGAGGCTGGCATGGCTGCAGAGAGCACAGTATCGGGTGAAGCTGGACAGGAGAAAAGGGCCGGGCAGCAAAGCCTCTGCAGACCAGCGCCAACATCTTAGGCCTTACCCTACCAGGGACAGCAAGCCAGCAACGTATTTTCGGTAGGACAACAACTCGATTCACAACTGGCACAACGGAACGGTAATCGTTCCCACCTCCCACTGCTCGCACGGATCACCGAGGGCCACTCACCTATAGGAGACACCGCCTCCCTCCCAGGGCTTATGCACCAAGGACGGTCCTCTAACCCACGGCCTAGACATGGGTCCGGATCAAAGACCTGGTCAGCGGCCCTGCCTTAGTGAACTTTAAAGCTGGAAGGCCCTTGGAGAGCGTCTGACCCCGGGGTTCCCGGCCCTGACTGCACACTAGCTTTAGCTGGGGGAGCGCTGAAATGCCTCCATGCCGGGGCTCCAGCCTGCAGTCTCACTTAATTGATCTGGGGTGGGCCCCAGGCATCGGTCCGTTTTCAAACTCCCCAGGTGATTCTAATCTGCAACCAGGGTTGAAAACCGCGGATACGGTCTGAAACCTCAGACGTGAGAGTCAGCATTCATCATATGGGCCTCTTAAAGCTGGGCTGTGGGATGCCGTAAGTCACCTCGGTCTTCCCAGCCAACCCCGTCTGTAAGTGAGGAAGCCAAAGTTAGCCGCAGGGAGTTAAGCGACTCTTGGGATTATGAGAAGAATCTAAGTTCCAACTAAAGGAACATAAGTGGACGAGGTGAACTTTGGGGGAAGTCCCCTTCTTGACTACGCAGACTAGAAGGGCATCGAAACCCACTGAGGACCTTCTCCTAAAGTGATGTTTCCAACAGGCTCCCTGGATCCACCGCCGTTCCCACCCGGGGAACGCACAACAGCTGGGTGTGAGGCAGGACGGAGCCCAGGGCTGGTGAGAGACACACAAAACAGGGGCCACTGTTGCTTCTGTGTCTATTCTGGGCCCAGAATGGATGATGTCACCCCCAGTGGCAGTGGAGAGCGGGAGTCATGAATCATCCACGAACCGGCCCAGCCTCCGAGATAATAAATCGGATGTCAGCGTTGCGTCCTTTGCGGATCTGGTGCAGAGGCGCCGGCTTTGCCTCGGCTGCTGGAACACAGGCACCGGCGCGGGAAACATTCAGACAGAAGGATGTGCTTCTGATTATTTCCTGACATCAAGACGGGGCAAGTTGAGGAAGAAATGTGGAATTTGTAGGGAGTGCTCAAAGGTGACCAACTCTGATCACTGTAAAATCACGGCTATTACTTTATGTCCTGCCAGGCTTGCCAACGAAACCTGAGGGTTAAGAGAAGCACATCCACGTGGGTGCCCAGACTATTCATTATTGTGGTGCCCACTTGCGTCCTGTGACTTGGGACCTGTAGGTATTGGCGTCTTGACCCTCAATGGCATTAATTTAGCTCAGAAACTCATTCTAGGATTGCATTTGGCAAACGTTCCTGCCTGGAAGGGTTTCTGGGACAACACAGAGAAATCAAGAAGTCTGTCTGGCAGGTTCTGAAGTTCAGCGTCGTCTCGCTGTGTTCGTTTTTATTTTTTCCCAGGGTGGAATTTGGAGCAGGTATGTAAGGAGGGTAGAGTGTGTGTTGTCTCACCCAAGCTCTCTCAACTTCCTTCTCTCTTTTCTCTTATTTCCCTAGGCAGCCGAACTGAATGAACCAAGTTGGAAACACCCATCTAATGGGTGGTTTGCATTCTTGAGAGCTGGGGGTCCTGACAACTCCCCAGTGTAACTGGCGTATCCACAACTCTGAAGCGTATTCTTTGGCTTCCAAAGAAATGACCGAGCTCTGAAGATGACTAGATTAAAAATGAAATCTCAGAATTCTTCGAGTGTTTCTACTGAAAAACACATGTAACACCCAAAGGTCAATTTCACGGTCTTTGACGAAATTCGACCTGGGCAAGCCACGAACGATGTCAGGATTTGGGGGCCATGTTCTCAGATTTCTCCCGCGCGTAGCTTTGCCGAGGGAACAGCATGACGTGACAGGGACGCCCACGGCCACAGTGGCCCTGGAGCAGGGGCACCTGTCCCGCAGAAAGCGGGGCTCTGCCCTGTGTGCGCTCCCCAGGGTGGCTGTAACAGCATGCCACAAACTGGGGGTGCTGAAAACAACAAAGTTGAGTGTCTCACAGTTCTGGAAGCTAGAAGCCTGACATCAAGATGTTGGTGGGGCCGCATTCTCCTGAAGGCTCCAGGAGAAAATCTGTCCTGCGCCCTTAGCTTGTGGTGTTGCCAGCAATCCTGGGCTGACGGCTGCATCATCCCCAGTCCTGCCCTCGTGGTCCCATGACACTCTCCCCTGTGTGTCTGTCTTCACGTGTCTTCCCTCTTAGAAGGATTCCAGTCATATGGGATGAACCTGACCCAGAATGGCCTCATCTTGATTACCTTTGCAAAGACTCTATTTCCAAGTAAGGTCACATTCTGAACTAAGAGGGGTTGAGACTCCCCCTTTGGGGAGGGGGGGACACAATTCAACCCACAATATTCTCCCATCTTGGCAAACCTGATGGGATCTGCACGCAGCACTCTGGAGTGTTAACATTTTCTCTAATCAGCGAGCCTTGGTCTTTCTTCCCCAAACAACAGTAACAGTAGTCACAGCAAAATAACAGGAGCTGTTAGACTATGTTTATTAATCATAACTTGGTTAGGAAAATGCTTTTAACTTTTTTCTTTAACTAAAAAGCGCTTGAGGGGTGCCTAGGTGGCTCGGTTGGTTAAGTATCTGCCTTCGGCTTAGGTCATGATTCCAGGGTCCTGGGATCGAACCCCATGTCAGGCTCCTTGCTCAGTGGGGAGTCTGCTTCTCCATCTCCCACTGCCCCTCTCCCTCGCTTGTGCTTGCTTTTTCTCTCTCTCTCTCAAATAAATAAAATCCTTAAGAAATAAAAAGCACTCTGAACTTCTGGAATGGAGGGTCTCCCATTTGACCTCTCTCCCTTCAGGTCTGCGATAAACTCAAGCAAACCATGTTTCTTTGCAGACGGGGACCAGGCTGGCTATTCTATTAATAGCACATTGTCTGGGAGGAGCAGAAACTACTAAGAAAATCTTCATCTATCTATCTGACTCTCTGTTTATGGAAAGAAAAAGGCAAGTCAGTGGTAAAAAGATCCTTGGCTGCATTTAATCAAATGTTGTTGTTCTGGATTAACCTGGCCCGTCTCCCTGGCAAGAGAGAAAACTCCGATGAACCAGGGCCCACACCTCATTCAACCAAGCATGAGATACTGCACGTTGTACCAGCCCCATCATTACAACCAAGTTTTAGAACATGTACGCAAATGTCATGAACAAGGTAGAAGTGACAACAGTTACCATGTTAGGGAGCTGGGATGAGGTGAATTTTTTTCTTTTGAAAACTCTCTCTCATGTTGTTGTATCACTGCATTTGCAATTCAAATTAGAATGAATTTTAAAAGCTTACACTAAAAAAGTAAATGTTTGAACAGGTAATAAATGCACATGGAACAAAAATTCAAAAGGTAAATAAGTATACAATAAAATGTTTTTCCTTATCTTTGTACCTCTGAGCACTTAATCCTCTTCCCCAGAAGCGAAGGCTGCTTTTTATTTATGTACATTTGCATCTGTGAATATACAGGCCTGTGCATAAAACATACTCAGGTGCTCACTGTGGCCAGAGACTGCTCCAAGTCCCTTACACTAATTAACTGATGTAAGACTCAGGCTAACCCCAGGTCATCATTCCTATTTTACAAATGAGGAGTCTGACTCACAGAGAGGGTAAGTAACTTGCCCAAGGTCACACAGCTATTATGTCGCAGAGCTCGGATTCAAACACCAGCTGCCTGACTCTATAGAGCATGTGCTCTTACCCACTATGCCGTTCTAACGCTTTGTGACCAGTTCTGTGGGGATCCTTTCAGCAAGTCTATGCACACGCAAGGGTATGTTTTGTGGGGGAAGGGGAGGGGAAGATTGTTTTAAAGATTAGGGTCTTAAAATTCAAACACAGACTGTAGTCTGTTTGCCTCAAAAAGTTAAACCAATGGTCTTCCTTAAGGGGGAAAGGCAAGAAACGAGGCCCGCTCATGGTGGGCACTTAATAATTCGTATGGAGTGAGTGCGTTAGCCCCACCAGGGAGCCAAACGGGGCTCAAAGCTTTTCGGTAACTTGCCTGAGATCACACCTGTGGGAAGCTGGGATGGCCTGCAAAATTCCGGGTCTAGAAGTACAACGTGCCCACACAGAGATGCAGATGGCCTAGCGCATGGCCTCTGCTCCGCGAGGCTCCGAACAGAAGCTCAAGTCCAGAGCTGGGAACCTCGAGTCCCCAGGGAGGCAGCCACCCTGGCTTCTGGTTCCCGGGCCCCTAGCAGCGCTGTGGTGCTAAGAAGGGGGGTGCTTTTAATCAAGTCACCACGCTGAAGGCCTCCACACCCTGCCCTCACGGAGATCTTCCAACATGTCGTGAGAGTCTGAGCCCGGGCCTCTATGGGAACAGGGCCCAACAAAAGCCTCATTGTCCCTCTCCACAAAAAACCATTTCTGGGTCAATGAAGTTGCTGACCCTGGGCCCACTCCCTTTCTGCTTCCGTGGGCCTCAGCCAGGAGGCAGGCAGGAAGACCTATTAGCTCACCACCCTTTTCGTGCCAGGGCTTTTATTCCAAAGGAAAGAAGTTTCAGATTTATACTCCAGCTCCAGAAAATGCAGTGCCTCCAGGGTGCCAGATCCCCCCGGCGACACAGGCTCCCTCTGGCGCTGGGCACCCCGTCCCCCCAGCCCCGTTGCTAGGGAGTCAAGGGCTTTGTACTCTTCCACGTCTACAAAGAAAAGCAGGTGAACAGAAACCAAGCTACTGTGTTGATTAATATCTCAAGAGACAGCACCGGAATGGGCACTTCCGGAACTTAGTTAGCTCTGGGGGAAAAAAAAATTAAAGCACTCTCCTTGCTTTCCTGTCAGAAATAAAATTAAGGTCTCAGATCGATGTTGCCAGGGCTGGGGTATCTACGGGAATCTTTAATGGCCTCCTCTGCATGTTTTCAAATGCGCATTCCCCTTCAACCTTGCCCTTTTAATTGGTTATTTGCGAGGTCATGTTTGCACCAATTTCTCGGGAAGGCTAATGGTGTTTATTTAAGGAGAAAATAAATGTGCAGACAGCTCCAGGGGCTGGTCTCTGAAAGATGGCTCAGGGTGGGGGCTGCAGCTCTGTACCCCACTCCCCCCACTTCCACCCTCCATCCCTGCTAGATTGGAGGAGGTCCTGAGATGGCTCAGGTGACAGGTCAGGCCTTGAGGGAACCGTGCTATTGGCTGGGGGTGGGGTGGGGAGTTAATAAAGTGGCACAGCCCCGGGGCAAGGCCCTACAAGGGAGTGAAGACTCTGGGTTGCACCCTTCATGGTGGGTACATAGAAGCCTGCTCACCCCCCCTTACACGGCCCTGGCTTTAGAATGAGCCCAGTTAGGAGCCCAGCACCCTGGGTTTCAAGCATCTAGTGGAGGGGTACGTGGAGATCCATTTATACCACCGTAGGATTTGGCAGTTCTTCCACATTCTAACTAAAGCGTGCCCAACTACGAGAATGCACGTAACTGTTTTCCAACAGAGTCTCTCCAAGTACCCAAAGGCAGCAATTAACATCCACATCACAACCACAGCGGTTGCCCTCGCCCCACTCCCCACATCCCTTCTACCTGGGGTGGACAGGAGGGGACACAATCATACTGAGTTGCTACCCCATTCTGAATACTCTCTCCTAGAGTCCTGGTTTATCAGTAACTTTCCTAAGCAGTTGTCCCACACTAATAAATATGGTCCATTGTGGGGAGAGAAGATTATCACCTGACCTGATCGAGACCCTTTACTTCATTAAAGAGCCCAAGTGCCATGCTTGGTGGCCACATCATCCCATCATCCTACAGACTGGACTGAAAGTTCTGTGTAGCCAAGACCCTTGGATGGCATTCATGGCCCTATTAAAAGACCGGCTGCAGATGCAGAATTGGGATCAGTACTAATGATGATCAAGCTATTGCTTTATGGTCTCTAATAAACCCCTTGATACATCTCAGACTTGGGGTGGCACACGATGGGTGCCCAATGCCATCGGCAGTGTGCACAGGGGACGAGAGGCAGATTTGAGAGGTGGGGACCATGCAAAGGCATGACTGCAGCAGCTGGACTCCAGTGTAGGCACGGAGGCCCTTGAGCCACATCACCAAGTGTCCTCACCAGCCGTGACTCCAGGAATCCCTGCCGCCCTTCCTACCCCGTCCAACAACCCTCTCCCACCCAGAGGGACTTCTTCCTCCATCCCACAAAGTCCCAGCTATGGGCTGGAGAGTTCCAACCTTCTTTCCCAGGTAAGGTCAGAATGCTAGACTCCCATTAGGAAAAACACACACATACATTATCTTTGACATCCCACACCTACGAAGTAAGCAACGCCTTTTCATTTTTCATTTAGTTTACACCTTTGTGAAACTCCTTTTACATTCCGCACCCCGTGCACCCCCCCCACCCCCAGCTCTGGTGAGAAGGCCCCGATGAACAAATAATTACAGGGCAATCCTGAATCATGTCTAGCATACATAAAACAGTCAGTCTGGACTTCAGAGGTCAATTTCAAAAGTGACTGTCTGGCAGGTAGTCAGGACATTAAGGGCTCTTTTTCCTCCTTAGAAAAGCATTATCTTCTATCACAGTTTCAGCGACCTCTTACTGGCACCATTTTAATAAATAAACTGATTACGCAAATTACAGAGACCTTCAACTTCAGCCAAACTGCTTTTTGGGACCGAGACGCCGGGCAAGCTTCGAGGGAGAAGCAGAGCTCCGTCAGCCCCACCTCGTGGAGGTGAGCCTGCGGAAAGCTCCTCCCTCAAGCCACACGGGCCCAACAGGTGCCCTTCCAGCCCCGTGGCTCCTGGGAAGGCACAGTCACCCTGGCAGAGGGCCCTCCGCGTAGGGGGCCTGCTGGTGACGGTGCTCTCGGAGGGTCACGAAACCACCCGGGCCGCGGTCAATTCAGCAGAGGGGCCGGTTGGGGAGCCAATGACTATCTCAGAACCACTGGCTCTCTCCAAAGCCATCAGCATTGCACTTAACAAACGACCCTTAACAGTAGCGAGAGGAGTCCTCCAAAACACTGAGCTTTATCGTCCTCTCCCGGTCTCCGTCCCTTTGCCTCTGGCAACGTTCTGGAGCAAACAGGCCTGCTGGGGAATGGAAGCCACGGGAGGTAAGAAGGCCCGTCTCCGAGTCTCTCCTCTGCACGAATTCCCTCTCCAGCTGACCTTCATCAGGCTTGACTCATTTTCCACTGGACCCCCAGCCACCCAGCTCTCCCCTGATGGGCCAGATGTGGAGGGACCGGCAGTGCGAGGCTCATGAATCTAGAGGCCTGAGGTCAGAGAGAGGGACAGCTGAGCCACCCCTGGAATGACACTCGCGGTGGGGGCTCCCTTCCCTGACGAGGAGGTGAACATGAGATATATTTCAGCAACCCCCATCCCCACGTTCCTCCACCTTCTCAAGCAGGGCTGATGCAGGGACAGTGGGGACAGATCCAAACCATGCCACCCTCCCTCCCTCTCTCCGGCTCACCCCTCAGCCCTCTGCCTCCCAAAGGGTGAACTGGAAAGGACAGCACTTTGTAGTGTCTTCCCTCCAGCCCCTCCTCACCAGCCCCACTCTGGGATCAATACCTAATGCTGAATTTAAGATCTTATCTGAGTTTTGCAAGGATAAAACAACAAACTTTCCCCCAGTGATTAAATCCTTTGATGATCAGCCCAATATTTTTCAGACCACCTCTAACAGCTTTTAGAGAGCAAATGAAATGACTCTGAGAAAATTGGAAAGACACCTTCTTTCTCTCCCCTTGGGCACAAAGAATCTCATGGAAGGCCCCAGCTTTTATCAGCCGCTCAGCTCCTACCTGGCTGCAGGAACCTGCTAAGTGGCCATCCAAATCTCTACATGCCTTGGTTTCTCCATCTCAAATGGAGGTGCATCATAGTCCAGCAAGAAGGGTAGGCGGAGAAGCACCAATAACAAGGAGGTGCTCAAGAGTTAAAATCACCAAATCCCCTGCTTTAAACCACTGCCTTGCAAGTGTGCTTGCAGAGGAGCTGAGAACAAGGGCTCTGGGTCAAACAGGCTGGGTTTACATTCAACTAGGGATTCTGGGCAGCTGGGTTCACCTCTGACCTTCATAAAGATTCAACAGTACGTGTAGGCGCTGTGCTAAGCACGGGGTATAGAACTGCTCAGGAAGCACTGGCTGTTTCTACCAAGAATGTTAACATGGCCTGGGTAACACAGAATCCACTGTACCAACCACAGATCCCCAGATCCCCCCCTTCAGGATCTGCTGGGAGTGCTCTTGGAAGATGGCCCCCAACTGTCTGTTCCCTCCAGGATGTCCTCAGGGCAAGTCCAAGGTCACAGGTGCTTCCCAGGGTGGGCCGCATCCTGTGACAGATCAACATCAGGTGTAAGGTCAGCCCTTCCACCCCGCTGGGGCCAGCCCTAGCTTCAGAATTCCCAGGGCCTCACAGATCAGTTTCTCCCTCTGCCCGCTGCCCCCTGAGGGCACCCCTGTGTGCTCATCTTCATCTCAGGGGACCCAAAGACAACCCCTCACCTCCCTCTCCTAGCTAAAAAAATAAAAATGAAAAAGGACTTAATCTTGGACACTCTCTCAGTTAAAAGGCTAAAAGCCAGAAACATACTTCAGGTCCTGGAGCTCATCAACCCCAGCTCCCCCATTTTGCAGAGAACGAACCTGAGGTGTCAGAAAGGGTTAGGAAATGTGCCCCAGTCAGGTATCAAGGAGACAGCAGGAGCTTAGAGGTCTGCTCTAAGCGGAGAGGGGGAAGACTCCACACCTCTGTGTGGGTCCCATTCTGAATGACCTTCTTCTTGCTTCCACGGGGGAGGACATATATCCTGGAAGGGCTCATTGTCTCCTGTTCCCCTGGATTCTTTCCCAGGGCGTGAGTGAGGTCCAAGTACAGATGTAAGAGGGAAAGAAATACAGGCTGTCGTTTCTGGGAACAGATGTAACTGAGGGCCACGCTGTCCCTATGGGACTAACGGGGGGCCAGGGGCAGGGCGTAGCCACTGTGGGGCGAGGAGTGGATGCTCAGCCCTGACCTCTGGCTCACGGTGGCTAGAGAAATCGGAGTGGTCCCGTGAGCCCCGCGGACACGACTTCCCGAATCCCAGGCCCAACCGTGCAGTGTTCCCGGATGACAGCTGTCCCAGCTCCAAGGGCACACAGGTGGTTTTCATAAGGCCCGGCGCTAGGCTGCCTGACGGGGTTGTGCTGGGAGTTAGGTGCGTGGGTGCTGGGCAAGCACCGTGGCGGCACACGGGGTTAATGGTGTGCACCTCTTTAAGAAGAAAGCTGGTGGTTCTGCCAGCCCGAGAGGTGTCTTGAACTTCTGCTACTGCAGTACTTTCTTCTTGATAAGATAATGGGAAACGGGAAGCTTGAGGAGGTGAAGGTAAGGTTGGGGCAAGGTGGCTGCCGGGAGGATTTTCTTTTCTTGTGCTTATCACCTGATTCCAAATGCACATTCCATCAGGCCAGGGATGGGGGACCCACTGTTCCATATGGAGGATATGTGCTTCTGTGGTGACACGGTTTTGTTTTTTTTTTTAAATTCTTTCCCCTCCTAAATGCTCTGAACCACTTAAGCATTACCCCAGCATTAGCATCCAGTTCAAACAGAAACTCTCAGCTACTCAGAGGGGCTGGAAAATGGGGGGGTGGGGTGGGGCAAAGCTCCCACCTACACAGAAAGAACACCAGGGAGCAGGTTTCTGTACAGGAGGGAAGGGGAAGGAGGACGTCAGGGCCTCCTTGTTGAAACTTCCTGGCACACTTTCCCTCCTGCCTTCTCTCCCCACACCCCCCGGGCTACACCCACTCAGGCCAGCTCGGCGGGTGGGCAGCCTGCACGGCAGCCCTGGCCCCACGCTCAGAAGGGCTCCACTCTGAGTTCAATGCTCTGCTGTCACCTTGAAATTCTTAATGATTTTTTACTAAGAGGCCCCATTTTTCCCCTTGTTCAGGCTCCACGAATTATTCAAGTCCTACATCCGGGACAGGAATCTTATCCTCTGGCAGGGCAGGAGGGTGCTTGGGCATGCACCCGGGGCTGTGCCCGGCCTCCTTCCTGCCAGTGCCCCCCAGAAGTCCTGACTCGGGCAAGCGAGCAGTGCCATCCTTGGAACCACTCTGAGCTCAGGGCCGTAAAAGGGACCTCCCTCCACCTCACCAGAGGAGTCACAGAAGGATGCTGCCCAGCACCACACCCAGCGCCCTGGAGAAAGGGAAGGGAAGAGGCACCACCCATAGCAGGAAGCCTTTGGGTTAGAAATCAGGGAGAACCTTCCCTGGCCCCCCCTCTGGGGCTATGCCCGGAGGGCCCAACGCCCTCAGTGTGAACCTGCCTCTGTCTGTTACTAGTTGAATAACGTGACACGGAAAGTCACCGGCCCTCTCAGGCCCCCCAGATGACATGCCTCCTTCTAGGCAGGGCTGTGAGGGCTGCACGAGATGATTTTTCATCCCCTCCAATACAGGGCCTGATCTGGAGCAGATCAGAAATCCCTTTATTGGTGGATATTCAAAAAAAGAGTGATAAGGCTACACTGCCTAGAAGCCACTCAGGACTCTTCCAGGAGCATGAATTCTAGCACGGAACACCAATGCCACACTCAGATGGGCCTCGCCCACCCTGAAAACAAATGGATGAGAACGCTCTTCTTAACAAGCCCGTCCCCATGTGAAGACCACAGAGAAGGAGCAGAATTTGAAATCAGCAGTCCTAGGGATGAGCCCCTGCTCTGACCTGGGGTGTGTCCCTTACCCCCTCTGAGCTTCCGTCACCTCAGATGATGACAGTGAAAACAATAATGATAAGAGCTAAACTAGGCACTATTGATATGTGCAGCACTAGACTCTCCAAACAACCCTACAGGGAAGTACTCCTTTATCCCCATTTCACAGATGAATAAACTGAGACCAACAAGATAAACAAGTTAAGTGATTCTCCCGAAGTCACAGGGCTGCTGTGAAGATCAGATCAGATCATGCACAGGAAAGCAGTGCTCGGACACCCCCCCCCCCCACACCCTGTAAGGATGATGGCAGAGAATAATCACGAACTGCCCCTCTCCGCACCCTGTTCCCCTCCCGCTCTCGGCTCTCAGGATGCTGAGCAACGCAGAGGACAAAGCACTCATTCCACACCCATAAGCTCTTCTTTTCTTCCCTCTCCTTCCCCTTCTCCTCACCCTCCACCCCTCTCCCCATCCCTTCCCAACATATCCCAACATCGATGCCCCAGTTTTCCACCCTCCCCTCTGAGGATGCTGTGGATGGACACCCGGACTGCCAGGCACACTCAGGACAGCCCCTCCCCCCCTGCCTCCCCCTCCCGACCCTCTTCCTCCCTTTCACTCAGGCTGCCTGCTCCCAACAGGAGAGGCATAGAGGCAATGCTTCTAATCACAGGTGACAGCAAGAATGTAAACAACACAAGAAACATCTAAATGCAATCCAAGTGGCAAGGAAACACCGCTCCCTCTGGCTCCTCTCAAGAATGCTGCTTCCTGCCACCTCCCTTCCGAATCGCGGCTCCTTAGTGCCCCATTCATAGGAGCCCCAGAAACCAGGAGCTTCCGGAGAACAGGAGATGGAACGCCAAGCCATAACCTTGGACTCTACTTCCTCTGGGAGGATTTTCTAGATTCGTCCAATTTTTTGCTTAAAGCAATAATTTCAACATGTTCCTTTCTTGGGGAGGCGAGGTATGGAGGTCAGAAACCCCTCTGACAATCTGTTCAAAGCTAGGAATATCTCCCAAGAAAACGCAAACATCAAACATCACAGACCCCCAAGTTGAGACCTATTTTCTAAAACACGGATAGGACAGGAAGAGCACAGGAGAAAAAATGAGTAAGTGCGGAGCCCTCTGAACATTCCAGACATGCAAACGGGCGCTGCCACGTCTGCAATCCCCGTACACGTCGAATAAACCTACAAGAGGGTATTTTTTTTCTTTTCTGACTTGTGTACTTCTAAACCACCTCCTTCAATGCAAATTGAAAGCTCAGCTGAGTAATTGCTATGAATAATTTTCACTTGGATCCCTTAGTGCTCAGGTCTAGCAAAGACGAAGAAAGCCAGGATCAGAAAGGGATATCAGAACACGAGTTGGGTGTGGCTGATTTTTAACTGTCCAGGATCTGGACTCTTTGTGCTATGGTGGCCCTCATGAATACAGATGTTCAACAGCTGGGCAACTAACAGAAGGGGCAAACTTTTTCGGCTGAGTATCTTACCTCTGTGCCTGTTGGTTGTCTTATCAAACATCAGCATTGCGTCCTCCACCTGCAAAACAAACAGAAGGGAGTCTGCTTTAGGAATTTTGACAAAACATACGAAACGCTATATGCTGCTGGGGGAGGGTGGTTTCCACCCTCAAAGTCATAGGTGCTCATTAAAATTTATTTGAAAACACAAAAAATTAGAAAGAAAAATCACTGTCTTTCCATCTTCCCGCCCAGAACAACCACAGTTAACATCTGATGTATTTCGCTTTAGGAAACATACACTGTATACCTATTTTAATACAGTTTAAATCATACGGTAATGGAATTTTCCCCTTGTTCTTTTTTTATATAATATTACAATATTGCAAATAATTCCCAGATGAGTACATCGTGAATATTATCTGGTTTTCTTCCCAATTTTTTTTATTATGGTAAAATACACATAACATAAAAATTTCCATCTTCACCATTCTTAAGTGTAGAGTTCAGTGGTACTGAGTACATTCATAATGTTGAACCACAATCCCCACCCATCCATGTCTGGAACTCTTTTAATCTCATAAAACTGACACTCTACCCCATCAAATAATAACCCCACCCATCCCCTTCGTCCCCCCAGCCCCTGGCAACCACTATCCTATCTGCTGTCTTTATGACTGTGACTGAGGTCCCCCCATCTCCGGGGCAGACATTCCAAGACCCCCAGTGGTTGCCTGAAACTTCGGATAGTACTCAACCCAGTAAATACCATGTTTCTTCTTGGACATACATACCTATGATAAAGTTTAATTTATACATTAGGCACGGTTGAAGATTTAGCAATAGTAACAAATAATAAAATAGAACAATTACAACAATATACTATAATACAAGTTATGTGACTGTGGTCTTTCTCTCTCAAAATATCTCATTGTAAAGTTACTGACAAAGAGAGATGATAAGATGCCTACATGATGAGAGGAAATGAGGTGAATGACGTAGGCAAGTGACATAGCCTTCGGCTGCTACGGATCATCTGATAATCCATCAGAAGGAAGATCACCTGCATTAGGACCACGGTTGACCGCAGGTAACTGAAGCCATGAATAAGGGGGGACTATGGTATTTCATATAAATAGACTCACACAGTATTTGTCTTTTTGTGACTGGCTTATTCCGTTTATCATAATGTCCTCAAGATTCATCCATATTCCGCTGCACGTATATACCACATTTTGCTTATTCATTGATCCATCGACGGATACTCGGTTTTAGCTATTGTGAATAAACACGAATGTACACATATCTCCTTGTGTCCCTGTTTTCATTTTTTTGTGTGTGTGTATACACCCAGAAATGAAATTGCTAGGTCATATGGTAACTTTCCTTTTAATTTTTGGAGGAACTGCCATCCTGTTTTCCACAGTGGCTGTACCATTTTACATTCCCACCAAGAGTGCACAAAGGTTCCAATTTTTCCACATCCTGGCCAACACTTGTTATTTTCTGGAATTTTTTTTATAGTAGTTATCCTAATGGGTGTGAGCTATTGTGAATTCTATCTTGACTGCAGCATAATACTTCACAGAGTGAGAAACCATTGCTTACTCAGTTATCCTTCTGTGGATATTTAAACTTTTTCCAGTTATACACAATGGAAATTTAATGCCTTGATTGCTCTGGGCTGAACTGTGCCCCCCTCCAAACTTGGATGTTGGAATCTTAACCCCCAGTATCTGAGAATGTGATTGTATTTGGAGATAGGGTCTTTAAAGAGGTTATTGAGTTAAAATGAGGTCATTAGAGTGGGCCCTGATCCAATACTGACTGGGGTCGTTATACACAGAGGGAATCTGGATCTGGTCAGGTACAAAGGGAAGACCACGTGAGGACACAGGGAGAAGGTGGCTGTCTGCAAACCAAGGAGAGAGGGTTCAGAAGAAACCAACCCTGCCGATCTTGGACTTCCAGCGTCCACAAGAGTGAGCAAATAAATTTTTGTTGTTTGACCATCCAGTCTGTGGTACTTGGTTATGGCTGCCCCAGCAAACTAATACATTCATACTAGGACCTTTACAAACAGATCAAAGAGTAGAAAGCACCAAAGCTATCCTCTGTCTCTCTTCCTCTTCCTCCCTCAGTCTTTCTAGGCATCCTGCAACCCTTTTGGATATTTCTAGTGATAAGATTTCAGGATCCACACTCAATTTCCATGCAGATCTCAAGAAAGTCACCCTCACTGAACCAGATTTGGCTTTGAATTCCACTCCTTGTACTTACGATCCAATTCTTTATTCTTCGACAAAACACCAAAATACCCATCTATAGTGCAGGTATTGTCCTAGCCGATCAGCTACTCACCTGGGGAGGGTACTCAGTTTGTCCAGGTGAGCAGCCTGGTCTCTTCATTCATTTTGTGCCCGAGATTGGCAGTAAAACTACAACTCAACCCATGCGGTCCTGGACAGAGCCGCTAGCCAAAGGGCTCTGAGCTTGGAGCAATTTCAGTGTGTGTGTGTGTGTGTATGTGTGTGTGTGTGTGTGATTGGGAGGGACTGAGCACTGTTCATTGGAGCTCAAAGGCTCACAAATGAGTTTGGGGGCCTGCGCTAAGCCAGCTGAGAAAAGGAATCATAGGCTATTCATTCTTCACTCCTTCCAGACTACAATCTTTGATGGAGGGGAAGACACTGGGCAAAGCAATAAAACCAGGTTTAAAATGCTGCCTCCAGACAAATCAAATCTATTTTTCTAGATGCTATCAAATAGAACAGGGGGAAAAGAAAAGTCAAGGTAAGAATGGAAGAGGGGGTAGGCAAGCCAGACACAAACCTCGTAAACCTCGAAGGGACTGCCCTAGCTTAAAAATCCCTTCCAGAGTCAGGGCCCCCTTGGTTGCTAAGCAACCGAGTCTGAACAAACAGGCTCCTGGGGCCTTCCCCTTCTGGTCCCCATTTCTAAAGTCAGTGACTGGGAGGAAAATGGCCTTGCACGGTGACTGCTTTGCCAGCAGGGAGCTCCTCTCTCTCGGCCGGGTACCAGGGTGGAGAAGGGGTGCCTTCACCAGACCCCTCCGCAGCCAGGCAGGCTCGACAGTCCCCCCCGGGCACCTGCGGAGGCCACACACACCACAGCCGTCTGCCTCGGTGCACTACTCAAGCAAAACCACCAGAAGATCAACTGGTTTGTTTGCACACAGAGCAGTCACACTCGAGCATATGGTACTACAGACTCAGACCCCAGGGCCTCGATAAGAATTCCAACGCCTGCGGTGCGGGTGGGTGGGTGTCGCGCAGGTAAACGTGACATCTGTTTCACACCCATCTCCACATTTTCTAAGACGTTTGCCAAGTGCTTATTTGGAGCTAAAAATGCCTAACAGTAAGGAAAACAGCCTCCCTTCTGTGTTGGCCATGTTTTGGTACTGAAACTCAGATCCCCTTAGGAAATAAATATTTTTAATTAAAAAAAAAAAAAAGTATTTTCAATGCCTCCCCACCCCCACCCCTCAACAGGGTGTAATTGGCTCCCTCTTTCCTTTCCAAAGTTTGGATATTTTCTGCCGCTACCCTCCCAACATTCGCTCCACCCTGGGGAGCGACGGGGAGGTTCTGTGTATGTTTTTTAGGGCAACCATTGTCGTAAAGAATAGAGCTCCTTCCTCCACAGTCCACTCGCACAATGGGACTCGCAGAGACCTCTTGAATAGATAAAATGTCAGGGCGAAAGAGAAATTCTATTAACACTTTACAAAATAAAACAGCTAGAGAAGAAAGAGAAAGAAAGAAAAAATCAATATGGATAAGACCCGGTGCTGGGGGGCGGTGGTGGGGAAAAACTTCTCAGCGATTGCAAAACACTTATTAATTCAGAGAAGCCATCAATGCAATGGAAATCTGGCAGAACAGCAAGAGCTGAAACTGGGAGAATTTGAATATACAAAGACTGAATAGAATGAAAAACACGGCCTCACATACGGGGCTGTTTCTCACGGTTCTGTGTGAATCCAACAGAAGCAGCTTGTGTGAGTCTGCATCATGGGCGAATGAGGAGCACAGTCAAGGTAACCCGTATTCAACCCCAGCGAGAGCAGACTGATGACTGTGTCTCTGTCTGTCCGTCCGTCCGTCTGTCTCTCTCTCACACACACACACACACGCACACACACACGAAACCCAGGTAGATCAGTTGGCTGTGAGGAGTCATCAACTGCGATGTGAACCCCAGACCTCATTTGAGGGTGCCAGGACACAGAGAGTTGGGGGCTGGACACAGGAATTTTTCTGACCTCAAGTAGAAAACACCACTAACTCTTGTTAGGTGTCTCCTCAAGACTAGCACTGGTATTTATTTTGTGTTGACAGTGCCCTTACCAGGCTTACATATTTCTTTGTACCAGAGGTGGGGGCCCATGGGCCTCGTGGTCTTGGGGCAGGGGTGTCCCTGGAGGGATTGAGAAGGAGAGGAGATATCCGAACCTCAGCATACTTTGCCTTACATCCTGGCACACGCTTGGTCTGTTTTGAGAGAAGGAGCTCGCCCCAACCTTGAGACGCACCTTTTAATAACTTAGGGCGGGTTCAAATGCCGCCTGGCATCTTGGTGGTATAACTTTGTGAACGAAAAGGCAAGGTAAAGTAGCTTTTAAATAAGATGGCTGGGGATGCCCGCCTGTTTGTCTCGGCGCCAGCAAGTCCTGACCATGTATTGCTGCCTATCTCCAGGTTCAGACCACACCATAACCTCCTCAGAAGCGTGTATCGTGCGCACAGCACATCTGAGAGTCACGAAGCTACGCCACTGGCCATGGGGGGGGTGGGCAGGGCTCCTCAGACTTCCTCCACGTCAGGACCACCTGGCTCGTTTTGACACGGGTCCCTCAGACCTCACCCCTGGAGTGTCTGATGCTGTGGCGCTTGCGTTTCCAAAGAGCTCCTGGGGGATACTTATGCAGTGGCTGGCCTGGGGCCCCCACTTTCTATGAGAAATAAGAACAAAGGTTAAACACGCTGGGCACAGCTGCTTCTTGCTCTTTGCACACGTCAGTGCTCAGTACATGGAATCAAATTTCTCCTCCAGAGGCAGCTGCCACACTTCGGTGTGACAACAGTCCTCCCCTCTTTGTTCCTTGTCTCTCATCCATTTATATCCTAAGACCCTGAAAATAATGACAGTAGAACCTATGATGGAAAAGACAAGAAGAGGGACATCTTCGTGACAACCAAGCTGTCCCTGCACCCAGTGCAAGAAAAATTTGGATTCTACCAGGGTGATAGAAACCTTCCTTCTAACAGATAAACTCCAGCCAGCCAACTCGATCTTGAATAGAAAACTGAGCTAATGTTAACTTTATTTACTTTTATGTGACATATATTTACTAAGCACTCACTATTTGCAGAGCATCGGCCTACGTACAGGTAAGAGGCACACTATACCGGTCCCTGGTAGACTGTTGGCATTAATGGCCCCATGCCCTTTATTCTGTAATTTTGCAGTTCCTCTCCCCAAAGAGGCAGAGTCTATCTCTCCATCCCACGTATCTGAACTTGACTTCTTATGGTCAACAAAATGAGGTGGAGGTATGCCTGTTTTGGGTCTGCCCTTGAGAGGGTTTTCGTGTTTCTGCTTGTTCTCTCTTGCACCTCTGCCATCACCAAGAGAAGGGCGTGCCCGGGCTAGCCAGCTAGAGGATGAGAGGCACGTGGAGCTGGGCCAAGTCCCCTCAGCTGCCCAAGCCGAGGACAGCCTGGATGAGTGGATAGTTAGTCAACCCCAAAACATGCAAGTGAGCCCAGACAAGATCAGCAGAACCACTCTCAGTGGACTCTACACAGGTGAAATAAACAGCTATTGGGGCACCTGGGTGGCTCAGTCGATTAAGTGTCTGCCTTCAGCTCAGGTCATGATCCAGGGTCCTGGGATCGAGCCCCACGTCGGGTTCCCTGCTCAGTGGGGAGCCTGCTTCTCCCTCTCCCTCTCTCTGCTGCTCTGTCTACTTGTGCTCTCTCTCTGTCAAATAAATAAATTTAAAAAAAAAAATCTTAAAAAAAAAGGGGAAGAAACAGCTATTGTCTGCCACTGAGGTTTTGTAGTTGTTCGTTACACAGCATTCTTGTGGCAATAGGTAACTTGTACATGGTCCCTATTTTTTTTTTTTTAAGATTTTAACCTACTGGAAGATACACAGGCAGTCTCAAAGAATACTAGACAATGAACAAAAGCAAGAAAAGAACTGGAAGGAGGTAAAATGTAGAATATGGGCTGAGTATGAAACTGTCAAGTTACATATTCCAAGTGGAATACAGGTATCAGGGTGGCAAGGGACTACTTCTAAATCTCACCCCAGCAGCAAGGTTGGAGACAGGGACCCTAGAAGTGCCAGGAGAAATTGGCAACATGTACCTCACTAAATGAGCACCATGAAAATCAGCAATAATTAGCACTCAAGTCAGTGGGTGATGCCTCTCTAATCCTAATTCATTTAATGAATGAACGAACCCTCTTTATAGTGAGTCAAAAGGTTCATTGTGAGCCAGGCATTCTTGCTGGGTGAATTTAGAAGTAGCCATTTGGTACTGACCATATCCAGAGGCGGGACTTTAGCCAGCCCAGCCCAACTCATGTGACGGCCGAAGAGGAAACCTTTCAGGTCACAAAGCAAAGAAGCTCCTAGAAAGAGAGGTCAAAAATTCTGTTGGTCAACTCCGTTGGCCAAAGGTTGGGAGCCTAGAGTGTGCCCTCAGACCACTGTTTCTTCTGCCTGCAGCTTTGGTTGCCCAAGTACACAGAAGGGGAGTGATGCTGATTTGGGGACGCAGAAAACTTGTCCCCAGGAGGAACCTAAAGGGAATCGAGTTACTGGTACTAATTCGGCAGATGCTGGGAGGCAGCAGAGTGCGGCAGGCAGCGTGGCACAAAGCATGGGTAGGATCCAGGTTGTAATCCAGCTCTGCTGGGATCTTACGGAGGACAAGTCACCTCCCTTCTGTCCTTAGTTTCTCATCTATAACAGGAGGAAACTATGAGATGGCCGCCTAAGATCTACTCGTGAAAACTCTCTGCCTAGAATGCTAAAACAGACCACAGAGCCCGCTAGGACAACAGCTAGAAGCATCAAATTCGCCACTGGTCTTTCACAAACTCTGTTCTGTCAGGACGCTCCAGAGCTTTGCTGTGGCCAACACACGCTGAGAAACTTCCCACTCCTCTTGGGATCCAAATACATACACCCACATGCCATACATATCAAGAACAAAGCAGGAAATGGCACTTCAAATGATCTTTAAATTATCTGGACAAGAGGGAGAGGAAAGGGAAAAAAAAAAAAAAAAAGAAACCCAGCTCTTCATACTCCCCCAGAACAAATGCCCTTGAATTTCGCTTCCTGCTCCCACTCAAACACTTCAAGAGTTGGTTTAAATAAACGCCCATAAATGCGACACCATGATACTGTAGTGCGTAGGGCTTAACAGACCTTATTATGCTCTATAAACTCAAGGCACTAAAGTCACAAGAGTGGAGACTCATAGAGGAGGCAGGATTGCCCAGGACAGAGGAGCTGGAGATGGAGGTCGTCCTACTGGGGACCGTTTCAAGACATGGGATGGCAATGCTCTCCACTTCTCCTCCAACCAGCTGGACATAAGCAAAACCTGTCCCTGCCCCCAAGCTCAGCCGCGGTGTCTTCGTTTATTGAAATGAGACTTTTCTGTACGCTCTGGCCTTGCGAAGAGGGAGGTTTGAATCACTCTGAATCTGAATCACTGCCCAAAAGAAAGGATGGAAGAGAAGAAGGCAGGCTGGAAGATCCCATTACGCTGAATTTTAACCTTGACTGCTCCCTAGGATCACCTGAACAACTTTTCTTTCTTTTATCTGACAGAGCGAGAGAGCACAAGCAGGGGGAGTGGCAGGCAGAGGGAGAAGCAGGTTCCCCACTGAGCGGGGGGCCTGATGTGGGACTCAATCCCAGGACCCTGGGATCATGACCCTAGCTGAAGGCAGACGCTCAACCATTTGAGCCACCTAGGCGCGCCCCATACCTGAAGAATTTTTAAAATCCCGGCTGCTGAGGCTACACCTGGCCCTGTTAAATCAGATCTCTAGAAGGGGAAGCCTGGTAGAGGAGTGCTGAAAGCTCCCTAGCCATCCCAGGGGCAGCCAAAGCTGAGAATCCTTGTTCTGAATGGCTAAATACAGCTGAGTTGGCCTTAATCACAGCCTGTGTGTCACAGAGCAAGCTGGTGGCAGAGGTGGAATGGGGCCGAGGGGTCCCAGAAATAAATGGGCCCTAAGGAAAAGGGGCACCGAACAGAGCTTTGGCTGCCTGTAGACTGGCGGTCTACTCCCTGCCAGAAAAGTCCAGAGCAGGCAGTTCCTTTGTTACGGACTGCTTTCGGGGAGCTCTCCCTGCCCTGTCTTGGGTCTTAGGACAAGAGAGTCAGAGCCCTGTCCTGGAAGAAGCTCAGCATAGCCAAAAACGGAACAGAGGGCTTGAGAAAACCTAATGAAATCGTTGCTCTTCTGCCACCGTCACCCAAGATTTTCACCAATACTCTTACTGCTTTGGTCCTCACCACAATCCCCGGAGACAGAGACTAGCACAGAGTCCTCCGTTTCCTCACTGGCTGTCCTGGAGCTGGCAGGGGTTGGGCCCAGGACTCAGCTGCTGGCCTTAGGAGTCCGAAGCTCACCCCACCAGCCTCTGCCTGCCCGCCCGCCTCTGATTCTTGCCACCCCCTTGCTGCAGGCACGCAGGCTTCTCGGCCACCCCTGACCTCTGTGCATTTTCCCCTGCGGGTCTGCCACCATCGAGACACTTGGGGGTTTGTAGCACATTTCCCCCCATTCCAAGGGTCCAAAAATTCTGGGTTGCATCCACCTGAAATAGTTTAACTCATGGCCACGCCTTTAACTGACTAAGAAGAGAGTCTGCTGAGTGTCTCCTAAACTTTTTTTTTTTTTGGAGTAAAATATACGTAACATAAAATTTGCCATTTAAACCATTTTTTACTGGTACCCAGCTCAGTGCATTAAGTACATTTCCTAAACTCTTCCTAGAGGGCTCCCAAGTTTGGCCAGAAGGTTCTATCCCCATTGGCAAGACTCTTTTTTACCAGCCCTATTTCCCCCTACTTTTACTTCTTTTTATTCTTGTGGGCTCAGTCCATTTTCCCATTTAACTTAGCAAATAAAACACACCGAAGTGTGGATCTGACAGCAGGTACGAATTTAACAAACGAACACTTGCCCATGGGAACTGAAGAATGTGGGGCCTCTGAACAGCTCTCCTGGAGATTAGACATTTCCTTTACCTGAAGACAAAGCCTCCTGCTCAGAGGTTCTCATTGCACAAGTGAACAGCAGACTCTACGTTATGAAATGCCTCCACCTTCCCCCAAGAAACAATGATTATTGTAATAGCTACCATTAATGGCACTTAATAGGCAAATGCAAAGCTCATTTAATTATCAAAATAGCTCTGAGGGAGATATTATCATACCCATTATACAGGTGAGGAAGTTATGATCAGGTGACCTGCCGAGGATCCTACGAGCAGTCACCAGTGGGGCCAGGATTTAAAACCGCAAGCGTCCCTACATCTTCCCACTGGTCTCCCTTAATGGTGTTCTAGTTTTTGAGTCCCCGGGGCTCAGGGTAGTGTCATGGGCTCCTGAAAGAACACACAAACACTGCCTTAAAGCTCTACCAGAAAGTTTTTTTTTTTTTTTTTTTTTTAAGATTTTATTTATTTGAGAGAGAGAATGAGAGACAGAGAGCACGAGAGGGAAGAGGGCAGAGGGAGAAGCAGACCCCCTGCTGAGCAGGGAGCCCGATGTGGGACTCGATCCCGGGACTCCAGGATCATGACCTGAGCCGAAAGCAGTCGCTTAACCAACTGAGCCACCCAGGCACCCAAAGCTCCACCAGAAAGTTAAGAGGATCGATGAGGTAAACCAGGAAGACAGACACGTGCTCTCTCAGGTGGCCTCAGAAGACGAGGGAGTGCCGAAGAGGGGTCTGTCCCTCTTAGATGGGTGAACTCGGGAAAGCCTCCAGATCACCGGGCTGTTCCAAGATCACAGAGTAAGCTAGTGGCAGAGCTGGAACTGGCGGAGGGGTCCTGGAGCATAGTTTGGGGCTCAGCCCCTGTGAGTCCCCATGGTGCCTGGGCCCTGAGAACGCTATGTGTCCTGCTTCCCAGGATGGTTACAAAGGCTCCAGTGGTGGCGAGGGAGTACCTAACGTGCAGGACACTGCGGACAGCCACTGTCGCTGCCCCACCCCCGGCAAGCCCCTTGCGCACGCATGCAGACGCACACACTCCAACTCTGCAAACGGGTCAGGCCGAGGGACAGCCACTCACAGACCCAGCATGTCCTTGCGAGGGCAGTCCTAGGAGGCCCCCTCTCAAAACCGAGCAGGGAAAGCAAGAGCCTGTGTGAAGCGTGGTTGGGGTGGGGGCCCCACTGGGGCGGAGCAGGTGAAGCCGGGAGTCCAGCACCAGCCAGGAGGGTGGGGCAGGGGCGAGGTGGGGGGGTCCAGCCAGGGCTCAAGACAGGAAGCGGCGAAGGGAGGGAGGTGGTGGGAGAGGGACAGCAAGGGAGGCCGGGCACGAGCAGTTGCAGGAGAAGCAGCTGGTTCCGGCAGGCGTGACAGGTGTCCCACGGAAATGGCATCTGGCCCAAGGGCCTCTTGCGAGAGGTGCCTTCGAGTGGCGGCGGCTGTGCTCTGGAAATGCACGGCCTGTCTGCAGCACTGGCCATGCGTGCGTGTGTGCGTGCATGCGTGCGTGCCAGTGTGCGCGAGGAGCGGAGCGGAGAGACAGGCGGGCTGCCTAACGCTCCCAGGTCCCCCCGCCTGCCACTCCCCATCAGGCCTCACCTACCGTGAAAAAGGCCCAAACCTGCGAGCTCCGGAGGAGACAGGCAAATCATTAGTGGAGCACTGATGTGCCGGAACACTCTCTTGCATTCCCATTAAACAAATACTAAACTGCTAATTGCCAAAACAGATCTCCACGACTCGGACCGAACAGGGGAAGGGTTTATAATTACCAAGTGTGAAAATGCACAGCCTGTAAATAACCACCTCATCTGTCCTAATATGGGCTGATATTGATGGGCATGAAATAAACATCAGGACCAAATGGAAAAATCATCCACATCTCCTGTGGCCAATGTAATCTCGAATGGTGACAAGCGTAGCTGTAGCCATACACTTGGGGAGAGGGGAAAAAGAAGATTTGCAGGCTTGGAAAGCCTACGTCCCAAACCTGCTTTCAGTCCCTTGGGTCATGTGCATCTCCTTTTTGCCTGGAAAACAGGGAGGGTAAATGGCATGGTTTGATAATGGGATGGAGAGCCTTTCTGTACCTAGGAAAGGCCAGGGTCTGGGGCAGGAAACTTGTGAGCGCATGACCCTCTAGGACAGGGCTTCAGAGCCCCTTGGCCTGTCCCCTTTGACAGAATGGCTGGTGAGGATGGAGGGAGAGGGAGAGGTTTGCCAAGGTGACACATGTATTCACCAAGCTAGTATTTCCTAAGGCTCTACTGTCTGCCTAGCACAAAGAGTTGCAGAGGACGGATGAAAAGAATGTGGGTTTAGGGTGACCCTTGGCCTTTTAGACAACCCATATGCCACAGTGCCTCCTCTCCCCCACGGCCCCCTGCCACTGGGATGGGAGGCAGACGGGTCCAGCAGATTCCAGAGCCCTACCTCTCTCCCTGACTGCACCTGAGGGGGTGAGGCGATGGGCCAGAGGTCACAGGGACGTCACTACAGTGTCCTAAAGCTCAGGCCCTTCTTCTCTGCCGGCTTGTGATTCTGAGGAATTCAGCCAGCCTCGGAGTGGCTGTTGGGAACTGGGGGGGAGGTTCCGTTCCTCTCAGAATCACAGACTCGGGAGTTAGAAGTGACCCAGAGGTCACCTCTCCACTTCCCGCCCAGTGCAGGAATCCCTTCTCCAAGGCTCTTCTGAACCCTTTCTGGAGCTTCAAAGGCTCGGAGCATCTCTGCCCCACCCCCTCGGTCGGCTGCTCAGGCCTGAATTCAGCGCGGTGGCACTTAGATGCCCGAAATAGCAGCTCCCTCTGATCTGAAGCCCAATTTTGGCAGGCAGCAGAATCCTGTGAACCACATGGCATCTAGGCACCTGAATCAGAGCACCAAGGACCACCCATCCCAAAGCTTCCCTGTCGGGGCTGAGGCATCTGAAGAAGCTCCTGCTGCTTCCCCACTGGGTAGCCTGAGAGCCAATCTCCTCGGTCCCCCCAGGGTCCCTGAAGTCACCCCCAGGACCAGCCCTGACCCAAAGACTTTATGAAATATAAACAAGTTAAGGAAAGCCTGCGCTACATACTATTTTTAAAGGAACCCTACTTTGTTAGTTTTAAGTTCCCAAAGTGTCTTCAAATAATGGCTAACCAAAGTTCAAGTGCGGTAACAGGCTACAGGATTCAGTTACTTGGCGAAGTTACTTCTTGTTCAGAGAAGATCCTAAAGTGTCTGGAGCTGGAAAAAGCCAAAGACAAAGAGGAGTCCAGCCCGAGCCGGAGTGGTGGAGTAGAAGGAGGCTGGTGTGGCATCCCAAGTCCTGCGTTCAAATCCCGCCCCACCATTTCCACCTACACACAATCTCAGGCAAGGCTTTCCAAGGCGGCTCAGTTTCCTCGTGTGTAAAAGGGGTGATGATCATTACCTGACCCTCAGCCTAACTTGGGATGCAGAAATTATTAACATAATATACAAGGAAGCCCTCAGTGAGTGGTTAAGTGACTGCCCTCTGGTATTGCCAGTACACAGTATACGCTGGTGCCCCACAAAGGTCCGTCAGTTGAGGGCTGCGTAACGGGAGAAGAGACTTCGTACCGACGACCAGAAGCTCCGATTTAGAGACATGAGTACAGATGAGCAAGGTTTACCATCATAAGGGCACCTTGCTTTATGTATTGTGCTGTAACGAGTCGTCTGCAAATACAGCATATTTTAGACAGCGAGGGGGGAACGGAAGAATGAGCCGTGGTGCATCCTACAGTGGGGAACTTCTCGAAATAAAAAGACACAAGCTACTGGGATGCAGCTTGGATGGATCTCAAGGGAATTATGCGGACTGAAAAAAGTCAATCTCAAAGGCTTATTCCATACCGTATGATTCCGTTGCTGTAACGTTCTTGAAATGACAAAATTATAGTGACGGAGAGAACAGAGTGGTGGTTGCCAGGGGTTAGGGTGCAGGAATTTTTTGTGGTGATGGGACACTTCAGCACCCTGATTATGGGCACAGTCGCTCCAATCCACACAGGCAATGGAATTTCAAAGAACTGTGCGTGTGCGCATACATCCCCCCCCCACCCCACAGGAGTGGCTGTTAAAACTGATGGATGATGCACCAGCATCATTTCCTGGTTTTAACAATGTGCTATGGTTATAGGAGATATTACCATCGTGGGAAGCTGTGTGAAGGGTGCACAAGAGCTCTCTGTACTATTTTTAATACAACTTTCTGTGAGTCCTACACTATTTAAAAATAAAAATTTATAATAATAATTTTTTAAAAACCACAAGGGGGCTCATTATTTCCAGAAATTCACTAGCAGATCAGTTTATAAGGCAAATAAGGATGCCCTAATTTCTCTTCATTTGGATAAAGTAGGCATACAGAAGGTATGCTTATCGCAGAGAGATGGATCCCTTAACCTGTATCTTGTACTTGGCCCTGGCAGAAGCAAGCCAAAATATTATTTTGTCACATGAGCATCTGTGTGGATAGTCCCCACTGCCCCTGTCTCATCACCTTCCCCGGTGCCCAGCAAACCCGCAGCACCTACTAGAGTAACTAATACAAAAGTAAGTGTACAGAGGCACCTGGGTGGTTCAGTTGGTTGAGCATCTGCCTCTGGCAGGTCATGATCCCAGGGTCCTGGGATTGAGCCCCGCACCGGGCTGCCTGCTCCGTGGGGAGCCTGCTTCTCCCTCTCCCTCTGCCTGCCGCTCCCCCTGCTTGTGCTCGCTCTCTGACAAATAAATAAATAAAATCTTAGAAAAAAAAAATGAGTGTACTGCAAGTGCTTCCTGATTGAGTTTCAGAAAGATTTTTGCAGGATAAAGGAAAAAACTTCAGACAGAAAAGAGCCTCGTATCTAGTGGTTTCCAAAGTTCCTTTTTTTAAGCCATCAAGATCCTCTCTTTCATTTTTGAGACACATATTACAGGCCTTGGGATATTTCATACACCAATAAATTATACTTATTACTATGTTTGGGATGTGGGAATGTATTTATCAACACTCCCCATAACTGTAATTTGGGGCTGTTGGCAGTAGGAGGTGATCAGGGACCCAGTGAGTTGGGATACATTGTCTAAAACAGGCACACCTGACATTTCAGTTGGGATGGGGTATCCACAATGTCTGATAGATTTTCTTTCTTTTTTTTTTTAAGGTCCTCCTAGATTTTTTGAAGTACATGCACACCTCATCTTATTGTGCTCCACTTTACTGCACTTCGTGGATACTACGATTTTTACAAATTGGTTTGTGGCAACACTGTGTACAGTAAGTCCACTGGTGCCTTTTTCCCAGCAGCATTTGCTCATTGCGTGTGTCGGCGTGACCTTTTGGTTAACCCTCACAATACTTCAAACTTTCCCATATTCTCATATTGGTTATGGTGAGATCTGTGATCAGTGATTAGGCCTTGCCAAAAGCTCAGATGGTGGTCAGCGTGTCTTAGCTAGTGTTTCTAAATATTATATTCTTATATTTTATAAATTTTATTTATCTACTAAAAGTTAAATACATTTATTAATTTATTAAATACATTTAACTTATTAACATACTATATACATTTTATTTACTTGTATCATTTATATGTTTTGAATAGAAAAGTATTTTTTTTAAGTGAGGTATGTACAGTGTTTGGACATAATGTTATCGCGCACTTAAAAGACTGCAGGATAATGTGGCATAGTGTAAGTGTAACTTTTTTTTAAAGATTTTATTTATTTGACAGAGAGAGAGAGCACAAGTAGGCAGAGTGGCAGGCAGAGGGAGAGGGAGAAGCAGGCTCTCCACTGAGCAGGGAGCCCGATGCGGGGCTCGATCCCAGGACTCCAGGATCATGACCTGAGCCGAAGGCAAACGCTTAACCGACTGAGCCACCCAGGTGCCCCCATAAGCGTAACTTTTATATGCATCGGAAAACCAAAAAATTCTTGACTTGCTTTCCTGCGACCTGCCACATCTCTGAAGTGTGCCCATAATGAGGTGAACCCAAGGACCCCACATTCTTGCCGCTGACTCCTTCTGGCCTGCTCCCGATGTCCAAGGGATAACTCAGATCTCTGCAAATGAGTATGGACAGAAAATCCAACCCCCCCACCAACTTAATCCCCAAGCCATACAGCTCCTTAAAGGGTAAAAAAGAAGGGAGGGTAAAAACCTTCATCTACCCTTACCAAAAAAAAAAAAAGTACCAATTCAAGCTGCTTCAAGACCCAACAAGCATTTTTTTCTTTCATTTATTTCTACATCAACACTCTGAAGGATAAAGATCTTTCTCATTTCAAGAGCTGTCAATTTGCTTTAGTGCCATGTGTTTCATCTGTTTGAGGTAAAGGGAATTACAAAGCAGGCAAATGAAATAATGCACTGCAATCTAACGTACTTTGGCAATTCAAATTGGGACCAGGGAAAAAGGAAATTAAACAGGGATGACAGGCCACACAGCACACCTGGGCTGTGCCCCACGGGCCCACCCTGCCGCTTCCCTCTGCTTGCTAACTTTGTGATTTGATGAAGTCTTCAGTTCTTTCCTGCAAACTGTACTATTTGCTGCACCCCTAATTCTTCAAATCATTTATACATGTTGCACAACTCATACAATATTTTGCTTTCTGAAGCAGAAAAAAACCTCTTCGCTGCCAGGAAACCGTCAGGTGCTGTTACTTTAAATACCCCTGTGAAAGCCGGCAGCCCCGTTCAGTGGGTTTACTACCCTTCCCCATATAAATGAACAAGGAAAAATGCTTGCCACATGCCAGACTGTGAGAAAGCCTTACCCCATCAAGCCCAAGGGGTCCATTACACAATGAACTTAATAAATACAAAGGAAGCCTTAATCTCCTCTTGCGGTCCTCCTCTGCCAATGAGGACACCCCATGAAGATTTTTGGTTAATTCCTTTACATTTTTTTTGTTTTTAATTAAGTTGCTCCTCAACTGCTCAGATCTGTAATTTTCCCCCACTTTAGCTCAGGGCTGGGGACTTTTGAGAGAATGACGGGAATTTCCAGGGCCAAGATGCCTCAGCAGACCTCAGGTGCTCTGTGACACTAAGGAACCTGCCCTTGACCATCCTGTAGGTGAACCACAAGGAGCTGGTCAGAGGCTGTGAGAGCCCAGGGGTTTGGACTCCTTCGAGCTCCCAGCGTAAAAGGATCTCCCCACCCTGCCCCCTACACCTACCACCACTACCAACTTTAAATCAAACAGTTGATGGGAGAGTGGACCTGTGGTACTGTCTTTGGCAGAATCCCATCTGACTTGAGGTTTATAAAAGGCATCGCCATTCTTCTGCCAACGACGCAGGTACCCACAAACTGTGTTTATTGAGGTGCCAGGACCTGGGTCCCAGCGCTGCTGAGGAGACAGATGCGTCTCAGCAGTACCGACTAGCAGGAAAGGCCAGATGCTCTGGAGTCAGACTCCCGGGGCTTAGATTCTGGCTCTACCACTCCCTAGCTGTGTGACCTTACGCAGGTTTCTCAGCCTTTCTGTGCCTGTGTCTTCACCTCTAAGTTGGTACCTACGTCACAGTGTTATTAAGAGCATTAAGAGAAGTTCACTCATGTGTGGCCTTCTGGCACACATGAAGAGCTAAAGAGCCGTCCCCCATCACGATCAGCTGAGTAAGCGGGTCAAGAGGAGATGTCTAATGTTGCTCATTGTACCTAAGGCACTTCCTATTTCAACCATTAGGCTACTGACGCGAAGTGAAATTAAAACCCGTGGAGAGGGTGGCTTTACCTGAGCAATCAGTACCAAGGATAAAATGATATGCTTGAGCTGGCCACGATCTCTACCATCTGTCTGCACCTCTTGCCACAGGGGCTCAGAAGTGTGGAAAACCAGCTGAGAGAGACAGACAGGCTGGGGCTAGCATGCTCATGCGTGGCCACTGCTACTCGCCACCACGTCCTCACTAACACTCTTCAGCTTCTGAGTTCTGTGGTGCAGAGATGAACTCCCCGAGGTCGCTCACCCTCTGCACCTGAATCTGATGATCCTCTGGGCCATCCTGCACCTGAGGGGCTGCCCCCGACAGATATCAACAGGTGACGAGAGCTTCAGAGGCCTCACCTTCCACCCTAGGCAGTGACAGCCCTATCAACTGGGCTGGATGAATGCCCTTCACTCAGTGAATGGGTAGCCCCTAACTCAGAACGAAAGAAGTTTGGCACAAGGGGTGGTGCTACCTTTAAAATTCATTCATTCATTTAAAAAAAAAAATCATTTGATCAACACATATTTACTGCGTGTCTACCGTACTGAGCACAAAGACTGTGAAATGAGGAAGACCGGACTCCCGCTCTTGAGGTCCAGGGGGACACGACAGTCACTGCTGGATTGGTGACAAATGCTCTAAGGGCCGCGTAGCCCCCTACAGGACGCGCGCAGACATTCTGTAGTCTTTAATCATTCATTCATGGCCTCTGGGGCTCTGGAAACTCAAAGTAAAAATGACACTAACTTAGCTAGAGGAGACAGTTTGTGGCGGACGTGGCGGGAGGGCCTTCTAGGCAAAGACGCCCCAAGGGTTGGAGCAGCAGGTCTGGAGGGACAGTTAGAAGCCCAGGCCACCATCAGTGTGGGGCTGGCTTTTCAGAAAGGAGCCAGAAGGCCCAGAAGAAAGTCAGGGGGCCCACACACAGTCCTTGCCAAAACCAACCTCCCCGAGTGGACTGGGGGGAGATCCAACAGTGCCGGTTGAGGTTCAGGGGTCAGGGGCTTCATCATCTGCTGCCCACAGTTACACAATGGGTCAGGGGCAGAGCCTGCGGCTAGCAGATGGCATCGCCCCAGGAAATGGCATCACTGTGAACAATACAACAAGGTGGAAAGGAAGCTGCCTCCTCAAGGCAATGCCAGACCCAAGGAGCGACCCTTGTGGACTAAATGATGGCATTCTGAGCTGATGGCACTGGAGCCCCGTGGCCTGGAATGCTGAGGAGCTGCCATGTCCCGAGGCCCCATCGCAGGCCTTTGGGAAGGAGAGAGAACTCTTCTAGCTCAATGATCTCCCCTGTCTCTGTGTGTGTAGGGGTGGGGTGGGGAGAGCGATTCGATTTATTTGAGTGAGTGGATCACCACTCTACTTTTTATTACCTTTGTTTCTCGTTCAAAGTGTGTTAACCTGGATTCCTTGCTCCACGGATCAATACCCTCAGGCCTGTGTTACCAGAGTGTGCTCCTACTGGAGGGTGAGCTCCCTGAGAGCAAGGCCCTCCTGGATCACTCCCTGGACCCTTCCCTGGGGGCTCAGTGTGCCATGCTGGTGGACCCACTTGTGGTGCTAGACCAGGAATCCGTGGAAAGGACAAGTGGCTCCCTCCCTGCCTGTTCGTGGTGGTGACATCCACCAAAGGGTCAAGGCTGAGCAAGACCCCTGAGTTTCCTGTCCCTGCACAAAAATGGAACAGGGGACCGAAGCATCTGTCTGCTGGATCCAGTGGCAGGCACACTTCCACCCCACCTCTAGGAGAGTGAGATGGAGAGCGGCCGAAGCAGGATGAGGGCTGACCCTGGGGATTTAAGCTGCCTGCTCCTAATCCCAGTTTACGTGCTGAGGCTAAAGCCAGGGACAAACGCAATGTGCCATAAACCTATTTTTTTTTAAAAAAATTTTATTTATTTATTTGAGAGAGAGAGAATGAGAGAGAGAGAGCACATGAGAGGGGAGAGGGTCAGAGGGAGAAGCAGGCTCCCTGCTGAGCATGGAGCCCGATGCGGGACTCGATCCAGGGACTCCAGGATCATGACCTGAGCCGAAGGCAGCCGCCCAACCAACTGAGCCACCCAGGCGCCCCATAAACCTATTTTTTTAAAGGCACTTCTGGATGCCCGTACCTGCCCCAGCCAGTTCCAGTAGCAACAGAGCTCACATGACTTTTAAAACTGAGAAGGGGGTGGGGAAGCTCAGCGTTATTTATGACTTCACACCAGCGGACTCAGAGCTTGTTAGCATCTTGCTCTAAAGCATCAGGTGGGAAGAAACAGGAGGGCCACGTGGGGACAAGCACCATTCCCAACACCCCCCAACATTGCCTCTTCAAGCACACTCCCCACCCAGGACCATCCACACCAGCCCCCAAGGCGGCCTGCCAGGAACCCCACCACCCAAGAGGCCGCAAGTCCAGGGCGCCTGACTCGGAGACAGTAGAGAGGCCTCAGTTCAAGAACAAATGGACAATCAACGAGCACGTCACCAAGGTACCTTTTCTGCCTCCCACACCCTGGTTGGAGAAGCGAATCGAAACAGACGTTTAGAATCAAAGGACAAAAACAGTAGCTTATCGTGGCAAAATGAGGTGCTAGAACAAGAACAATGGAGAAATCACCATTTGGCCAAAATCTTCAGGCACGGATTTCCCAGCAGAAGAGGGAACAGAGCCAGATCTTGAAAGATGGGAAAGTTTTGAAAAGCCAGAGATTTTGGGAAAGCTTTTGCCTGCAGGGGAAGGGGGGCAGGGCGCCGGGGGACAACTGAGTTAATATTGGCGGATGTCATTTGGTTGGAGATGCCTTGGGTCTGGAGTTCAAGGAGGAGCAAAAGAGAGCAGGGCATCCCCAGAGCATCAAAGCTTCCGGGCGTCACCTCCTGTGACTCAATCTCCTTCCCCGCGTGGGCGGGATAAAGCAGGAGATGCATGCTCCCAGAGCACTCCCCCACACTCCTTTCTGCTCAAGAGAAAAATATTTAAGAGAAACACTCTCTAGACAGCTGAAATTTCTCCCTCGCCAGCCCAATTTAGTTATTTATCAGAACACTTCAGTGAGGTTATTTTCAGGCTTCCACATGAAATAGTAATACTTAGCACTTCCAATTCATCTCCTGAGCAGGTTTCAAAAGTCGGCTCATTGATGCTCCACACTCGCAAGGAGACAGCTCTCTACCCCATCTCTCAGACTGGAAGACAGAGGCAGGGCTGCCCAGGATCCTCCCCATCGATGTCTGCAATGAAGGACATCATACCAGTCTGACCCAGGTGTACTCTCACTTGGACCCCGCACCGTTTCCAATGAAGAGGACACTGTGCTTAGCATGTAGGCCTCTGTTCTCAAGGGCCCGGGGACAGCCCTGTGGCCCCAGAGCCAGCCAGGTGCATGCCTCTCTCACAGGACACTGCTGCCATCAGCAGTGCCCCACGTCCCCCGGGTCCCCACCGTCCCTCACCAGCCCTGCTGGGCACACTAGTGTATCTGCATGAGCCCAATCTCACTTCCCATGTCACTCCAATCCCATCTAGGACGAAAGCATCCCTTTCTGGGACAAGGTATGGGCTTGGGAGGAGGGCTTCTGGACGGGTTTATATCCTGTGGCTTTTCATCTCTCCCTAAAAAGGAAACACCCCCAGACTTCTTCACAGCCAGCATCAAGCCTTTCAAGTCCTACGGAGGACCCCACACTGTAGCCCTCAGGTGGATTTTGCATTCATCACTTCAAAATGAGACTGCAGGTTTCTGTCATTTGAGTCCTCCCTTTATTAGTCATTCATGTAGCCAATGGGTTGATTTTCCTGGGGGCAGGATGAGGAAGAATGGGCTGTCCATGTAGATACCTCACCTCTGTGTACTGCAGGGACTGGAAGTCTGGGGAGTCCGTGCAGGCGAGGGCAGCAGATAAGGGCCGGTGTGGTCACGGTGTGCCGCCCAGGTAGTGGTAGACTCTGATCAATGCCAGGGCTGCACACCCGGCCCCCTGGCGTGGCCCTCCCAAAGCTGCCTGCCCATCACTGCCCTGAGGGGAGGCCCCGGCCCACCGGGTGGCTCTTCCTCCGTCTCAGCCCCTGGTGCTCCCAAATACAGCAGGAGTTCCGAAAGGCCAGCTTCTGTTGTCCCCATGCTGAATCTTCACTGACTCAGATACGACCCTGGCCTTTTACCTAGCGTCAGCTGGCTTGGTCCAATGTCTAATGTGCAGTAAGGACTCAATAAAATACCACCTCCATCTTGTTGCTTAATAAATGAACACATCAGGATGGATACCAAATGGTCACTGTCCTCTTAAGAGAACTCACAGGGGAGGGCCCTGTCTTCATGCACTAAGACTTCAAATATTTTTGGGGGGATGTGAGGGATTCCCTTCTAGTCAGTTCCCAAGTCATGTAAGACAACTAGTCTTATTATTTTATAGTCCTGCTGCATTTGGGTCCAAAACCAGCATAATCAATCTTGGCCACAAGTCATTTGGAGCTAAGGCTGGTGACGGTTTCCAAAAATCACATCCACTTTCAAAGGCTAAAGATTTATCACCAGTGAGGATATTCAGAAGAAAATGCCACAGAGTCTGAATATGACTTCACAGTAAAAGCTTTGAAAACGCTCAGAGCAAAGGCGAGATCTTTGGAATAAGTACACAGACTCCCACTTTGAAGAGGACACATTGCATTTGTAGGAAAAAGCCCTGGTCTTAATGCTTCTAGTCACTGTGGGGGAAGAGGGAGGGGTAAGAGGCGGGAGGTGGGGGTGGGGGCAGGAGGGAGAAAGAGAGAAATACAGATAGACAGAGGGAGACAGAAACCGACAGAGAGAAACACACACACACAGAAATACAGACAGACAGGAGAAACAGACAGACTGAGAAAGACTGATTCATCATGAAAGGCTCTTAGAGGTGAAATAAAAGGAAGTGAAATAAGAAAGGATGTTCCATAGCCTCACACCAAATGAATTATGGATTCAGCTGTAAGAAAACATTCACGGTCTCAATGTACAACAGCATTAGCATCCCCAGGATGTGTTTACGAAGCACCAGGAGGTCTGTGAGTCTGGGCTGGGCCCGCACTTGCTTGCAAATCACTCCACAGATCCCCCACCCCCACCCCAGCCCCAGCACACATCATTTCCATGCACTGCTTAGCTGCCAGAGATCTGCCTTCCCTACCTAGTGGCCCGGACTGACCCTCGTGCCCTGTACCCTGTACACGGAGGAGGACACGGGAAGGTTTCCCCTCAACAGGCATGAGAAACAAGGTCCAGCGTTGCTCCATGGTAATCAAACAGGCTGAACACATCCAGATGTTCGAACAGTTCAAGAAAGCACGGCAGAGCCCCTCAGACCACTCGGCCTGGTCCAGTGGGCAGCCTTCTCCCCACTCCCCCGCCCCCCCCCCCCCCCCCCGCCGCCCGGGGCCAGAGGGAATCTTCATGCAGAATGGCTAGTCCTCAGGGCAAGTGAAATGACGCTCATGCCCCCAGGGGACAGGGCACTATGCATAAAGCGGGGGGGGGGGGGGGGGGTCCCTGCAGCCAACAGAAGAAGGGATGTTGATCCACTCTTGAGACATCTGGAACATGAGGGTGGCCACAAGCCATCTTTATCACATCTCGGTGCATACAAATACACAACGGAAAATCACAGATCCCTCTCATCTACCAAATGAGCCACAGGTTTTCCCCAAGTGCTCGGGACACTCCACCTCGTGCGGCTCATCCTGAGAAAGCCTTTCAAAGGGAAGGAACCAGAGCGCTGGAGCTCTGGATGAGGCTAATTGCACTGCCAGGGTCTCACCCCGGACAGACCCAGGTGAGGACGCCTCAAAAGAAAACATCCAACCTCCCCTGGCAACTGAGATATCTAAGGCTCGCCCACTGTCCTTCTGTGCGTGCCTGTTGGGTCCATGTGCTGATAAGACGCGTATTACATTAGGATGCTTCCTCATGCATGAAAGTCTATTTTAAAGAGAGTCTGGAGGAGGGGGATGAGGCCTGAGGAGGGGAAGTTAAAAGGAAGGCTGCTTTATTTAGAAAAGTCTCAGCTACAGCATAAAACTGTGCTTTACCTGCAAAGGGAAACTCATGAAAGTTTCTCTCTGGTTCCAGAGAAAGAGACCTACACCCACAGAATTCCAGATGCTTTTACTTCCTTATTTACTTTCATCTTGTGCCCCCTCAACCCAACTTACACACTAACTCTTGAATAAATACATACTACCACCCTCCCAAACCCAACCCCCCCTCCAACCCTGGGTAGGGTTGACGCCACTCAACCCTACCCAGTAAGTACAAACATTGCTTTATCTTAAATTTCATTCTCTCTGGGCCTGACTTCCCCATGGAAAATAGTACACATACTACAAAAGTACACAAATTCCTGTTTAAGGAACTCTGGCGAAGCATTCTTTTGGAAAGCAAGGAGTATTTGTCTATATTAAGGAGTGATGATTTACTTTTAATGTGTTCAGAGAAATGTGGAAGGCTCCACCCCCATTCTTATTAAATAGGAAAACTTAAAGAGCTTACCCCAAATCCCATCCTTCCATGATGCTCACCTACCCACGCTTGCTCCCAGGGTTTCTGGGGACCACGCGTCTTGCTCCTTCCTCTGTAACTTCCCCTGCCTCCTGCTTGTTCTCCCAACCTGTCATCTCCAGCTCGTCACCCACTCTGCCCTATCACCACCCCCACCTCTCCTCTGAGTTCTTCACCCAAGCACGTGGCTTGCACAGACACCTACCTCTCCGGGGTCTCCTCCCATGCCTGTCCCCAGAGCGCTCCCCTCCCTTCTCTGCCTGCCATTGCTTTTTGGCCACATGCACATTCTGGCCCTCAACACCCAACACATCTTCACACGGACAGACCCGTCTTCCTCCCAAACCTCCTCTCCCCCAGCGGGCCCCTACCTCTCCTGGGCCGAAAGCTTTATGCTCTTGTTCACCTTTCCCTCTTCTAAGCCACCCACCCCATTCTGTCATTTCTTCCTTTGATGGAACCTCTGTCCCACCCTTTGCTTGTTTCCCTATACCCCTCATAGTTTTAGGGCCTTGCTGCTGTAGGTCTGGTACTAACATAAGATGACCGACCTCCTGGGACCCCTGACCACTCTTGCTCCCCTCCAATCGATTCCACTCGGTATGGCCTGGTTTTCCTGAAGGACCACTTCGAGCCTTCCAAGTGTCCGAGCGCCCACAGGGAAATGTCCAAGCACTCTTGGCCCAGTACCAGCTGGCTTCAGCCTCATGTCTCTCTGTCCCTGACAGATGCCAGTCTCCTGGTTCATCCTCTCTCCAAGTCTCCTCCAACCCCTTTGCTTGTGGGGGATGCACCTTCGTCCACCCGCCATGGTGTGAAGAACAGAAGAAAAACAATGAGAAAATACAGGAGGAGACCCCCCAGGGAGGCCAGCTCTGGGAGCTGTGTTCTAAGGCCATGATGGCTGGACACACGGGCTGGTGAGCTTTCAACAAGGAGGCTGTCCTGAGGCCACAGGAGGGGAGGGGATTACAGGAAGAAGGACAGAGAAGGCAACCACCCCGCACCTGCTGCTTTTCTAACATCATGCAACAGAAACCAAAGTCTGGGGACTTGCAGAGGTCTGAGTCATGGTCAAGGGAACAGAAGTTTCAATAGAAACTTCTCTCCCCAAACCATCCCCACCTTGTGAATAGGGACTCAATCAAGAACAAGGGCTCATGACTTGTTTTCTGCTGACTGACAGATGAAGGGCAGCTCTGGGGACTGAGCCATGGCCCCGGGACTTTCAAGACCTGGACTCTTGCTGATGTGTGAAGTGACCTTGGACTAGTTGACAAATGTACCATGCCTAATCTGTTATAAAGGAGGGCTTGCAAAACATTTATTTTTTAATACATGTATTCCATATACATAGCAGAAACTGCCAATGAGCAAAACAGGAAAATACGAATCGCCATCATTAACATTCTGGTGTTTAGCTTTCCAGACTTTTTTCTAGCAAAATGTGTATGTGTCTGTGTGTAACATTTTTTTTTTTTTAAGATTTTATTTATTTATTTGAGACAGAATGAGAGAGAGAGAGCACATGAGAGGGGGGAGGGTCAGAGGCAGAAGCAGGCTCCCTGCTGAGCAGGGAGCCCGATGCGGGACTCGATCCAGGGACTCCAGGATCATGACCTGAGCCGAAGGCAGTCGCTTAACCAACTGAGCCACCCAGGCGCCCTGTGTGTAACATTTTTAATTTAAAAAAGGGGGGAGAGAATGAGTGAGGAAACAGAGTAAAGAATACTTATTAAAGTTATTTGCCAATGCCTCATTTCCTGAATGATTGAGGTTTCATTCCCAAGTATGTATCACTATTTGGTGGCTGAATATAACAAAACTTCCAGTCAGTTTCTTTCATTCCACAGACTCACATCAGTCTCTAAGCCACCCCTGAACCGTGATTTATATGACAGCTTGGGAAAAGCCAACTGGGGACAATCAGTGGAACAGACGGGAGATAGGCCTGGCGAATGTGCATGAATTAAAAGGAAAACTCTATTGTAATAGGAACAAGATTCTAATCACTACACCTAATTACAAAGAGGAGTAAATCACTGAAAAAAAAATTAAGTGTCTCATACAGAACAAACAAAGCAATTAGTCACAAACAGAAGCTCAGGGTTTGGTGAGCGAGCTGGAGCCCAGCCCCAAGCCACCAGCTGCATATCCACTCCTGAGGCTGCATCAGGGCGCAGGTGGGGCTGGGCGGTCAGCGGTGGGGAAGGGCAGGTGACACAGGGCAGGAGCACACACACAGCCTCCTCAGGACCCTCTGCCAACACCGTTACATCCTTGCAGAGGCCTGAGCCCAGAGCCCAGACTTTCCTGGATGGCAGATTAATGGCTGGTGACTTAATGTAGGACAGAGCCACCTCCTCCATTCTCTGTCCCATCCCTCAGGTTGGTAATAATAACAACCACAGTAATAGCAGTTAGTCCTTACTACCCGATTACTACACACCACACACTGTACCAGGCATTTATTTACACAGTGCTCTGCCCCAACGTTCCCAGTCACCCTTTCAGGGAGGGACTATCATCGTGTCCATTTATAAATGCTGAAGCTGAGGTGCAGAGGATCGAGCAGCTTGGCTACATTCGCCCTGTTTAGGAGGACCACTGCCTTGATTTAAACCCCGCAGTGGACTTCAGGGCCCATCTCCTCAAGTCCGCGCCACGTCACTTGTGCAATGGGAGAGGGAGTGCCCGTCCCGCCACGCTGCGGTAAGAAGCGAGGTGTCACGCGTGTGTCACGAGGCGTCACGTGGTGTACACACACTATTCAGTAAACGCTAACTGTTGATTCATAACTGTCTTCCTCTTCACTGCTCTACCCGGCCTTCCCCATGGGGTCCCTCCCAGCGGGTCCCTGGACAGTTCCCACCGCACGGTAGGCTCCTGCATGCGCCGCATTCCGCAAGAAGGCTCCCTGGAAAACTGCACACTAGCGGTGACTGCCTGAAGGGTAGGCTTTCTTGGGGGGGCTGGAGGGTAAAACCTCCAGGGGTCGTGGCCCTTCTATGACCATCTCACTGCCAGAAGCCGAACTCGGGCTCATGCAGACAGTAATGCAGGGGAGTGAATGGGCATACGCACACACGTTACGGGTTCACCTGGTCACTAAGGCACCCTTCTGAGCACGCCAGGATCTGTTGTAGACACTGAGAGGCAGGGGGGAGGGGGATTTTGAAAGACCAACGTACCAGGTCTGTGAGCCCAGGCTGAGGGGGACAGGGGCAGGGCAGCCTGCAGGAGGCTGGCCTAGGGCGGTGGCAGGGAGGGAGGTGGATGGAGAGCAAGCCGGGCCCTTGTTATGGTGCTTCCTCCCCTCACTCTAAACTAGATGATAACACAAGAGTTTCTGGCTGAGCGTGTGTGGCAGTAAAAACATAAAAGCATGTTTGTTTTTGACAAGTCTGGCAAAGATGCTCAGCTCAGCCCAGGCCAGCAAGCACTCGCGTGGATGTCCTCAGCCGGTCCTCCAGACTACGGCTCAGCACCGGCCAACTCAGACACTAGCAGACCAGTCAAGGACCCGGGCCCAGGGTCACAGAGACTTGGCTTCACATCTGACACTCAGGAGCCACATGGTGACCTTAAGCAAGCAACAGAACACGTTACTTGACTCACTGAACCCCAGTTAATGCAATGTTCTTAAAAGGAGAATGAAATGATATTAAACGAGATGGGACACTGACACCCAGGGAAACACAGAAAAGGGGTTAGCTTCTGATGCTGCTGTTGTTGTTATCATTATTATGGGTTGATCTTTTTATTTAAAGACCACAGCTGAGCCTCTCCTTAACTGCGTGCACTCGTCATCAGAACTGACAAGTCAGAGCCGTGGGTAAAGCCCAGTCATCACACATACACTATACAGACCCATGTGGCTCTTCCTCACCCAACACTGGTGGCCAAACTCTGCCTGCTCTACCAAGAGGGCACCTGCCCACCCTCTCATCAAGAGGTAAGGACTCTGTCCCACTCCCCTTTATTCGAGGTGAGCTTGTGACTCGCTCGAGTTCTATGACTTTCAAAGCTAGGTCAGAAAAAGTGAAGCCACTTCCGTCATGCCGGCTGGAACCCTTGTGCTGAAGCCTCAAGCTACTGTATAAAGAGTTCAACAGCCCTGAGGCCGCCATGACGTGAGGAAGCTCAAAGGAGCTCACGAAGACAGGCCACACAGAGAAGTCCTGAGACCACATGCAGAGAGAGAGAGATGCTTGGCCAGCCCTCTGCTGTACCAGCCACTGGCTGACTGCAACCCCCCAGCCAGAACCACCCGGATGAGCCCCTCCCAAATTCCTGATCCACACAAACCCTGAGAGAGAATGTAATGATTGTTGTTTTAAGCCAGTAGGCTTTGGGATGATTTGTTATGCACCAACAGATAACTGGAACACCATGCATAGAAAAACATGCTGCAGCCTGATGGGTAAATATTAAGAGCTCCTAATGCTATGATAACTTTTATCATTATTTCCTGTTCAAATCTGCCCTTGATTTTGTCTTTGGAAAAAATATGTACGTTGGGGTGGGGAGAAGGCATACAGATTTCTTTTTAGCCCCTGAGGAAAAAAAGCCTGATTGTCACCAAATGAATAGTGTCAATATGCACAATGACATCTCAATTCACCTGGTAGCATCTTTTAGAAACAAGATTCTGTGAACTCATTAAACGGTGACTTGCAACAGCAAGGTTTTCCCCCAACAGCGCTGAACTAACTCTATGCAAAGACCCTCAAGATGGTGAATTGTTGGGGAGCTGCGCCCCCTTTATGGCGCCAAGAGCCCACCTCATTCATCCACAGGCAACGCGGAAACTCGCTGCCACATTGCGTAAGAACGGTGTGTCTGGCCTTCCCCCCCCGCCCCCCCACTGCACTCTGTAAGAGGTGGGCGAAGATTTCTCCACCAACCACTAAACAAGCATGCCTGGGGCGGCCAGGTGCCTCACAGCTCTCCTGTTCCCATCACAGTAGTTCCTGGGAGCAAATTGAGATCGTAAGGCCATCAGCGGCCTAGGCGCTCATCATCTTGACAGATACTTAGCTATTCATTTAAAAACAAGCGAGAGAACAAGCGTCAGCTGTATTTTTTAATTACTCCTGGATAGAACTGGGAATGCTTTGGCATAATTGGGGTATTGAGATTTTTTTTCCCCCTTTGAAGGCCTTTTTGCAGCAAGAAAAATACTGTGTTTATTCTAATAAAAACCAAACCTTCTTTAAAATTATCTTAGCAATGGCAAGGCGAAGGGCAACGGACATCTATTTCTCACTGGGCGCAAGGGTCATCATTATCAGGGCTGGCTCTGCCATGAATGTGTGCCCTCGGGCACGGCTCTCTCAAGTCTCTTCTCTCATTTATAAAATAGGGAACATGAAGAAAATTCCACACGTTCCCTTTGCCCTTTAGCTCCAATGTAATGTGAGGTCATCACTCCCACTCGTTTCCTGTCACCCCAGCCCAGCGGGGTATAAGGTACCACGGACCAGCACTCCTGGAATGGAGAGTATTTCTGGGCACATGGTGCCCAAACTCATCACTGGCTTCCATGAGAACCTGTCCAACAGAACAATGGTCTTCAACCATCTGTGTGTCCACCGAGCACCCGGTGACCTTGTTAAATGCATAGTCCCGGGCCACTCCTCCAGAGAGCAGGACTCAATCCTTCTAGAGTGGGGCCCAGGAATCTGCATTTTAGATAAATGCAGGTCTAGCTGAAAGCGGCAGAACGACTAAGTCTCGAATCCTGTCCACTTAACCTTGAGCAAGGTACTCCACCTCCCTGAACCTCTCTATTCTGAGGAAACACAGCCTCGCGGCACCGCGGGGGAAAACGGTGCCCCTTTCCCATCCACTTCCTGCCGCACTCCTCCTCTGCCTCACGCAGACCTGCTCCTCTCTCACTCCACAAGTGGGGAACCACAGAGCTACAGCCTCTCGGAAGACCGGTTGGGCAGGAAAAGCCACACTGCAAAGGGCCAATGACAGCGCCTGGACCATGTGAACGGCCACATGGCTCTTAGTTAACAGTACAGGAGGGCGAGAGCTGAAACCCGCCACCGACACAAGTTGTCATCATACACCTGGCAGCTGGAGAATACAAAACACAAAAACAAAGGGGATTATGATCCTCGTAAATAGCATTTCCAAAGCCTCTGGGTGCCCTGCCCTGTTCATTGCAGAGCTGTCATGGTCCCACCGGGCGCCCCTCAGACCCAACTGCACCCCAGAGGACTCTGAATGCCCTGATGGGGCAGCAGAGCCCGGGGGGAGAAGGGTTGCTCCCCACCCCGCAGGCTCCGTCCTCCGGGAGCAGCTGGGGAAGGAGCTGACCTGCATGCGCCCATTTGCAGCCGGGCACCTGGGCTAGCCACAGCCGGGCTTTGCGACCACATGGCTGACAGAGCGCATTAGCTCACCTCCTCCACTTGTCAAAACAATTAGGTGCTGGAAGGTGGCGGCGGCACTGTGACCGAGAACACACAATCAGTGTATCAAGCCTATTCATCAGCCTCGTGGATGGGGCGACAGGGCTGTGAGGGCAGGGGACCCAAATGAGGGACAAGGGACTGGGCTGCTCACCTTGGGACAGGGGAGTCATTAAAACCATCTGCCAGAAACATAAAGCCTGGAAGCATCACACGGCCTCCGATGACAAAAGGTCCCAGTGTCTGTGGATCTACAGGACAAGTGACCAGCCGTGCTCAGGAGAAGGGGAGAGAGTCCGGGCAGTCACCGGGTGATTGACAAGCCGGCCCTCCCGCACTCCTACTCTGCTCCAGTAACTACCCGTATTATGCCGAAATGACACAAGTGACAATAATTAAGCCCAGATCTCTGTGGATCGTTCGCCGTGATAATTCCACCTTTGTAATTCAGCTTCAGATAAACCCCTTTTGTTCTGCCTTATAACACAGATTCTAGTATCATTCAAGTATATTAACTGTAGCCTATTACTGTCACAAAAAATGCTCCCTGAGCCATAGCAAAAGACTCCCCAGACAAAACTTTATGTCATGTTAATCCAAGCTTTAATAACTATGAGGATATATAACTGTATTCTAATTGTGCTCTGCGTTCCCGCATACAAAACCAGAAGATAGCAGAAATGACAGCAGCAGATCTCCTCAAGTAAAAAAGCATCAATTCCCCACTCAGGGGGCCGGGAGGCTGGCGTGAAGGGCTGTGTGTTTATATGGGGGAAAAAGCGATCTGGGGCTTCTGAGCGTAGGGAAGACTCTGGGGCTCGCGGGGGATGGCTGGAAATCAGCACCACCGAAGGCTGAAAAGCAAGGTCTTCAGAGGCCGGGCCGTGGAATATGGCAGCAAGTGGTCATGGCGATATGGGGGTAGGGATGGGAGACTTGTCAAGGGGACAAAGTCAGAGATGTGCGGGGGGAACAAAGAAGCAGAGTGGGACTTTTCCACCGTAGCTACGAGAATCCTGGGTTCTCCGTGTGGTTTGGACACCAACTTGGGATCCCTGCTCAGTGGGCAGTCTGCTTGTCCCTCTCCCTCTGCCCCTCCTCCCTGCTCATGCTCTGTCTGTCTCTCTGAAATAAATAAAATCTTTTTTTTTTTTAAGATTTATTTATTTATTTATTTGTCAGAGAGAGAGACAGAACACAAGCAGGGGGAGAGGCAGGCAGAGGGAGAAGCAGGCTCCCCGCCTAGCAAGGAGCCCGATGTGGGACTCGATCCCAGGACCCCGGGATCATGACCCGAGCCGAAGGCAGCCGCTTAACCAACTGAGCCACCCAGGCGTCCCAATAAATAAAATCTTAAAAAAACAAAACAAAACACCAAACATATTATGTCTCAAAATGCAGGCAGAGTGATGATGCCCATCCGGGCCAGAGACCTCCTGGGGAGGGTATTTATTGTGTCCCCGGCATGAATTCTTGACTTCAGCAGAGGTCTGAACGGCCAGGCCAGCCTCTTTATTGATATTTTTGCTGCACTTAACAATCAAAGAACACAAGAATCAGGAGGTAGCAAGTGAGGACAGTGATTTCATTCATCTCTTTCTTCTGTTTTTCTGTAGATCAACTATGCAACCAGATTTTATCATGAGACAAATCAGAAATCTCCAGGGAAACTGCAATCACTCCTGTCCCCTCTCATCTGACAGATGCAAATGACACAATTGCCCCCCAAATCCTGAAAGATGACAGACAGGCAGGGTCTGGAGGAAAAAATGGTTGTTCCCCACGTCTCCACGGTGCCCACCTGGTGGGCTTGCAAACCTGTTGGCCAGCACTCGGAATTCTGGAGGCGTGGCTGGGACAAGGGTCCAAGATTGCGCCTTACGTTTCCCCCTTTGACATGGGACTCTGGGTCTCCTTCACGGCAACAGGGTCCACAGTGGACCTCATTTCTCAACCCACTGGATGCTAGCTCACCTCGTTCTACCTAATTTTCAGCTCCCCAAAGCAGAAAACTGATGGGAAGTAGAAGAATAACAAAGATACTCCGGAAAAGACTGGGAAGCCAAATGGACAGGCCCCTCCCACCCAGGGACTGGCCCGGGGCGTGTCACACCCATGGGGAAGAGGTGCAGCTTTCCCAGCTGCCCCTGTGATTTCTTCGATATCTATCAGAAAGTACTTTTTCCCCTTGCCCATCCAGCACTGGCTGCCAAAGACATAGATATCAATTGAGAACCCTCAGTATCGATCAGGTCAAATGCTAAAAGGTTTTTATTTCCTGATTTCTCGATCTTAGAGGGTCCCAGAGGACCTACCTAATATAGTAATACTACAGTGAAATTAACTGTGGGAAGAAAGAGACTCCGTAATTTACATTGTCCTGATTTTATGTGTCCATCACTCTCAACGCTCATGCAGGATGTTGTCTCACAAATCCTTCCCCCGTTTTTCATGGGGATTACGGAGACCCTGACAACAGAGCGGATGCCTCGCTTTGCTACACAAATAGTGTCGGGAAATACAAATGAAGGACTGAAGCAATTCAGAACATTATAAATCAGAAACTATCTTTTCATCTCTGCTAATGTGTGAACTCCAGGTGACAAGCCTGGCTTAAAAAAAAAAAGAAGAAGAAAAAGAAAAAGCTTTCATCACAACTGGTTTAGGTGGTATCAGGAGCAAATTACAACACTAATACAGTTCTCAGAGAAAGAAAAATAAATTTTAAAAGAGCAAAATGATGACTTTCAGAGCAATGTTCATCTTCCTTCTGTCCAGTATTATGAATTCATCATCAAGGGAGAAAAAAATGAGACAAAGCTGCCAAGCCAGAAGGGTGGCAGGAAGAAGGTTTCACACTCCTATCATTAGATCAGTCCTGTGAAAAAGAATCATCATCATCATCATGTTGCTGGCCTTCCTCTGCGAGGATGCTCAGTGATTCCTGAATGGGAAGTCAGGGTTTTGCAAGAGTTGGAACCGTGATCTCAATCCCTCCCTCCCTTCCTTCCCCAGACATGCACCTTCTCTGATAAACTCATGTCTAAGCACACCCCAGCTGACCCCCAGGCTCTCCCAAAGAGCCCCTCCAAGAGGCCAAGACCCGCCCCTGGCTGCCGAGTTCTGCACCGGGAGATATGCCATGCCTACATTCAATTTATCCAGAGTCAATGATCAGCCACAAACATTTAACCCCAGGCTGGCTGCTGGGGTTCTCCTGCCTCAAGTGTTCTCCTGGGCTGCTTTCCAGAACCTCAACCAATCTGAAAGTTACTTTTGATGCCAGGATCAATGTTCTGCAGAACTGCAGCTACGGAGGATGTGGTATTCTAAGCACTAACTCCCTAGAATCTCAGAGTTTGTTCATTCATTCACTCCCCAACCTGTCTTTTCAACGGCCCTGCTCAGCTCTGTGCCTGGGTGTGCTCTGAGAGAGGCCTCTGGCCAGGTCTTGTGATAAAGAGAGGAAAGAGGAAGCAGCAGGTTACTCCCCTCCATGGTAGAATCAAAATAATCTGACCAGCGCAGGTGCTTGGCAAGAACACCCGAGGTCTGAGGGCAAGCCCTTTATCCTGGCACCAGGGCCACCGCTAGCTGTGAACAAAAAGGCCCATGAGGGGCAGAGTGGCACCTCCCATCTGCCCACCTTCCCACCCCAGAACCCGGGCCAGGTGCCCTGCGGATGCTACCAGTATGCACCTTGGCTCCAAGGAGTCTGAGCCACTCTGAGCTACTGGTTCCAAGTACTAAGCTGCTGCCGCCGGCTAAGAAGGAAAAGACAAAGGGAACAGGACGGGGACAGGGCAGGTGGGGGGACGGGGTGGGGTGGGGGCGGTAGAACATGCAGAGAAAGAAAAAAATCCCCCCAGAAGGCATTTCAGCCACTCAGAACAATTCAGAAGACCAGAGCTGGGAAATGGGACAGACCAAAATGTTTACAAATGTTTTTTTGTAATGTGCCCCACTTTTGCTCTACAGAAACAAAATATCAAGGCATCTCACCAAGATCATGATCACTTCTGGACCGAGGATAAGAGCCATGGCATTTTATTCCCAATGTATCCCCTACAGAAAAGATAATCCATCTGCTCTGGAACCAGGACACACATGTGAACCCAACACAACCACCTCCCCTCTGCCCTCACGGGCCTGTCCTAAAGGCAACCACGAGCCCCTCCTGGATGGCTGAGCGTGGCTTTCAAAGGCAGAGCACCACTACCTTCAGCGTGAGAAGATGTTTAAATAGCCCCCAGTTCTCCAGGTTCTAATTAGAGGGTCCCTGCAGGACTCTTGCCAGAGATCTGAGAAGCTGACAACACGACGCATGCCAGGGGCAAGTGCTTCGGTGTGGCGGCCACCCCAAGACACCTGGCAAACTTCATCAGGTTTCAACAAGAGATCTAAACATATCAGGCTTAAGAGAACAAAGCAGAGGGCCCGATGGTGCCTAAGAGGAAAGCCTGTTGCTAACCATTCTAAGCAAGTGAAAGAAAGAAGGAGAGTTTATTGAGTGCTATGCATTTCATGCACACTATTTCATTCACGTGCCTACTACAGCCATTCCAAGAGAGGCTGGACAGGTCCCATTTTGCAGATGTGGAAACTGAGGCTTGGGGCAGTTAAACAGCTTGCCCTGAGAGAGCTCCATGGTCCACGATCTTACTGCTGTAGCTTGCAACCATTAAGTACATTCTTGTTTGCCAGAAGTGGAAGAGGGCTTTTCCAAAGAAGTTCTGACGTCTTTGAGTCTCCCATGAGATAAACTTGGGGGAATTTAAAGCAAACAAATTCACTGCTAAGGTTCCATCACCAGGACATTCCAACTATCCTCTCTTCAACTCTCTGCTCACCCCAATTCCTTGCCCTTCACATAATATAAAGGGTTACTGTCTGCAGCACCCACCTGGGCTACCACCCCAGACATATTTGGATTTATAAGCAGGTGCATTTGGTGCTTTTGTCTTTCTTCCCAGGTCCTGTTTCTTAGACGTTTTACCATCTGCAGAATGGAGCTGTCACAGGACAGAGATCAACTGCCTTTGGGTGCCAGCTCCAGCGGGGTTAATGGCCCCCACAGGTAGACACACATTGGAATGGCAGGTGTGGGTGGTAAGCAGGATAAAGACCACCCAGTGGCTGTGGTCACATGCCCAGCATGGCCCCGGGGAACACAGTGGGCTCTTTACTGATGCTGCTGCTGATAAATAATTGAGAAGGAGCCACAGGTGCTCAGGAAGACTTCCTGCAAAGAAGTCCAGAGGATGGAGGAGGGAGCAGAAGAAGAGGGCTAAGTGCTGCCAGGTGCTTGAACCACAGTGCTTCTGGGAAAGCCGCTGGGTGGTACCAGCTGGCCACCCAGGACAGACACATCCAGGGGCTCTGTCCACTGACATGCTGGCTGTGCTGGAACCTCCCTGGCCAACTCGGAACCCCAAGGCTGGTGCTCAGAACCCTAGAGCCATTTGGCTCAAATTCAGGGGCTGCTTCTTCTGTGCCTAGCAGACCCGCCCCTCTGTTGCACACCTCTCTCCCTTCCTCTCCTTCCAATGCACCTGAGGGCATCTATTCCCAGACCCCCGTCACCTCCCACCCTTCCCCTTGCTTCCACCCCCCCCCCCCCCGAGCACCTTCTCCCTCGAGAAGTTCCATCCATCAGGCTAATCCCACACCTTGGCTTTTTCATAGACTCGTGGAACTGGGAACCTGGAAAGGCCCTCTGAGGTCTCATCCAAATCCCTCCTTTGACAGATGAGGGCTACCTGGGGCCCAGAAGCCACGTGGCTTGCCCAAGGCCACTCAGCCAGCTGGCAGCAGACCTGAGACACGAACCCAAGACTCCTAATGACCCTTAACGACTCCGATGACGCATACATGAGCACAAAGGGGCTGCGTCTCCGGGCAAGAACTGAGAGTGGAGGCCTCGGGCCATTGCCTGGATCCTGGCAGTGTGTTCCTTCTCAGACAGAGTGGCACGCGTGGGAGGGTACGCCGGAGCTCTCTGCCAGGATGTCCAATTTTCTCTCTTGCCATGTTTGCACACCGCCAGCTCTGATACGCCCTCATTGTGCAGGATCTGAGTACATTTCTAAGCTGTGTTTCTGGCTCTGAAAGGTGCGAGGTCCATACCATTGCACCCCAGGAAACTAAAGGCAAGAACAAGAAAGCCCCCAGTCCACAAACGTTAAGGCCAAAAAGCCCCAATGGGTAGGTGGAGAGAGTTAAATAGGATAGTAGGAAAGAAGGATCCGCCCAAGGAGAGGAAATTTCAGCCCATTGCTGATTATCCTTCATTATTCAACTGAGCTGCCGTAGATGCTGGAAGGAGACGGATGTTTAAGATGTATGGAAATATCATTTCCTCCTGGGACAAGGAGGAGGGAGACGGTGTTGTTATATATGAAGGAGTTCCCTCCTGGTTGTTTTCTCCAGGAATCCTACTACCACCCTCTAGAGAAATGAGGCAAAATGAGACCAGCAAGACTGTCCTGGGCTCAAATGGGTCTTCCCTCTCCCACGCTCTAATCACCTCTGCACACACTTCACAGAGGCTAAACACGGGCCTGGCCCAGAGCTAGGCACTGAGAGGAGCCCACAGTCTAGAGACAGGATGCACAGATCACAAAGTGCACATAAGGGCCACAGAGTGCTATGGGAATGGAGGGACAGAGAGACACAACCAGATGCACAGGGTCGGGGAGGGAAGGAGGAGACTGGCATGGCCTGCAGGCATCTGTTGGCTGAAGTATGGGTAAACGGGGTGCACAGAAGGAAGAGAGTTCCAAGCAGAGGACACACCCAGTTAAAGAGGGGAGACAGAAAGTGTATGTGGTTTGGTGCGGCTGAAGCTGAGCATGGGGGAAGGCAGAGGCAGGGCGTGCGCACCATGAAGGGCCTTGGAGGGCCTCATCTCCCTCACCTAGGAGCTTGGGCTTTGCTTGGTGGTTATTGGGGCCACTGAAGGGAGCTGAGCAGGGGAATGATGTGGCCAGACCAGCCTTGTAGAACCATCATCTGGCAGCATCTGAAGGATGACCAGAGGCCCCAGCTGAAGGTCAGGAGAAGAGTTCTGGCACTTGAGGAATTGCAGAGTGACCCAAAGACAGAGCAGTTGAAGAGAGGCATCAGTGCAAGCTTCTTTTTAGGACTGGAAAGACTGATGATGGTAGATGTGGGGGGAGAGGGAGACAATCCCCAGGGTCCCGACACCACCGACATGGAACCCACAGGAATAGGATGTGGCCACGCCTATCACCTGCTTGGAACACCCTGATGTCTTCCAACCTCGCAACCACAACTCCCCAATTTGGCACCAAAGACTAGCTCTGCAGTCTTCCGACCTGGCGCCACAGAGCAGGGTCCTGTTGGCCGCGCCCAGCGCACCTCCTCACAGGCCCTGTGAGCCAGCCTTCACGGGTCCTGCTGCATTTCCCACATCTGTACCTCGGGCCACGTTCCCCCCACCCCCCCGCCTGCGGAAATGCAGCCTATCCCTCAAGTCCCGCTCACATGTCAACTCATTCCCTCCCCACCCTCTGGGTTTCTCTCCTGTTCTTTTACTTGGCGTGTACCCAGTATTCTCCTTGGAGGATGTCATCTGTCACTGTCTCACACGCTAGACTCTTAAGTTCCTTGCAGGTAAGGACATGGCTGGGTTTCTCTCTATAGCCTTTGTGGAGTGTGGACACACTTGGTACTCAATGAGTCTGGCAATACACTAAAATAGCAGCAGATAATAAAAAGTCCAGGTAGCAGAGATAAGGGAGCTCTCTCAAATTCTCATTTCCACACTCGGGATGGGCCACTACTTCTATCCTCCCAACTCTGAATGAACCACAGAGCTTGGAATTTATTGCCTGAAAGACAACTTCCCAGAGGAAAAACAAGAAGCCTGTTCACCAGCAAATAAGCTTTCCAAACACACATATGTGGAAGAGGAGTTTGACAAAAGTGGGTGATATAAATTGCATACGTTATTTGCATATAAGGTAAGGAAATCACTTTCAGGTTCTGTGCAAGAGAGAGGTTATATAAACATCACGTCGTTCATGATTCCAATGACCCAAACTATTTCAGAGCCTGCTTCGGGCAGCAAGAAAGCCTGTTTTTGCTGGGATGGGATTTTGTTTTGTTTTTGCCCTTCCCTATAGAGAGGAGACTCAGCTCACTTGGATTAACTGAAGTGAAAAGAAAGCAGTATCTCTGCTCTAATTCCACAAGGCTGGGAGAGCCCCTTATAAGTTCATTTCTGGTTCTCAAATGCTTGTGAACCTGTTGATTAGAGGAAGGGGATTATCTGCATTTGCTAGGAGAAAAAACAGCACTGTGGTGTTCTTCCTTCACCAACTGGCCAGTGAGAACCCTGTTTCCAGCCACAGGGTCATTTGCACGAGTGGGGGAAACTGATTTCAGAGGCCGCAGAAGCTGGTATTCCGGCACTGCATCCTTGGGAGGGGACGGAGGGCAGGAGTCTGGTTGGAGAAACAGACCCCCAGAGGCCTTCCAGAGCTCTCACTGAGGGTAGTCAAGTCTGGTGTGTTGGAGTGGCCTAAGCAGTCTTGGTCTGCAAGCACGGAGGGGGCTGAAAACATGGGCGCAGGCTTTGGTGCCATGTCCCCCGAGAGCTTTGTCCACCTGGTGATACCCTCCCTTGCACAGATGGAGGAGGAGGGCTGCAAGGTGCAGGCAGCATTAGAAGCGGGTCTTCAAGTCAGGGTAAGAGCTCTGGTGGGGTAGAAATGGAGTGGCAGGAACAACCCAGCAATCCGGGAGCCCCTGGACGAAGTCAGAAAAGCCATCAGTAGCCCAAGGGCACTGGAGAAGCTGCAACTGTGACAGGGAAGGAGGCAGGGTCCTACCACCAACCAGTAAAGGTGCCCTGCTCTCTGGGAGGCTGAGGTTTTGTTCGGGAGGCTTTGTTTGGGCAACTAGCAAGCGTTTCCAAGCAGAGAAATGACATGAACAAAGTTGTTCTTTAAGTCACATTTCTCCAATCGCAGTTTACTGGATAAACCAGGTGGAGGAGCAGTATAGAAAAAAGGCAGTAGATAGGCTCCTGAGCCAGTCTAAGTAAAAAATGTACTTAGAATCTGAAATCAGGAGAACGAGCTTTTAAAGCTGATGGCACCAAAGTCAGAGAGAGGACCAGATAGCAGAGGGGAAGGTGATCACATTTTTTATTAATTTGGGAAGGAGGAGGACAAAAAAGGAAAAGAAATATTGACTTCTGCAGGACATCCCAGAGGAAATGTCCAGTAGATCACTGGACTTCCAAGCTTGGCACCCCAAAATGCAGACCAGGGTAGAGGTACAGATGTGGACCCAGCCTTATAACGGTGATGCTGGAGGTGGAGGTGCAGGGGATGGAGCCCTAAGGACACCTACCTTAAGGGCAGGAAAAGAGAAGCAACCACAGAAGCAAACAGAGGCTGAAGACAGTCAGATGGACAAGCATCCTGATAGACAGACTGGCGGGGCGAGGGCGGGGGGGATGAGTGTGGGTTCTGGAGCCAAACTCAAATCCCAGCTCTCCCATCTACTGGCTGGGAGACCTTGGGAAAGTTTGTTAATGTCTCAGTGCCTCGGTTTCTCCATCTGTAAAACTGGCTCTCAGCCCCAAACCCACTCATTTATTACACTTGGTTTTGTGGCGAAAGTGGGACCCTGCAAACCACATACGTTTTGGCTTTGCCACTGGGTCCCTGTTAGGCTGTGCCAATGGGGGGCGCTAAAGAGAGCCTCTGGGGTTGGAGGAAGAAGGGACTTGTCCCTTCCCTTCGGCTTCCTGGGGGCTTCCTGGGGGCTTCCTGTTAGCTTGTGGTTCCTGTGAGCATCATCGCCCCAGCAAGGCTGCTTCATCCTGGTAGCACCAAGTGCCTTCCTGTACGAGCAGCTGAGTCTGCAGTTTCTCCCAGCATGTGCAGAACCAGCAACATGGCGCGCCTGCCCCTCCCTCCGAGGCATCAGCACTGGAGGCCAAGACCCCCCTCCTCAGTGGTCCGGGGCCCTCCTCCTGCAAACATCCAAGTTTGAATACTTCCAACCTGGTCAGCCACCGGGGTGGTGGCTGCTTCCTGCAGTCGCTACCTCCGGGGTCCCTCAAAGCGGGGTTCTCAAAGTGTGCACCCCCACCAGCATCTTGAAAATTTGTTAGAAATGCGAAATTGGGGGGCCCTACTCCAGACTTACTGAATCAGATACGCTGGAGTGGGGCCCAGTCATCTGTGTTGGGGCACGTGGGTGGCTCAGTCAGTTGAGCGTCCAACTCTTGGTTTCGGATCAGGTCATGATCTCAGGTTCACGAGATTGAGCCCTGCATCAGGCTCTGCACTCAGCAGGGATTGTGCTTGGGATCCTCTCTCGCCCTCTCCTTTTGCCCCTCCCCACCCCCAATCAATCAATCAATCCATCCTACAGGTGTCTGAGGTACCCTGACGTCTGAGAACAAATGCCTCAGAATTTTCCTTTTACCTTTTCAGTTAATTTGTTAACTTGATATCCCGTTAACAATTCTTTATTTGAACTCTCTCTGCACAGATAACTGGTGTGGTCTCTCTGTCCCTTGGCTGGACCTCAGCTCAAACAATAGGAATAATAGTAACTACCTCATAATACTAATACTTATTACCATTAGGATAGTAGGTTGCAGGAGCCAAAAGCAGAATGAAGAGATGCTATGGCCAACAGAATCAATGAAAGAATACTGGATTATTATTACTGACCCTTCAGAGCAGAGTTTTAAAATGTGATTTGGGGGGGTTCCCCCTAACATACACACATAGCCAGACTCTCTTAGGAAATACTTCCTTCTTAGTCAATTCCTACAAGGAGGTCATGCAAAACCATTCGGCCCCTCAAGCTAGCAGAATGAAGTGCAGAACCCTTCACAGCTGCTCTCAGACAGAATGCCCACATAATCCGATGCAAGTTGGGGGGGCTGGCCCTAACTTTCTAGATGCAGGCACACCAAGAGGGCCTTGAGAAATCCTCATAAAAGCCTGCTGTTCACAGACAGAGAACCAACACGAGTTGTAGTTACAGAGTCTCGGGATGATAAGGATGAGGAAGGGGCCACCCAAATGGACCAGCCCAGCCCCCTCAGGCTGCACGTGAGGCAAAGGGACTCGTCTAAGGTCAAACGGCTGCCCAGCCAACACCAGTACCGAGCTTCCCAACTCCCTCCAACTCCATCGAAGATGAGTGACAGGCTTGGCCAAAGCATTCGATTTCCTAAGTACCATCATTTAACAAGCAGCAAGAAACCAAACTGTAAACGGGGAGAGGGGGCTACAAGAACAAGGCCGGAAGAGCTTAGGAGGGAGCGTGACTGTCAGCAGGCAGTTTTCTTTGCCCATCAAAATAACAAATGAAGTCAGGCATTTACTGTAGCGTGGACGCCAGAGCAACTGTGAGCCCACGGTGTTTTCAACATCTCGGGAGATAGGCAAGTCACTCCAAGACAATGCATTCTTAATGCGTTCTTAAACAGATTCTGACTCAAACCCTGAGACAGTTGGGCCTCTTCCAAGAAACGTTAGCCACTGTGAGATATCTCTTTCAGTTCTCTCCAGTAGATCTCCTTGGAATTTGCCAGATAAAGAGGCAATTTATCATGTGGCCGAAGGTTGTATGTAATGCATTATCTGCCTTCCGCCAGGATTTGTGCATCTGTGTAAGGACCCTGGTTGGACTGGACGACTGATTCGTCTCCATCTTGAGGAGCCATAGCAACATGAAATCAACAAGGAGAGAACTGTTAAATGAATAATTTACTGATTTCATAAGAACCTGCCTTGTAATTTATAGTTCTATTATCTTTCCTACCCGTGTCTTCACTCCTTTGTATAAAAGCTGCAATCAGGCTGAATAACATTTGAGAATCTAATAAGCACACACAACTGTGTACTTAAGCTGACGGGTATAGATCGGTCCTGGTGGCAGTTATGTCCCTTGGAGGCCAGGTCCTCCCATGGCCACCTCTTCCTCGCCCCTTCTGCAAAGGGGTAAAAGTTAGGGAGCAGATGACCTCCAATAAACCTTACATTTTCAAATGAAATGTTTTCCTTCCTTGGGTCGTCTGGAGCCAATCATGACAGAGTTGAGTGGCATTCAGAAGTATTATGTGGAAGAAATATCACCCGTTACAATCCACCAATTGTCACTTTAAAAATTCCCCAAAGAGACCTAGTTACTAGCAAAGGAGAGAGAAGGAAAAAAATAAAAAATTTTTAAAAAAGCAGCAAAGTATAGTTTCAATGACAATTGTGGTATTTTAAAAGCTCTTTCAGTATCATCCATGATAGCATTTTAGTGACGGAAGCGCATCTTGTCACTCAGCCTCAATTTAAACGATATTTATGAAGAAAACAATACAATGAAAGCAGACCTATTTGCTGACTTCCTTATTTGGGTGGAATAGGTGACAGATTATTTTGGTTCTGTGCTTTTCAGCAGAACGGATGTGCGCTACCTGCTGCCTGCTTCTCTGCAATCCCCTCCAAAAATCAAAAGGCAACCAATAACTACAGGGAAATGCAGGCTTGAACAGTTTGTCACTGAGAACTCAGCCTTCTTTTCATCCAGAATAGCTCCCAGCCATGGGGAGAGCCCTGCTGAAGTGCAGAATTACCATGAACCCAGAGGAAATGGGCCTCTCAGCCCCCAGTGCCCTGTGCGCTTGACCACCCTTCACGATGAGCCCCTGAAATCCTGCACTGCCATCAGGTAGCTCCCCTACCCATGCCACGCCAGCCTTCGTCCCCTAATTGTCACTGCTGCTTAGCAGGGAGTTCCCTAATGTCTCCGGGACACCGAGGGTGAGGGCTTAAGTCACCTCCTTTGCTGACTGTCGCCTACTATTACGGAGGCACAGTTCTGTGACTGGAGCTTGGGCTGGCATGGAAATGAACTCGGGCACGTTACTTCTGTAAACTTCATGGCCCCAGGACTAGGACAGCTTGGCCCGAAAGGTAGAATGTGGCAGTTCTGAGAACACAGGATTTTTGTGCTCAATCTCTTCCCCTTGTCTATTTATAGCACACCGTCTCTACAGCAAAGGACTGAAAGCCAGCCAAGCTCAGGCAGAGGTAGGCTTGGTAAGTCCCGCTCACGTGATTCAGTCTCAGAATTCTGAATATATGACTCAAGGGCTTAGGGTAAGACAGATACTCTGATGAAGGTGACAAGAAATCTCTCCTCTGGCTTCCAAACTCTCAGGCTGCTGGCTGGAGCCGGAACCTTGGCTACTACCAATACGGGTCCTGTTCGCTGGTTTCAGAGATACTAAGGAAGCTACAGTCTTTTCCAGTTTTATTTTGTTTCTAGTTTTTACTAGTTACATTGACAGATGCTAACACTAAGGTTTCATCTCTTCCCTCTACCAGGCTGATACTCAAAGCAGCCCTGTCCCCTGGAGGCCGGCCCACGCTGCATCGGTAATGTGAAGTGGGAAGATTACTGGCATTTCGCTTATCTGACCTGCGTGGAAATGCTGGCCAGAGCTTGAACACCTTACTTGACTCTATAAGCCTCAGGTTCCCCACGTTGTAGAACATAGATTCTCACTCCTCAGACCTATCAGAGAGGATCAGATGGGTCATGTATGCAAAAGGCCGCTGACCTAGACCTGCCCCGCACCCCTGCCGCTCCCCTGTGGGGCCTTTCCCCGTATCTCTCAACCCACCAAGCACACAAGCTCTCCTACTTGTTTGGCGGACAGCCCTTCACCAGATGGAAGCTTCATGCGGCCTGAGGTTTTGTCTGTTTTGTGTAGTGACACGTCCCCAGGGCCTAGGACACTGGCACACGGCACGCGCTCCATGACTGTTTGGACGCACGAAATGAACAAATTCGGTAGCAAAGCCACCAAGTAGCTACTCTCTCAAAGGGTGGAACGGCCGAGTCCTTGCTTGTTTTCGAAAGAGAAGAAATCTGTATTTCAGTGGTAGGAAGAGGGAACAAAGCAACAGACAGCTTGGTCTCCTGCCCAAGGTCAAAATGGACTGGCTCACACCAGAACCCAATACAGGATCCCTGAATTCATTTGGACTCTGAGAACCACTCTGTGCTTCTCCCAGGGCAGTCTGGGGCCTCCTGGTGGCTTTCCTCCCCATTTCTGGCTCAACAACACGAGAATTCAGAAACCCAGTGACATAAGTGCTGGCCTTGAAGGAATAGAGAGACATCAGTAGAAATCGATCTATCTCACTTGGTTCTGGGGGCAGATGGTATTAGAACACATGCTTCAGAGGCCAGGGGCCTTTTC